>NC_134842.1:43866580-45157392 GCF_965363235.1 Mytilus galloprovincialis | reverse complement strand
CACTAAGGGCCGTATTTGGCCCCCTATTTTGTCAAAAAACATTTTCATCTTATAAATGAACTGAACATCATAAAATATCTAAGTATACATGTATCTGCTCTTTAATACCACATGCCTAATTTGTCTTCTAGTATGGCAGAAACCTGATTGTGGGTTGGCTAAAGTGTGTTGATATCGTCAAAAGATAGAAAATTGTTCATTTGTGGACTGCAATCCTTCTTTTCGAAAGACCTCCGCCATCGTGAGCCACAGTAATAATTAGTGATAAAGATGGCATACAAACGGGGTTTTTCGAATATGAAAGAAATTATTGGCTCACGTTAGCGGAGGTGCACAGCAATTAAAAAAACTCTCGTAAAAAAAAACAATTTGCGTCAAAATAGTAGTATCGGATCGAAATCGGAGAAAGAGCTGAAACTATCCGTATTCAGCTGTTACGACAAGAAACCCCAACTAAAGCAAAAATACTTCGATAGAATTTTGCCATCATTCAGATTCAAATTGTATCTTTTTTATCTTTATATCAAGGCTGAGTGTGTTTTATCGATTTAAATCAACACCTTACATAGTGAAAACATATGCACTCGGCACACACGATAAACAGGCGTTTGGCAATTGTCCCCCTGGTTGATTCACATCATGAAATAAAGCAAAAAAAGTTCTAAAAATTTTTAATTTTGTTTTTTCTTTTTTGGAATAATGTGTAAATTCGGGACAAGATACCTTGGGTCGAGTCTGTAATTACATACGACTTTGCAAAAGACCACCGCCGAAAAGAACAAGTTAACGTGAATATTTTTTGTATCGAGTACACATCGTCTCATGTAAAGGAAACAAATTGAGAGGTAGTCCCGGGGAATTATTTATAAGTAAGATCGTGGTTTATCTTGAGACAATTTCGTTTAGTTTAGTTTTTAACAATTTTTACTGCACTTCCATATGTACTAGTTTAATAAAAATGGACGTCAAACCAAACTTCTTCACATCAAAATCATGTTACAAATGTATGCTGTCTTGTGACATTTTTTCAAACATTTCCACGTCAATTGTACAATGTAAAATAATGACTTACATTATCAATCTTTATGTCGGAAATTACATGTACCTATTAAATCTATTAAACTACCCGTCTCCTTTTTTTTAATTGTTGATTATAAAAGGAAAAGAAATGCACATTTGTACATATTAAATAACTGGCGATTCTTTTTACATAATCATGACGAAATCAAAATTGAAAAAAAAAAAACAAAAACAAAAGACAAAAGAAAAAAAAATACAGAAATAAGATAACGAAACAAAAAACTTCTTTAAAACCTAACAAAATTCTAGGCCATTATGTTAATTACTCTTGGAAATTTTTGAAAAATATAAATCTGATTAACTTCCTGATCAAAAACAACATATCATGTAACAGGTATTAAATAACAGTAATAACATTTGTCACGAAATTTAAAGTTTCTAAAGTATTTATAACACAAACAATATAGCAGCATATGTCAAAATTGCTTTCAACGATGACTGTCATCTGCAATATTGTGTGTGCGGCTATATGTTTAACTGTGAGCACCACATTTGTTCATGCAAACTGTAGTCCTAAAATAGGTAAGATTTTAAATACTTTAATGTAATGAATGATAGAAGACACACACTTCTAAAACATAAAAGTTAACTTTATAGTTTGTTTATTACTGTGCGTCACTTAGGGAGCTACCATTTGATTTTTATGGGGGGGGGGGGGGGGGGGGCTAGGATGAAAAATTTTGTCCTGCATTTTTTTTTAGTTGTAATCTCTGTCCTACCTTTTTATTTTTCACTCTATTCAGTCCTGCCTTTTTTTACCTAAATTGTCATCCTGACTTTTTTTTTTTTGCAAGTGGGTCATCCTGCCTTTTTTTTTACTCAAAATTCCTGTCCTGCCTATTTTTTTCAAATTTCATCCTAGCCCCCCCCCCCCCCCCCCCCCCATAAAAATCAAATGGTAGCTCCCTTACACGTATTTGTTTGGTATTTATTTTAAATTATTTCATATTTATTGTATGTTTTTACAGAACATGATCTCTTTAAAGACTTGATTGGTATGATGAAGAAAATCAGAGGTTCAGGTAAGAATCATCAGTATAACTTACTCAAAAGAGGATTAATTAAAAGGTCTGTAAAATATTTTAATATATCAAATCTTGAAAGATCTTATTTGACGTTACCAAAAGCTACTTATCATAAAATTGGTTTTCTTGCCATGAGAACACGTTTGGTGCCACTAGTGGGACATGGTGAATGATTGTATAACACCTTCTTAGGTCCGTCACCACAATTATTTCGTAGTGAATTTCTTTTAGAACATAAATGAAAATAAAAAAAATCCCACCTGCGCTTTCTCAAAGAAACTTTAACAGTGTGTTGTACTACTTTTGGGACAAATTATATCAAAATTATAGAAAACCTCATCGCCTCAAACTCAAAATATGGACAATTTTATCTTTAGGGCGTCTTGAAATCTTTTGACATCTTCCGAAGTGCTATTTTTCAACCTTTTTTACCTGGACCAAATCACTACTTTCCTTTAAAATTCTGGACCCAAACTTTTTTACAGTGTAATTTCACCCCTCTACTTGCAATTTGAGGCATAAAACATGGAGAAATAAATTTGGAAGGGGTATAAAAATTAATGACAAGTAACCCACTGTCAACACTAGGGACTATATTTGTGGTCTTGGACCTAATATTTTCTAACCGAAAGCATTATTCTAAGTCCAAGACGACCATGATATGACCAGCACTGTTTATGGAGCTCTTACCGATCAAAACAGTGGCGCAAATTTCTCAATGCATATTTGTATTAATTACTATTGTTGGTATATTGTCAGCAGGGAATACTATATTTACTTCATATGTTCAATCTTTTATTTTAAAATTGTCGAATTTATTGTCTTGTTAATTGATGTCAAAATAAAGTAAGTTTTGCCTGAATTCAAATTTATGAACGATTATGTAAATTTTCAGGTTATAACGGCGATATACCAGCTTTTTCAGCATCATTGAGTAAATCGCAGAACTTAGGTTCTAATACAAACGTTTTATTTGATAAAGTGTGGACTAATGTGGGGAATGGATACAGCACTCAAACTGGAGTGTTTACTGTGCCCACAGGTGGACTTTATCAAATCTCTTGTACAGTTGTGGGTGCCCCAGGGAAAACACTTCGTGTTCATCTGTGGAAAAATGAGCAGAAAACTGTAGGCCTATACCCTAACCTTGCTAACTTCAATTCAGCTACTCTAAACATGGTATTAGATCTGAAGGAAGGCGACCGGGTGTATATCAGACATGGTAATTCTCAATCAGAACTTGTTTACAATGAACCAGGAACAGACTCCAGTATGTTTTCTGGATATCTTATTTCAAAATAAAATGAGTTTATAACTACATATATTTTCTATTTTCTTTGCCTTTTTGAGGTAGATATTTACTTATAATAATACAATAGAAAAACATGATTGACTCAATTTTTTCTGGGTTTTTATTTGTTTGGTTGTGTTATTTTTGTTGTTGTCTTGAGTACATATTAAACATGTGGAACATTTATTCTTTTGTTTCCTGTTTAAAGTAAACCAGATGAAAGATTTGATACGTTCAATAAAGAGACGACTATTAAAATATCTCACAAAATCCTGCTATTTCGTTAAGTCTGACCTCCATTTCAGCTGAACTTATATACATTTTTGTTTATGAACCTCCGGCTGTGGCATTTTTACGTTGTGTTGATGGCTCGTTGGTGGCATTGTGATGAGTTTTACTCTTTTGTCGGGTTGTTGTCATATTAACACATTCCACGTGTCCATTCGAAACGTTATTTATGACGTCACTTTTTTTAAATATCGTTCTTATGCACAGGCATACAGTATCATAATGAAAGATTTGAAACAATTAACATGATACTAAAAAGACTTACATCTTTATCTATATAAATACAAAGACCTTTTATGTTATTAATGTTTGTTTTTCGATCGTTTCATCAAGCTTATATTTTTTTTTATTCTATTCAACATTTTTGTCGTGCGAAACAGATACAAATCATTTGAATGAAAATTGAACCTACATTATTTTAACGTTACAGTTTTGACAAATTCACAACGGCACAGCTTTAATTCTCATTAAGTACACGTGATAGGCAACTGATAGGCAAGTGATAGGCAACTGGTTAAGATGGCTTGGACCTACAAACCCATGTGGGAAAGGTTAAGGATTTTTTTTGATTGAGGTGCAAAGTTCGGGTAGGGTTACCCTAAACCCCCCTTCTTAAATTCATAAAAATCCCCTTAGGAAAAGCTTTTGTCCACACTAAGTACAATTAATAGTCAATTGGTTAAGTAGACCTTGACCCAGGGACTCAGGTGGATCAAGTGACGGAATATTTTTGATTGAGGTCTAAAGTTGAGATAGGGTGACCCTACCATCTATAATTTATCAAAATTTCCCTACGGAAAAAATTATACGCACGTTTACACGGGACGTATTATGGTATACCATAATAGATTGACCATCTGTCTGTTCGTCGTCAACATTTACTCAAAAACACTTAACCAATATGCATGAAACTTTGGTGATTTGTAAGTTTATAAATATCATTTGACGTGAGCTCCCTTTCGTTTTTTTTTCTCACTTTTATGACAAAAACTATACATAGATGCATGATTTTTTTATTAGTTGTTAGTGGCTTTGAACTAGCTGTCAGATAACTGCGAGTACTCTCAGATCTGTTCATTGTGTCTTTTGGTGTCGGGATGTATAAGTACCCGGCCACGTCCACTTGTATTTTTGTTCATCTGATGAGTTAAGCCTTTTTCAACTGATTTTTATAGTTCGTTCTTATGTTGTGCTGTTATACCACTGTCCCAGGTAAGGGGAAGGGTTGGGATCCCGCTAACATGTTTAACCCCGCCACATTATTTATGTATGTACCTGTCCCAAGTCAGGAGCCTGTAATTCAGTGGTTGTCGTTTGTTTATGTGTTACATATTTGTTTTTCGTTCATTTTTTTACATCAATAAGGCCGTTAGTTTTCTCGTTTGAATTGTTTACATTATCTTATCGGGGCCTGTTATAGCTGACTATGCGGTATGGGCTTTGCTCATTGTTGAAGGCCGTACGGTGACCTATTAATAGTTGTCTGTGTCATTTTGTTTTTGTGGATAGTTGTCTCATTGGCAATCATACCACATCTTCTTTTTTTTTTTTTTTTTATATAATTCGTATATTATTGTTACTTAGAACAATAATAAGTATTCATAGAAACAATTGCGAAAATCTTTAACTAGCGATAAAATGAAGAGCCTTAAAAAGTAAAAAAAAAAAGTGGGCAAACCCAAATAAAGTTTACAACTCAAAGGAACATACATAGAACTACATGTATATACAAATGGTTTTACACTAGTATTTTGGGGGCCCTTTATAGATTTTTGTTCGGTGTGAGCCAATGCTCCGTTTTGAATGCCATACATTGACCTATAATTGTTTACTTTTATATGTACTTGTTATTTGGATGAAGAGTTGTCTTATTGGAACTCGCACCACCTCTTCCTATATATAAATACCACATGTTTGCAGGTCATTGGACACCCTGAGTAAACACCATCTCGCATATAAGAATTAAATCATGCAGAAAGTCACCTTATGTGATTATCCTCTTATTTGAGTTTTTGCTGCTATCCAAAATCAAAATTGTGGAACATATTTTATCGGAACCACTCGGAAATATTTGCAATCTTTTTCTTCTTCAAGTAAATCTCTCCGGGTTTGGAGCACTATCAGCTAGCTGTGCTCCATGAACGGATCGGTTTTTAAAATATGAATATATTCAAAAAGAGGTGTGTGTTACATTGTAGTGTTGTGTCGTTGTTCTCCTCTTATATTTATGCGTTTCCCTCAGTTTTAGTTTGTTACCCCGATTTTGTTTTTTGTCCATGGATTTATGAGTTTGAACAGCGGTATACTACTAATACCTTTATTTATACCAAAGTTAAATTTTGAATTAGTGTCTCTTCTACATGTTCTATGGCGTTTTGAACATTGAATAAAATACACTGCTATTTAAGTGTTTGGTGAAGTATATTGCTGTCACGGTGCACCACAGTTAAACAGAGAACCCTTTAGGAAGAAACTAAATACCTCTTTATGTCAGGAAACACTATCAAATCTATGAGCGGTAGGCGATGATTTAAATTATGTCTCCTCCATGACAGTCTTGAACATGAATTAAAAGACACTGCTATTTTAGTGTTTGGTACAGTTTTGTTGTCACTGCATGTGCACCTCGTGTACAGTTGAACATAGATACCCTATAGGAGAAAACCAGAAACCTATTTATGTCAGAAAAAACTATCAAGCATCCAAACATACTATCTACACTTATTTGTGTCCACACTTGTTTATATATACTATTGTTGAACGAAAAACGACAACAACTGAATTTCAGGCTCTTGACTTGGGACAGGCACATACCGAGGCACATACTGTGATACATACATAAAGGCAAGTTGTATTAAATTATTACTACAACTAAACAGTTATAATTAGGTTCATCTATACGCTTTTTGTAAAACGTGACAGTAAAAATTCAAAGGCAATGTAGGTCAATGATCATCATTCTATTTATAGATTTATTCTGTAACGTGTAAAAATAATCTTACTACAGTAACTGTAAACTAATTATTAAACGTATACCATGACCCCAAAGTACTTCAAAATACTGATGCAGCAGGAAATGAGATAGGAAATCCCAAGTGAAAAGTGATGACAGAATAAAGTTTAGACTTGTAATCTTTATTTTTAATGGTTATGGAATTCCAACAAGAGAGATGGTATAAATTGAAGGGAATTTCGGTAGTTTTTACACTGGTAATAACAGCTTCAGAGACGAACAAGGTAAGAATTATTACATATTTTAAGTATATATTATTATATAACAAGTATACAATAATCTATATAAAAGGATATAAAAGCCAATGTAAAAATTGTTCAAATATTCAATGTTAGAATTCTCTTATTTTCATTTAATTTTATTTTATTAAAGCAAAAAGGAGTTGTACCAAAACAAAGTGCCGCCTCATTATATAAATAATATAATAGTATGAGAAAGGATCCATATACAATTGTTATATCCTCGATGGAAGAGTTGGAGGGGGGGGGGGGGGGGGTTCAACACTTAATTGATAGGGATGCAATCATTTTTAATTTCATATAATTTAGATTTTGGTAATCTATACCTTTCTTATATTGCGTCCACAAAAATGTCACCTTTTTCCCATATTTCTTTGTTTTTGTGTTGTGTAATGTAAGTGTGGAATACAAAATTATTAAAAGAAATCAAAATAGTTGATACTAAAAACACAACAGGAAACACCAACAAAGATGACAGACGAAGACGTTATAGGAACTTTATTGACATTAACATAATATTACTGATAGTTTTCCCGACCTATTCACAAATTTTAAAGCTTTAAAAAGTGACTTATGTGGCATGTCTTGGCTATCATCTTGTACATAGGAAGTGGCTCCCGAGGTTATACGTACCGTATGTTTAGTTCAATAAAATAATTCATTACATATTTTTTTTTTATATTTCAAATTGTATTAACACAGTGAAACACATGCTACCAGACGAATATGTTAAAAATTATTTGAAAGTAAAGAATATATCTCCGCCATGAAAAGCTCTGATTCCTAGAACGATTTTCGCTATTATTCACCTTATCATATATTTTTATAGTTTATATAGTTTTCCAGACCTAATCACAAATTTACAAGCTTTAAAAAGTGACCTTTTCCATCGGCATGTCTTAGCTATGACTTCGTAAATAGCGGACGAATTTGTGGTTACAAAATTTTACAAATGATTTGAAATTAAGGAATGTATCTCTCCCATGCAAAGAATGATTCCTCGACCGATTTTCGCTATATTTTTGTCCATTTTGATTTATAAGCTCGTCGTTTGTTTTAAAACGCTTGGAATTTTCAATTATTTTCGGCTCGATCGTCACTGGCGAGACATTTATGGTTGAAATGCACATCTTGTGCAGAAAATTGGTACCGTTTATGTTATTCATAAAACATTCAAGCAAAATATAACATTTTGGCAGTTTTCAAAACCACAAGTAAAACACCTGAAGAGAAAATAGCAGCAGTTTTTTTTTCGGGATACATGTAGTATATACTTATTCAAAATCATGTGACCAGCATTATTTGAGAAAATGTAAAAAGCGATTTCAAGCACATTGTACATGTATACTGAATACGCATCGATACGCATTGCTGCTCATTGTTGAAAGACATTTTAATTTCTGTGTCATTTTGGTCTCTTGTGGATTTGCAATCATAACGCATCTTCTTTTTTTTTTATATTTACATGAATATCTTTATTTCAGTCGAATATATTAACTTTATTTGAAACTTCGTAAGCGACAATCAAAATGAAACTTACACTGACAGCCTGTATTGTGCTGATTGGAATGGTTTTGGCTGATGATTTAGTACCAAACCTCATAGTGCAGTCAGTAAAGGTAGGCAAATATCTGTCTTGGTTATGAGTATTCTCAAAGTCATTTTGCTCTTTGTGTTATTATGATGTATATACAAAATATTATTCTTTTAAACAGATCTAGATAGAATAGCAAAATGAATAGGTAATAGTTGAGAAAAATCTTTTACATTTTTAACGCAGATTTTGTAAAGAGTAAATACGAAAATGTAACATAAACCTCATAAGAAAATTAATACGCACAAGATCATGATCGTGTAAATATTGAAATTTTCTTTATTTTGATGAATTGCATTTTTAAAACCGGATATTAATTTCAACTATGTTTTTTTATTCCATTAGAATATGTGTTGCAATTTAAATGCTGTCATTTGTTTTCTTTTCTTTCTAAAATGTAGTTGATTATGTAATTGGTAGTGACAATGTGTTCTGTAGCGCATTGCTTATCAATGAATGTGTTCTCTTTTGATGTTTAAATAGCTTTCGTAAGCTCCTAGTATGATAGGAATTTGCTCTCATCCTCAAAGAAAATTTATGACATATTTCAAATATAGTCCGATGAACGGAGAACCTATTGCCTTTTATTGTAGCGATTTAAACACGGTTTATCACATATTTGTTACGAATACGTCAGTTATTGCATAATATGTAATAACCTCAAAATTGCCCAGGGCAAAACAAGAGGTTATTGGTTATTGTGCCCTGGTTCCAGGTGACGGAACGTCATTGCATCCTTAACGACACTTTTGTGATCATGTGGCGTGGTCATTTACATCTAAGATTTGATGGTCAGTTCTTAATCAGTTTAATGATCTTTCATCTTGTTTAATGTGACACTTTATACGATACATTAGTTGCACAGTTGAACTGCAATAGTTTATCCAAATAATCTAAGACCATTAATCAATGCCTTACATAAATTAAGAACATGTTTATAGCTGGATCTTGTGAGAAACTTTATGTATTGGTCAGAGATATGAGAGTAGTAGCTTGAAGTACCAAGTTGTATGTACGAACGTTAATTGGAAATTATGATTAAGAATATTTATTATACATGTACTGTTATATAAAGATTATATATATATGATTAAACATGTGAACATTAAATGGACTTCGTTATATAGACAGTACTAAGTGAGCTTACGGAGAAACTTTACAATAACTAGTTCCCTATGTAACGGGCAACATGGATTACGATCCCGGACACGTAGATCCGAATTAATGACATAGTTCTAAGACACACAAAAGAAAGCCCCGTTATATCTGGTGGAGGTACCCGTGGTCAATATGTCAGTAACCGGAGTTATGATGTGTCTGAAATCTGGACGAATTACAAAGTTATCATGTGTTATGGCGTGTGCCGAAAACAGAAGCAGTTTGGGCTTCCGTTCAAGAGAAACTATAGGATAACTGAAGTGAGAAATGTATGCCACGGAGAATTGAGTTAGGATGACTTTGTATACATATTAATGTAAGTGACTTGCTGTAAATATTTGTGAAACTTTTGTGTCAGTCATTTTGTTTCCTTGGTTTTATGGAAACGCATTATCCTCGAACTTTGAAGATCATTAGAAGAACGCCTGTGAGAATTTTTGATGAATAGAAACCTTAGATGACTCTGAGATGTTACAACAGACTAGCAGTAACGTGTATATCGAAACTTTTGTGTTGGTAACAATGTATATATGTACAATGTAAATAACAGAGTGGACTGGCGTATGATATCCGTCGATCCGAAACCGGCAAAGAACCGTTATAAATGACAAGTTCCTGATGAAAGATTCGAAGAAGTGGCTCCGCACGTTCAAACCGAAGAAGTCATGTGGACAATATTTTCATGTTTGTAAATAACTTTAAGTTTTCATAAATGTTTTTATCCATTCAGAATGTAGTATGCCTAGGTTTAGTATTTTATTGTATATTTTTTTTTGCATTTTATTTTGTATTACACATGTTTGATTAAGCTAATTTTTAATCTCTTTTTATTACGAGAGTGGGCGTATTGGGTGTAGTTAAGTTAACCGAGAAGGGTTGCTTATACTAGTTGGAGGTTCATGGGAGTGTCCATGTGAAGATAATTTACAGTGTTGGTAGTTCTATGGTGATACGGTCACATAGAAGTGAAAATTGCAGCTAATGAGATGCTGATTTTCTGAATTGGATTGCCCAGAGATAATGATTAGTTGATTTTAATTGATGCTTTTAATTATTTTATCATTTCGTTTACGCTTGGATTAACGGTCAAAATTCCGGAAAGACCTTACCATAATGTATTTGAATAGATTTATAATTGTCAAACTTGTGTTATATATTTTTATGATTTTTGTTTAGTGCCTCTTTTGTAGTTATAAATATCAAGAGTTTGAAGTTGAAAGGATAATTGTTAAATTTAGATTTTTAGAGTAATCTTTTTGCAAGTTTTCCACAACTATTCACGACGTAAATTGATAAATTACATGGTATAGCAATTATCATTATTTTTTTTCCATTATTATTAGTTTAGATTTTTTTAAGTAGTTTTAGTAAAAGAAAAAGTTTATTTTTTAATGTTCACATTTCCTCCCCTTATCTTTTTACTTTGTGTAATATTTTTGGTATGATTTTTTTTAATTCGAGTGAAAACGAATTTTGTTTAGCGGGGAGTGATGTGGCGTGGTCATTTACATCTAAGATTTGATGGTCAGTTCTTAATCAGTTTAATGATCTTTCATCTTGTTTAATGTGACACTTTATACGATACATTAGTTGCACAGTTGAACTGCAATAGTTTATCCAAATAATCTAAGACCATTAATCAATGCCTTACATAAATTAAGAACATGTTTATAGCTGGATCTTGTGAGAAACTTTATGTATTGGTCAGAGATATGAGAGTAGTAGCTTGAAGTACCAAGTTGTATGTACGAACGTTAATTGGAAATTATGATTAAGAATATTTATTATACATGTACTGTTATATAAAGATTATATATATATGATTAAACATGTGAACATTAAATGGACTTCGTTATATAGACAGTACTAAGTGAGCTTACGGAGAAACTTTACAATAACTAGTTCCCTATGTAACGGGCAACATGGATTACGATCCCGGACACGTAGATCCGAATTAATGACATAGTTCTAAGACACACAAAAGAAAGCCCCGTTATAATCAAATGTTTAAGATGTTCCTGTTACGATTCATTAAATTGTTATAATTGATTTTTCCCTCTTTTCTACAGAACTTAAATATGTGAGAAATAGATTATATCATGTCTTTTCCATATGCCCTGGTATCATCCTTCGACCCATATAAGCCCTCGGCTAAAGCCTCGAGGCCCATATGGGAGTCTCGGGACATGTTATAATCTATACTTATTTCTTATAATCTTAAGCAAATGTATACGAAAAGCGAAAGGTACCAAAGGAAATTTCAAGCTCTTAATAGAAAAAAAAAAACTGACAACATCATAGCTAAAAAAGAAAAAGACCAACAGAAAAAAATAGTACACAAACACAACGTAGAAAACTAAAGACTGATTAACTTGAACCCCACCAAAATTTGAGGTTGATCTGTTCCAGAAGGGTAAAATACATATAATAATCTATTTCAGATGATGCATCAGAATCGCAGTAAAAGGTCTTTTAAACCAAGCATGGAGGATTCGGTAAGGATGGCATTTAACATGACAGACAAAAACCACGATGGGCATATTACAGTGGATGAATTGATACAATTTGTAAAGAAAACCACTGGATTAACTATTGATCAGACAACAAGACGAGGTTTCAATATGGTGTTTGGGAATCCCACATATGACCTCAATGAAAATGGTACTATTGAATTAAATGGTATGTATGCATTTTAACTGACGAGTAAAGATATGTTTTGTCAAGTCTTAGAGAATAATTATACGTCTACTACTATTACCTTAAGCTATTATAACTTCTACTATTTTTCATTCCTACAGTAAACATGCTTTTTTTATGAGGCCTGCAATTTTTTTAAGTGGCTTCCAGGCTTAACAATATATATTTGGTTTATTGTTTTATGGATGGTTTAGAACATATAATTGCATTAAACTAGATAGCATATTTCATATTACGCATGAATTCACATTTTGAACAATGTACTAATTTTGGCTGATTTTTGTAAGACTTAAAGTGATAATCAAATGTCTTTAACGCCAAGCTATCATTTTCCAGTTATGTACAGTTATACGTGCATTATATTATCTTGTGTGTTTTATGAAATTACTTTTTTTCTTCTTCAGAATATGCTGGACTTATGAGAATGGGAATGGGAATGGGAAAATAGAACGATAAAATGTATCAACATGTGAAGACTGAAACTGTACAACTTCAATAATAACCAAACTGATAATTACGTTGTCTTAAAATCTTTAAAGAATGTTTCCTTCTGTAACTTCATATTAATAAAAGATTCCTATGTATAATTTTTTTTTTAGTTACATTATTATATAAAGGTATGCTTGCTAATAAGACATTTTTTTCACGAGACCAAATGACAAACAAGTTCACAACTATAGATTGCCTTAAATTAATTTTCATAGACTTTTTATACTACCGCAAAAATATACGGCCGTATAATAGTATGGCGATGTTCATGTGGTCGTCATCTTGCTACGCCATTTGGTTTCCTTATGCCAGACAACAGCTTGAGTATGAATTTAGTGGTTGGATATCTTTTTAGTCCCCTACAGACGAAGTTGAATAAGACTTAAGGTTTGCCTTCCGTTCGTTCGTCCGTCTGTGTCTGTCTATCTGTCAGTCCGGCTAATCAGTTCTCCGCATCTGTTTTATTCGTGCTTTAAGATATTGATTTGATATGTGGTACATAGTTTTAAATCATGACAAGTTGCAGATTAATTAAAATTTTGTTCCAGTCTAATGATTTTGTCCAGAGTTATGGTCCTTGAAATTTACTCAAATAATCAGTTTTCCACACTTTTTATTCATCATGCTTAAATATATTGATTAGATGATTGGTATGTAGTCATAAAAAATTATCATTACATTAGTTGCAGATCAAGTTTAAATTTTGTTCCGGTCTTCACATTTTGTCTAAAGTAATGGTCCTTTGACTAAGAATAATCAGTTTTCCTCACCTTTTTTCGTCATTGTTTTCAATTTAGACTTGTTTATATAGTTTGGGCTTGTATTATGTTTGCTTTTGGGTTATACATTTAATTATATGATTTTTTCATCCTATTTCGACTTTTTCTCCTTTCTAAGTTGAGGACTTTTTCTCCTTCCTAATTAGTTGAGTAAAAATTCAAGAGTCCATCCTAAGTTGAGGTAAATGATATGGCTTTCCAAATCCCGTTTATATTACTAACATCACTAAAGGACATTAAGTGTCATAATTCGGATATTGTTTACAAATGTTTGCACCACATTTTTGTGTTTTCACCATTTTTTCTACAAGTTTTTTGTTATCTATTTGTTAATACACAAAGATAATAAGATCCATTTTTTTTTCATCTAGTACCCGGTGTTCCGTTTATTTGGCAATAGCCAATGGCAGTCGGCTCGCCTACTAGTCAAATACGTTTTGTTAAAATTTAACCTTTCAATTTGGTTTTGAAAATGTACTTTGTGCTGTATTGTCGAATAGGGAATAGGGAATAGGTAACCAACTTGACGTCCATTATTTAGACCCCTCTACCAAGAATTTGTTGTGTATGCACACGCAGTTTTTATCCAACGCAATCAGAGGTTTGAATTGTTTTTTTCAATTTAGACTTGTTGATTTGATAATTGGTATACACTCAGTTTTTCAAAACAAGTTACAGATCAAATTGGAATTTTGTTCAAGTGTAATCATACGCACATAGAAAGGAAATAAAGGAATGTGTCGAGGTTACAACAACCCGACCATAGAGCAGACAATAGCCGAAGGTCACCAATGGGTCTTCAATGTAAGAAACTCCCGACATAATCTGACTTGCCACCTTAATTAGGACTCTGCAGCTCATCTAAAACGACCTACATGTACATGTACGACTTAAACAAATAAAAAATCATAAATTTGCTTAAAATTGAGGCGAATGAGTTACAAAAAAACTTCTAACGAGACCTGAACTATTTGCTTTCCTGTTGTACATGCAATTGTTTGCGTGTATCTTTTTTGTCCTTCGACTACGTTCCAGCTTCTCAGGTTCCGTTTTAATTATTTAAATTGTTGAGGACGGAGTAAATCTCAAACGTTTTTACCCCGTCCTGCCCAAACTGCATTATGAAAGTGGCACGCTTTCCTAGATATTAAGATAAGCTTGGGATATAAAAACGGTACCCCATCATATATATTAAGTGTCAGCTATATGTGTGCAGTGCCGTGTACTGTCATTGCCTTTCGTGAATTTATAAATAGTGCCAAGAATAATAAGAACCAAGAGAAGAATGGACGAAAAAATCCAAAGGAAAATAGATCGATAATACGGAATGCAAATTAGTATATCACCGTGCACATTAGAAAAAAAGAAGAATTCTGTTTTAAATCTAGACACCATAATAATATTTGATGGTTCTATTTTATTTTCTTCTAATTAATTGATTGATTCATTTAAACTTTTGTCGTATAGTTAGCTTCGTGTCATAGCTGGGTATATATCTCTATACTATGTAAATAAAATATTATCTGTGCAGTGATATTGGACATAATAAAATGTGCTGGTTTGAAAAAGCAGAGGACCATAGAATGGTTGTAAAATAAAGGTGTTAAAACTTTGGAGTTATTTAATTATACACCGAACTAAATTTTCAAAGTCAAGTCGGACCGTCAATAATTGTCTGAGTGTGTGGATCTGTTATCGGGTGGAGCCGCATCTGAAAGGGATTTTCGGGGTTTGCTAAATTTCGGAAAGAGAATTTCGGAAAGAGAATCTCACTTCGTACCCACATAAGTGAGAATATCTCAACTTAAAAAAGAAACATCATACACAGGGTTTGCAAAGTATTAATACTCAGGCGGGAAAACCCGGATGGCAAAACCCCGGGAATTCCCGGGCTTGGCAATACTCCCTGAAATGGTTAATACTGGGCAATATTGTGGCAATATATTTTGTAAAGCTTATTCTTACAAAAAAATAGTTAAGCCTTGTTGTAGCTTAATAGTAGTATAGCTAAATATACACATTCATACAAATAACCATTGAGAGTCATGTTTAGAGGATTGCAAATTCAATTTCTTCCTTCTCTCTTACAAATTGTTTTTCAATAATCCCACCTTTTATATTGCTGTGTTCAGTGATTTTTTTTATTCATTATGTCTTCATATTGCTAAATAAACACCCTAAGGGGTTTCACACAATTTATTTTACTCACTTATCACTTATAACGTTTGTCTTTACCGATTTGCTACTATAATGAGTAAATGGCGATATGTGACTTTGAAAGATAACTTCTAACATTTTCTAGAATAAGTCACCGGCAAACACCATGATAGTTTATTTTAGTTGTCTTATGAATATGGTGTACTGCAGTCATGTTACGATATTTGAGATCTAGAGCTTTTTAAAAACACCGCTAACACATAGGTATAACCAAAGACCTCGGTATCAGTCACTGCACACAGCTGCTAAGAAATACAGCTGTTCAGTAGAACACAAAAGGTGTAACTGAAAAGGATGGTGCACAACCAAGACGTGCAAATGCAAAAAATGCGATGGTACCTTGTGGAAGTAAATATCGTCCTAAGCTTACATGCAGGAATGCAAATATCTATGAAAACTAACTATGGCATCAATATTTAATTTTCTTGTAGCCTTTGAATTATAAAATTATTACATTTTAATGTACATGTAACCGTCATTTTTTTTGTTACATAAAGTTTATTGTATTATTGAAGCGTTTCTGATATATATGATGAAAAAAATACCTATATGGACCAAATACTTAATATGGTTTTCTCCTTGACATTTTTTTTTCTTCTTTTAAAGCCTTAATCCCCAGTCCCACTAGACCACGATCGCACCACGCTCACCGCGATATAAAATAAATTCAGATCGTAGTGTGGTCGCGGTATGAGCGGCATGAAAATGTAAATTTTCGTTGCTTTCACGATGCTTCTACGTTCTCATTAGGCTTCTACCACGATCCCGCTACGATTATACCACGTTCTTACCGCGCTTATTCTGCGACCTCATTACGCTTATCAAGATCTTTCTACGCTCATCACGTTCTCACTACGACCATACCACGAGTTATCCGATTGCAACACGATCTTACCACGCTTCTACTGCGATTACAGCACGATCTTACCACGATTATACTAAGTTCATATCGCGATCTAACTACGTTCTCAGCAATAACGTCAACATCGTGTTCCATATCAATACAGTTCCATTCCTTCTATTTCTGATTAATACGTAGATTTCTTGGAAACAATACAGTCATGCCACCAAAATTTACTAGAACACGTGGGCGTGGTGGTAGGGGTTGATGTAGAGGCAGAGGGAGCTCTGATAGTTACGAATCCTGATCAAGCAGAGATATCGGACCGACCAATCCAACCTAAATTACAACATATTGCTGGTCCATAAAGCTCAAATGACGATATTTTAGTGAACGATAGCAGAGATGACACATATGTGTCAATAGATATAGGAAGATGTGGTATGAGTGACAATGAGACAACTCTCCACCCAAGTAACAATTTATAAAAGTAAACCATTATAGGCCAAGGTACGGCCTTCCACACGGAGCCTTGGCTCACACTGAAAAGCAAACTATAAAGGGCCCCAAAATTTTCTAGTGTAAAACCATTCAAACAAAAAACCAACGATCTAATCTATATAAAAACGAGAAGCATGGTTGAGCCGTTAGAGAAAATGGACAAGAATTCCGAATTACATACAGACAAACAAAACCTAGAGAGATTTAATATATTTTATTTGAAAATGACAATGAGAATGATGGTCGTAGAATGAACGTAGTCAGGTCGTAAGAAGAGCGTGATGATGAGGACGACAAGGGCGTGCTAGAATCGTACTATGGTCGTGAACAGTGTGGTATAGTCGTAGTAGAAGCGTAGTTGGGTCGCGGTGAGAACGTGATGGTCGTAGTTAGGTCGTAATAACGTCGCTGTGAGATCGTAGCGCAGTCTCTGTGAATAGAATCACGCTTTCGCTACGCTCTCGATACGATGGTACAGCGACCTTTGCGATCTTACTACGATCTTAGTGCGCTCTCACTACGCTTCTACTACGACCTGATTTCGCCATGACCGCATCACGATGGTTTTGAACATGTTCAAAGTTGGCCACGCTCATCACGATCTTGAAGACCTCACCACGACCGTGATAGACCTTACTGCGATCTACACGATCGTACTACGATCATCAAAATTTGCATTTTTTTCACAGATCGTAGTGCGATCGTGGCCTAGTGGGACTGCGGTATAAGTCCCACTAGACCACGATCGCACCACGCTCACCGCGATCTAAAATAAATTCTGATCGTGATGAGTTGCAGTATGAGCGGCAATAAAATGTAAAATATCGTTTCAATCACGTTGCTACTACGTCCTCATTACGCTTCTACAACGATCCCGCTACGATTATACCACGTTCTCACCACGCTTATTCTGCGACCTCACTACGATTATCACGATCTTTTTACGCTCATCACGTCCTCACTACGACCATACCACAATTTATCCGATTGCAACACGATCTTTCCTCGCTTCTGCGATTATAGCACGATCTTACTACGACCATACTACGATCATACCACGTTCATACCGCGAACTTACTTCGCTTCCAGCAATTTCGTCAACATCGTGTTCCATATAAATACTGTATCATTCCTTCTATTTTGATACGTAGAGTTTCTCGGAAATAAAGCAGTCATGCAACCAAAATCTACGTAAGAGTACGGGTAGAGGTAGAGGCGGAGGGAGATCTGATAGAAACAAATTATGATCCAGAAGATATATATGTCGGACCGACCAATCAAACCTGAATCACAACTTATTGCTGCTCCATCAAGATCAAATGACGATGCTTAAGTGAACGATAGTATGGATGACACAGATGAGTCAAGAATGGTTGGGTCGTTGGAGAGCGACAAGAGGTCCAATTTACATACAGACAAACAAAAGCTGGAGAGCTTTTATAAATTTGATATGACTGTGACAATGCATGGGCATGATGATCGTAGTATGAACGTAGTCGGGTCGTAAGAACAACGTGATGAGGACGGCATGGGCGTACTGAAATCGTACTATGGTCTTTAACAGCGTGTTAAAGCATGGTATAGTCGTAGTGGAAGCGTGTTTTTGTCGCAGTAAGAACGTAATGGTCATAGTTAGGTCGCTTTGAGATCGTAGCGCAGTCTCCCCGATTAGAATCGCGCTTTCGCTACGCTGTCGCTACGTATACGATGGTACAGTGACCTTTGAGATCTTTCCAGGACCTTGCTGCGCTCTCACAACGCTTCTACTACGACCTTATTTCGCCACTACCGCACCACGATTGTTTTGAACATGTTCAATGTTGGCCACGCTCATCACGAGCATGAAGACCTCACCACGACCGTACTATGACCTTTCTGTGATCTGCACGATCGCACTACGGTCGTCAAACATTTCTTATTTTTCAGAACGTAGTGCGATCGTGGCCTAGTGTGACTGCGGTGTAAGACCTTATTTTGTGTATCCCTAAAATATTTTTATTGTACTCGTCTTTTTGTATTGTTGTTTCTTTTAACGCTTTGTTGTTAAAGTATGATACAATTAAATGCTGGTTTGCTGTGTGATATTATGCTCTGCCACTCTGTTTTTTTTTTCGTTTTTATTTTTAGCTTAACCCGGCTTATAAATACTGCTTTTATAATTAAGTATTCAATAGACGTCGGTTCCAATATTAGTGTCACTCTTTTAAAATTACAAAATTTAATGATATAAACCTTCAAAACTTAGAATATGTAACTGAAGTCCATCTTGTTATTTGTGAAGTAGACGAATTATACGAATCTACATGTATAAGGTCATGGTACTTTATATAAATTGTTAGAGAACAGTGACGAGACGTTATTTTACAAAAGAATGACTCCTGAAGTCTTTTGGTCAGACAGTAATGACGGTTTATACAGAGTGTGCAATACATTATGTTGCAGAATTGAACCCTCGCAGTTAGATGCAGACGTCTCAGTACTGAGATGAAAAAAGGATGTCTCCCCCTTTCATAAAAAAATAACTCACACAATGGAAGCACATTAAACGAACGAAATATGGAAATCGATTTAAAAATAGACCTATGTATTTCCAAAGTAGTCACGTGGTTCTACCTCATCTTCAAATAAACAAGTTGTCGACTTAATCAATTACCAAGTTGAATTCATCATGTCGACTTCTTATTACTATGTCATTACATTTATAGTAGCAAGTCGACATGCAATTATTTCCTCATTATCCCAACAATATGACTCCTCATGATGTTTAGATTCCAGCTTATAACACACAACATAACTAATAATTCCGAACAATAAGCAACAAAATAACTTTACAAGGGGTGTACCATATGCGCTTCCATAAATATAACAAAGTCTAGCGATTGCATACTATTCGATCCAGTCCATGTGAACATTTGAAAGAAATGATGGGTTGTACAAACTATTTCTTAAATAAATGATAATAGGACTAATAGTCTGATACATGTTCAAAGCAATGAAAAACAAAATTAAAATGTCAATTGTTCTTGAACAATTGAGAGGTCTTTCCTTTTGTAATGTAAAATACATGTTCCAAAAGACGTAGAATGTATTGAAAAGTTCTTACACACAACAAACTTAACATGGGACATTACCTTGACCTTTGACCTTTTTGACCTTTGTCAAGGTCACTAGTTCCCAATGTCATTGCTGAAGACCCCATGGGTCTAGGACCTTTGGTCATATATTAAAAGTCAAATCTCTTCGGTCAAATGTCAAAAGTTGCGCCTAATCCACCTCAACGTTTTTCACTATTTACTATTTCTGTAAGTACAATTGTTTTTGAGATATCGACTAAAAAGTTGTAAGGTCAAAGGTCAATGTCAACCTTAAGAAGCTTTAAAACACACTGAAAATGTTTAAAACACACTGAAAATCCTTTAAAGGTATTTTTCAAAGATACATGAATTGATGATGAATGATGAAGATCCTAGGTGTCTACGAATTACGGTTTCTGAGTTTTGGTGGCCAAGCGACACCGGTTAATTTTGATAGGGGCATAACCCTACCAATGAGTCGTTGAATCTTTTCGATCCAAATGTAACGAAGAACCAGGGTCTGGTCCTGAACAAATTTCACCCTTCGTTTTATTTCTACCTATTATGGTGACGGTTTTGGAACGATAACAAGGTTTTTGGGTTTCGGAGGGATTACTCCGTACCGACAAAATATTTCGACTAACAGGGTGAATTCAGGATAGGTATTCATGAGACAGATACAAATTGTGAACATGAAAGCGACACGCCTTACGGTTAACAAGGATAAATTTGTCAAAGTTTGGCGGAAGAATAATATTAATAAACAGAAGAAATACAGTAAGGTCTTTCCCTTTTGTAAAAGGAAAGACCTTAATAATATGATAAACAGTTAGAAATATAAAGAGGAAGATGTGGTATGAGTGCCAATGAAATAACTCTCCATCCAAGTCACAATTCGTTAAAGTAAACCATTATAGGTCAAAGTACTGTCTTTTACACTGAGTCTCCGCTGAATATCGAATAGCAAGTTATACAAGGCAACAATTGACGCTGAAACAAACGTACAAGATAACCCATTACTTACAGGCTATTTGCTTAGAACAGTAAATACATTTGTTGCTATAGAGAATGTGGAGGAGGTGAACTAATTTGCTAGATTCAAACCTTCCAAATAATATTTGACAGCGGGGTGACTGTACCACAAAAGATGAAACTATAAAATTAAGATGAAAAGGACCTAACTTGTCAGAACGATTCAAACGGAAAAGTGTGTGAAAAATCACAGACTGAAACAATATGTATACATTCCCATAATAACAACAAAGACACATAGCACAGTGCATTTTAAAAGACGTAATCCTCTTACAACGAAGAGACATCAGGAAATAAAATCGTTCAATATCAGCCAAAAAAAAACCCGTGCATACATCCTTGGTTAGTTATGATAAAGAAGGTTTTAGTTTGATAATATATTTCTTCGAATTTTCAACATAATACGGTTTTACCAATGCATGTAGATAAAATCAATTCGATTGTTTAAATTTTAAAATGTAGAAATTTTCGTATTGTGTATAAGAAAAATTTCCATCGTCGATTACACGCATACACCAATATTCGTTATTCTTTTACGCCTTTCTATGAAATTTTAAACATGCTAACATGTAGAGGTCTACTGGATTTTGACAGAACTCTTTCGTTTAAACTAGAGACTAAAACTTTTAAAATGTATCAATAACTTAAATAAGTTGACTACAAAAATCATTAGTGGTCTTTGTTATATACATATTCGTACTTTGATACCAGTGGATTATCGGATTTATCGAGATTGTTAAATTATAAATTTCAAAGTCCGATCCACGGCGAGTACTTTAAAACGTAAAATTTGACTATGAACATTGGAGGAATCCGATAATCCACGAGTAACTATGTCAGCATATGTTTCTCTAATGATTAAAATTATTGCATTTTATGTTAAACAAAATCCCATTCGAGTGCCTCCCACATTTCACTAAATTGTCTATTCCATTAACACCTGTGAAAATATTTTGATTCATCCAGTGAGTTGACAAAGGTGATGACCCTTACACTCATGAAATTATCTTTTAAGATCACCGACAACATGGACAACCACACGTTGATTATTTTTATAATACAATTGATTGCCATATAATTATAGAAATAAATATTCAAGTTTAATGTCTTAACTTATAATTCCAAAACGGATCACAACTACATACATAACATAGTCTGAAACAGGTAACAACTTTTAATGAAAATAGTTTACATTGCAATCAAAAAGTCTGCTCAATAATTTCCATTCGTAGTCAATACCCCATTGAGGTCCAGTGGGTTAATGAAAATAGCTAGCTAACATGTTTCATTATTAACCCAGCGACATCGTCTTCTTTCTCTTTTGCAAAGTGCGTTCTGAGCAAGACATCTAGTAGTCTTATCATTTGGATTTTCCGATTGATATTTACAGCCTATTGATTTTGGACCAATTTTCTGAAAATTAAAAGTATATGGTTTACTGTTGTTCTTTCTGATATCACTACAAACCAGTTGTAAAAATGGTTTAAATAGTCTCAAAGACTCTTGAAAAGGTGGTTTGGTTTTAAGCAGTGTTCTTGAAACTCAAACACATATATAACAAGGAAGATTTGGACTATTTGCGATTAGAAATAAATTAAATTGAGACAATATATTTTAAGTGCTAAAGTGACAATTTGTTAATCCGTTTATCTTACCTTTATATTTCTTTGACTTTTTTGTGTCTAATTTATTCTATTGTTAAATGTATTGTTTGTCGTAATGGAAATCACTCTGACGATGACAAAATAATCCGTTGGACACTAATCCTTTGCTAATAGAAAATTGCCGTTTGTTGCTGAGTTATGTAACTATATGATTTTCGGTCTTTTTTTTATTTGGCCGTTTTTTGTTTGAACTGTTTCACATTTTTCATTTCGGGGACTTTTATAGCTGACAATGCGGTATTGACTTTGGTCATTGTTGAAGGGTGTATAGTGACATATAGTTGTTAACTTCTGTGTTGTTTGGTCTATTATATATTGTCTCTTTGGCAATCGTGACGCATCTTCTTTTTTTATAAGAATCAGAATATTAGACGATCAATAAACAAATAACAAAGACAAACATGTGTAAAATCAATTAACATTACGTTACTTACGCATCTTCTTCTACAGTTGAAATTGTACGAATCAGAACGTCTTGTAAACAGATAAAACGTTTGAAATGGAGATAGAGTACCGAGTGTACTCCTAAAATTACACAGATATATTGTTTTCGTTCCATCAGGTTTTTTTCCTCCTTTTAAAAGAAAATATTAAATCATTTTGCTGATTTTTTTTATATATTAAAATATTCATTTTGTTATCAAAAGGAACGGCATACCCTTTAAGGAATTCTTTTACAATCTCTCCTTGATATAGTTATCTATTCAACTTTTCTTTTAAATATTGTAAAGTTGGTATTTTGTTATTACACCAAAGGAGTTAAAAGTAAATTTAAGGGGGTAGACCTTGGTTTAGGGAGATAACTCTTCAAATCAGATATGCGTTTGTAAAAGCCAAGTTTCATCAATGAATTTCAAGTATTTACCTGAAACGGATTGAAAATAATCTATGTATCCTAAAAGCTTGAAATATATTTATAAAAATGGTTGACAAAAAACGTAATGACGATTTTAAGAGTTATTTCCCTTAACCTAGGTCTAACTCCTTAACTAAAGATTGATTAAACTTTCCAATTGTGTTCAATATCAGTAATTGTCAACTTTAGATCATTTCAAAAGGCAAACGTTGCTAAAGAGATATTAACTAATAAATGTCGTAAAATGGTCAGCTTACAATTAAGTTAGATAAAGTAGGTTTACCCATTAAAATATAAAATTGGCCGACATCAAAGCGTACTCCACAGAGAGCACCATTTCCTCTTGTCTCTATAACAACATCTTGACCAACTCCTTGTGTCACTCCCTGTGTTTGAATATTTTGTATATGAAAGGACAGAGTATTTTTATAGTGAAAATGCCTTACATTTATAGAGCGTAAATTTACAAGTCAGTTTTTCAAATGCTTTATGCATGCTAAATTGAACCTTACAACCTGTTCACATTGGGGTATTTGGTAAATCTTTTGACATGTGTTGGTACTCTGTGCTCTACAATTTTGAAATTAGTTAGTTTTCAACTTGTACGATTCTCGAGTCACTGTTGATTTTCTTTAGGCGAAAAAAAAACTATTGACGTAAAATATTAAAAACCTTGAATCTTTGATGAGTTGTCTTTCGTTTTATTTCTAATGAATTTACAATGTTATCATGGTTATATACGATATTATGACCAATTTGAGAAAAAAATATTATTTCTAAAATTCTATTTAAACTCCTTTTTAGTCAATTGATTTAATAACGTTTATCGCCTAATTATACGTAAAAACAATATGCTATTATTATATATTGATAGCTTTTCAAAAATTACGTTCAGTACTTTACTTCCAATCGACAGGAACCATACTCATACGATTCACCTCATCGAAGACCACACTACCTTATGGTATCTGACAATACATTAGCATGCATGATCTGTTTATGAATATGCATTGCAATCGGCATGCTTATTATGCTCAAATGTCCTTGTATCTAAAACTATATTGTATTACACATTATGTAAACCTAGATGTTGCAAATATATTTATTAATAAGCTGGTATTGTAAAATTGAGTATTGATACGCCATATTTATTTTTATTTCTACAAATAGTGCGAATAATTTTCTTAATTTATTAAACATTTTTGTAATTTATTAATTATCCAATATTTTGTATTCAGTTCTAAATCAAATGATGTTTCACGATTCACGTCATGAAAAGAGGCAAACTATAGCTTGCCTTGCTCGTATCCAACAAAGTAATCTAATTCGTGTTATTGAAATACATTATCTTTAAAAGTGCTATAGAAATCGGGAATCAGTTCTTTAAAAAGAACTTTTAACACTAAATATGTTATATAATTTATTATGCAAATCGTCTCATATTATTTGTAATTTAGATGTGTATGTCTTAAATAGCGTATTCATTTTTTTTTAAGTCAAGACGATTTCGCGAATTTGAGAGCCCGATAGTTAACCTATCAGCATCTCAAAGTGTTAGTATTGAGAGAAAAAAATTAATTCCTTACACAATTTTTTCATCCGGTAGGGGTACTGCCGTTGCTAAAACTGTGACCAAATATTCATGTTGTTGGTGTATAAAAAGGTGATATAGTAATATGGTTCAAATCCTAATGTATTTTTTTTTTGGATTATGTTCTTGTTGTTCAGTCTTTAGTTTTCTGTGTTGTGTTTTGTATCTTTTTTTTTCTCTATTGGTATCTGTTTTTTTTTTTACCATAATATTGTCAGTTTGTTGATCCTTTAATTAGCAGTTCTCGCTAAGCAATTTAAAAGCTAAAATACAGTTGAATAGTAATTCATTATTTATGACGAACGCGAAACTAACTTAATTGTCTTTTAACGTATCCAATTTTTATCCCACAAAAAACAATAATCAATATACAGAAGTAGCTCTTGGTGTATGCACATGCCATATCTCAAAACGTTTTCGAGAATACAGAGCGAATATTTTTACTTCTATTTCGAAATGCAATGAGTGTGCATGTTTTGATCGATTTAGATACTGCTTCGTACCTTCATTTTGAAAATAATTTTAAATGTATATTCCCAAGTGGCTAAATTATTGTCTACATCATCGGGTGGACCTGGTATTAACGTTTCCTTGGTAACTTTGCCATATAATACTGAAAAGACAAACGATATGTTGACACTATAGTGCTTTTGTAAAACTATACATTTGTAAAGCAATACATCATATCAACATAATGATATAAATAAAAACGCAACCAGAGACCAACTTATGGCACGCCGTTATTATATTTATTCTTATTTAGTGAAAAAAGATATCTTATAAACTAATTGAGATATCTTAATAACAAAATGAGATATCTTATATATTAATTGAGATATCTGATTTATTAAATAAGATATCTTATATTTTAAATAAGTTATCTTATTAAAATGTTTATGAAGATATCTTATTAAAATGTTTATGAAGATATCTTTTTAAAATGTTTATGAAGATATCTTATTAAATATATAAGATATCTTACTTAATAAGATATCTCCATAAGTTAATAAAATATCTCTATTAGTTTATAAGATATCTCTATTAATTAATAAGATATCGCTATTAGTTTATAAGATATCTATATTAATTAATAAGATATCTTATAAAGTATGTATTTAAAAGATATCTTTATAAAGAAGTAAGATATCGTAGATACTTTATAAGATATAATATTAGTTAATAGAGATATCTTATTTACTTATAGAGATATCTTATAAACTAATAGAGATATCTTATACACTTTTAGAGATATCTTATTAACTTATAGAGATATCTTATTACATTGGTTTTAAAGATATCTTATTTAATATATAAGATATCTCCATAAGTTAATAAGATATCTCTATTAGTTTATAAGATATCACTATTAATTAATAAGACATCTTATAAAGTATGTATTTAAAAGATATCTTTATAAAGAAGTAAGATATCTTATATACTTTATAAGATATCTGATTAATTAATAGAGATATCTTATTAACTTATAGAGATATCTTATAAACTAATAGAGATATCTTATAAACATTTAGAGATATCTTTTTAACTTATAGAGATATCTTATTAACTTATAGAGATATCTTATAAACTAATAGATATATCTTATAAACTTTTAGAGATATCTTATTAACTTATAGAGATATCTTATTTAATTGGTTTTAAAGATATCTTATTTAATATATAAGATATCTCCATAAGTTAATAAGATATCTCTATTAGTGTATAAGATATCTCTATTAATTAATAAGATATCTTATAAAGTATGTATTTAAAAGATATCTTTAAATAGAAGTAAGATATCTTATATACTTTATAAGATATCTTATTAATTAATAGAGATATCTTATTAACTTATAGAGATATCTTATACACTAATAGAGATATCTTATAAACTAATAGAGATATCTTATTTACAATCAAAATAAATAAGATATCTTATAAAAATTAAAGATATCTTAATACTATTAAAAGATATCTTGTTAAATAAATAAGATATCTTCAAATTTGAATAAATATAAAAACGGCGTGCCATACCAAATACATTTAATTTAACAAATTAAGGTAACCATTCAGCATTCAACAATGAATTTTTAAATCTCGGATGAACTATAACAGGATTTGCCTTCAGTACTACACTTTTTCAATAATCCCACCTTTACGGAGCACATTACGGGTGAAACATGTGGAAGAGGGTCTGCTTACCTTTCCGGAGCACCTTTGATCACCTTTAGTTTTTTTGGGGGGGTTCGTCCTGCTAAGTCTTTAGTTTACTAAGTTGTGCAGTGTGTACTATTATTTTGTTCTGTTTGTCTTTTTCTTTTTTAGCAATGATGTTGTCGGTTTATTCTCGATCTATGAGTGTAAATCTTCTTCTTGTATCTTTCGCGCCTCTTTTATATTGACTATTGTTTTCAGTGTGGCTCGTGTTGGTTGTTCAGTCTTTAGTTTTCAATGTTTTGTTCGGAGTAATCGGGGTTGTCTTTTCATCATTTCTTTGCCATGACATTGTCAATAATGTTGTCGACTTAGTTTGAATAACTATGTGAAAACTTTTGTTTCTTCTTAACAACCACTCAGTCGATATCTGCTTTTTTGCTTCTTTACAACCTTGCGTATCAAATTATAATCCTGGTGCCTTTGATAACTATTTACACCACTGTGTCGATGCCATTGGACGTTGCGCCCCGAGGGTATCACCAGCCCAGTAGTCAGCACTTCAGTGTTGACATGAATATCAATTATATGGTAGTTTTAATAAAATTACTGCTACAAAAGTTTGATTTTTTTGAAAAACTAATGATTTTCTTATCCCAGGAATAGATTACCTTAGATGTATTTGGCACAACTTTTTGGAATTTTTGGTCCTCAATGCTCTGAAACTTTTTATTTGTTTGGCTTTATAACTATTTTGATCTGAGCGTCTCTGATGAGTCTTATGTAGACGAAACGCGCGTCTGACGTGTTAAATTATAATCCTGGTACCTTTGATAACTATTCGGATTTTAGATAATTTGAATTAGGCGGCAGGCGGACACTGTTCCGTTATCGTTGGCTAGAAAGTAATTAAACAGTAACACACACTGAGTGTGACCGGGAGTGGAAAGAGTCACTATGAAAGTCAATTACGGACAAAACATGCTCATTTATAAATCAAGCGGTGTTTAAGGTCTTGGGTGATGCATAATCATACTTCCTGAGCTAAAATTTCCCCAATGACCATAAGGACGCAGTTCATTGTAACATTTGTACAAAAATTTCGTCACTAAAAAATGTATTTTGATTCATCGCTAAACCAAACATATTTACAAAGTGTATTCAACATATTTTGTTAAAGTATAGCAGGTTCTAGGTGCCGTCTTAAACATTTAGCTTGGTTAATGTTTGTTCTATGTTGAAGGCCTTACTGTGACATTGAGATGACAAACGACATCTCAGTACTTTATCAAAAGATATCTGGCGCGTAGGCGGTTTTTCACAGATATAGTTTCGAACTGTTTTTGTAGGTTTTCGTTAGAAACCACGGACACATGACGGTGTTTTTTTTTGGTACTCTTCTCGGATAAAGTGGTCCAAATTAGATCAAAACCTTAACGATCAAAAGTTATACTGAATCGCTGGTTGCAATAGACATGATAGTCGGGAAGACGTGAATAATTGAGCACCTTTAAGTCTGGCGACAGCATTTCTTTTTCACTCACATACAACAAACAATGGCAACGTTTTGAGTATATATCTGTTTATAGTCTCGGCTCAGCGTTGCAAATTAGAAAAAAAACCGGTATAGTATTTTTTTAATTAAAATGTTACGTGTCTCCTCCATCTTTTCGATTAAACGGATTTCCGACCGTGTAAGGGCTGAATTGCCAGTCAAGGTCGTTAAAATTCCATCGTCGATTACACGCATACACCAAGATTCATTATTCTTTTACGCCTTTCTATGAAACTTTAAACATACTAACATGTAGAGGTCAACTGGATTTTGAATCAACCTATTGAAAATAGAAATTTAATTGAAATTTCTTTT
The DNA here is from genome assembly GCF_965363235.1 of Mytilus galloprovincialis. Lineage (NCBI taxonomy): Eukaryota > Metazoa > Mollusca > Bivalvia > Mytilida > Mytilidae > Mytilus > Mytilus galloprovincialis. Next base: position 45,127,942 of record NC_134842.1, on the reverse strand, counting down.
TTGTCGCACTCACTAATTGCAAAGGTTTTAAGAACATGCACACTGTGTTAACTAAAATACCAAAGACAAATTCCAAATTCGGATTATTACGGAAACAATTAAGTCATGACCCTTAATGTATAGGTAATTCTAAAACTTACCATAATCAGCAGAGCAGAATTCATTTTGCGGGTGACGATAACCACGACACGAACAACTGTGTACACTATTTGTCATCCATACTAGAATAATAATAATTGGCAATATCTTCGTAACCATTCTAACTGCTTGTATTTTTTTCCAACTGATTCAAAATATAGCATAAGGAAAACTGAATCCTTACGTCTTTTAATATGTAGATTGCAAATACCTTTGCCAATGGATATCACGGGGTAGTAGATGGGGTTACTTGTAAAGGATAACATGTCATATAAATGTGATTTTTTTTACAAATAGACGCTGCACGTATATGCTTCACTTGCACGATGCAATACTTATGTGACATTTGGCCATACAGAACGAGCAAGCATGCATTAATGACAGACACGTTTTGCGGATACAACCCTTTACGAACCCTATACCACTTAATCATATTGCAATGTAACATATAGAATAATAAAATATCAAATTCAATGGTATAAGCTGTGTTCATGCAGGAGCAATATTAATAGGATTGTTTATTAAATAAAGGTATATGCACTTTGGCTTTGACATAATTACTGTTTTCCCCATACAGAGTTGTGCATTTATTATTTTCTGTAGGATATTTCTGACAATGAAATTTGCCATCATAATTTTATACTGATAATGTGATTCTTGATTTTTCATTCAAATCAAACTTTTTCGTTTTTCTTGGTTTTTAGAAAAAAAAATACATTTAGACACATGCCAATTCAATACATGTCAATGACTAACTAAGTTGTTGTAGATGAAATAAATATTAACTTTAGCTTATATGTCACATGCCTACTTAATACGGGTAAATATTTAAGTAATTTTTGAAAGCTCTATTTCTCTACTTTTGGTCTACATGATAAAAGATGTACTTGTTGATTAAATAATATGTTGATTACAATGGTTTTTTTTTTGTTTTCAATTACTTTTATATTTAGATACCGCTTTTACGTTTAGCATTCAACAGTCTCCGTTTAAATTAGCTCACGAACAATAACAAGCTGTGATCTGCATCTTCTTTCCAGCAGAATTGTTCCTGCTACACTGTGTTACATACTTGTTTTGTTCATTTCTTTGTACGTCAACTATGCAATTAATTTCTCGTTTGAATTGTTTTTAATTTGTCATATCGGGGCCTTTAATATATAGCTGATTATGCGATAAAGGCTTTCTCATTGTTAATGGCTGTAAGGTAATCTATAGTTGTTTTTTGCGTCATTTTCGTCTCTTGTGGAGAGTTTTATATTAGTTTCACACCAATATTAAAGTGCATAAATGCCCCCCCCCCCCCCCCCCCAAAAAAAAAAAATAATAATAAAAAAAATACGAAATATTTTATGATTATTGTTGAACTAGTAATCTAGACTAAAAAATATTTTATTTGTCTTCATAGGTATACAAAAAATGTTGTTGATGTCTTTTTTGGGGTCAAAGATAATGATTAGATTGCCCAGAAAACTTAAAGATAAAGGGGAAAATGAGACTTGAATGACAATTTAACCTATATCTTGAATAAATTAGTATGATGTTTTGAACTTGCAAATGAATGCTAATATTTTGAAAAAGTATTACTTGGGAATGAGTTTTACGAGAGACCCACCTCGCCATCCTTTTCTTACTAAGTTATATTTACTAGATTCAAGGTCAAAGTATTAACTTATTTAACCAATAGTCAATCAACACTACGGTAACCGTTGTGAATTAGAACGCTGTCCGTACGGGTGCACTCGACTTCAATCTTAATTGACTAGGAGTGTCAGTTTTCCTGCGAATGTGAATGGTTTTTCTTCGGGCATCCTGGCTTCATCCACCAATGAAAAATGGCCGCTACGAAACAAAGTAGCGTTAAAACAGAATATCAAAACTTGTTAAGTTGAAGTTATGAATAGAAAAATTGTATGGATACAATCGACAGTTGGTTGATCGTTATGTTTTATTTGTTTTTTTACATACATGTAATGACATATTGCAGATGAGTATATGTTCCAATTGTCGTTACCACAATTCTGCCATTGTTTTTAAGAAACATTGCAGGATTTGTATGCTTATGATCAAATGTACGAATTACAACCGTTAATTATGACTGGTTGTTAATAAAGGCAACGATATGATACCATTGCGATGTTCTGAATTCATAAATCTGTGGTGATAAACAAAGGCTATATAAAGTACCTGAGATTACTCATAGAGAAGCTATGGATTGACAATATACTACTTCATTTTCTGTCAAACAATGTTACACTTTTTGATTGGCAGCATATATGTCGAACAATTTAGTTGATTGATATTCTAAAAAACTGTAAGTATGCCAGACGCAACTGAATTTTGTAAAATATCCCATAAAACGAATATAGTATATGATGCAATCATGTTATTATAGTGTATGATATATTAACCGCATGATATTAATCTTAGTTCGTCTAATAATAGATGTATAAACATTTTCTTAATATCCGTTTTATAGTAGCATGTTTATCATTTGTCGTGAAAAATCATAATATCAAATAGAATTAGAAGATTTAGCTTACAAAGTCCTTATATTTGATTAAAGTAACATTCATCTTAAGCGGAATATTGTTTGAATGTTAGTTAACGTACTAGGTTACGAATACAATGTGTTTGTGAGCCCGTCGCTGTGATCAATGTAAGATTACTCTGGTTAATTCTATCATTATGGAGAGTTGATATGTCTTTTTCTCATGTTTATAATCTTATTAAGAAAATTTAAAATGTGTTATGTAGGTTTTTGTGTTTTTGCGTATGTGTATCTTGTGTGTGTTTGTGGAAGGTGTTGTTACACTTTGTTAAACATTTGTTTTTTTCTTTCGGGATCAACTAATACAGATGCAGATCCGGTGAAAATATGGATGACATCGAGTGATAATACTTTTGCCTCAATCATGAACGCCATATGCATGGTATGTGAAGTGCTATTTATTAAGACATTTGAACGTCTAGTATATAGACCACTTGGTACAATGTACAGTCAATATCTAGTCTAGTCAATATTAAAATATTCAAAAATGAAATACGGTAAAATGAAATAACTTTTTTTAGATAGACATAAGAATATTTTTGTTTTTCCATATCTGTAAATAAAGGCAACAGTAGTGTACCGCTGTTCAAAGTCATAAATCCATGGACAAAAAACAAAATCGGGGTAACAAACTAAAACTGAGGGAAACGCATTAAAAATAAGAGGAGAACAACGACACAACACTACAATGTGACACACACAGAAACGGACCAAGCATCAGACAAAATCCCACGCGAATAACAAATATAACATCAAAACCAAATACATGAATTTGGATTCTAATGCAACAACGTTTGTAACGTTCGTTTTGATTGGATAACGTCACTTTCTTACATAGCATCAATTGACAATTGATGCTATGGGACGTACGCGCAAGCGCAGACGGCATATGATAGATTTTAAATACATGTTTTTACGTTGTTTTCTGTCAGTTTTATTAGAATGGAGATAACAATATTGTATTTTAAGCTCCGACGGCATCAATTTGGGATTTGATGGTCGCAAATACCCGTTTACTGTCTCCGCTAACGCGTCGCCAGTAAACTTAATTTGCGACCATCAAATCCCCAATTGATGCCGTCGGAGCTTAAAATACAATACAGTTATCTCCTAAATAGACAAGTACCGTGACACGTATTATCGCAATGTTAATTTACACTCAAAAATAAAAGAAAACAAACGACGCAACGTTAAAATGTAACACACACAGAAACATATAATATAACAATGGCCATATTCCTGACTTGGTACAGGACATTTTTAAAGAAAACAGTTGAACCTGGTTTTGTGGCATGCCAAACCTCCCTCTTTTATAGCCATGTGAAATATAACATTAAAATGACAACTCAACACCACAGGACTACAATATAAATAAATTGTAAAAGATGCGTTACATGTTCATCTTAGCTTTGCATAGTTTATATAGATACATATAGAAATCAAAATTAAAAACTTAAAACAATCAAATAAATGATTAAAGTGTCCCTGCCTTATGATGTAAGCCCTCGGGAATAAACTACGCAGTTTAATATGGTCAATATTGTCCATTATGTTTGGTCTGGAGCATACTTTTCAATAGGTCTGCAACAGTCCTAAAAAACAACCACTAAGTTCTAGTCTACCAAAGATGAAGTTAACTTGCATTTCTGCTGATAATTTCTCAAGATAACTTGTGAAGCAGTCAACAGGTCTAATCCAAGTTAACTTTTGTACAGGTTAGCACTGAACCAACCAATCTGTGTGTGTAATGGATAGCTTTTGATTTGAATGTCATTGCGTTGCTGGCTACTTTTAATTACTAGAACTATCCCGGTATATTTAAAAAGTTCTACATGTTCTTACAACCATTATGTAGATGGTGGATAGTTTGTCCCTTGGTGTATCATCAGCCCAGTAGTCACAACTATATTGTTTTCACATGAAAAGTTATTGATATGTTTATTGGAAGTAAATACACAAAGTTGTATTATATGTTGGATATTTGAAACATCCAAGTTTCCTTCTTACCTCGCTTAGATTGCCTTTTCTGACACATTTTTGTTTTAGAATTCTTGTTTTATAAGGCCTTTTTAATCGTCTTCATACCTAAATAGTACAAACGATTACTACCAAATTACAGACGCCTGACTGGGGACAAGTACAAACAGAATGTGGCGGGAATAAACTAGTTTGTTGGCACGAGTCCTTCCTTAAATTTGAAAAGAGGTGTAATAATACAACATAAGAACAAACAATATAAATCGGTTGCAAATAGGCGTATCTCAGTTTAATTATTTGAAATGCTTTCAGTCAACCATTGTGGTTCGCATGTTGATGACACAATGTCGTTAACATGTTTCATTATTAACCCAGCGGCAGCGCAGTCCTTCTCTTCGGCATAGTGCCTTCTTGGCAAGGCAGATGGTACCATCATTTGTATTGAAAGGGTCATATTTGCAATCTTCTGATTTTGGACCAATTTTCTGAAAACAAAAAGCTTATAGTTAACTGTGGTTGTGTACGATATGCTCCAATTTGGTATAATATTACCTATTGCAGATACGATGGATATGCTTGTTGTGCAAAACAATATATTCTGCGAGTTACGTATAACATGCGTGTTGACAACAATTGTTAAAATGAAGTGTATCCCATAATTATTGTAACTTTTGATGAAACAACATGTACAGCTACTGAACCACTCAAGTTTCCCGTTTTTCCGTTTTCGCTCCGTTTTTCATTCATTCCGTTTGCGTGTTTCGTTCATTCCGTTTACGTGTCATTCATTCCATTCATTTCGTTCATTCCATTCCGTGTTCCATTCCGTGTTCCATTCCGTTTATACACGACATAGCATTATAACAAGCGTGTTGTTCGGTAAATTGTGAAGCTAATCATTTCGTTTTAGAACGTTTACAGCGTGTGTGAACGATTATATCATTCTAAAACGAAAGGTAATTGAGTTCGTTTCACAGATAAATTTCGTATTTTATAATCACATCATCACATGTATTTTTCTTTATTAAAAAAAGAACGACAATCACCACATGATGGTCACTGGCTCAGGTCTGAATAGACCGTCTTTTTTAATTAAATGATGTGAAATTTTGTTAAAACTTTTTTGTTCGCAGTATAGTCATTAAAAACTTGTTGAGACATGGAAATATTATATTTTACTTTCATGCTGTGATTAAATGTATTCACAGGTTCATTATTTATTTTTTGTAAAAAGGATGTTTCAGAATATCCCTGTATTAAAGTGTACTCTACACATGGCTTACTGGATATACCGAGTTGCAAATATCTACATGTAACTAATTGCTTACTGGATATACCGAGTTGAAAATATCTACATGTAACTAATTTACAATAAAACGAATGCAGAAAATTGTAGTACGGTAGTTTGTAGATAGTCTTCTTTCTATTTTAAATGATTAAAAGTAAATGCTGAATAAAATGTATCTACGATTGCTTAAAACATAGGGACAATATTTCAGTAAGTCTGTGTTTCATTTAATTTGATTTAACAAGCTAGATTTATATTTTTTTTAATACAGCTACTGTAATCTTAGTATTATAGGAACATATTTAAAGATTTGCATATCATAAATACAATGAAATATCATGCATATGAAACATGTATATGCAGCCTTGTGTTTAAGTTTAGTGGACTATTGACAATAACATATTTCTGTAAAGCTAAAAAGACATTTTATTGCAACAATTGGGTATTAATTAAAGTGTTGACAACGTTTTCGATGATTTCATACATTTTTTAATTAATCCAAATAACCAGCGGGCGTACTCTGCAGGACATCTTTTGAAAACTTGCCAGACATTTCACACTTAGCTTAGTTGTTTAACAGATAATTATTATACTGCCAATCATTAAATGGAACTCTTTTTTTTGTTATTTTTAGCAAATGAGACTAATAAAGATATTTATATATTTACATTGATCTTGATTTGTTTTGGTGTTCTTTTTTTATATATGTGTTGTGCAAAAAAAAAAACCCATTACCAGTTGTCGATTTATTCATTGACAGTTGCTTTTTCAGATAGTGAAATCGTTAATAAAAACAGTCACGTACTTTGACGTTTAAAATTAATTTGAATAAGCATAGCATACTTATATAGATACATGTATGTAAGTTTTACACTATTAATTTTGAGGCCCTTTATAGCTTGTTGTTCGGTGTGAACCAAGGCTCCGTGTTGAAGGCCGTACTTTGACCTATAATGGTTTACTTTTTTTAAACTGTTATTTGGATGGAGAGTTGTCTCATTGGCACTCACACCACATCTTCCTATATATATCTAAGGGCTGTATAGCCAGTCACGGTCTTTGAAAACTTCCATCATCATCATCAATGGCTTTTTTTTGGGGGGGGGGGTAAATTATAGATTATGATGATATTTCTAAAAACTTGTGATCTTTTTACAAATTTCCATAAACTAGAAATTAATAGTCAGCCCTAAACGTTGCCGATGAGAGCATTTTAGAAAACCATAAATAATATAGTGTAGATATTTCAGCTTTGTCTTAAAATTTGCAATAAAAAAGTACCTTCAAATATTGAATCAAAACTCTTTTGAAACAAAGAAATTTGTCCTGGGAGCTTATTCTCGAAGCATCCGTTAGCTAACGGACCCGTTAATATCTCCGTTAAGTTTCCGCTAATTTTAATTCGTATTCACAAAGCCTCCGTTAATTAACGCACACGTTAACGTCTCCGTTAAGTGTTGCGTTAAACCCGATAATTAACGGGTATGTTGACGTACCCGTTAAACGGGCACTTTTTACAGTATTTTGTATATGAATTGGAATTTTACAATATAACTTAACACATGGTATGGGTAAAATCTCTTTGTTCTTACTGTGCTATAATCTGGATAATGTACAGCAAAGGTGTGCATTAACTACCTCAGATATACTGCACAGTTCAAATCTATTTTTACCTTTAGGGGCGGTTCCTAGATTTTAAAAAGGGCGTTATTTCTATCAAATTAAAAAAATATATCACCGAGCGTAGCGAGACTAAAAACAATATTGACGATTTTAAAGCAAAACACGATAATTTGTCCAATCCTAGGGTGAACGACATGTTCGTCCCCTGCCCCGAATCCGCCATCTGCCTTGAAATTACGACAGAACTGAACTTTGTACAAACATCGTAGTTTCAGCATAGGAAAAAAGAAAGGTTTCTCATTTCTTTTTTTCATCTTAGCTTGAACATAAAATGTTTCAGTATTATATTTTGCGTACAACATAAATCTTAAATCTATTCAGTGTTTTAAAGTCAGAAAGAAAGTTAAAACAATTTTTGGTAACTTCCGCCAAAAAAGAAATGTAACTAAGAATATCCGAATAAAAGAAATCTGATTTGGACTAGTTTTCAATTCAATGGAATTTATAACGACTTCTTGAATATCTATTCCCCATATTTTTTGATCGAATTTAAAGGGGGTCATATTTAAGTTTGTTTTAAAACAGGGAGATTAGCTAGAGATCAATCAGACTTCATTTAGATGGACGTGTCTGTAGATACAAAGAAATTTGGGGGAGGGGGAGTAAAAGATTGGAAAGAGAAACGTATTTTCCGTTTATTCAACATTTAAAATTTTAAATATAACATCTAATTCTTCCTCGGTTTATCTTTCTCTATTAAGCATATCATTGGTGGAAAATAATTCAAAAGCAATTAATCTAAACTCAATAAACCTTTTAGTTATGATTTTTTTTTCAAACAACGATTTGAAAGTACTCAATTTGTCAAAGTCTTAATCGTCATTTATTTTTTAAAAAATGGGAATAGATTTAATAGAAACATTTTTAAAAAATTTACCATTAAATTGCAATTTTACAATAAGTCTAAACCTAAAAAAAAGTTATCAATTGAAAACTTACCAATGAAAAAGTCGTATTTCCCCCTTTCTTTACCCTACAATAAACTTTCCTAGGATCCGTGGATTGCGGAATATCGTCCACATCCAAAACGTTCACGTAAATTAATGACGTCATGTGTTAAAACAGTTATTGGCCAATCAAATCGGTAAATAGAATTTAATCTGCACGCGCTCATGTTGTATAAAGAATATTTTTTTCCGTGTTCTATTCCGTTTATGCACGACATAGAATTTTCCTTTCCTAATCAATTTTACTCATGACTTTGAAATGTAATGTGAAATTTTACAACAAATCATCTACAAAATTGTACTTTAGTGTCAGTAAGGACAAAAAGTCATATTTAGTGTAAAGTACAAAGTCCCAAAAATGTAGTTAGAGTTATGAATTTTCGTTAATTCATATGTATCACATTTTATAAGAAATATTAACATTAAACCGGGATAAAAAAAAATCTCAATTATACTAAGAAAAGAATATTCAATGAATATTATTCAATATGCTTCGTCGCAAATTCGTGTAAAACCTTAGACAAATAGTACAGTTGCATTTTATCGACTGGTCAGTGTTCAGAACTTATAATAACAAATAGTTATAGCGTATTAAGGACAAGAAAACGAATAAAAAGCTATGTTTCGCAAGAAACAAATATCCACCAGAGACAAAATGACTTATAGATGTTAAACTGGTCCGCCGTTCCATCTATACATGTAGCTTTGCACTTCGAGGTGAACACAACAGGGGTCCAGTTTGTATAGATGTGAATTATTAAAGGTCACCGTCTCAAAATCCTATGCACGTTTGAGTTTCAATCCCGTGATAATTACAAGGGTACATCAAAGTGACATATAATTATTATTCGTTAATTTTATATACTCAGAATGAATAGCTTGATCGTTTATACAGAGAATAACATAAGTTTAAAATGAAAAAAAATATTTGGTATGATTGCAAACTAGGCAACTATTAACCAGAGTAGATGACAGATGAAAGCAATCATAAGTAACCTATAGAAAATCCATACCGAATAGTAAGCTCTAAGAAGGTTCCGAAACAAAACAATTCAAACCAGGAAATAAGTAATCCTGTTGCTGTAAAGACTTTATAACAGTTGTGTTTATGAATGAAATGGTTAAAGAAAGCATCAATCTGTCGATTGCTTTCTTTTGCTTACTGCGCTACATCGATGAGTGTCAATTTCATTTTTTGCGAAAACAGGAATATTTTGTTAAAAAGAAAAAACAACCTAAACATCAGAGATACATTTAATTTCAGTTCTGTTCCTGTATCAATTCGCAGTTTTTCTTAAATATTTTTTTCTTATATGCGAAGGGATTCAGTGCCTTCAGTTAGGTTTAGTATCATATAACCGAACTTTTAATTATAATATAATATACTAATAGGAACTAATAAATTATTCGGTCCAAGGCCTGATTGATGAAAGGGAATTATCGACAACACAAAATGCAGGAAATAGTTGTGTACAAGAATTGAACCACGCTGAAGTACATCCTTTATTCATAGTTCATTATCTATGAACTAATCAAATGGTCGCCTAGTTACAGTAACTGAAAGTAGAAAAGGGTATAAATTTGCATCTGCATGGATAGTAAGATTGTACAAGTAAAAAGTAAAACGCTGAGTATTCCACATGCCTTAGGTGTTAATTGACTTCTTAATTTATGACTACATACGATACAGTTACAGGGAATGTAATGACGTTGCTAACGTAAAATGTTATTTTCGCGACGTCAAACTCTGACATATCGGGAAAAGATGCATTTTTCGACTGATTTTTATCATTCAAACTGATTTAATTTGAAAACGAGTGCATGGACCCCTTATTTTTTAAAACAGCAATTTGTTTCATTTTGCAAAGAGATTATGTGACCCAAAACTGTAAATAGCGCATTTTTTTTTTTAATTATGATAAACATGCAGCAAAAAATGACGTTTTTTCCTCTTCATGAACATTTGATAAATATAGAGTTATTTTGGAATAAAAATTGCATAATTTTTAATGATACTTATAGAATACAGAAATTACCGATTACATGTATTTAACAAAAACCATTTTGTGTTTATCTTTTGAAACAAAAAAGTTATGTCTTTCTTTCGAAAAAGAAAATACGGACACAAATCTGAATTTTGAGCAAATATACAAAATTTCGAACTCATTTTACTCAAAAAGTAGCACATGAAGGTATATTTTTTATTACATATTTGATTTAATTAATGAGGTAAAAAACAGCCTATATGCAAATTTTCATCAACTTGTAAATACAGGTTCAATACTGTATCGTATGCCCTTAAGGTTTCTCGATATAATGTCATTTTTATAATTTTGAAATATGTTGTAGGCCTTGGCGAGTTATAAAATAAAACACAAAATAAAACATAGGTCACCGTGCTTGTTTTCGAAAAAATTGAGGCTAAAAATTGGGGATGTGTGCAATTTTGTAATAAAATTATGCAATGTTATAAAATTTTTGGAGCAGATATTCTTCGTCATAAATTATAAAGATGGGGTTCAATCTGAAGCTGTGATAAGTGGCAATAAGTACAAAAATAAATCACTACACGAATAACTATAAAACTATTCAAGTCCTGCTTGACATTGCGGACCAGATGCTCAAAGTGGTATTTTTCTAAACCTAAAAAAATGGGAAAAAAACTGTTTCTGAAAATGTCATTTTTATAATTTTTCTGCATAAACTGCATTTTGTCATGCTTTTTCCAAATCTCAAATAAAAAATATAGGTCACTGTGCTGGATTTCATAATAATCGCGATTTATCCTAAAAAATTGCGCCACCCTTTGTAACCTCAACGTTAGCGCTAAAGTGCACGACGTCGCTGGCAGACAATTTCAACGTAATCGCTTCAAATTACCGGCGACATTTTTCAGATGTATAAATATTGCTTGTAAAGTACTATCTATAAATTGGTAATATTGTTTTCGGAAGTAAAATCATGTGAATAACAAATATCTCTCTGTGTGTGTGGTCTAAGTGAAAAACATCTCAAGAAAAGTTATTACGGGCTGTTGATAATTTTTACGGCTTTCAAAAATTAAAGACTCGGCAATTTAGAACATGACATACAGGTACATTTACTGTACACACTCGTATATTATTTCATACTGTATGATGACCTCAAGATGTTGTTCTTTGATTTTTTTGTTTGGTTGGCTGCTGTTTCATCACACATGCATGTACTCCTTAATATCCTTTAATTCACGTTTTTATCACTGAGAAAATCCGTTTTTGTTGATACGAATTTTAAAAGTTAGCGTCGTTTGGACAGTAATCAAATTTGACGCGCATTGCAATTTGAATTAGAATTTACGTCAGGACGTAAAACATTTCGAATGCTCATTGCTAAAGACCGTACGGTGACCTATAGTTGTTAATTACTGTGTCATGTTTGTCTCTTGTTGAGAGTTGTCTAATTGGCAATTATACCACATCTTCTGTTTTATGTGGTCAGAAAACAGAAGCAAAATCTTACAAAGGAGAATCTTCAATTTGCTAATGGATGCTTTTGTCCAGACAGAGAAACTATAATTTTGAAATTTTTGATTTGGCAAAAAACCGATTGAATTAATAGCGAGAGGACTGGATATATTACAATTAATTGCGATTAAAATCATTCTCTCATAGCGTAATTTTATTGGTAAATAACTATATATTTTTTTTCACCACATCGCGTACATAAATTAACGCATGTCCAGTCCCCTGTCTGTCCTTCCGGACTTCTGGTTAATTAGATTTTTCAAGTGTACAGTTCTTGCCAACTTTCTATAAAACTGATATCGTATGGACACGTTCGAAAATCAGTGCATATCAACTATTCTTTAAAAGAGTTATGCTATTTGGAAATATTAATTATATTGAAAAATGCATTGTATTTTCTGTCATTCCGTCATTTCTCTAATATATCAATAAAAAAAAAAATTAAAGAAAAAAATAAACAGCTGCGCTTCGAGCGCATGATACGCCCTTCGTCTTATGAAAAAAAAAAAAAAAAAAAAACATAAGATATGTTTTTAAAATAACACGGGGGTTGTACGGGAAGTCATGCTAGGTGTATCCTGACTCAATCATTATTCTTGCTCAATAGGAAGTTTATATATCACAACATGTTTATATGATCCCCAAATTGAAGCTCAATGAAAATTCAAGAACTCAAAAATGAATTAAAGAATCATCACGAAAAAGTATACAGATCTTAAGAATAATTTAACTAAAAAGTATGTGAAGTTTTATGCAATAATTATAGATAGTTTCTGAGTTTTTTTCTCCCCACCCCCTTTTTGTCATAAACTCAATAACTCTAAAATCAAATTCTGAATCATTCTTAAAAGTATATACAAATTCTTCAGAATTATATAACTAAGAAGTGTGTAAAGTTTTGAGCAATAGTCATAAAACGTTTTCTAGATACAGCACGAACTATAAAAAAAACTGTTCTAGTTTCAAAGTCCTGTAACTCATAAAGTTCACCAAAAATGATACAGATCGTTTGACCATCATGACTGAAAAAACAACCATGTTCAGTTTAATGATAATATGCTGTACCATATTTACGACGGACAGACGGACGTGGGCATTTTTATACCATCTTACGTCCCGTCAAAATTTTTACGGGTGTATAAACATATTGTTTGCTATTGCCTTTTCTTAGATAAACTACGTGCAACGTGGAGGAAATAGAAACTTTGTTCTTTTATAAAAGTTGTATCATTGTTTGTATTAGCGGCATACCATTATTTTTTTTAACATACATAAATTGAATAAATTGTTCAGAAAGGAAATTGACTTCTTCGTGTACATACATTTTCGATATTAGTTTTAAAATATAAAAAATTCATTGGTTTTCTGTGCTGTAATAAAAAATCGGACACGGACCAAATCGTGGATGATGAATGATAATAAAATTTTAATTGACATGCATGATATTAGTAACACCAAAAGGGTCAGTCGTCTTGAGATTGCTCACTATACGATATTTGTTAACAGTAATGTGTTTTATTTCGTATTATGTTATTAGACTGTTATCCTGGTAGAATCAAATGCAAGTTGACTAATATAAATGGCGTAGAAATTAGCATGCGGGAGAAACAGAAATTGGAGCATGGAAATTCCACATTACATTTCTTATTACGGAAAATGACACGCATAATACGTCCCGCAAAGGTGACCGTTTTGCGGGAATTCAAGCGCTTAACTTCGCGCCAAGAGTTAACTCCCTTGAAACTGTATCTTCCCGTAAAGTGGACAACCTTAGCGTGAATACAAGTACTTCTTCGTGACAATTACAGCTAATTTCTTTATTCATGCAGGGTAAGACTTTGGTAAGTTTGATTGCTTTGTTTGTATATTGACAATTAGAATTGGGATAACTTTCAATCAAATTTTAATATAACATATACTTGTTTTAATAATACCTGTCTATATTGTTTGCAGAAGTCGATCTTTATAATAGTGCTTAAACTAACGTTAATACAAACAAAGCAAGCAATCCAACTGAAGTTTTACTCTACAAGCATTAGGAAATTAGCTGTAATGGTACAATTAAAGCCAGGAGCATTTGAGATCGTAAATAAGTTACAGCAACCTAAAACACAGCCGTAGTCCGTTTTAAAATCGTTTAATGTGTCATTTTAAATAACGTTGTCTTGTCAATATAATTTTTATTTCTTTTATTTAAATGATTCTCATATTGCTTGTTCATGTGAACTTAAACACTTAATCGGGAGAGTGTGTGTCCATGTCTGCATGGTCACTGGTTATCAATCGTAATCCTCAACAATTAAGTGAACTTTCGGGAATTATCGCGTGATTTAATAGCTCGGATTTTTAGATTAGATATGCGCCGTTAAATGTGAAACTGATCTTACTAGGATCATTTTTAGAATAAAAGTGCCTTAACCTTTGTTAAGTTATCGCATGCACGTGAGTAACTTTCTTAAAAAGTACATGATTTCGCCTTCGCAGCTTTTTAGTAATCACTATACTGCATATAAGATATATACATGTACCCTCCCCCCCCCCCGAAATAAAAAAGAACAAACAAAAAACAACAACCAACCAGTACATCATTAGAACCCCAATTTATTCATCGTGGAAATATTGCGCTTAAAAAGAGGGACAAAAGATGGCAGATATCAGAGGGACATTCAAACTCATTTATTTTCTTTGGTTACATCTTCTGACATCAGACTCGAACTTCTCTTGAACTGAATTTTAATGTGCGTATTGTTATGCGTTTACTTTTCTACATTGGTTAGAGGTATAGGGGGAGGGTTGAGATGTCACAAACATGTTTAACCCCGCCGCATTTTTGCGCCTGTCCCAAGTCAGGAGCCTCTGGCCTTTGTTAGTCTTGTATTATTTTAATTTTAGTTTCTTGTGTACAATTTGGAAATTAGTATGGCGTTCATTATCACTGGACTAGTATATATTTGTGTAGGGGCCAGCTGAAGGACGCCTCCGGGTGCGGGAATTTCTCGCTACATTGAAGACCTGTTGGTGACCTTCTGCTGTTGTTTTTTTTCTATGGTCGGGTTGTTGTCTCTTTGACACATTCCCCATTTCCATTCTCAATTTTATCATAAATCGAAAATAAACTGGCATCGCCATGGATAATAAAGAAATAGATAAACAGACAAAAAATAGTTCACAGAACAAAACATAGAAAACAAGGACTGAGCAACACAAACCCCACCAAAAACTTGGGTGATCTCAAGTGTTCCGGAAGGGAAAGCATATCCTGTTCCACATGTGGCACCCGTTGTGTTCTCATATTACCCATAATACCAATTTGATTTGATAGCTTTGTTTTAATTTCTGTTTCAGACGCGAACTAATCAGTTTTTGGTTAAAATGCGCACCAATGATTTTTTTTTACAAACATGTTTTTGAGGAGAATAAAATTATTAACCCGTATGTGTAAATTCTTAAAACATAGGAAACATATAGACAATAACTGTTTAGTGTCTTTAAATATCAGCTGTATGTGTACGAGGCTAAGACACCGGTGTAATGCGAGCTTTAGCGAGCTAATACTCCTGTTTCGAGCCGAGTACAAATACAGCTTAACATTTAATGACACTAAACAGTTATTGTCTTTATCCTGCGTTTAATTCTGTATTTTGTTCGTGTTTTGAAAGACACAAAACTTCACATTTTTTTGCATTTATTTTCGATTTGAAAACACTTGCGTCCCGCATAGTAATAAAAAAATCACAAATTCAGCTGAAGACGGGTTGAAAAAAAAAAAGAATCTCGAATGGTCAACAATAATACATCGCTTAAGGTAAATTATTGTTTATTTTAACATAATAACTAATTTCAGATCTAGATCTAGGTGAGGGCGTGCAAGTATTATAATTTCACCGAGGAGAGCAAAACGAAACACACTGCAATATTTGTTTATGCCAAAAAAAAAAACAAAAAAAAAAAAAACGATACCTCCTGCTTTTAATTTAATCCTTTAAAAGTAACAACATTGTATATAGTAATGCAAGAATATAAGGATGTAGAAGTGTACCATCTTTCAATGTATTTTGTCCTTCTGTATATACTACGTTACAGTAAAGGATTTTTTTCTCTCAAAATGTATGCCCTCAAAATATTTCTTTATTGTTCAGTAGCTGTCAAAATTCTTATTCTATTTTGATGGACACATTTTAGTATTGTATTTTTTCGTTATAACTACTTTTTCGTCCGGAATATAAGTGAAATACTTGCCACTGTACGTTAAGAAAACTAAAAATCAATTCACAAAGCTATCATAAATTATAAAATAAGAAGAATATATGCTAATTTGTTGCTATTATAAGTATTTTTTCGAAGTTATATGTTTTAATATAAATTTTGAATAAGTACCTGTGTGTCGTAAGTATAACAGTGTCGTTCAAATTTTATGCAGTAGGGGTTACGGGGTTAGGACCAACTTTTTTTTAACGATCAATGCCTTTGAATGTGGTAATATGATTGGAACTTCAATTTATCCTGAGTTCGAACCCACCTTTTAAAAAAATGCTGGATCCGCCCATGAATATTTCCTAATTTCATCATAGGAACTTGTATTTAACAAGACTATCCTTGAATTATCCTGGATTTCAAACTTAACATGACGTAAAATTGAGAATGGAAATGAGGAATGTGTCAAAGAGACAACAACCCGACTAAAGAGTCGAAAACAGCCGAAAGCCACCAATGGGTCTTCAGCACATAGAGAAAATCCCTCACCCGGAGACGTGCTTAAGTGCCTCTAAACAAAAATATGTACTAGTTCAGTGACCTTGGACACCAAGCTTAATCCGAAAATTATAAATAAACATATCAAAATTTAGGCAATTAATAAGTTTGCTATAACAATTTTGCCAACGATTAAATCTATCTGAAACAAGTGTACAACAATTAGCAATTTTCTGATTTATTACTAAAAAAAATCGTAAATCATCGATGATAAACGTGATTAAACTGTTACATTATCACGATTTTATTTTGACTGTTCAAACAACAGAAAAGTTCCCGATTGTGAAGTAGATAACGACTTGTTATTTTTCAACCCAGATGTGAAACTTCAAAGAGTGAAGGTGTGATAGACGGATGCTAAAAATCAACATGTAAATTATATGGACGAGTAATAAAAAGGTGTTACATGTATGAAGTTATTCTGGAAACTGTTATCAATTAGCGAGATTCCGATCAAAGCTTTGTATTTGCAATCTTCGAACGCAAAAAAAAAAAGGCAAAAATAAAGAGTGATATTATAAATGTAAAAGTTCAAAAAGTTTATTTTAACATATTTCTATTTCCAAGCCAATGGTCACTTACTCACATTTAACATAAAAAAAAATATGTTTTAATTATTTCTTAACAATATATTGTTTTTAATATTTGGTCTTTATTCTACTTTTCAAGACATTTCCAATATTTGCATATATAATTATATATATATTTTTTTTAGATATTCAAGGCAGTTTTATTTCTTTTTCAATAACTTTTAGAATGATTCCCTTCTCTTATTTCTAGTTAATTTTCTGTATTTTATAAACGTCTTTTTTTATGTGCGTTAGATATATTTTCGAATTAAATCAACCGTTTAATTGTGTTGAGTCATTTAGGTAAACAGAAAACACAATATAATAAATGATTATTTTCTTCACTGAATATTCTTGCTACATTATGTAAGTATATTTGTGAGCGTAATTCGTCCTGAACATTCATGATATATATGTGCCACTGGACTTCAAGAAACGAACAACCAATCATTACTAGCTAGTGTTTGCACTTGAATAAAAAATAAAAACAAATACACTGTACATGCATATGATAGCGGACTATGCGTGCACTTACAGATAACTTGACTGACTTTGGCAGTACTAGGTTATTTTGAAAAGGGTTAAATATACGGATCATACGCTAATGTAAAAGACGGGAAATGATTACACTAAAGTCATCGAAAAAAATGTTTTCCCTCCGTGAAACGAAATAAGAATATTTTGTATCTATTTTTTGGAAAAACTTAATGGGCGTTAGTTTTAAAATAATTTACAAACACGAATAGGGTCGTTCATTTCTTTAATAAAGAACATTATGCAAATAGTTTGACGTGGATAACGAAAAAGATTGACACACACACACATGTTTTGACAGCATAATATAATATATTCTATTTATTTTAACCAGGGATAGCGACTGCCACTAAATTATGTTTCTGAGATACTCCTTAAATTTTCACGTCTTTTACGATGTACATCTCACAAACTTATATGAAAATAAGTAGAAAAAAATGACAACTTTAATAATAAATATGAATAATAAAATAAAGAATGTTTCCATCCTATTTTTTAAGAAGAGAAGGTATTTTGATATTTAAATTGATCTTGTTTGCCTTTCATAATTTAAATATTTTTTTTTATTTTACTATTTATCTGTTCATTTCAGAGCTATCATTTTTATTTTAAATGCAATATCGAAGTAATGTAATGAATTCTATTCATAAATAAACAATGAGTAGTACACTATACCGATTAACTTTTGGTATATTTATTCGTTTCATTTGGAAATTTGAAAACTAGCATAATCGCCAAACAACCAATCAGGTGAAATAGTATCGTTTACGAACGAAACAATGTTTGTTTACACGGAATATATTGATCGTTTCGTTCGTTTCGTTCACACACGCGGAAAAACACGAGTTGACTTAATAACACGAAATGAGTGGAGATACACGAGATACACGATTCTGACTGATTTAACTCGTTCGTTCTCATTTCATTCCATTCGCGTGTTCGTTCCGTGTTCGTTCCGTGTAAGAGGGAACGTTGAGTGGTTTAGTAGCTGTACGATATCATGTTTCAATGAAATGAGTTTCAAGGTATACAATAATGACCTGCGTATTCTTTTCCCTCATTGACATACATAACTACAGATTACTAAACATATTTAATCCATGTGTTGTTGTAAACATTGTTTTATTCATGCATTTCTATATTGTCCATTTATATTGTAAGTGGACAAATGTTTGTTATGTTTAAATATGTAGCTATATTCATCAATGAGTTCTTTTACACATTAAACATGAGCTGTTGGGCGTTGTTATACATAATCCCTTGATGCTTACCTCCTATGTTTAAAACACTGAAATGGATTTTAGCAATTATTGAATAATTCAGGTGCAAAAATAATTACTGTTAGCAAAATTGTACGATGTATTTTTTAGGGTTATTTCATACGATGACAATGTTTCTGTATGCACTAGTTACGAAAGGTTATTGAGCTTTAAAACGGAATTAGTTGAAACATACTACATTCCTCAGTAAAAGACATAAATATCGTCCCACGTAAATTATCAATTGGAATGATTGTCTGAATATCATTCACGACTCACTCCGTAAATACTGTTTAAAATAGGTGAAACTGGAAAAAGCTTACAAAAATCTTTGAAATCTTTTTTAACTCCGTTATGGAGATAGTTGATATTGGAATACAACATTTTAAAGAACATTTTACTCTTAACAATAATCATAAAAACCCTATTTCACGTATCAAACATAAACTAAAAGAACTAGCTAAGGAATTTGTTTTTGTCCCGGCTGATAAAGCAGCTAATAATATCATTATTGTTTGTCGTAAATTTTATATTGAGGTTCTACAAAAGGAAATCACGAATTCACCAACATTCCAACTGACTTCATTCTAGAAAACGACATCTGTAACAAACACAAACTTTTAGCTACTTCTTTACAAGCAGAACCAAATACAATGAAAGTCCCAACTATGAACTGGCTTCCGAAGCTACACAAAAAACAAATATAGATTTATTTCATCTTCAAGCCATTGTTCCACTACTTAATTGTCTATTCTACTTACTAGTACACTTGGTACAATAAGAAAAAACTGATAATAGATTGTTCAAATAAAGCCTTTAAAAATAGTGGAATTAATTACTTTTGGAGTGTCAAAAACGCGTTGGAAGTACTTGATAAATTGCATGCATATATTGGTGATTTTGAATCTGTTCAAAGTTTTGATTTTTCTACCCTATATACCACTTTGCCTCATATTCTTAGTAAGAAAAAAATCACATCCCAAATTAAAAAAAGGTCAGAATGTTCAAACTCTTTTAATAATTTTTTAGTAGCAATAAACAAAAGAACTATGTCATTTGGACATGCTTTATTACTGTATATGCGCTTGAATTTTTACTTGATAACATCTTTGTTCGCTTTGGAGATTCCGTATATCGTCAAGTTATTGAAATTCCAATGGGAACTAACTGTGCACCACTTATTGCGGACCTGTTTTTGTATTGTTATTAGTTACAATTCATGACTAAAATTAGCAAAGACCCATCGAAACGACATTTGATACAAAAGTTTAACAATACTTTTAGATATTTGGATGATATATTGGCTCTCAACAATGACGACTTCAGTATGTATACTAAAGAAATTTATCCTGTTGAACTTACTTTAAATAAAGCTAATACTAACAATGACCACTGCCCTTTCCTCGATCTTGATATCTATCTCATTAACGGGAAGATTAATACAAAAATCTATGATAAGTGAGATGATTTTTCATTTCCTATCGTTAATTATCCATTTTTAGAAGGTGACGTTAGGTAGTCACCATCTTATGGTGTTTATATATCTCAACGTGTACGATTCGATCGTGTATGTAACAACGTATTAGATTTTAGCGAGAGAAATTTATGAATTACTGAAAAATTATTACACCAGGGTTTTCGATATCACAAACTAGTCAAAACATTGACTAAATGTTATCATCGGTATAAGGAAATAATTCGTAAATATAACTCAACATGCAGATATCTAATACGTTCTAGTATTTCACATCCAATCTTTTGTTGTAATAATCTTTACAAAGCACAAAAATGTCAGTTTTCTCCTCAAAAGCTTACAAAACCTTTAAACAGACTTATTGAGAAGGGATATAGTTACGATACTGTTGTCAGGTCATTAAAGATTGCATATTTTGGCTTTAATATTGATTCACTTATAGGGTCTCTGCATCGGAACTAAACACATTTATTTGAAAACAGTTGTTGGCATGACACGGGTTATGTTCTTCTCATATATTTTATGATAGTATGGTACTAAGCTCCTAACGGAAGGGATTGTACCTGATATTCATATGATGAAGACATAATCTTTCAATCAGTTTTGTTGAGGTCTGGATCTGGCATGTCAGTTAACTGCTAGTAGTCTGTTGTTATTTATGTATTATTGTCATTTTATTTATTTTCTTTTGTTACATCTTCCGACATCGGATTTGGACTTCTCTTGAACTGAACTTTAATGTGGGTTATTAATGTGGCTAGAGGTATAGGGGGAGGGTTGAGATCTCATAAACATGTTTAACCCCGCCGCACTTTTGCGTCTGTCCAAAGTCAGGAGCCTCTGGCCTTTGTTAGTCTTGTATGATTTATAATTTTAGTTTCTTGTGTATAATTCGGAGTTTAGTATGACGTCCATTATCACTGTACTAGTATATGTATTTTTTAAGGGGCTAGCTGAAGGACACTTACGGATGCGGGAGTTTCTCGCTACATTGAAGACCCATGGGTGGCCTTCGGCTGTTGTCTGCTCTATGGTCGGGTTGTTGTCGCTTTGACACATTCCCCATTTCCTTTCTCAATTTTACATGTGTGCTAGGACATTTAATTTAGCTATACATGGTCTTTATGATGTCGCTTTTAACCACTGACATTCCTAGTTTAAAGAAGGTAAGCTGGTTCTATGATACTTACGCAGCTCATTCTGCAGTTTCTAGGTACGAATAAGAACATCTGGTAAACAGGTAAAACGTTTGATACGGGGTCAAATTGTCGAGTTGACTTACAAAATCACACAATCCTATCCTTTTAGTTCCATCAGACTGTTTTGTTCCTAAAAGACAAATATGTAATTGTTTGTTGATTTTTTTGAATATTGAAAATATGCCATTTTTATATTTGTAAAGACACAGCTAACCATTCAAGTAATTTTCTATATTGCATAGTGTTCAGTCTAATGAGATATTTCGTCCCATTCTTATCTTTTGTTTTAATTCTTTTTAAATGTTGAACTTATGATTAAATAGGTCATTGCAGTTTTACCAAAAGTGTTTCATATATAAACATGTACCCATAATTCATTTGCAAATGTACACAAAACCAGTGATGTTCAACTAATGAGTCTTATTACATTTAATTCTTATATCATAAAAAAACAAAATAGTGATTAAGCAGAATGTATAGATTAAAGCTATTGCATGGGACGTTAAACGCCTCCCCCCACCCCCCCCCCCAAAAAAAACAAACTAACTGTAATAAATCTTTTGTGTCATGAATGGTTACCCTATCAGAGTTTTGTCGATTTAACCTCAGAGTCCTCATATGTGTAATTGCGATCGATGGTGCCAATATTTATGTATGCAACCGTTTGTTACCAATATTTAAATTTCATCAATCAATTAGGAAAATATCTATCAAGGCAAAATAAAAGCTCAGAAAAATCGGATGTACCCTGAACGGAACGAGACCAAATGCGTCGACAAGGTTGTTATTTCCTATTAACAATGCATCCAGATATTGAGGTAATTACTGTAATATTTCGTTCGTTTTCGTACACAAACTAATACATTTGTTTGGAGAAAAACATAGTTTGCAAAAGTATAATTGAAAAAAGTCTTGTATCAAAAGATCTAACATGTAATCAATTCATGCCGATGACCTAAACTTCAAAAGTGTCAAATTCAATCGGTTGTCATAACTCTTTTTCAGCAGATTCATGTGGCATGCACTATCGTATGTATTGATGGATACATTAACAATTTAAACACAATATATAGGGACAAAGGTTATGTTGCTGCTATACAATTGAAGGTTTAACTATTGGAAAATTCAAATCCTCACATTTGTCGGAACACATAGTTTGCATTCTTTCATCAGTATCGTGAATAAACAAGTATCAGACTCCCCAATTATATTCCTTGCCTATTATTTTTATTCATTTGCTGCTTAATATATAAGTTCATTTTGCATCTTACAGTAAACTTACCCATTAAGATTAAAGACTTTCCGACTGTTAAACGTACTCCACAAAGTGCACCATTCCCTGCTGTCTCTATGACAACATCTTGTCCAACTCCTTCTGTAATTCCCTGTATTGTAAACGTGTCGCATTATATAATTATTTTTAAATCATAAATTCTTCAATATTTCGAATTTAAAAAACCAGACTGTTTTAAAAATAAAAAAAAAATTCATTTCATTTAAGCACATTGGTTCACACTGCACTATAATGACATGTGTAATGTTCAGCATTTAGTTACTATCAATTATAAACTGTACTTTTGTGGTGATTGGTTGGTTAGTTATTTAACTGTTTTGGTCTATTTTCTTCCAAATCGTTTTTCTGCAATCCAATAATCATAATTGTTTTTTTTCTTGTAGACGTGTTTATGATATATACTTTTCTGTTCAATGTTTTCAAATGCAACCGTTCGTTGTCTATACTGTTGATATTCCAAATTTAACCACCTTTTGTAAGATACCACCAATGCGATGGATGATAAATATGCAGGTAGCACCAACTTAAATTTGTAAGCCGTGTTAATGCAACACAAAAAAATATAAACAGATATCGAAGGCAAGCAAAAACAAACTCCAGCCTATGATGTGATAGCTAGATTGAAAAATATGTATTTGGAGTGGTTTCTGTATTTGAGACCAGTAATACATTTTGTATTTAAACAAATGTTCTATGTCATTTGATCTCTGGCTGAAATTTGTCCTCATGGTCCTGTTGTCAATCATACCACATCTTTTTTACTGTACTGTATTGTTTTGTTTGAAATGTAAAATTCAATCAGTTTGAATTTTGAAATTCATTTTATACTGATACTTACCTTCATTTTGAAAATAATATTTAACGTATATTTCCAAGTCGCAAAATTGTTTGCAGTATCATCTGCTGGTCCTGTTTTAAACTGTTCATTTGTTACTTTGCCATAAAATACTGAAAAAGCAGAAGTTAATGCAAATGAAAAATAACAAAAATACCGAACTCGAGGGACACGTCAGTTGTCAAATCATACATTCTTTAATCAAATTACAACATATCTAACAGCTCAAACACATCAAACGAACTGTCATATTCCTGACGTATGTGAATCCCAAACAGCATTTGTAAAACAATAAATGCAATTTCTCAGACAGTAAACATAGAGATGACACACGAAGGACTGTTTATGGTTCATTATTTCCGGAAATCACAAAGTGTGAATAGTCTATTATAATCATTGAATGTTGTTCCAATATATACATGATATAGTGTGATTTTGATGGTTTATGATACCGAAGTGTCAAGATATTCTTCATTATGTTCATTTATGAACAAAAACAGTTTATAAACATCACTAATGGATTTTTTTACCACTGAAGTGTCAATATATTCTTCATTATGTTCATTTGTGAACAAAACAGTTAACTTAATTAACTTAACTGGGTCAAAATCTTTATATTTTTTTACATAGGCGGTAATGGTAACGTTTTTCCTGTAGCTCAGTCCATATCGTAAACTTGGATATGCATGATAGCTCGTTACGAAGCTGTGACATTTTCACATATGTAGTTAAATTTGTGGGGTACGAAGTGAGATTACTTTTTACGTCAATTAGCATACCCCGAACATCCTTTTGTGATGCGGCTCCTTGTGGTAAAATATCCCCCTTTTAACACAATAAGTACTTTGAAAATTTAATACTTTGAACACATTTAATAGCTCCATAGTTTTTACACATTTATTCTATGTTCCTCTACTTTCCTAATCACCACAAATGGTTAAGTTCAGTCATTTGTAAAAAATAGAAACATGTCCAATATCACTACACACAGATTTTTTCTTTACACGTGACTTTTGAGTTCCTCATTTCGAGGCGCATTAGGGATATTGTCCCAACTGTTTGATAGTGTTTCACTCTAACGTTTTCGATACATGCGTATTTCTCGTCGCACAAGATTTATTCTGTGATATTATAACCGTTGGATAGTTAAAAAACGAATCGATGGCATAGAGTATTGGTTCCGTCCACATAATATATATTAAACATAATTGCTATATATTTCTACAACTGGAGCTGCGTGTTAACAAAAAAGTAAAATCACAAACATACTGAACTCCGAGGAAATCTCAATATAAAAAGACCCCAATCAAATGGCAAAATCAAAGGCTCAAACACATCAAACGAATGGATAACAACTGTCATATTCTTAAGTTGGTACAGTCATTTTCTTATTTAAAAACCAATTGTAAAAGATCGCCTTATCTCTACATAAGAGGAAAACAAAATAGTGGATGAAGATAACATCGCAATCTTACATCACAGACAAATACCACAATAATCATCCAAAGTTGAACAAATTGGTTGCTGCCAGCTGAGACATTTCAAATTCTCAAGTATTCATAGGCTGCCTGTTACTTATCGAAGTCAATACATAATTGTGTGTTTATATGTTCGAGGCTTTCTTTGAGAAGGCACTTCTTACAAAAAAAAACTACAAACCGATCATGGCATTGATATCTAAAAAATATTTGCCTTTAACCACGCCAACTGTACGAGCTCACAGATACAACAGATACAATAAATCCGCCATCGTTCCGTGGTTTTCGTCAATTGAACTGCAAAACATTCATGCTAAAACGGTTTTTCAGAAAGAACCTGAAACTTCATGTATTTATTTATACACATTTTCGATTTAATAATTCTTTTGTTTTCTATTTTTCATATTTCTAACATTTTTAGCTGTCTCATGGTACAGGTGTCTTTGCTCCAATTCGCCATGCCTTATTCAAACGTTTTGTTGGTTTATCCAAATTTAGCATAATCTATCATAAAAATATTCAATATCAAATTTTCATACATTATCACAATTCTTGTTTCATCTAGTCGGAATTGATTAGTTGTCATATATTAAATGTTGATTATTGACTTTAGTGAGTTATTTTATATACTTGTAACCTGGTATGTTCATATTTGCATAATGTTGTAAGTATCCATACTTTTCTAGTATAGAAACATAAAATGATATTGACAACTATGTGTTAACAAAATAAACAGACATAACAGGTAAACAAGTAAAAAAAAAGAGGGGTGTAGCAGTCTAAACTATGTTCTGGTCTCTATTACTATAAAACAAACAAATATGTCAACTCAAAATCCTATAAAGGAAAATAGACAAAACGCATTTATTAGCAAAAATGAAAGATAAGAAATAGAAAAACTACTATAGCATAATGGCGGTATGTTTAGGCCATGTCAAATGGATATTATCAAAAATTAAACAAAGCAGTAAACGGAATATTAAAAAAACAAAAAAACAAATATAAGAACACTTTAACACATTAGTAAGGTTGAATACAACGTCAGTACATATAATTTGTTCTTTAAGACCATCGTGTATTATTTGCGAAGTTGATCAGGAGTATTTATCAACAAAGTCTTGATATGTTCTAATGACCTTTTTTATAGAAAAGGGACGAGACGCGATTTGACAAAACCCTGGTTCAACATCTTTCTTTGCAGATACTGTTGAAGATTTACAACGTCTGAGTAGCAGCTGCACGCTCTTGAATATCGAATTAGTTGGGCAATATATACATTAGTTGATGGTATTGCTACTTAAGTGGGGGTATATTGATTATTTCAAAATTAAAATCGTCATGTTTGTTATTCTGATACTGAGATGACCGCTCACATGCCAAACTCGAGGTTAAATCTAAAAAAGGCAGAGGAAACCTTGTATGTTGATGAGTTCGGTTTTTATTCATGTTTTTTAGCCTCAATTATGTTGTCATTTTTATTAATTTCCTGTTTACAAAAGCTTTACATTTTTCGAAAAACGAAGGATTTTCTTATCCCAGGAACATATTACCTTGGCTGTATTTGGCACAGCTTTTTCGAATTTCGGATCCTAAATGCTCTTCACCTTCGTACTTGTTTGGCTTGATAAATATTTTGATATGAGCGTCACTGATGAGTGTGATGTAGACAAAACGCGCGTCTGGCGTGCTAAATTATGATCCTGGTACCTTTGATAACTTATTATAATGACAGGAAAGTATTCAAGTTCGGTTTTTAAACAGGCCCAACAACAACATATCGACTTTGGCGTTTGGTGTACACATTTAGTCTAGAACTTACCATAATCAGAAGAGCAGAATTGATCTTGCGGGTGTTGAAAACCTGCACACGAACAACTGTATACACCACTTGCCAACCATACTGGACAAATTATCAGTGGTAGCACTTTGGTAACCATTCTAACTGTTTTTGTCTATTGATATAATGTATAATATATATATGGAAAGATGACTGTTACATCTTTTAATATATGTTTTGTAAAGTATTTTGCATTGAAACACAGAGGGAAATAGATTGGGTAATGTACACAGAAGAACCTGACATAGAAATATTTTCTTTCTAAAAAAAGTGTACTTATTAAAAGTAACATTATTGCTACTTTCAATTCGAGGTTCAGCTATACAGTATGAGCAAACTCGAATAAATGGCACAACTGTTTTACGGAAATAAACCTTTACCGACCTCGTAACAACACTTATTTATATTGTAATCTAACATAAGAATAATATCAAATTAACTACAATTGTGGAATATTTACTCACTGTAGTACAAGATTGATATGGATTATTATCATATACTAATATTTATGTGGAAATAAATTTAATGAACAATGTATATATACCAACCCTTTCACACTACATATTTATAAATACTTCCTAGAGTTTTGCCTTGAGGGATGTTTTTATATTAAAAAATGGCCATATATGTACAAGAGTAACGACTATATGTGCTTCAGTTTTAAAATGTATATATATCCATGATAGCTGCTAATTAGCACACATAGTTGCTCATTTGTCATTTGCTTTAAAATCACTTGTTCGTCAACGTTCATTTTCCTAATTTAACTAAATCTTTATTTCACAATATTTCATTCTATTAGAAATTATTTGTTTGGCGTCTGTTTTAAAGGTCTCGAAAAATATAGTATATGATACATTTTGTACATATAATTATATTGTTTTTCAATATTGACTTTACTTGCATGGATATCAAGCGAGTTGATACAAATAAAATGACATTATTTATCGGGTAGCTGTATTGATAATTTTAGAAAATGATACTAAATGCAATAACTAAAACGTTGGATATCGTCTGGCGTATATCCAAATTTAGTCCTGGTTTCTATGATGATTTTATTTACTGTTTTAAGGTCAAGGATCAGTGAATGAACTAGTCCATAGATTTTTTTTTAAATTTAGAACTCGATTAGATATTGAAAATATACATTAGAAAATGTAAAAAAAAGTATATGTCACCGACTTCGTTTTCGAGAAAAATTCATTTTTAAAATGGTCCGAGAGGGTACTTTTATTACAATGAATATATAGGGGAAATCTGTATTTTTCTTCTACAATTTTCGGTTTCCGGTATAAATCACGTAAACCGCTCCATAGAATTTTTTTTTTAAATTAACATTTTCTTCCTCTTTGTCTTACGAATTAGATGATGTTAAAAAAAATATGGTCACCGACTTCGTTTTCCCTGTAGGAGCGACGCAAACTCAACATTTTGGCCAAAAAACCATCAAAATTCGTGACGTCGTTATTTTTATTACATAACGTCAAGTTATCATGCTAATTATTTCCAACGTTCTTCGTGTTGATTATGCACGATTATTATGTGTTTCGTATTGATAGATTCTTTTTATCTGGATAATTATCATTAATTTTTATTTTGTATTTCCAATATTCTTTATTCTTTATATTTAGGCACCCAATTATGCTCTTTTTCTTTTTTCTTTTTTTTTTTTTTTGCCTTTTATTCTGCAATTTTTGCCCATTATTCTGTATTCCGTTAACCCCAATCAGACCCTCTTTTATGGAACATTTTAAAAAGAAATTATACGTTATAAAAAATATGATACATGTTTGTTCATTATCAATACACATGTCTAAAACAATTACTAATTCAAACAAAAATACATTGTAAGTATATGAACGCAAAAATAGTAAAAACATAAAAATAGAAATCATCAGGTTTACTGTCTACAATCTACAAGTTGACGCAATAAAAGATGTAATTAAAGCTATAATTTGTTATGCCCCCGCAACTGAAAGTTTGGGGGGTACCCCTGTCCCTCTGTCCGACGTCCTTCCCCTATTATAGTTTATCCGCATAACATCTACAGTTTGAATCCTAGAACGTTTTCACCTTGTTGTCTGTTTGTACATATATTGAAGGTGTGCATGTGGTCAGGGTTGTGATCTTTATTAATATTTGCTCTAATGGGAGATTGTTGAATTTAGTCATTTTTTGGGGTAACCAATTTGTAAATCTCTTAGACTATCGTGTAGATCATCTGTTTGCATTTTCTCTACGTTCCGATATATGATTTGGCAAATTTTTGAAAAACAACAGTTACTTTAGCAGCAGAACATGTAATAGCTCGTTTTTTGGTACTATATCACTACAGATCAAGTTCTGTCCATATACTACTGCTTAACATCCAATATATAAACAAACATTATATCAACGATTCTACAAATTATTGAAAGAGTGTCGTGCGGTGATTTATACATCTGCAAGTTAACAATTAAAACATGCAGACAAACTGACATCTTTGTAAATATTTTTTTTTGTTCATGGAAAATTTTCGCTTGTTGTATGTTAAGTTAGCATAAACTCGCAGATTTCTTGTTGTAAACAAAATACACGCCGCGCTATTCGATGAATTTTACAATACGAGCGACACGAGTTAAAAAAGACAAACAAGCAATTTTTATACAAATGTTTGGTTGATATGTTTTACCCAACACAATTGAAAATTAACCAAAGGCTATGAATGAGTCTGAAATGACAACGAATTTATGAATGACGGTCGACAAATGGAGACATAAAGGTCACACCAGCAGGCAGGTTACAGTCTGATCTTGATAAAAGTATTCAATATATCAGTTCATGCAAACCCCATTCCTCCAAAAAAATAGGCCTGTTTTTTATTCATCAGGTTCATTTAATGCTGTATTATTCTGTTGGAAATTTTCGTTTTTATTAACCAAAAAGTGGACAAGATTATTGTTTTCAATCTAAATACGGCCAGACTCTCAGATCTCAGACTGCCTCCTCAAACAAATGGCTAGTACCTTGCACTTTAAATCTATCCAGAGCTTATACTGACTAGGGATAATTATTCAGCTATGCTATTTTAAGATAGGCGCGGGCGTTTGGGGTTAAACAGAACTTCGTAGGTAAATAATATTAATGTGGATTTTTTTCCTGAGATTATATTAGAGTATAACTTTCTTTATGGTCGAATTGTGAAACATAAGTCAATACGTTCTTGCTCACTCCTTTGTCGCTTTGAAGGTGTCATGATTTTTCATGCTCAGAATTTCAAATGTGTTCCTGTAATTTGAATTTCAAATGACTGAGTGACGTTTTTTCGACGAACTGGTCAACTCAACCATACCGAATCACTCTACTGTGATGTGATTGCCATATAAGTGAGAGATTTAGCGCTATAAAATCAGGTTCAATCCATCATTTTCTACATTTGAAAATACCTGTACCAAGACAGGAATATGACAGTTGTTGTCCATTCGTTTAATGTGTTTTATCATTTGAATTTGCCATTTGATTAGGGACTTTCCGTTTTGAATTTTCCTCGGAGTTCAGTATTTTGTAATTTTACTTTTGAAATAATCAGTAAATACTGGCGAAAAAAAGTCTTTATATGAAAAGAACTGTCTCATAAAAATTAAAGAGTAACTAAAACGCTTTTATTAAGTTACTTTAATTTTATAGTGCTAAATTACCGTATAAAAACGCAAAAAACCCGATGAAATTTGGTTCATTAGTTATAGATATATTTGCAAAATACTGGCCGATCGCCATTTGAACACCTGAATGATTTGTTAAAAAACTTGCCACTTATTCTAATATTAATACTCGCCGGAAGTGACGTACAGTGCGGGGTTCAGATCATGTACATAAATAGACAACAGGTCATTTACAAAGTGAAAGCAGAATATCAGTGGATCGTTTATACGTTATTGTTGACAGTTATCGATTGACAGTGCTTTTTATATATTCAACCGCAATTTTCTTCCTTTACTTTAAATCAACAATTCAACAATGGGAAGGAATTGTGCAGTTGCTGGATGCAACAACTCGGCAAAAACGGGACATACTCAACACGCTTTTCCAAAAGATGACAGACAACGTAACTTGTGGGTTCGTTTTGTAAAACTTACCCGTGTGGATTTTACTGTGCCAACTAAACACTCAGCCATATGTTCAGAACACTTCTCAGAAGAATGCTATGAGGTTGACAGGTTGAGATTCAAGGAGT
The DNA here is from genome assembly GCF_965363235.1 of Mytilus galloprovincialis. Taxonomy (NCBI): domain Eukaryota; kingdom Metazoa; phylum Mollusca; class Bivalvia; order Mytilida; family Mytilidae; genus Mytilus; species Mytilus galloprovincialis. The sequence goes on along the minus strand of NC_134842.1, from coordinate 45,096,411 downwards.
TATTTGGTTTATCTGCTCATAACAGCAAGAGGCTTTTGCCAGGTTCAGTGCCAAGCAATTATCCCAAAAGGTCATCAGATGTTCTTAATGAGGGATTTCTTTGTGAACCCAAGAAGAAGCTCAAAACTTCTAAAGCATTACAGAAAAGAGAGAAGGCCAGGGTAAGTTAAATAAAAGTATAGCATAAAAGCAGAAAAGTGCTGCATTTTTAAGCTTCAAGTAAAAGAACAAACCAGCATTATCATGATTATAGTAGCATTTATTTTTTGAAGCCACCCCTTTTCTATGATAAGCACATTACTTTAACGCATGTCTATTGCATCTGTTGTACACTATGACTTATAGAGTACAATGTATATCAGATTTATAAAAAAATAGATGTGATATTAATATATATACAATGTACATGTATGCAAATCCACCAGAGACTAAGCAACATATATGAATAAGTTTGACGTGGCATAATGTGGAATACATAAAAACTTTAGAAGTAATACACGTACACGCAATTTACAGCGTCATAATTCTTCACGTTAAACAGCTGATGTGCTGATGGAGTATGCGTTCATTATCACTGAACTAGTCTATATATATATGTATTTGTTTAGAGCCATCTGAAGGATGCCTCCGGGTCAGGAATTTCTCGCTGCATTGAAAACCTGTTAGTGACTTTCTGCTGTTGTCTGTTCTATGGTCAGGTTGTTGTCTCTTTGGCACATTCCCCATTTCCAGTCTCAATTTGATGAATATGTAAAAAAAAAATGTACATATATTCCTGTTTTAAATGATTTCACACTTATAACTTTGGGGCCCTTTATAGCTTGCTGTTCATTGTGAGTCAAGGCTCTGTGTTAACATTGAAGACCATAAGTTGACCTACAGTGGCCATGGTTTACTTTTATAAATTATTACTTGGATTGAGAGTTGTCTCATTGACACTCTGACTCACCATTGCTCACACATAGTGACATACCACATCTTCCTAAGTATAATTGAACAAAGACTTAACCTACAAATGTACAATGAATGTTTGCTTACTTATATTACATTGTGTCTTAGATTTATATTTTGTTTGAATTTGTTCATCAAAATACTTATGAAAAAATTATTCTAACATATCTAATCTTATTTGTTTTTATGCACCCAGTATATGTTTTTATATATACATGTACATCAAATTTATATGTAAATATATACATGTATATGCACATGTTTGAAAATGTAGCATTATTATAAGGTCATTGAAAGAATAAGCCTACATGCAGCCTCTCCTGTTGTATCCAATATTTTTTATGTATAAAGTTGTACCTCTTAATCATACATAGGATATTTTCTAGAGTTACTGAGTTTGATTTACACACCTTCTTTTCAAACCAGCACAATTACCACATTCTGAACATAAGTAGAAGGTACCGCTTATATCAAATGCATAGCCATGACAGGCATGACTTTACCAAAAAAGATGTAGCCAAAAAGCTTGCAATAAGCACAGTAAGAGGCTATTTTAGCCAAATGTGTAGCTTCATAAAAAGTTATTCTGATCTCATGTCACTCTTAGTCCAGCAGATAAGTGCAGTATATGAAGGAATTGTTCACTTCGTGTTAAAAGCACCAAATTTTGCTCAAACATACTTTTATCTATACTCTTTAATTAAAGATATGGAGGCAAGCTGGAAATATAGTTAACTTCCGGTAAAATCCAAAATGGCGGATGCATGTTAAAATTTCAACTTTTCTAAATTCTCTCTCAATTTTTTTAGTTTTAACTACAAGACCTGATGTTCAATTGATCTGAATCACATTAATTGGTTTTCAGTATTGTTCAAGCAGGTGACGTTTGGTCAACTTCCGGTCAAAATTTCATGCTAAAATTCAAGAAAAATGTCGACTTTTTATTTGCAAAAAGTGAGAAGAAGGATGTAATAGAATCATGTATTTATTTATTTATTTCGAGACCATTAAAATTCAATTCATATGGTGAACAATATTGTTTCATTATTATATTTGAATGGAGATAGACATACACTTTATAAATCAAGAGTCTAAATAACAATTCAAAGACGAGCTCGTAAAGATTTAAACTTATTGAGACATCAGATGATCAAAGCCCAGGTAGTTCTTCCTCAAATGTTGTAGAGGTTGGCTGGACTTTGTTTTAAGTTCATTTATATGTTTTGGAGTTTAGTGTGACATCCATTTTCACTGAACTAGTACACAATTTTGTATAGGGACCAGCTGAGAAACCACCTCCAGGTGCGGGAATTTCTCGCTTCATTGAACTACCATTGGTGCAATCAGCTGTTGTCTGCTCTTTGGTCAGTTTGTTGTCTCTTTGACATCTTCCCCATTTCCATTCTCAATGTTAAATGTATAATTTGTCAAAATATGACAGACGAACAGCTGCAATGCCCTACACCCCAAAGAGTATCAATATTGGTGCTGGATATGTTACTTTGGCGGGAAATCTTGTTAAATACAAAGAACTTCGATGTTAATCGTCTATGACCAATCTATATACACAATATGATGGCAGTGGTCTTCCTTGTACCATGCAAAAATAAAACCAATGCCACATGGCATAAGGCCTGCCATCTTAACACATAACTAAAATTAGACATCAAAAGGATACAGATGATATGTAAAAAAATACAGGCAATCGCAGCTGCAAACCAGCTTATCATGAAAATTAGCAATAAAAGAATGTGTATGTTACTTTGTTGTTCGTACAAACCAGATGAAAACCTCCACGAAGAAACAACAAGCAATGTTGATATCCCTTTTCGTCGATGTGTAATAAAGCTTCAGTACACAACTTTATTAGAGAATATCAGTGATTGGGACGTTATTGTACAAGAAACGAAATATTATATCCAATGACTTGCTAATCTTTATCGGCAGGCATCAAAAGTTTCTAGTGAAGATGAGACTGAATATGGAAGAGACACACGAATAAGCCATGGAATCACATTAGCTGAATTCATCAGCTACATTGAAGATTCCATAACCGAAGAAGATTTAGCACCATTATTCAAGATGCCTTGGCGAATAAGGAATCTAGGTGTTGAAATTGAAGACAGAGTTCATAGTACAAGATGAAAGCATGTGAAAGCTCTCTCACAGGCAAACAACGCATAAATGTAAAATGGAAGTGAGAGAGCTTTCACATGCTTTCAAAGATGATATAGGACCCTAGTTTCAGAAAGGAGGTGACGATGAATTTGACTCAAACTAAATGCAGATTTATAAAGCAGTAACAATTATTCGGAGTGACATGTTTATTGTTACATTTAGGTTTGACGGTAGTTTTCCAGTGCACTGTGAGGAGAATTCTGTTCCAAGATCTCTCGTAACTCTTGTTAGTTTGTTGTTGTATGGACAAGCTATAACAACCGGCTACTTATTAGCAGGAAACACTAACGATTGCTTAGATGTTAATATCCAATAGCTACAAACGAATCCTTAACGTTTACTCTCGAAAGATCCGTCATCATGCATCTAAAGAAACCTCTTTCATATGCACCTAGGAATAATGATTAACTATCAGACAAACAACGAACTGCTTCTTCTGTATACCAATTAAATATATAGCTCTCTCAGCAGTTGTTGATACTATTCGTCGTTCGTTGAATAGAAATAGATGGACAGTACCAGTATGAAAAGTTAATCTAAGAGGAAACTTAGACGAGTCCTTCAAACAAGAAAATCACACCTATCCACCAGCATTTAGTCTCATTTAGTTTAACGATTGACGATACAAAGAGACGTTATCAAAGGCAAACATGCTAACCACGAAACTGATAGAGTTTTCTAGGTGAAGATAAAAACAAAACAGAGTTTATTCTATTTCTGTCAAATTATAAACTGATGGATGAACACATTTTCGGGAAGAGAATTATTGCTACAGTTGATACCGATGTCGTAGTACTTGCTGTGTCCTGCTTTCATGTCATAAATGCAGCTGATATTTATGGGTTTAAAGCCTGGAAAACACTTCGGATGCATTTCATTTCATGAGCTTGCTAACTTTTTAGGACAAGAAAACGCATATATGCATTGCATCTTTTCCATGCCTTCACTGAATTCGACACTGTGGCTTCGAATCGCTTGTCAAGGAAAAAAAACAGCATGGGATACATGGATATCATTTAATGGTGTCACAAGAGCATTCATCCTTATAAGAGACCAGGATTGCGTTCAATATCATAGCAGCTAGCCTACGTAGTGCTACGTACATGTTTGTCTACAGAACTAGTAGTGTGCTAGCTGCTATCAATATCTATGTAGCAGCTAGGATAGCTTCACGTTCAATAGTCATAATCTACGTAGCCCTATGTAGCCGCTACGATATTGATCGCAGCCCTTGTGAGTACTCTGAATGTCGAAACCACTATTACACAATCAATCGAACGATTCGTTATTCTTATGTATGATCGAACAAATATATCAGAGAAGGTCAATGATATTAAATTTTTTTTTTGACAACATTGCTTATTTTTATTAATAAATAAAATAAAATTGAGAATGGAAATGGGGAATGTGTCAAAGAGACAAAAATCCGACCATAGACAAGACAACAGCAGAAGGTCACCAACAGGTCTTATTAAACATATGTATTTCGTCTCTGAATTACGTTTTCGTGTGATATTTTTTACTGGAAGTGACAAAATTCTGAATAAAACATCCTGAGGGTTTCAAAGAAATGATACATTATTTCAAATCATGAATACACAATAATATTATAGTCTACACAGCAAACTTTGACTACCAGTTGTGAGAATTAAATAACCATTAATCAGTTATCAAATGCAAGTCCGCCATTTTGATGATAAAACCGGAAGTGGATAAAATCAAGCTTGCCTCCATATCTAATTTTGTTTAGAACGGTTCAAACTATGTTTCTACCAAATTTTATGCTTTTAACACAAAGTGCACAATTATTCACCTATCTGCTGGACTATCTGATTTTCTTTCTCTTTCAATATTAATGAGCATAAAAGTTTAAACATTTGAAACCAGCTCTAAGTATTTAAATATATATAGAGTCTTCTGACTATGGTAAGATAATACAATACATGTACTATGATATAACTATCTCTCTATCATAACATGTTCATGCTCAAAATGCAGAAAATAACATGGTTTAAAATATAGTTTTTTTTTTAATACATGTACATTCTATTTCATTAGCATGATTAGGCAATGTAAAGCAACAGCAAAACTTTAATGTTGAATTGTTTATTTAAAAAATATGTAATTATTTATTCATTATAAATAAAAGAATATCTTTATCTATATGACACTCTAAATCATGCTAGATCCCCCCTTCTTAATGGTATTAAAGTAAACATCTGTGGAAATTAGAACTAGTTCATGATATAAAACAAATTAGTATACATGTGGATGGATATTTATCACCTTCAATCATGGTAATTAAAACAGTTCAATATTTATAACACCCATTAATTAACATCCTGTTATCTAGTAATAAAGATCAGACAGAGGTTTTAATCCCTCCAATCAGGTAAATAACAACTTGCTCATGCACCTACCACCTGTGGGGTATTTCAATATATATCAAAGTCATTACAAAGGTGTTATAAACACCAGTTTTGACATAGATTATAATTCAAATTTCACAAAGAGCATAAAATCCCACCAAAATTATTTACCTAATTAATTCTACAAAATGTTGGAATTATTTGATCATGTTTATAAATTGTAGATTTGTTGATGATTTTTTTTAATTTCTTTTTACATGTATTAAAGTGCTGTTTCTCCAAGGATTATACTTCCAATATGTATTTATGTTATACACATGTCACCTTTCAAAATATCTACTATTTCATTTCTTTCTATATATATCATGTATATGGGCAATCATTGAAATTAATTGGCTATACTAGTCTATTAACATGTAGTTATTACCAGAATTCCACATTTCTAGAATTAAATTATTATTTCAAATTGGTATAAGCACTGATAATTCTAAAATTTCAGCATCCCCTTTTTTCCCAAAAATCTTATGGCTTACACTACATAAACAATAAACTTATTTATTTCAACCTAATTCTAGCCATAATTAATGAATGTGACATATGAACTACAGCTGACTCTGTGCTATGGGCTTTGCTCATTGTTGAAGGCTTTACACTGTACAGTGACCTATAATTGTTAATTTCTGTGTCATTTGGGTTTTTTGTGGAGAGTGTATCTCTTTTGCAATCATACCGCTTCTTTTTTAATCTATAGATTTTCATTATTTATCCTTTTTTCAGGTACTTCAGGAACTTTTATATAATACACCAACTGAAGAGAGTAAAGACCCTAAAGAAACGGTACGTCTAAACACAGCTATTAAAGAAATCTTATATGCCACTTTGGACTAGATTTTTAAACAAATAGTTTTTTTTGAATTGGGTAGAAAATGATTTTAATACTTCATTGCCAATTTTATAGAAATTAATAATGTTTAGCAATAAAGGCACCTGTCAGCTTTTATGTGATTTTTTTTTAGTACACACACAATAATTATACTCAAACATGCAAGTGTAAATTTCTAGAAAAATATGAAAACAAAAGAAGAAGAACGTATTCCATATTAACCAGAAATATTAATCCTTCACTGAGTTTTACAGCGCTAAATTACTTTAAATGTATGCACATAGGAAATGGAATTAATAACGAATGATTATAATAAGATATACTGGATTTGTCCTGGACCCCATTGATTTTAATATAATATTTACAAATCAATTTTTCTTCTGTTTCTTTCCGATAAAGTAATTCTTCATAGGTGCATGGCTTTATGAGCTTCAGCTATTTCGTCACGTTGTTAAAATGTTAAGTACATGTAGATGCAACATATGAATTTGATTTCAATTTTTTTTTTCCCCCAGATACTTCAGGAAGTGTCAGAAAATATACCAACTGAAGACTGTAACAACCCTAAAGAGACAGAAAATATACCAACTGAAGAGAGTAACGACCCTAAAGAAACAATTGATCAGGTTCCTGTGGTTATCCACACTGACACATGTCCATCTCCAGACCCTTGTGATAATGGACCAGAGTCATACATACCAATGAATGTTGATCCATGTCCAATTGATTTACACAATGATAATAGTGATGGTATCAGAACTACTCATACAGAAGTTGAAATGGTTTGTATAAATATCATTTATAATACTAACTTATGAAGTGTTTTTCTTTAGTTATAATGGTATCAATAAACAGGGCTTTTACTCATTAATCATATTGATAGAGTGTCTTCAACAATGAACAAATCATTCATACCTTTCAACTAGGTCAAGACGAATCCTAGTGTCAAATGCTGTACTTTTGATAAAAATAAATCAAAGAACGTCTTTTCCTGGTTTGTTCACATACTCGAAATAATTACAATTTGTTTTTAGGTCAACACTAGTACTACCCAGAAAGAGGCAGACCAAACACCAAAAGTAGCAACTAAAAAGAAGTACAGATCCGCCAGGATTCAAGTTCATCCAAAAACAAAAGAGAAATGTAAGTATACTTTCAGCTCTGTTGCATTTAAGACTTATGTTTGCAACCTTTGGATGTGACTTTTCATTTAAATAGTTTTATAAATTGACCATAAACCCATTTTTTCATGGTATGGTATCAATATTTCTATAGGTAAAGTTGTAACAAAATGCATATTTTCCATTCAGGTACTCAAGCTGATTTTCAGCCTAGGATACGTAGCTTTGGAATTCAGTGTAACCTTCTGCCAACACCTATTGAACCACAGCAGGACAACAATACAGAAGAAAGGCATCAAGAACATAATGACAGTGGCCACATGGAGCATGAGGATTCTGTTGTACCAGATAATACAAATGATCCTGTTATTCCAGATGACATTAATGACCCATCATATGAACCGTCTATAAATGATTCTTCAGACAGTGGTGGAAGTGATAATTCTCATAATGAGTAAGTCTTTTAAACAGAAAATAAATCAGATAATAGACTTTAAACAATAAAAATTATGAAATGTGACTCACATCCTTAACCTATCTTTTTTATGATATAATTTAAGGTACACATGGTGTTGAATATGCATGGTGTAGTGATTTAAAAAAAAAAAATTGTTGAACAAATATGAACGTCTAACAAGTCAACTAACTGAGAGACCAAATATCGATCACCTACTACTGTAATTTCAGAAATTATAGGGTACATTTATTTTATTGAGAATAATCCTGTAAATCATATAAAAAGTTTTGCACTTATATAAACTCTTTCGCATTATTCGCAATACCGGTAATTTATGAATTTAAATAAAATTGAGAATGGAAATGGGGAATGTGTCAAAAGAGACAACAACCCGACCATAGAACAGACAACAGCAGAAGGTTACCTGAATGGGTCTTCAGTGCAGCGAGAAAAGTATATTTATATAAATTTCCACCGATCAAGTTTCTGGAACTATTTGTTTATCTTGTTCTTTATTCTTACAGACTAGAAACACATCTTCAAGAAAAGAAATTCATAGTATGTGAAGACCAGCTAATGGACTTATTCAAGATTTGCCCCAAATGTTGTGGTTCTGCCAATGCATCCATTGCAAACACAGTAGGAACACTTATTAAAGTTAATGTGACATGTGAACTTTGTCAACATAGCTATTCATGGTACAGTCAGCCATTTTTGGGATCCGTTTCAGCGGGTATTTTAGCAGTGGCAAGTGCTATTTTATATTCAGGTGCATTACCAACCAAAGTGCTACGTTTAATGAACTTCATGAACATTCCAACAATTTCACATCAAACATTCTTTAACCACCAGAGACATATATTATACCCAGCTGTTTTAAGGTTCTGGAAGCACCAACAGATGCAACACATAGCTAAATACAGAGATCCTACAGAGTCCTTAGTACTTGGTGGTGATGGTAGAGCTGATACCCCAGGTCATTCAGCCAAGTATGGATCGTACTCAATGATGGACTTAAAACAAGGAGTTGTACTAGACATCCAATTAGTTCAGGTATGATATTTTATAACAAATTGAAATTTATAACAGGTACATGTACCTACCCAAGGCAATCAATACCAAAGATATTGTACATTAATTTGTTTCCTTACCCAGAATTGTCCAATGATTACACTGTTAAACTTTATTTGAAGGAATTTGATTATTTAGACTAAAGTGAATTATAATTCCTTCTAAGACATGGCACATATTTGAGACTGTCAAGTAAAGGTATGAAAATGCATACTAATTAAAAAAGACAAACAAATAATTAGCAATCATGACAGTGCTTGATAATAATTTAATGCGGTTCTGCATTGTGCATGTATGGAAATAAGTATCTTGCTGTGATATTTTTTTTAAGTATGCAATGAGATACAAACATATTAAAATTGTGTTAACTTGTTGTAATATATATAAGCATGATTAATATGAAGATATTTTTCTTGTAGAGTAATGAGGTCAGTTCTAGTAATGCGATGGAGAAAGAAGGGTTGATACGGTCATTAAAATGGTTTAAGGACAACAACCTGCAAGTCCAAACCCTTATAACTGACCAACATGTCCAGATTGTAAAATTTGTAAGAGAACAGACACCCCACATTACTCACTACTTTGATGTTTGGCATGTTGCTAAAGGTTTGTTTAGATTCAAAAATAGAATGATATTAATTCAACAAATCGGGCTAAAACGTCACGACCCAAAAAGTTACAAATACTTGATTTTTTCCGTTATTAGAAGGAATATAAATTTAAAACTTTGCAAATATGTTTTTTATGTTAAGATGAACATAATTAGATGATAAGTAAAAAATCGCAGAATTTCCCTTTAAATACCAATTTTCTATAAGTTTATATGCAGACTTTGTTAAAACCAAGATATTTAATATTCACGAACATACAAGTTTTCTGTTATCCCTGATGATAAAACCCACAGTAGATAAGTTATTTACATTTGCTTTATAACTTGGTAAAATCCTTATGCTTACAGGTTTAAAGAAAAAATTGGTAAAGATCAGTAAGGAAAAAGACTGTAAAGAAGTTGGAGAATGGATCAAAAGCATTACCAACCATATGTACTGGGTTGCAGCATCCACTCCAAATGGTGACAGTTAAGAAATGGTTTCAAAATGGTTATCTGTTGCTAACCATGTGCAGAACAAACACAGAGGACATTCTGACCAAGTTGCAAATTGTTTGCACGGGGAACTAGTTGGCCATGACAGAAAAAAGAAATGGTTAAAACCAGGTGAGATAATATTGTTGTAAATCCGATCAAGATATAAAAAATAAAATTTATATGTATTTTTCTATAATTTAATTGAAATATACTATTAAAAAAAACCTTGATGTTTGTTAAACCTGAATGTCTTATCAACCCAGTGATTTCAGCTCTATATCAGATCAAGATGAATGACAGATACATGTATGATTCTTAGGTAGTAATCCCATTAAAATTACACCAAACATTTCTCAATTATAACATGAAAAACAACATTTGACATGTGTACAAAAAATCAAAATGATATAATTTTAAACATTGTAATGACATTCAATGATTTAAGTAAAAATTATGCCTTCTTATAACAAAAAGGGGGAGGGAGGAGAGGGAGACAAATAAATTTCTTTCATCATGTTTTTTTTTACTTTTATTAATTTTTATTTCAGGAACCAAAGCTTGTGTTAAGACTGAAGAGCTTTTGACAGCCACACGACTTAAAACGTCCGTTAAAAAGCTGTCACCTATTCACCAGACTTCAGATGTTGAAGCCTTTCATTCAACGATAAACCACTTTGCACCAAAGATGATTGGTTTCTCCTTTCATGGGATGCAGTGCAGGTAAATAAGTTTAGAATTTAATAAAGATTTGTTAACTTATAGAAATAAAATCAAGCACACTACTTCGGATAATTTTCTCATGGAGAGGGACACAAAACACTTACTTTTTCACTATGTTATTTATTTTTAAAATTTTTGTTTAATAGTGTTAATTGAGTCTCGAAGCCTTGCATCATTGTGCATTACACCAAATCTTGTACCGTGTCATTTCTTAGATCAAATGTTGAAATTTATTATTGCAGACTGCTTCTTGCTGCACTGCATTTCAACGAGAACTCTGCCAGACCACAAGCACTTACAAAAGATGGAGTAGCTAGATATAGTATACAATTTCCGAAGTACAAGAGTGGCGGCTATATCACAAGGGAAAAAAAGATTAATCAATCATTCCGTAAGTTTTTGATTTGAGAGGTTATAGAAAATTGTATGACAATCGACCAATTCAGCTATCTAACCAGCTTTCTACCTGAGAAGATGACTGCCAATTTTCAAGTGTATTAATTTATAGTAGGGAAAAATTAATAGGTGTAAACATATATATTTCTTAAACCAGTCTACTCTTCAGACTGTGTATGCATCCTAGATGAGTTAATTGAAATTCTTTTTTTATCTGTCTTTGGGTTGGTGACTTAGTGATATATATTTCTGTGAAAAAATAATTAAAACATTAAATTAATTGTATATTTTCATTTGATAATTTATTACAAATGCACTTGTATAATGTGAAAATTTCTTATGAATGATACATATGTATTTATATTAAGTAACCACTAAACCAATAATACTTCATTATATTTCAGAATACGTTAACACACTTTTAAGGTCTATTAGGAAAATTGTTGATGTAACAACGATTCTGAGTACATCTGAGGAACCAATGCCAACACCAAGACCACTGTGTGCAGCTTTCACACGACCACAAAAAACTGATGCCATACAAGCTATGAAATCAAGATTCCGGAAGGCAGAAATATAGACAATATTGTTAACTAAAGTTATAAGTGCTAAAAAAGTTATATGACATTTAATGGTTGAAATAAATAATGATAATTTGTACATAATAATAGTAGCGAATCATGTAAATAGTCTTAATAATGTTTATGCTTCTTCAAAACCTTTGTATTGGTTTGAGGGGAACTTCTTCCGAATTGCAAGGGAAGCACAAGCTGGGAGATGCACACGTACTGACTTTCCTAGGTAGCCCCAACACCATCTTGCTAACTGACGATAGGCTGTATACCGGTTTCTCCTTTTAAAAAAACAATAAGAATAACTTTTTTTTATAAAGAAATCGATTTATCGTTTTTCACAAATATTTCTCACTTTGTCACATGTTTTTTTTTTGATATTTATTTTGTCATAAAAAAAATATGTCGATCTGTTAATTAACCTTTTCCTCAATGCAAATACTTTTTTTGGCATACTTGATTCGCATAGGATTTTTCAATAAAAATGCTGAAAATATGCTTCAAAGTATAAAAATGCATTGCGAAAAAAATAATTTTTCATCGAATAAATTAAGTCAGATGTTCTTATGAATATCCTTTTCATATTGGTACAAATTTAATAAGTCTAATGCAGCCATTTCGTAGTCTTAACATGACAAATGAGGTGCTACACAGGCGTCGAAAGGCGTCTTAATGGAGTAAAGGGGGAGGCATCAAAAGGCGTCATGATGGAGGAAAGGGTTAAACATGGTTTAATAACATTTAAATTGTAATGGAACATTTCATAAAATATAATGTTTTGTTTGAGTGCTTCTACATCTTTGTTTATCACATTTCTGCCTGTTCATGCCATAATGTATATACATTTTATGTACGTTATAACAGTTATTTATCAATTGATGAAGAAAACAAAAGTGCTAATACATTTTAAATAACTTACTCTTCAGTTGTTAGTTGTATTTCTCCATACTACTGTCGGTATTGGAAGTATGCAGTTTCAAGAACATACTGGTTAAGACACACTGGTTCAAATCCAGGATGATTTGTTATGCATGATACTGAAGTGGTTAGTTCCTCCATTTTTTCTGTAACTCTCCTTAATTCCTGGCAGCAAATGCATTCCTCTGCTTTTGGCATAGACTCACAATTCCCACAGTCACACCTGAAAGTTTAATTTTCAAATAATGCTTCATTTTAGGTGAAATAATATACCAATAGATGACAAATAGTTTTACGGGGTATAGACTTATAAAATGACAAATTTGCTAATCAGTAATGCTTATTTGCCTTATGAATAAATAAATATAAATTTAATGAGTTTCAGCCAGTCAAAATATTGAGAACTGTCTCAGAAAAAGTCTGATGAAACAATTTATATTGCTTTCAAAAATGCAATGATTTTCATAGGCTGATCAAGGCTGGGAGCCTGCCCCTCCTTTTGTCGTAAGAATTAGGTTGATTATATAGGGAATCACTATAGCAGCCCCTCCCCCTTTTTTATGATCAGCCACTGTTTTTTTTACCTACAAGTTCTTCTTCTTTTTCTTCCAATACAGTGCAGTCCTCTAATTGAGTATTACCGCACTATTGCCCATGCTGGGTGTGACAACAAAGGTGCAAGAAAATATTTAGATGAATTAAAGTACATATGTCATGTTTGTATAGCTTTTCAAGTGAAAGCTGCATGTTTGCTCAATACATAAAAATAAAGTTATATACCAATCTTTCCTTGATTAAGCACAGAAAAAAGAAATGATATATAAGGATCAAAAAGAGGCCAAAAAAACCCACACATTTATATGATATACATTATTTTTCAAGTTAAAATATGACTGAACTTTGACATTTTATCGTTTATTATATACCTTTTTTATTATCCATTTTCACCCATATCTGGCTACTATCTCGTGTATTGTTGTAGCAAGTCTTGTCCAATAATCTTTTACAAATTATATTGTACAAATATGTACTTACCAGTTTGTATTTCCTAATCTTTGTTCCATATCGTCGTCCCCATCCAGTGATGCATTATTTCTACCATCGTCGCTGTTACCATCAGAAAGTTAGGGCTCAAACTGATATGGTTGAATGTCATCTTCTGATACAATTGGTCGGTCAACTTCTTCAATGCTTTCAAATGATGAGCTTTGAAATGACAGCGATAAATCACTAGCATAGCTGTTATCATCCATAATATATTTCTTTTGGTCAATGTAAACAGATCAAGAGTAGCCCGCACTGTACGTCACTTCCGGTAAATCGAGTCACGTGGTGAGGAAACCCTGTTTCCGGAAATAGCGTAGTCTCGATTACCCAGACGCACATTTAAATATAGCGTCTGGGGTGATTAACCGGACTGGTCAAATATTTATAGGGGGCGTAACAAATAATTAAATATAGAACATATCTATAAATAGCACTTCCGTTATCCCCAACATGATTTAAAAAACAACAGCAGAAAACAGTGTAGTATATGTACTTGTAGCTCACTTTATGTTGGCCAACTTGCTGATGGGAAATTCTAATACAAACGTCAAATAAATAAAACTGCTTAAAAAAATATTTCACACGTATTCCTGTTCTCGAAGTTCTTGTCTGAAACCACAGGCCTTAAATGTGTTATATTTTAAGGTACAAAAATGTATATAGGAATTTTTTTTTTTCAGCGACAAGTGCCTGTGTCTGAAACTGAGTGATTTATAAACATGTAATAAAGATCCAAGAGTCAAAATTAAGCTTTAATTGGCCGTACTTAAATATATTCAGATTTCGGATATTGTTTTCGTTGATTAAAAGTACTTTATATAAATTTTACTCTTTTCATGGTTTTTATCTTCGACTTGATCATTAACTACTTTTCCAGTTTTGGCTGGTTGTGTCACTCCTGGTTTCCCCATTACCTGGGTACCGCAGACGGCGGCACCCAAACGCCCTCCTCGTTTTATTCTGAGGCCTAGTTACGGCCCTGTGCAACTGAATATTATAGCACTCGTCATAGAGGGATCCACCCCATTTTTTTCGTAGGAAAAATGTGGTTGATTATGTAGGGAAACACTGTAGCACGAGTGATTGTAGTTCCCCTCCCTAATAACAAGTTCTGGATTTGCCACTGTGTACAGAGGCTACCACGCTCTCTGTACGCTTCAAAAGGGGTCCGTAGGAGGACCGTTATACTTAAATCTACATTTCTGCTTCAATAGTGCAACGGGCTGTAAATTAGGACCTCCTTTTTATAATCATTGTTAATTTCTTTTCATCCTGAACATTACCATTATTTACCACAAGACGATAAAAAAGCAACCAAAGATTAAACTATTTTATATTATTGCACACCTGTCCACTTTATTCCCTTATCTTCATACTATAAAATACCATTATTCTCTCTTTGTATTGTATCCCATCGTCCTGAACATGCATGAAATAATTGTCACTGGGCGTCAAGGAACCAACCATCAGTATATTGTGTCACCGTTAGTCTCTATTCTTTATTTTTTATCCATTTTTCCTTGTTTTGTCTCATTATTCTTCTTTCTGTAAATTCCTGTCATAACTTATAATGTCCTTTTTTTATATAAATCTGATGCACTCACCTTACAAAAAACACATATCAAGTTACGTCTATGTAAAGAAAAACATCTCATACAAATACTATAAGATTGCGTATGTAGAAAAACTTCCTTAACAAGTATAACTGGCAGATCAGCGAAATCACACAATGAGCCAATTCCATTTTCATTTACAAAATTAATTGATCTTAAAACTGCAAACGACAGAATAGTCTGAATGTTTTTAGCTGTTACACCAATAATCGCCTAATCCTTTTAGGAAGAAAATATTTAGGAACCAACCTTCATACAAAACTACTTTGCCAGTGAAGCCCGTGTCCATGGAAAAATATAGAACTTAACCAGTCAGTCATGAAACCCAATACTCTTTGAATGCATGTTTGAATCATGTGCATGGAAAAGATGGAATGGGATTTATCTCATACTGCATAGTTACTTGTAAAAAAGATAATGACTCAAAAGTGTATTCTACTTCTCCAACTCTTATAATTTCCATCATGTATTAGCCTACAATAAAGGACAGATTCACAAGAACAAAAACTTCTCATGTGAACCTTTTAAATAAAGAATAAGGAAATTGGTATGATTGCTAACGAGACAACAACCCAGTAGAGTTCAAATGACATGGATATACGCAAATGTGATCACTGCATGGCCTTCAATATTAAGAAAACTCCCTACCATATAGTCAACTATAAAAGGGCCCGACATGAAAATGAGATACATTTCAACCATAAAAACTAACTGTTTAATTGTTCATATGATTTTAAATTTGTTAATACAAATCTAACTTCCCTACCATATCTGACAATAATGTGTTTCTTGATATTTGTTTCATTTAATCAATATACGTCTGTTGGTTTTTTTTCGCTTTGTGGCGCCTGTCAAAATAATGTATATCCAACATGTTTGGTACTGTGATCTATTTATACTGATTGATGCTTCAGTAATTAAAAAAAAATCTTTCAGTTTGAACTTTGTTCTTATAAAATTGAAGCATGATTGTTTATGATACAATGAAAATCCTGAATATTACATGTTTTTTAATTCTTCACATTTTACACATAAAATCTGTGTCCATAAATCATCATTGGTTTGTCTACAAAAGAAAGTAAATATTAAAATCATATTAATTTTTAGTCACCAGCATAGCATATATATGAAAAACAAATTGTTTAAAAAAAACCATCATAGAAATATATTGTATAAATTATTGTCCTGGGGCAAGTGAATCCCGCTTTAGGGTGCAATATTATCTTGCTGCGTTGAAGACCCGACCCATTGGTGGCATTAAACTGTTTACTGCTTTTTGGTCGGGTTGCCCAGTGTCTCTTTGACACATTCCCTGTTTGTTTTCTCTATTCAAACCAAGAATGGATTTTTCTCTCTTTTTTGAAGGCCATACAGTTGCCTATAATTACTCACATCCAATTCATTTGAACTTGAGTGGATAGTTGGTATTCATACTACATCTCCTTATTTGTGTAATATTGAGCTATTGGCAATTTTATCTTCACTTTTTGTTTTAGTCTACATGATAAACTGTTAATAATGAAGATGTCTAGACTACTTTTGGTATTTTATGGCATTGGATTCACTGGTAGCTGCCTCATTGACACCTCTCTTCATTGATGCTGAATATATTGTTAAACTGTCTTTTGCAGAAAATCTAATGTACAAATCATTTTGACCATTTAGTATAAAATCTTCTAGCATCTTTTAGATACACTTTGTTTTTCTTTGAAAGTGTACATCATTGTGTATCTTTCATCCCCCTCTTTGTCTTTACCATGTTTACACATATCAAGATTTAGATAGATACAACAAACATATCTTGGATGAAGGTGATATTTCGGCGTCTTAGTAGTTTTCCTTCAAATATTTATAAAGTAAAAGATACTAAACATCAACCCAAAATGTATTTATAACGTATACGACTGTTCGAGTGGTCCCAGTCAACATAACAATTGACATTTATTGTATAATTATAAACTCGTTTTCGTTGCACGGACATGCATGAAAGTATATAACTACTCGGTGTATCAGGTTGGCTGCATTGCAATTTATGTTACAGTGTGTGTTGTTATAACATCTTACCAAGGTTGGATGTGCTGGTTTATTCCTTCGCCTCCATGTCCATATCAACCATGCTGTACGGTGTTTTCCATGAATTGTTTTTCGTCACAAAAATATATAAATAGCTTTAAACAACAATCGGTACACTCGGGCTTTTCAATAATATTATCGTAATGTCATTTCTTCCGAAGTCAATAACCAACTTCTTGGTTATTCGTCTTGGACATTATCTTTGACAACAAGCTAAAAAAGCCGATACTATTCCGAATGTCATAAATAACCATTTTTATATCACTTGTCATCCAGACGCTCTACTATGAAAAATAAAGCGGCTGGATGATCGAGACTAGAAATAGCGTTGATTGGATTTCCCATAGGTAGAAATAACCTAACTTTACTCGCTATTTTCTCCGTTATTAATTGACCAAATTTCATCGGGTTTTTTGCGTTTTTATGCGGGAATTAAGAACTATTTAATAAAAATAACTTGATATAAGCGTTTTAGTTACTCTTTAAATACACGGGAAATGGCAAAAAAAAAATACAAAAAAAAAGTCCAAGCAAACAGGGGCGTACGCCCTCATGCCCCCTCTGGATCCGCCACTACACAGTTACTGACAGCTTGTTCAAAGCCAATAACAACTAATAATAAATCAAGCATTTAAGACTTAATTCTTACCAAGATTTCTGTAAATCAGTGTTGATTGAGACCACTGGAAAAAAATGCACCACAATTATTCTGTGTAACAGATTGTCATTGTTGCGTCAACCAGATTGATTTCTTGTTTTACTTCATTTGAATTTTAAAAGTGTAAGAAACATTGATTTCTTGTCCAAAAATACCGTGTGTTGCACTTATAAACATTTGTTCCTGTTTTTAAAAAATGCTAAATGTTTATAATTACATGATTGTGTAAATTTACATTCAAACATATGATGAATTGCATTTATTTCAAACGTGCCAGAAAACATGCAGATATTCGAATAAGCTGACAATAATTCAAGTGAAAAGGGGAGGGGGATATACAAAGTACTATAAAAGAAAAGTTAGAGTATCTATACAAATGAACGAGAAGACCTAATTTTGTGTGTCGCTTCTTTTCCTTCTACAATGAATTAATCATCATGCCTCTGTGTTCTATATAGGTATATATGATTATTCAGTTTGGGTTATTTTGGGAGGAAAACGAAAATAAAGGTGTCAGACCACCAATTAAAAATCTCTATCTGTTCAACCGAATGTTGCAATTTCCACAGCTATCTAAATATTTTACCTTAAGTTCACCTTCAAGGAAATCAGGTATATCCTGAATTGTACATGTATCACCTTTCTACATGCCAATTTTCAACCAATGTTTAAAGTCTTATATGAAATTTCTGATCTTGAAAACACAGGTACTACCAAAATAACTCCCTGTTTTCTGGAAATCTTAATTAAGTGTACTATGTAGCGCATTAATCCTGAATTTTTAACGCAAAATCATAGACAAATGAATTTTGACTCAAAATGGTCTAAATATATTTCCCTTTCTCCAGAAGTTTCATTTCTGCATATTTGTTGGTTAGTTTAAGTAAACAATGACATCAAAAGTACTATTTTGTGTCAGAGTTCAATATACTGTCGAGACCGCACTGTTTTTCTTCATCACAATTATGTAGAAATAGTGGTGAGCAACAGTGATCAAGTTTTCACACTTGTTTTAACTGGTCGGCAAATATCCAAACTCAAACACCTTAATTTTCGTTTTGAAGCTCGTCTTCATGACTGTTTTCATATTCATTTTCAAAATCCTGTAGCATTTTTTCAATTTTAGCAAACAAGTTCATTCTCCTAGAAGATACATACTTTCCGTCAGATTTACCGTTGTTCCATTGAAAAGTCGCCGGTTGAAATTTTAACATGGCAAAATCTGGTCAAAGGGACGTAATTCATACAAAACTTCTCAATATTTCGCGGAATCCGCTAGACGGCGTTCATTTACTGTTACTTGACCTTAATGTATAAATGCATTCCCGCGTATTTGTTGATATATTAACGCGCAGGGACATGGAAACATGACGGTACTGCACTGATACATAACGGTAATAATTATAGTAATAGGTTCTGTCCAAGATCTAAAGAGTTTGTATTAGTTATTTCAAAGGGAAAATGTACAAATTGCCGATAAATATCATACACAGCCAGTCAATTAAAACAGGTTCTTACACATTAAAGTCATGTCATTGCAATTTCTATTAAAACATGTTGACGAAAACCAAAGGTGTAAAAAAAGCATAACAGCAAACATTTAAAATTATGCTTACTCAAAGGCCTTACATGTAACTTGAACGCCTGCATTATATGATATTGAGATGTTTGTCTTTTTAAGTTGAGTTAATGTTTTGTTGGTTTTTTTTTCGTATAAGGTTTGAGTTAAAACAATGATAAATACTATTTACCTGCTTATATCAAAGACGATTTGTACAAGTAATTATTTTGCTATTGATATTGTTAAATTATTCAATTTTCTTACGTAACATATTGTATGTAATGTTGTAAAAATATATGTTGTCACGCTTGCTGATGATGTTAACAACTTTATAAAAAAAGAAACCATGTAGAATTATTTTCGCAAGTTAATCTTTGTAAAAATATTTTTTGCATTCATACATAGATGATTGAACAGTTTTTGTTTCTGCGATCAACCAGTTCAACCGCTACTATATTTAACTTACAAATTCACAAATTTGTATCTAAGTTAACTAGAAATTTGAGTAAATTCACTTCATTTATAAAACCGAATTATCCTTAAACGGGTTGACGAGTTATTTCCGAGGGTATCATATCCCATGTATTTCATATCCAAGCTTTTATGTTAATATTCTTTATAAAACACACAATATCAGTTTTCACCTGAGAAGCTTACAAAATCTTTAAAGACTTATTAAGAAGGGATATAGTTACGATACTGTTGTCAATTCATTAAAGATTGCATATTTTGGCTTTAATATATTGATTCACTTATCTGCTTATAGGGTCTTTGCATCGGAACTAAACACAATTATTAAAAAAAAACAGTTGTTGTTACGACACGGGTTATGTTCTTCTCATAAATGTTATGATGGTAATATACTGAACCCTTAACGAGAGGGATCGATTGTGCCTGATATTCATATGATGAAGACATAATCTTTCAATCAGTTGAATTGAAGTCTAGAGCTGGTATGTCAGTTAACTGCTAGAAGTCTGTTGTTATTTATGTATTTTTGACATTTTGTTTATTGTCTTTAGTGACATCTTCTGAATCAGACTAGGACTTATCTTGAACTGAATGTTAATGCGCGTTTTGTTATGCGTTTACTTTTCTACATTGGCAAGAAGTATAGGGGAGGGTTGAGATTTTATAAACATGGTTAACCCCGCCGCATTTGTGCGTCTGTCCCAAGTCAGGAGCCTCTGGTTTTGTATTATTTTTAATTTTAGTTTCTAGTGTATAATTTGGAGTTTAGTACGGCGTTCATTATCACTGAACTAGTATATGTATTTGTTCAGGGGCCAGTTGAAGGACGCTTCCGGGTGCTAGAATTGGTCGCTACATTGAAGACCTATTGGTGATCTTCTGCTATTGTCTGTTCTACGGTCGGGTTGTTGTCTCTTTGACACATTCCCATTTCCATTCTCAATTTTACTTATGTCTTTTTTTTTTATTTCGCACTAAAATTTGAATTGAAAAGTTTTGAAATAATTACTATTCAAAAAATAAATCTTTATTATACTGTACTTATCTAAGTTTCCTTAACCGCGTTGTAAATAATAAGAAGATGTGGTACCAATACAAAAATGTGTAGCAACTAGAAATAACTGTTAAACCTTCAACAGTTAAACGAGGAGAACTAATACCGTATAATAAGTTAGAAAAGGCCACGATTAGACGACAGGAAAGACATTGGCCTGGTTATATTTAAAACAATAAACAAATAGATATATAATATAATAAACAATGACCAGTGAAAACTACTGAATTAAACCTAACTGCACTAAAAGAATGAATGATAAATAGTAACGTAATTGTTAGTCTTTTTGTGCAAAATTCCAAGACTGATCCTCAGTAAGTTAACACTGTTCAGACAATTTACTTGCAGTCAATACGATCTGTTCAGTCTATGTTCAGACTGTTCAGTATGTGTTATTAACCTTTTTCCAAATACAACATACATGTATTCTGAATTGTCTTGAATTGATTGCAGAAAAACATGCCACATAAACCGCAGTGAACCAACCAGGCTTATAACAACATAAGAAGACTATAATGCATTACCTACTTCAAACACTCATCAATAGACTAAAGTCTAGATTTAAGAGATCTCCTATAACCGAAAACCTAGTTAAAAGCCAATTTCACCTATCAAATACATTTATTTGTAACTGAAACGTTTGCATACTTAAATCCTTAAATCAATCAGCATTCATCGCAGTGTTACATTTAAAACCTATCTGAAGTTAGAATCCTTTATGGCCTGTTTCGTGTCTTATATGCCGGAGCCACTGATGATCTTTTGAGTTATGCCTTACACAATCATAAGTCTTGTTACTTTGATGAGTTCTCATATAACCTTTCAGAAACAGTGTTTTAAACATGTTAGCGGATCAATAAGTTTGTGTGGGTCGTATGTGAATTGTATAAACAAATTCACGTAAATAATAGTACATGTATGTGATATCCCTTTTGTAATAAGTTTTCGGCCTTATTTTACCTTATGGGTCCTACGTATATTTTTTTCTTTTGGTACAGACAAGCTTCTTAAGCAATTTTGTGTAACTTATAAGTAATTTTATAATTTTTGAGGAATTTGCGATATTTCTTAATTACATTTACGAGATATACATATATTAGATGTATTGGCATATATAACGTCAACATAGACCTATCAAACTTATTTGAGTATATAAATACCGTCAGGTGGGATCAAACTAACATCACGCATACTATTCGTAAAGGTTTATTAGCCTTTCAAAATATATAACGTTAAGTCTTTTGTGTACGTATTGTTATGTAAACTGTAGTTTGTCGCTTCTTACACTGTTTTAACGATTGACTGATAGGATATGTAATTGTCCCTGAGATGTAATCGCTTTTTGTCTATAGGTTCTTGTATTTTCTAAATACATGTTGTAATTTGACAGTGAATAGCAGATAATGGTTTTTATTGTAGAAATGCGCCTCTGGTGAAACTATATCTCAAGAGTTGATATCACATGTATTACATGCATTAGTCACAAGTATCAAGACACACGCCACATTCTGTTCTTATACAAACGA
The DNA here is from genome assembly GCF_965363235.1 of Mytilus galloprovincialis. Taxonomy (NCBI): domain Eukaryota; kingdom Metazoa; phylum Mollusca; class Bivalvia; order Mytilida; family Mytilidae; genus Mytilus; species Mytilus galloprovincialis. Next base: position 45,073,685 of record NC_134842.1, on the reverse strand, counting down.
ATGGTGAGAGTAACAGGGCTAATGAATTACCCGTTATACTGGTCACGTTGATAACACACACATTTTAGCCAAACTCGTCGCAATCCAAAAGTTGTGTAAACCTATCATATTTGACTTCAGTATTATCGTAGAACATGCTTTGCAAGTATTGATATCAGGTAATAACAAGAAATATGTCCCCTTCATTTGCACCAAGTTATATATCACGTCAACAAAACCAGCAAATATGTAGAGTATTTAGATTCCACAATCAGTACAAGAGTAAAAATCAAATGACGATGTACATGTAAGCAATAACATTATTTAACGATAAACTTAACCCACACAACAATTTATAAAATATTGAATTATTTGAAACACCTATGTTTGTTTTCCCACCTCACATAAATTGCCTTATCTGATTTTTTTTTGCGTGTTTTATTATGCCTTTTTTTATTACCTTCCTACCTTCACAGCACTATACTTTACCTGGGTGCAGAACGAATATGGCGGGGGTAAACTAGTTTGCCGGCACGAATCCTTCCCTTAACTGAGAAAGAAAAAACTGTAACATTACAACATAAGAACAAACTATATAAATCGGTTGCAAAAATGTTTAAATCATTTTAATTATTCCAAGTGCTTTCAGTCAGCCATTGAGGGCAGCGTGTTGATGACATAAGCCCGTTAACATGTTCCATTATTAACCCAGCGGCACCGCCATCCTTGTCTTCGGCACAGTGCTTTCTTTCTAAGACATGCATTACTTTCAAAAGGATCATATTTGCAATCATTTGAGTTTGTACTAGTTTTCTGAAAGCAGAAATCGTATATAGTTTGCTGACGTTCTGTAAGATATGATGAAGTATGTTTTTGATATATCTATTGGACATACATAGGGCATTCTAGTTGCGGAGAACAATATGTTCTTCGATACACAAGTGTAATTCAAATTTTGAAAAGAAGTGTTTCTCAGTCTGTATATACCTTTATGGAGTAATTGCTTTTCCGAAAGACAGATAATAGGTTTGTAGAAAAAAAACTGGATGATTCCACGTTCCATTTTAATGTGTTTCAATGTGTAAATCAATTACCTGTGTCGGGTCATTACTTCCCGTCATTAAAATGAAAAACAACAGATTACTAAATATCCGTGTGATGTTGCCAATTTGATTGTTTTTTAAATTATACACAATTAAACATGTATGTTTACCTCTGTGTATAAGACTGAAGCAATTCCCTTTCTCTATTAAATAAATATGTTTAAACCAATAAAATATTCATATTCATAATAATCGGCTTTTTCACGAAGAAAAATGCCTTTGAAACAGTAGAAAAATCACATCACCCCTTTTATATAGATTATGATAAATTACGTACAAAGTAACTTGTATTTTTGGTACAATTTATCAATTTAATTGATTCTTACCTTATGCCATTACAATGAACTATGTATCCATTTATATTATAACTGGACAAAGATTAGAAACGTTTGTACAGGTAGAAAGATCAATTTATGAGTTAGATTTCACATTGAAAATGCGCTGTGATATGCTTTTTATTACCTAAATGTTTAAAAACGAATCTACATTAAAGTGATTGATCAAATAGAATACAATTCCAGGAAATTCAAAACATAATATTTTTTTGACGGATTATGATATGTATAAGTCAGATCAGGCATATTCTATGAAAATAACAAACGTCTTGGTGTCAAAATTGCCAAAAGAAAGATAGAATGATATTGGTTTTATCATTTTTAAAATTCTTAATAAGGCATTAGCTCCGAGATATATAAAAGATATGATTTGTTTTGTTCAAACATTTACGAAAGTGATTCAGTGGGATACTTTTAACAGCCGTTAAGTTCCAATTTTGTCATAATAAGCTAACAAACATTGATGATGAATGATTTACTTGCAAGTGAATAATCGACCTCATTTGATCCGTATTCATGTGAACTTCAATTAACCCCTAAGCGAGAGATGGGTAAAGTATGAATTGTGTGCGAGTTCGATTACAAAAAAGAAAAGATTGTCAACATTGAAAGAGAAACCAAGGTAAATCGTTTGTTTGCCTAATTCGTTCCTAAAAAAATCATTATGATACAGGTAAAAATGACGATTAGAATGATTAAAATGATTTTAAATCTATCAATGAGTTAGATGTACATATAAGAATCAAATTCCAAGAGGTCCGCTATCTATTTATATCTATATTTATGTTTATATCACTTATTGGGCATCAATGGTATTCGGGAGGTGAACTCGGCAATTATTTAGATGGCGTCTAGAATAAAAATGCACACAAAACGAAGCTACATATTATCATGCCTATGTCCCGTAAACTGTTTTTTTAGACTTTTTCTATAATTTGGATAAACGTTTTAAATAGTTATAAAACAAATATGAGTTTTGAGTGAAATCATTGAACATGAATTTGAAAGCTAGTGCCTCTTTAAGATGAAAAAAACAAACAAATACTATAATACAACTTCCTTTTTTGAAAGATTTTAATCATTGTTGGTTTGTTTGGCCAAAGCAAATTACTATATCGTGATTTGAAAAACATCAAAACACTGATTTGAATTGTAAAAAATAAAAATCTGTAGTTTAGTAGATATCAAAAAAGTTTGAAAATAAACACGCAGACGATGTATCATTTTAATGTACGTTTTTCTTCTGATGTTCAAAATATATTTTGTTTTAGGTCATCAGTGTATACATACTAGAGCAGGACATTTTATGAAACAAAATAACCGAACACTGTCTTCAGTAAATGAATTTCTTCTGCTTAAGTAACAAATATATGCGGCATTAACAGATTTATCCAATTTTGAAAAAAATAATATAATGCACATGCAATTATATCAAACAATAAATCAGCTATTATGACTCGTTCTAAACGGTATAGTATTTTGTCGTTTGGAATTTGTGTTTCTGTTTTATCTTTACTTAACAGACGTTTGAGACGTCAGTGATTTTCTTGTAAGTATATTTTGTTTTCGCTTAAGAAATATTCAACAGTGATGATTAAGAATTTATAAAAAGAATTGTACCTTTAGTTTTCTTGTTTGAATTGTAATACATTGTCATTTCGAAGCCTTTTATAGTTGACAATGTTGTATGGGTTTTGATCATTGTTAAAGGTCATATGGTGACCTATAGTTGTTGATGTCAGTGTCATTTTGCCTTTTGAAGAGAGTTGTATCATTGGCAAACATACAACATAATCATTTTATACAATGTATGTATCACATATTCATGTGTGTGCTAATATTCAATGTACCGAAAATATCTCAAGGTTGTCCACAACGAACAAAATGCTATAAATAAGTTTACTAAAAATGTTAAAGATTGGTTATAAATCCATGCAAGTTATCTTAGTCATATAAGTAATAATACACATTAAAATATGCCGTATGAAAATAAGAAACGAAAAAAAAACGAACTTTTGAATATATACAGTCCGCCAAAAGTTAAGCACCACCGTAATATAACCGGCATTGTTTTTAACTATTGCGAATAAAATATTTGTGTTTGGTGTTATGAATTACCTTGAACATACACTAAGAAAATTCGAACATTGGTCCGTCGACTTCCTAGAATCAACCGAAGAGCTTGTCGTATTGTCAAGAGACCTTCCCTAACAGCAAGGCACTATACAGTCAAGTTTCAATGGGATAATGACTATCGATGCTTGAAACGAGAAGCTGCCAAAATACGCATTTGTCAAAGGAGAGTCGGTTTCTGTTACGACCAGTAGATGTCATAATACGAATTTCGCGGGGAAATTAAACGGCCTATGACCAAAATAACATTTGCCTAATGACTGCATTTGGTGCTGGTGGTGTTACAGTGCAGGGTTGCTTCATATACCGTTGTATCCTGTGTTTGCATACTCTGCAAGGAATCATAAACCGACAAACATACAGAGATTTGGTGCCTCCAAACATTGTAGACCCTCATTTTGATAATTCCTTACATGCATCAACATGTTCAAGACCCTTGTACATGGACGACAACGCTAGACCATACAGGGCAAGGTTTGTAACCGAGTCCAAAGAGCAAATGGTCATTTATTCTATCTTTTGGCCTCCATGTCTCCAGACATGAACCCTATCGAACATGTCTGGGCTGCCATTGACAGGAATCTCAAACGCAGAAATCCACCTTCACAGATTTTTGTCGATTTAAAAGAAGCAATTGTTGATAAATGGAAGATAGATATCCTGAACTAAAGTTTTGAAGGCTTGTTCCGAGTATGAGCCGTCGTGTTATGGAACTATACCGGAGGAGAGGTTGTTACACATGCTATTGACTCAAATATTGACATTAAATTTGCCGAACATACCAAAGAATATGTGTAGAAATTTTAATGATATTGGGTGATTAATTGTTGTTAAAAGATAAAATCACATTGAAACTTAAATTCCGTTTCTGGTTTGTGTAATTTACACTATTTCTATGAAAGCAAAACATAAATACATAAAACCTTCATAAGTGACCAAAATTATATTTGTGGTTTGTTTATGGTTGTTGTTAGCAAAATTGCTACATTGATGTTTTCTTTTATTCAAGGAATAGTTGATTTTTAAAATTGGAAAAAAATTCGGTGCAATAAAAATAAGTGGTGCTCAACTTTGTGCGGACTGTATACATGAATTCCCAGGCTCAATACTATAAATGTTATAACCAAGTCATGAGAAAACCAAAGGTGGGAAATGACAAAAAAAAAAGAACATAAATACAAACAAGACCGTACTTTGACCTGTACATGATATACTTGTTTACTTTTTTATAAATTATGACTAGGGTGGGTCGTTCTCTTTTTGTTACTAATACCACATCTTCTTATATTTATATAAGCTTGATATTGTGACACTTACGCATCCTTGATTACAATTACGTCTGTATGAATAAGAACCGTTTGCAAACAGGTAAAATGATTGATATGGTGACAGATTGTTGAGTTGACTGATGAAATCACACGAAGCTATGGTTTTCGTTCCATCAGGTTTTTTTTCACCTTTAGGAAAAAAATAGAAATTATTTTCTAATATTCTAAATATATAGATATGCCATTTGATAAGAAAAGATATCCTTCATGTGACTTTACTGTAATCTCCTGTTTCTATTCTACTGAAGGAACTTTTTCCTTAGACTTATATATAGTTTTTATAATTGTTCAAATGTTAACTTACGACTTAATGTATAATTACACCAACATTGTTTTCAATAGATACCCATACTGTTGGTATGCATACATTGTGTTCAAGAACAGTATCACTTTTTCATTTGTCAAATATGCACTATGCCAGATATATTCAATTCATGACGGTTAATATTAGCCTGATATATACCAATATCATATTAAAAAAGCACCAAGACTACCGACCAATTTAAAACCTTTTTTGTTGCTTATGACGTTTAAAACACTAACTATACAACTAACTGAAGAACATAATTAGATCTGTTATGTTATGTTATCGCGTTAAACTATCTTGTTATTTTAATTATATGTTAAATGAGTCCACGATACAGGGCAGTATGTACAAGTGTATACAATGGATATTGTACCATATAGTATATTTACCCATTAAGATATACGACGTTCCAACAGTAAAACGAACTCCACAACGAGCACTATTCCCTGCTGTCTCTATAATAATTTTTTTCCCAACTCCTTCGCTCACTCCCTGTATTATAAATGTATATGTACATCAGGAAATGCATAGATACATGTTATGTTTAAACGTGTGTTTTTTCCTAAGTCAAAACATGGTTATGTTTAACTTGATTGATTAAAAGGAGTTAAGTATTATCTTTTCGGTGATAATAATCCCTCAAAAATAGTTAAAAAGTTACCAAAGGTATCAGGCGTATAATTAAATACGCCAGTCTAAAATTGTCATTCGATTAGAACACCTAACACACATTAGAATACTCCTCTGGGAAGACTATATGTATTTATTTGACTGGTGCAATAATTCAAAAGTTATGTTGTTCGCTGATTCCATGGTTTATTTGGTACATAAAGGGTACAGTAGTTCACTTTTTGTAATAGTCAATTTAACTGAATCAAATCTTGATCACAAACGAGAACCGATAAAAACATATCCAGTATAATTCTAAAAACACGGAACAACATTAATACTGAACTTCTACAAAAGCAAACGCCAGCATACATAGAACCAACGATTTAAAACAACCGTCTGTTTGAATTCGTCAATGCGTACAGTACATATTTAGACAAAACATGAGATTGGTTGATCCTGGTTTTATTGCCCGCCAAACCTCCCATTTATATGTCAATGCTAAAAATACCGGTAAAACATTACCTTTCAGGAATATACTACAACTAAATGCAAAAACAATTAGAATAGAGACGCAAATGAATAAATTATATAGTAGAACATTGCAACATGTAAATCACAGGAAATAATGCCTCTCATTTACACTACAAAAATATCGCTGCGATATAGCCTTTTTGTGCTAATGTGCCCAAAGCAACCAACAATCACTACAAAAATATTATCTGTACGTAAAAAGAATGTATCAACGTCACAAAAATCGAAAATTAAACAAAAGGATATAAACGTGACGTGTTAACAGTACAGACTATCTTTTTCAATGTTTTCAACTGCAACCATTCATTGTCTATACTGTTGTATATCATAAATTGCACAAGTTTCCATCATATACCTTTAATGCTATCGATCAAGTCGATTGTATGAAAGTAACACTAAACTAAATTTGATAACCATGACAAGGTAATTGAAAGCAAATTTGTAGTTATTTACGTTGTTTATTATGATAAGAGTTCACACACAATAAAAATAAAACATACAAACGAAACAGAAGTAACAAATGTTAATTGTTTTTTTTTTATCAATTATTAGAATGAATATTTTCGGCAAAACATATATTTAGTAGTGCCCTTGTTAACGATCAGAAATATAATATAATTACAGAATGCACTTTTATTTTACCTAAAGTTTAATTTAGCATCTCTGCTATTTGTTCTGTGGTGGAGAGTTTTTGTCTTAGGTAATCATACCACAAATTGATTTTCATATTTCAGGTACAAATACAATGAGTTTGGATTTTGAAAATCATTAATATACAGTGACTGATACTTACCTTCATTTTAAAAATAATTTTAAATGTATATTTCCAAATTGCGTCATTGTTGTTTACATCATTATTTGGACCTGGTACAAGTTCCTCATTGATAACTTTGCCATAGAAAACTGAAAGAACATACGATATGGTAAAACACGCGATGCATTTGTTACATAATACATAAAGTTATCATATGCTTAGAGTAAATAACTCATAATTTTACAATATGATATTATAAGTAAATTTACATGTATTCGGTATTTTTCTTAATTGGTGCTTACAGTGAAGCTGCATGATATGTAACATTTATCAGCTGCTTCCAGATATTGTCGCATGCCTTACATAGCGTTTTCTCTTGTAATTACGAGAACAAAATACACTTCGATGGTATATTTTCAGTGAAATAGGGTACAAACCAAATATAAAGAGCAGAAAAGATATGTTTGGTTATTTTTTTTATCGTCAATATGAAACTGTATTATACTCTTTGTTCTCTGTTGAGGAATATGATAGAAATAATTTAAATCTAATGTGTTATATTTGGCATCTTTAGTCTGTAAACATTACACTTTTTTGAAATTCTACTTGAGAACCGCTGAAACGGATCAATATATCAAACTGTTACATGTATGTTACCTCCTGGAGGAAGCAAGCATATAATCAAAATGCCTAAATTATTTTGTTTGTTTGTAGTTGACAAGAACGTATAAGAAGATATGATATGAGAGAACTCCGCATTCAAGTCACAATTTGTAAAAATGAACTATTAAAGATTAACATGATCAAATAACATCATGTACGCTACTACACTACTATACCTTGCACGTTTAGCACGGAGCCTAGGCTAAAACGGAACAGCAACCTATACATGCTATATTGGGCCCCCAAAATGACTAGTGTTAATCATTAAAAACAACGGTCTAATGTTTACAGATCACTTTTATAATAACTTTACAATTAAGAGTCATCTATGTAAAGCACTTTATAGCGAAAGGAATTTCATTTACTATGAAAATTAGAAGGGATAAAGTTACTTTGCATTGGGCGAGGAGGGCTGAGTATGTTCTTGATTACGTTGTAAAGCTCGTAGAAATTTATCATTAAATAATGCGCTTGAAAAATATTGTATAAAAATGATAATAAATAATTTGTTTACATTTAGTCACGTCAAGGTTGTTTATAACGCAAGTTGGCATGTAGTTGCGTACATCCAGGTCATTGGACTCTGGTTTGTATTTATAACATTGGATATCATACCTGATCTCCTTATTACTCTACGGTAATTTTTAGCTTATAAGTATTCACTGCTTACATGATTAATAAATACTACAATTGTGTCAATTCAAGAGCCACAGATGTTTGACTATCAAACCAAACATACACATATTTAAATAAAAATGTATGCAACCATACATTTCAAATATATATGTTGTTTCACACATTAATGATCCACAAAACGTAGTATTCTCTCCAAAAAGAAAAAATGTTCGACACCATTGTCACTACAGACATGACAGAGAATAAACATCTCATTACACAAACTTCTTCTCCATTAGTTGATCGAACTTTCAAATAACCCAAAAAGTCAACATTTACCACATTTGAGTCCATAGCATTTAAATGACCTCACTTTAAAGCAGATAACTGTTTTACGCACAGAACAGATCCTATCAAAAGACAAATATACGGTCCTGCATAGTTCTCTCAATACTATATGCGACACATGATGGCGTCTTTCCCTTAAGTTTTTAATTCATCCCCCAAATGATTCTTTCAGTTCAAATCTGTTAATATGGTAACCCTTCAAACAATGTCGATGTTCCGGGTAGCAGTATCATATATAGGTTACATGAACAATTTATTGGCTGCATTTAATTATTTTTTTATTTAAAAATTACATGACTAAGACATGCCTCGCGTGTTCTACCATCATAATTATTCCAGTTTACCTTTTTCGAGCAGCAGTATACTTGCTAAAAGAGGGACGAAAGATACCAAAGGGACAGTCAAACTCCTAAATCTAAAACAAACTGACAACGCCATGGCTAAAAATGAAAAAGACAAACAAACAACAGCACACACGATACAACATAGAAAACTAAAGAATAAACAACACGAACCCCACCAAAAAACTAGGGGTCATCTGAAAAGAATCGATTGATCAACAGTTAAGATCAGTACTTTAAATAAAACCGCTGACATTTTACATGATCACGTTTTCAGGTCTTGGCCAGTTTTTGGAAATTCATGTTCTTTAATTAGGTTTCGGTTGTTGTGTTTCTTTTGATGAACGTATAATTTGTGCAGACGAAGTTGTATAGTTCAAACAAATCACTTAATTTTTAATTCATTGATAAAAAATCTTTTATTCTTAATCAACTTAAAACTAAACTTACAAAAAGTTTGTTTGACACAAATGTGACACGAAAAAATATCTATATCTAGCTTTGATGTAACGATTCGCCTTGAACTTACCATGATCAGCCTTGCAGAATTGATCTTGCGGGTGCTTAATTCCAGGACATGAACAACAGTGTACACTATTTGTCATCCATACTAGAACAAATATCAGTTGAAGCACTTTCTTTACCATCCTTACTGATTCGTTCTCTACTGATATTAAAAACAACACATATAAGGAAAGCTGGTTCCTTTATCTCTGAATATTTGCGTCCGTCACCAATCAAAAATAAGGGGATACTTTCTTGGGTAATGAACATACGAGAAGCTTGAAAAAAGAGATCGTATACATGTTCAAGAAATGCTACTTATACTTAATCGTATGGCACTATTCAGTTTGATGTTCAGCTGTACAACACGAGCACACGTGAATAAAAAACACACACGTTTTACATTTATAACCCTTAACCGACCTCCTAACACTCAATTACATTGTAATTCAACTTGTAGAATCATATTAAATCATCTACAATAATTGTGGAAGATTTGTTCAATGGAGTACAAGATCTATTGGGTTTTTTATCATATATAAATAATAAATGTGAAAATAACTCTAAAGTACTATCATGCATATATAGTATTTTTAATCATTTACCCCTACACATTTATTAATATGTAAGCCTTGCATTTAGTCATGTTGGTATCTTAATATTTAACCAAACACATACATAAACTGTGACTATAGGTGCTTTAGTTTTGATAATCTGTACATTGACATTATTCGTTTCCTCTGCTATTTGTTTTATGGATATATGGATTATTTTAGTTTAAAATATGACAACATATGCAATAACTGAAACGTTGAATCACTATTTAACTGTAGAAATAAAACTCTAGGGCCTACAATTGAACACCTGCATTTTATGCTATTGAGATATTTATCATTCCAAGATGAGTTAATGTTTGTTTTACTATTTGAGATTTGAGTTAAAACAGTTACTGTAGTAAAATACTATTCACATGCTTTTTTCAAAGACTATTTGTACTAGTGATTATTTTAGTATTGATATTGTTGAATTATTCACTGAATTAACTTGAAATACTGTATGTAATGTTGAAGAAAACATAATGTTGTCACGCCTTTGTTGAACTGGTTAACAGCTTTGAAAAGAAGCCATGCAGAACAATATTCGCAACACAATCTTTTATAAAACATATTTATAAAAAGAAATTGCTAATATGTGATATTAAGATATAAAAAGATGTGGTACCAGTGCCAATGAGACAACTCTCCATACAAGTCACAATTCATCACGGTAAACTATTTTAGGTCAAATTACGGTCTTCAACAAGGAGCCTCGGCTCACACCAAACAGTTAGCAATAAAGTGCACCAAAATTTACTAGTGTTAAAGAGGGGCATAATATACCAGAGGGACAGTCAAAAGGATAGATTGCAAAGTAACTGACAAACAGACAACTAATAGTACGGAAGACAAAACAATGAAAACTAAAGACTAAAGCAACACAAACCCAACCAAAAACTGGGGGTGATCTCACGTGCTCCGGAAGGGTGAGCAGATCCTGCTCTACATATGATACTCGATATGTTGCTTGTGTTATTATAAATCCGGTAAAAAGTACAATTCGGTAGGTCACAATCGTGAAAAGGGAATGGTATTGTAGGTACGACATAATGAACATATCCGATATCATCTGTGAAACGGTTATTCCATAACGGTCAACAAACTCGTAAAATTTACGAAGGGATGATTTCAATTTCACCATTTGATACTCCTTGTTTGATAGCTTTCTTGTCAGCAGCCATCATCTATCAAAAAAAATCATGATAGGAAATACAAGCCCGGAAATATCGTATCAATTGGAAGATATATACTCCGTATGCAGGCGCTGCTGGAATGTTGCTACATAAAAACCTACTCAAACGGGAAAACCAAAGGTCTAATCTTTATAAACAAATACAAGAAACGAAAACATTTTTTGAAAACTTCCACAAATGACAACTTCTGAACGTCAGATTCATAGGTCACATTTCAGAATATCGACAAAAAAATCACAGGATGTAAATACGAGTCCGACAGAAGTTACCTTTACAAATGTCTTTCGAAGTACATGAAGTATGGGTTGTGAAAGAAAAAAAAGGAGCAAATGTGTTTCGTCCAATAATGATGCATTTTAGCTAAGCGTACAATTTGATACACCAATTTTTGAGGGTGACCGTTAAAACTCTGAAATATTAAGTTAACAATATGCGGTATGATTGCCAATACAATAACTATACACTACACTTCATATAAAGTTGATGTAAGCATTACAATTTCAATATTTTTCCTCATTATTTGTTGGATCATTGCTGGTGTCAGGCTGAAACCCTGTTCACGAAGTATGCAAAATGCGACATACACGGGCGTAACGTATTAAATGAAATTTGTAAGCCAAATACGATGGAGCAGAAGGTATGTTACAATAAATATGGGAAATTGAGCATTAGAAATTTGAAAGATATGACCTTTCATTTCCATTTGACCTGATTGCACAGTACTAATACTTGACGACAGGTCAACAAAGATATACACATGACATACTTTCAAATGATACATGTACATCATGTATATAATGTATCCGTTTCCTAGGTTAATCCATTTTAGTTGAAATTTTTGTATTGTATATTTCACTCAATGTATCCTTGTTCAAGTTTTTTTAGTTACTAAGTAACTATGTATACTGGTATTTATATTGTTTTCAAAATTGTAATAGATTAATATTCAAAATGTTGTTTTTATCAATTTAAATCAATTCTCTTAGAGAAACGTTATGCTATAAAACATTGACGTGTACTGTGTCTTAGAATGCAATGTCTTAGAATGCAAAATAGGTGTCCAAATTTGAAATACTAAAGGTTCTTTTCGACTGAAAGTAAAGCAGGTTAAAAACCTTTTTTTTTCAAATGTGAACCTTGTGCAATACATTTATATTGATGAATACATAACGAGTCCGTACTGTATTTCATAAATTATTATTGTGTTTCCTAATAGAAAACAACGGTGTATTTTCAGTATTATATGCATCCAATTATTTTGATTATGTGGAGTAAATTTACATATTCGTCTTTGAAATTACTATTGAAGAATATTACATATAGATGTAGATTGAATAAACAATACAATCGGTTATTAAGGTTTAACTACATTTATTAATTTCAAGTGCATTCAGTCAGCCATTGACTTCATTGAGATCCGCGTGTTGATGACACAAATACGTTAACATGTGTCATTATTAACCCAGCTGCACCGCCCTCCTTTTCTTTGGCACAGCGCCTTCTTCACAAGGCAGTCGGACACATTATCAGTATGTTGCGAATCATATTTGCAACCTTTTGATTCTGGACCAATTTTCTGGAAACAGAAAGAGTATATACTGTCGTACTGATAATAATCCCAACACTGATGTGAAATGTCAATATAACAATCTTTCCTTTTGTAGATAAATAAAGTATAGTACATACTTAAACAGACCGATTTAACGAATCCTTGTTTGTCGTGCGTTCAAGATAAAAAAAATTTGTCGTCAATGTGTAGCCAATCATTTTATAAACAAAATGATAAAATATCGTCTTCACTAAATAAATAATTAACATCCTTCTGCTAAATAAACAAAATGTGAAGCCATTTACATATTTATCCGAGCCATCGTAACATCTCCAAATCTTCTTTTACAATACAATTGCAATTATATTATTATGTTTAGTTCTAGACAGTATAGATTTTTCTTTTGGAATTCGTGTTTTTGCCCCCTTTTTAAAGTCATTAAAGATCGTGGTGATTTTTCCTGCATGAGGACTTTTTATTTCGTGTATGCACTATTCATTTGATATGATGGAGCGAGTAAAAAGATACATATAATAATTACAGCTTAACTCAGTTCAATAAAAGATTTTACAAACAAATGACAAAAAACGTATAAATACCATGAACTACGAAGCTTAACAGTGTTATACTTACACATCCTCTTCTACAGTTATATCTGTACGAATAAGAACCTCTGGTAAACAGGTAAAACGTTTGATATGATGACAGATCGCTGAGATGGCTTATAGTATAAAAATCACATAAATATATCCATTTTGTTCCATTGGAGTTTTTTGGACCTTAAAAGAACATATATTTTCCTATCATTCTTAATATACAGAATTCAATTTGATTTTTAAAAAAACTGACTTTATATGTAATTCTACTTTAATTCTTGTTGTAGAGTTCGATCTATTGATGGGACTTACTCCTTATCATTAGTATTTATTTTTCAAGTGTTGTATTGGTATATTGCACAATATTGAAATTACAACTACATGTTACATATATATATCTATAGTATAAGTAAGAATATATATTGTTGTCCATATAAGTATAAGTTTCAATTGCAAAAATGCTGAATGTCATAGATGTTCAACTCAGTATGTATCATTTAGCCTAATTATAACCAATATCATTAAAAACCAACAAAGTGACGACATACATATTTAGAGCCTTATTCAATTATTATGGACTTTCACAATACAAGCTAACTGATGATTATAATAAGATCTGTGGTGGCATGAGTAATAATCCTATAAAAATTCTTTTGAATTCTTTGTATTGCTTCATATCGCTTTACTTTTTTATTTTTTGAATTATGTATTGCATGAGCCACGTTATACATGTTATAGGGCAATATGAACAAGTGTATAGCTATTAAAATGATTAATATTGTGCCATATAGTATATTTACCCACTAAAATATAAGACTGTCCGATCGTAAAGCGTACACCACAGAGTGCATCACTCTCTGGTGTTGTTATAACTATATCTTGTCCAATTCCTTGGCTTACGCCCTGTGTTATAAATGTATACACATATAAATATGAGGTTTTTTTATTGTTAAATCAGCGAATGCATCTTTATATGAATGTTACTAGGGAGCACGTATATTTTTAACGAAAGTCAAAACATTTGTAAATTTAATTTGACTGGTTAAAAAGAGTAATTAATAACCTGTTCTGGTGATGCTTATCCCTTAATAATAGTTATACATGCAATTCAGTCATAAATTATCAAATATCACTTAAAATATATAAAAACAGTAGATTTTTTATATTTAAAATTGAGAAAGGAAATGGTGAATATGTCAAAGCGACAACCACCCGACCATAGAGCAAACAACAGCCGAAGGCAACCAATGGGTCTTCAATGTAGCGAGAATTCCCGCACCCGTAGGTGTCCTTCAGCTGGCCCCTAAAATATGTATAATAGTACAGTGATAATGGACGTCATACTAAACTCCGAATTATACACAAGAAACTAAAATTTAAAATCATACAAGACTAACAAAGGCCAGAGGCTCCTGACTTGGGACAGGCGCAAAATTGCGGCGGGGTTAAACATGTTTATGAGATCTCAACCCTCCCCCTATACCTCTAGCCAATGTAGAAAAGTAAAACAATAACAATACGCACATTAAAATTCAGTTCAAGAGAAGTCCGAGTCTGATGTCAAAAGATGTAACAAAAGAAAATAAATAAAATGACAATAATACATAAATAACAACAGACTACTAGCAGTTAACTGACATGCCAGCTCCAGACCTCAATTAAACTGATTGAAAGATTATGTCTTCATCATATGAATATCAGGTACAATCCCTCCCATTAGGGGTTTAGTATCATACTATCATAAAATATATGAGAAGAACATAACCCGTGTCATGCCAACAACTGTTTTTTTAGAAATAAATGTGTTTAGTTCCGATGCAAAGACCCTATCAGTGAATCAATGTTAAAGCCAAAATATGCAATCTTTAATGACCTGACAACAGTATCGTAACTATATCCCCTTTTAATAAGTCTATTTAAAGGTTTTGTTAGTTTCTGAGGAGAATACTGACATTTTTGTGCTTTATAAAGAATATTTCCATAAAATTTTGGATGTGAAATACCTGAACGTATAAGATGTCTGCATGTTGAGTTATATTTACGAATTATTTCCTTATACCGGTGATAAAATTTAGTAAATGTTTTGACCAGTTTGTGATATCGAAAACCCTGGTGTAATAATTTTTCAGTAATACATAAATTTCTCTCGCTAAAATCTAATACATTGTTACATACACGAGCGAATCGTACAAGTTGAGATATATAAACACCATAAGATGGTGACAAGGGAACGTCGCCATCTAAAAATGGATAATTAACAATAGGAAATGAAAAATCATCTCTTTTATCATAAATTTTTGTATTAAGCTTCCCGTTTATGATATAGATATCAAGATCGAGGAAAGGGCAGTGGTCATTGTTATCATTAGCTTTATTTAAAGTAAGTTCTACAGGATAAATTTCTTTAGTATACATACTGAAGTCGTCATTATTTAGAGCCAATATATCATCCAAATATCTAAAAGTATTGTTAAATTTTTGTATCAAATGTTGTTTTGATGGGTCTTTGCTAATTTTAGTCATAAATTGTAACTCATAACAATTTAACATGTTTAATTAGGTAAGGGTAAAAATTCAAAAAGTAATGTTTGAAGCTAATCGATTTTGTTAATATCTTTCCAAATCTTTTGGTGATCTTTCATTTAATAACCGTCATCTCGCAGACGTGTTTATAATAAGACGTCTATTTTTAGTGTTTAAAATGCATCTATTTGCTATATATACATGGTATACTGATCCTAAATTAATTGTACGAGTGTGCAGCGAATACAATCAATTCTTTGGATCGTATGCCAGTATTGCCATCTTAGATGATTACACAATAAAAGAGATATTGTATGAGTGCTAATAAAACAACTCACCATCTACAAGTAAGTAATTGAAACCATGATTCTATGAGTTGAATTTTGAAAATAATTAACATACTTTTACGTACTTTCATTTTGAAAATGATTTTAAACGTATATTCCCGAGTCCATGAATCATTAAAAATTTCATCTGCAAGACCTGGTATAAGTTTCTCCTTGAGAACTTTGCCATACATTACTGAAAGAGCATAATACAGTATAAACAATGCGATTCATTTGAAATACATTTTAAAACTTTTAATTTTTACAGGATGCTAACTACAATGTACATTAAGAGTTTTTGAATTCCACATTTTCGTGAATTTCAAATATTCCGAAATGGTGCTTAGCAGGCTGATATCAAACAGTTTTTCCTTTCAGACATTATCGCCTGCTTTTCCTTAGCTTTATTACGTAGCAATTCTGTGTCACTCTTCTATTTAATTTTTTTTATTGTCAATATAGAAGTATATTATTATGACGTTTTTCTCTTCTGTCTAGGGTTATAAGGATATAACGATTTCATATCGGATATATAACATATTGGAAATTTCGTCCGGTAAACATTTCGTGTTTTGAACTTCTACCTGAACACTACTTCAAATGATCAATATCAAAGTTATGTTTGTCTCCTTTGTTAAGAATAATAAACATGATGGTAAAACAACCATAATATTGTATTGTTTATATTTGATGAAGTATCAGCCCTCGGTCAATATCAGCAGTCGAGGCATCGGATCTTAGGCTAACTATACATATGATATGAAATAAGCAAGGTAATAATCTGATATTATAAGTTATATGGTTCGCTACTGACCCCCTACTGATACAAAACGGGTTAGTAAAATCCATAGGGGGAGGCAGGAGGCTGAATACCTCTAGATTTTTTTCGTCCTCTATGGATCCGTAGGGGGTCAGTAGATAACTGTATAACGAATTAATCGCACAGTCAACATTTTCTGCTGCGTTTTGTTGAAAAATAAACAATTAAACAGAACAATATTAATAAATGACGTAACC
Organism: Mytilus galloprovincialis; assembly: GCF_965363235.1. Lineage (NCBI taxonomy): Eukaryota > Metazoa > Mollusca > Bivalvia > Mytilida > Mytilidae > Mytilus > Mytilus galloprovincialis. The sequence goes on along the minus strand of NC_134842.1, from coordinate 45,056,332 downwards.
ATTAACGCGTCTATGAAATTAACTAACCCCCTTCGGTCTAATAACACATGACGGCGTTTAACCGATCACAACGTGATAATTTACTCGTACAGCGGTGCTCATGCTGACCTTAAGAGGTAAAGTGTAATCAGCCAACAACATTTGACTTTATATTGAAACTACGAACTTTGACATTTACACATAATCATGTCATGCTTTAGTCACTCCAGCTTTTTAAACAAACATGTTATTTTATAAAATGTTTCTGTTCTTGTGTTGATTTTTTTTAGGAAAAGTCCAGTTTGTTTATATTTAATTGTTATAGTTCAAACAAATCATTTCAGTCGTTATCCATTAATGAACAATTTTAAATAAAACAAATTTCTGATCGTTACACATTTTACACCAAAAAATATCCCACATGGCCATTTATTTTAGAACTTACCATAATCTGATGAGCAAAAAAGATCCTGAGGATGATGTGTATCAGGACAGTAACAACTCGTTTGTACACTGCTTGTCATCCATACTAGGGCAATTACCAGTTGTAGTACTTGTGTAACCGTCATAACGGATTTTTCTTTTGAATTGTTGTATATTACATATATATTACATATATAAGGGAAGCTGACTCATGTCGTTCAATATGTTGTTGGAAATTATTTTATCAATTAATAGCAGGGGATAATATATTGATAATGAACACAACGGAAGCTGATTTAGATTTTTTTTTCTATTTCGAAATGAAGGCGTATACAAAATGAATCATATTGCAGGATTCGGTTTAAAGTTCGGCTATACAGCACGTACATACGTGAATAAATGGTACATACGTTTTACAAAAATAACCCCCAACTAACCTAATATTGTAATTGAACATGTAGAAATAATATTATAATATGACTATAAAAGATTTGACCACTGGAGAGAAATATCAATAGAATTGTTTATAACTTATATATATTAAATGCGGAAATACAATAAGTACATTGCATATATCATGTAAATAACATTTAAAATCGTACAACATAAGATTTGTAATTCGTCATCTTGTGGTCAAATTAACATATCGCCATAATTTAACAATAAACATGATCTAAGATTATAAAGGCTTTGGAAAAGTTAACAGAAGCCCGATTAATTCATATATTGTTGCTCACTGCTATTTTCTATTTGATATTTTTTAACCATGTTAATTTCCATTTTGAATATGACACTGATCTGCGGAGATACATGCTCTGTACTATGCTCATTTAGTTGTTATGTAGCACGATATATTCTAGCAGATTAAAACCATGTCTTGTAACTGACCAAATGAGTTCTGAGGTTTTTTTTTTATTGAAACATGAAGATATAGAAAAAAATAATGAATCGAAACCAAAAGCTACAAATGCTATGCAGATGTGTTTAATCGGCCTTGATTATTCGTTAATTGAAGATTTTTACTTCTATGACGATAAAATTTTAGAAATAGTTGCAGAAGTTAGAGCTAATCGAATATGAAAAAATATTTCTTTACCAACCTTAACGAATGGAATTTCGATTTTTTCGATAAACAAAATGAATCGTGTATATATTGATAAATAATAAGTGGATTCAAATAGAACGAAAACAATCCTTTTATATAACTAGTATAAATATTAAAAACTTTATATGGTATGTCTTATAAAAAAGAAGATGTGGTACGATTGCCAATGAGACAACTGTCCACAAGAGACCAAAATGACACAGACATTAACAACTATAGTCACCGCACGGCCTTCAACAATGGGCAAAGCTCATACCGCATAGTCAGCTATAAAAGGCCCAGATATGACAATGGAAATAGTTATCAAAGGTACCAGGATTATAATTTTGCACGCCAGACGCGCGTTTCGTCTACACAGGACTCATCAGTGACGCTCATATCAAAACATTAAGATTAAAGAGGAACAAAAACATATCAAAACAATTCAAACAAAACATTTAGTCTAAATTAGAAATGTAACAAGCTATATTAAGAAAACGTAATTATTCATTATCAACCCAGTTGTAACTTTCATTGGGTTTGTGCGAAAGTTGTCACATGAGGTGCGTAATATCCATATCCTGCCGGAGCATCTAAAATCACCAACGTATTTTTGTAGAGATTTTTCTTCCTCTTTAGTCGTTAGTTTTCTATGTTGGGTTTGTGTTCTGTTTATTTTTTGGTATTTTGCCATGGTGTTTATTTACAACTAATTAGTTTGAGTGCCATTTTTTTATAGTTGCTTTCTCTTTGTAGATATATCCAGGCCTGTTTTTTCACATATTCTTTTATGCATTAAATATTATGAACGTAATTTGGCAGAATGTACATGTAAAGTTGTATATTCGATGTGATCTGAATCATATTGGTTTATCATTTTGGCTTTAACACCTTTCAACCTATACGTAAACTTTAAAGAATTGATTTCTGCTTTAATCTTATAGATTCCATATGAATTCTTCTTAAATCTACCGTGATATGTAAAATGTGTATTCAGTTGTCAGATCTATTTTTTCATATATATTACCAGATTTTATATAGAATATGTTTTCCCTATTAAACCTCTATATAAACGGCAGGACTAAATATATTCAGTAAAATAAAGTGAAGCAGCAAACACGTAAATATGCCACTGTTCGGTCTACGATAATAAACAAGCACCACGCAGCATAGCAAGCTGAAAAAATCTCCGACAGGACAAATGATAAGTAATTTAATCAAAACATAAACGGTTCTATTCTGTTACAACGAAAACCAAAGAAAACAAATATGACAGACAGCACGCACGATAACTACAAAATCATAAGTCACTTACCTTAAATAGGCATGTGTATAGAACAATGTACATTGTAACGGGATTATATATATAACAATACTATCGCAATATATAACAACTATTGACAGTTAGCTGTAAAAACGCCAGATTGGCACGATACACAAACATAACAAACGTACATTCAAAAGACACACAGTACTTGGATATCACATTTCGAACAGATTTGTGATGTTATTTAAAAGCAATTAAAAGTTTTCAGCTATTTTAAAACAAGATGTTTAGGTCTTAGAGAATGAACAACTTGCAGTTAGCTAACATCTATCACGATTGAGGAAGCACATTTCCTCCCATTTTTTTGTTCACAATCCATGCTTAATAAACCAATTTTAGTTGTCACTTCTATCAGACTCGAATTTGCATTCTGGTAACTCTGTGTCAATTTTATAAAAGAAAACTAAAAGTTACCTTGCCACATATTTTAAAACAACTTTTTCAATGAAAAAAAAAATCACAAAAATACTGAATATCGGAAAAAATCAAAACAGAAAGTCCCTAATCCAACGGTAAAATCAAAACTCAATCACTTCAAACGCATGAATAACAACCGTAATATTCCTGACTTCTAACAGGCATTTACGAAGATAGTCCCTAGTGTGGACAGTGTGTTCCTTGTCAATTTTTTGTATACCCTTTCCAAATTTATTTATTTATGCTTAATGCCTCAAGTAGCAAGAAGGGGGATAAAATTACACTGTAAAAAAATTTGATTCATAAATTATAATGTATAGTAGTGATTTGGTCCAGTAGAAAATGGTCAAAAATTAGCATTTCGGAAGCTGTCAAAAGAATTCAACACCCCCTTTACATAAAATTGTCCATATTTTGAGTTAGAGCTGATGTCGTTTTCTATGATTTTGATATAATTTGTCCCAAAAGTAGTACAACACACTGTTAAAATATTATTGAGAAAGCGCAGGTGGGATTTTTTTAATTACCATTTATTGTCCAAAAGAAATGTCTACGAAATAACTGTGTACTCGGACCTTCTAAAGGAAATGGTGGATTTAATATCTCACTTCTATGACAGTCGTATCAAATTATAAATTAACAAATGAATATGAATGACGATGTTTACGATGATCATTCATCTTATAATCTTATATTGAATTTGTTAGTTCCAATTAATTATAAATGTAATAAGAAAACGTTTATATGTCGTTTTATGTAATAGTCCAATAAAATGTACTTCTTAGGATGAAACTTACTGTAAAAAAGATATGATCCTTGAAAATGTCATTTAAACAGGAGAACCAAATGTAATCAGCCGTTCTTGAATTGACGATGAAACAAAGGTAATGAAAAAACAATAGAATTTTATAATATACAGATATATATAGATTAAATCTAAAAGAGTTCTACTAAGGTCTTTACACATTTTATAATAAATCCCTGATATTTTTCCCTCTGCTCTTTGGTCAGATTGTTGTGTCTTTAATACAGTCCCTATTTCCGTTCCTATTTTATTGATTTTTTTTCAAAGTCATCAAATGCTTTTAACACGGACAAATTAAAAGTATATGTTTTTTTAAATGACAGAGACTTGCTTTTCTGTTGAAGTCTAAAGAATACTGTAAACCAACTTATTTTCGGGGATACCTTATCTCGCGATTATCCTTTTCTAGTCCACTTCATGGCGATTTAATTTTGCGATTTTCTCATATTACATAAGGAAAGATTTACATATTTGCGATGATTTATTTTCGCGTCTTTTGTCTACTCGCGTAAGTCGCGTAGTTGGTTTACAGTGGTCCTCAAAAGATTTGGATTCAAAGAAATCAAAGTCAAGGATGTCATAAGTAAAACAACATGCGAAAAAAATATTCAGTTATGGAAAAGGTTATGCTGTAGATAATGATTTATTTCTTTTTTGGATATTTTACAAATAATTAAATAAATGTATCGATCATATATTATATATAGGGTTAAAAAGATACGAATTGTATGTTGCTTTTAATCTGTTTGTGTTTTATTTGGTATAACTGTTTCCATAGGACATCATTTTGTAAATTATTGTGTTTTTTTTTCAACCTGGCAATCTTTAAATGATGAATATATCCATTTATGTCGTAGATTTTTTTTTTTACATAAATGTTTTTCTATTGCGGATTTTAATACTGAAGAACTTTTTAAAGTTTTTTTTTAACATTTTCAAGTCTCATAATTGATACATTGAAGATTCTCATGTGTCAAACAGTTTCTATATTAAACGCAGAATGAACCGAAATGCATGGTAGATCTGCACACAGTTCCGTGATTTGTAAAATATTGCAAAAAACGCACCAATCAACTATATGTAAAAAGCTATATAAATATACTTTGTTTTTGTTGGTTGGTATTTTTTTGTTTTCGTGTTTTTTTTGTTCCATGACGATGAATGATTCGGTGTATTTTTGTTTTTATAATAAGCTGTTAGATTTTACCGCATACAAAACATATAATTGTAGATTGAAATACTAAGATTTTGATGTTCAAATTTGGATATGCAAATAATACTCATCAAACTTGACTGAGACACATGTTTTTGACAGAACCCTGTTTGAATAAACTAAAAACCAAAACAATTTGAATCAAACAGATGAAATGTTTCTTGTCTACCACAGAATATAGGTAACATATTAAATAAGGAGTCAACTGATAAGTTTGTTAGTTTAAGTAGGATCTGCTGACACTTCTGGAGCACCTGAAATAACCCTAGTTTCTGTGTTGTTTGTGTTGTTTTTTTGTGTTGTTTTGTTTTTTGGCCATGTTGTATTCAGTTTATTTTCGATTAAAGAGTTTAAAAGTTCATTTTGTATCTGTCGACCTTCTTTTAAATAAGTAACTACTTGACACTGAGCATAACACTACAAAATTTGAAACAGGCAAACACGTCTAATTAACATTTTAATAAACATGTTGATCTGGACGTCAACTAAATATTCTCCATATGCATTCAGTAAGCCATTAAAATCCGTATGTTGATGAAACAAATGCGTTAACATGTGTCACTATTAATCCAATGACACTGTAGTCCTTCTCTTTTGCATAGGGCATTCTTGGCAAGGCAGGTGTTCACCGGATCATTTTCTGACTGATATTTGCAACCTGCTGATGATGGACTGGTTTTCTGAAAATAGAACGCGTTTATAATTTACAGTCTTACTGTTATTATACTTCAGCTCGTTGGCATGTCGTTATTAATTATAGATACAGTAGTATTGTTAGTTGAGTAAAATCGTAAATTCTGCAGTTGACGTATAATCCAAGTGTTTACAATAATTGTTATGAGTCTTTCATTTCATGTGTCTGTGAATAATTATTTTGTTTCCCTTGATACTTACTTCCTCCTTATATACACTAAAACATACAGGCAATGAGTTTAACCTTTTTTAATTTTGTAGGTGTAATAATAATTGCTTTTAGCAATAGTACGCTGTATATAAATATTTTGTCTATTTTTTTGTGCGATTTCAAACGTCGTCGGTTATTTAGGTCATCGCAATTAGAGACTTTATCTTTTTGGAATTTGAGTTCTGTAACCTTTGTTTACAGTCATTTCAGACAGATTTTCCCTTAAGGGAAATTTTTATTTGTGTATGCACTATTCATCAATTGTGACTGACCTTAACAAAAAGTAAAATCACAATAATACTGAACTCAGAGGAAATTCAAATTGGAAAATCCCTTATCACATGGCAAAATCAAATAACAAAACACATCAAAAACGAATAGACAAGAACTGTCATATTCCTGACTTGGTACAGGCATTTTCAAATGTAGAAAATGGTGAATTAAACCTGGTTTTATCATTTATAGCGCTTAACCTCTCACTTTGTTGACAGTCTCATCAAATTCCGCTAAATTTACAATGATGCGTGAACTAAACAGACATAATAAATACAATAGTCCAAACATGGGTACAGCAGTCATCATCGTGTAACAATTTCAAAAGGAAGAATTTAACAGAATACAAAAAAAATCTATCCAAAAACACATTCATTTCTTCGCGTGTCAGACGTCAGAAAATTGTATACGTCACATATTTTTGTCGTTTAATGTTTATACAAACTATTTGAAAATTTCACTAAGGTAATATTATCATACAGGGTTAAAAAGTCAAAACAATGTAAGAATTAATAACAGAAATATACCGAGATTTAAAATAGTTCAAAAGTTCTATATAATTTACAAGAATCTACAAATAGTTCATTCCACTACGCGATTGAATAATTCTGACTTTTGTGGTTCATCGTATCTTCTAATTTATAATTGAAATATATCATAATGACATATTATAAAACAATAACATACTGGCAGGATCTTTTAAAGTACAGAGTCACGTTATAAGAGCCATAGAAACACAAACAGTCGCACATACAAATTACACCAGCAAAAATGAAAGATAATACAAACACATTAACTGGATGTATAGGTACCGAGCCACGTTAAATGGATATCGCATAAAACAATACAACAGTAAAAGTAATAGAAATAATAGGGGGAAAAAACAAAAGAAAGAACAGTATAACACGTTGTTAAGATGATAAACAACATCAGTACGCAGAATGTATACATCAAGACCATCATATATTATTTGTGAAGTTTATACGGAATATTTATCAACAGGTTATTGGAACCTTCCGATGAACTTTTTGTTTAGAAAAAGGACGAGACGTTCTTTCACATACCCCTGGTTCATCAACTTTCTGCTCAGACACTGATGACGTTTTACAAAGTCTGAGTAGGAGCTGCAAGCTCTTGAATATCAAATAAGTTGGGAAATGTATATTCCATATGGTGAAGTTGATATATTGGTTCTAAGGTGGGGGGGGGGGGATTTATAATTTCAAAATTAAAATGTTCTCGTTTTTCAAAAGGTGCATACAAGAAATTCAAGTATACTTAGTACTAGAAAAGATGTTTCTACATAATGACAAAAACACACAAGTACAAACATGAACTACATAGCTTAATAGTATGATACATACACATCCGAATCCACAGTTATTTTTGTACGAATAGGCCCCTTTTGTAAACAGGTAAAAAGTTTGATACGGTGACAGATTGCTGAGCTGTGTCATGAAATCACACAATGATATCGTTTTCGTTCCATCGGGTTTCTTTTCCCCTAAAAGATTAAATTATTAATTATTTCATCAGAATATGTCTTTTTGTTAAAATAAAAGGTACATGTTAAAGTAACACTTCGTGTGATTGCACATTAATCTCAGGTTTCACTGGCGTTCTATCATCTGGCGAACTTTTTATAATTTGTTTTTCAAATGTTGTACTTTTGACGACATTATGTATATTTTTGTTAAAACTAGCATATTTCTAATAATTACCAATAGTGTGGCTATTAGAACATTGTTTTCCTGAAAATTATTCAATTCCAATTGCAAATATGCACAATACCAGATGTGTTTAATTTGAGTTGGTCTATATAAGCCGTTTTTATTAATGATTATTATCCCTATCGTTGAAACCTAGCAATGTGACTTACGACTGATTTCGAGCCTTAAATTTATATTTAGGATGTTCAATACATTCACTTACCGACCAACGTTATTAGATCTGTTGTGACATGAGTGTATCCAAATTCTTGCTACATCTTCATGTTGCTTATATTTAGGTTGTTAACATGTGTTTTTCGGTGTATATTTTGAAATTTATGATTGATCATTCCTCTATTTATCCAACACAGTTAACGATGTTCAGTCAACAAAGGCAGGGTTTTCATTTCCTGATCTGATGCAGGCCATTGTTATTAGTTTATCTTCGGAAAAAACTAATACATTCGGAAAAAGATCATTGCAGTTATAAGTAAGCATTTACGATCTTTGCTGGTACATGTATACAACACTGTTTACCAAACTTTGGATTTTCGAAAAATACTAAGGATTGTCTTATACCAGGCATACATTTTTAGATTACCTTAACGGTATTTGGCACAACTTTTTGGAATTTTCGATCCTCAATGCTCTTCAACTTTGTACTTGTTTGGCTTTATAAATATTTTGATATGAGCGTCACTGATGAGTCTTATGTAGACGAAACGCGCGTCTGGCGTACTAAATTATAATCCTGGTACCTTCGATAACTATAAGAACTTGTCGTTATATTGTTGAGACAAAGACATATTATATCGATCAACTAACATGACCAATTCGTAACGATATTTTGTAGTATTAAACTCAATCAGTTCTTACAATACTTGTATTGTAGTTTTCTTACGAATATCACATTTATCGTATTTTTTTCAAATTTCATAAAACGGTGATTATGCACAATTGCACGTTTTAAATGAGACATTACATTTTAAACACGTTATATTGAGGCAGAGGTTTTGTTACTGCTTTAAAGTGGAAGGTTGACAATTCGAAAATTAAAAAATATAATTTTGTGAGGGCTCCTAGTTTAAACAATACCACCACTACCTTTTAAAATTAGTATGGTTACTGCACAATTATATATATTTATCTATATATGTTTACTTTCAAACCTTTTAGTTGTTCGATTTTCTTTGTATTTTATTGTTGACCGTCTCCTTGCTATCGTTCCACGTTTTCAGTATTTCAATTAAATAGTGTATGAGTTCCAGTTGTAGAACAGTATGTACACGTCTATAGTAATTCATATTATACTATACAGTATATGTACCCATTAATATATGAGACTTTCCGACAGTAAAGCGAACACCACACTGGGCTTGATGTCCTTTTGTCTCTACAACGGCATCTTGTCCAACTCCTTCGATCATCCCCTGTAATGTAAAGATTCCTATTAATAAACATACTTTGATCAGTTAAGCTATGATCATTTTGAAAGTATAGAAAATTTTTCCAGAATACAAAAACTACATATCTTCCACTGTAATTGATATTCTAAATTTTCTGCATTCAAATGTAATATTGTAATTAACAATGAAAGTCCAATTGTATAGATTAATTGTTTGAATTGATGCATGTTCTTAATCATTTTAATCTATCAGTTTTGTACGCACATTTTGATATCCCTCCTTAACATCTCAGATCAATTACAGTTTTTGTTAAGTTCATGTTGCTGAGTCTTTCGTTCTCCATTTTGTGTTTTGTGTTTTGTGTACTGTTATTTCTTTTTTATATTAACTTGTGGCGTTATCAATCTATTTTTAACTTGTTTGTTTTCGATGATTCTTTGGGGTCCTTCGCCTTATTTTTTCTGTAGTTTTTTTGTTAAGATTTGATGTAAAAAAAAAAAAAGACTTCTCTTTTCAATGATGACAAAGGTAACCTCTTGTATTTGTATATCTTAAATTGTATATGCTTTCATCAAATATTATCAATGTTAAGGATAATTTGCCAGAAGAATCGACATGAACTCAACAACTATGGTGAGGCAATTGAGGTGATTGGTTTTTTTCATTATTATTTTCAGAATTCACACCCAAGCAAAACAAATTACGCTTATTTCGTATCATAAGTATTCCATGTAGTTTGCTAGAAAATCTCCGATGTTGACAATATATATACTTGATGGTCCTTGTGTTTAAGACCAGTTATATTCTAAGGTTTTTAACGAAATTGCAGAAGTACTTTTAGATCTTTAACCTATAGATTTTGTTTTGCTTCTATTCATAGTTTTTCTCTGATAGAGAGATGTCTTATTTGCAATAATACCACATCTTTGTTTTTTCAAAGAACAAATTAAGATACTGATACGTACCTTCATTTTGAAAATAACTTTAAAAGTATATTCCCAAATCGCCTTATTATTGTGCACATCATTTCCTATATCTTCTACAAGTTTCTCATTGATAACTTTGCCATAGAAAACTGAAATAACGTACGACATTGTAAAACAATAAATTTTACATGATGTGTTTATCTACAAATACTTGAAATAGCTTTGTCCGTTATCATGTTTTCCATGGTATAGATTTCAACAAACCACGTCACAGAAAGTAATTTTAAACCCTCTATTGTGAATTATGCTTTTATTGCTGCAATGCACAGGTGCATATATCAAGGGGTCCAAGCAAAAAGAGATGGAAAAACAAAAACAAATACGTATCTGTTATTTCAGGTCTAATGAAAATAAACTAAAATTCCACAAACACTCATTAATGAGCATGATCGTCAGAGGAGACCATGACGTCATACGAAAGAAAACTTTCAAGACGAAGATAATTCCGTTTTGTATGCTTTATATCTAATTATATCCTTTTTGCATTTATAAAGCATTAATTGATTTATTCCAAAAGTCAATATGACGGCTAAGGCCTGAGTTACGAAATGTCAAATTTGGGTATACAGTTCAAATGTACACAATTTGTAAATCAAAAAAGCAATTCATAGGTTATTAGTGTTTTAACTATGTCGTTTACCCACAAACTTAATATGAAAGTCATTCAGACTTTTATGTAGCTTGTGAGGTAATATCGATATTATGATATGTCGTATATCATGTATATGGCGTAGAAAAAGGAAAAAGTCATTTAAAATGAGTATACAAGATAGACACCAGTAATCGCTGAGACTTTCAATGAAAATACATGTATATTCTCATATATAAAAAAAAAAACAGGTTATAGTTTCATATTCTTACTAATTTCAATATTATACAATACCTCGTTTGGTATGTGCAAAAAGTGTAGGATTACATGTAATATTTTGTATAAAAGAGTAACAAAACAATCATGTCTATCACATTCTTTTGCTGTCTGTTTGTAGTCAGAAACCTCTATATCAGTAATTTTGGTGGTTGCTGGCCATCTGATTTCCAATTCCAAATTATCTGCCGGTAACTTGCTGGTGTAATTAAAGCATTTTTTGTTCATTCAAAACCAAGGAGTAAACAAAGACTCACAAAACCAAAAGACATTTACATCAACAGTTATAAATAATAATCAACAAACAACACAAACTCCACTAAAAACCGGGATTGAAATCAGGTGTTCCGGAAGGGTAAGCATTTCCTGCACCGTATACGGCACCCGTCGTGTTATTTCTTTGTTCAGTTCAGTAATGATGGAAGGTAAGTATGACTGAGGAAGAATATCAGATATGATTTCTGACACACTTTTGTCATAATGACCAATCAGCCCAGGATGACGACCGTAACATTTCTTGAGTGATGACCTTAATATGATTGCATAACCTTGTCTAAGCAACTTTTGAAAAAGTAGTATTCCTCGTTCAACACAATGAACGTCCTTTGAGCTAGCTCTAGAGTAACGCATCATTGTCTTATCGGGGCCTTTTATAGCTGACTATGCGGTATGGGCTTTGCTCATTGTTGAAGGCCGTATGGTGACCTGTTAATGTCTGTTTCATTTTGGTCTTTTGTGGATAGTTGTCTCATTGGCAATCATACCACATCTTTTTATATATATATATATCAATTAAGACACATATACTCCATATGCTGGTGCCACTGGGATGTTGCTACACAGAAATTGAAAGTTGACTATAGGAAAATTAAAATCATCGCGTTTGTCATAAATTTTGGTATTCAACCTACCATCAGTAGTCATTTCGTGAAAAAGGTCTAAATATGAAGCAGATTTAACTGTGTCAGTAGTATCTTTAATTTCAAGTTCACTTGGATATATTAAATGTAAGTGATCACTGAATCTATTATTTCTTAGAGACAGTACATCATCAATATACCGGAAGGTGAAATTAAAAGACTGAGCTAATTTCTTTTCTCCTTTCTGAACTAGCCCTTGGATAAATTTTGCTTCATAGGAATATAAAAAAAAATCTGCAAGTGGAGGAGGGCAATTGGTACCCATTGGGATTCCAATAGTCTGTTGGAAGATCAAACCTCCAAATTCAACAAATATGTTGTCAATTTAAAAGTCCAGCATGGCAGTGATGTCGTCGTCGGTATATTTTTTCCTTGACTCTGTATGATTTTTCACAAAGAAAGCTGAATTCCAGCCCAAAACTAGATATTTAAAACGTCTAGTGCCCTTTTTGTTATTTATCAAATGTGAAGTTTTTATCATTTGCTTCCCTGTTCCATTTTTGTATATACTTGTATCTTGAGAAAATGTTAAAAACGCGAAGGTTTATTTCTCATTAAATAAATAAATGCGATATTAATCATAGTGTATACTAATATTAGATATGCGTGATTCGTTTGTTGATTTGTTATACATCAAGCCAATGGTTTGTCATTTGAATTAGTTTACATTTAGTCACGTACGATCCTTATATGAAAACAAAAACGCTTGCTGGAATATAATTGCTTCATCCAGCAGGTTAAAGTGTTTTTTTTTTTAGATTGAGATATATTGTATTTACCTTGTGTGAAAGACCCAATTTATTCATCCAGTGTAAGTCTGTTTAAACGTTTATATAAAAAGAATATGTGGTATGATTGCCGATGAAACAACTCTCCACAAGAGACTAAAATGACAACTATAGGTCACCGTACTGCCTTCAACAATGAGGAAAGCCCATACCGCATAGTAAGCTATAAAAGACCCCGAAATGACAATGTACAACAATTCAAACGCGTAAATTAACGGCCTTATTTATATAAAAAAATGAACGAAAAACAAATATGTAACACATAAACAAACGACAACAACTGAATTACAGGCACAAACATACATAATGTGGCGGGGTTAATTATGTAGCGGGATCCCAAACCTCCTCTTACCTGGGACAGTGGTATAACAGTACGAACTATAAAACACACTCTTTCCAATTGTTGGCACCTGTTCTATGTCAGTGGTTGTTGTCTGTTAATATGATTCATGAGTGTTTCTCGTTTCTTCGGGTTTTTTTTTTACAACATAAGACCATTGGTTTCCCTGTTTGACGAATCATTTTTGCTATGAACACAATGTGATCAAAAACACCGTGTCAAAGATCGCACATTAACGCATAATGGTTTACAAATTATTAATTATATGGAAAGATGTCTCATTAGCATTCACACCACATATTCTAAAATATAAATATAGGCCAAAACAATTATGAACTGGATATATCGAACCGTTGCAATAATTTGATACATCAAAAAGTCTAGCAACAACAAGGTGTTATTCACCGGCTCGACAACGAACAATGACGATGCTTCGAGTTGTATCTTCCTGGGAAGTTTGTGGCAGGTTAAATAATGAAATTATTGACTGAATTGAATTAATGTTGGGTGCGTTTCTTACCCTTTCAAAAAACCTTATACATTTTATAGATAACCTGCACGTTCATTTGTCCTTATTATTCACGTACGCATGCTGAACTGGGAAAACAAGTAAAATCATAAAAAAATGGTGCTCTCTTGAAAATTTAAAACGGGAGGTCCATTATCAAATGGCAAATCTTAAGCTTAAATACATCAAACAAATGAATAATCACTTTCATATAAATGGCATGATGCAAGCAATTTACTGTATAGAAAATTTTGAATTTCACTAAGTTTTATAGCTAGTTAAAACTCTCACTGGATGATTGTCGTATAACATTCAATTATTTTTCATCGATGTATGAACAAAACTGTCAGAATCACAAGGTACATGTAAAAATATCATAAATAGGGGTACAATAGTCAACATTGTATTATAATCTTAATCACTTTAAAAACAAACAAAAATGTAACAAAAGATGCAAAACGCGTATGGCGGGAGTATAATTAATATTTATGCCAACAACCTTGTTGTACAAATATTATCAATTTAGGTACGTTTGATGAACAGCAACTATTAAAACTTTAAATTAAACTATTGGCTTTTAAATTAAAACACCATTACTTTTATTTTTTTCTCAGGTACTCAAGATAATGGGGAAATTCATATCCTAAAATCAATTTGGTTGTTTATTTTTGGGAATGTACAGTGTGTTTGTCACGAAGTGATAGTGTTTAAACCTATAACTGATTTTAAGATTCGTTAATTGAAAATCTTAAATGGTTATTAAACCAAGATTGCAAACAGTATCTAAATTCTGTTCAATAAACATGTTAAAGAAAAAATTATCGATCAAGGCAATAGATGTTAACGTTCATTATCAAACTTACCATAGTCAGACTCGCAGAATTGATCTTGAGGGTGCTGCAAAATAGGACAGAAGCAACTGTGTACACTATTTGTCATCCATATTAGAGCAATGAACAGTTGTAGAACTTTCGTAACCATTCTAACTGATTATCTCGCTATTATTATACAATATATAAGGGAAGCTGATTCTTATATCTTTCAATATATTTTTTCTCTTACAAATAAAAATCATGGGATGCTAGTTGGGGTAATGAAGACACGCGAAACTGAGAAATGTTATCTATTGTAAAACAGATGACTGCTTAAAAGTTATCATATATCACGATTTAGTTGGATGTTTTGGCTAAACAATACGAACAGACGTGACTAAATGACACATAGGTTTACAAAAAATAACCCTGTCCCGACCTCATAATACTTAAATATAATGTAATGGGAAATAAATAATGATATGATAATATGAACTACAACTTTGAAGATTTGGTCGCTAGACAGAATGATTTTACTAATAGGATTGTGTATACCACATATATTATAAATGCGGAAACGCTTTAGTATATTATATTAATAAGATTAAAGATCGTTTAGCATTACCATATACTTTCTGTTCATAATGTTTGCAATTCATCATGTTTTTATTAAAAAAACATATTGCCATAGTTTAACAAAAGATCGAATTATAAGGCCATTTGCTTATGAAAGGTAGTCATAAGTGTTTTTTTTTAATTCATACGGAGTTAACGTTTCTAGCTGTTATTTTCTGTTTGAAGATTTTTGACAATGTTAGTATTCTATTTTGACAATTAAATACGATATTGAGGTGCATGTCCTGTTATATGATGACATATTACATATAAACCAAGAATTCTAACACATTTAATTGATGTCATGCAAGTTACTGTTACAAGTTCTTTCATGTTCTTGTTGATTAAAACAGGAACATATCAAGCATTTTAAAGTGTAAAGCAGCAAACAGTATTTAGTTCAATTCAATGGCCTAAAATTCTACACACATTTGTTTTACACCGTCCTGGATAGTAGTTGTTTAAATATTTTGTTATTTAAAGGGGCACTTGCTACGAGATATATAAAAAATCTTAAGTATGATTTATTTTGTTCAATCATTAATGAAAGTGAAATAGAAATAATAATTCACTTTTATCAGTCCAAATGGTTCAATTTTGTCAAATTAAGCTAATAAAAATTTATAATGAATTATTCACTTGCAAGTGAATAAGTCGACCTCCTTAAACCTGTATTCATGTGCACTCCAATTTAAGACCGTAGAAAGAGATAGATTAACGCATGCATTGTCTGTGTGCGGTTATTTTAAGGAAATTAATGTCAGCATTGAAAGTGAAACAAAGGTAAATAATTTGATTGACTGATTCTATCAACAAAAAGTCATTCTTATTTAGGGAAAAACGACAATAAAAATAATGTTTTAATCTATAATACAAAATTTAGTAGACCTATAAAAATCCAACTGCACGAGTTGCTTAATCTATTTATATTTATGTTTATGTTTACATCGCTTATATGATCATAGAAGGTCAACTCGAAATTTAATTAGATGACGTCATTGCTAAATTTCACAATTACATGGTGAACATGAATATGACAGCTAGTACCCCTTTAAAGATTGAAATAAAAAGGTACTGTAGCAAGATGTTATGTTTATATTTATTTTCTAGTGAATATTTTAGTATTATTATTATTTACCAATTCAAATCTGACACTTCAAAATCATTTGAAATGTAAAAAAAAATATGTTGTTGCGTTTGGCTGACCTTAATAACAACTGCATGTAACATGTAACATGGTGGCCATGTATACTGTAATTTTAAGCGAATGATTTGTTGAAACTTTTTTCTATCCAAACTAAAATGTATGAACTGTGATTTTCTTCAAATGAACCGTTAAAATATTGTGCATTCAAAGATTAGAAATTTTGGTAAATAAGACCCATAAAGAAAACATAATTATTTTTATCAATCCAGTTGTTACTTTTCCATGGATTGTACTTACATGAACTAGAGCGAGTGCCAAATGGGACAAGGATCTGCATACCCTTCCGGAGCATATGAGATCACCTCCGGGATTTGTGGGGATTTCTGTTGCTTATTCAATAATTTACTATGTTGTAACTTGGGTACTGTTTTTTTTGGTATCTTTCATCTATTTCAATATATCTACGCTTATTTTTTTTTTCATTTTCTGTTATACATAAAACTGCATGAACTTTTTTGCGGGATAGTAAGTTTTATATTTGAAGTAATTTGAACCAGATCGGTTTATCATATTGGCCTCAAAACCATGCAAACCAAAGGTTAACTATAATAAATTATTTAATGTGTTAAATAGTTACCAAAGGTACCAGGATTATAATTTAGTACGCCAGACGCGCGTTTCGTCTATATACGACTCACCAGTGACGCTCATATCTAAATATTTATAAAGCCAAACAATTGCAAGTACAAAGTTGTGTTAAACCGAGGATGTCATATGAAATCTCCCTAGAAATACAATAAAAAGTTTTGTATTCAATTGTTATATATCATGTTTTTCGTGTGTTTTTTTGTAATTGACAATGTTTGAAGCTGTTTTCCGTGTATGATTTCACAGAAGTTGTAGGATGTAATGTGGTCAGTAAGACAGCAAGGAAGCAGCAAAGAATAATGTAATTGATTAGACTTCGATTTGTGGTTCCTGGAGTTTTGCTTGAATAGTTATCAAAGGTACCAGGATTATAATTTAGTACGCCAGACGCGCGTTTCGTCTACATAAGACTCATCAGTGACGTTCATATCAAAATAGTTATAAAGCCAAACAAGTACAAAGTTGAAGAGCATTGAAGATCCAAAATTCCAAAAAGTTTTGCAAATTACGGCTAAGGTAATCGATTCCTGGAATAAGAAAATCCTTAGTTTTTTCGAAAAAATCAAAGTAATAACAAATACATGTAACATGAAGGCCATGTATAATGTAATTTCTAAGCGAATGATTTGTTAAAACTTTTTTTCTATATTGTTACGGCTAGAAATCGCCTTTAAATTGTAGCCAACAAAAGACACATATCAATAGTAAAATTTAACAATATTTATTATACAAAAGTTTACAAGAAGTATTACACAATTATTACTATTAACTTAACTGTCAAAATATGAGTCCAATCTTTTATCTTTATCTGTATCCGGATATCTTTCGGAATCCAATCTGAATATTACGTTCACTACTACGGTCACAATCCAGTATGATGTTGTTTGTAGAATAAAAGTGTCAATCCAAATGCTATGAATATTAATGTCTTTCGATGTCTAAGTCCAAGTGTAAATCCAAGAGTGAGCGTTTAATTTTAGTGTCTGCATATATATAATTGTCAAGGAAAATTCTAGAACAATCTATACTAGAACATCCTAGAAAGTTACAATGGAAGTTTCTAGTAAAATGTAGAAGTTTATATAACTCATCTTTTATTAGGATCATTCTGGAAAGTTCCAATCATTCTGTAATTGTTCCAGTGATTTCTAAACTGCACAGTTCTAAGATTATTCTGTAAACAACTATCAGGTCATACAACACAAATTAGGCCAACATAAATAAATACAATAATTACAATATCATAACAATACAAACTAAAATGAATGAACTGTGATTTTCTTCAAATGAACCGTTAAAATATTTGTGCATTAAAAATTAGAAATGTGGGTAAAAAGGACTCACAAAGATAGCATATTTTTTTTATTAATCCAGTTGTTACTTTTCCATGGATTGTAATTACATGAACTAGAGCGAGTGCCACATGTGGAAAAGGATCTGCATACCCTTCCGGAGCATATGAGATCACCTCCGGATTTTTGTGGCGATTTCTGTTGCTTATTCAATAATTTTCTTTGTTGTAACTTTGGTACTGTTGTTTATCTAGGCCCTGTTAGTGTATTTTAGATTTATGAGTTTAAACGTTTTTTTGGTATATTTCATCTCTTTCAATATATCTGCGCTTGCTTTTTTCCATTTTCTGTTATACATAAAACTGCATGTACTTTTTTGCGGGATAGTAAATTGTATATTTGAAGTGGTCTGAACCAGATTGGCTTATCATATTGGCCTCAAAACCATTCAAACCAAAGGTAAACTATAATAAAGTGTTTACTGTGTTAAACCGAGGATGTCATATCAAACCTCCCTAGAAATACAATTAAAAGTGTTGTATTCAATTGTTATATTACATGTTTTTCGTGTTTTTTTTATAATTGACAATGTTTGAAGCTGTTTTCCGTGTATGATTACACACAAATGGTAGGATGTAATGTGGTCAGTAAGACAACAAGGAAGCAGCAGAGAATAATTTAATAGATTAGACTTCAATTTGTGGTTCCTGGAGTTTTGCTTGAATAGTTATCAAAGGTACCAGGATTCTAATTTAGTACGCCAGACACGCGTTTCGTCTACATAAGACTCATCAGTGACGCTCATATCAAAATAGTTATAACGCCAAACAAGTACAAAGTTGAAGAGCTTTGAAGATCCAAAATTCCAAAAAGTTGTGCAAAATACGGCTAAGGTAATCGATTCCTGGAATAAGAAAATCCTTAGTTTTTCGAAAAAATCAAAGTTTTGTAAACAGGAAATTCATAAAGATGACCTCATAATTGATATTCATGTCAACACCGAGGTGCTGACTACTGGTCTGGTGATACCCTCGGGGACGAAACGTCCACCAGCAGTGTCATCTACCCTGTGGTGTAAATAGTTATCAAAGGTACCAGGATTATAACTAAGTACGCCGGACGCGCGTTTCGTCTACATAAGACTCATCAGTGACGCTCATATCAAAAAAGTTATAAAGCAAAACAAATACAAAGTTAAAGGGCATTGAGGATCCAAAATTCCAAAAAAGTATACTAAAAAGTACATTTGAAATTGAGAGAAAAATGTGCAAACTGACAATCGTTCTCAATATGTCTTCAAATAAATCAAATTTCATATAACTGAATCCAAAGCTTTTTATAAATTATTGTTGCTATTGAAGGATGATACTCTGTGAAAAATATGTTTGGAACTTTTTTTATCATAAAAAGAAGATATGGTTTAATTGTCAATGAGAAAAATCTTTATAAGATACTTAATAAGTTTCGATGTTTGATGTAGTAATAAAAAAATCATATGCCCTATGATTGTCAATGTATCAAAAGGCATACGTCAATGCTCGGCTTATGACAATGTCACGAGTGTACAATGATCGCAACCAATGACACATGGTATTCTGTAAAATGCTACAACTTGACAAATGGAACGCGATTCAAACAAAACCTCAACAGTGTACTTTTGATACAACGAAATCCACCAATAAATATGATAGATAGCAGCCAACAAAAACCACAAACTGTTCAACTCATTTGACAGGCAGTTATAGAACACTGTAGAACATGTAGGTGACATACCTTCCCACTATAAAAGCAAATTGTAACAATCAGTTGTAAATTACCTCAGTTTCCCTATTTGCACAAAACACAAATGTCACACTCGTAAATTCAGAGAAACAAAATAATAATTGGCGAATATTGTTCTCCTTTTTTTTTACTATATTCGTAACTAGGGGAATAAGAACATTTATTTTCCTTCTTGTGCGACACACATTGAACAAAAATTATAAACAGTTTAATAGACGGAAAGTCTATAAATAGGTAGCAGACGTAAGAAATTTTCGGATTTGTAATACGTTTCACATGTTAATTATGGACAACTATGTAATTATAAGGACTTAAACGTTCCATCTTTTATTATACAAGTTTAGGCCTTAGATAATGAACTAGATCGCTTAGCTAACATTTATCATTATCAAACCAAACACATTTCTTTCCTTGTTTCTTGCATAATCCATGCTTAGAAAGGCATTTTGAAAGGTCACTCCTATCGGACTCATATTTACATCCTGGTGAGTCTTCATCAATTTTCTGAAGACAAAAATAAAGTGTATATATATATATATATAACAATATTCCATTTGTTACTAAATGTGTATGACAATGTTTCTGCAGCTAATCATTAAGCATATGAAATACATTTCTAAAAAGTGCAATATATTATTGAATATGTCACATCTACATTGTACATTTTTATGGTTCCAATTACAAATACGAAAACATGGCTTAGTAATTTAAAAAAAAAAATTTCAAGTGAAAATCTCCTCTTGCTTACCAACTTCGTGTTAACAAATGCAATACATTCTTTAAAAATTTGACATGAAACGTAGAATAAAATGAAATCAGCTCGACCAAATGAACTCCAACCGACTGTTATATACCGATATAAGACTTATGTGGTGTCTCCTAATGTTGCATATAAAGTTACTTAGATGAAAATAACAATACAAAAATTAAAAAAAAAGTCATTGTCCATGTGTCCCAGGGCTATACTTATATCACGAGGTGAACATAACCATATTTTCATATTAATTTCTAATAAGTTCTTAATATTTGGCGTTATAGGACTGTAGGAAAAAAGTGGTGATGAGAAATTCGAATGGCGTTGCACTCCTTTTGAAAGTACCCAATTAAAATGATTTTCTAATGTTTCATCAATTTTTACCCATTTTTCAGCTGTTATCATGAGAAATCACTTTGCTCCCATCTTTTTATAAAAGATGAAGTTGACCAATCTGAATAACTCAAACTTAAAAACTAAAGGTATGGGTTATAATAAGAAAGTTTTATAACATTTTGTTGCTTTTTATGTCAAATGTACCATACTGTCATTTTTGTACTTTTTTTTTTAGATCAAAACATATTATTTCGACTTCTTTGTAATACTGATTAAAAAAAGAGATATCTGCGTCATTTAAAAAGATTCAAAACTGATATGGGATGCAAATGTTTCCGATAAAATCACAACTTGTGCATCTTACTCATTTTCTGTAATTCACTTGATTGCTAATAAAATTTGATTTTTTTTGTAGATAAACAGTTTTGTTCTTCACAGAATAAAGTAAGATTAAAATATCTTTTTAGAATTCTTTCATGTTTTTATTTGTGTCACATGTTTTGGAAAAATCGAGATTTCAACAAGACGAATAAGTAAGAAGAATGCATCCTTGATATCATTATTTATTACAAATCATCAAAATGGTAAGTATTGTGCAAAAACGTATGGTAAAATCCACATCCTGTAGAAAATTCTGATTGAATCCTAGTCCTATAATGCATTTCCAAGCATTTCAACGAATTAGAGGTATCATCAATCTCTGGCACAAAGTTTATATCTGTCCTATCCTATGCTACGTAACACTATACATAATCACGAAGTGATATGGAACGCATATTAACTATATATGAGTCGGTTTCAAAATAATTAAAGGTTATATTGAGCTTATGATATATGGGGTAAGAAAAAAATTCAAGTGATTTGAATATTTTTCATTTAAACAATAAGTTGGCAAACGCGGAATATTTTGTTTCATCTGGCAATTTCTAAGTGATTTTTTTTTATATTCTACATAAATGGTATCTTTTTACATTACATACAGATTTTCTTCCTTCGGGATATATTTGTTTACACCAGGAGCCTGATGTTCAGTGGTTAGCTTTTGTTGGTTTGGTTCATAAGTGTTTCTCGTTTGTCGTTTTTTATATAAATTAGATTGTTGGTTTTCCCGTTTAAATAGTTTAACGCAAGTCATCTCTGTGGTACTTTATAGCTTGCTGGTCGGTGTGGGTTTTGAAGACCGTACTATGACCTATAATGGTTTACTTTTAGAATTTGTGATTTGGACTTAAAGTTGTCTCATTAACATTCATGCATCTTTTTATATCTTAATACATTTATTTTTGCAAAAGAGTCATTCTTATTGATAGAAATGAAAAAAGCAAAAGCTCATTGTTAATCAATATTGTAAGCACAGTTAGCGGCAAAAACAAAAAGGCCAGAAAATATTGATCAATCATTGTGTATTCCATTGACAACTGCAGACACGTGAGCAAATCAAAATTTAATAAAGGACGAAACACTACTTGGCTCACTTTAATAAATTGATATGATGCGCCAAACACATAGTTTGAATTGCTGACAATTGGTTGTTAAATGTTTTTTTTATATAATCAGTTATAAATTATTATATTTCTGTGAGACGTCAGATATTTTAGAGAACAATCAAATGAATTAAAACTAGTATATGATTAATGTAGTATTTCTATATGTGTATCATTTACTTACATTGCATCCTTTGTTACAGTTGAATTTATATGAATAAGGGCCACTAGAAAACATGTAAAAAGCTTGATAAGGTGAAAGGCCGTTGAGTGGTGTTCGAATATCACACGCGCTAATGGTGTTCGTTCCATCTTCTAGTTTGAATCCTTCAAGTAATACAAATAGAACAATAAAAGTACAGTTGGACTATCGTTATTGTGCGAAAGTCAGTACTGTCATGTTGACATGAAATATTATGATAAGGTCCATAAATGACGAATATTAACAAAAAGGAATAAGTCAGTCGTTCCAGTTTCCATTTTTATTAGTCCCTTAACCGGAAGAAAACAACTATCAAAGGTACAATTACAAATCAGTTATTGAATTTACTATTTACTTCTAACATGCTTATCTTAGATTTTATAATTGATGCAGCAATGTTTGTGAATTTATGGTTAATAATTTATTTTCATCCGATTTCACGTGTGTTAAAATATCTATGACTATATGATAAATCTGCATTGAATTAAAAGGAAGAAGAATGCACGCACACCAGTCGGGTTATTATTGTGAACTAGATTTATGAAATAATACCTCGAGGTGTTATACAACATTCAACAGTATAGTATATGATATAGTCTACTAAATATGTACTCGTTCACGTTCAAAAGACAATGTTATACATATACCTATGTATCAGCAGAAACAATAATTTGCAGTTGTTTGCATTGGTAGCGATATGTTACACAGCGCAGCCAATATTCTGTTATTTACAGATCATCCCTGCGCTATTGAATCATTACGAACACACATATTTTAGAACTTTTAATTTTCTGATTCTTTCGATTTATTTCTTTTTTGTTTAGTCACACACACTTATATTGTTCTTCTCTTACTTGAAGAGGCAAATCGTATTGCATTTTAAATTATGCTTACCCATAAGAATATATGAAATCCCGACTTGCAAGTTGGCTCCACAGAATGCTAAATTTACACGAGACTCGAAATTTACTTCTGAACCAACACGTTCTCTCACACCCTATATTTTCAAAAATATGTTACCAGTTACAGCATGAAATAATCATTTTACAAACGTTTTCTTAAATTCCGAGAACAAGCTCACACATATTTGTGTCAATATAATAAAGATTGTATGTGTCTGTCGTTCAGGTTTAGCGATCTTTTAAAACAATGTTTAATTCTGCAATGCTAAAAAGAAATCTAAAAGTATAATGGTTCATTTAAAACGATTGAATGTCTCCTAATTTACAAGAATAATGTTTAAATTATTGGTTTTTTTTGTGTGTGATGTTGTGAAGACTTTTGATTGTTTTATCGGACTTCATAGCCATGATGGTTCCCTATGATGAATATTTACTTTTAAAGCGATACTTTCTTAGTAGTGATATTTAGTTTATGTGTGTCTAATCAAAAGATACACCCATAAGCAAATTACAAGGTGAGCTCTGTGACTACTTCAGACTTACGAACCTTGTCAAACACCTCAAAGAAAAATGTTGTCTACATGGAAACTGAACATATACCCTAACGACATTCATTAAAGAAGAAGTCCTAGATAGTCATGATTTCGTTCTTTGTTGGAATTTCAACCAAAGGTGAAAAACTGGATCTTTCATCTTTGTATTGGATACCTAAACTACATAAATGTCATTTCAAACAACGGGATATTGCTGGCTCTTCCAAATGCTCCTCGAAACATTTAAACATTCTAAATTATTAACATTTATTTTATCAGCAATCACAGCCTGACTTCAAAGTTATTGTGTAACTGCCTATTCTAGAGGTGGGGAGAATCAGATGTGGATACTGAAATATTCCAAAGATCTTTTAGAAAATGTACAATATATTACCACCAAAACTATTCAATATTATATCACCATGAAAGTATTATCCCCCTATTTTATCAACAACAAACGTTATATAAAAAAGCAAACAAACAAGTCCAAACAAAGCCATGGCAATACATCACTGCGAAATGTTTAACCCTTCGAAAATAATCACTTTTGAAAAAAAACTGGTTTTAATAATACAGGTAAATCTTAAAGTTTATACAAATGTAGTAAGAAGAAGTGAAAGTTAGAAGATATTCCAAATAATCAAAGCTAGTATATAGACAAGATCCATATTAATATGAAATAACAAAAAAACACTATAAACAGAATCAAGAGGTCGAATTAACAAGAAAATACGATATGAGAGTACTCGCAGCTACTGACAGCTAGTTAAAAGCCAAAAACAATTAATAATAAAAAATCATGCCTCAGAGACTAAAATCAACTAAAACACATCCCAGAGATTTAGTGTTTTAACGTCATGAACAGTCAGAGAAGACATGACTTGTGCCATGCCAAAAATAAATGTATCGACAGGTAGTAGGATAGTGAGGAGTGATTGCTCTAGAGATAAAAATTAACGTATCTGTGTCTCTATACATCCCGCCTCAAAAGAAGATACAATTTACTTATGTTTTAATTTGCTAATGACAAAATCGATATTAGTGCCAATGTAAACTATATTCAGATATATAATTACAATATTGGTACGATAACCCTTACTTATAAGTGTTTGTTTAAAGGTTCAATGAGTTTGCACGGATCACATAGTGATCTCCTTGCTTTAAGTACAATATTACCATAAAATTTACGATGTGAAATACCATTTTTAATAAGCCAAATTTACTAATCAAATCTTTGTATCTATGAAAGAATTTAGTAAAAGTTTTAAGTAATTTATGGTATCGAAATTCCGGACACAACAATTTTCCAGTGATGCATTGATTAAGTTCGTTAAAATCTATGACATCAGAACACACACGGGCAAACCGAACGAGTTGGGATATATAAACACCGTATGATGGAGCCAAAGGCACATCGCCGTCTAAAAAAGGAAAATTAACAATAGGAAAAGAAAAATCGTCTCTTTTGTCGTTAAGTATGATGTTAGAAAAGCCTTTTTCAACTGATTTTTATAGTTCGTTCTTATGTTGTACTGTTATACCACTGTCCCAGGTTAGGGGTACAGTTGGGATCCTGCTAACATGTTTAACCCTGCCACATTATTTATGTATGTGCCTGTCCCAAGTCAGGAGCCTGTAATTCAGTGGTTGTCGTTTGTTTATGCATGTAACAATATGTGTTACATAATTATTTTTTTTATTTATTATTTTTCGTTATTTTTTTTATATAAATAAGGCCGTTAGTTTTCTCGTTTGATTTGCTTTACATTGTTTTATCGGGGCATTGTATAGCTGAGTATGCGGTATGGGCTTTGCTCATTGTTGAAGGCCGTACGGTGACCTATAGTTGTTAATGTCTGTGTTATTTTGGTCTCTTGTGGACAGTTGTCTCATTGGCAATCATACCACATCTTCTTTTTTATATTAAATAAATATAAATGCCTTTTGTCAAACAGATACCGATAGTTAATATTGGAGTCAGATGTTATGTTATGCATTTGACGTAAAAGGTTTTAATTTTGCATCTTATCATCAGACCTACCTACTTATGAAATCAACAACTATCATAAATGTCCTTACAAACAACGGTATATTGCTAGGTTTTCCAAGTACTCCACGGAACCTCTTTCTAAATTGTTAACATCAATTGTATCAGCAGTCAAAGCCGGGCTTCACAGTTATTGTGAATCTGCGTATTCTAGAGGTGTCGTGAATCAGATGTGAATACTTAAACATTCCAAAAATCTTTTTTTATATAGAGTACGTACAATCTACGACTCTCTCATTTTGCAATAGTATTAAAACCTTTGAATTTTCTACACTTTACACAAGTTTTCCACATTACAAACTTAAAGACAAATAGGAGGAACTAGTGTTGCTTTATTTCATAAAAAAAGGATGACATTCGTAGATACAAGTATCTTGTATTGGGAAGGGATAAATTCTACTTCATTCACTCTCATTGAAACAAAACATTCTCTGAAACTGACATTATTAAGATGCTTGATTGTTTGCAGACTGTTGGCATTCAAATCGGAACCAAGTGTGCCCTCCTTTTGCCTCTTGTTGCTTTAATGTTATAGGGATGACGTCTTACAAAAACTTTTAAGGAAGAAAGATAAAAAGTTTGCAATATCCTACAACTTTATTTTCCGCTATATAGATGATGTTATCTAACTCAATGTTTAGAAATGTGGTGACTATATCGACCACATCTATCCGACTAGAGAAAAAGGATACAATAGTTACAGTTAAGTCTGCCTCATATCTTGACTTACATCTAGCAATTGACAATGAGGGGCGGTTGAAAACAAAACTTTACGACAAAAGAGATAAGTTCAGATTCCCACTTGTGAGCGTTCCATTTCTATGTAGCAAAATCCCAGCAGTACCTACATACGGAGTATATATCTCCCAATTGATACGATATTTCCGAGCTTGAATTTCCTATCATGATTCCCTTGATAGAAGGTTGCTGCTCACAAAGAAGCTTTCAAACTGAAATCATCCCTTCGAAAATTTTACGAACGACATCACGAGTTGGTTGACAGTTATGGAATTATCGTTTCACACATGATATCGGATATGTTCCCCATGTCGTCACTACAAGCCACATGCCTTTTCACCTCGAATATGACCTACCGAATTAGATTATTTACCAGGTTTGTAATAACATGAACAACACGACGGGTGTCACATGTGATGTAGGATCTGTTTACTCGTCCAGAGCACCTGATATAATCCCCAGTTTTTAGTGGGGTTCGTTTTGCTTAGTCTTTGTTTTTCTATATTGTGTCTTGTATACTTTTATTTGTCTGTTTGTCTTTTTGTCGTGGCGTTGTTAGTTTATTTTTGATCTATGATTTTGACTGTCCCTTTGATATCTTTCGCACCTCTTTTACCATCTGTCTAAATACACCATGTTTAATTGACTTAAATTTTGTTAAGGTTCCTAATATGCCATTCATTCAGGCAGGATTTAAAGTTCCCGTTTGTATATGCAGAACTTGTGTCCAATACTTTCGTTTATAATTGTCTGATTTTCCTTCCACAGGAAATTTACAGGCTGGTGTTTTTTTTCTCTAAATTTCAGATTATTTATGATATTAACAAAAATTAATCCCTCACGAAAATTTCTGACTTTTAAGTACCACAATATCCACAAAAAAGGGAAATAAACTTCTATTCCTAAATGAAAATGCAAGGCATTTTAGAATTTACAAACAAAATCATGTAGTGTACCTTCATTTTGAATATTATGCTAACTGTATATATCTTTCTTGCTCTAGCTGATGCAATAACACCATCTGGGCTTGGTATAATCTTTTCCTTAATAACTTTACCGTATAAGACTGGAAAAAACAAAAGGTGTTGCTTAATTTATGACGATCTTCTGCTGTTGGCTTTATTCCTTGTTGTATACATTGTATATATAACGTATTCGTCACCAAGAACAATAATATAATTTGCTGAAAAAATATTATCTCAATATTTTTTTCTTGAGCATTCTACGTTGTGTAGATTGAATTATGTGTTTGTTGTCTGGGAGCCGTGTTAAATGTATAAATTGGTGTCAGACATAACTTTTGTTGTCAAATTTTCCTAGGATCGCTAGTTGCATTGACAAAAATTTGTAATCAGGTTCAGTCCGTCCACATTTGCTTTCTTACCATACATCGTCTAGCCTCCATGATATACAATAAACTCATTATTGATACAAGAATTGTAATTATATATTTACGTCAGATGTCTTCAAAGGACTCATTAGTGACGCTCGGATAAAAAAAATGTTAAAACGGCCAAATAAAATACGAAGTTGAAGAGCATTGATGTATCAAAGAGACCTGATAAAAATTTTAACAGTTGCAATCAATTTATCAATACGTTTTATTAGACGTGTTAGGAAAGTCGATACTACTGCTGGCGCTCGTGTTGGTCGGAAGAAATATACAATATGATTGGGGACCTTCTCAATGAGTATAAAAACTGAACTCTTTTGTTACCTGTTTGGGCGTGTTTGATACCGCTGAGACAAATCTGTAACAATTGTATTTATTAGAGTACGCAGGAAAAGATCAAATTATTTGTTTAAGAACCAGAAAAGATTCAATAAATACATTTTTAGACAAATTAATATTAGTTTTGTGAATAATTTATCTTGTTTTAACATCTTGTAAGCCTTTGTTATTTTATCAATACTTTTACTTTCAGTAACTGCAAGTACTTTGATATTGGTACTTTGTGTCTATTGTCTTTATGTTATTTCTTTTAACGATTCCTGCCGATATAATGAGTCATGCCATTTTCAATCGATTTGCATAGTATGTACTTATGAATTACTGTTACAATTACACGACTGTCCGATGTTAGAAAAGGGTTTCGTCAAGAGCTCTTACGAACATATTTAACCCCGCAATATTATGTATGAACCGGTCACACACCATCAGCCTCTTATTCAGTAATTGAAGTTAGATTTTGAATGCGCACACTGGTAGTATACAGCAAATAAAAATAAGTACAACACAAAACAAATAAACACAAAAATAAATACCCCCCCCCCCACACACACACACACACACACTTCTCATCTGTTATAAGACTATAAAAAGGTGTCCACGATTGTTGATTCTATATCATAAGCATACGTCTTTGGAAAGATCGTTATAAGCTTTTCTGATAATTCTGATTTTAGAAACAAAAAGTTTAAACGACATTTAAAGAACGATACAAACAAACTTTGCTTTAGTTGACATTTGACGATTTGAACCCCATTGTCTTCGTGTAAAATAACATCTGTCTGCATTTCCGATTCCAATGGGTTCAAGTTTATTCTCTCGCCTACAAAATTCGAGGGTTTCTTTACCCTCAGTCCGCCTTTCCGTCCGTACCACACTTGTTGACACTCTATATTTAATAACGTTCTATGAATTTGACCGTACTTGATTCGTTTTTAGTCCTTATGAAAATCTAGAATCCTATTAATTTTTGAAGACAAAGGTCAAGGTCACAGTTGGAATTATTTGACGCAATAAGACGTCTAGAGACAGTCAGAGTCGTTTGTGAACTTATGGGAACAGCAAAGGAACGAACTAAAACAAACAGTTGAATTGTTTGGTGGACTTTTCGGGAGACATTAAACAATGCAAATGCTACCCAATCATACAATGCTAAAAGTTATTAGGCAAGTGAACAACAAAATCCCAAATTTGCATTATAAAATAAATCATCGAGCGTTCATATTGTGAAAAGGGGATTTGTGTTTTCCAAAATATTTTTTTTTTTTTATTATTTTTTTAAATCGTACCAGAATGAAGCAACACGATACTAGTAGTTTGCTTCCATTGAGAGATCAAGCGGGCCAAAACCCTTATCAAATTTTTTTTGAAGGAATTTTGTTGATTCTGAGAATAAAACAAAAACATCCCCTCTTTTTCATGTGTATCCTTAATTTACAAATGTACCACGTAATTTATTTTAATTATCACATTTGAAAATTAATTTTGGTTCTTAACAATGCCCGATCGGTCATGTATTGCACACTATAAATAACGTATTTCAGTGGCCATACAGGTAATAAAAAATAGAGTATTTATAATTTTGGAGATGACCCCCCAAATCTTATTGTATTTATCTTCCATCCAACACGAGCACCAACAGTAGTATCGACTTTCCTAACACGTCTAATAAACAACTACAATGAATAACTTGTTTTATATGTTTTTATAAGGATTAAAGAGGTGTGAAATTCCCGAAGGACTGTTAGGTTTCGATTATATTAGCAGATTAGTTCTTAGAGGATCTTAAAGTTTAGGTATTAACATTTTTTTTAACAGACATTTACAAATTGTAATGAAATAGATAAAATTTTCCCACCTTAATAACTGACAACATCTATTAAGCTTAATGTCATATAGTTTTAACGTGACACCGATTTTTACACATTTGGTTTTAAATTTTAAATTTGAGCTTTTCTGGTGAAGTTAATTCAGGTAAAGTGCTTAAAGAACAAGCAATTCATTAGTGGTATATCCATTCACCCTAACTTACCATAATTTGATGAGCAAAAATGTCCTTGAATGTGACCAAAGGCTCTACATGAACACCCGTATACGTCAGTAGTCATCCATGCAAAAACAAGGATAAGCAGTAATAATTTCACAACCATCTTCACTTATTCGTAAATTAATGTTTTCATCTGTTTATGTATTAAAATACATTTTCTTTGCAAAGTCTTCTGTAGACGTGTATGAGGGGTTCACAAAGGCTGCAAGTTGTTATAAACCTGAATCAAAATCAATTTTTTAGTGTAAAATCGGGGGAAATTTGAATTGTTCGATTTATAATAAGCGCCTTATTTTGCAAAATTTAACAAAATTAACTTTTGCATGAATGAAAAACGAAATTAACCCATGACTTTCCCCGTTTTTACTTAATCGCATCAAAACATCAAGTTCTGTGAATTGTTGAAAAAAATTATATGCATAGTTTAATGAAGAAGGTGCTGTATTGAATGTATGAATAACTCAAATACTTAGCAGATGTTTAGACTTATAGAGTAAATCGGTCAAGAATTAGTAACATTTACAGCTTACAGTTCTTGTTGATTATACTAAGACTGATTATTGAATAATTCATATGAGTAGATGTTACTCATTCTTTTTATCTGTCGCATAATTTTTTTATTTGTTTATTTTCGTTGATATTGATGGTTTTTGATATAAATAATTTCCTGCATATTTGAAAAATTTAAAATCACAAAAACGGTGAACTCCGAGGAAAATTAAAAACGGAAAGTCCCTACTCAAATGTCAAAATCATTAAACCCAAGCACATCATGATACCAACTATCATATCCCTTACTTGTAACCTGTATTTTCTTATGTAGAAAATGGTATACTTAGCCTTGTTTTAAAGTCGCATCAAATTCCTTTAAAATTGACAACGATGTGTTAACTAAACAAACAAAACAGGTAAAAATGTCACAAAAAACTATACTTATTTTAGCAAAATAAATGGTTTAAAGGCCATTTCATTTAAAAAAAAGCCTTAGCTATCAACCCAAATAATTCACAAAAAGAATAACACACATCAAACGATTGGACAACAACTGTCATATTCCTGACTTGGTAAAGGCATTTTCAAAAGTAGAAAACGTAGGATTGAACCTGGTTTTATAGCGTTAAACCTCTCACTAGTACGACAGTCTCATACATTTTAATGATATTGACAATGATGCATATATCAGATGGTGTTTCGAGTCTTTACTCATAATATAATTACGCCTTTCGAATGTTTCGCCTTGCTTTGGTTATCGAACAAAAAAGATCAGATTGGATACCAACTTTTACTTTATTTAACCAAATATTATATTATTTTTTTATTTACAACTTTTTGTTTTAAATTATAGAAGTGTTCTTAAGTATCCTGAAACGTTTTCTTTTATTTTTCAATGAAAAATCTTTTTTAAGTAACGCAAAAATCAAATGCATTTCCTTTTCACTAATACGTTTAGTCAGTAGCAAGAAGAAAAAAGGTTATAGACTGTCACGGAAAGATGGCTGAAGAGTTTAAGTCCCCAATTATACCTATAATATGCATAAATGTTTATTAAATTGAAATTTGATCATCCTGAAATTAAAAGAGTTATATTTATGTTACTATTGAACTAAAATAACTGCAGGCATTCTATCTTTCAAGTTTCAATTCAATTATTACAAAGTTACCTGATGACCGCTTAGAAATATAAGGAATATTTCAGCTAAAGACAGTTGTAGCACGTGTAAAGAAAGACTAGCTTGGATAGCAGCAAGCATTCTTAGAGTATATCGTGGTAAGATATAGTCATCGTCCGATTGGAGACTCGTTGTAAATCTAGGACAAAATTAGACTGTGATACATTGGTAATTTAAATACGTTGTCGTGCCCATTATATTTGCTGTTCGATGTAAGCAAAGGCTCCTTGTTGATTGCCTACTGTAAATACATTATGTTTGACATGGAGAGTTGTCTAATTTACACTTATATCACATCTTCTTATGTATATTCATACTTGATATGTAACGTGTCATGATAAATCTATTCCAATTATGTGGATGATAAACAATATCCTAATAAATATTGTGCCTTGGTAAATGTCTGTGTATATATGTGTTTGATTTTATAGTAATTAAGATAAGAAGCAATGCTGAATGCTGTTCCCCTATTTTTGATATTTATACCTGTACGTCTGTTTGTTTTGTTCACACATCGTTGTCAATGTATTAGAATTTTATGCGACTGTAATAAAAGTGAGAGGTTTTGGTAGCTATAAAACCAGGTTAAAAACCCATTTTCTACATTAGAAAATGTCTGTATACGTACCAAGTCAGGAATATATTAGTTGTTGTTTATTCGTTTGATGTGTTTGAGCTTTTGATTTTGCCATTTAATTGATAAATTGTTAATAAATAATGCGTATAACATTCACAAATGAAACCTTATATTTTACACTTATATCACATCTTCTTATGTATATTCATACTTGATATGTAACGTGTCATGATAAATCTATTCCAATTATGTGGATGATAAACAATATCCTAATAATTATTGTGCCTTGGTAAATGTTTGTGTATATATCTGTTTGTTTTTATAGTAATTAAGATAAGAAGCTGAATGCTGTTCCCCTATTTTTGATATTTATACCTGTACGTCTGTTTGTTTTGTTCACACATCGTTGTCAATGTATTAGAATTTTATGCGACTGTAATAAAAGTGAGAGGTTTTGGTAGCTATAAAACCAGGTTAAAAACCCATTTTCTACATTAGAAAATGTCTGTATACGTACCAAGTCAGGAATATGTTAGTTGTTGTTTATTCGTTTGATGTGTTTGAGCTTTTGATTTTGCCATTTAATTGATAAATTGTTAATAAATAATGCGTATAACATTCACAAATGAAACCTTATATTTTACACTTATATCACATCTTCTTATGTATATTCATACTTGATATGTAACGTGTCATGATAAATCTATTCCAATTATGTGGATGATAAACAATATTCTAATAAATATTGTGCCTTGGTAAATGTTTGTGTATATATCTGTTTGTTTTTATAGTAATTAAGATAAGAAGCTGAATGCTGTTCCCCTATTTTTGATATTTATACCTGTACGTCTGTTCGTTTTGTTCACACATCGTTGTCAATGTATTAGAATTTTATGCGACTGTAATAAAAGTGAGAGGTTTTGGTAGCTATAAAACCAGGTTAAAAACCCATTTTCTACATTAGAAAATGTCTGTATACGTACCAAGTCAGGAATATGTTAGTTGTTGTTTATTCGTTTGATGTGTTTGAGCTTTTGATTTTGCCATTTAATTGATAAATTGTTAATAAATAATGCGTATAACATTCACAAATGAAACCTTATATTTTTTAAGTAAAGATTGAAGGAAGTTACGAAACTTGTCATATCGAATATGTGTTATAGTGTTCTTTTTATTTCTCGTAGTACATTTCAAACCTTTATTGTTAAGTTCATTTAGAGTGATATCTTTTTTAAGTATATAAATTTGATGAACCAGGGTTAGTTCAAAGAACGACATTTTACTAACAAACAAACATCGAAAGTGAAAAAGACCTTGTTTATAAATAATGCGTATAACCTTCACAAATGAAACCTTATATTTTTAAGTAAAGATTCAAAGAAGTTACGAAACTTTTCATATCGAATATGTGTAATAGTGTTCTTTTTATCTCTCGTTGTACATTTTAAACCTTTATTGCTAGGTTCATTTAAAGTGATATCTTTTTTTTCTGCATATAAATTTGGTGAATCAGGGTTAGTTCAAAAAACGACATTTTACTAACAAAAATCATCGCAAGTAAAAAAAAAGACCTTGTTAATAAATAGTGCGTATATATATAACCTTCACATATTAAACTTTATATTTTTCAAGTAAAGATTAAAGGAAGTAACGAAATTTGTCATATCGAATATGTGTTATTGTGTTCTTTTTATTTCTCGATGTACATTTCAAACCTTTATTGTTAAGTTCATTTAAAGTGATATTTTTCATATGTCTTAGTATATATTCATCCCGCCTTTGTGGTTCTATATTAACTTTTTGGTATTTTTGTCTTTTATTTTTGCGTATGTCCTTTTTCTTGTGTGTGTCATTTTAATTTTTTTTTAATAATTAAGATTACAACACAATATTGACTGCTGTATTCAAGTTTATGGCATTATTTCATGACGATGTGCTGAGTAGTAGGCCAAAATGTAATATGGTCATTTGGTAACTTGTGCAGATTGTCTCATAGGAAATCATACCACGTTTCTTTTTTAATATTTAATAGAAATGTACATAAAGATGACTATCTATTTTATGCTAGTTGTGCCAAAATTGAAGTTGACATATAACATGAAAAATAACGTTCCGATTTGCTGGTGTCTAGAAATTAACATTTTATTTTCGACCATACAGAATATCTTAAAGTGACAATTTTGCATGATGATTTCCGATGGAAAGAGAAAGACACACATTGATTTTGGGGTATAATTGTCAAATGCCAAGGTGAATAGACTTAACTTTTGGCAACCTTGCTGGTTCTTAAACTATATACCTGTTTGGCTTTCTAACTATTTTCATCTGAGCGTCACTAGCGAGTCTTGTGTATACAAAACGTGCCTCTGGCGAATTTAATTTAACATGTATAAGCGTAGTACCTTGGATAACTATTATTTCTCATGTTTCTTGACATCATCTGTTGAACCATATGTCACTGGCTTGTTGATGGTTAAATAGGTTTGAAGATATTATTATTATAAAAAAAGAAGATGTGGTATGATTGTTAATGAGACAACTCTCCAAAAGAGACCAGAAATTAACAACTATAGGTCACCGTACGGCCACACAAGTACAAAGTTGAAGAACATTGAGGACCCAAAATTTCAAAAAGTTGTGCCAGATACGGCTTATGTAATCTATTCCTGGGATAAAGAAATCCTTAGTTTTTGAAAAATTCATTGTGTTGTAACAGAAAATTTATGAAAATGATCATATAATTGATATTCATGTCAACACCGAGGTGCTGACTAGTGGGCTGGTGATACCCTCGGGGACGAAACGTCCACCAGCAGTGGCAGCGACCAAGTGGTATTAATAGTAATAAAAGGTACAAGGATTATAATTTAATACGCTAGACGCGCGTTTCGTCTACATAAGACTCATCAGTGAAGCTCATATCAAAATAGTTATAAACCCAAACAAGTACAAAAAAAGTAAAAACACAAAAATACTGAACTCGGAGGAAAATTCAAAAAGGAAAGTTCCAAATCAAATGGCAAAAAGTTGAAGATCATGAGGACCCAAAATTCCATAAAGTTGTACCAAATACAGCTAAGGTTATCTATTCCTTAACTCGTCAGATGGACAAAAAATACAGGTGGACATAGCCGGGTACTTATTGTTTTAGGTCAAAAATTTAACGTTAAGGTCACCGCAACATTTCATAGAAATTTTCCAAATAAATTGTTTTAAATTATATATGTCGTTATCCAGTCATTTCGTACCAAATCCCTTTCCTACTCAAAATTACTATTTTTTAGCATGAATTTGCCATTCTGTACCTTGAACATGTACCATTTCGTACCATAAGAAACCTTTTTGTACCATATTGTAAGAAATTTGTACCATTTCGTACCATGAAACAATGTTTACCGTTTCGCATTATATGTACAAAATGCTTTATAATTTAGTACCATCATTTGTTACAATGTCAACTATTGCAATAAATTAAGAACTGTTTAATTTGACCAACAACTGACCATTAAATACATATCTATATATATCACATATATAAATCTATTCTTATCTAAATTCTAAATATTTCTGATTGTATAAACTGGAAACCAAAACGTTGTTAATAAATTGTTTGACATGTTTTATGTCTACCAAAATTAATATGCTACTTAAAATATACAGATTCAATATAAACATCATCTTCTTTGTAATAAGTTTCATTTTAAAACTGAGGACAACTTCACTGTCAAACATTTTTAATAAATTGTCTTATAAACTCGTGGATCTGAAAGCTAATGATTTCCATTCTGACATTCTGACATTAGGGTAGCAGGTTTCATGATTAACCCAGCGGGACCGCCGTCCTTTTCTTTGGCACAGTGTTTTTGTAGCAAGGCAATTGTCAGTCGCATAATCTGTATTTTCCTCCTGATATCTACAACCTTCTGAATTGGGACTAATTTTCTGAAAGAAGAAAGTGTTTGTACCTGTCGTTTTATAATATATGCTCAATCTGGTATATATATAAATTCCTGAAAAGTAAAAGACAGCCTTTAAATTTTAAAAAGATTTTAACAAGGGCTAAGTTTTATGACCCAAATGGAATACAATACAACGTTTCAAAATGTAATGACCCTAGATGTGGTCTTTGTGAATATATGGCAACCGGCCCACAAATAACATTGAAAAACGGCCAAACCATTGTTCCAAATGCAGACATAAATTGCAAAACGGTAAACCTTATTTACTGTATTGTATGCAGCACTTGCAAGGAATGATACATCGGACAGACTGGTAATTCAGTTTGTCAAAGAGTTCGTGTTCACAAACAACAGATACGAGATCCATCCACACGAATGCAAGATGTGAGCGAACATTTCGAAACGTGCAGTAGTGGAAAATTTACCGTATATCCGTTCTATAAAATGAACGAATCGAACAAATATAAAAGACTGGCAAAGGAAGCACACTTTATAAAGGCCTTTCAGCCAAAATTAAACGGATCTACGTAAACACGTTTGATTTATCTTCCCTTACCGTTATTATAACGTAATAAACGTTACCAACGGCAGTGTCGTCAAGGACATTGTTAAAACGTCGCCTGAAGATTGCCAGAAGGCATGAAAGCGCTAGTGACAATATACTTTAGAGATACAACATAAAATGATTGTTGTACAATACTCTGTTCCTCTACTCTTGTGTTATCCGTGTGCCACGACGGTATGTGGAATAGACAGTGTTTCCCAGTAACATTTTAGTGTCACTGAATAGTTTTTGTATACAGTACTTTGAAACTTTTCTCCTATTTTCAATTTCTGGAGACATAATGAAAAGGGTTTTATAAGGTTTGAACTTTCCAATTGCTGCAGTAGTTTAGTACGACACATATACAATTATAGTCAATTTAAGTTATTTTGAGGTACCTTTTGTAAAAAACAAGTACTATATCGTCATTTTTATTTTTTTATAATCGTCGTTGGTTTGGTTATTCATAGCAATCCACGATATTATGATTTAGGAATAATCACACTAGTGTATTATCTGTATGTGTAACACTTTTTAATTGTGTAAATGAAAACTATATAAACAATTTAAACACACAAACTTATGGTTGATGTTCATTATATTTAGTTTGTGATCATCAATTTACATGATGTTTAGCAGACAATTTTAGAAAACAAAAATGATCGAATATTGTTTTTAGTTAACGAATTTGAATGCCTCTGCTAAAATAAAGAAAATGCGAAGCATTAATAGATAAGTCCGAGCAAAGACAACAGTTCTTAATCCTTTTATTCGATTTTTTATTCGAGTGTGTACTTTTTATCAGTGATGATCGAGATTTAAAACAAAAAGTTTTTTAGAACAACATAGTCTAACCCAGTTATTAATAAATGGTCAAAATGTTGTTAATAAATTATGGAGAAAATGTTATAGATTTGACAGATAAAACAAGTTATCTTAGTTACAATATAAATGAAGGTATGACAAATGATAAAGAGATTTTTGTCTAAATTGTAAATTAAGGTGGTACACAACACTTTCACTAAAAATATTTTAGCTCGTTTAATTTTCATTTCATAAAATTTTGTCAAAGTATTTACTTTGACCCTTTAACAAAAATATAAAAAAAACATTTCAAAAATTTTGAACCAACCGTTTAGTCAGAAAAATTACACTGGTTACATAGCAGTTGACAAACACCAATTTTGATCATTGAGAAGCTTAATATTTAGTTTACAACACAACGTAATTTAAACGTTTAGCCGACTTTACAGAGTTATCTCCCTGTAGTGTTAGGTACCACCGTAAGGAGCTAAGAAAAATATGCAAAGGAAAATGCAGCTTAGCTCAGTAGACTAGTAGTAAAAGATGTTAACAATAGATGGCAAAATACACGGTCGCCATACGGTCACTTTTAACTTCAAATATTCTTAGAAATATATCGGAGAAAAGACAAAACCTAGTTTTCTTATACTTACACATCCCCTTCTACAATTATAATTGTACGAATAACGAAATTTTGTAAACAGGTAAAACGTCTGATATGGCGACATATTGCTAAGTTGACTTATTAAATCATAGAATCCTATCTCTTTTGTTCCATTGATTTTAATTCCTTAAAGAACAAAAAATATTTGCTGATTTTCTTAACATTAAAAATACGCCATTATGTTAAGAGAAGAATGGATAACCCTTCGTGTAATTCTACTTGAATCTCCTGTTTCAGGTGGCGTCAGTATCCAGATGGGATGTCTTCCTTTGACTTGTCCTTTTGCTATAGTTTTTCAAATATTGTACTAAAAACTAATTTTGATATCGTATAATTAACAGTGTTTCTTTTATATATGCATGCTGAAAAGCATCAAATTTCTTTTGCACAAGGGTACATTGTCAATGTTAAACTATGAAATGTCCGTATAAGTTTTTACATACGAATATAATTAAAAATCAACAATGTAACTACGAATCGGTTCATAGTATATTGAGTTGTTGTGGAGGACGTAAAACACCTTACTTAATGAACACCTTAGTTATATTTGAAATCATGAATTGTAAGCTAGTCAAAGTTCATCCCGGTTTTTGCTTTCGCTTCATGTCGATTTAACCTTATTTTTTTAATATGTGTTATTAAAATACAATGTAGGTGGTTTTAAGTGTGAGATTTATCGTTACTGCAGAAACTATGTATATTCAACAGCTCTTCCTTGGTTTCTTGTTCATTTGTTTTCTCCTTATAGTTTATGTATTTCGGTCGGTTTTGGTTTGTGGTCCGGGTTTGTTTTTTCCTCTATATGATTTTAGAACACCGGTATTCTACTTTTGCCTCTATGTACCGATTTACATATTCCATCAACCAATTTGGAAGATTTGCGTTACTATTTCATATTAACGTCAACGTTATACAGCAATATGGAAAAGTTTACAGTAATTAAAAATGTTCCATGTTATATATATTTATCCATTAAGATATAAGATTGTCCGACGATAAAGCGTACCCCGCAGCGTGCACTATTTCCTGCAGTCTCTATAACTACAAATTGTCCAACTCTTTCGGTCACTCCCTGTGTTGTAAATGCATAGTATTATGTAACATTAAGTTAGTGAAGATATTTTGAAGTTAAATGGACAGACTATTTTAAAAATGAAACAGAATCTGTCAATCATTTTAAGTACATTGGTTCACAATTGGAATCGATTATAAATGTATCCTGATTAGTTTTATTGTTTCAACGGTCATGTTACAGATTTAAGCAGTTTTTCATTAATTTATGGGAATCCGCCTTGAACCAGAGTATACCCAGTTAAAAATCACCGATTAAATATGAAGTATTAACTCGTTAGACAAAAAAAGTAATACTGCTATTTGTCAAATATTCTTTGTATGTAAATCCATTTGATCAATAAAGAATTTGTAGATACAATTTATCTACATTAGAAAATGTAATTTGTTCAAAATATTTATTCGAATATATATTGCATTCATTTCATGAAACCGACATTTCAATATCTCTTACTAATCTCTAAACATTTAACTGAACAAAAGGGCACTGCTTCCAGCAATTTTTCTTCAACCGGATATTCCTAAAGTAGATGAAAAAATCATCTAAATACAGTAGATACCGTTAAGATAATTTTAAAGGCAAAGTGAAAGGAATTGAACACACAACTCATTCTAAAGTATCATAGTCGTAACGAAAGATCAACAAATATATCTTTAAATTCCAGAGCAAAGATATTAAAATACACAACACTTGAACTAGAAGTATCAGACACTCTCTAAAACATGTATACAGTGATCTGATCTTTCAATGCGCACATCTTTAGGTGGGTTTTTTTTATCTTATACAAAGGCTCACAGGACGTAACACTAATATTCACATTGTTCGACATTCTAGTGCCATATTTGGAACTATTGTATGCACACTTTCTTTACGCGCCATTTAAAAAATATTGCAATAAAAAAGATTTTTATCCAATACCATAATTCTAAATTAGGCTTGTGTACTAAATTAAAAAGTATTATTGTTTGCAGATTCTTACCTATTGTGTTAACATTGTTTCGAAATCGTTTTTGCGCGGTGTAGTTATATCACGGTGGGTATGGTTGTCCTGCGAGAGAACGTTCTGTGCTGGTGATTCGGTCCTGACGGGTGCTGGTGATCAATGAAAAAATGTAAACAAAGACGAAAATGATGATTTTTAACGTTTTTGACTAATAAAAAATGGAAGGAAACAGTTGAGATTTTTCAATTTTGTTTCTTATGGGTTCATAGGTAAACCATTAGAAAGTTGACCCTCTGAAATGTTTCAGTAAGCGTAACACAAAAGTGCTCATTTTGAGAAAATCTAGAACTGACAAAATAAAACAAAAATGCTCATAGAGTCCGCTTTCTATACCGCAATCCAAACGACAAAACTA
Organism: Mytilus galloprovincialis; assembly: GCF_965363235.1. Classification (NCBI taxonomy): domain Eukaryota; kingdom Metazoa; phylum Mollusca; class Bivalvia; order Mytilida; family Mytilidae; genus Mytilus; species Mytilus galloprovincialis. Next base: position 45,014,669 of record NC_134842.1, on the reverse strand, counting down.
TTTTGTGAAAAAACATAGCAATTTATTAAAATTTAGCATTTTCTCAATTTATTCATGTCCTGATACTGTGCTGGTGGGTCCTGTCATTGTGCTGGTGGGTCCTGATACGGTGCTGGTGATTTTGGATAAGAAGTTGGTCATATTTGAAACAAATCTTACAAAATCAATAACATTGGGCAGATAATTGTTGTCAATAGGATCTATGACTCCTATTTTAGCTTTTGTGCATCCATTTGGCTGTTAAATATGTGTTTTCAAATGATCGTAACTTGTATTACATAATTACATAATAGGGCAACAATCTTTCGTCCAATATCAGATAACAATATATATTATCTAAAATAAGAATAGTTTTATTAAGATATCAAATGCCCCTTAAATTGATGATTCAACAAGGATCAAAGCCCATGCCGCATACACATGTCTGTTTGCGCTCCACATACCCCTCCCCACTTTCACCCAACCAACCCTCCTCATTTCCTCCTTCATTGTTACAGTGGTGTACCAACATAACAATTTATCACATAAAATAATAACACAAAGACAAACATTATTGAACAACGAATGCTCGCAGGTACTGAAAGCTAGTTCAAAGCCGCATTTTCAACTAATAGATAAACCATGTTCTCATATACAAAAATTCCAATCGTGTCGATAAAAACATGTCTCAAAACTTAAGTTTACATTTTAATGTTTGATGAAGCAGAACTTTAAAAGTGTGCAGTGAATCCTGTGCTCACAACAGTTGTTATCCTAATTATGTATACATCAGACTTATAAAGGAATTAAGAAGGTACCAAGAAATATTTTACAGTTCAATTTAATGATCATGAATGGAAGGAAAAGGTACGGAAGTTTACATAGGACAAAAAGAAATTGATAGTATTTTTTTGGCGAAAGACTTCAACGCTTCTTTGCATTATATAGTACAGCTCTTCTATAAAAGCATGCAAAAAAAAACTTTGATCGACTTGCTTGCTATGTTTGCTTGGATGTTTTCAAACAATAGGTAGGCGGAATTTCAATACATACTGGGATTTGATTGGACAAATACAAACTGACAGGAATTGAAGTTAATGTTTATTGTCCAAACACATTCTAGTATATCATGTATATAGTAACGGCCTACTTACCTGTCGTTTACAAACATCCAAACAATCATAGCAAGCAATTTGATCAATGGTTTGCTTTGCATATATTTATAGAAGAGCTGTAAATTCTAAAAAAAAATCTTGTTGTCGTAGATGGTTAAATCCTCAACAAAATCTCAATAACTTTGTTGGAACGAATACAGGTTTTAAATCAAATTTTCGTGGACTTTTTAGCTTCCACCCTGACGAGGCATGTTAGCTGTTCGTATGCTGTTGCACCTGACGCACGTAAACTTTCACATTTCCATCTTCTTTTCTGAAATATTTTACCCAACTCATACTTGACAGGATTGTTATCCTAGTAAAAGGTGTAACCAATGAATTGAACACAAGTTAAAAGTTTACAATACTATATAATTCATTTTATGTGTCAATTTGTTCGAAAAAAAAGTCGAAAAGAAGAGAGTTTTTTTAATGTCATGATTATCTGTCGCTTTCTAGATCTATGCTTAGCATTTATTTCAGATGACATGGACTCCTCACCCTGGTGACCCTGCTGCCTTTCAAAACTTTATCTGTATACATATATTAATAGATAAACAAAAGGCTGCAACTGGTATTTTTGTATTTAAAATGATTCGTTGTAACGAGAATATTTGTGCTGAATGGAAACTGTGAGGGTCAAAATCTTAAATTGCTTATAAATATTGCTGGATCCAGTTTCGTTATCTGATCTGAATTTTCTGAAAAGTGCAAGGTAGATAGACATTGGCCTTTTGATTTTTTTAAATCGGTAAGTTTTGCCCTAATTGCTTGAACTTTTTCTACTAAATACAATAATGAACTATAAATAATAATTCTTTGCAAGAAGTTTCCCCTTGATATATGTACAAAATTATATCTCTATTATTCATTGTCTGTGCTGTTTTGATACTATTGCAGTTTGCACATTTCGTAATTGACAGGCCACAGAAGGGGTCATAAACCATACACGAAAAGATATTGATCTAAGTACTTAATTTGCATCTCTGAAACCCCCCCCCCCCACCCACCCCGGCTTTTTTTTTTTAGGAGGGTGTCTAAAAATGGTCGATTACAGACGGCCGAGTACGCATTTTACTTTCAAGGCGTGTTTACGTTGATTGTTAAAGTCCCGAAAACGGATAGATGGAAACTAAAATGTTTGATATATCTGGCTTTAGATTCAGTTTTTTTAAAGATAAATTAAGGCTACATTTTAATATAATAATACTAAGAATTTACAATATCAAAAAATGCAGAACAAAAAATGGATGAAGTGAAATATCTTAGTAAGGAGTCATTACTACAGAGAAGGTGTGTTTGACACACAAAACTTAAAAGCTTAGTGATATTACCAATATTAAAATAAAAGTGTATTTTAGTTGGGTATTTTTTCCATTTACTCATTTTCAATTAGAATTAAGGCACATTTGATTTTTATTCATAAAAATATTTAAATATAGAAAAGTAGGACACATTGTTCACTCCCTCCCCCGTAATTCTTTATCAAAAATATTTATTGAATTTGGAATTTTGAAATGAGAAAGCTAAGAAATCTTAATTTTGTTAGTGTTCTCTATGTTATCTCGTCTTCATTCTCTGACATATTCTAGTCTGCCCTTTCATAAAATAGTGAATTTTTTTTAGTGTTCTCTCGAACTTTCGAAAAAAATACCTGACAACAGTTCAGACAAAAAAATTATGTTTAAAAAATCTTACAGATACAGCAAGTGATTCTTAATAGCTATGAAATACATTTTTCTTTTAAAATACAACTTTTAAATCTTACGGGAAACTATTCCAAGCTTAAAACTTTCACTGTAACCTCGCTCTAACTTATCCCCCACCCCCCCCCCAAAAAAAAACAAACAAACAAACCCGCCATACTAGCTATTGTCATTCTTATAGTCAGCACTAAATTGTTCACAAACAAATGTGTTTTAAGCTGCTAAAGACATATGATTCAAACGCTCAGAAAGTCCTTTGTTCTATATTTTTGCTCTACATTTTTATGCAAAACCTTTTTCATTTTCATTTTATGGATTATTGTTGAAGGTCGTACGATGATGTATGGCAGTTAACACATACTTCCTTTGGTTTCTTATGGATATTTGTCCATTGACAACAAACATACCACATCATCTACTTTATATAAGTATTGTATAAATTACAACGTATTTTGTGATCTTGCAAAATGATCGTAATCCCGAAAATCGTAAACATATTGTCTTGATCTTAAAAGGGGGCAAGAAGGGTTCCATTAACAGGCCAATAAATAAGATAACAGTTAATTTAAAAAAAATAAAAAAAATAGGGGTATTTTTTCTCTCATAATAACAGTAAACAGATTCACAACAATGTCAATTTCAAGAAAGCAGACAATGTTAGTTAATTAGTCAATAATAGTACAGCATCAATGATCTTCCATATATGCCACTTTTAACTAAAATATAAAGGCACAGAACCAGGACATAGGAGCACAGAACCAGGACCATTTTTCTAATCACCAGCACATCGTCAGGACAATTGCATTTTGCGAACTTGCACGACTTTTGCAACAAAAAATTATTGTAATATTCTTTGAATGGTACTAATGACGTTTCAGAGAAAAATTAAGGAAAAAAATGGTTGTTTTATTGCCGTTCTGATACAATGTAAACAAACACACCAGCACAGAATCAGGACCCACCAGCACCTGACAGGACCAAATCACCAGCACAGAACGTTCTCTCGCAGGACAACCATACCCACCGTGTATATGCACCTTTCTTTCCATTAGACGTGTTAATAATAACAACAACTCTATTGCTACTGTCATACAAATGAGAGGTTTAGCTATTGAAACAGCCAGGTTGAACCTATCATTGTCTATATGAGAAAGTGCCAGTTCCAAGTCAGGAATAAGACAGTTGTTATCAATCCATTTTATACGTTTGAAATTTTGAATTTATCATTTGATTAGGGACTTTTAGTTTTAAATCTTCTCGGTATTCGGTATTTTTGTTATTTTACTTTTTCTAATTCAAGGGCAAACTTTCGTAGTATATAATGTAAATATCCAACATTACTTTGGTTTATATGCTAAAAACACAAACTTAAATGTGTTGGCAATGATAGAGCCATTGAAACGCAAATTTCTAGATATCTTAAGTAAAGTACAAACACAAGACCAAACAAAAACAAAATAAACAAAAAAAAAAACCTTTTGAAAAGCAATCAAACAAGGGTTGTTTCATTGGCAATTATACTACATCTTCTTATTTTTATATTCTATTTACAATTTCAATGAGTTTGAATTCTTAAAATCATCTAAATGCTAATACTTACTTTCATTTTGAAAATTATTTCAAATGTATAATTCCAAGTCGCAAAATTATTGTGAACATCATCTGGTTGACCTGGTATAAGTTTCTCCCTGATAGCTCTGCCATAGAAAACTGAAAGAGAATAAAATGTTGTTAACAAAAAGATGTTTTTGTATAACAATTAATAAGATTATAAAATAGTCATATACATGCATAAAATTGAAAATGGAAATGGGGAATGTGTCAAAGAGACAACAACCCAACCATAGAAGAGACAACAGCCGAAGGCCACCAATTAGTCGTCAATGTAGCGAGAATCTTCCGCACTTGGAGGTGTCCTTCAGCTGGCCCCATAACAAATATATATATACTAGTTCAGTGATAATGGACGTCATACTAAACTCCAAATTATACACAAGAAACTAAAATTAAAAATCATTCAAGACCAACAAAGGCCAGAGGCTCCTGGCTTGGGACAGGCGCAAAAATGCGGTGGGGTTAAACACACCGATAAATGCACTGGGATGGGAAAATACCATGATTTTAAGAACGCTAAAAGTACAAGCGTAGACGTATGGAAAATACGATTCTTAGAAGGTTTTTAAAAATATTTGATTTGTAAGTTGATTTATCATAATTCAGGCTAATTGTTTTATCATGTTAATAATTTGATAATTTGTCTTGTCAATCCGTTTATGACAGACGTATGGTGTTATTAAATTGCTTACGACCTTGGCGTTGGACTCTGGTGAATATTTATACCATTGGCCATCATTCCAGATTTCCGTATTTCCATAGCAACGATTAGTCAGCTTATCGACATTGGCTGCTTACATGTGAAATAAATTCACATTTGTGTTAAACCAATAACTAGGTGTATTTTACTACGAAACCAAACATATGCATATTGACATAACATTGCATAATGTTGTATGCAGCCATATGTTTCTAGTATTATGCTGTTTCACATCTTAAAACGCTGAAACTATTCGAGGTTGTAATCGTATTATTAATTTCACCAGTAAACAGTTCAATTTATAAATGTAATGTTATAACGTTATCGAGGATTTTTACTGAACAATCATTTCTGTGATTTATAAGTTGGAATATCCTTTTTGATTAACTTGATCTTTCTTTAACAAAAAGTTCACATGATCTAAAATCTGTTCTTTCTTTTTTTGGTGTAAATGAATGATATGCATTGAGTGATGTCATGAAACCAACCAGGTTGTAGTGGTATGTTTCAATAATGTTCCATAACTAGCAATTCCAATATGACGTGCTTTTTTCGCTTTGTAACAAACACCGTGATAAAATTTCGATATACGTATCTATACTTAGCGTGACTCAGAGATATACATAATAATGGATGTTACAATATACCTTCCAGGATAAAATTTACATGTATCGGAACCAATTTGCAAGCGATGTGCCGATTATATTGTTTAAAAAATGGAAATTAAAAAACTACCGAACTTTTATTCTTATTCGGATGCATAACAAAAATGATTTATGCACAACAACTCGAACAAATCTACAAAATCAAAATTAAAGAAAAGTCCGCAAAAGTCCATGTTTTAATTTATGCAAGCTTCCCCTCATTGCTGTATCACTTAAAAAAAAAAGAGATCTAAAATTTAAAAGAGTTTTATTTTTCTTTAATGAGTCCAAAATTGGCGGTCATTTTGGCGTGACGTCATATATCGAATGACGTTATTGTTAGACATCTGACGTGACAGATGCCAATTTGGCGTATTTTTGGGACACGAAATGCAACCTTGAAAAACAACTATTTAATTATTTTGGAACGTTTAAGTCATTTCAAAACATGACGTTATACAAATGAAAACGTTAAAGCTGAAAGTTTTCCAGTTACGAGAACCATCCTAATTCGTATAACATTATAATAAAATGAATGTTTGAGATAGGTGTTATTTTATTTTCTTTTCTATTGCATTATTTTGATATTTACTAATTTCAACACGTCAACATGGTGGTTCATTAGTAACGAAATTTCAACTTTGAATTTAACGGAAGCTAATTCACGAGAAAACATGTAAATTAGAAATTAAAAATGTTGGGTTTGAGAATTGAAAGAATTAATCACATTTTGTCTAGCAGTTATTCACGAAATGATTTATGCAATATAGAGATTTATAAAAATATTTTAGATTTATCTAACAGCCGTAGCATATTTACTTGAACATATTTGGATGTTGGTATATAGGCAAATCGCAACCGGGATTTGTGATAATTTTAAAATTTCCAAGATGGATTTTAATGTAAACAAATACAAAATGAGTTGGCTTTTAATAAATATATATTTGGGTAAGTTGATGAAAGCATACGAGGTCATATTGAATCTTATACTGTTATAGACTTATAATGTTTAACCACCATATTTTATCAATGTGTAAACATGTTAATTTTGAGCTATGGAAATCAAGTAGTTTGTGCATTTTTCCGAGAAGGTTTTAAAAATTTCAAACAAATGTATTTCACTGTGGGATAGCCTTCATTAGCTGTCACTATTCTATAGATATACATCTGTTTGTCATAATGATAATTCAGAATCGTCAGTGAAGGTGGCGCACGAATTCGTTTTTAATAATTCTTTTGAAGTATCATTTGTATGCAAGAGTTGCATTCCTTTGTACTATGTAAAATTCCAAAAAAGTCAATGTTGATTGTCTACCTTGAACTGGTAATAATTCAATCTTTACGTCTAGTTATTTTATTGAGCTTTAAATTGCTCCAAAATTTATAAATGTACTAGATTTTAGTATTCTTTATTGGTTTATAAAATAAAAATTATGAATATATATATAATTTCATTTATTTGTTTTGTAATGATGAAAATTAATGTATACCAACATAAAGAATTTTTTTTTCTCAAAAAAGACTATAAATGGACAGAACGGTCGTGTGAGTGATGTATATCCAGTCAAGGTAGTTAAACACTTGCAACATCGAAATATATTATCTCCCTCTAATGAACGATTGATTGTGAAAATTGACCAGAGTTATCTTACAATAATCACAGAGAGGGTTTAGGAATTTTTAATTATAGCTTATTTACATTAAAACAATTTTCCACTACAAATGAATGTTACTTTATTCAAATATAAGGACTTCGTTAGCTAAATCTACTAATTTTATTAGATATTATGATTTTTAAGACAATAGATAATCATGCTATAATAAATAATAAACAGGCAGTTAAAAAAAACGGCCCCACAACACCGCATACATTGTATACCTACCCTCGCTTCAGTTTTATAATGACCGTATTTGCCCTATCAGAATCGAAATAATTCATGCAAGCCATATATTTGTTGGAATTTTATATATGGCATGGGCCGTGATATTTGTTATAATTTTATCCGTCGCTAACGCTCAGGATATAATTCGAATACCACGGCCCAGGCCATGTGTAAATTTCCAACAAATCTATGGCGTCCATGAATCAATTCATAAATAATGGTAACAAGTCTCGTTAAAGAAAATTGAGCGATAAATATCTAAAGGACATTCAAAAACATGAGTCGATTGTTTATTAAAAAATACTACGAAACACATTTTAAGGAACATAATATTCCTCCAAAAAAGACATGTAACGTGCAAAAAGTACACTTTGGCTCTTTGTCAATTTATAATTTACACATGAATAAGCATCACATTATTTGAAATCTAAACATAATAACCATGATCACGTTTTCATGTCTCAATAACGCAAGTTTTTGATAACAAAAATATTTCAAAAACACATTGATTGTTCTTATGAGGGAAAGTATAGTTTGTTTGTGACGAAGTGATATAGGGCAAATAATTCATCTTTTTTAAATTCATTTGTGAACAACTCTTTCATTCATAAAAAAATAGTCTAAACTAACATTAACCGAAAATGCAAATCAGTTCGAAACAAAAAATAATAATCATTGCCCTTAATGAACATGTTATTACACTTACCATAATCAGCTGAGCAAAATGCATCTTGAGGGTGCTGTTGACCACATGAACAACTGTTTGCACTAGTTGTCATCCATGTTAAAACAATTATCAGTTGTAGTACCTTTATCATCCTACTGATGTTTTCCAATTAAATTAACGTAAAGCTAATGAACACTCACATAATACAATACTGGAAATAAATCAAGGGGTGAATAATCTGACAACATTAAAATAGAAATGCCATGTTTCCGAACAACACATTAGCTAATAAACGTATTTTAAACAAAACAGACGTAAATCGTTATCTATTTGACGGTTCAATGTAGTTAAGAAGATACCATAAAAAATTTATATATATAACTTTAAAGGCGTAAATATTACGTGTCTCTTACCTATATTATTTGTTTTACCAAAGAATGTTTATTCAACTTCATTATCTGAACAACTTAACCTATAGTTTCTTTTGTTACAGGTTGGCAATCGACAATATAAGATCTTGAAAATAGTTCGCACAAATGAGAGTATAAGATTTGAACAGTGAACTGCTACGATTATATTTTATTATTTTGATATGATAATATTTAAATGAATAAATGTACTATGATTGTTAATGTGTGCAACAGAGATCACGAGTCGTGGAAACTATAAGTTACATAGTGTGCTAGTGATCAAATACGGTATATATGGGGTCAGTAAATTCCATATGTGGTGAGAGCGAAGTTCGAATCTCCATATGGATTTACTGACCCGATATATACCGTATTACGTCACTAGCATACTATGTAACGAATTTATCTTGCCTACTATCTTAACGTGTAAAATCTAGACTAGTGACCTATCAAAATGAGGAAGTCTTCAATACAGTTAGCATTAACATGATTGAGAAACTACTTCCTTTGATCCTACAAAAACAGATACCAACAATGAAAACTTGTTAGATTTAAATGTGTCATCATCTGTTGAAACCTTTAAGATTTTTTCTCAGTACTGTTTTGTTTTTCGAAAGGGACGTAACACTACTACTAACCATGTATGAAATAAGCCTCGCCTCCTTATTACCTTATATGGAATATAAAGGGACGTAACTCCCCTACTAACCGTGTATGAAATAAGCCCCGCCTCCCAACTAATTATTATGTTGTACTGTTATACTACTGTCCCAGGTTAGGGGAGGGTTGTGATCCCGCTTACATGTTTAACCCCGCCACATTATTCTTGTATGTGCCTGTCCCAAGTCAGGAACCTGTAATTCAGTGGTTGTCGTTTGTTTATGTGTTACATATTTGTTTTTCATTCATTGTTTTTATATAAATAAGGCCGTTAGTTTTCTCGTTTGAATTGTTTTACATTGTCTTATCGGGGCCTTTTATAGCTGACTATGCGGTATTGGTTTTGCTCATGGTTGAAGGCCGTAGGGTGACCTATAGTTGTTAATGTCTGTGTCATTTTGGTCTCTTGTGGACAGTTGTCTCATTGGCAATCATACCACATCTTCTTTTTTATAACCTAATATTAGATATACACGGTTTCCACGAGGACGCTTTTAACCAATCGTATTCCTAGAAATGTATAGGAGGTAAGATAATAGCAAATATATTTACATGCATATGGCAATGTATGTCCTCCGACAATAAACAATTGGGAATAAGAGACATAATTCTGATTATATTTAGGAACGGAATTCAGTCAGTAGTGGTAAAACAAAAGACGTTGCACATAGGACATGTCTGGTGGCCTAGCATAGACAGTGACATTGAATACCAGACAGCACCAACACTAACAGAGTAAAACCCAAGGGAGTGGTCCGAAACTACATGGCACCAATCCATATAGACTACGCCGGACCGTTTATAAACAGAATGTTGTTTTTAATTGTGGATGGGGGGTTTTCGAAATGAAATCGATAACAGCAACTATTATAACATTAACGGTACCAATTTACCATTTGTAGGAAAGGACTTATGACATAGACTTCATTTGTTAAAACCAAACTTTCGAAACACCGTTAGAAAGAGCTCGGAAAAATTTGCGAAAATTAGAATAATAAGAAGGACAGACAATTTGAAGTAGGCGACAGAGTTATTGCTTATGGCTATAGAAGAAAATATACCTTAGTAGCAGGAATTTTTCGCGAGCATAAAGGACCACTCATGTATAAAGTTTCAACCGACAAGGGACACATGGAGAAGGCATACGATCAATTAAAGTTTACTCAAATGCCAAAATCGTATGAACAATCAGTCGAAAATGATAACATTCAGTTGACAATACGGAGGTAAGCACACAACAACATGTGTACGCAAAATCACCGGAGCAAAACAAAAGCAATCAAATGACAATGCCGCGACGAAATCCAATAAGAGAACAAAATCAACAGAAAGGATTAGTCGTCGAAATGTGACCAAGGTCTGATCTTGCATAAAATTGAAACTGCAGCTTGTCTTTCTATATATATATATGTATATCCTTTATATTTGTTTTCAGTTTACAAGGTCATTTACAATTCTTATCACGCACACACGTATGGGATGAGCAGGGATAAACTATAGTGTTTTGACATTTTATGTGTGTTTATATTATTTATATTATCTTCTATCAATTAACGGATTATTAATACTACGCAGTTTTTAACCTACCGCTTTATATCATTCATATTTTTCTATGTATATGTATCGATCATGTCTATGAAATAATTGAGTTAAATAAAATGTAGTTCTAGAAGCAGTCATGTTATTTTAGTAGTTGTTTTATATATACATGATATAATAACCCAAATGTAGTTATAGATACACATGATACACAACATTACTGATTTTCTATAAAAAATGAATATTCTATGGCAACTACTGTGACTCGGGTTTTTAGTCTTTGACCAGTACATAAAGATCTAACAAATATATAACAGTAAACTACTAATAATAGTTCATAATTAATTCTCATTAATAAGTTGAAGTTTTGACTGTTAATCAATTTGATTCCCTTATAATGGTCATTGCGTTCAGAATTCAAATTCTTTAATTATTGAAAAGATGTTTTCTCACGTAATACATTTTTGTAATAGATATATAGGTTACTTGTAGCCATGTGTTTACATAAGAAAACAAATCGTGTTCCAATAATTTCCCTAATTATTTATCATTTATCATCTTCCTTACTTGGTGATTATTTTTCTTTAATCAACGTGTGGTTCGTTTGATCTCAGTTATTCTTTGGTCAAAGTTCAATTATGACGTCAAGTGTTTTTTGCTTTCAACTGAAGTTCCTATTGCGACGTCATGAAAAAAGGCGACCTTGTTTGATGACGTCGCATAAAAAGAACACATATTTTGTGCAGATTAATAGAAAAAAGGAATGAGTTTAACATCATAATGTTTAATGATTATTAAAGAAACAGATTCCTTCACCAAATCTCGTGTTATACAATATTTATCTACTCTTGACAGTTCAATTTTATATATTTAACTGTCTCGGGTGGATAAATATCGTATCTCACTCGATGTAGTGGTAAAATCTATATATCTAAACAGAATAATTGTTTATTACACGAATGAAAGACCGGATACATAAAACAATATACCGATTGAGATAGACTAAAACAAGATCAATTCATTCAAGTGACTATCTATATATAGAGGCCTTGGTGGCTGGGTGGTCAAATAAATTCGTTTACGTGATTACTAGACTGTTGTTGTGAGTGTTGACACTCTCGTGGTAGATGCCTATGTACACGTTCCTTATTGATTAGGCGTATCAGTTTTTGTACCGATGATCGGTGGTTCACTGTTGGTACTTGTTTCTATGATGTTGTCATAATACCTGAAAATTACATTAAACAGCAACATAATACATTTTGCTGCATTACTATAGTTTAGAGCTTTAAATTTTGATTAATTGATTTGTAGATATGCAAACTAAGTCAATAGTATGTTATCATTCTATTACAATTCAAAACAGATAAATCACATGTCATAACCATGTAAAATACGGAGATGAAACATAATATTTATTAAGGCAACAATGTATCAAATATTAAATGAAGTGCATAGAAGAAAGTATATATACACAAGTGTCAAACACGCAATATTTATAGTGGAAATTTTGTTGTTCCACAGTATTAGTTGCTTTTATAAATCAACCTAGTTCACAGAAATTCGTATTTGTATCCTTATTTTTTAAACATAATTACAAGTCAGTAGTAAGGTAAGAGATTTAGCTAGCTATAAAACCACTATGATAAGGAGATGCCTCCCCTTATAATAATAATTCTTTATTTAAAGAGGGTTACACAGTTAGCTATAAAGCTAATCTTCCCTGAGGCCCTCATGAAATACAATGAAATATAACAAACAATTACAAAATATCAAACAGACACACATACATGAATAATGAAATAAAAATTGTTATGAAATATACAATTTTCAAAACAGGTGAAAGTTACAAATTCATATATGACATGTATAGAATTGGCATCAACAATATCATAAGTTTGAGTAAGTGTGTGAAAATTATTATGCAAATAAAAAACGCACAGCTTCTTAATGTTCCATCAAGTAATTTTTTTTAAATCTTTTTTGAATGAGCTTGTACTTGATGTTGATTTTTTCAGGGATATTGGTAAGTTATTCCATAAAATAGATCCTGAATATATAAAAGATTTCTTAAAAAGCTCTGTTTTGGCTTTTGGAACTTGTAAATTTTTGCAAGAGGCATTTCTCAAACGATATTGGTTTATTTCTGGCATTTCTTTAAAATTTTCAGTGAGATATACAGTAAGAGCCTGTCCATGAGAAAAACATGCAAAATAGTCCGGAATCAATATTTGCCAATCTTTATGAAATCTTGTTTGTAGGTTAAACTTACCATAACTACTGTAAATAAATATAATGTTTTGATCTGATTTATATATCTTGGCCGTAGGGCGCGCCACCTGTAATTTGGAAATTTTCGGATGAAAACCAATAGAAAATACACAAAATATGCATATTTTGAAACAATATTTAATGTATTTATAAACATATCATCAACAAAAGTGGCATCAATTGTAAAACATAATACAAAGACCTTTTCATAGCCATATCTGCCATGAAAAAAAAAATTGAAGTTACCCAAGGGCAGATAACTCTGTAAATTTTGGAATTTTCCAAATTTCCTATTTTCTAAAAAATGCCAAAGTTCATAGGGTTGTACATACAAAGATAACACTTTTATTTCTTTCTTTTTGCTTTTTTTACAATAATTCAAGTCTTACTTGCTACCATAGAACAGATTTGGCTTTGCATTTGAATATCAAAAAAAATATTTCCAATCTACTATCCCCCCTTTTTTTTAAACCTGAAAAATTGATAAAATTCCAGATTCAATAAAGCAAACAGTGACTGATTAAAAATGAACACTGGAAGTAGGGTTTTACTCAGATTATACAAGAGACTACTTTAAATTAAATAATTCTTTTAAAATGTCTCGATGGGCATGTCTATCTGATATCACTCGCCCCTCTTCTACAGAAAGTATGATTTTTTTTAACATGAAAAACATAAGTGACCCTAACATTTTATTATAAGTTTTTGTATTTCCCTTAATGTAGCATTGGCCCATTGACAGGTTAAATATTATACTCTCCAGTGCCTTTATTTAAAACTGTTTTCAGTTTACAATGCGTATTCAAACTAATAAATAATATAGTGTTTGACATACATAAAATAACAACCTGCATGTAATCAAATGAAGATTAGTGAAAACAAAGAGATAAATCTGGTCCTCTGTAATTCTTATTATCTCCCATGGTAATATTTACAACAGTTAAAATCAATAGAACAATGTAAGACCACTAACACTTATTACCTACTTACATGCCTTAGTTTGAGGATTGCAATTTTTTCTTATCCAAACACAACATTTGTTTGTACTTACCATGCTTACTAAAGTTTACTGTTCTGAACACTTAAAAAATGATTCTATAAATTTTATCATTACTTTTAATATGCTGTTTTTGTCCCTAGTTACTTTCCTTTTATTTCACATAAAACTTTTAACATACTCATACTAATTTGTGTTATTAAATTATCATTTGTTTGATATTTCATCAGTAGAGGAAAAGAAAAATGGGGCAAAAGTCAAATAATTAGCAAAAAATCAAGTATTTCCAGCTTTTAGTTTGACAATATCAATTGGAGAATTAACATACCAGGAGAGGTGTCCCATTATCAATTATGCTAAATACATCTTCTATTTTCAAGTGAATTACAATTAAAATGGATAATTGTGAACAACAATATCTGTGTTATAATACAGCAATATAGTTTGTCTTAATTTATAAAAAATCATTTTCAGATGCCAAAGCAACATTGACCACGTCAGCATGATATTCAAACGCATCTATTTCAGCTAGGGCTTGTTGAAGATCTTCATCATTCTTGGTTTCTTTCTGAGTACCAGTATGAATTTCAATAGACTGTGCATTCTTTCTCACAAAGTTTGAAAACAAACTTCTTATTCGTGATGGGGAAAGCCATTTTTCCTGCTTAAATACTTTGTTCCCATCATCATCCCTTTTAGTTTTTAATTCTTCAGCTATATCCTCAAAACTTGGTCGTTTACCTGTTGTGTTAAAATATTGATGTATTAAAGATATGTTGTCTTTGACTTTTTTTGAGAAACGTTTGACAGATTTGGAAGTTTTCAATGCCCAGTCTTTATTGTTAGAAACCAAAACAGTTTAAGGTGCTGTAGCTTGTACAAGCACTTTGTGTTCTCTTTCCACAGCAACACACTGTGAAGCCCAAGCTTTTTTAATAGAGTCAAACTGATTTTCTTTCTTATTATTGTACACATGATTACCAAGACAAATGGTTTTCCAGATAACATAATTTTGTATACACTTTTGAGCAAGACATATCAGGACATGGATACAACTGGTTATTCGGTGCAGAAATTGACTGATCAGTTTCATGGTCACCATTCCTTGGTACTTCTTCCATAGTTTGCTCGTCATATCTTACAGAGAGGATTGTCAAGGAACCTTTGTTGTTATGCAAGATTGGGAATGGCTCTTCAACCTACAAGAAGTGATATCCATATTACAAACATTACAAATACAAATATTATTACACATATGAAGCTAGCATTCTACTTACTTATTTTAAAATGCCAATAAAATATTGACCAACAAGAAACCAAATGTAAATTAAGGTGCATATGACCTTGATTTTGTGTCAATAACAGAATAGTTTGTGCAAAATCTCATAAAGTTACCATCCAGGTTATTGCAAAAATTGGACCTAGAAACTAAGTCAAATGTGAAATGTATAAACATTAAAAGATGTGGTATGATTGCCAAATAGACAATAATCAATTAAAGATGAAATGAACCACTAACATACTTCATAACAGGAACTAAATGCAATGTCAATGATTTGCCTCTGGAAACCCCCAAAAATGATTCGGACAAAAAAAAATCTAAACAAGAGGTGCACAATGACATTTTATTCTACAAGTATATACATACCAATATCAGTTATCAAAGCCTGCTTGCTGTCTTAAGATACAGGATACTTTCTGATGCAAGAGTAACATATTCCTAAAAGAAAGAGAAATATTTTACAAAGATGCATATATATGTATATATGTATATTATACATATTACACATAGTACCCAAAGATAAGTAGGTAGTGCAGACAAAGAATTCTAATAAAAACTGTAGTTAACTGTTTTTAGATCAGATCTAGAATTTTAATTCTAAAGCAGATGACTTCCATTGAGTATATGTAGTAACTTAAATATAAATTGTAGGCTTGAAAGATAAAATACAAACTTTGTCTCAAGTAATTTTTCAGTTAAAACAATTCATACCATAACAAAGGAAAAATGTTACTTAATCATGCAAGTAGAAAAAAGAAATCATGTACAGTAACTTAAAAATCATGCATTGTATAATTATTTTATATAGGGACCTTAATATAAGCTTGCACATGTATAAACTTTGTAGATCATGTACATATGCAAACATTTTGATAATTAATGTGTATTTACATGTATGTAAATGTTTCTAGTATATCATATTTGGAAATTCAATATATCTTAAAGTGCCCTGTGGAAGTCAAATCATGCTAAACGTGCGTAACATTTTGTAAACTTCTTTGTGATTGTTGACTAAATTATGATCGGAAAATTTTGATTTATTTGGCAGTTTTTTTTATCAATATTATTTGATGGCTGAATTCATTAATTCACATTTGTTGTGAGTCAGTTTTCAAATGATTCTGATCTAACCAGTGCTCGGGCTATCTTACACCTGCAGTGTGGTGATAGTTTCTGTTGATCTGTGTTGATACATATAGCCTAAGCAATGACTATAAGATGAATATCAGCACTGTTCCTTTACATTTTTATTTCTTTGCCATGCATATATACTGATTTTTTCTGCCAGACCAATTCAAGCTTAACTGTTAACAAGTACATGTACATTTGTACCAATCTGTGTTGACATATGCATAGTCAATGTAGCCATCCCCCCAAAAAAAAATTGTCTCAGAATATCTCCCAAATATTTTTTTATGCATGACATTTAATGTTTTGTAATAATTTTATTAAATTGAGTATTTCACATGAAGTGCATTTACATGTATAACCACCCCCCCTTTTCCCATACAAAGTTTTATCTAAAAAAAAGAAATTTTATCACACTTTTAAATCATACTAGGAATTTGTACCTGAACCAACTGGCAGAGATATTCTCTTTGTCATCCATAGCTCTTTGCATACTGATGCTGGTATGCCTCTGCTTGGTTTTGCAACACTCTGGTTTGGATGTGTAGGTGACTGGCACTTTCTTGTTTGACGCCTCCAATATATTCCAAAATCATCCCTGTGTTTCGGGCATATGTAAATGTCACACGACGAACAGTCTATTGAATATATCCCACTTCTGTACAGTATTAAAAGCCCTTCTGGTAGTTCATAGTCCATGGAGTTACACCCAAGACTACGTAAATGGGTACTTGTGGGTTTGTTACATTTGGTTATAAGGGATACACAGGACATTTGAAGCATAATGCAATGGTTGTCCACATTCAGATTTATAAGCAAATGTACATTTCATTTCATTCTTTTTTCTCATACTGCATAGTTATGCATTAATTACATAATTACAGATTGTCTATGAAATAATACAGCAGAAGATGTGGTTCCATTTTGTCTCCAATGTAAACATTAAAGAGTACAATCAGGGGAGGTAAATCAATGTTTTACTGGGGCACCATGCAGGTTTTGTCTTAATTTTTCTGTAGAGACAGAAATTTAAGATTAAGTTTGAAATTATTAAATCAAATATATCTACCAAATAAATATTTGAAATTAGAACTGTAATGTCCTGATGAATACTATAGTATATGAATATTGGATTAAGATAGGAAAAATATTTTGATAATTAAATTTATCTAAAACCCTTGAATTTCTCAATTATGATGTTAAAAAAATAATATTGTGTTTATAATTTTTCTCTTTAATTAATTTCTATATACCAGTAACTTTTAGATAAACTTCAGGAGTTTGTTTACAAGTAAATAGTATATTCTGTCTGAATTCTTCTTTTTTTTTCGTTAAAATTTTAGATTTTTTGACATGCTCAAAATGTCATTAATACTTATTTGCAAAGCAAAAGCTTACAGATTCTGAAGCTATCAACCTTATGAAACAAAAAAAGCAAAACAGAAACAAAATTCAGGTGTTATCTTGCAAATTATTAAATTTTGAAAACAGTAAGCAGCATCAACCTCTCTGTACCAATCATTTTTCAAAAGTTGGCATGATGCCAATTCATGTCATTTGTCAGTAAAACCCGTTTTGTGCAGGTGAAAACATGTTTAACTTCCATTCTGTCAAAGAAAATTACTACTTTTGATGGTGTACACAGAGTGCCTACATGGTAGCCTTCCATATACATGTCACATAACATTTAAAAACTAGCTTCCGGACGATTTTTGGCATATTGCATGGTTTTCTCATAGACAAGCTCTTAAAATAAATAGTAATTCAGCCAGAATTGATAGTCTGATATTTTAAGAACTTATTTTTTTTTTTTTTGTTAATTTATGTAATGGCCTTATTCGATATCTTAATTTCGATATAACTTAACGACTTAAATTGTCATACCTTGCTATACCTATGTCGAATCATATAAAATAGTATGTAAATCATTTTCAAATCCTGTATTTTTAACACTTTTAGAAAAATAAATATAACACTGTTAAATCGAAGATAGAATTGTTCATTATTAAATGATAGCCATATAAATGTATCATTCAAATCCACAAAAAACTGACAAGAATGAAGAACAGAAAGTTACTCTTACCGTCCGAGCTTTTACTTAATCGAATGAATGCATACCCTAATGAATAGTTAAATGAAGAAGTATCTGTACTGAATATACTGAACATGTTGAATGTATGAAAAACTAAGTACATATTAGATGTTAAAAATTAAATTGTGAATTGGTCAGTGGTGTGTAAAATGTACAATTTACAGTTCTTGTTGACTCTAATAAGACTGTATTATAAAAATATATCTATATTATTAAATTGAGTTTACTCGGGATGTTACTAAGTCTTTATTCTTGCGTAGCATTTTTGTTTCTTCATTTTTCTATTTACCTTTGATCAACTTTTGATGACAAAAAAAAAGATAGGCATATTTAAGATATTATATTCTGTATGTTATGTTTTTGAAATCCGGTGTTATCTGTATCATGAGACTGCAGCACTTTTAATCCATAATTATATGGTTTTGAACATAGAACTACACAGAATCAATAATATACGAATATATGTACATGGATAAACAAGACAGTAATGCAGTGTATCAAACGTCAAAATTGTTATTACTGTCTTATTTTATACAAAACGTCATTGAAAGTAATGTTAACTGTCAAATGCATGTTCACAGATTTGACTCTTAATCTGTTTTTAGGTGTAATACCACCATTGATTTCCCCTATTAGTCTTTGTTAAATTGGCACTTATAAAAAAATTGTACAGTATTTACCTTTATTTCAACCAAAGAAATACTTTGCATGAATAAAGTTTAATCCTTTCCAGTGCTACAGTGAAAATTTCACACTACATTTCATTGAATATAAGAAAGTAACCGGCATCGGAAGTAAACAACCCAATTTTTACACTGTTATTTACTGGTTACCTGCTTTGGTAACTATGTAACCTTAACTTTCCAAAATATTTTATAAGACCATCAAATAAAAAAAGAGTGATGCTTTCAGACACCCAACATACATGTTTATGACTCAGAAAAATTTAAAAGCATTGAAATGCAGGGTTAATTTTCTACAACTGTCAAATTCAAGGGAATATTTTTTTAGACCTACTTTCGTATGCAACCGGATGTGACGTATCATGATTTGGTGGTATTACACCTTTAAATTTTAATTGACTACATCCGTAAATGTGCATTAAAATTGTATTTTCAAATAAAAACAATGGATGGTTGTAAGAAGAGGTTCGATTGTGATAATATATTTGAAACAGCATACATTGTAGGTGTTTGACACGGTGTAAATTTATCTAAGATTTTTTTTTTTTAAATTAACCTATCATTGTCAAGGTGTAACACCACTTATTCGGGCCCGGCCAGAAAGCACATATCAGAAAGTAGTACATATTTAACGCAAAATAGTTCCTACACATGAGTGTAACTTTCAAAAGAATGTAGGATATGTAGGTATTTTTGGCACCAAATGAAAGCTGAAGGACTGGTAATTATTGTAGAACACTTTTGGACTTTAAATTTTAAATATTAAAAAAACTGCACTAAATTTTAAAAAGAGGGTACATTTTGTCTGTTTGTCAGATCTGAAGTACCTGTTTTGGTACATCCGAAGTTCCGGGAACCAGTTTTTTCTTATATGCCATTAAAGGTATGTTGATTTTTTCAGTAGAAGACACCATAAAGTGTTGCTTTGACATGCAATGATTGCCACTTTATTTGAACTTAAAATGAAAGAGATGTGCCTGGTTGAAATGGAGGAATTTAACATAGAAAGTAATGGGACCATGAATTAGTGGTGTACTTCCTATTACAGAGAATCATCAGAAATCCAATTTTTAGAAGTTGTACCTATTCCAATGAAAATAAGTCAAATTTGATTTTAGTAATCATGTTCAGTCATCTTTTTTTGGTTAACAATTTTGTTTAAAGGAAATTTCAGCTCTTAAATTGGCATCCTAAGATAGTTTAGCCTTTTATGGTCATACAACATGCTTGTAGTTAAGACTTGACTCCAAGTTCATTTTTTGCAATTTTTTTTTGATTGAAATCAATAAAACATGTATATTATGACTTGTGTATGGTACAAAAAGGCTCTTGGTCAAATAATCCTATGATTTTTTTTAGGTTTTATTGTTTTTCTTATGGTAGCCGTTTACAATCTAGGCAAATGGTATATACTCATATAAGAATTCCAAAATCTTACTTTACATGCAATTTTGAACCAGTTTAGCAAGTTATCTATCTGAGGGATATATAAATTGCTCTTAATAATCTATGTTTAACCACAGAAGTATGGTTTATATAAAAAAAAATGCCCTTTTCAAATTTGAAGAAAAAAGGGGGGACAATATTCTCAATTATGTCTGAACTTTGGACTAATATATCTTTATTTGATAAAGAACCTCTGATAAAAATATGACTATTGGTAAGCACATAGCCGTCCTAAAAGATATTATTAAATAAAACAATAATATTGAGAATAAAAAAGTATATTGGTCAAAATATAATATCCATATGCAGTTTTCTTTGAATAACCTATATATTACTACCAGTCTAATTTGAGCTTAAAATTGGTAAAATAGTATTTGGTCTAAAGCTTTATATGTTTTTATTGCATCAAATAGGTCATAGAATGAAATAAAGTAATGCTCAAGTCAATATAGGAAGTTTGGTTCTGTTATAGGTGTAACACCACTAATTCGTTCCCGGCCAGAAAGCACTTACCAGAAAGTAGTACATATTTAACGCAAAATAGTTCCTACACATGAGTGTAACTTTCAAAAGAATGTAGGATATGTAGGTATTTTTGGCACCAAATGAAAGCTGAAGGACTGGTAATTATTGTAGAACACTTTTGGACTTTAAATTTTAAATATTAAAAAAACTGCACTAAATTTTAAAAAGAGGGTACATTTTGTCTGTTTGTCAGATCTGAAGTACCTGTTTTGGTACATCCGAAGTTCCGGGAACCAGTTCTTTCTTATATGCCATTAAAGGTATGTTGATTTTTTCAGTAGAAGACACCATAAAGTGTTGCTTTGACATGCAATGATTGCCACTTTATTTGAAATTAAAATGAAAGAGGTGTGCCTGGTTGAAATGGAGGAATTTAATATAGAAAGTAATGGAACCATGAATTAGTGGTGTACTTCCTCAAATATCAAATGTCTTAATACGGGGATAAATTTGGATTATAATAGAACCCCAAGCAGTCAATTTTTGATACCGAATCAAATCTTAATATTGGAGCTTGTTTACCTAGATGTGACATTATATAAGAACGGGGCCTCAAATCAAGAATCTAAAGACACAAGTGTATTTAGCATATTAAAGAAACCCCAAAATCGTACAATATACCGCATTAATATTGAAATTGGTAAAGAAATAAGTAATTCATACTTAGTAATCGAAACGATCCAAAGCTACCTTGTAATCTTGAATTGTGTGGTACAATTTCATAATGATCCATACACTTATACGTAAGTAATAGTCTTCAAACCGAATGATTCTGGACAAGGACGACTACAACAACGACGATGACGACGGCGACGTCACACTATTATATGGCCGCGAAATTTGTACGGTTTGTATAACAACAAATTCCACAAAATAAGAAACCATACAACTATCCTAGGGATTATACATTTTACAGGGTACATGTTTATTTCCACTGCATTTGTGCGCATATCCAAAGTCTGAAACATTCATTCTGTGTTTGTCTGGTGCGTTTTTTTTTTCTTTTTTTCCCTTCTTTTTATTTAACACATATTTCATAAGTTATCACCTGTAACATCAACCCAGGGGATCAACTAAGGGGACCCACAACTTAAACAGTCTCGTTTGTCATAGAAAAAGCAAATGAAGGCAATAAACTTCCATTAAAAGTAATTGACATTTATTTTCATAATTACAATATATCTATGTACAAATGTATATCTAATTATCCTCTATATTTTTTCGTACAAATGCTACCTGTATTCATTAGGCAGTTTGAATCTTATAGCACTTCTCTCTGTTCTTTTGTTATGTTCATTTTTGTTACATTATATTTCGGGTTGAGAGATCTTTTGCTACGTGCTACTCGTTAAACATTATTTGAAAATATATGTGTATTTCATTCATAAAAGTTGGATTTAGGATTTTTTGTTTCAAAAAAGGATTCATTTTTAAGATATTATGAGTATATATTTGCTTATAATACCGGATGTCCATTTTAAAAGTATTATTAAAGACATAATTTCAATACACAATGGAAAGTTTAAAGTATATAAAGGGAGTTGAGTGCAATGTATATTATAATTCATCAGTATTGAAGGAGTCATTACACCGGCCTAACCACCCCAAAAAAATATATTTTGATACAAAAAATCTCACACAGAATAGAAAAGGCTACGTTTTCGTGTTTGATTTAAGAGATTTGAACAAAAATAACATTTCATGTTTAATCCTATTAAAAATCCTCGATTCAGTCAAACCTTTCTTCTGATATTTTGCGATGTTTCTAGTTGTTTAAAGTAACCTATTTCGTGATCAAATATCTTGAATTTGAAAAAATACATGTATCTGTGTTTATGACAACCAAAATGATACTTGTTTCCGTTTTTTGTAATTTTTCGATACTCAATTTTGAACAAAATTCCCAGATTTTCTCAAAAATTTCAGCCAAACGTCTTCCATTTTTTATCTTATATAATTTTTAGTCTTCGGGGATTGTTTTTTGTGTCCTCTTCCCTTTCTATTTTAACTGATTGTTAAGGGGCAAGCATAAGGTCGTGTCCGTGCGTTGAGACCGATTTATTGGCGCTGGGCTATTTTCTGCGTTTGTACCGGTCGAGTTGTCCTATTTGCTCCTTTACCGTCTTCTATCTCAATTTCATGTTTTAAAAGTATCTTTACACTACTAAATGAATGTTAGTCATAAAAGGTCTTATTGGTCGTAATGGTATCTGAAAAGTCTTAAAAATCATTATTCAGTCACATTCAGTGTTTCACAAGAATGTCCAGTTCAGACAATCTCTTGCAGACAATTCAGTAAGATATTATATTCACAGGAAGTCAATAACTACTGAAAATTCTGAACATTGGATGCACAAATCTAAGTTAACTGCAACCGTAATAGATAAGTTTGAAATGACTAAAAGACTGGAAATTTATTTTATCAGATTATCAGGAACTGTTCAGATAGATGTGCTTGTTTTACACTAACATTTACTATTAGTATTAGTACCGACTATTTTATGAATTATATCGAATTCTTAAAACAACGTTGAATCATTTCATCTGCAACACATTGAAATACTACATTATAATCTGAGCTTTGTTCTTTATTTTATTTTTCTGTATGTTTTTAGTATGCATATTTCTGTGTAATATGTAAATGATGTACTCATATATGCTTGAACGTTAATATGGTTAATTTATTATGTGATGTGTTTAAGACACAAAAAGTTTCCTGTATTTCGATTTAGCAACATCTCATACACCACTTTTATATAATTCTGTCAATAATGTGTGGTTGATGACCAAATAAGACTGCCCCTTTCAGAACAATAAGATCAGATTCTGTAAATACAACTAGATCTTTTCTAGGAAACGATTTCTTTATCCTGTCTTGTAATATTTCTGATTCAGCGAAGCCGCCAACTAGAAGTATAGTTGTCACTTCATCGTTCACAATTCTCAAACTTCTTTCTATTTCTTGAACTATTTGATGAACCGACGGGAGGAAAAATGCATACATTGTATCTTTAGCTATTCGAAGTTTGTCCCCAACTATTGAGATATTGTGTTCATGCTGCGATTGCGCTATCATTTGTCGAAAAGAAAGTTTGCGATATCTTATACATAACTGATCAAATACGATAAAAGGGAACGTAAAATTTATTGTTTTTCTTGTGTTGTTCTTGGTCTGTAGACGTTTCGCGCAATCGAATTCTCGTATAAGCTCCATATACCTCCCTGAATGCTCAACTTTCAGTGATTGAATGACATCTGGGCCTACTATTTCTTTCAATATCTCCAGGAATTTTTCATTCACAGTTGTTCCACCAAATGGACCACCGGAAGGAGGACATAGTTCTCGTAGTTGATATTCATTTGTTCTCTCATGCACACTGACATCAAAAGTTCCACCTGAAAAAAATCTACAGTTTTGTTTCCATGTTGTGGTTGGTCAATTAAAACAAAGGTTTTTTTCACAATTCAGATGACAGTCGTCTCTTATTAGTCTCAGTAAACATTTGTATTCATTTTATCTTTCTAGTTGACAAATCTATCAGAAAGGAGTGCCCCAAAAGTATACTTTATATGTTGCAATAAGAATGTGTACATGGATTCCCCACTCGCACTATCGTATTCTAATTTCAGTAGACCGTGAAACAGGGGGTCAAAACTCTAATTAGGTATTACAATATGAAACTTCCTTGACCAAAAACCTTAATCTGAATCGGGAAAAGATGGACGGACAAACGAACGGACACACAGACCAGAAAACATTATGCCCCTACTATCGTCGGAGGGCAGACAAATACTAAAAATCAATCAAACGAAAAACAATATTGGTCCTCGATGGTATCACCAGCCAAGTAGTCAGTACTTAGGTGTTGACATGAATATCAGTTGTATGGTAATTTTTATAAATTTCCTGTTACAAAAGAATGACTTTTTTGAAAAACTAAGGATTTTCTTATCCGAGGAATAAATTACAAGTACCTTAGCCGTATTTGGAATTTTTGGTTCCTCAATGCTCTTCAACTACTAGTATGTACTTGTTTGACTTAATAACTATTTTGATCTGAGTGTCACTTAGCGTCACTTATGAGTCTTATGAAGACGCGTCTGGCGTATTAAAATATAATCCTGGTACCTGTGATAACTAGGTATTTTTACTAACCTCCAATATCAATAACCATATACTTCTCTTCACTGTTAGTTTTCGCTGCAACACATTGGTTTAAATAGTATACCGATGCTGCCTCTGGTTCAAGAACGATTGAAAGCTGTCCCTTGTTTATGCCAACCCGTAAAACCAAATTAATAAAAAGTACATCATATTTAGAATAAGAAGTATTTTCAACTAATTATAAACATTAATTACGTACACGGCTTTACGAATTCGTAAAAATCAGTGCAGAAAGCCACAGGTAAGTTATCCGGTTTAACAGTCTTCTATACAATTTGAAAATTAACCTAAAACAATCACATAAACTTCATTATGTTTTCAAATAAACAAGCGTATAGCAAACCTTTTCTGCGCATTTTCTCATGAATTCTTTTGCATTGAAATCCCATAAACCAGGGACTGTAAGAACCCAATAAATATTCTCCTGAGAATAGTCTATTCTTTCAATTAAATGCTGTTCAAAATCCTCTTTCAAAGCCTTAATAGCCAACGGAAATACATCTATAGCTGCAATTGTCTGTTCTCGAATATCTTTGATTTCGATCTGTTCAGGTGCGACCTGAATAACAGAATTTAAAAAATATAAATGTATACAATGAATACGACAAAGAGAATAACGTGATACATGCTATCGATAGATCGATCTGTCACAAGACTATAATCACAATCCCTTCTTAATCGATATAGAGACGTTTTACTGCTTTATATACAATGTTGAGATTAGTTTGGTTATGTACAAAACACGCATACAATTATCATAGCAGAGTGCTTTGTCACTATCTTTTTGTTAAGATAAATTAAGAAAAAAGTATGCAACTAAACGATGGCATTTGGAACTTTTTTTAAGTTGAATACATGTGAAAATGAGCGCATTTTGTTTTAAACATATCAACATGATCATTGTAAGAAAATACGGGTTTTTATTACTCTTATCCGGTTAGTATTTAAAAAGGTATAGTCAAACTGTATTTGTCAATTGCTACATTTCCTGATCTAACACATTAAAAACGTGGTGAATAAATACCTTGGATTTGTGAAGAGCCATTTTGAATTTGTCGAAAAAATAATAGTTGTCTGCGTTCCCTTCAACAATTATATGTTCATAATCTTTTTCTGCGTCGTAACCAAAGGAAACTAATTCTTTGTCTCGTGTCATAAGAATACAAGAAGGAGTTTTAGACGAAATAAGCTGTTTCCCTCCAGAACTACATGATTGATTACATGTTATATCTAAGTGGTCAGTTTGGTAGGCTTTAACAGTTGAATATGCATATCCTGAGTAGCTTGTCCCAATGTCAATAGCTGCCACAACTGTAACTTCCTTTGGAACATATTCGTCTTGTTTACCATGTCTATAGAAGAGAGTATAATAATTCTAGAAGCTCGGCATTTGGTATATCTTATTTTCAATATCCTCGAACATTTTACTAGTAGCTTTTAATGAACTCTGCCAAAATTTAAAACAAATTTCAAATCATCCATAGCAACCGTGGTCCGTATATCTAATTCTGAAATCTTTTTTAAAACTATTTTAAAAGTTTCAAGAAAAACAAAACAAGAAATATAAGAATACTTACCCATAATCTAGTTCACCAGTTTCATGAAATGTATCAATAAACTGCACGATAATTTCGCCTGAAAAATAGTATACAGAATATATAATGGAAAATTTATTGCACTTAACACTGAACTGGTATATGAAATAATAATAAATATAAACACAACAAAAGAACTTCGCATGGAGGTAGAATGATAAACATCAATCGTTGTCAACTATTACTACTTGAACCACAAAAGGAAATACGTATACATTGCACAGGGTACTGGATAATAATTTGTATATACTGATGTGTAAGCAACACTACTCAAGACATTTATACTCACTCCGACTCGATAATTGAATGGAAGTTTTTAAGAAAGTCAGTGATATACAGCACACAATATATAATAATATTTCTAATTAACTTTTATAGAAATATAAACATCAATATACACCAAGTGTCACAATAAATGATTAATACCTTATAATGTTATTTTTTGTTTTACTTTCTCGATCATTACTTGTCGATTGTGTTCTTTGTTGGATGTTATTTTATTTGCCCTTTCTTGGAAGTATTTTAGCACTCGTTGTGTTTTAATTAAAAAAAAGTCTTTCGTTACACATATTATATGTGACTTTCAGGTACGTATTAAGATAATACTAATTTTCATTATACTCAATTCCCACACAACTGAAGGAATTATTTTTGGACAATGTTTACCATCGTGAATATTATAATGTCGTATAAGACTATATCATCTCATCCAATCAAATATCATTTGTCATTAATTTTCAGTTATAACAAATACAGAAAATATTACATAGCGTGAAATTATATATGATATTCATTGTTTCTTATTAGAAAGAAAATGGTATTATATTTTCGTGGTTCTGAATAAAATTATATAGTTAATGTTCCTTAATGCAAAGGCGACCTTTGGTTGGTTGTGCCATCATTTGATAACATCTCTTTTTCATTTTATCTTCATATTTTAACCGTTTTACAAGTCATTGAAATTAATTTATCTGAACGTTTATAGTAAATGTAAATCAAGAAAAATGCTTCAAACGAAATATACTTTCATGTTCTTACCATTTTCATCTTTCTCTATTTGGAATTTAAATGTTCTTTTCTTCAGCTTGTCTCCAGACGAATCTTTAAAATAAGGATTTTTTAGAGTAAAAACAATGTTACATGTCTATGCTATAATAACATATAACCCCTAATATACTCACTTCATGTATGTGCCATGTATATCTAAAACAAAAGTTAAAACGCCTTATGATTCATTGTTGATGAGAATCAAAGATTCGAATTCCATAAGATGGATAATTATCCTATTCTATCTTTTTTGTGTTTTTGGTCAAAAATCATTTATAGCTTCTCACGTATTCAATAACCTTAACAACTTCGGCATATACGGTATGATATTGTTCATTCCTGGTGAAGGTTAGTCCAAAGAAGCGTTATGGTTACATTTTTATAAAGTGTTACTCGTAGGTTTTATGTATGACCGCTGCTTACTATAAAAACTAAGAACATCTAATTCAGTTTTCTAGTTGGAAAACTATTCACTGAAAGCCATAACCCGACAATTAGTAACACTTTTGGAATAGTTCGATCGAGAATATCGAAAAAATATAGTCATTAGGCTATGGTAACATATCAAATCATAAAAATATGCATACCTCTTGTGCCTTTTAAAGACAACAAATCAACACTATACCCCGTTAGATTTTTGACGATGCATGTATGAACAACACGAACGGTAAAATATTAACACAAAAGGACATTTATACATATGCCATGTTCCATTACAAATTAGTTTTTGTTTTCTTTAATTTGACATATATTTTTATTTTTTTAATTATTTTGTATGCAAATTAAAAACTTCTCTCACTTACGCTTCACGTGCATTCCACTACATTCAGGGCACATTTGTCTCTCTACGTCTACCTCGCGTTCAGTCAACATGTGCATGAATGTTATAAGCATATCTTCGCGTGTAAGAACATATTGAAGAAAAATACCAGCTCTTTGTGTTCTTGATATACTACCAATATTGTCTAAACACTTGTGTTGAATAAAATCAGGCACAGTTTCCGTCTTATTCAAGGTTTCTGTAATAGCATCTGTTTCGATCTCATCCAATATCATATCATAGTTTTTTATAATTGTCTTTTGAATGCATCCTACAATGTGAATTTCAGGTTAAACAAGGTCGAAAAAAGTTTAAGTCCAGCATTTATTGCATTTGATTACAAAAACTAATCATTGATACTAGGATGAAATTTTATATTTACGCCAGACGCGCGTTATGGATTTTCTTTGGATTTTTGTATATTTGCTGTTCTACTTTTCATAAGGTTATTACTTTAAGGTCATTGCTACTTACTAATGAATAATTCTTACGTTTTGCTGATTTTATTTAATCATGTTTCATAAAAAATAAAGAGATTTTCTAAAAATATTAACATGATCAAAGAGAACAACAGTTACTATATATATTTTTTTTGTCATGGCGATATTACGCAAAGTTTTTGTATTTCTAAAATGTTTAAATGTCCATTTGAATTGGTATCTACATTTTCTCTTTTGACAATAATTGAGAGAACATTTTATGTTTTAATTCTATAATATTTATCCATATTTGGGTATTGAACATATTCGACTTTACTTTCAAATACAACTTTTTAGAGGTACAAAAAAGCTCAACTTTGAACTCATTGCATTATGTTACTTACTAGAACAATCTGTTGCATACTTTGGTCCAACATTTGTCAAAACCAGCTCTTCATCTACATAAAAAAAAAAGCAATATGCATTTTTATAAGATGTATCGCAGATAACATCCACCATCTTTTACAGTAAAATAGCATAAAACTATTGGTATAGATCTGTAAACTAATTCAGACAGTACAACCAAACAACAATTTTGAACAGTTCTTTTTGAAAACCTTGTGTTGACAGTTCTATTTTAGATATATTTCTGTCAGTTCTACCCAGCAAACATTCATAGTTTACGGTTTTAGAACAGTTGTATGGCAAACTGTTTATTCTGGCAGTTCTTACGGTATGTAAGAACTTATCCCTAATTTCATTTTTTTTGTGCGTTAAAAACTACTTGGTAGACAT
Source organism: Mytilus galloprovincialis (assembly GCF_965363235.1). Lineage (NCBI taxonomy): Eukaryota > Metazoa > Mollusca > Bivalvia > Mytilida > Mytilidae > Mytilus > Mytilus galloprovincialis. Next base: position 44,984,448 of record NC_134842.1, on the reverse strand, counting down.
AACATCGTGATTATATTATTGAACACTAAATAAACAAGTAACAAAATTCAATAAAGTTCATGTTAATGATAACATGTATAAGTATGAAAAAAAAATCAAAAGCTCTTTGCAAAACATATGATTACATGCCAATACGTTCATATAAAAAAAAAATTTCAAGGCAGGACGTATGTTGAATAATGAAGGAAAAGCAAATATATTTTAAAGGTCAGCATAAGGGTTTTCCCAATCAATTCTATGTATACAAACTTTTCAACGTGTAGTTATTGCTTACCAAAAGTTTCATTTAGAAATGTATCTTCATCCAATTCATCAATTTCTACCAGAACAGAAGTTTTCTCTGTAATGCTGTTTTTTACTTTGTCACTTTGAAGCATCTTCCTTACAAAGGTTGTCATCGTTTTGGTTTCAGTTTGTCGTAGTTCAAATGATTTGTCTTTTGAAATGTTGAGTAAGAGATATATTGACCCCTCTCTTAAATTAAGAAGAGGACTGTTAAATACGTCTTGAACAGCTTGATCGAGAAGACCACCGTCATTTGCAAGCAAGCTTCTTTCAGTGTCTGCTGGAAGCGCTCTTAAACGAGCAGTTAATCTTAATGTTTGCCCACTTGGAATGAAGAGATCTATAAACATGTTAAAGTCAATTACTATAACGGCTACGTTTGACACTTTTGTATAAAATTGAATGAACATAAAAAACAACACAATACTTAAGAAAGGGTTGAATAGTGTTTGCATTTTGAATGAAGGAAAATGTTAGGTGAACGTCATTGAGACAGACGATCGACAACATAAAATTGTTGATATTTATTGCGCAAAATCTATAATTTTTTAAAAGTAGCATATTGTTCTATTATCAGTGACGATTTTACGTATAAAAGTAAATAATTCAGAATATAAAAAAAGAAACGCGTGTCCGAAACATTTAGTTTATTCCACATTTTGCTAATTCAGATCGGCAATCTAAAGGATATCTGACAGCTGTTTTTTTTTTCTGCAGCTGACCCAATATACTGACCGACTTTAGAAACGCAACACTAGATTATTCTTTTCAATTCTCAATTTCCAACATGCACTTATTGTAAACAAACTTATGAACAGAAAGTTCTTTCATTACTTCAATTTAAAAAAAAATGCAAATTCGGTAGTTGAATTGATTACGTCATTTTCAACATTCAAATATTCCGGTATACACTGAAACCTTGATGTCCCCTTACCAATGAACGTGTCACCGTCAACAGCAATGATTGCTTGTAACAAAGGCTAAAATGATTGTCAGGAAGGTCAACCAATTCTGTTCGCCGCGTTTTGGGTTTTTGTTTTGCACCTTCTGATTTTACCGTTGTTCCACCCATTACAATTGGTTTTGGCAAATATGCAGTTGAAACTTTAAGGCTTTAAATGTTTTTTTCTGCAGTCGATTCTTTGGCGAAACGTTTAGAGTATAAATCTGTGCAAAATGGCATTCAGCAATTTCATAAGCAGTTGACGTTGCAGCTATGGAACTGTTTAGCTAATGACGTTGTGTAATCAAATTCTATTGACGTTGCATTTTCACTACATGTTGATCTGGTCATTAAGGGTCTTCAAAAAAAATCCCGTCTACCGGTATGATTGTCGGAAGATCAGTAAATTGTGCAAGAGAATACCCAAATGCAAACAACTTTGAGAAGGTATCAACAAATCAATAAAAATATACCATAAATCGATGCATATCAAACATCCAAACGAAAGCAAATACAAAAAACAGTAGACTTTCATCTTTTGATGATTAAAAATCAAACAATACTATTTTTTTTTAATCCGAGATGCAGTGTTTGTCATATTGCTTAAAAGTTTTAAAGTTTTAAATAGTGTTTTCTTAAATATTATTTTAGTGTTAAAGTAGAATATATTTTCGAAGGAAAATTTTTCTAATAAACTGGGAATTTTTAGCTTTGTTTCGTCGACGAGATAACAAATTGAAAGATCATGCATTTAAAACTTTTGCAATTTAGCTTGCCTTGAAAAGGTGTAATAGGTCGTGTTGTTGTTAATTGTTCGGCTAAACTGGCATATCCTTCATGTTCCAAAACAAACAGAAATTTTGGAATCCAATCCACTTGTACTTTTCTAAAAACACAGTTAATGAACGTTTCGACCTTTTTCCTACGACCTTTTGACAGCTGGATCTCGTCATGGTCGCTGACCGCTATTACGTCGTATTCAAGCATTGTATCCAGGGTCTTGTTAATTTCTAACTGATCTTTTATATACTCTATGTGTTGCCGCAGACAGCTTTTGGTCACATTTTGATAACGTTGCTTTGCCTCTTCGGGAATTGCATTATCTGGGAATAAAATGAACTAAAAAAATTAATTACAACTACGTTAATCAAATCACATATTATCTTCATTTGAGTATAATTATATATTGTACTATACCTAAAACAAAAACAAACGTTTGTTGGAGAGTAAAAAAAAATAAATGGATTGCATAAACAAAAACCGCGATAGCCTTTCCCCACTTCTTACCCAACCCAATCACTTAAAAACTTAAAACACCTTAAAAGATATTGTATTTTACTTTGCATGTTATGTTTCTGCATTATGAATCAAACTTGCAATCGCTCGGTTTTTTTTTTTTTTTTTTATATAAATGTATTTTATTGATTACCGACAAGACAAAAAGACAATCTGAACTATGTCAAGTTGACCTGCACTTAAATTTTGTAATAGATTTTGACATGATGGAAGATATAATCTTTTAAATAATTTATTGAGGTCTGGAGCTGGCATGTCGGTTACTGCTAGCAGTCCTTTTTTAAATATGTTATCATTGTCATTTTACTAAGTTTCTACTGTTATATGTTTCAATATCGGACTCGACGCGAACTTCTTTTGCGAGTGGCCAAGTCATGAACCTCTTAATTTTGTCCGTGTTGTGCGTTGATTTAATTTTGATGAATTTGTATATTGTGGAGCTTAGTGTGGCCTTAAATCAGCTGAACTAGTAAAATGTAAACATTATTGTAAAAGGATTATTTGAGGCTCTGCTTAGGATGTATGATTTGTTTGCTGTGTTAAAGATTTATTGATGGCAATGGGCTGCTTTCTGCTCTTATGTCGGGTGTTTGCGTCCTTGACACATTTATCGTTTTTATTCTCTGTGCAATTAATATTTTGTTTTAATTCAACATGATTTCATTATAACGAGTTTTAGAAAACATCTTTCCTTCCGTACTGTTATATGTTCCAATATCGGACTCGATGCGAACTTCTTTTGCGAATGGCCAAGTCATGAACCTCTGAATTTTGTCCGTGTTGTGCGTTGATTTAAGTTTGAATAATTTTGTGGAGTTTAGTGTGGCCTCAATTCAGCTGAACTAGTAAAATGTAAACATTATTGTAAAAGGATTATTTGAGGCTCTGCTAAGGATGTATGATTTGCTTGCTGTGTTAAAGATTTATTGGTGGCAATGGGCTGCTTTCTGCTCTTATGTCGGGTGTTTGTGCCTTTGACACATTCATCTTTTCTATTATCTGTGCAATTAATCTTTTGCTCTAATTCAACATGGTTTCATTATAACGAGTTTTTGAAAACATCTTTCCTTCCGTATATATTTAATTTATTTATGCATTTCTATGCTAGATTTTAATCGGACGTTATGCCTTCCTAAATGATTCCAGTTCACAAAAGTCAACATCAAATATTCAATTATATTATTTGACGGCTTTAATTGAATTAGATTACTTTACCTGGTGTTAGCAATGTCCTTATATTAAACCCTGAAAGAAGGTTCAGAAATTTCCAACATTTTGCTTCGTCTGTTTCACACACTCGTTTAAGAATGCTTTCACATTGCAGAACACTTCCATGCAAACTTTTCATAGTTTGGTATATATCGTGATCTATCAATTGTTCTCGATATGATGTTTCAATAATTTCGTTTATATTTGTAGTTCCAAGAAACCTTTTCAGACAGCGAAAGTTTTGCCTTATCCGTATGCGTGCAGTGCCTGAAAGTGTAGAATGTCTTTCAACTCAAAGCGTTATTTTCAAAATGCTGAAAAACATGTTTTTGAAGAACATGAAAGGTTACGTTAAACAGGTAAATTACTTATTGAATCAATTGATGATAGATACTGGACGTTGAATGGCAATTGTGCCATGTATGAATGTAATCAAGCGAAATACAGTAATTTGTATATCGAATAACAGGACTGGTTATTTAAAGAAATGAATCTGACAAATACAGAACCGTTTATTTCTAATATATAGTATCCGAACTAAACCCTGCACAAATTAACATCAGAATCGTTCTACTAGAAATGTTCTATTCATTCTATGATCCAACATATTCGAGTATCATAAACACCAACTGTTGATTTCTTTCTTTTCTTTCGATTAATATGCAGAGACTACTACTATTGGTATATATAGTGTAGCTGCAAAATTGTGCCCAACAGATAGAATTTTAGTCATTTTATAGTCATATCGATGTAAACATGAACTAATAAAGCAATTCAAATATCGAAACCAATAGTCCTAAATGAGTTTTGAAGATAGAAGGAATATATCAAATGACATTCAAATTTCATTATTTCAAGGAAAGCACACAGAGCAATAAAAAACACAAAACAGCATTACAGTCAAACATCATTATTCAACCCGCTACAAAAACAACTCATAGACGAGCGACATGAACCCCACCAAACACCAGTGTGGTTGCAGGTGCTCCGGGCGATACTTGAAATATATCCGTGGTCATATATGACAAATATATCCAACAACTATCTTCCAAGTAGTAATTGCAACCGTTATATATTCGAAAAAATGACTTGAGCATTACCACTTGAAACCATTGTCTTGATCGTTTCCATTTACATGTTGTAAGTAACAGCCCTAATTCAAAGAAATCATGATAGGAATCATATATTTTTATTGATAGAGTGGATTTATTAAAACGAGATAACTTAATCTACGTTGGTATTTTTTGTATATGAAGCAAAACGGGATCAATCAATCAATCTGTCATTTGTTAAAAGAGAGAAGAAAGATACCAAAGGGACAGTCAAACTCGTAAATCTAAAACAAAATGACAACGCCATGACTAAAAATGAAACAGACAACCAAATGACAGCACACATGACACAACTAAAGAATAAACAACACGAACCCCCCAAAAAACTAGGGGTGATCTCAGGTGCTCCGGAAGGGTATGCAGATCCTGCTCCATATGTGGCACCCGTCGTGTTGCTTAAATATTGTAATTACGTTAAATATTGTAATTACTAGTATACAAAAGTTAACAAAATCAAAGGCAAGAGGAAAGATATTAGGATTGTAAATACTCTAACGTATATTTAGAACTTCTGAGTATCCACATGTGATTCGCTAAATTTAAATAACAAATATTAACATATAACAACATACCTTTGATTAGACTTTCAAGACTATCATCTGAAATAATTTATATGCAAAGCATCAATTCAATTCATAATACACATGTACTGTAATAATCATAGAAAACATGTGACTCTTAATGCATTTCGTATTACGTATATCAGTAAAAACACTTTACCATATACTGTTATCCGCCTGAGCTTTATTTTTCACTTCAGATAGTTTGAGATTGTACAAAATGTAAAACATGAAAACACCTGATCGATCTTTTTAACTTTTTGGTTATAATATTCATAAATAACCCTAAAAATATAATTATCATATCAAAAAATACTTGAATGAGATTGGTTTGACTGTTATGTTTTAATCGATTTAATCGATACTGTCAGGTAATAATATTTCGCAAAACTAAATGTCTTTTTGTTTTATCCTTTATTCGATGTTAGGAATATATATCTAAACATTTCCCATTGTAATGTAAACTAAGATCAGTTTCGGTATATTTGTCAAAAAACATCAACTGAAAGTAAGTACTTACGGAAAATATTATGTCCTTATACTTCACGACCTCGTGAAAATGAATCAATGTTAACAACTAAATAAACATATGCGTCGTATAATATATTAATAAACATTATCAACATAAACTTAATCTTACCGTTTGACATCATAAAGCGTAAAACAGACTTGAATATAGGCATCTGAAACATACCAACATTTTACTTTGCAACATCCAAATAGGTCATTAAAACAATAATATACTTATTGCAAAAACCAAAAAAAAAAAAAAAAAAACGTTAACAGAATAAAGTATTTGACAACAAGAATATGTCATTATATAAGAATTACATTGAAATAAGTAAAACACATTTACCTGGTATGAATAGGAGAAAATCAGCTGTTAACAAAATAAATATATACGATTTTCGGAAAACCATTTGACATTTTGTGTTGATTTCGTTGCTAAAAATAGTATTCAATTTCCTTGTGCAGGACAAGGCCATCAAGGTAGATAATTGTTATCAATGTAAAAGTTAATATGTTATCGGGTTGACAATTATAAATGTTATATTAAATATAGGATAATAAGTCAAAGATTTTATTGATATAAAATCAAAAATATTGATTGTAATCAACATACAAACAAAGAACAACCATTAATCATTACAATCAATTATATATCAATACAGAATATAAAAAAATATGTAAAGACATGTATATAAAATCTTGTAATGTTTCAATACTTTTTCTCTCTGTATATCTTTTTGACCGAGGAGGAACAGCTTTTGATATAAGTAATACAGTATATATAATATATTCCATAACATAACTCAAGTTAGTGAACGTCTGAATAAATACATCTTATCAATACCTTTTATGCAACATTCACTGTCATCATAATCAGTACTTCGAAATATGAAATAGAATGTCTAAACGATTATTGAAAGATGGTACAATATATCTGAAATATTATGAAAATGTATTCCTCAAATAGCTTTGTGTATTCTTAGTTAAAGTGTAATTTACTTTAACTTAAAATTTACATAGGGGTCAAAAGTTGTACGATTTTTACATATTTTACTAAATGTATTCTGATTTTCCAAGACATGTTTAAATACAAATTTTTCAAATAACAATTTCACTTTGAATTTGTACTATACCAATCTGAGTTATTATTATCACCTGATGAGTAAATCGTATTCATCAAACTGTCTGGATTTGAATTGACAACATGATGCCAAAAGCATACACAAAGTTTAATGTCATCTACAGAACATGGGATCATATCCAATTCTCCCAAAACTGCAAAATATGATGCAGTTGAGATGTATTAAACAAATTTACTTCGAACTTTTACCGGTTGATAAACAAAACATCTAGACTCAATGAAAGCATTATTTGTTAACAAAGATTTTAAAGACACCTGTGAAGAGTAAAAACATTTAAAATTTGGACATATATATAGTTTGTCTGAATGCAGTATAAAGTATACGTCGTACGTATGCAAACATGTTCCAAATAGCAATCATATTGGAGATTTCAGTATGCCAAACACAAACAAACAAAACTCGGTCAAATGCAGTGTAATTTATTGATAGATATAACTTCATAAAGTATGTGCATCGAAAGCTGTTTTACATATATTCGAAATGCGCATCTGGTGCAAGAAAATTGGTACCGTTAATTTTATTACTACCACTGGGTCGATGCCTCTGCTGGTGGACTCTTAGTCCCCGAGGGTATCACCAGCCCACTAGCCAGTACTTCGGTACTGGCATGAAAATACGGATTTTTTGTGTTATAAAAATTTGCTGTTACAAAATGATAGAAATTATTATAAATTAAGGAATGTATCTCCCTCATGCAAAGCTCTGATTCCTTTTACGGATTTGGCTATACTTTTTGGACCTTTAGGATTATAGCTCTGCATCTTATATAAAAGCTTTTGATTTCAAATATTTTGGCCACGAGCATCACTGAAGAGACTTGTAAATGCGCATCTGGTGCAAGAACATTGGTACCGTTAATTTTATTCACCTACGTCAGGAACGCTTAAACCCAAATATTTGACAGCTAGGGGTATGACAATCCTTATGAATGTTCCCTGTTATATATTTAATCATCATACACAATATATGACTTTTATAATGCATGTCTTTAATCATTTACACTTAAGTGCAAAAAAAGAACATTCTTCCAATCAGATAGTTTTTGATTGAATAATGTTTTAGAATGAAAACACCTTTAAGTTAGATATTTGACTTTTTGGTTACATTAAGGCTAACAAATTCTAAAAATATGATTATCATATCCTCAAATGTTTGAACGGGTTTGATTTGACTATACAATATATTTTACTGACCTGGTTGTTCACACTTGATTTGTGCATGCCCAGATCCTTATTAAGTGGCACCATTGGACCATTGCAAGTCGATGCCTACGTCTTAGTACCGCTTAAAATAGAGAACGTCTTGCACGTAAACCATGTTCACCCTGACGAGTATATATGTCGATATTCGTTACAGATCTTAAACATATGGTACTGTTTCTGTTGCTCTCGGTGACAGGTTTACCGCGTGACGTATCCGGATGTCTGATTAGGAAAAGGCATTTCCTTATCATTTTTTGTGTGCACACAATGCATGTGAACTCAACATTAATCTGTTTACAAAAAATGAACAAACAGGCTCCCGACATGGGACAGGCACATACATACAGAGTGTGACGGTGTAAAACCTGTTAGTGAGACCCCAATTACCCCCCTTACCTGGGACAGTGGTGTTAAAGTACAACGTAAGAATGAGCTATAAAAATTAGTTGAAAAAGGCATATATTAACTCATCAGATGGATACCGGAGATGGATACAAATAGAAACACTACACAGAGTGAACGTGGCCGGGTACTTGTTTATCGAAAAGATTATTAGCAATGATATTTGTTTAACAACAAACCCTTATAGTCGACGGTATTACGCTACAATTGTCTGTACATCTTGAATATTATGTGATAATTTAATTCTTCCTTTTTCTACTATATGCTTCTACTTTCAAACGCAATCGTTCTTAACATGAAATATTTGCCACTGGACGTTAGACAAACACCAATCAACATTTGTTACATATTGTTTAATGTTTATTCATATTATACACTTTAAAAGATGTACTTAAGTCAATATCGGTTCTTTCGATTTACAACCCGATATAAATATATTTAATAATAGTACGGGAGCACATGTATTTGTTTTGGTAAAACACGTGTGTTTGTTTATTGTTTACATCAACACGTGTTTTTAGAATACCTGTAATGTTTACAATATATTCCATTGGACAATATTTTGTCGCATTGCGACTTAAAAACAGGTATTCTAGGTATCGTATGATTTTTGGCTCGTGTTTCTCGTGCTTGTTGTTTGATATAAATTAAATGAAATTTATAATGTTATTATTCGAAGTTCTGCCTTACGCCGGTTAGCATACGCCGTACTTCTGCATTGCCTGTATTACCACAATGACAGACCACCGTTCCGAAAACGAAGACGAATTGTTACTACACGAGTCCTCAACTCCTTCAGTTCTTAACAGAGAAGCTGCACGTTCTAGTTTGCCAGTACCAGTACCGTCGACAGCAACCCAACAAAGAGCATCACAGCCACAGATAAGTGACGGCACATTTCAACTGATTACGTCGTACTTCGACTCTAAGATTTCAGCACTGAAGAACGAGTTAGTGTCGGGCAACGACTCCCTAGCCACCAAGTTGAAAAAGGAAGCTTCTGTGAAACAAAAGAGTGAAGGTAACCAAATCCAATTTACTTTCAATTCCGAAGTCCTTGCTGACCTGCATAAGCTGCAAAAACGTCTTATGCCGGAAGATTTCGTTTCTATCAATTTAATTTCTGGACTTATCTTAAAATTGAACAAAAGAAATAAGCTCATCAGAATAGCCGATAAATCTCCTGCTGAGTACGAGAGTGACGAAATAGCATCAGATTCCGATGACGAGAAAAGACTACGTCAAGCTGAAAGCAGAGCACTCAAAACCATCAAGGAGAAGAAGGGTCGTACAAAACCTTACACTAAGCCTTCAGCTACTGTTTCCAGACCTCCTACTAATACTACAGATATGTATTATCAACAGTACAACCAGCCCTTTCGGAGGAACAGTCGCCGTGAGGCCACTTCCTATGACATGTGCTATGAATGCCACCAGTTCGGTCACTGGAGGACAAACTGTCCCAATAGAAGCAGCAAGCAATTTACAACAAGAAACAACCCAGCCACATAAGATAAAAGATAAGTATCTTAATTTAGTAGATGAATATTTGTTGCATGGGCACATGAATATACTTTTAGAACATGTGAAGTATTTTGATAAAGTTAATTTTTCAAAATTGGCCAAAGGTGTCAAAAGTAAAATTGAGAATGGAAATGGGGACAGTGTCAAAGAGACAACAACCCGACCAAATAAAAAACACAACAGCAGAGGGTCACCAACAGGTCTTCAATGTAGCGAGAAATTCCCGCACCCGGATGCGTACTTCAGCTGGCCCCTAAACAAATATATACTAGTCCAGTGATAATGAACGCCATACTAATTTCCAAATTGTACACAAGAAACTAAAATTAAAATAATACAAGACTAACAAAGGCCAGAGGCTCCTGACTTGGGACAGGCGCAACAATGCGGAGGGGTTAAACATGTTTGTGAGATCTCAACCCTCCCCCTATACCTCTAACCAATGTAGAAAAGTAAACGCATAACAATACGCACATTAAAATTCAGTTCAAGAGAAGTCCGAGTCTGATGTCAGAAGATGTAACCATAGAAAATAAACAAAATGACAATAATACATAAATAACAACAGACTACTAGCAGTTAACTGACATGCCAGCTCCAGACTTCAATTAAACTGACTGAAAGATTATGATTTCATCATATGAACATCAGGCACAATCCTTCCCGTTAGGGGTTTAGTATCATACCATCATAACATATATGAGAAAAGTAGTTTATCGAAAAATGTAGCATTTTAGGAGCACATTGGAGCAAGCAAATTTATTATTGATACTATAAAATCAGGATATATGATTTCTTTTGTGAGTTTACCACCCCTATGAAATTCCGCAATAATAAATCTGCAGTTGATAATACTGATTTTGTAAACGAAGCTGTTCTCGAACTTTCGAAAAACGGATGCGTACACGAAGTACCATTCCAGCCTTTTGTAGTAAATCCATTAAGTGTTGCCATTCAAAAGTCAGGGAAAAAGAGATTGATATTAGATCTATCTGAATTGAACGTTACGTTTTGAAAAATAAAATAAAATTCGAAGATTGGAAAGTCGCTCAGCAATTTTTTAAGAAAGATATATACCTGATAAAATTTGATTTAAGATCTGGATATTTTCATTTGGATATCTGCAAAGAGCAACATACATATTTAGGTTTCTCTTGGAACGGAAAGTTTTATTGTTTTGCAGTTTTAGCTTTTGGTTTAAGTTCAGCGCCTTACATTTTTACAAAATGTTTAAGACCCATGGTTAAATACTGGCGTGAAAATGGTGTAAATATAGTGCTTTATCTAGATGATGGTTTAGGTATGTCAGAAGGTTATTCAGAATGTCAAAATATATCTGAATTCATAAAGTCCTCATTAGAATTAGCTGGGTTTTTGATAAATTAACAAAAATCTATCTTTGATCCAGTTCAACGCTTGGAATGGCTCGGATTAATTTGGGATTCGGTAAACTTTAGTTTAGCAGTGTCCGAACGTAGATTAAATGATGCAAAAGAATCGCTTGACAATATTTTGAAAAAAATTCCCATTATAAGCGCTCGTCAGTTAGCACAGTTCACAGGTAGAATTATTTCTATGTCCCCAGTTATGGGAAATGTTACTAGCCTGATGACGAGGCATTTATATTTTGCAATTGAGAACAGAAAGTCATGGGATAGTATTTTAGATATTGCTTACACTGAGTGTGTATTAGCAGAGTTGAGATTTTGGTCAGACAGTTTGACCAATCTTAATCAGAAAAAATTTGTGAATGACACCTTACCGAACATAGTGGTGTATTCAGATGCTAGTAATGTAGCCGCAGGTGCTTTTACTGTAGAAGTGAATGAAAAAGTTTTTCATTCCACATGGAGTGAGTATGAGAAAAACATGAGTTCGACTTGGCGAGAACTAAGGGCTATTCAATTAGCTTTGTATTCATTTAAATCTGTTTTAAAAAATAATACTGTTAAATGGCACCCAGATAATCAAAACTGTGTAAAAATAATCAATAGAGGTAGCACAAAAATGCATTTACAGTGTTTCGCATATGACATTTTTAAATTTTGTTCAAAGGAACGAGTCATTGTACAACCAATATGGGTACCTAGATCAGAAAATTGTAGAGCTGATTTTTTGTCTAAAATGATAGATATAGATGACTGGCAAACATCTCCGGAGTTTTTCGAATTCATGGATAATCTATGGGGTCCTTATACCGTTGATAGATTTGCCAATTTTGCTAATTCAAAATTGAAGCGATTTAATTCAAAATTTTGGAATCCCGGGAGTGAAGCTATTGATGCTTTTACACAAAATTGGAAAAATGAAAATAATTGGATAGTACCTCCAATTGATTTAGTTTCTAAAAGTATAAACCATTTAGTACTCTGTAAAGCAGAAGGTACCCTGATAGTACCAAAATGGCCGTCCTCATCGTTTTGGACTATATTATTTAGAAAAAACATGGAATTTCGTCATTATGTATTGGAAGTCATTGAATTTTCAAGTGAGCAATGCATATTTTTTCAAGGGAACAACAAGAATTCCATTTTTGGCTCAAAGAAATTTAATTCTGATATTTTAGCAGTTAAGCTAAGTACAATATGTACATAACTGTTTTTGATTTTCTGTGATATACACATGAAACACGTTGACAAGGCTATAGAATGATAGCGAGGTCTTTTTTAGAAATTTGACAAGGCTATAGTACAGAGCAAGGTCAGAAATGATTATATATGAAATGCATGTGCCATGTTTATACTTTTTTATTTACTATTTGTTTGAATTTTTACATTTTTCAGATATTTTCAGCGTTGGTAGGTGGTCATCAGACACTCTTACACAACACCAGCACCTACAAAATTTAGCAAAGTGTCTTCCAGAGTTTTGTCTACAATCTAGAGCTGCAAATACGCGAAAGAAGTACAGGTACGCCTTTAACAATTTCTGTAGATGGTGTAATTCGTTTACTCTTAAATCTTTACCAGCATCAGACTACGATGTTTCGTTATACTTGATTCATTTATGTAAAAAACACAAATCTGCATCTGTTGTTGAAGGAGCTTACTATGAAATTAGTTGGTCACATAAACTAGCCGGATTTGCCGATCCTTGTAATTCTTTTTTATGTACATCTATTAAAGAGGGAGTTCATAGGTCAATCGGACATTACATTGTAAAAAAGAAAGAGCCTATTACACCTGAAATTCTGTACCAGATTGTACAAAAATACGGTAACAAATTCAGCAATTTAAATCATAGAAGAATCGCTTGTATGTGTCTTACAAGTTATGCAGGATTTCTAAGATTTTCCGAACTTGTTAATTTGAAAAGATCAGATATACAGTTTTATTCTACTTATGTGTCTTTATTTATCGAAAAAAGTAAGACAGACCAACACAGAGAAGGTAGTAGAGTATTTATTGCGAAGACTAGTTCTATAACATGTCCGGTATCTATGCTACACACATATTTATCACAAGCTAACATAGCAATCGATTCTAATGAATACATTTTTAGAGCAGTATCTTTTCGTAAGAAAACTAACACTTATGCATTAAGGGGAAATGTTCCTCTATCTTATACAAGGGCGAGAGAGTTGTTGTTAGACGCTCTTGGATCTTTAGGTCTAGAAAAATCTAAATTTGGTCTACACAGTCTGAGAGCAGGTGGTGCGACGGCTGCAGCCTCTGCTGGTTTAAATGACAGGTTATTCAAGAAACATGGAAGATGGGCTTCTGAAACTGCAAAAGATGGGTATGTTCAGGAAAACATATCAGAAAAATTAACAGTTTCTAAAAACCTTGGTATATGACCCCCCCCCCCCCCCACCTTTTCTTTCTTTGTAACTTTCGAAAGTATGCTACCCTCACAAGGAGAGCTCATTTCTGATACATGTGTTGAGTTTTATTGTATAAATAATTTATGTTCGTTTAGGTCTGGCGAATTAGAACATAAATATATTTAATAATAGTACGGGAGCACATGTATTTGTTTTGGTAAAACACGTGTGTTTGTTTATTGTTTACATCAACACGTGTTTTTAGAATACCTGTAATGTTTACAATATATTCCATTGGACAATATTTTGTCGCATTGCGACTTAAAAACAGGTATTCTAGGTATCGTATGATTTTTGGCTCGTGTTTCTTGTGCTTGTTGTTTGATATAAATTAAATGAAATTTATAATGTTATTATTCGAAGTTCTGCCTTACGCCGGTTAACATACGCCGTACTTCTGCATTGCCTGTATTACCCCCCCCCCCCCCATCCCCCACCCCCACCCACTATCAACTAGACCATCTATTGTTTTTTATGATGAAAGCAGTAATTTAGTTACAATGATTTATTTAACTTGTATTTCTTGTTTTGTAGATTGGTGTATATTTTGTATATATTATGGATGGCTGACTGTGATTGAGCCAGTATGACTGTTTTTTAGTAGTGTCTCAATAATGAGAATAATCCGTTGTGTGCTTCAAGCCTTGGATGGCTTTGAAACGAACTGTTTGATTGAATATTTGATTTACATTCGTAAATAAAAGTATGCTACCCTCACAAGGAGAGCTCATTTCTGATACATGTGTTGAGTTTTATTGTATAAATAATTTATGTTCGTTTAAGTCTGGCGAATTAGAACATAACTTTCATTTAAATTTATGGCTTTAAATATATAAACATCCGCATTTAACATATGTTTAATAATACTCCCTGTTTAAAGAAAGTACAAAACTATGTATCAGTAAACATAGTAAACGCAGCATAGCACATACCAGGTTCTTATCGTGGTACTTCAAACTGAATAGATCTGTTTTGTAAGTATTGACTTGAATACTTGTGTTGTTTATCAATTTAGTTATGTTGTATGTCTGTGTATGTGTATAAATATATATATATGTGTGTGTGTGTGTGTGTGTGTGTGTGTGTGTGTGTGTGTGTGTGTGTGTGTGTGTGTGTGTGTGTGTGTGTGTGTGTGTGTGTGTGTGTGTGTGTGTGTGTGTGTGTGTGTGTTTAGAGGTATTTGTTCCGAGAGCCAGTGTTATGTTTTTATTTGTATTATATAACTTGAACAATGCAATCGCAACTGTCGTTACTGGTAGCCGCAATTTAAAACCATATTTCATCTTGCATGTCTAAAACAAATAAGTTTACATTTAATGTATAGTAAAGTCAAGTGAGTATTTAAACAATTCGATAATCATGGTAATGCAGTAATTGCTTTACAATGCAATTGGAGAATCAAAAGTATATGTAATTTTTGAAATCCGTTTGGTATTTGTGTCTGATTTATGTAAGTTGTATTTATCCAACATGTCCAAGTGAACAGATAATATTTACTTGACCTGATTTGAAACTTTTCTTATCTTCTTTTGTTGTGTGCAATTGCACACGTTTCTGCAGGATGTGTACCATTGGCATTGAATCATTATACAAGTTCTGCATATTGCTTAATTGTATGCATTACTAAATTCAAATCTAATAATTTAGTTAACTTTTATATTTGGCGTATGCATGTATGGATAAAAAGAGAAGCAAAAAATGGTTACTTAAATGTAAAATGAAACATAAAACATAGCCTAACGAACTGCTAAGGAACAACTACATTTTTTACATAAAAAAGGCGGTTTATAGTTTTCTCGTTTGAAATATTTTACATTGCTATTTCGGGGCTTTTTATAGCTGATTATGCGGCATGGGATTTGCTCATTGTTGAAGGCCGTACGGTGACCTATTATAGTTGTTAATTTTTGTATCATTTTGGAATCTTGTTGAGATTTGTCTCATAATATCATATAAATACATCTTCTTTTTTTTATATAAATATACGACATACATTCGTGAAGAGGAAATTATACAAGCCTCAACAACTAACAGTTATTCAAACAATATTGAAATCTATTACCAGGTCCGTCCATTAGGAATTTCCCGAATTGTCATCGGGTATCACAGCGTATTTTCTAAAAGTATAAATAGTCGAGTCATATTTATATTTTCTATATATAGTAAAGGATTGAATTTAGCTCAGTGCAAATTGTAGTAATTAATCATGAATTCCAAATGGTGAAGTTGAAAGTATCCCTTCGTAAATTTTATGGACGCCATATCGCAACTACAATCACGTCTCCATTTCACGAATGCCATCTACCGAATTAAATTTGTTACTGGATTCGTACTGATATGAGCAATACGATGGGTTCCGCATGTGGGGCTGGATCTGATAACCCTCCAGGAGCACCTGAGATCACAGGTTTGTTTGTAGAGTTTCTGTTCCTAAGTCTTTTGTTTTCTATGTTGTGTTTTGTGCACTATTTTTTATACGTTTGTATTTTGTTTATTAAGCCATGGCGTTACCAGTTTATTTTTGATACTAGTGTTTGGATGTCCCTCTTGTATCTTTCGACTTCTTTCTACACTGTACCTTTTTTTTATTTAGGAGTAATTAGTTTGAAAGCTAGTATATTGAGGAAAATCCAATATTTCTTTGTAAGATATATTAACTCATCATAGACATTTCTTTTAGTATAAAACAGGATGTATCACATGACCTGTGGTCTTGTCTGTTTAACATTGGTGACTGCAATAGCTGTAGTTTTGAATTACACAAAAATGAGTACAATGGATACTATATGCGTTATTAACACTTTTTTAAACCTATATTCAGATTTGTTTTTAACATGTAGTCTTAAGCTTAATTTTTAAATACGGGCTAGGAATCAATATATGTCATTTCGGGGCCTTTTGATATTAACATAATCAAGGACTTTACTTTTAAATTAGTACCTTCGAAGTTAAAATCAATAAGTCGTAGACGACATCTGGTACAGTTACACTTTGTCTACAACATTATAAAGTCAGTATTAAACATGCACAGTTCCAAAGTGTTTGCTTTGAACAAATGATATCCTTATGGTGTATAAGAAGTAAAATGAAAATAAATGTTATGTTTACACAGTAATATCATAGATGCACATCGGAAATAAGAACTAAAAAACACACGAATAAATACAAATGAAATTAGTTTCCAAAAATGGAATTGCAAAGTACTTTACTTAGTATATATTGAGATAAAAGTCTTAAAGTAACGAAATATTATGTTTTGCTAAGTTCATATTGTTAAGTGTTTTATTAAGGAACAAGGGGCGAAAGATACCAGAGAGACAGTCAAACTTATAGATCGAAAATACTAGTTCTGTAGGTCGTGTTTTATTGTTGTTAAAATTTCTTCCTTGACTTTGTCGATGTCTTTTTTATTTGTCCTTTTTGTTATACCCCACCACTTTTAAGCACACTACTTTTTATTATTATTATTATTATTATTATTATTATTATTATTATTATTATTATTATTATTATATTAATTTATTATTATACTTTGGTTTACATTTTGTTTCTCTGAGAAAATTATGGGCATTACCACTAAACACAAAGAGAAACAAACCTGATTAATACCGATTGTTCTTGAATAACCGTCATCGGGTACCATCAATTTGGGAAATAAAATTCTTAAATTTACGGGTTCTAACTTTAAAACCTTTTTTTTACAATAATTTCTCATCTTTTTAATTTCAGAAGAATTATGTTGTTTCTTTAGTTGTTCATATGATTGCTACCTTGATCAATCTGGACTTAAAACTGGACCACATGTATGTAAACTGTCTTATGCTGCTGCATTCGGGCGACGTTTCTATGAAGGAAAGAACATTTTGTCATATAAAGAGTCTTATGTGACAACGAAAAGTATGTGCGGACTATGGTGCTTTAATATGCCGAAGATTTAGGATCTAAAACTATAGTAAACAAAATACGCTGCCAAATCTAAAAAACAAAGTGTAATATGTTGTGTAAAATGTTCAGTACAAGTTATAGTTGTGTAAGAAATACTGATATGATATATAACAATAGTAATATGTTCTCGTTTATTTTTCTGTTATTTTTTTTATTATTTAATACTCTTTCTTTGATGAGTTAAGAAATTAAATATTACTATGAATACCATAAATGATGAAATTCACATTGTTAAAGGTTCATTCGATGCTTTTAATTTGCATTTGTATTAACCTGAAAACCGGGTATGGACATCTTATCTCGGGTTGTCATCATACTTCTATCACTATTGTCAATATCCTTTCTCATTTGAGACAACATCACTGTAGTTAGGTCAACATACATAACTTCTGGAGAGCTGTCAGCTGCATCACTGTTTATTTTCAATTTTGAAAAAATATCCCGCAAGTCGATTAACAATTCACTTAATTTTACCTTCCATGAATTAAAAATGAAATATAAAATGTCCCAAATCAATTTGTACTTCCTACATCCTTTCTTTGAATGAATATTCACACAAATATTTAAGAATAAAGAAATACGAACTACATTATCTGAACTAAATCCATCATCTAACACACTTTATTCATTTCCTCAAATGCCTCAATTCTGTGTGTGGAATATTTGAACTGATGTTGGATTCAACACTTTTAACGCAATGTCGTTGTGAAGTACTTTTTCTCAAGCTTGAGTCGGTATAACATTGTATTTAGCAGTTATTTGACCCTTGATTTTAACAATTCCAGTCATTTCGTTTTACTTTTTTACATTTTTTCGACTTAAACAAATCATTTCTGACCTAGCTGAAATATCAACTAAATGAGTCAAATTAACCCAGAACAAAGAACTTTATATAACACAATTTTCATGTATATTAATAGTAGTTCCAGTAAGCAGTTTCATCTTTCAAACCAATCACTAGTATTCCCATCTGTTTCATTAAATCAGTTCCAATGGTAGCAACCGAGTTTTTGTATGCATGGACACTTCAGAATTAACACTTATCTCATCTTCAATAATAATAGTAGTAATAAAAGACTGACCAGATGACATAACAATCTGGAATTTATATGTTTCTTTTTATCTATATTTTATTCAAAAGTTAAATATATGACACTTTGTCGTAATTAAGTTAATAACAACCCCCCCCCCCCCTAATAAATGAGAGTTTATTATTTGCACAATTGGTCTGGAGATCGTACCTATTTCAACCATGTTGTCTACCTCAACTCTGCTGTTGTAATACACTACATTTTGAATCGCAGTACCGTTTAATGTGGACTATTTAATGACAATAATGACAAATTGGCTTTTCATCTTTTGACCTGAATTTAAATTTCTTCCTTTATAATTAGAATTCCCTTGCTGAAATTTTGTTGTACTTGTCCGTCCTCGAGCTCGTTATGTTTGACTACTACCCATATTACAGCAAATTCCAACGAGTATGAAGATACAGGTATATTCTTTGATTAGCTTCCTTACTAGCTCAACCATGAAATGGTTATTACCTTAAAATTTGGAGGAGCATAGCACCAATTCATCATCCAATGAAAACACTCATATCAATGGCCTATTTATAATATGTATGTTTCATACAAACAGGTTTTCCTTAACAACTTTGCAAATTGAATTTCATTTCCTATAATAGTCTTTGAATGAATTAAAAAATTATTTGTATTACAATAAATGAGAAGCGGAGTTACGGTTTATGTTTTGTTCAAGGAGGATGTACCCATGTGTTGATTCAATGCTAAACAAATGGAACTTTTATAGAAAATCCACAGCATTTCCCCTTGTACTCTCATAGCTGGCAATTTGGTGCTTGATAGATAGAGGATATTGCAAGCAGTGCTAGCAATGATTTCTTTAAAACAAGTTTATGAATTTAGAAATTGGTTTAAACAAATAAAGATATGGACCAATTCAAGTACACCTTCTAGGGTGCGCTCGACTCTCGTGACTTTTTTTTTAATTTAAAGGTTGTTTAGGACTTTGTGTAAACAATAAACGATAGCACATCATAGAAAATCAAGTGAGTAATCTATGATTAAAATTTTATAAAAATATCTGTGGAGTTTCTACAAAAATCTAGGTTTATTTGCCACAAAATCCCGTTTAACTTTTAAATGCAATGAAACTATAAATAATAATGCTTGCTCGAAGTTTCCCCTTTGTATATGTACGAAATGGCCCATCTCTATTATTCATTATCTTTGCTGTTTTTATACTATTGCAGTTTGAAAAATTCGTAATTCAAAGCTACAGAAGTGGTCATAAACTATTCCCGCCGAGATTGTACCATTGTAAAGTATATACACATACATTTGTAACTGGATTTATAAATGAACTGAGTAATTGATTGAAATAAAATTGGCAAATCAAACACACCTACACCATGCTTGTGAGTAGCTCAAAATTATCAATTAATTTTAAATTTAGATTGAAAACTCATTTTTAAACTAACTTGTAAAACTAGTTTTACAATGTTTTTATTCTGTCACCAGTTCTGATTGGTTCTTTGTTTAACTATTGACTCCACCCAAAGACTTGTGTACCTTACCTAATAATGATTTCATGATTGAGCTAGCAAGGAAGCTAACCAAAGAATCTACTGTAGTTTCATACTCGTTGGAATCTGCTGTAACTTTTTCTCTCGATCCTATCTGATTTTCGTGCTGCATCTTCAAGTTTCTGTATCATAATTGCAGCGTAACAAATGCTACACTAACTTTTCAAGTGCGCACAAGACATTTTGCACTTGTGAATGCATGCTCGTTCAAAGCTTTGTGTGTCGGTCATTATAACGAACTGCCTATGTATATCTAGGGTGAAATGCTTTTAAAAAGATTGTCCATGTCTATCCTGTCGTGCTTGTCAAGTGACGAACCTCCATGTCCACCTCTTGCAAGTGTTCAAATTGCATTCCCGTAGACCCCAACACTATCTACAACCAGATGTTTTATCTCTCACTTTAGTAGATTCTATTAAGTTCTTTTGGGGAAAATCTGTTTTTCTAACTTCTGAACCGATGTATCAATCAAATATCTGGATCCTCAAAATTGTCAGCTGTCCTCCCCTCAAGAAAGTCGGCAACATTTCTCCTTGTTTATCTTCACTCCAAGAATTTCTATGACTTATCCTTTAAGTTAGTGTGATCAAACTTTCGGGGATATAATTGACTACTCCTACACATCAAGATGTTTAACTTAAGGCAAATCACGGCGTTCGTAGGGGGGAAGATGAAATTTAAGTTCTGACTGAAAGGCACAGATGGAGCAAGTGATACACTCCGGATCCCCTTTCTGGTTTTCTTTGTGTATCCCATAGTCATAGACTTCAATTACAGTAACAAATTCAAGTACAACTTGACGAAACACTATCTGGTTATCAATTGTTCTCTTAATATTCAAAGTCACTATTTGTTATTTATGGATTCAAATGTTTAAATATCCGAAAACGCATAATGATAATTGTTCTAGATGTATCAAACTTAAGACACAAAATATAAAATGGAGTTTAAGTATAACAAAACTTTCAGGTCAAGGTACATTAATGGAAAATACGATGAAAGGATGCGTAGTCTTGTTAAATTAAAGTATACAAGTAAATCGACTAATATGCTGTTAATTATAATTTCAATCTAGGAAAAAAAAATATTCAGAGATTCAAAAGTTCACATATAAAACAAATGTTTGAAAAATGCGATAGGCACTCTCGGCCTACCAGTGTCTATATACTATAAGAACAAAAAATCACGCAACAGTGTCAAATACTGTGCGGATAAAAACAAAGCATGAATGTCAGATACTAGACGGAAAAAAACCACGCACCAGTGTCCAGTATTGTGCGAAAAAAACACGCATCAGTGTCCAGTATTGTGCGAAAAAAACACGCATCAATGTCCATTATTGTGCGAAAAAAACCACGCACCAATGTCCAGTATTTTGCGAAAAAACCACATACCAGTGTCCAGTATTGTGCGAGAAAAAAAACACGCATCAGTGTCCAGTATTGTGCGAAAAAAAAACACGCATCAGTATATAGTATTAATCGGACTATAGCCACGAAACAGTGTTCAATACTATGCGTACAAAACCCAGGCATAAGTGTTCAAACTAAGCGGCAAAAAATATCACGCAACAATATACAACACTGTGCGGACAAAAACCTCGCATCCGTGTCTATTAATAGCTAGCGGACGAAAAAACCCGCAAACAGGTCATAGAATGCAGCAAAAGAATTAAAAACAACAATAATGCAACACATTTCCAACTTTATTCGAATCCAACAATCATATAATATTATAAATCGTCCTGAATATGCATGAAATATTAGCCACTGTACTCTAAGTAAACAATAATGATCAAAGAATCAATTGTTATATATTGCATCTTGTTACCTAAATGTTTATCTTTATTTTACGAATGAAAATCAATATCGGTTATTCCGGTTTATAGCCCGAAATATAACTTTCTTAAATTTATGGCTTATATACAAACATCCGTTACGGTATTCGATAATATCCATTTTGAACAGAAAGTAGAATACGTTTATCAGTAAACGTTGCATTTCTGATTAACAAATAACGGATTACCCTTATTTTGCAGAACAAATCATTTGCAAAACAAGTCAACAAATACATAGCATAACAGTTAAATTACATGTTTTCATCCAAGTGCATCAAACGGAACGGTTTTTATTACAATCGATTTGATTTGTAAGTATGAAATTAAATACGTGTGTTAGTTATGTACTATGCAGAATACATGTGTATATGTATGTATGTGTGTGTTTTTGTTTTTTGAACATTTGTAGAACAGGGAACTCAGAAAGGCTGTCTCTATAAACAGCTGCAACTTTAACTTCATTTTATTTGAAACAAACAGGTTTGCGTTTTAATTTTCAGCATTCAAGTGAATATTGAACAGATCTTTACAAATGTATGTTCCTGCTTTACAATGCAAATTTAAAGTACGGAGTGTTCGAAACACGTTTTGCAATTTTTCAGATTTATGGAAGCTTTATCCATCCAAACTAGGTACACATATATATACGAAAACAATTGACCTGGTTTGAAGCCTGACTGATCTTCTTTTGTTCTGTGCAATCACACACGTGGCTGACTGATTTTTACCGTTGAAATATATACAAATTAAGCTTATTGCAGGTATAACTAAATTAAAATCTTTTTTTAAAGTTTACTTTTATGTTGGGCTTTGCATGTATGAGGATGGTAAAGGGGCCGGGTTCCGAACACGGAAACGCGTGCATGAAATAAATATCACAAAAACGCTGCACAGAAAATAAAAGTAGAGAAAATCAAAGCACTAGAAATATTACGAAATAAATACCAGTAGTTATTACTCAGCCACTCTTGGAGATCATGCAGTCATTTTTATGGACATAAAGACCCTTAAGTCTTTGTATTAGTCCTGACTTACTTTTTTAATAATAAAATGCTGGACAAGCACGTGAAATTATAAGAGTATCGATATGAAACACGGAAAATTAAAAGGGGAAAGGAGGACTAAGTTAGAAAGCGAGTATATTAAGCAGAAACCAACACTTTAATGAGATACATATTTCTTATAGTATGAAACAAGATGTGTCACCTGACCTGTGGATTTGTCTGTTTTGCATTGGTAATTGCATTAGCTGTAGTTTTGAATTACAAAAAAGGTGAGTAAAGTGGATGGCATTTGCGAAATTAAGACTAGTTTAAACTTATATTCACATTCTTTGGTGACCATGGCCATTTAGTCTAAAAGCTGGTTATACGGTATGGGTTTTACTTTATATGTTGAAGTCCGTACGATGACCTATATTTGTTAATTTCTGTGTCATTGGGTGTCTTGTGAAGAGTCGTGTCTCATTGACAATCATATACCACATCTTCTTATTTTGATAGGACTGAACAAAGATCTTCTTAAATGAACACTTGTTTCTTAACGTTCATATTGTTCAGTGTGTTTTTATGTCGTGTTTTAAGACTATTGTTTGAGTTTTTGTCCATGACTTTGTCGGTGTCTCATTATTTTTTTTTTTATATTAAGCCTCTGTTGAGCACACTACTTTTTATTTTCTTTGTTTTAATCTATAATTGTATTTTGGTTAACATTTTGTTTATCTAAAACAAATATGAGCATGACCCCTAAAAACAAACAGTAACAAACCTGTATTATTCAGATTTTTCTATAAGATAACCGTCATCGGGTACCAACAATTGGGGAAAAAATGCTTATTATTAATAATTTGACGGGTTGTAACTTAAACATTTATTTCATGATTTTTTCTTATTCTTTCAATTTCAGAAGAATTATCTTGTTTCTTTAGTTGTTCGTATGAGTGCCACCTTGATCAATCTGGACTTAAAACTGGACCACATTTATGTAAAATGTCTTATGCAGCTGCATTCGGGCGACGTTTCTATGAAGGAAAGGATATTCTATCATTTAAAGAGTCTTATGTGACAACGAAAGATGTGTTAAGTATGTGCGGACTATGGTGCTTTAAAATGTCAAAGATTTAGGATCAAGAAATAAAGTAAACAGTTTACGACGGCAAAAGAAGATAAGAAACAGTTTGCCTGCCACTAAAGTTAACGATGATTTTTATAGCTTTTTCGTACTTTTTTAGTCTATTCTTCCAGTATGAAATGAAGTAAATTACTTACATTGTAGGTGCAAGAATAATGCATACACGTTGTTAAAGAACTGTGTCACTGATAAATACATTTAGAATAATCTATAAACTTAAGAATGTAAAACATGCAAATGTTTGATTTAGACTTTTATTGGATTCAATCTGTATTTGTGTCGACCAGTCTTTCCTGGAGCTCTTTTAATCTTGCTTGGCGAAAAGGCAATGCATATCAAAGAAGGAAAACAGGGAAGTTTATGTTTTGTTCGTATTGGACAGACTTAATTACGTCCTAAAATATTGAAATTGAGATGAAATACACATTTGTTTGTCCCGTTTATGGACATTATGTTTTTTTGGACTTTGCGTCCGTTTGTTCGTTTGTTTGTCCGTCTGTTAGATCTAAAGTTTTTAGATTAATGTTTTTGGTCAAGGTAGTTTTTGATACAGTTGAATTTCAATCAACTTGGAACTATTAAATATACATGTTCCCTATGATATGATCTATAAACATCGAAAAGGATAATTCGAGTGGGGCATCCGTGTACTATGGACACATTCTTGTTTTCTGTCTTTTTTTTCGACATTGTTGACAACTTTAAACGTATGATATGATAATGAGAAAAAAGAAACCTAATGTATATACCAATGATCCAAACTGAGCAAAAACATATTAAATTACTATTATAAGTATAAATACTAGATGACTTATTTATGATTTTTTATGGACTTCAGAGCAATAGAGTCATATAATCAAGGACTTTTAAGGGTCAACACATAGTCTTAAGTAATAGAATAGGTGTCTGTACAATATGTCACTAACTCTCATATAAATCTCCCAATGATCGTTGTTGAATACATTACACATAAATATTCAAAGATCTACAGCAATCAACTCATACTTCTCATAGCAACTTAAACATACAAAGTTGTCACATCCCACACACAGCTGCTTAACAAAAGTAGCATATTTGTTAGATTGATAAACGGTTTTTAACGTCCAGTGGCAAATATTGCATGCATATTCAGGACAGTATAGTAGCGAACTGGATGTACACAATATGAATATATTAATTTAGTGTTTAGTACGTTCTTTTTAGCCGTATTAACTTTCTTGAATATGTTGTGTTCAAGTTGCAGTTATGTAAGAAAATATTAATAAGATAAATAATTAAGTAATGTTTTCTCATTTAATTTTCTATTATTTGTTATGTTTTACTTTTTTTCATTGTTAATTGAGAAATGTTACTTAATATAATACAAAAACGATGAGCAATACATTCTAAAATGTGCATTCGATACTTTCAATTTTCATTTGGTTTAAATGGAAGGCCAAGTATTGTCAAAGAACGGGTCGAAGTAAGTACTTTTTCTCACAGCTTGGCGACTGTAGAATAATTTGCAGTGAATCACATGTCTACCCCATCACTCGCGATATAAACAAAAACTTTCTCGAACGGAAAGGTTGGCATATCAAATCGGGAAAATTAGATAAAGAATATCTGAAACCTGTTAGTTCAGCTACATGTACATGTAAGTATGCAAAAAACGGTAAAAAATGTTTTCGATTAGAAGTTTTGACATATTCCACTCCTCTAAACACGGTTTGTCATCCCCTTTTTAAAGCTTCTGGATGATTAAATTTCATCATTGTCTAATGTTTTTGTCTAAACTGCTCAATGTGCAGAGGCGCTTTCCGGTTGTCAAAAGAGTCATTAGGCGTCCGTTATTTTGCGACAACTTGTCCACGAATCGCTATTTACAATGTACAATTCGTCAATGAAAAAAAAGAACAAATATCGTAAATAGATATCAAACTAATTAATAATATCTAGTTTACTATACAAACAGCAAAAAAATGGCATTAAAACGACAAAATCCTCCTCATACGATGTCTTTATTTTTCAATATGGCCCTTACAGGCTTCCGTAGTTTTATACAAGGGTTATATATATTTAGCATATCATATTACCTATATGTCAAGGTAATCATGGATAAATTGAACTTAGCAGTGTAAGTTTAAAGAAGTAGCCTTAATATCTTGTCGCTTTTTGTAAATAATCAACAATTAAATAGCCTCATGAACTTTTTACTCAATTACTAATTACATTTGCAAATACATTTGAATGTTATGAAATACAATTTTATTCCATTTAATTTAATTGAAATTACTTAGAATGATGAAATTATCAGTGTGGCAATGTTTAAATATGTATTTGTGTCATAAGGTACACTAACTTCATAACAGATGTGACACTGCATAATTTTGTACAACTGATTATAAATAATATAAACATTAACTGTATGTTTACGTATTATGAATGAATATTGATCGTATGTGCTAGGGTTATAAGGTACTATCTAAATATAGATTAAACCACTATGCAGCTAGCTACACCAATGTGTAAAACATTTATAAATATATTTTGAATTATTAAAATACTGTTTTTCTTTGGTTATTTTTTTCCGGTAAAGCATCTTCAAGGGTTATTGATTGTACTAAATGGTTATATAATATCAATTTATTTTTTATTTTATTTTTTTTGGAGGGGGTGGATAGCTTCCAACCATACACCGCTTCATTGTTATCTGTGAAACTTCGTGAACAAATATACCGTATTAAAAAGTCATTTTTTATTCGTCTGAAGATCAATTTGATTGGTCGAGTTTCATGTGTCTAAAATTTAAAAATAACAGTCCCAAATGAATAGAATTGATTGTCGATGCTTAATATCCAGTGACAAATATATCAAGGACGCATTTCAAACAATAACAGCCATACAAAACTCGTTCAAGTTGAGTTTTGGAAATAAATTTATTATACGGTCTGATTTTTTAACAAATACAAAACTTTTATTTGTTCATAGTATTTTCAACGCGTTGTATAAAATGTTTCTTGAAATAAAATAAAGCTATATCATCATGATCATTCACTCTAAATGTTTGTGTAATTGGAGCTAATTAAATATATTTGACCTGTCTCAAATAACGGATTGCACTTGATTTGCAGAAGAAAAAAAAACATTATAAAAGTAAAGATGGCAAAATTTCCGATTTACCTCCTTTCTTGTATGTATAAGCTAATTGTGTCAACAGATTGATTGATTATTGACTGCATAACGTCCATTGGCAAATATGTCATGTATCTTCATATCGAAAACAAATAAACAATGAATAAAATAGGTGGTTCCTGTACAAATTAAAGGCGTCCGGGATGAAGGTACGGTAAATTTTGACTGCCACTCGAAAATGAGGGTAAATTGGATAGAAACAGAAATTGTACGTTGCAACAACTCAAGTTGTTGCAACGGTTCTTAAAGTGCAGAGAGCCTGACACTCTCTTTGAACGAGGCTTCAGATTTAATGCTCTCATTCTGCCCGGACGTGGCTGCGTATGTGTATATCCCACAGAGCCAAAAGGGCTACTTACTTTGGAAAGGGTTTTACTGCCGATCGGAAGAAGACCCAAGTGTCCATATTGTGGATTCATTTATTTTTATCGGTACCAATTTCAGTCGATTGGGGAAAAATTGTTTTTCGTGGACAGTTGATTACTCGGTTTTGACAAAATGTGCATACAAGCCTTTAAAATAATATTCTTCGTTAGACATGTGATTTGAATTATGGTTAACCTGTACCGCAAAATTCACGAAAATTGGTATCAGACGAATGATAATAAATTCACAGTACTTCTATTCCTCAGTCCGCCTGGGGGAACGTCAACATAAGGATGGATGACAAAGGGAAGTTTTTGGATAACGCGAAGAGTAAATAAAAATTATATCAACCACGCATATGGAAAAAACCTGGAACCTTATCTTCTTTTATTTTTTTATATAAAAGGATATATATAACATGTATAATGAAACATTTCAGAGTCTCATACATTTGTGTTGTATCCCATCCAGGCCTAGGGGCCTCGGTTGACGAGTCGTCAGGTAGTCGAATAACTGTATCACTAGCCTGTCAACGCTGACTTTGTTGGTTCAAATCCCGCACGTGGCAATTGCGCTCGACTCCAATCTTAATTGTCTAGGATTGTCAGTTTTCCTACCGACGGCTTCCTCATCCGATAAAAACTGACCGCTACGAAATAGCACAATAGTGCTGAAAGTGACGTTAAACACCAATCAATCAAGCAGTCAATCTCACCCACACCACTCATATATAATATACAGTGAAGCCATTGCTTCCTTTTTAAGATACATTAAACTTTTTCTCCAAAATGAAAATGAAAAATTAAAAATTTATATGGCAAATATAATCCCACAAAACACAGACCAAGTTTGAATTTTTGTGACGTCACTTTTACTTTTCTAGAGTTATGCCCCTTTACAAATAGAAACATTGCTGAATTTTCGTTTATGTTCTTTTACTTAAGTTTGCCTCAAACAAATGATATGAAACATATACACACTGCTTATTACCACAAAACTCAGATCAAGCAAGAATTTTGGTCGCGTCACTTTTACCGTTAATGAACTATGTCCCTTTGTGATGTAATACGCAAGCAGGGGGCATCATCTGTTGCCCATAGACCAATTCCCTATTTATTTTTTCAATATTTTACAGATCAAAGATACCGTATTACCATGGTATTTTACTTCCAGATTACCCAGAATTCGCAAACGATGTTGAAAAGAAAATGTTAGATATAAAGAATTTTGATTCACGAGAATCTGACATTCTGCTTTGTTCTTCTATGAAATCAGGTAACCTATCCGTACTGATCATTTATTATGTGAATAATACCAATCTGCGTATTATACCTGTGTGCTTTTCGATCTTGCTATTGAATATCTAACTATTGTTAAAATTAGATTGATCGATTGTTTCTTAACGTCCAGTGGAACATATCTCATGCATGTTGAGGACTATAACAAATCAAAATATATACTGTACGAATATAGATGGCAAATTAGATAAAGACAACAGTTTGGCATTGCACCAGGCCATCTACAGATCCATCAAAGAGTTGTTGCAAATGTTCTTACCGAGCTTGGCACTCTCTTTACACGAGAAATTAAATTAAACGACCCATTCTGACCGGACATGGTTGCGAATGTGGGTTGTGTTTTATTGCGTACTATCTTATGTTAAAATAGAATGTGTATTGTCATTGACAATTGTATCTCTAACTAGAAATAAAACATGGGATAAGATATAACTGATGCGTAGTATTGTTTTTCTTCTGAGTAAAGATTGATAATTCGAATTCGTCTATAGATAAATCTTTGTTTTAGTTATAATGTTCAGTTTACAGTTATATAACAAATCTTTAAATCTTTGTCTTTTTTACACAGGTTCTCATTGGTTGTTAGAAATCATTTCCATGTTGATTTCCGGAAGTTGCGATGTAACAAAAGAAACAGTATTGAGTAGTAATCTTGAATACACACGACTTGAGGCGTTCGAAGATAGACCAAATCCACGAATTATTCATTCACATCTTCCTTTAAAATTCCTGCCAGCAAAGCATTTAGAAAAGGCTTATAAAACAGTTCTAGTTATGAGAAATCCTAAAGATAGACTTGCATCGTACTATTTTTCAATATTAGGAAAAATGCCCGGATTGGAAAATCTCAAATGGTCGGATTACTTCAATCGAATCATACAAGAAGGAGGTACAGAAAATGTTATTGTAATTTATTTTTAGTTTTGAGTATTATATATTTTTGTAAAACTAAAAATGTCGTTCGATTTGTGAAGTTTGAAAAGATTATACAAAGGACACGGAAATTAAGAATTGTAGATGGATATATAACACCATTGTCGTTATTTTATTAATAAAAAATGCAAACTAATCAGTTTATAGTTGAAAAACAGGTGCGGATCCTTGATTTTCAAAAGGGGAGGGGTGTGGGGGTGTCAAACCAACGATTGGGGTGATGCTAAAAAAAGTCTATGCATTAAATAGAACCCTTCCCTCCAAAAGCTATTCACGAAACTAGGCGTTCCAGTCTGATGTAAACTTCCTGCTAAACGTGTTGCACCTATCGTGTTGCTAACGACAAATATAAAAACAACTTCCAAGTTAAGTCTCAATCGGTTACAAACACAGAAAAGCAGGAAATTAGTGCGTGATTTGCTTCGACAAATTTATCGTATCTGTTGTCAACTGTGTCACTGATACTCCTTAACGGACAACCAAAATGTGCCTGTTATGACGGCGTCCGTAAGATGTTCGAATAGATGACTCCAAAGTTCTACCAATAAGGTCTTGCTTCAGAAACAAATGGCGATCTTTAAATTTAAAAATCTTAGTTTAGATAAATAAAAGTGAAAGTTAGAAATAAACTTCTAAACAATTCGGAGAAATGTGTACTACAATTTATAATTAAGTGGCATGTTACAAATGTTCATTCAATAATTAGTATAAATATAATGTTCTTTATTTATCACAGTTCCACGAGTGTACGGAGATTGGTTCGATTACACATTAGAATGGGCAACAGAACTAAAGAAAAATTCGACAAACATATTTCCGATCTTTTATGAAGATTTAAAGGAGGTAAAGATTAAAAAACACAGGAGTTAAGTGTAAAAAACGATATTATGCAAAGGGACTGTACATGTAGTAACATGAGCAGTCGATGAAACTCATATTTTACTGTTTCTACCAGGACTAATCTGTCGAGAAAATTTTCCCATTCAAAACAAACAATATTTTACCATGGCGCAATATAACGTAAAATTTAATTATAAATTGATGCTTTATACTATATGTAGCCTTTCTTCTGATCGCAAATTAACGCCCGAAAATATATCCATAGTACATTGTAATTTAAAACAAAAGTCAATAAAAGCAAAGTTAATTAAAATCATGTATGTAAAATCAACAACTATATAACTATTAATAGCCTATGATGAACCCAATTGACTATTATTATCCTTGTGGCATTTAAAAACTGGAAAAATATAGCTCTTCATTATATTCGAGAAAAGACAGATATAATACACAGCAAAGTCTGTCGATGACGAATGTCAAATTAGTGCGCCCAAGGTTGGTTTTATTTTGATATGCTAAAACTCTATTTTTATTTGAAAATGATTCATTTGTATGATTTGGAGCATGATTTGGAGCATGCTCTGCTAACTCTTCCGAAGTACCCGAGATAACCCCCGGTTTTTGATGGGGTTCGTGTTGCTATGTCTTTTGTTTTTTTATGTTGTGTTTTGATACTGATGTTTGTCTTTTGATCGTTTTTGTTTTAATGCCCTCGCCGTATGCAAGGGGCACATTAAGTGTTACCCTTGATCCTCCTTCCGTCCGTCCGTCCGTCTTTCTGTCCGTCCCATTTTCGTTTCCGTCATGCATGAAAAATTGCAAAGCTTTTCCGTTTGTGTTCGAGTATTCAGTTTGAATATTCCTTTGGTAACTTTCGCCTCACTTTTCCTTTAAGTTAAGTGTTTAATAAGCAAGTGATTCTGATTTAGTATACTTTTTAAGCAGACATCCATGAATTTTTTATACTTCTGTTGTTTTGTTTTTTTATTAACAAATATTTGTAAATAGTAATATATATCTCCATTTAACCTTTTGTCAATATTAACTATCCGTTGTTATTAAACTTTAAAAGGTGTGAAAAGGTCATGTGAATATAAAAATTCAACCAATCCATTTTCAGAATTTTGCAGTAAACGTGAAGAGATTGGGTGAATTTCTCTGTGTCGAACGAGATGCCTCGTTTTATAGTGAGATAGAACATAAATGTAGTTTTGAATACATGAAAAAGAATAAAGCTGATGATTTGGTAGCAATTGATCATAAAGGCCGGTCCACATTGTATAGGAAAGGTAAGCGTCAATAAATGACATTTTATTTAGCATTTAAGGACTTAGAACCTCCGTAAAGTAGATCGAAAATGGAATATCTATGACACTGATTTACAAAATAAAAACAAAACGCCCGACGCGCTTTCCAGATTTACCTTCACCGGAACGTTGAAAGCTGAATTTTTGAAAGCCAATGATGTATAAGAACAATGTTTGTTAACTGTCCGATTGCAGCTCGAAGACTGCAATACTGTAAAATGTTGTTTTCATTTTTGAATGTTTACGAATGCAACATAATAGTTCTTTGAAGTATTGACGAAAGTTATAAAAAAGAGAATAAATCCAATTGATTTATAAGGTATATTTGTGCATTTGAATTGCATATTTTTTTATTAAATTTACTTATTCACGTGTTGTTTTTTTTTTAATATTTTTCAACGAACAATTTGATGAACTATTTCAAAGAAAAATGTCTGATTCCAAGATCCGATTTCAGTTTGAATAATAATAAGTATCTAACAATTTGAATGCATAATTATATGTTTGTTTGAAGACCAATGTTCTTTAATTGTCCAAGAACAACTCAACAGACGACACATGACATATCCGAGAGAATCAATATTGCGGAAATTATTATTCTAGTATATCATGTTTATGGTCAATGGAAGGTGCTTTTCTAAAGAGTTGAAATAAAGAACTAGTGAATATATATATAGCAATAGCTGAATAGACAAAACAGAGGATTAATTATTTATCCCATAAAATTGTACTATAGCACGAGATTATATATTGTAGACGATGGAAATCTTTCATATATAAAAAAATTAAGTAACATATAACGATTCTAGAGAAGTCTTTTATTTTTCTCGAATATCATTTTTCAATCGGGATACACATGGCTATAATACTCAAAATATCAAAAGGACGTCAAAATGGCCAAGTATGACTGTATTAAAGCATGCATATTTATATTTAAACGGTTAATTGTATATGAGAAAGTAACAAAATATTATACCAAATTGTTATACTTTATTTTATAAATTGACAGATATTTCAATAATTCTCCATTTGTGTATACATTTGTACGTTCTTTTTCATTTTAATGAATTTACTTATAATAAGTGTTACCTCTTAAATACTTTTCTACCTTTGTTACATATAAAGATGCTCACTCTGTTGACGATCCTGATTTCAATTTGGTTAACATTAAATCGACATAAGCTTTTTGAAAATATTGTTAAATAAATTAGTCCTTGGTTTATAACAGCTTAGCAACTTCACCTGCATATATATGATAAACGTTTCCAAACTCTTTTGGTTATCAAGAGCTTGAGCTGCCACTCAAACGTCACCAGTGTCTGAACAGAAAGGTGACGAGCCAGGGTTATGTCAAAGAACGTCTCTTCCTTTTATGTCTCACCTACGAAGAAAGTCGCAGAACGCGAGACATAGGGATTGCTTCTCTGGCTTCGGCAGCGATGGCGTCAACAATAGTTACGTTTTCTGATTAAGTTAGTTTGATTTGAAGTAAACTTGTGATAGATCATTGATAGTCGTAAATAACTGTCAGTACATATAAGTTTGACGACTATTTTGAGGCCCTGTCTCAATTTTGGTAATATCCAAACAAATGAAAGTTTTTAACGACCTTGACTGGCTATACAGCCCTCGCACGGTCGGCTCGGTGCCCGAAGGCGATTGGTGAGCGTTTAAATATTTTTTGCCGGCATCGGTCAGGAATAGGTGGTGGTGGCCATTCTGGAGGTCGCCATCTTGGTTTTGTGAGTTCTTTTTGGTTTGTTTAATATTTTTGTTGTTATTTCTTCACAACGGCTGCTTTCAGGGCCAGTTTGGTCAGTTTGGCAGCCCGCTAACCTCGATGATGGAGTACTGGTAGATGAGTCTAGGACGAAGTGCTAAAGATGACAGGAAGCGTTATCAGGACCAAAGCCGTGAGGCAGTGAAATGAAGGTCAATCATCTAACACCTAGGATACAGCCCTCGGACGTTAATCGGCATAACACTCCCCCATGATACAATGGGTTTTGGAGTGCATGTTAACGCGGGTACGCCCACTACTACGTCTACTGTAAGGCGTTGGATTGGTTTCTGTCATCTAAAGTAGTAAGTCGTTGATCATCCAACTGCAAACCCTCAACGAAGATAGCGGGTAAAGGCCAGGAGAGCTGGCCCAGCACGTCCGTTCAGCTGTAATGACTGAGACGTGTCTGAATGTGATTCGGATTGTAATGTGGTAATATTCTTTTGGTGTGGATAGGTATTTATACATCCCGCTATTTTGTAATGGTGAAATGGTTATTTCTAGTAATCTTGTCTTTTACTGTTGATTTGTTGATTATGTACTCTGTCTATTGAGTGGTCAGTTTGGCAGCCCGCTAACCTCGATGATGGAGTACTGGTAGATGAGTCTAGGACGAAGTGCTAAAGATGACAGGAAGCATTATCAAGACCAAAGCTGTGAGGCAGTGAAATGAAGGTCAATCATCTAACACCTAGGATACAGCCCTCGGACGTTAATCGGCATAACACTCCCCCATGATACAATGGGTTTTGGAGTGCATGTTAACGCGGGTACGCCTACTACTACGTCTACTGTAAGGCGTTGGATTGGTTTCTGTCATCTAAAGTAGTAAGTCGTTGATCATCCAACTGCAAACCCTCAACGAAGATAGCGGGTAAAGGCCAGGAGAGCTGGCCCAGCACGTCCGTTCAGCTGTAATGACTGAGACGTGTCTGAATGTGATTCGGATTGTAATGTGGTAATATCCTTTTGGTGTGGATAGGTATTTATACATCCCGCTATTTTTTAATGGTGAAATGGTCATTTCTAGTAATCTTGTCTTTTACTGTTGATTTGTTGATTATGTACTCTGTCGATTGAGTGTCTTTATGCCATTCTAATATTCTTTGTTGACAGTTGTTTGTTTTTATAGTAAACAAGATTATAGCACAATGTTGACTGCTGTACCCCAATGTTTTGACATTTTGTACATTTGTCTTGTTATGCGTTTACTTAACTACATTGGTTAGAGGTATAGGGGGAGGGTTGAGATCTCACAAACATGTTTAACCCCGCCGCATTTTTGCGCCTGTCCCAAGTCAGGAGCCTCTGGCCTTTGTTAGTCTTGTATTATTTTAATTTTAGTTTCTTGTGTACAATTTGGAAATTAGTATGGCGTTCATTATCACTGGACTAGTATATATTTGTTTAGGGGCCAGCTGAAGGACGCCTCCGGGTGCGGGAATTTCTCGCTACATTGAAGACCTGTTGGTGACCCTCTGCTGTTGTTTTTTATTTGGTCGGGTTGTTGTCTCTTTGACACATTCCCCATTTCCATTCTCAATTTGTCTGTTTGTTATGCTCACACATTTTATGTCAACATAATGGGATTCTGTGCATCTGTCATACAAGTGAGAGGTTATGACACCTGTGTGTAATGTCTCTGCAAAAGCTTTTATGTAACTACATTTACATGTTGATTGGAATAGTACGAATAATTTTATTGGTTTTTAACAATATTACAAATTATGATTGATTACAAAATTAATTACATGTAACAGGTTAAACCTTCTGATCACAAAGAAATTATGAACTATAATATGTGTCCTTTTTTTTAAAGAATAGGTACACAATAACGCATAGATTTTTAGTGTCAAGAATGCTGGTATCGAAATATGGGATATGTCTTCATAACAAAATACTCACATTACCAGTTCTTCTAATGTAATTTTGTTCTCAAAACTGTCTTTTATGTATAATGTGACTTTCTTCAACAACAATATGTTTTATTTCAATATCATACACGATTTTTTTTAACTTAATGTCGTATTTTTCTCGGCTTATTTTCAAAAAATGCAACACTAAATTTGTTTAAAAGACTCATTGCCCCCCCTTTTTCCACAAAAAAAGTGCACCATATAATTTGTGACTTTTTGTCCTATCAAATTCATGACTTTCTGAACTGTGACTTTCAGTCCGTTTACCATATGAGGCTTTGAATGGGTACCATTTATGAGGGTATGAATTGGGATTACAGATAGGAGAATAATGGGCATGCAAGGTTAGATTAGGAGCGGGACCAAAAACTATAAATAACAGAATTAAAAGATGATGAAATATGAAGAATAGATGAATTGATTGTGCGTTGCTTAATGTCCAGTGGCAAATATCTAATGCATGTTTATGACGAATATAATAATGATAAAAAAATAAAGAATAAAGTGAACTGGTAACACCTCAGTTCACTGAAGATTAAAAGATATAGAAATAAAAAAAAGATCTACCCCCACCCCTTTTCCCCTTTTCCCCCAAAAATACCAAAACAAAAACAAACAAACAACGTACTTACACAAACACACTATAACCATTGCCACCTACACTCGCATATAAATTAATCTCTGAACAAATATCTAATTTTGGCTTCATGGTGTCCCCCCCACCAGACATCGAGGTTCTGGATTTGCCCCTGTGTGTTGCATGCTGGTTTTTTTTTCAGAACATACATAAAATATATCTTTTACTTAAATATTTCAGCAGTAATTAATTTGGAACTTGACTTTATTTAGAGGCAGTTGATGGGTCAAAAAATTAACTGACCTTTGTCCCATGATTTTTGAAAAGCAGATTATTATAAGAAATGTGGCATACACCAACTCTCTTTACAAATTATTGCCATTTTAAGTAGTTCTAAAGGATATTTTTTTAATTATCTGCCTTTTTTCTTGTCCGTTGCCGATGTTTCATAGTCCAGATGATAACGATAATGTAGCATAATAACATACACATGGTCGATACTAGTATCTTGGATTAGTTTTATTTTAAACAGTTTTTGAACACCACATTCAAATATTCGATATAAATTTCAATGACTGTTGAATAATGTTTTTCAGATATCCGAAAGCTGCATTCTGGCGCGACGGAAATATTTTTAAGGATTGTACTACATATTTTGCTGCTTTTTCCTTATGGTCTGCTTTGCCATTGTAATACGCAAGAATATTATATAATAAAACGCCATTGTCATTGTCAACCGAGACGTCATCTCTTTTGAGATAATTCAGTTTTCGTAGTATTGAATTTCTCATAGAAAAATCTTCTCTTCTGTCGAAACTTAAGAAAAGTAGCAAATAACATATAAGAAGAGGATGCATTTGTATTCCAGGAACTTGATCATATTTTGGACACGGACAACCATCACTTAAATGTTTCTTCAGTTTAGTAGGCACTGACAGAAGTTCAAATTGAATAACATCGGGAACGGCCCACATTTCCGCAGTCATGTACCGTACGTAAAAGTGGTGTCTGGAAGAATCCACGATCTTCATTATATCCGCTCCTTTGGAGTTTTCAGATAGAATATATGTAGAAGGCTTACTTTCTAAGGAATATGCATCAGCTAACATCTTTCGTCGGATGTGATTGAGTTGTTCAAGCTGATTGATTGCCATACACAATTTGGTAACATCCCTCACTTTTTGAACAATATAATAAAATGTTTTCTTCATTGGTATGACATTTAATCGTTTTTTCAATAGATTTCCACATACAGTGATACATTCATCAAATCTTTCTTCCATGAACAAAATGGTAGCTGACCTTAGTTGTAAGGATGATATGTTAGAACAAAGTGTTGTATTCAAATATATTGCTACATTTTTTAAATACTTATCGTCATGATTTTTTCTGTAGTACGAATACGACAACACGCATAGAATGCTTTTTGTGAGCAAAGAAAATAGATCTCTGAAAACAGCCTTATCATTAGCGGCACTTATTCCGTTCAAAACATGTTCGTATGTTTCTATGCTTTCTTCAGTTACTACTCTGTTGTATTTTACCCAAAATAAATTTGATTGACTATAGTGGAAAAACAGTTTATCTAATTTTTGGGTGCAATAACACACAATGATAGAAGCTTCCCTATACATTTCTAACTGGATATTTTGTTGATATAATCCGCGGACAAAGTCAAATGTTCTCAAATTGATTACATTTGTTATGTCTTGAATATATTTTTGAATCGCATCTTGTAATGTAATAGTGAGACCAGGTGTCATTTTTGAAGTGAATAAATTCCTTGCCGGAATAATGTAATGAGGTAAGTTTCTGTCTTTTAAATATGTTTGCAATCTTGAAAGACATAAATGAACACAGGCAACAAAATTTTCCTGACTCCAGCTAATATTTTCCGTTGTTTCTATGCACCAGAAAATCAGATGTTTTATACAATAGGATGATAAGATTGTTTTATTGCTGTCAGGCAGCAATTCTTTTAAGTCATCTTTCAATATAATTTTCAAAACAATAAAGCAATATAATTGAATTATATTTAGCTGTTCAAATATCAATCCCTCACCTCTAAAAGATATTCGCCATTGCATTTCATTTTCGTCACAGTCGCGGTGTCCAACTGGGGCTAGTAAGCACTGTTTGGACACGACCTTTCTCACTATTTCTTCATTTAGCCACCCATTTGACTTGAATCGAAGTTTCCATTCATCAGCTAAAGTAGGCCAATGAAGATAGGCCAAACATGGTACATTGTCCCTAATCAGTGACGGTCCTTTCATACAACTTTTATTTTTGTAAAATGGATTGAAATATTTTTCTGTCACTGACGGTCCATTCAAGTCATATTCATTCGATACATCATGATCTAAATCTTCATCATCAGCCTTTGATCTTCGAACAGCTAGCTTGCGGAATGCATTATTGGGAAAAAAGTCATCATTTAGTTCGATATGAACGTTTTTCATATTGAATGGTTGTTTATGGGGAGCGTAAAGCAAAACATACCCAGGGAAGTCCGTATCGTTGATGGCTAGGAGGCGATATCCTGGATGTTCTTTTATCGCTTTAATTTCCAAGGTTGAAAGCTTTATGTCGCTTTGAACTACGTTGAATTCCTCGAAAAATGTTAGGATTGCATCAGTATCCGGCTGTTCACCTCGATAGAATGTACCTGGCAATAGTCCTTCTGCTATACTACCAACGTATATCGGATGGTCTATGTCAGGTAGTAAAAGTCTATGAACATAGTACGGGAAGTTGTATGAATATTTATTAAATCTTATCTGTTCAGCCGAAAACCCCAATACTTCAAGCATGCTTATAAGTAACCGGGAAAAGTAATCTGCATTTTCGTTATCTGAAATGAGGGTAATTCTTCATTATTATAATGACAGAAATGTTTTATTTTTTATTGATAACGAATAGTCATTAAAGTCATTGGTTGTGTGGCATGCATACTTTTAACATGTTTATCCATCCTAAATGTCTACCCCATTAACTTTCATGCTCCTTTTTTGTTACCAAAATGAATGCATCTGATAAAGTACGCAATTATCATAAACATGTACTGATTATCTATATTGCTTGTTACACAAACGGACTGGTACTGGATAATACATAAAGGCATAGCTTACTTTTCGATGTGATTCAATGATACGTGTTAAAGACCATACTTTGACCTATAATGGTTGACTTTTACAAACTATGACTTGATGCAGAGTTGTCTCATTGGCATTCATACCACATCTCCTTATATCTATAGGTACTCCGTTATATAGGAGTAAGTCTCATTAAAGACATGTTATGTTGCAGGAAATATAATTAGATTCCTGGCTACGTTTTTGTAGTTTCTTTGAGATACTATCATAAACTATGCTAGTATACTTAATTGTTATGAAATTCAGTTTTATTTAAAACTTTTGAATCAATGATTTTACTGTTTACATTGTAAGTGGCCGAATAATCAAACTGTAGCGTTCTTTTGACAAACGTTTACCGATAAAAAAACGGCACGTACATTTATATACCAAATATTTGATACTGCACAGCATTAAAAAAATCATAAGTAATAACTTTACAATCAATTTGGATAAACATTAATAGGATCCGTGATTGTTAGCTTCATTGATTTGTTTTTTCTTTAACCATCTAAAAGTAAGGATTCCATGCGAATTCAGGGCGATGAAAAATTCACGATCAATTAAATGGGTTGTTTAAGCAAGATCCGACCAACCAGAATGTTTGACTTCCACAGAAAAACAGGTGTGCGACCTTTTTCCTAACGACAGATCACGAACGTTTCCTGGTTAAATAACTGATAGGGTTACTCGACGTGCAGATATCATAGTACTTCCCCTAACGAGTGTCATTCTTCCTATCAGACGTTTTTGCAAATTAAAATGTATCTCGAACATCCAAAAAGACACATATGATAAAACCGGTTTTTTCCAAAAGTGATTATGTTCTTTCGTGCCATGGCTTTGTTTGGACTTGTTTGTTTGGTTTTTGGCCTTGAATGTTTGTCCCGAATATTTTTTTTTTATTTGTATTTGCATTCAGGTATCGCAGATCAAATTTATTCGTTCATAGTGTGTTAATTTTCGTTTTCTGATTGAGTTAAGCCTTCCAATTGATATTTTATCGTGTGTTTTTTCTATGTTGTTATGTTATACTATTGTTTCAGAAAAACAGAGAAGGTTTGGTACCATTAAAACGTTAAACCCCGCTGCAAATGGTTGCACCTGTCCTAAGTCAGGAATCTGATGTACAGTAGTTGTCATTTGTTTATTTAGTTTATACGTGTTTCTCGTTTCTCGTTTTTTATATAGATTAGACCGTTGGTTTTCCCGTTTGAATGGTTTTACACTAGTAATTTTGGGGCCCTTTATAGCTTGTTGTTCGGTGTGAGCCAAAGCTCCGTGTTGAAGGCCGTACATTGACCTATTATAGTTTACTTTAATTAATTAATTGTTATTTGGATGAAGAGTTGTCTCATTTTCACTCACACCACATCTTCCTATATCTAGACACATACAAAACATGAGGTTTAGTTCTGGACTGGAGCGGTACAGATCTAGAGATGAACATATTTAGGCTCCTTTTGGAACAGAATGATAAATGACTCCGTCTATTTAACTACACGGTTTACCCGTTTTTTTACGTTATAACGAGCATGTTTGGAAATAGATGTAATAATATTGCATCAACTTTTTTTTTTATTTTTAACAGCTACTATTATTTTCTCTGCATAGCATGATTTAATTTGTAACAGCTACTATTATTTTCTCTGCATAGCATGATATAGCTAGTTTTCAGTTGTCTTAATTGATTCTTCAACTTTCTAAATTGATATTGACTTACCCATTATTTCTCTACTTGGTGTCCAACATATTTCAATTGTTTTTCAATACTCCTTTGGATTTATAAAAGTTGTGTACAGGAAAACAAGTTTAACATAACATTGATTTTAATAGCTACTGGTAATATGCCAATAGCGCAAATACATATTAAATGAAAATATTTTAACAACAGGTCATTGCTTTTCAATGAATAATTAAAAAACCATTGTTTTAAATCATATGTGGAATAAAAAAAAGCTCTTGTTTTTCATAATAAACAATAAATAATCATTGATCCTTTTATATAATATAGACATTGCATTTATTTTGAAGTTGTATGTTTAAATACATATCCATGATTCATATTTTGTCTGATAAGGACACTTCAATTTAATATTAACATCCAATCTGTTTGTAAATAAAGGCAATAATAGTATACAGTTGTTCGGAAGTCATAAATCGATTGAGAAAAAACAAATCCAGTGTACAAACTAAAACTGAGCGAAACACATCAACTTTAACAGAAACACTGAAGTTCATCAAAAAACCAAACGGCAATGCAACACAAACAGAAACGAACTATAAGATAACAACTGCCATTTTCCTGACTTGGTACAGGACATTTTAAGAAAAAAATGTTCGGTTGAACCTGGTTTTGTGGCAAGTCAAACCTCGCGCTTTTATGGCAATGCTATACATCACACTCAAAGGACAACATTACATGACAGGACTACTGTACAAATAAATGGAAGACAGGGTAGAGAAATCCACAAATAAACAATACAATAGAACATTTCGACAATTTAATTTTAATACGCCAAACGCGTGTTCTACATAAGACTACTAAGCGACACTCAGGTTAACAAAAGTAAAGAATGCCAAAAAAAAAAAGAGGGAGTGTCCTTTTGTGGTAAATTTTATCCTTTAAATATGCTAGACATACAGGTTTGACCATTGTCCAAAATTCTGATTTCCCGATATTTCCAAAACCTTGAAAGAGTATAACAGGTACCTGTCCAATGGTCCAAATACTATCTCTTATACCACATTCATTTAACAATTGTCTCTGATATAAATATTATTAAATGGAAATATATCGGAAAAAACGGAGAAAAATTTAAGCATTCCATCTCTAAATACTGTCTAGGTCTTTTTTCTATATCGCGAAACACATAAACCATCAAGTCAAGTTTCATCGGTGTCACTTAACACCAAGGGCTCACATGTTTGTGACATACGGGTATACAGACGGCTAGTTAATTTCTATAGGTCAGTTTTCGTACAAATTAAAGGTCCACATGATTATTTTAATGATATATAATAAGTAAGGCAAATGGTTTCATCATTTATATAATAAAAGTTCGTGAAATTGTAGCATTGTTATTTGGGGTAGGTCATTGTTACAGAAAAGATTATTTTGTGTATAAGTATAAGTGCCAACACAATTTTATTTTTGAAAAAAATAAGGAAGTCGTTTTGGAATTTGTAATTCACTATTAAACCAATGTACATAACATCTTTAGTGCACCATGTAATTTATACAAGGAAACAGGACTACGAATGCATTTGAAATATAATCTAATTATTACATTTGAATAAACATATCCAATTGAATGTAAAGTTGGGCATAGCTATTATCACTTGTTACTAGAAACTGCCATATTTGTTATCCATTCTTTTTTTAACTTATTCACATGCTGTTTTTTTCAATATTTCAGGTGAGATTGGTGACTGGAAAAACTTATTCACGGTTGCTCAAAACGAACAATTTGACGAACTTTTGCAAAGAAAAATGTCAGGTTCCATTATTCATTTTAAATTTGAATGATAATCTGTATCCAACGATTTGAATGCATAATTATATGTTTGTTGGTCAATATTCGTTAATTGTCCGAGAGCAACTCAAAGTACGTTTAACGGACAACATACTTTTATGACATATCCGAGAGAAACAATATTTAGGAAAATATTATTCAAGTAGTCAATGAACGTATTTACACTTTTGGTATTTAGCTGAATTTTGTCTCCAAATGACCTTAGATCGCCTCTGAATAACCTTTTGACGTCAAAAAACAATCTCTTTTTTATTGTGACGTCAAATTTTTATGCCAAAGTTTACGGGAACAGCTGTGTGATTCTACGTAATGGCGGACAAATTTGCATACAATCTTTGAATCTGTTCAAAGTTTTGATTTTTCTACCCTGTATACCACATTGCCTCACATTCTCATTAAGAAAAAATTCAGACACCTAATTAAATGGGTATTCAAAAAATCAGAATGTGAATATACATGTTCAAACTCTTTTAGGTCATTTTTCAGTTGCAATAAACAAAAAAAACTATGTTAATTGGACATGCTTTGATACTATATATGCCCTTGAATTTTTACTAGATAACATTTTTGTTCGCTTTGGGGATTCCGTATATCGTCAGATTATCGGAATTCCAATGGGGACTAACTGTGTACCACTTATTGCGGACCTGTTTTTGTATTGTTATGAGTTACAATTTATGACAAAAATAAGCAAAGACCCATCGAAACAACATCTGATAAACAAATTTAATAATACTTTTAGATATTTGGATGATATTTTGGCTCTCAATAATGACGACTTCAGTATGTATATTAATGAAATTTATCCTGTTGAACTTACTTTAAATAATGCTAATACTAACAATGACCACTGCCCTTTTCTCGATCTTGATATCTATATCACTAATGGAAAGCTGAATACTAAAATTTATGATAAAAGGGATGATTTTTCATTTCCTATCGTTAATTATCCGTTTTTAGATGGTGACGTTCCCTTGTAACCATCTTACGGTGTTTATATATCTCAACTTGTACGATTCGCTCGTGTATGTAACAATGTTTTAGATTTTAACGAGAGAAATTTATGTATTACTGAAAAATTATTACACCAGGGTTTTCGATATCACAAACTAGTCAAAACATTTACTAAATTTTATCATCGGTATAAAGACATCATTCGTAAATATAGCTCAACATGCAGACTTCTAATACGTTCAGGTATTTCACATCCAATTTTTTATGGAAATATTCTTTATAAAGCACAAAGGTGTCAGTATTCACCTCAGAAACTTACAAAACCTTTGAATAGACTTATTAAGAAGGGATATAATTACGATACTGTTGTCAAGTCATTAAAGATTGCATATTTTGGCGTTAATATTGAGTCACTGATAAGGTCTTTGCATCGGAACTAAACACATTTATTCTAAAAACAGTTGTTGGCATGACACGGGTTATGTTCTTCTCATATATGTTATGATGG
Source organism: Mytilus galloprovincialis (assembly GCF_965363235.1). Lineage (NCBI taxonomy): Eukaryota > Metazoa > Mollusca > Bivalvia > Mytilida > Mytilidae > Mytilus > Mytilus galloprovincialis. The sequence continues at coordinate 44,939,594 of NC_134842.1, read as the reverse complement.
TATGATACTAAACCTCTAACGGGAAGGATTGTGCCTGATGTTCATATGATGAAATCATAATCTTTCAGTCATTTTAATTGAAGTCTGGAGCTGGCATGTCAGTTAACTGCTAGTAGTCTGTTGTTATTTATGTATTATTGTCATTTTGTGTATTTTCTTTGGTTACATCTTCTGACATCAGACTCGGACTTCTCTTGAACTGCATTTTAATGTGCGTATTGTTATGCGTTTACTTTTCTACATTGGTTAGAGGTATAGGGGGAGGGTTGAGATCTCACAAACATGTTTAACCCCGCCGCATTTTTGCGCCTGTCCCAAGTCAGGAGCCTCTGGCCTTTGTTAGTCTTGTATTATTTAATTTTAGTTTCTTGTGTACAATTTGGAAATTAGTATGGCGTTCATTATCACTGGACTAGTATATATTTGTTTAGGGGCCAGCTGAAGGACGCCTCCGGGTGCGGGAATTTCTCGCTACATTGAAGACCTGTTGGTGACCGTCTGCTGTTGTTTTTTATTTGGTCGGGTTGTTGTCTCTTTGACACATTCCCCATTTCCATTCTCAATTTTATACAAGTGTAAATACATCATTCTAGGATTAACTGAAGCCTCTCTAACAAGTAACAACTAAGATCCAGTGAATATAGCATTGACTGTATGGACAAAACATGACTAGTTATTTCTACTATAGAATTGCACTTAAGGTATAGATTATGTAGATGATGGAAGTGTCTATTGAGTGTCTTTAGGCCATCAATTAATTTTCTTTGTTGACATAGTTGTTTGTTTTTATAGTATACAAGATTATAACAGAATTTTGACATCTGTGCCCCAATTAATGACATTTCGTATCTTTGTTTGTTTGTTCTGCTCACACATTGATGTCAACATATTTGGATGCTGTGCGAATGTCATCCAAGTGAGAGGTTAAGCAAGCTATAAAACAAGGTGTAATCCATGACTTTCTACATAAGGAATTAACTGTACCAAGTCAGAACTGTCACAGTTTTTTTCTCTCGATTTTTTCGATTCGTTTCCATAACAGCTTTTTGTAAACATGTAATACTGGTTGATGGCTAAGTGATTACAATCAAATGTTTTAATATAAAAAAGAAGATGTGGTATAATTGCCAATGAGAAAACTTTCCATACACAAGAGACGAAATGGCCCAACTATAGCTCACCACACGGCCATCAACAAAAAGCAAAGCCCACCCCACATAGTCAGCTATAAAAATCACCCGAAATGACAAATGTACAACAATCCAAACGAGAAAACTAACGGCATAATTTAGGTACAAAAAATGAACGAAAAACAAATATATTACACATCAACAAACAACAACCACTGATTTAAAGGCACCTGCTTTGAGACAGGTACATACATACAGAATGTGGCGGGGTGAAATATGTTAGCGGGATCCAAACCCTTCCTCTAACCTGGGACAGTGGTACAACAGTACACAATTAGAACGAAATAAAAAAATCAGTAGAAAAAAATTAACTCATCAGATGGATACAAAGTTATATTTGTGTGTATTGCATGCTGTATTTTTCAGAACATGCATAAAACATAACTTGTTACTTAAATATTTCAAAAGTATTTTTAAGTTCGAACTTGTCTTTATTAACAGGCAGATAATGGGTTTGACATGAACAATTAACCAGCCTTAGTTACGTGATTTTTTAAAAACAGATTATTATAAGAAATATACCATAACATCAAACTCTGAAGGTCAGTGTTTCAATTATCTGCATTTTCACTTGCCGTTGTCGATGGTTAGAATATTTGAGATGTCTTTTGTATTTTTATATTTGGCATTACCATCAATATGAATTTTTTTTTTCTTTAAAATGAGTATTCTCTACACATGCTACACCATAGTCCAGATTATAACGATAGTGTAGCATAACAACATAACAATGGACGATATCTTGGATAAGATTAATTTTAAACAGTCCTTGAACACAACATTTAGAAATTCGTTATAAATTTCAATGACTGTTGAATAATGTTTTTTAGACATCCGAAAGCTGCATTTTGGCGCGACGGAAATATCTTTAAAGATTTTACTATATATGTTGCTGCTATTTCCTTATTATCTGCTTTGACATTGCAGTACGCAAGAATATTATATAATAAAACGTCATTGTCAACCGTTACATCATCCTTTTTAAGATAATTCAGTTTTTGTAAAATTAAATTTCTCTCAGAAAATGCTTCTTTTGTGTCGAAATTTAGGAAAAGTAGCAAATAACATATTAGCAGAGGATGCATCTGTATTCCAGGAACTTGATCATATTTCGGACACGGACAACCATTACTTCAATGTTTCTTCAGCTTAATAGGCACTGGCAGAAGTTCAAATTGAATAACATCTGGAACGGCCCACATTTCCGCAGTCATATACCGCACGTAAAAGTGTTGTCTGGAAGAATCCACGATCTTCATAATATTCGCTCCTTTGGAGTTTTAAGAAAGATTATATGTAGTAGGCTTATTTTCTAAGAAAAAAGTATCAGCTAACATCATTTGTCGTATGTGTTTGAGTTGTTCAAGCTGATCAATTGCCATACACAATTTGGTAACATCCCTCACTTTTTTAACAATATCATAAAATGTTTTCTTCATTGGTATAACATGTAAAAGAGGGACGAAAGATACCAAAGAGACAGTCAAACTTACAAATCCAAAACAAACTGACAACGCCATGGCTAAAAATGAAAAGACAAACAAACAAACAGCACACATGACACAACATAGAAAACTAAAGAATAAACAACACGAACCTCACCAAAAAACTAGTGGTGATCGCAGGTGCTCCGGAAGAGTAAGCAGATCCTGCTCCTGCTAATTGTTTTTTCAATAGATTTTTACAGACAGTGATACATTAATCAGATTCATTGTCCATGAATAAAATGGTAGCAGACCGTAGTTGAATGAATGAAATGTTAGAAAAAAGGTGTTACATTCAAATAACTTGTTACATTTTTTGAATACTTATCATCATGATTTTTTCTGAAGTACGAATACGACAATACGCATATAATGCTTTTTGTGAGCAAAGAAAAAAGATCTCTTAAAACAGCCTGATCACTAGCGGCCCTTATTCCGTTTAAAACATTGTTGTATGTTTCTATGCTTTTTTTCTGCTGTTACTACTCTGTTGTATTGTACCCAAAAAATATTTTGTTTGACTATAGTGGAAAAGCAGTTTATCTAATTTTTTGGTGCAATAACACACAATGATATAAGCTTCCCTAAACATTTCCATCTGGATATTTTGTTGATATAACCCGCGGACGAAGTCAAATGTTCTCAAATTGATTACATTTGATGTGTCTTGGATATACTTCTGAATGGCATCTTGTAATGTAATAGAGAGGCCAGGTGTTAATTGTGAAGTGAATAAATTCCTTGCCGGAATAATATAATGAGGTAAGTGTCTGTCCTTGAAATATGTTTGTAATCTTGAAAGTCATACATGTACATGAAGACAGGCAACAAAATTTTCCCGACTCCAGCTGATATTTTTTGTTGTTTCTATGCACTAGAAAATCAGATTTTTTATACAATAGGATGATAATATTGTGTTATTATTGTCAGGAAGCAATTCTTTTTAAAAGTCATCTTTCAAAATAATTTTCAAAACAATATACAAATGTAGATATATAATTGAATTATATTTAGCTGTTCAAATATTAATCCCTCACCTCTAAAATATATTCGCCATTGCATTTCATTTTCGTCACAGTCGCGGTGTCTAACTGGGGCTAGTAAGCACTGTTGGGACACCATCATTCTCACTCTTTCTTCATTTAACCACCCATTTGACTTGAATCGAAGTTTCCATTGATTAGCTAAAGAAGGCCAATGAAGATAGGCCAAACATGGTATATTGTCCCTTATTAGCGAAGGACCCCCTGTGCCATCTTTGTAAAATGGATTAAAATATTTTTTTCCGTAACTGAGGGTCCATTGAAGTCATATTCATTCGGTGCATCATGATCTAAGTCTTCATTATCGGCCTTTGATTTTCTTATAGCAACCCTACGGAATTGTGTGTTGCTTTTACTTCAAAAAGTATTGTATTCAAGTAGAAAGGTTTTCCATCAGGAACTTTAAGCCTAACATAACCCGGAAATTGTGATTCGTTGATGGCACTGACTGCTTGACCAGGGCTTTGTAATAATAACTTAGTTTCGGCTCTCGGCAGCAAAGTTTCGTTTTGAATCACATTGAACTCCTCGAAAAATGTTCGGATTGCATCAGTATTTGGCTTTTCCCCTCGATAGAATGCACCTGGCAATAATCCTTCTGTTATACTACCAACGTATATAGGATGATCTATGTCAGGTAGTAAAAGTCTGTGAACATAGTACGGGAAGTTGTATGAATATTTATTGAATTTTAATCTGCTCAGTCGAAAACCCCAATACTTCAAGCATCCTTATAAGTAACCCGGAAAATGAATCAGCATTTTCTGCATTTGAAATAAAGATAATTCGTTACAATTATGTCAAAGATGTTTTGTCTTGTGATTGATAACATGGATAATGAATCCAGTAAATATGTGTGAGACATTCATACCTGTATCATGTTTTTAAATTATCTAATTTAAATTCTTATCATAAGTTATTATGATCCATGATCCTTTTTCTTGCCATAATCGTATGTATTTCATCACGATATAAAGTACGCTTACGGGATTCTCTCTCTGTGATGAAAACCTATTTGTGGCTTTAGACTGGTTTTTATTCTTTGTTCGGATTGTTGTCTTTTTGACACATTCTCCGTTTTCATTTTCAATTTCACATCCCCATTATTATGTTGATGTAGTCTGAATCTTTTATTTGGCACATGAACAGAACAATACATTTGTTCTTGATTAACTCACCATAGACACCAGGATTAAATTTTGCAATTATGCCAGACGCACACTTCGTCTACAAAGACTCATCAAGCAATGACGCTCTAATCCAAAAAGGTTAAAAAGGCAAAACAAAGTACGAAGTTGAAGAGTATTAAGGATCACAATTCCTAAAAGTTTTGCAAGATACAGCTAGGTAATCTATTCTTAAATTAAAAAAACCTTAGTTTTTCAAAAATTTTAGTTTACAGTTTATTTATAAATATTACCGAATCAATGATAGTTTGTCCTAATGATTTGAAAAAAGTTGGAATATATTTGAATTTGTCTATTTTGATACGAAACTTAAGATACAGAACAAACACATTTAAAAAGACTCTTGATAAAGTGAGTTGTATTTTTAATAATTGGATCTATAAATCAATTCATCGTCAATTGAAAAACCATCGAAAAATTTGCATTGGTATTTATTGATTTGCCAAAATTACTTTATTGATATATATTGTTGATTACTTAACTTCTAACTATTCCATTCGACAGGGATTATTAGAATCAACTCTCATTATATTAAGTTGTTTTTGCAAGATCGGCTACCCGTAAAAAAGCAGTAAAAGTGTGAATGCTTCATAAAAAGAATGCGTGTGAAGAGGACATACTTTTGACTGTGTAACAGACCACAAATGGTTCTTTGTTAAAATTCATATAGGGTTACTTGACTTGCATATTAACACTAAAGAGCTCAGTATTACAACCATACATATTTGCAAATTCAAAAATAACCCGTGCGAACAAAGAGACTGATACACACATCAAGGGTTTTGTGCTGCATGAGAAGTGCAGGTATTACTATATGTCAGCAGCCTTGTAATCATACTGGAAGGTTGCTCCGTCTAATTTAAATACACAAGTAAACATCGTTCACGTTTCTTTCAGAAGGAGTCTGTTACACACAACATGAATTTGAGAAGGAATATGGCCATTCTCTCAATAAGGGGGATTAAAATGGAAGTCTTTTGCATATGTACAGTCAGCCATCAATCGACAAAGGCCCTAAAAAAATCGGGTAGTTATAAGCAATAACAGTTCACATTTCTTTACAGCGTAGTATTGCTAGTTTATTTTAATTCAATTATCTTTACGTTGTGACTTTACATTTTTGTCTTTGAAACTAGTTTAAGTGAAAAGAAATCTTCTATGAATCATTTTTATAAAAACAATACTCACCATCCTTCTTTCTAAACGTGGATGACATGGTCTGTATTTAACAGAATGCCATCATGGTTTTTCAACTTTTCCTTGGTCTTATAACACTCGATTACAGGAAAGGAGTAATACTACTTTAACATGTTTAAATGTCTAATAAATATTTAACAGGTTTAAATAGCACCAGGCAATGTGCCATTTATACGAATACATAAACGAAAATATTCTAACAACGGGTCATTACTTTTCAATGAATGTTTTAGTTCATTGGTTCAAACACATATTTGCAAATTAAAATCGATAGAACGCTTTTGTTCTTCATAACTAAACATAGGTCTATACCTCATTGATTTTTTTAAATTTCTACACGCCTAGTTTGTTTACCTTCCTATAATAAATATAAAAAAAAATAAGATGTGGAATGATTGCCAATGAGACAACTCTCCACAAGAGACCAAAATGACACAGAAATTAACAACTATAGGTCAAATAGAAAAATATTTCATTCTCTTAATACTGTCTAAGGTTTTTCTTTCTTAATCGCTTATCGTTGATCATGTTGATAATCTTGTCCAGTTTAATCGTTTTCACTTAACATCAAGGTGCTGTTCACATATCGGAGAGAAGAATTATTTTAATAATCAATATAATAAAAACTTGTGAAATTGTAATATTTCCATTTGATGTAATTCATTGTTACAGGCATTAATAAATAATTTGTTCATAGGTATTAGTGCCAAAACAAATGTAATTTTATTTTAAATGAGGAAGTTATTTGGGACTTTGCAAATCTTTAACGAATTAACATAACATTTTAAATGCACCATAAAATTGTAATCATTACAAGGAAACAGGACTGCAAATGCAAATGCACAATAATCTGATTTTTGAATTCGAATAAGCATCAAAAAATAAATGCAGGGTTATGCATATATGTTTTCAGTGTTGATAGATACCAAACATACCAAAACACTGCATCACACAAGTGACCTCGAATTGTGCTAAATGCTAGGTACAAATATCCCAGTGAACTATATTTCACATTATATTATATCATAGGCGAAATAAAAAAATAGCATTTGGCAACAATAATATGAGGCAGGCATTACCTGTGAATGGGGACGAAGTCTGTATGAAGTATTATTTTTGTAACTTACTTACATGTTTGTTAAAAAAAAAAAGAAACGCAAATACCGTAACGTTTCCGATTTTGGTTCTGTTGTTAGGGATTTTACTTGTGACGTTATTTAAGTAATGACGTGATGTTCAATGTAAACAAAGAAACGCAATGCATCAGGTAACGTTAATTCATATCAAAGACAAATAATTATTAAAAATGAAATATTGGTTTTGTGTTCCCTGAGTTCCTATATTTTACTAGACTATACTCAAAGTCTCCCGACAACGAGACCGGAAGAAGGAAGTAGATTTCTGTGTTCTGCACAAATGCGGGAATTAAAAAAAGCGACAAAAAAAATTTGAACGATTTTGAGTTCATTAGTACAATGAAAATTTCTGGAAATTTTCCCGATTTTTTTTTTTTTTTTTTTTTTTTTTATTGATTTTTTTACTGTAATAGGGGACTTCGTCCCCATAATAAGTTGTGAACGTCTAAGTTATTTGACAATTCGTATTGACCTAGTAACCACAAACTGTACGCATCTTTGCAAATATCTTTTTCATTTCTGCTTAGAAGTACATCTTAAACCAACAGAAATCAAAATGGATATGAACGCTTATATAAAATTATATTGAACTACCTATTGGGCGGATAAAAATGTATCTATTACACTTGGCGGGGTTCAACATGTTCAATCCAGTCCGAAAAAGGGGGAATTTGTTCAAGTTTGTACAAAAAATAGCCCCGATGAAAATTAAGGATGTACACCTCTGAGGAACCAAAAATTTCTAGAATTAAACTTATTTTCTTAACCTGAATTTTGAGTTTAAAAGACTGTAACAAAATAATTCGTGAAGAAAAAATCATATGGTGGTGCACTTCTTTTTTTGCTACGGCCCTTTGAAAATGCACAATTTTGATGATTTTCCCATTTTTCATCGACTTTTACCTAATTTTGGGCTATTATCGTGAAAAAAATCACAGTTCCACCAAGGATTTGTATAGTAAGACTATACAAATCCTTGGTTCCACAAATAAACTTTTTTTCATACTTTCTATAAAGAAAGAAGTGGACCAATCTGAATAAATTTTACTTATAAAAACTATAGATAGGTGTTAATATAAGAAAGTTTTATCATATTTTGACGCTTTTTTGTGTAAAATTAAACATGCTTTCAATTTTCTATTTTTGTGATTTTTCTCAGTTTTAAGAACAAAATGCATATTTTTTTCAATGTTTTTGTTATAAATGATTGAAAACATACATATCTAAGAAATTTGAAAAGACCAAAATGATATGGGATGTACATGATTCTTGTAAAATCATTTTTTGTATCCCTCGCCCATTTTCTCAAAATTTTGGCTGAAAATACTGATTTGATTGGTCGTAAAATTTGATAACTGGATTACTCAAAAACCTTTCATTGTAAATACACAATTTTTTCACAGAGTTATGTTTGATTATAATATTTTTAAAATTCATTGATATTTTCCACTTGTATCACATGTTTTGGAAATAATTCAAGAACGAGATTTCAACGAAACTGAACGAGACTGAAAAGTCAGAAGAAAACATCCTTAATTTAACGGTTCTGCAAAAAATTATCATTTTCCCGATTAGATATTAATTGTGTATGCCCTTTAAATCACATCTTGAATCCGTCAAATTTATTACCGAAAAGCGCTTTGGGTGATCGAAATTTATATACAGTTGTTTTCATAATTTTTACCAGCATCGATAATGCTTTTGCATGGTTGACAATCAGTTCCCGAGGGTATCATCAGCTAAGTAAACCAGCTGACGTGATTTATATCAAATTTTTCTTTATTTGTTGGTTGATATAAATTTAGAAATCATTAAAAATCTATTCTGTCAACTTTCTCAGTCGAAGTTACCTTAGATGGATTTATTTATAAAAAAAAAGATGCAGTATGATTGCCAATGAGACTATTCTCCACAAGAGACCAAAGTACACAGAAAAAAAGAACTATATGTCACCGTACTGCCTTCAACAAGGAGCAAAGCCCAAATAGCATAATCAGCTATAAAAGGCTCCGAAATGACATTGTCAAATGTTTCAAATTTTCCGGTTAATAGCGTTCCTGGTAGAAGTGAAAAGCACAAAATTATAAAAGTAAATCAAAAAGTATTGTTTAAATAATCGTATTAAGGTAGATTTTATTTAAATACATTTGGTTTTTTAAATAAACATACGCATTCATGTGTAACGCAAACACAATTCTTATGAAATAAATACATGTATGTATTTAACTTTTATTTTCATCTGTAAAGAAATAAGTAGAATATAATTGCAGTTATAAAACATGTTGTGACTATATGAATAAATCGAAGAAAAATATTATATGCCTTTATATGTCGTATATCTTATTTTGCGGATAGCATGTCAGGTAACCTTGATTTTCATATGGAATTGTTTTCGATGATTTCGAATGACTGAAAATGTGTAAAGCAGTTCATAATTGGTACGTATATTGGTATATGACAAATAAATTCAGGTACAGTTACAATTCATTACGATACAAACAAATAACACTATAATAGTATAGTGCCTAACAAGATTTTGTGATGCATACGAAATTGACCTTTAAACGATCGTATTAACTTTTGATGTCGAACATATTTTGACTTTATTTAATGACAACTTTAGTTTTGGATTAATTGTAATTTTTAATTCAAATGAAAAACTATAATTTTACCTAGTGAAGCCGTGTGTAAAATGTACATCGGCATTTCTTTTCGAAAAATGACTTATTTAAGTTAATGGAATAAATTGTAAACTTTCTCTTTTTTCTCCACAATAGGCTTTTAAAAAATAATTTATCAGCTACGTATTCAGATAATTTTGTGGAAATAGAAAAAGTGGTAATTCGCACCTTTTATACTTAACTTTCATTGATAAAACATAATATTGACTCGTCCGGTGTCCATTTTGAAGGTAATTTAAGGTACTGTACACAATCGTGCACCTTCTGATTTAATCAATTCATTTAGTCATGTATGCAAAGCATAAACAATTTATGGTAAATAATAATAACTTAAACCAATCAAATTGCATAAGGTTCAATAACATTGACCGATTCACAAGTGATTAGGGCAAATTGGGTAGGGAAAAATGTCAGATATTTTGAGTTCATTATTTTGCGAAAAAAAATAAAAATCAAAACGTTTTGCTATTTTTTCGTAAACATGTCGTTCTCTATTGATATAGTTTTTTGAACTTTTATTTGCGTATTTAAGGCAATAAAAAGATTGGGCTTCAAAAATCTGCATAATTGTTGACTTGATACAGAAAATTCGTCCTTTTAAAACATTAAATGTTTCACAAATAATACATGTCTTCAAAGTAAAATTATTGCATAAAACACTGCAAAATAATTCATTCTGATTGATATAATGAAGTTGTCATGAAGTGTGAAGGAATGAACAGTGGTATAGCAAATATCGAATTCCCTCACAAAATATTAGCACACGTTATAAAAAACCAAAATAGAATTTACGATTGTAGATTATAACGAAAAATGCACTAAGAAGAAGAATATGTGTCAATACACACTATGCTTATTCCGCACTATTTAGTTATCATGTTCAAAATTTTACTTTGGCATTACTCTAGATTGAATTGTGTTACGTAAGATAACATGTTCATTTATTTCATGATAAAATCATTGACCAAAATCTAAACCTGTTGATATGTATTGTATAAGTATATCAAGTGGTTATGATAAATAAACCGTAAAATCAAAGTAAAAAAATAAATAGATTAACTAAAATTAGCATGACTTTGTACTTAAAGTCATACTTATATAACTACAACTTCGTGGTAAAATTAGTTGACAAAAAACTTTGTGCAGGACGAAAGGAATATAAAACGGACATACAGACCAAAGCACGACATGATCCACAAATTTTTAGAGGTGGTACTTGAAATATAAAGACAGCGAGATAGCGACAATCGTTTTAAACGCATAAAAAAACAAGCATGATGAATTAAAAACAAACTCGTAACATAACATACATTTTACGGTAACTTAACATTGCCATAATACTATTAATACTCAAGATGTGACGTCAAACAACTTTTTTTTTGTTGTGAACACCATATAGGTTTATCACTTATGAACGATAATTTCTATAGTGAATTATAATTATAGTGCTAAATCAATAAATATGTTTTAAAAACGTTGGTTGCAACAGATTCAGTCATGTCTATTTTATCATAATGCTCTGTATTTTAGGGATATGTTATGTTTCATAAGTATATGCCTTGTTGTATCGGTTCTATCAACCCATAGAAAAGGTTCATCGGTTCGCAGTCACACCATTAAATCTGCCCAAAGAAGTGTGACAAGAGTTTTGTCGGTAAAAAATGGAGGACGTAGGGGAAAATGGAGTAGAACTGAATTTTGTGCAAGGGGATATCATGCAAGTGGGTTTTTATTGAAGGTAACATTTTTTTTATAGAACAACAATCATGACACATGTAAGATAAAGTCACAATTCAAAAACACACACAACAATACGAAGAGGATAACTATGGTTCAATATAGCCCAGCATTTATTAGGTAAATAAGTTTTCGTCACGCTTTAAATCTTTCACCTTGTAAAAATAAGGTATGGATATTCGACGGAATTTATCAAACACTTTTCCATCAACGCAAATTTGAAAGAAAAAATAACGCACAACGACAATTAGCTGATTCTAGACTAGATATAAAAAGATGTGGTATGAGTGTCAATGAGACATATCTCCGTCTATGTGATAACAATGTGTAAAATTTTAACTATAAAAGATCGAAGTACGGCTTTCAACAAGGCTTGATTCACACTGCACAGCAAGCTATAAAGGACCCAAAAATTACTAATGTAAAATCACTTAAAACGTGAAAACCTTGGGTCTAATCTATGTAAAAAAATCGAGATCAACAAACATTACAACATAGATAGACACACCATAAAATATTAGTTGAAGTGGCTTAATTTAATCAAAAAACTTATTGATGCATTTGAACATACGCTGAACGAATAAATTTGATTTCTGATACAATGTAAATTTTTATACAAAATCAACAAAATGAGGGGGCATAAAAAAAGGCATAATAGTATACCGCTGTGAGATGTTACACAATTAAAAGAAAACACCATAACACTGAACAGAAAGCCGCCAAATACAAAAATACACACTGGTAATTGAAAATAATTTTGTTGTAAGGTATACATATAGCCATGTTTTCCACATCTGTTTTGTTGCTTGTTTTATCTTGTTTTTCGAGGGTTCTTATAATGCTTGAATTACGTATTCATAGAAGATATATTTATACATGTTGTTGTAGATTTTTGAAATGTGCAAATTTTGAGAGTAGTATACAATTTACATATTAGACTTTTAATATAAATAAAGGAAATTGTGTGTTTTATCATAATAACGGCTGTAATTTCTCAAAAAACAATATTTGTGGTTGATTATTTTTTTTAACTTTGACAAACAAGGGGAGATAACTCAGATAAAGTTTTTTTTTTCAAATAGAAAGTGTTGTGAATTTACCTCGTAGGTACAAAGAAAACAAGATCGGCTACCCCATCTGTTTCTTTTTATTATCTAAAAACAGGTCATAAAATCTATCTTCTCCCATTTTATCCTACTATTTTATTGTGTAGTTTTTTTTATTAAACATAATCGGAATTTCCATGCATAATATTTAAAAAACTTGAAAATTTTGGACAACCTGTAGCGTGAACAAAAAGTTTGGTGACCTATACTTTTTATTATATTTTTGAAAACAGCATGATAAAAACCTCATTTGGACAAATTATTAAAAAATCAATCAATTTTAATTAAGATGCCCCAGCCTCTTTAATAGTCTTCTGAAAATTGAGGTCAATGTCAAATTGACGTCATAGATGTAGACCTTTGCTTGTTTCTTGTTCCATTTCTTACCATACAAGAAAAACATAAAAAAGGATATGAGCAAACAAAATATGTGGAATATTTAATGAAATTTGTTCAAACTTATATGAACACGTATTAGAGTTGTTGTCTTTGGAATGTTTACAAACATAGAATTATTGATGGGTTAATGCCTCCAAAAGGTACATTACAAATGTAAAGTGATCAATGTAAATATTCAATATATACTGCACTTCAAAACTTATGGTACTATGTATGTGTTTTTGCTGCCTCAGCTTTATACTCATAGGAAAGTTGAATTTTCTCAATTATCATTAAACAAAACAATTCTATAGATAGCACCAAAACAAGGAAAAGGAGACGACAGTGGCTTAAATGCTATCCGACTTAAATGTCGAAGGGGAACTAGCGCTCCAAATACTGGTGGTACTATAACAGCGAGAGAAGGTCCCTGGGGTCGATGGACAAAAGCTATGAATTGTCGATCTGGTAAACGCCTGGTTAGTTTTCGTCTACAAGTTCAACCAAAACAGGTATACCGTATTTTGTGAAAAGCTGTACATTTCTTTTTAATCACATTCATTTTGTTTTTTTACACTTAGTTTTGCTACCAGCATCGTAACATATTTTGCAATGGTCCTGGTTAAACACAAAGTTACGTCAATCATGCAACTTTTATATTACAGGATGGTTCATTTACTTAATTTTTGGTCCAGAAAGATTAATCAGAATTGTCAAAACCATTTTCGTGGATTGAGGAAATCTTTAATATTCATAATACTCGTGATTGATCTATTCTTGTTCTCGTAAAAGATATATCATGAATTTTTTCATTCAAATTTAAACATATCTGTTAAAATGTTTTCATCATAGGCATGGATTCACACATACAACTTAATCAGTAACCCACATACAACTTAATCGGTAACCCACATACAACTAAATCGGTAACCCACATACCATTTAATAGGTAACTTGAATATTTGACTTGATTATATATTCGTAGTAAATACAATACAGGCTATCTATTGTTACGTGTATAAATCTATCAAAATAATGGATACAATAATAGTATGAATATGAAGTCATTTCTTATAAAGGTAATACAGCATTAATTTTGAATTAGATTAAGAACCGATAGAAAAATATTACTCACCGAGTCTTTTTCCCTGTTACATAACTGCAGTTAGAACAAATATACCCCATAGGTTGATCCATGCACCGTGGATTTTTATTCGTTGGTTCTAGTTTGGGGGGATTTCGTGGTAACCGGGAACAATGAATCTTAATGTCCAAATAGATTCATATCTTAGGTATCTGTCAACTCTCGACAGTTATGTTTTACATAAAATTTACATGTTCCAAGAAGATAAATGTCGTATCTATCTTGATGCAGTGGTATGTTTGTGTTTAGGGTACTGGAGATGATACATCTGCAAACTCTGTACGTTTTAAGTGCAGAAAAATCAATGGTGGAAAGAAAGGTGACTTAGGTAAATCTGGAACTAGAGGGAAATTTGGAGCTTGGAGTAAAACATGTCCTGAAAGATCTGCTATATGTGGTATGCAAGTTAGAATGGCACCACGTCAAGGAGTAGGCGATGATACGGCATTGAATGACGTGCGGTTCTATTGCTGTAAATAATACAAACTTGTAGAAAAGAAGATGAAGTATGATGAAGATTTTGTTTGTTTGTTTATCTATTTATTTACAAGCATCACCACGTGTTTATACAATGAGGATTTCCAAAATTCCTTCATGTGATTAAATGATATCCATGATATACTTTGTTTTACTCTTCATGTGTACAATAAACACATATGTCTCTGTATTTATTTTCGTGACGGGTTTTTTTTCACTCTAAGTCATAAATGCGCTAGTGTTTCGGAATTCAATGAAATTGTCAGAACATTAGATCCTTTTTACTAGTCATATGTTTTCATGTATTCTGATTCTCACAGTCATGTTTGTTGTGCTGTTTGGTTGCAGTGATATAACTAAATCATCAAACAATTCAGTAGATGTGGCCTGCGTGAAAAAAAGGTGCGAGTTATAAAGAGTTACTAGTAATATATATTTGCCTTTAACATTGTTGGTTTGATACTTTTCATCATTTACTGCTTCAGTTGATACATAGATATTGTTTAAAAACAGAGAAAGGTGCGTTCGTACTAAGATGCTTGGAGTGTTACTGTAGCTCCCCCTCAATTAATGGATATATAAGATATGTAATAGATTGTTGATAATAATAATGATAAAATTGTTGCATTCAATTTCAGATTTTGGACAATGGGTACATATAAAAGGGATACTTTTGCATCTGATCCCATCGAACTAGAGATAAATAATACAACAGATACAGTTATGTCTGAATCATATCTTTACTTACATCTAAAATTTGATTGAACACATAAGAAATGATTTCAGCTTCCTAATTGTGAACTTTCCATTTCTATGTAGTATCTCTTTATTGATGCGATATTCCGGGCTTGTATTTCCTATCATTGATATAGAGGTTTGTTTCACACAAGGAAGGTATTACGAGAGTTCCAAATTGTGAAGTTGAAGCCAACTCTTCGTAAATTGTACGGACTCCATCACAACTTCATTGACGATTATAAAATATCCGTTTCACAGATGATATCGGATATGTTCTTCTAATATCTTTCGTTCCTAATGTCGTAACTAAAACCACATTCCCTTTTCACGAATGTGACCTACCGAAGAGGATTATAACCGGGTTTGTGATTGCATGAGCAATACGACGGGTGGCACACGAAGAACAGGATCTACTTGGATCTACTTGCCTTTCGGAGCACCTCATACCAACCCTAGCTTTTGGTGGGTATCGTGTTTCTAAGTGTTTAGTTTTCTATGTTATGTTTTGTGTACAATTGTGTGTCTGTTTGTCTTTTTTAGCCATGACGTTGATATTTTCGATCTATGAGTTTGAATGTCGGTCTTGTGTTTTTCTACCCTTTTTTCTTGTTAAACAGCATGGGTTTAATAGTACGTTTCATAGAAGTTGTATTTATCTTGCATATCATGCATATAAACACAATATCGGTGGATACAATTATCAATGTGCATTTGACATGTTTGATCTTGAAGCCGAACGTACGAAGAGACTAAATACAGCATTACACTAATGAAATCAAGGACTACGTGCACTATTTCACGAATTGATAAAATAATGTAGGACACTTTCCGCTTGTTTCTTTTATGATTTGCATAAAATTCCATTCATCGTATCTAATAGATTACCAAGAGCATGTAGAGGTGGCGATAGTTTGATGCACAAGATACTGCGGGAGTTCAATATCTATTATCCTCTAAAATAGTTCACCTTGCGACACAATGGTCCAAAATGGTTGTTGCAATCATCAGCTCATTAGTGAGTTAAGCTTTTTAAATTTCAAATTTCCTTTGAAATATATAAAAAATACTTAAGTGATATTTTTCTTCGGTGCAGTGCAAGGTACTCATGTTCAAACTAAAGTACAAAATGTACTTGAGACTGTGAGAGGAATTTCGTGTTACCGAACCCGTTATCTGTTTGAACTTGCCTGTTTAAACGGCAAAGTCTTGTTTGCAGAATTTGGAAAAACTTAGAAATTAAATAACTACGAACAAGTAAGTTTTACTAAATAAACGAAAATTGACACCAGGAAGAAATATAAATCCTAAGTATCTAAAAGGAAAAATGTTCATATTTCATTGAATTCATTTCGCACTTCCGAATCCAAGTTTTTCATTCATCTTCATCAGAAACGATCAAAGCCTAATATTTGAAAGCAAACAATGTATTAGAACTGACAAAGTGGAAAATGTATATGACCAAACAATACTTAACAATAAAGCCAAATTTGTATGAAGTTAACTTTGACTGAGCAAGGTGAAACATAAGTGAACTGATGACATACATTTGTTTTCTGTTTTCACATTTTCACTTGAATGAAGAGTTGGATGATTGACACTAACATACATCTTACTATCTATATTCATGTTGTTAATAGTATCATAGTTTTCAAAAGTAGTCTATCAGTTGCACTGTGCTTAAACGGCTGTGGGTAACTTAAGTTACCCACAGCCCAAGATGGAGCCGCCTTGCGTCGGTTAGATACTTTTCTCCTATAGAATAACAATACCACGAATGCATCAATTAAACAACTGAATTTAAAAGTTGTATTAATCGTTTAGGGAAACCCCTAAACTGGAAAGGTGATTAAATTCTACAAAATAAACGATCACAGCACGATTTTAAAAAACACTTAGGCTGTCCGTAACTTCAAAACAACTTGTCCGTAACTTTTTTCATCATACCAATAGAGATGTCCGTAACTTTCAAAGAATCGACATACGCGGATGTAATGTTTAAACCGATGATAGAGATTGCATCGAATACATATTCACAAAACGAAGTAGATGTCTAGTATGATATAATTCATTGTATCGATGGAAGACAAAATTGGGAAAAATATGAAAAAAATCACGATAAATCCGCAAAACTCGGGTTTCATTTTGTAAAACGTCGGGGTACCCAAATCGCCTAGTTCGGAGGGTTGTTTCCGATCATAGCAGATAAACTGTTGAAACATCATTGTTCGTTTTTATTTTTGAACAAGTAGACTACACAAGTATTTTTTACACATACATGTAGCATGTATACACTTACTGATTTTCTGCCAGCAACGACAAGGGTAGCGTGAATCCGGGATTTTGGAGGGGAACCCAAATTGCCCAGGCATGCAGTGGATAGACTATACGAGACTTAAGTGCACAAACTTTTTCCGTCTTTTTGAAAAAGCCAAAAACACTTTTCTCTCATCCCCACAAAAACAAATCCCATCAGCATTGACAGTAAAATAAAAGGGGTGTCAATCTGGACACACTGGGACGTTGAGCACGGTGATATTGCGGCACCCTGGCCAAGATTTACAGTAAACGGGAAAACTTTAAAAAAGGACATTTTGTATAAATGAATAAACCTAGTTTTAAAGCTAGCTGCATATTTCATTTGTATGCAAGTTGCATTAAATCTCATTAAACTGAATAAAACTAAAAGATACAATAGGTAAAAGTCAGTGACAATAAAAGGAAAAGAGCAGTCAACATAGTGTAACAATTCGACATAGTTTATAAAAATATAAATAACTACGTAGGACAACAGGATAATTTAATAGTCTAACAACCCCTGATAACATACAAAGAGAGAAAAAAAACATACTAGGAAACATATTCAAAAAATCATAACACTATAACTAACTGGTGGGATGTATAAATACCGAGCCGCGCCAAAGAGTATTCATCAAAATAACACTATAACTAACTGGTGGGGTGTATAAATACCGAGCCGCGTCAAAGAGTATTCATCAAAATACACATAGAAAGAAACAGAGGTGAAGGTAAACCGCAAACATATAATTAAACTCAAAACATTAAAGAGCCACGGTATGGAAAAGCCTTGGTCTGACAAGCGAAAAACGTCGATAAGACGCACATCAGTAAATAAAAGTTCAAACCATAACCAGGATGGAGTACCACAAACCCCACATAAAACTTCTGTGGTGTAAGTATGATGCGTTAATAAAATCACATTTGGTGGGGAATGAGTAGTATAAACGGCCGCGAAGGTTACAAATATGATGTTAATTGTCTTCTAATTGTTGAAATTATAATTCTTAAAATTTTAAATCAAAAGTTACCCACATCTAAAAATAAAGTTACGGACAGCCTGCTTAGTTTCGATAAAAAAGTTACGGACATCTTATGCATTTTTTAAAGTTGACCTTGCGCTTTAGTGAACTCTATATTAACAAATTTATGGTAATTGTTAGTCATTTATTTATTCAATAATCCTATAAATATTTACATTCTGCATGAAAAACGTCGCAAAAGGTACATTTTGTATGAATTAAATATCAACGAGTTTAGAGTCCGCCATCTTGGGCTGTGGGTAACTTAAGTTACCCACAGCCGTTTAAGCACAGTGAGTTGGTAGGGCAAAATTTCAATTCTGTGTTACATCCCAGGGTACTGCAATTTTTTTGCATACATTTAAAGAGTAATGTCTGTAGAATATTTTAAGAGGTGTTGTTTTTTTTTTAAAAGTGTCCAAAAGGGGATAAAAGGGGAATTATTTAAGAGTATATCAAACATTTTGTTTTAGGCATATTTGCAGATATAAATTTTTTTATTTTTATTAAGTGGAACAAATCATATCTTATTAAAACGTAGGCTAATTTTTAATTAATTTTTAAATCATAAAGGACCAAGAAAAAAGAGAAAGGGTCATTTCCAAAATTCATGATTTTGAAGGAAAAAAAGCATACATACTAGTTTTCTTGATAAAATGGTATATTTTTTACTTTGATACATAGAACATAAAGTAACTAAAGGCTGTTGAAAAACATTTAAAGGTAAAAAACAAAAACATAGAATAAACGACAAACACAAACATAAGCAACCAGAAATGCATTATTCTGTCACGAATTTATACACCACATTTATTAAATAACTGACATATTAATAATTATCAAAGGTACCAGGATTATAATTTAGTACGCCAGACGCGTGTTTCGTCTACATAAGACTCATCAGTGACGCTCAAATCCAAATATGTATTAAGCCAAACAAGTACAAAGTTGAAGAGCATTGAGGATCTAAAATTCCAAAAAGTTGTGCCAAATACAGCTAAGGTAATCTATGCCCGGGATAAGAAAATCCTTAGTTTTTCGAAAAAATCATAGTTTGGTAAACAGAAAATTTATAAAAATGACCACATTATTAATATTCATGTCAACACACAAAAACTGTCAGGGTTTCTAAATCTCTATTTTTTTTTTTTTTATTTTATTTTTTTTTTTTGAACAACGGAACCACCACATTTTAAGGTCACACATAAGGTCAATCCATAGAATCATCATCAGTTCGGTCACCTGCATTTATCGAATTATCATTATCAACATTTCCATCTTCTTCGTCGCCATCGTTAGCAATATCAACGATTTGATAATCCTTATTTCTACAAGCTTTTGAGTATTTACAGCTATCTGTTCAGGATAAACCTTGTCGAACACATAAACATCTTTTGTAGTCACAAACAGCTTTACATGAACAGCTAATCAGAATTAATAAGGAATCTAGCGCTGGTGGTTGGTCTAGCCAATTGATACTGATCAAATCGTTCTAAACAATTCAACCATAGTTGTTTGGCAACGGACCAGTGTTGTGTTCAAGAGCAGATTTTAAAATCTTCATCTGAAAGTTGGCTTGTTTTATGTGCTTTAACATTGCATCTTTTGTTGGGGGCAGCAGATAATAATGAATGTTTTTTTTTTTTTGCATTTCAAAACTTTCTGATCTTTATTTATCAATGTTATTAATTTCGTTGCCATATATAGAACACAAAAACCTCCCGAGTGTTTTGACAAATCTTCGCCTTCCTCTTCACAGGTTTCACCAAGATGGAATAGACTATCTGAAAACTCCACAGAACTTGTCAAAAAACCGAATACTTTGCTTTTTCCTTTACAAGACAAACACTGACTGAATCACAACCAGTATTGGCTGAAATCCGGGCAGTGTTCTACAAAGATTCTCCCCAAATGTCGCACACATTGATTGCACATTTTATATTCTGCATTTGGAAGATGTACCTGTCAGGCCCACCATTTTATAATTGATATGCAACTGTGAAAATAGCAGGCCGATAAGGCAACAAACCAAAATAAAGAAATAGCCATCGTATAACCTATAAAGATAAAACAATGTCGATGCTGCATAATTCTTTAACTGAAGTTCATGAATCATTGATGAAAAAAGGGAAATGCTTAAAGATTTATACGATGGTCATTTCTTCGGTTATAAAACATTAAGTATCCCAATCATCTTTTACCCAGGTGTTGTTTAATTTTATTGATCACATAATATTATATAAATATGTATTTAGAGTAAACCAATTTCCAGAAAACTACACTGCACATTTAATTTCTGAAAGTACACTATAACCTATATCAATAGATTAAAGCAGTTATCAATGTTATAGCATAACCTTTCGCCATCTTTTTAGTTATTACTTGATATGAACGATTCAGGTAGGATGATTATTTCTGTTTATTTGTTTTGAATTTGTAATATCAATGATTTTGTTAAATACCTGAAACTTCAGTAGCCTGGTATAAGCACTAAGAAAAAATTATGCATTCATTTTCTTTTTTTCTTTTCTTTTCACTAGGGTTTCACAACACCAATTTGTAACTGCAATTATCAAGAGCTATAATAAAATCAACTGTTTTAATAACAACAACGATACAATGTTTCTGCATCAGATGCGCATTTCAGTTTAGCTCGAGACTAAAATAGTCTTCGGCACTGGCATAAAAATACGGATTTAGTTTTATAAAAGTATTCGGATTCGGAGAACTGGCTTCTGGCTGGCGATACCTTAGGGGACTATCAGTCCACAAGCAGATACATCGATCTAGTGGTAATGATAACATAAACGGTTCCAATGTTCTGCTGTAGATTACCTTTTCGTTTATAAAACACGCTTTGGATTTTCAGATATGTTGGCCTTTAGCATCACTGAAGAGACATTAATTATCGAAGTGCGTTTTTGTTGCAGAACAATTGTTAATTTTAATGTTATTCCAGGGTTTCTACAAAATTATTCAATTGGGTATTATTTTACACTTCTGAACTACTTAAACTTTTACATAAATATTTGTTTGGACTTTTAGAGAATGTGGAATATCTATACAGTAAATATAGTTGCCAATATATTTCTTATCAAATACAGATGTTGTTTTAATTGTTGCTGAACTGATCCATTTTTTCAGCTACCATGCACTAAAATTTGTATTTATGTGTGTTGCTAAGTATCCATATTTATATTTATTGTTTTGTAAACGGTTGTTTTATCTTGTCATATAGTGTTTTCTCATGGTTTGGCAACTTCTTCTTGGCTTAAGATTTTATGGTGTCATTTTACAAATGATGTGGCTCCGCACTTATGCATCCCGTCATTGTGTTTTTGTGCAATGGTAAATGTTTGTATTCTTGCCTTTTCTTTTACACATTGTTGTCAATAAAGTGGAATGTGATGAGATTGTCAAACAAGGGAGAAGTTTAGAGGTTTGGTCTGCTATAAAACCAAGTTTAATCCACAATTGTTTACATAGGAAAATGCCTGTGTTTGGTTAGGAATATGACAGCTGTTTTCCATTCGTTTCATGTGTTTGAGCGTTTGAGTTTGCCATTTGATTAGGGATTTTTCGGTTTGATTTTCCTCGGAGTTCAGTATTTTTGTACTTTACTTTTTTCACACCTTCCCGCTTCGTTCTGTGAGACTAGGATACACGACGTGTTATTTGTAAAACTGATCTCTATTTGTACAACAGTTTACACTTTCAAATTAATACTTCATCTTTTGGTAAACTTTTTTTAATTTTCTTTACCATTCGTCGTTTTGCTACTTTTACAAATATATTTTATAAATTGATTACAAAATTTCTTTTGTAGAATCATGGGATGTGATTTTTTCATATTTCTTGTAGTGGCAATTTTGTATTTATCTAGTATGGAAGGTAAATATACATTCATTGTTATGACAGAAACATTAACAAGTTACAAATACGTGATATCATAAGTACATGTTAATCATTTGAATTGGAACTAGTTAGAAAAATCATTTTCACAGAATGCATGAATAGAAAGCCGTTTCGATATTAGTGATACGACAAGATTCATTTGAATATTCTGTTGAGAATTTTCAACCATAAAATTTATAATTTTCTTTCACCGTTACGAAATAATCACACACACACACACACACACGTATCGATCTTTAGGTGTAACACCACTAATTCGGCCGGCTAGAAAGCACATTCCTGAAAGTAGTATATATTTAACACAGAATACTTCCTACTCATAAGTGTAGCTTTTAAAATATGGAGAATACTTAGATTTTTGTAACAACAGCTGAATGACTGGTTATCCTTGTAAAACACTTAAATTGGACTTTCAATATTTATAGCAAATTTTGTTTTCGTAAACGGAAAAAAATCGTAACCTCGACAAACAGCTTGGCAGTTAATATCAGAAAGATGAACATAATTGTGATGCTCCAAATATTTCTGAAGAACAATATAAAGGCAATTAAATGCTAAAAATGATTATCTTCATTTAAGGACCTTTTTCCTGTTTTCTTAATTGTTCTTGGAATTGCTATCTTGATAGTGCTGGTTGGAAATCCGGACCGTTAATGTGTAAGCTGTCCTATGGTGTTGCATTACAAAGGCGAACTGGATGGACTGCAACAGATAATTTCGTCAGGTTGTCGGACGTTTTAGAAACTTGTGCAACTTGGTGTCATGCATTGTATCCATCTCCAAAAAAATAAAATATCAAATAAAAAACATCAGTAGGTTTTTATACTTTTTTTCGTTGATTGATATAATTTTATTTTGTCAGTTTTCATGGAGTTGCACAATTTGATAATGCCTTGGATATGAGTATTTTTGTTCACCTATTTTTATAGACATTTCTGAAAATAATATCAACTGGAGAACCATGAAACTACAGTGAATCCTTGTTCTTGAAAAAGCACGGCAAAGGAAAAACAAATCTTTTACCAGCTGTGAACAATTATACAGATTGCTGAATACTATATTATGTAAATTTCAAAGGTTTCTCAATTTTGGTAATTATATTCTTTTTAATTTTCAAAAAAAAGATGAATAAATTCGGTATGTTAATATATGTCTTTTTGGATGTATATCTAGCTTCATTCCACAATGATTTGAAAGAATTATAACAAAAATACCGAATCACAATACAAGTTCAAAAAGTGGGGAGTCCAAAAAAACTAACAAACACACAATCAACCGAATGAATTAAAAGGAATTGCTATACCCCTGACTTGGCACATATGTGTATTGTCTGGGTAATACTTTAAAATGTTCATCAAACATTTGTACACGCTATGATATTGTTGTCACGGATAGAATAACTACAAGATTAGTTAAACCGATATCACGATATAACTATTGTTATCAACATTTTTTTCGAGGACTAACCTAGTATTGCTTAGAACTGTAATTTATTCAGAGATATGATAGATACATGCAATGGACAGTCAGAAAATTAATATATTGTTCACAAACATATTGAAAAATTTTTGGGGAGTATGTGCAATAGTGACCTAGCTGACTAAAATTTATCCTTTGACTTGGTATGTTTGCTCTTCCTGAAAATCACCAGCCGTTACAAACTCACGTGACTGTTACACTACAATCCAAGGTTAAAGAAAGGGTTGTTATCACAAACATGTGAAACATTGTCAAAATCTGTACGTATCTGTTCCCAGTCAGATGCCTTTATTTCATCATTTGTTCAGCAATAGCTGTCTCCATTTTGCTTGATCATTTTAACAAGCTGATCAGCAATTGATTTTTGCCTTTTTAAATGATTTCTTATTTTGTAATGTTGGGTCTTTTCAGTTGACTCAGCTGCATTATATTACTCATAGCCGATGACCTTACTGTGGCGTATTATTGTCTGTATCTTCGCCTTTTTATCACTGGTAGATTGTATTTCATTGAAAATCAAACAACATCTTCTTATTTAAACATACAAAAACTTTGGCTTGGAAAACCAATACTTCTAATAAAAACGGTTTATTTGTAATAGATAAAAAATAACAAACAACAGTTAGGCAAATAATTTAAATTTAGGACGTATCTCTAGGATAAGGGACATAATCTTAAAAAAAATATTTTTTTGTTTCAACACTTCAATGTATATGACTGTAAGGAATACAAATTAATTTAATTTTGTATCACATATGTGTTTCTGTTTTTCAACGCAATACCCTTTTGCAGAGACGAAAAATACAAGCTACTGTTGTTTTCAGCTGAATACTTATTAGAAACTATTGATTATTGTGGCCTTTACACACACATGATATTGATTTCAAGAGTGGCCTCTTTTACCAGTTACCATAAGGGTGACTGGGGTATAGAAATATGGTCACTGTCTTCTCCCGACCGGTAGTAAAACGCTTGCCGAAGTGGGGTGTCCGTTTGACTGTGCGGGATGTATCAAGTTCGCAGTAACGTCCGGTCAGAAGGGGGACGTTAAATCCGATGTCTCGTGTAAAGAGAGTACCACGCTCTTTGCACGTTAAGAACCCTTGCAATAACTCTTTGAGGGGTCCGTAGGTGGCCTGTTGCAAGGCAAAATTTCTGCCTCTATCCAATATACCCTCATTTTCCAGTGGCAGTCCAAATTTCCCCGACCATCATCCTCCATTATAACTACCTACCTATTGTGTTTATTGTTAACTTGTTCTCGTCCTGAATATTCCTGAAATATTTGCCACTGGACGTTAAGCAACTAACAATCGATCAATCAGTCTTTTAACAGTTAATTGATTGCTTGGTGTTAAATTCCACTTTCAGCACTTCAGAGATATTTCGTGGTGGTTAGTTTTTATTGGTTAGGTAGTCATGGTGTGCGGAGAAAGGTAGGAAAACTAGCAATACTTGCCATTAAATTTTGATTCGATTAAACCTGCTAAATTCGGCATTCGAATTTCACCACCTGAGAGCTGATAGATAAAAGATACATCATTTCGGTCTGCATTGACCATCCAGACACCAAGACCTAACCAAAGATCACGTGATAATTCAAAGAAAACATTATACATCTTCTGACAATTATTCTATTTAAAACAAAACAATAAAGCAATAACAGCTAGCAGGTCAAGACTTAAACATGTATTGTAAGTTCAGAGCTGTTTATGTGTGCCAAAGAGATTTAAGAAATAAATATGAAAAATTATTTTATTTCACTTGAAGATATCTTGGATTCTCACTCTGTGTCTTTTATCAACTTCTGAAATTTAAGATAAAATAATGACAGGATGATATAAAAGATATGATACATTAGTTAATTTGATTATATCAAGTACATTCAAATTCTACAAACATGTATGTATAAGAAGTGTTTTATACATCAATTTCTTCTATATAAAGATTGAAAACAGTTACTCTTCAATGAAATATTCTGCTCCATGCTGAAGACCTCACTTTGACCTATAATGGTTTATTTTTATAAATTGTGACTTGGATGGAGAGTTACCAATTGGCAATCATACCACATCTTTTTATATCTATATTCAAATAAATACAAACTTCATGAATATCCCTTACCTGCGGTGTTTCATGCACTGTCCACGATTTTCTGCAATTCAAAATAGATAAAGACGATCATGATTGCTATATTAAAAATTTCGCCTCTTAAACTCGAAGAAACATGTTGCTTAAAATTTACATTTGCTTTCTATAAATGTATTGTATTAAGGAAGAAGTAAATCTTTTGAAAATTAACTGCTTCACTGCATTTTGCAATGCTTCAATACATGTTAAAAGTTAGATTCTTGATACGTCAAAATGGTTAGACACTTTATTATTCATTTTGTTTTAAATCCTTATATTCAAATCTCCTATAATTCAACTTGTACATGCGTTATTGTTTTGTAATGACGATGACGAAAATATAATATATTTTTTGGTATTGTCAATTTAGCTCCAGAAATGCACATCAATGAATAAATTTCATATTTATAAACGTTTCATATAAATTTCATCACTGCAACAAGTGTTTAATGGTATTTTTTCCACTAGAGACAGCTAAATTTTAATATCAAAAGCACGAGGCTTGCCGAGCTTTTCAAATTTGAATTTAACTGTTGAGAGTGAAAAAAATATGGTGATACAGAGTTACAGTAGTGAAGTCTGTTTGTTTCTTTTATGTTATTTACCCTTCATTTTCAAAGATTCACAGACAGTTATGTGATGTCATCAGGCATGGTAGTCTTCTTTCAAAACGTCAAGATATGAAATTCAGGAGAAATCATGAAAATTTTACATCATTATCAAATTTCTTCCAATCATATGCCGAAAAAAATTTTCTCACACCGCTTACGAAATGTGAAAGAATAACAATCAAAACCAAGGAGTAAACAAAGACTCATCAAACCAAAAGACATTTACATAAACAGTTATAGATAATTAATAAGAAACAACACGAACTCCACTAGAGACCGGGAGTGAAATCAGGTGCTCCGGAAGGGTAAGCATTTCCTGCACCTTATACGGTTCCCACCGTGTTATTTCTTTGTTCAGTTCGGAAAGGATGGAAGGTTAGTATGACTGAGGAAGAATATCAAATATAATTTCTGACACACTTTTGTCATAATGGTCAATCAGCTCATGATGGCGACCGTAAAATTTCTTGAGTGATGACCTTAATTTGATTGATTCCTAGTCCTGAGTTAGCAACTTTTGAGAAAGCAGTATTCCTCGTTCAACAAAATCAACATACTCTGAGGTAGATCTAGAGTAACGTGTCAATTGAGATACATATACTCCATATGCTGGTGCCGCTGAGATGTTGCTACACAGAAATGGAAAGTTGACAATAGAAAAATTAAAATCATCGCGTTTGTCATAAATTTTGGTATTTAACCGGCCATCAGTAGTCATTTCGAGAGAAAGGTCTAAATATGAAGCAGATTTATCTGTGTCGGTAGTATCTTTAATTTCAAATTCACTGGATTAATTAAATGTAAGTGATCACTGAATTTATTATTTTTAAGAGAAAGTACACCATCAATATACCTAAAGGCACACAAAATAGAAAAATAGTTGTACAACACTTACCGCCAGAACACATGCATCTTCTCACACACCTTTCAGCTTAAATATAGAAATGAGATTGTAAATTATGTATGCATACGTCAATCAATAAATAATTATAAAGACATTTCTGTTATACAAATGTTCAATGTGTTAGTTCCCTTGATTTATGTATTGTTACTGCTGTTAGGAGAGGGGTGTAAAGGGGTATGTCCACAGAAATATGCGTAATAAAATTGCCATTTCACGATGAACGACCGATTTAAAGTTTTTTACAAGTTGATCTTGTTATCGATTTCACGAAACACGAACCTTTTTCAAGTCTGCACGTAAAATTAAAATGGCAAAACACGTTGCACGAAAATAACCCTTTTACACCCTCTT
Organism: Mytilus galloprovincialis; assembly: GCF_965363235.1. Lineage (NCBI taxonomy): Eukaryota > Metazoa > Mollusca > Bivalvia > Mytilida > Mytilidae > Mytilus > Mytilus galloprovincialis. The sequence goes on along the minus strand of NC_134842.1, from coordinate 44,911,389 downwards.
AGGAATCTACTTGTTATGTGTTCTAAGTATGATAGCAATACGTGTATCAATAAAATATATTTCTAAGAGACTGATAGATAAAATTAAAATATAAAGAATCAATTTGCCTATGTTACATGTCAAAGTCAAACGAACCTTGTGAATAAGCAAATGATAATTCATTCAATTTGAACCAACTTTGAATATCAAAACCTAATAAAAAAGGAATCATGAGTAATTTGCTCGGTTCAACTTTCAAACACCAAACACTTAGAGTGTGCTGTCGGTGTAGACGAAACGCGCGTCTGGCGTAATACATTATAAGTCTGGTATCTTTGATAACTATTCTATCGGATAAACATTTTCTTTTAATATATAATGATAGTTATTTACATGTAATATCAATACACAAACATCAGGGTGTAATTTGGTTAACAATATAGAAAATAAAAAGCAACAAATATAAATAAAACAGATAATTGGACAAAAAGAATAAAGAAAAAATGAGTGACTAATTAAACAATACATAAAAGGGGGCCGTGCATCCAGACGCTACTATAGCCATAAAGTTATATAGAAAATTGACTTACCCCGCATACAACGCTGTAACATCTACGAAATTCAGATCCTACAAGAGCAAAATTTGAATTGTTAACCAAGATTAATACAATATTCTTTATCACTGTACATATATACCGAAAATTGTATACTTTCACCAAAGCCATCGTTTATTTAATACGTTTTCAAAGTATATACCAAAATCAAACGGGGAAATTAAACTTGTTATCCTCTACACCTCCAAACTTCGAAACAGGTGTGACGTCTTCCTTGCTACTCTACCTTGACTTTAATTTAGGGAAGCAAGATCGCCTATATTTTAGGGTTTGCCAATATTTCCGTAATTTTACCACTATAATTGTTGTTATCGCACCGTGGGTAAAATATCACTTTGTGATTGGTTTAACGCCGTCACGTGGTGACTCCCTATGAGACCGTATGGGGTTAGTAGAATTCATAGGGGGTTCATGACGCGTCAATGGTGACGTCATCTATCGATGTTGTTGTGTTTCATTGTTTATTTTTCAACATAACTTTTACTAACCCTCTATGGATCCGTATGGGATCAGTAGCAAATCATATAACTTATAAAAACATTTCATATTCTAATGCTATTGTCACATGATATGTTTTTTTCATTAGTACGTTAATTGTAATTTTCTGATAGTTGTTCTTCTGTATGAAAGTTATACAAGTATGAAAACATTTATAAGATTGAAGACCCATTGGTGGCCTTCGGATGTTGTCTGCTCGATGGTCGGGTTGTTGTCGCTTTGACTATTTCCCATTTCTTTTCTCAATTTTATTATTTATAAGAGGTCCATCCAACTAAACTACAATGTTATTAAATCACATAAAGTTATCATTAATCATGGTGTTAACGTATAATTTAAAATGTTAATCACTATAACCCTGATCAACAAACAATACAATTTTCGTAATAGTACGAAAACTTACCTGAATAACGATTACAACTGTTACACCTTTTACCATTATCTGTATGTATAAAATAGTATAAGTATCAAAAAGTGTATATGTCAATATAAGTTGTAAATCAAATATTGAAATTGATGTAAGTATCAACTTTTCTTTACAATTAAACATGAACTTTATTGACGTTCGAAAGCTCCAGATATACATGTTAAACCATTGGAATTATTTCACTTTTGAAAATGCATAGAATAGTATTACGTTATCCATTACGAAAACAAAGGTGTTATACATGTAGAAAAATTAAATCATAAAAACGAGTAGCTTACCCTCCATTATTTAACTAATTTTAACACTTAAAAAGAACGAAACTATAGATAATTGTTATCGTAAAATAACGACACTTATTTGTTAAACTTGTTTTATCACTTAAAAGGAACGAAACTATAGATGATCGTTATTGTATAAAACAAGTATTTTCATTAAATTAAGGCAACAATTGTTTACCGATGTTCACATCTAGCAAATTGATCAAGAAGAGACAAATCAATGTCACAAACAGACACTGAGGGAATTACATGAACTCCAAAAGAAGGCTGACTGTATGCACCTACAGGGAAAGCGTCTCTTGCTATGTATACAGGCACAAATCGCCATGCGAATTCATTAAGTCAAAATGTCACTTTTGGGGATTGGACACAATCTAGTATTATAGGTTAGACCCCTATACTAGTATTTTAAAAATATATCCGACTACGAAATCCTGTCGCTAGTGAATAGAGACACCAACGCATAGTACTGATTAATCATTTTGTGATTGGAAAACGTATGTGTTGTCGATTTCAGTCGTTCTAGTCAAATAGCTTTTTTTTTATGTAGTATGCATATGGATTAAATGAGGTCGATTTATAGCATGTATAGTCTTGCAAGTAAATTTCACATCAGCGATATTTAGAGACAAAATTGAACCAAATAAATGAAATTGAGAATGGAAATTGGGAATGTGTCAAAGAGACAACAAACCGACAACAGAACAGACAACAGCAGAAGGTCACCAATAGGTCTAAAATGCTGCGAGAAACTCCCGCACCCCGAGGCGTCCTTCATCTTGCCCCTTAACAAATATATACATTATGTATATACTAGTTCGGTGAAAATGGACGTCGTATATACTAAACTCCGATTTATACACAAGAAACTAAAATTAACAATCATACAAGACTTACAAAGGCCGGAGGCTCCTGACTTTGGACAGTCGCAAAAAAGCGGCGGGGTTAAACATGTTGTTTTAACTCTCAACCCTCCTCCTATACCTCTAGCCAATATAGAAAAGTAAACGCATAACAATACGCACGGTAAAATGCAGTCCGAGTCCGATGTCAGAAGAGGTAACAAAAGAAAAGAAACAAAATGACAATAATAGGTAAATAACAACAGACTACTAGCAATAACTGACATGCCAGCTCGATTATTTACCAATAATTATTCAATACACCCTATGGGAAATGCTTGAAGCCAAAAAAAAAACATTTTGCCCTATGGTTGTTAATTTCTGTGTCATTTTGGTCTCTTGTGTATAGTTGTCTAATTGGCAATCAAATCACATCTTCTTTTTTTATATTTGTCTATATTTTCAAAATAATAACTAAAGACTCTGAAATGCCAAGTTTCGATACAATCTCAAACTAAAAATCAATTCGAATTATAAAGCTATCTTGAAAATATGTCATAAAATGTCGTAAAAATAAAATATGTACATTAAAAAATTTTCCTCGATTTGAATGCAACAATGAATTTAACGTAAATCGATATATCCAATCTGTCGATTAGAAATGACTTGTTTGTTGGACTGCTTACATGCTATACGTGAATGAAAAATATTTCCAGGTAAGAATATATCTTTAAATTTCAACTTCATTTAGATGTCATTGAAGGTTGGTGGCATTTAATCATTGCACAAACAATAATGGAAAACAAATAGATTGAAATAAAATGTATTACGCAATTTTAAGCAGTTTTATCTTTGTTTGAAAAACTATTAACATTGGTAATAAAGAGAAGTTTGAGTATTGACATGTATGTATTTTACCATTAATTTTGTATTTTTTTATTTAATGGCAAGGTTAAGACGCTGCCTTATCTACATTTTTATTCACTACTTAATTAAACGATGACTGTATTCCGGACCATATGAGTATTTGGACCATATGAGTATTTGGACCATATGAGTATTTGGACCATATGCGTATGGTCGTTGATCACATGTGTAAATACTGATATTGTATGACCATACGCGTATAATACGGATAATTTAACGAAGGACGTTGACAGGAATTGGGTGTCATAAATCATTGAGTTTTAAAAAAAAAAATTGACCTAAGATAATTATTTGGTAATCATTGTTACGTGATTAATCAAAAAGAAATAAATTTACTCACTAGTTAAGATTATAGTGGAAGCATTTTTGCCTAGTCATTATTAATATGTTTTTACGAAACACAATATGTCGACTAAATAATGGAATAAACCGTTAAGCAAGAAATCAACGTTTTTACTCATGAGAAATTTGGACATTGGACCCTATTTTTTCTCTCTTTATTTTGGTGTGTTAATTTTAAAAAAAAAAATTTTAAATTAAATTTTAAACATTTCATATTATTTTTAGTTATTTAATTTGTTCATGTTTCTCTTTATACGACGTACAGTGGTTTATCCGTGTTGACCCTCTATTTCTATATAGAAGCCATTGTCATTGTAAGAGCGTATTAATAAAAGTATGAACTAAATATAATGGAAATTAGAAGAAATTCAGGAAAATCAAAATCAAACGCCCGGAAGAGGGAGGGATGTCCATGTCCCAAACTCCTGTGGTTTCACGTACGGATGAAACTGTCGACATGGTAAAGGTATATGAAAATGACATATGAAAGCAAAGGCAAAACCACAAATATACCAAAATTCAGACAATATGTGACAAAGATAAAGGACTTCAGTTAATAACTTGTGTCAATTTTGGCTCAAACAATCTGTGTATATTAAGGAAGTTAAAAATAGTAATATGATCTTAATACTCCGGTCCGGCCTATTAGCAACAAATAAAGTATATATACTAGTTTTGTCAATCGCGTACGGTCCAAATACTCAAATGTTCCGGAACATATATATTACATTTACATCAGTTACCTTTATAAGGAACGGAGAGATTAAAAATAAATCACGATGAAATTTTTAATACAAAAATTGGTATTTTCACTGAAACCAAAAATATGGGTAAAATAGTGAATTCAATCAGTTTATGACACAATTAGACTTTCATGTATAACACATTCATACATTTCCTTTATAAATGGTGGTATGCTTACTTAATTTAACCCCATTTTTTAAATAATACCATGTGTTTAATACTTGACACACATGTAACGTTGTCTTACTTTATTTTATATTTGCATTATACACTTAACAGAAAGTGATTACAAAAAATATTACACAAAACAATGAAACAGTGGTGACATCTTTTTTTTTGCTTCGCTACGTTGACCTATAGGTTTAGCGAAACAACGTCACCGCTGTTTAGAAGTCTAATAATTTATACTGTTGCCTCGTTGGCCTAAAATGTCATGGCTAAGTGACAATAGAATAGAAGATACGACTTTTTAATGTTGATGCTTTGTATTATGTCATGGGGATGTCAATTTTCACATTGCAACATTTGAATTATATTCATAAAGGAACATTTTAAGGACAAATCAAAAACGAAGTTTAAGCGCATTAAAAACCCAAAGTTCCGTTAAAGTAATACCAAATCAGCTTGTTATTTCGAAAAATTCAACTTTATAAACATTCTATTTGCAGAACGGACCAATTTCATTTTACAGTGAATAATGAAGGACGATAGGCTGTGTGAATGAATTTCAGTTCCAAAATATTCAATTGTGAGAAATATGCTTTTATATTGCTCAATGTGGACAGGGATTTTTTTTTACCCTTAAGTGTTCAATAAAATTTGATTTTAGACTGTATTTTTTTTTTTCTTCAATAAATGAGATTTCCTTCATCATGGAAAATCGAGAGTGTCTCTTTGACAACTTGCTATATTCCATGACATAAAGTGGTTCTATCATTTTAGAAATGTTGAAAATTCCTCAGTGGAATATATTTGTATGTATCAATTTTTGGACAAGTGTGAATAATATTCGAATCATACATTTTTTGGTAAATAAGGTTTCGTATCGATGACTTAGTAGGGTATCAAATTATGGTGATGACATTTCGTAATATGATAAGTACGAGCTATGAATAGAAACAAATGTACAAGCCTACTGATGTTGTGCATAATTAAGGCAGCAGTAGTATACCGCTGTTCGAAATTCATAAATCGATTGAGGAAAAAACATGAACAGAACGAGAACATTTCAAAGTTACTTTTTGTAATTTTACATATCATCTCATGATTATTTTTTACTTATTAAGTTATTGTGTCAGACCATGGTAATTAAAATTAAGTCATCTTAATAAAAGTGTTGTGTAGTTCGAAACAATAATTAGCTTACGATTTATTACATTCTTGATGCATTAATAGTCAGCTGCAATGATACAGGATTGGTGGTTTTTAATGAGTTCATTGACACAGGTTTTTATAAGTCAGCTCTCCGATACATTTTAATCAACGTTTTGTTTTGGTTGTTTAGGGGATATTTGTATAAAAGACGACCAATGTGATTTCAAAAACAAATGAACGAACCTTCACCAATATGATGTCCATATATATTTGAATTAGTCTATTTAGAATTATGAATAGAACACTAGACCAGTCGACGTCACATAATGTATTAGAATTTAACGATAATTGATTCATGCAGATTTTAGTTACTATAGTATTGTGAGAAGTATTGACACACACATGGACGGACGGACGGAATTCGGTATACCATCTTGTATATGCGTATACTATTAGTTACATGGTGTGTATGGGGTCAGTAAATTTCATAAATATAGTATTAGGTCACTAGCACACCGTGTAACGAATTTCTCTTATCGACTTCATTGTATCTTCACATGAGGTATTTTGACTAGCAGCCTATCAAAGTGATCAAGTCATCAATACTTAGTACATGATTAGTTACCATATGTGGTTAGTAAGGAGTTCCTTTTCAATACAAAAAAGATGCTACAACCCTTTATTAAAACAACACGGTGTTGAGAAAAAATCTGAAATGATTCAAAAGGCAAAGAAATTTATGATGAAAGGTTGAAATAAGTCCATAAAACCTAAAGCTGATAAGTTGTTATTGTTGCCATAGCGGAGATACTTCCCTTTCAAAACAGAAAAAGAAATCTGAAAGGATTCAACAGACGAAGAAATTGATTCATGTAATGAACGATTGAAATAAGTTCATAAAATAGATTTAAAGCTAAAAAGTTGTTACTGTTGGCATTTGTTTTCTGCATAGACAAATAAATGGAAGTAGGATCTTAATACTAAGTATTGAAGACTTGATCACTTTGATAGGCCGCTACTAAAAATGCCATATGTGAAGATAGTCGGTAAGATAAAATCCTTACACGGTGTGCTAGTGACCTTACACTATATATATGGGGTCACTAAATTCCATAAGGGGATTCGAGCTTTGCTCTCACCCCATATGGAATTTACTGACCCCATATATATCGTATTAGGTCACTTACACACCATGTAACTAATATTAATTAGGAGACATCAACATCAAATTCCATAATATAAAGAACAGAGATAATAGACTTATGAAAGAGAGGCAAAAAATGCCAACGGACCCTCAAACTCAAAAATGGAAAATAACTGACAACCGCATAGCAAAAAAAGAGAATAACCAAAATAAAAACAATATTATACAAAACACCACATAGAAAACTAAAGACTGAACACTAAACCCCACCAAAAACTTGGGGTAACCTTAATTGATCGTCGTGTTGTTCGTGTAAGAACAAATCTAGTAATAAGTCTAATTTGGTAGGTTATAATCGGAGAAACGAGAACGGGATTGTGATTACAACAATTGAACATATTCGTCGTCATCTTTGAAACAGATATTCCATAATTGTCAACCAACACATGGTGGCGTTCGTAAAATTTTAGATGTAATAATTTCAATTTACCACTTGAAACTCTTGGTTTGATAGCTTCCTTGTAAGTAGCAAGCCTCTACCAACGAAATTAATGTCCTTAATTATCGCACCAAATGAAAGATATATACTCCATATATACAGGCGCTTCTTGAATGTTGATTGATAGAAAAGGAAAGTTCACAATTGAGAAGCTAAACCATTTCTTTTGTCGTAAAGTTCTTTTTCTCAACTGACCTTCATTTTTTGTGTATTCATATGACCAAGATGACTATCACGGTGACCTTGGAGTCCAGTTTACATAAACATGGTAGACAGACTGAAATTTCCACTAGCTAACAATGCAAGATTGTGTCATACATAATACATGCTTTGAACAGAGAGGCAAAACTCACCAAAGTCATAAAATAGACATATTAAGTAAATGAAATAGAAAACAAATCTGGATATTGTATCAGCTGCTTTCAAACATGATAACCAAATGTTTGCGTTTGACTGTTCCTGGTTGAGTTAATACAGAAAAGCAATTCGGACGCACCAAATTCATTATCACAACAACACTGTTCTACTTAAACGATGTGGTGTCGCAGTCAGTGTCAATTTTCTCTAATTAGTAATTGCTATGCACAAAAAATGTTAGCAAGTTACTCGATTATCATTTTCTTTTCTTTTTTCATTTCAGTAATTTTATCAAACCAGATTGTGTTATATTGGAGGAATATTTCAAAGAATGAGAACATAATGAATAGCTAGAAATTGTGACTACTCCAAGAAATCTTGGATAGATTGGATACGATTAAAACATTTCAACTATTATTCAACAATTTGTTTTATTACTTTCCTAGTTAATATAAAATAAGTAAACAAATGCCAAAATTTCAATCAATCTTAATATTTGCATCTTGCATTTCCCGACAATTTTTAACATGTCTAACGTGACAAAGGTTGCAATCTACGTGAGATTATTGAAGTAGCAAGCACATGTTTGCCTTGCTTTATAAATCTTTACAAATTAAGTACATATTGAAGTTAGTGGTCTTCTTGTATGTATATCGACTGTTCAGGTTTGCATTGTGTGTTTTACTTTAACAACATATAACCTAATAAGGCAAAAAGGGAAGTTTGTGTGCATTTGAGACTGGATAAAAACTCATCAAATGTTTGCTGTACAAAGTCTGGCTATCTCTACCATGTATTTCTAATTGTTGGTTGTCTTTGTTTAAATATTTTTGTCAGGAGTGAGGTTTTGGTGGTTGCTGTTGTCTAACATATATGTACCGTCAAATATATTTGGTAGTTGCTAATATCTATTCTATGTTATGGTAATTACCGGTAAAAGAAAAGATGTCAAGGTGCTAAGGGACGATCATTTTATTATCGATGAAGGTAGAGGCAGGAGAATTTTCAGGATGGAATATTTATTTATACTGGTAAGGATAATTATTAATTACATACACAACTATTTCTTGCAAAATAATGTGTTGTATTTTAATAAAACGTTCGGTGTCATCCTATTGTGGAAATGAATATTTTTCCAAAGTTATTCTGGTCAGAATATTCATTTAAAAATTCACTATCCAACAACCACCACATTGGTCATTCCCTTATGTCACAAGTCGTTTGTTTGTGTTTAACGATAAAATTCGCTGCTTGGATAGTTTAAAGATGCTGTATTCTTAAACCGAAGTGCAACAATAACTTGCATTGACAATTTGTCAAATTTGATATTTAAATGGTGCAATGACCATACGATCGCAATGAATTTAACATCTTGGTGTGTTTTTTGTGCAAAATGCACTACGAAAATCATCCCATAAATTTATATCTATGTTATTAAGACGCAATAACCGTACATTTACACCGATGATAACATCTTGATGTCTGTTTTTTCTTCGCACTTAAAAATCATCCTGTGAATTTATATGTATGCTACTGAAAACGCAATGACCATACCTTTACAACGAACGTAACACCTTGGTGTGTTTTTTCCCATTTAGAAAAGAATACTGTGAATGTCTATCCCTCATACTGGAGAAACAATGAATGTAACAGTTGGTATGTTTTTCGACCGTACTAGTATTGGAAATACTATGATTAAAAAGTAAAAAGTAAACATTTGCAATCTAGGCGAAGCCAAGAATATTTTTATTTTATCGTTATCAAATTTATGATAAATGACAGTTTTTGAGGGCTAGTTTTTTTAATCAAACATGGTCCACTATATTTCCTAACCCTCTAATATCGCTTTTGCCACAAAACATCATTTTCAGTTTATTCATCAAATGGACTTCTTTTAACTTCAGGGATCCAAATCATTATTCCCTGTGTCATTTGATGGTAAAGAGGGAAGGGTCTTACAATCCAATGGTCATGCACAAATAAATTAATCAGGACATAGTCATGGAATCCAATTCTACATATGAAAGACATTTAAATAGTGTATACAGAAATATTCAAGACCAAATGCAATTGTATTTAATGTAGAAAATTTATGCATTTAAGTAACCTGTATATGTTCTCACTCCACTCTTTCAGTTTTTGATCGTGCTATAGCAGTAGTTGCACAATGTTGTGTGTTTTTTTTTTTTTTTTTTTATATAATGTAATGTAAACAGAAACAAAATTGACTGTTAATTTGTCAAAAAAAAAAGAAAAAAAAAAAGATTTCAAAGAATGAAATATCCACGAATTTGGGATTACAATACATATTAAATATTTAAAATTGAAGAGGAAATCCATAAGAAAGTGAAATATGTATAAAATATACCGATCCGAAAAATAAAAATAATCCTTGACAGTACCATTCCCGATTCAAATTTGTCGAAAGTCTTCTCAAATTCTGTGAATTGACGCAGGAAACTCAAACTTTAATTAAATATGTGAAAACATTTCTTTAATCACGGCAAAAATCAGGTATAATTTAACATGTTTAAGAAGCTTCCCAATTCAGTCGTCAAAGTTCAATTCTACCAAATGGTATCCGTCTGTGACCAGACAGTGAACCAACCCTGACGAAAGACATCCTTTAGAAAAGTGTCACCATATACGGGATGATCAGGTACTGTCGTAATGCAATCTTATCACAGTGTGTTATGTCACATTACAAACCGGCTTTGTCTGGACTCTGTCGCATCGTGTTTTGTAATTGTCGGGACTCTGTCGAATTTCGTATTGATGATGGAACTGTTCTAGAACGATTTTTGCAAAGATGGTTCGCATTCGACTAGATCTAGATTCTATCAAAAAAGTATCAAACTTAGATTAATTGACCAGTTTAAACAAATTTGGAACTCAGCTATTCAGAACACATCAAAATGCATTACATATAGGCTCTTTAAGGAACATTTTGAATTTGAGAATTATTTCAACATCATAAATGACCGAGATATATATACACTTTGTAAATTCCGAACATCGAATCATTCACTGCCAATAGAAAAGGGGAGATGGTATAACATTGACAGAAGTGATAGAAAATGTTCAATATGTACAAAAAGAGATATCGGAGACGAATACCACTATATTTTTGTTTGCCCGGCTTTACAAGATGAAAGAAGAAGATTTATTCCAAATGGACTAATACCAAGACATAACATTTTTACATTCAACAAACTGTTTAATTAAAAAAAACCAAAGACACTAAGAAACCTCTGCAATTTTATAAGATGTATTAATAGTAAGCTCACTCCTTCTTAACAACCATAATTTATTTAACATACTTATAGAAAGTATTTCTTTATACAATTTTAGCTTTTACATTTGACTATATAAGTCTATATATATATTCTTTTATATGTTATCTCATCCGAAATTTTGAATTTTATGCATTTTTAATGCATTTTTTATTTTTATGTATACTATTTTTTTAACTTCTCTGTAACCTTTGTACTTGCATGGTTTTATGAGAATAAACTATCTATCTATCTGTATCTGGTTTCATTCGGCAAAAATACTGCAATAACAAATGTTTCCAGATCATGCTCGGTTCACAGTACACGGGTCAGAAAATACAGAACATTATTATGATTTGATTCGATACAGCAGAATCTGTAACGACATAGTTACGCTTATTACGGCTAAACAAAATCGGAGGGTTTTTTCGGAATGTTACGGAACTGAACCTTATCCCGACCATTAACGATCCTAAGGACACAGTTATGAATGCATACGACTGATATAAGCAATTGACGATCATTGATGAGTTTTATTCTGTTGATTTATATGGCATAAACAAAGTCATTATATCGAGTTAACTAAGCAACTCATATTAACGACATAGCTTCCTTGGTATAACGACTAAATTAGCTAACTGATTATAACGACTAAGTCAACTTGTTATAACGACTAAGCTTCATTCTCAATCCAAGGACTCAACTACTTTGGTCTTGATTTATTTTTGCTTTTCCTCTTATAGAATTATAATAGAATAGACAATATCAAGTTGGAAAATATGACTTTTTCCTTGAAACGGCAATTTTTGAAAAATGTTATTTTAAAAAATATATTCCCACCAAATTGATCTATAAAATTAAATTACGTGTACATGTACTAAAAGTAAAATTTAATTCGTTAATCATTTTTTATTGAATTCTTCCTCATCGATTTGTTTAAACTATAATTGTGTCCCAAATTTTATTTCCTGTCATTTTTAGTTCCTACAATAACAATGATGAACACGATATTCTTTGCAATATGTATATATATGATAAGTAAAATCGAGTTTGCCTTCCAGCTTAGTGGAGCAGTGTGTAAGAATGAAGTAACAGGGTAGGTAAACATTTATATTCAATACAGTGATTCAATTAAAATAGTGGGATGTAAATTGCACAAGTTTGTGTCATATACAATTTAAGAATTTAACACACTCTAAAAAAAACATTACTAAGTAATTTTTCTTTTAATTATATTACTTACTATTACTTTCAATTAATTCACTTTACTTAAAGTTTTACTAAACATTCCGGAGAAATAACTTGAAGTTACTTAATTTATATGTTTACTTGATTTAAGTAATCCAAATACTATTCCGTAAACACTGATTACCTGAATTTAGTAAAACTAATCCAAAAATTACTTAGTAATTTATATTTATCTAAATGCAGTAGATGATTTCCGAAAATGACTTGTCCTAACTAGTTTTGATTAGATAAATTACTTAAAATTATTACTTCATAATTTCATATTACAAATAGTTAATTGTTTATTTATTTTTCACAATCATACTGACAAATGACTGATATATTTCTAATTGCATGGAAACTTTAAACTCAATTTCCAAACATTACGGAACGTTATGTTGAAATATTATCTTTATACATTGTTATATAAAACCTTTGCAATAGTGATAATAGGTGGTGTTTTGGTATGAATAACAAGTTGCACACTCTAAAAAAAACATTTCTAAGTAATTTTTCTTTACTCGTTTTGAGTAAAATATTATTTACATATTTACTTATTATTATAGTTTGGATAACTAGCAATTTAATTTGGATAACACTTTTAAATACTTACAAAAAATGCTTTTAATTACTTGGTATTACTTAGAATTTTACTTTAAACTGCTAAAACAGATAACTTTAAATTACTAGCCATTACTTAAATACGTTAAATTATTTTCATATCAAAATATTTTCAAGCTTTCATTTGTTATCTTTATATAATTTTAATGATATAAACTTGATCTTACTAACATTAATACCTATTGACTATCAATAAATGTACACAATTGTATCATGTTTTCATTATTTAAGAAGACGTTTTTGATTTGAGACTAAAAGTATTTAACCATCCAGAATAAAGCTTTCATTTGACTTTGATCAGGTTTTTTTCTTTTAAAATGGCTGAAATTCATTAGATTTGAATTTTAACAAAGAAATTACTGAGATTGTTGTAATACTTGCACAATATACAAGCATGAGAGGAAAGGAGAAATTTTCAAACGGGACACTTTTGTGGGTATTCATGTTTTCGGCTACTCTTGCCCATGTTAACTTACAACAACCAAATATAGAAATGGATTAAGACAAAAGATATACAATGACGACTTTAAAAGGTGTGTTGCTTTTTAAAAGCATATGCATTTATAATAAAACAGCGTAGAATTTTCGTTCCGGTCTATTTATATATGAAATAAATTGTGACTTGGATAGAGAGTTGTCGCATTGGCACTCATACAACATCTTCTTATGTCTATATATGTAGAAGAATTACTGAAAATCTACAAATAAATTTACTGATTCTAATACAAGTTTTTTTTTAGAAATTACAGTGTCATAAGTAAAAGAATTGCTTCAAAGTGATAAAAGAATAACTAAGAATATCACAAGGAATACTCAATATATATTAGATGAATTACTTACAATTATTGAAAGACATACTTAGGATAACTTGAGTTATTACTTAAGTTTACTTTAAACGTTACTTAGGATAACTTAGGATTACTAAAATTGGTTCTTGTAAATAACTTAAAATTATTACAATAACTATGGATTACTGGTAACTACTTAAAATTATTACTATGGTATAGTTGTAGTTACTTAGTTTTTCACTGATACTTACTTATGATATTACTTATGATTACTTGAAACTGCATGTATTAGTATTGTGAATCACTTACAATTACTTGTATTTACTTGTAATAATTACGTGAAATATTACTTAATATGTTGATTATTTTGTTTACTTGATTGGATTACTTAGAATTACTGAAAGTGTAAATTACCTTTCGTTACTTGGAATAACTTAACATCACTAATAATTACTAACAATGATCAATATATTTTTTATCTCCAAGAAGTGTCAAATTGAGGAAAGATGCAAATTGAAAGTAAGAAATGTGGAAAGAACTGGTTTTGTTATTCCTTATATAACAGAGTCAGCACTGAAGTTTGACTCTGATCTTTCTGATTACTTTTTTTGTAATCTGAGGAACTCGTCCAGAGATTTCGTTGAGCGCCCACTATTTTTAACATAAATACCAATGGTTAAGAAATTTGCTCAGAGGGAATGACAATAAAATTGCGCACAATTCAAACAGTCTTAAACAAAAGAAATTGGTATATAATTTTCATACTGTCAACAATTGCAAATTGTTGTAAATAAAAAAAAAATAATCTTTAATGTTGCACTTCGTCAATTGCACATACAAAGAAACAAAACAAAACATTATGTTACAAGGACACTGCTTAGAACATGTTAATGAAAACAAATTATTGGGTTATTTGCTTTCAAAATGAAATCTTGAAAAATTGTAAAGAAAAGCTTTAAATGAAAAGCTCTAACAGTTATCTACATGTGCATGTATATTGTACAGAAGTCACAAAACGAACAGCCAGTTTAACATATCTGTTCATTCATTTTGTTTTGTTGCCCTTCTTCGCATATCCTATTCCAAAATCCAGTATGTTTGTGAAATAATATAAAGATTTCCACATGTAGTACTAGAATGCATTTGTTAGATCAAAGCAACATAATTCCTCTTTGGATAAACCCAAGTATTCAAAGCACTTTAGAAAATAGATCATACAGGTTCACTTTACCAGTAAATTCTTTTAAATAACAAAGAAATGTACTAGATTTATTGTGTGTGCAAGCCTTCCTAAAGTTTATTGTTTTACGGATAACATTAACAGCTGCACATGTATATTGAGATCGTCTTTTTTCCAAAACGCACCTGCTATATTTCTTAAGATACTTAAATAGTGTAATTATCCCTCAAAGTCCCTTAACGATCAATAAATATTCTCGGGTGAATCATTTGTTGTCCAAAAATCATATAAGCTAACACAAGATTACTGAATCTGTTAGAAGTGTAATATATACTAATGAAATGATATTGATTAAATGAAATGAATAATATTTATCATTTTACATTTTCTATAATAATACTTGAAATATGTGTCAATAACATGTCTGATTATGAGCTTGTGTATACTTGAACCGTTTTCTTTTCTTTACTTTTAATAAAACAATAAAAATAAACTAAATGTCTGTATACGCAACTCTTCTATTCTATTTAATTGTCTGTGTTTAAGCAAAAACCGGTTGGTTTCTACACCAGATATTTTGATATAGCACAAAACTTATTTCGATATATTTTACGATTGAAACGATTGAGCCAATAAAGATATCATCATGTTAGACTACATATATGTTTTTACAGCGTTTCCCGTTGTTCTCTTATATTTGACAGTTTTGAACTTGATAGATGGGGAATTACTGCATGCAGTTCTAGAAATGATTTCCCTAAAATATTTTTTTTTAAACAGTAATAGTATATGTTATGGAAGTACACCACTAATTCATAGTCCCGTTGTTTTCTATGTTAAATTCCTCCGTTTTAAGCAGGCACACCTCTTTTAGTTTAAGTTCAAATAAAGTGGCAATCATTGCACTTTATGGTGTCTTGTACTGAAAAAATCAACATACCTTAAATGGCATATAAGAAAGAACTTGTTCCCAGAACTTCGGATGTAACAAAACAGGTTCTTCAGATCTGACAAACAGACAAAATGTACCCTCTTTTTAAAATTTGGTGCAGTTTTTTTAATATTCAAAATTCAAAGTACAAAAGTGTTCTACAATGATCACCAGTCCTTCAGCTTTCATTTGATACCAAAAATACCTAAATATTCTACATATTTTGAAAGTTACACTCATGCGTAGGAACTATTTTGTGTTAAATATGTACTACTTTCTGGTATGTTCTTTATGGCCGGGCCTGATTAGCGGTGTTACACCTTATAACAAGTACAAATATTGACCAGTACAAGTACATCTTTTACTCTGCACTCTGCTCAATTTACTCAGCACAAGATTGTTTTCTTTTTCAAATAGTGTTTAAATCACTTTGTAACGAATATATGTAAGCCAAAC
Organism: Mytilus galloprovincialis; assembly: GCF_965363235.1. Taxonomy (NCBI): domain Eukaryota; kingdom Metazoa; phylum Mollusca; class Bivalvia; order Mytilida; family Mytilidae; genus Mytilus; species Mytilus galloprovincialis. The sequence goes on along the minus strand of NC_134842.1, from coordinate 44,894,949 downwards.
ACGGATAAACCAGTGAGTAATCTAGGTTTTTTAATTTAAAAACGAAAGTCTATGTAATTAAAAAAAAATTATGTAATTTTTCAATAAAAATCTGTGCATTGATTTCCAACAAAATCCATATTTCTTATTAAATGTAGTAAGACAAATAAAATATATTTTGTGAGCGACGTTTACCTTTTGTAAATGCTAATAATGTAACATCTCGTATTCAGTATTATGCTGTTCTGATATTATGACACTGAAAATTTCGTAAAACACAGGCTTAAAAAGGGTTCATTTACATGTATCTTAGTAAAATCTTACAATCATAGGATCCTTTAAAAAAATAGAAGCTAAGGACAGAGACCATTTGAGGTGATTTGTTTTGCAAATACTTTGTACTGGTGTTGTACTATTGAATTGCATAATGTTATATCTGCTGACATGTGTTATGCCTTTGACCCACGTATGAGTGTTGTTTCGTCTAAATATATTTTTTTTTAACTTAGTCTAACGATAAAAGCCTAGTGTCTTTCACGTCGAGAAGAACCATTTAGTCATACTCAAATGACAGAAAATATTAAACTGTGCATTTCTTCAATCTTAAACGGTATAATTCTTTATTTTGAAATTCATATTTTTGGTACATATATCCACTATACTTCAAGGTATATTCAAAGGGTAAATCCTTCTTGTGAAATATATACAAATGACCACATAATTGATATGCATGGCAACACCGAAGTGCTCACTTCTGTGCTGGTGATACTCTCGGGGACGATACGTCCACAATGTAGTTGCATCGACCCAGTGGTGTAGATAGTTATCAAAGGTACCAGGATTATTATTTAGTACGCCAGACGCGCGTTTCGGCTACATAAGACTTATTAGTGACGCTCATATAAAAAAAATATAAAGCTAAACAAGAACAAAGTTGAAGAGCATTGAGGATCCAAAATTCGAAAAATTTGTTCGAAATACGGCTAAGGTTATCTATGCCTGGGACAAAAAATATTTATTTTTTCGAAAAATTCAATGTTTTGTAAAAACTAGGATATTAATAAAAATGACCACGCAATTGATATGCATGTCCACACAAATCAATGTACAAATTTATCTCAGTTCAGATCGCTAAGAGGTTTCCTGTTGATCTTCGTGTCTCAAGTGTGAGAGGTTGTGCATGGTTTGGGTCCTTGTCTAGATCAACCCAAAGATTAATAAATTGTACTTGCTGCTTTCGTCCATGTATATGGCCTTAGGAGCAAGAGTAAAATTATGAATATTCCAATTTTTTTTGCAGACTAGTGAGTAGCATGTGACAAGCATTGATCAGATGAAGATGTTATGATATATTATTTTAGCATCTTAATAAGAAAAACTATCATTAAGGTTTTCTTTTATTTCCTTTTCAGCGATCCTGAATGTTGTTTTAACTATGAAAATGTTAATAGTGTGTGTACACGTAAGTGTTGTTTTTTTATTGATCTTTGTTATCAATTTTTAATATAATCGATGATACTACATTGTTTTTCTCAAGTGCCGAAATCATTGATTCCATATTCGTCTGGTTTTATTATTAATAACTTTAACACGTAGGGAACTTAAGGTGTCAATGCTTGTTGGGTTTTGGTAAGCTTAACAAAACAAAGTTTTGCCGATCATGCAATCAATATAAATGTAATTTATGCATTCTTCTATTATTGAAATCATAATAAGGAACAGTGTTATACCTGGTCTTTAGGTTCACCAAATCAAAGTCTTAAAAAATCATACATGGCATAGTCAACTGAAAACTTTGATATAAGTACGACCAAAAGTATATGAAATATCGAATTGAGAACAACACGATAGGAAAAAACATAATACAGAAATAAAGGAAAGATGAACTTTGACGTTTTAGGTTTGTGCATTTTGAAATCTTTTTTATCTGACATATTTTTTGTAGTCATAACGAGTCTACTACTATATTTCAGTTGACGGCTGGACTAACGTATTCCTCACACATGCTAAATATAGGATAATTTGTTTACTTTAAAATATTTAGTTTTCAGCAAATGATTGTTAACATTGATAACAGTAACAGCTTGTTAAAGTTTTTTACATAATGTTCAAGCGTGCATCCATTTTAATGTCAAAGTTTAAGCAAAATCGCATATTTCCGCATTTGCCTAAAATGGTAATTTTATTTAAATTATATCATTTCCGACAGAAAGGGAAGAGTATTGTAAATTTTATGTGAATCATAATTCATATTGTATTTGTTTTATTTAAACTAATTCAGTCACAAGTACGTATTTATGAAGACAAAATAGTGAAAAAGAAACAAGCAATTATAGTATGAATAAACCAACAAGACTACAAGGAAAATCATATCAATCATTTCAAATGTATAGAAAATGAAAATGAAAACGATACTCACAGATTGATGAACATATTCTATCGAAAACTGTGGACAAAGTCAGAATCATGTTACGATAAGCTTGTTATATTTTACAAAATGTACCTTTTGGAGTTCAGTTGACAAGAAAATATCTCTCAAAAAGTTGCATCTTTTTATTTTGAAATAAGTAACGAAGAATGCCAACAATAAGTAAAACAATCAATAGTCATGTACATCTGACGTAATATCGGTGTTTCTTAATTCGAAATCTAAGCATTCAGCTTTTTAGAAATGTGTAAAAAAAAAAACTTACTATTTGTCAACAAAATTCTGCACGGGAATGACTGACTGGAATATTAAAACAACTTGAAAAAGACGCAAACTCAAACAATAGCTGATTTGTTTTTACCTCTAAACAATTACAGATACCAGGCATTGACTTTCAAGATCAACATAATTGACGTTGAATAATACTAAACGATCAATTTTGTTTAGAAACGAACAGAACATGCAGAATTCAACTATTTAAAAAATAACTTTTCGAAAGGAAAACAAAACTCCTTTATTTTGGTTGCAGGTGTATCATACTGTATTCAATACGGAAATTAACTATAGATTTCAAATTATAGCTTTTTGCAAATAGAGGTATGTTTCGCCTTTTATCATAACATTTAATTTTCTTGAAAAAACAATGTACGTTTTTTTTATTTAGATATACATTAACGATAATTCATTGATGAAAATGATTATCACTGTGTTAAAATAACAACTTTTACAACTTCATTACTTGTTTACGAAGTTTTGTTTATTTACCGATGTACGTATCATCATTTAGACGTACACGTGTTTTCGGTTTGTTTTTTTTTACGAATGGTTTTCAATTAATAAATTGACAGTGAACTTTTAAGAACGCATTAGGAAGGAACATGCATGTTGACAGAACAACAATATTGTTTTCCCATGTTCCATGTTTTAGTTTCAACGAAACTGTCATCTGATTGTCAGACCTGAGGAGATTTAGAATGCCATATCATAATCTAAGAACAAAACCAATTTCTAAATATACTTTGTCAAAATGTGTGGATGTCGCTAAAGTGACTCCTTCTAGAATTATAAAACCTGTTTTTGGATACTAGCATGAATGTTTAAATACTGTGTAAAATATGAAACTCCATGATGAGAGGTCGAAACTTCCTCCCGTTAATCCACGTTTAAACTTGTTGGGCATGATATAACATTACTAGTTTTAATGTTAATTCATTGATAGTAAAACTTTAAGTTCAAAACCTGAGTTATAGTATTCTCGGGGTAAACTAAAAAAAATAATGAATAATATTCCATGATCTTTAAGTGTCAATGATTTTTTACTGAAATGTCTGTTTGATCTACTTTTTTATGCCTTCTTGCCACTGCCAGAGACATAAACCACAAAGCTATTGTATGTATTATATGTCTCCAGCACTGTGTTTATAATGACCTAATATAAAAAAAAATAACAGAAATATTGCTTGTAGATTTCCGACATTTTCTACTGCTAACAGGAAATAAACGTTAAGATGTTCGTTTACTATTCCCAGGTGTGTTGTCACTTTATGCACAAAAGCAAGTTGTAATAAATACTACAATTCAAACGAGTTTAGGAATCGTCTCAAAACATAAGTTTTAGAAATTGCATTTTAGTACCGAATTTTTGTACTTGCTATTTTTAATAACAATAGTTAAAACCAAAACGCATATGTTCTGGCAAGTTTTTTAAAAGGAAAATAGGTTGAAAATATTAATGAATTTTTAAATCAATCAGCAGTCTGTATTTTTATTCTGTCCGATTTATAGATAAACTGATTGTCTTTTTTGGAATAATACAATAAATAGCTTATCCACAGATGGACCGTATCAAAGACATATATATCATAACTACCGTTATAAACAAACGACAATTTTGGACGTTTCAAGAATCTTGTTACCGATGAGATCTTAATTGTCCAACGAAGCCACCAAGACCCACCAATATATAGGCATGATTCCTTATGGTAAAACATAAAAATTGAAAATATTGAATACGAATAATTGTACGGTTTGCTAATGAAATACAGACGCAGCATCTTGTTATGGCTGTGTTTTATTTACTTACAGAATGCAAAAATGGAACTATGACACAACCTGACGGAAGATGCATTCCATGCAAACAGAATACCTATGGATACAAATGCTTAAAAACTTGTAAATGTGATCATTTGCAGAGGTATACGTTCCTATTATTATACAAACAGGTTTAAACTGAAATAAATACGTTACATGTATGCATTTCAACAATTGCTTGTGATGATTAGTATTGTACTGTTGTTTTTATAAAGTCAAGTTAAGTAATGGGTCGATTATTATTGGAAAGGCAGAACAAATAATTTCATCCACCACCTAAATATCAGTAAAGGTATTATAATTGTTTAACACTTAATGTAACCTTCTCTAAAACAGAAGTGGCTGATTATCGCTCATTTTACAATTTAAAGTAAACACAATATAATTGTGGAATCAGTGTAAAATAACCTTTCATATATCACCGGAAGTGACTTTTTGCTACCGGAAGTGGTAAATCATCTCCGTTTTTGGTATGCTTGTTTTTTTACTTTACAGACTGGTTGAAGCCAATAACCTCACCTATTTCAAGTGAACGTACACATGAAACCACATATTTTTTAATCAGTGTAAAGATAGCTTTTATATGACACCAGAAGTGACCATTTGCTACCTAAAATAGTTGATTACCTATTTTTTTTTTTTATAGGAATAGTGCAATGAAACCTTTTTATTTTTTAAATCAGTATACAATAACATTTCATATGACACCGGGGGTGACTTTTTATAAACCGAAATTGGCATATTATCTCCCTTAGTCTATCTGGTTGTGAATTATCAATCTTTCTACGAATTTATAAAGAGGTCATTTTGTTTCCTTCTTTTTCATCATTGCCAACCTTTCAAGACAAGATTTTCTTTGTATTTATAGGTTTCAAGAAATTTCAGTATGCTCAGCATTTTTTAAGAATCTAAATGATTCGAAATTAGAAAACAGCACGTATTTCTTCGATATTAAATCTTGCTCTCTTAGTATTTGTTCCTGTTTATATCTAATAGATTTCCAGTTTGATAAAACTTATAAGGCAGCCAATATCTAAAAATATTAACAACTCTGATACACGCTAAAAAAAATTGAAACATACGACGAAAAAACGATCTAAAATTATTCTATAACAAATTACTAAATTATAAAATGATAATGTCAAACTTGCTTTTGCCTCTGACAATTGCAACTTCATTTTTGTTTACACTTGGTCTGATAAAGATAAATGTGCTAGACGTATTCATAAATATATAATTTCATTTATATGTCTAACATATTTTATTTTGTAACATCTAAATTAAAAATCATTCTTTTTTTTTATTTTTAAACACACTTTCCATTCTTTTAGAATAGATATGTCATTTTTGGACAACAATTATAAACGTAATTATACTATACAGCAGAAACATATACTGGTATTAAGTTTCATTTTCAAGAAAAAGGCAAAGCAAAAACACGGCAGAATGAAAAAATTGTAACTCCAAGGTAAATTCAAAAAGAGAAAATTAATAAGAACTAACAAATCTAACAAAACACCAATTGAACGAGCAGAAAACAACTTTCTTATTCCTGACTTGGTCAGCATAGACGGAAAACATGCTTGGTGCCTCGAACAAATAAATTTACTTTTTGTTAGTTTTATTGAGTATTTGAAATAATATAAATCTATTTTAAACGGACATTTTTTATATTCTTCAAGATGTGATGCACAGATCGGATGTACTCAAATGACATCAGTAGATTTAAGAAAGAAAGGTACACATTTTTAATTTCAACGAAAAGCATCCCGTTGAAACATGTTTAGATCTGCAATATTGATCAACGAATAAAAAATCATCTGTCTAATGCAAACGTCAATGCGCTGAAAAAAATCGTACTTTTTTTACATTATTGGGGATAACACGTCTTCAAATATAACTTCATTATTCAGAATTATATCCCTAGTATAGTACTTCCGGACGTCATATCAAAATGATTCAATATATTCTGTAACTAATAAGAATGATATGAACATGATAAATGTCATAACGTATATTGCCTAGATTTCAATGTAAGATGTAGGGGACACTAATGACTTTCAATTGTATTTTATGCTAATTTGTTTTTTGTAAAAGACGGAATCAGGCGAAAGTTACCAAAGGGACATTCAAACCATGAGTCGTAAATTAACTGACACTGAATACTGTGACAAATACAAAAAAAAACCAGTACACAAAAAACATTTGAGACAACTAACGTTCAACATTTAATTTAGTTTACTGTATTTGTATCGTACTGTTGTTCGTGCTTTGTTTTTATTTTATTGTGCCATAGCTTTACGAAAGTCAAACGCACGTCGGCGTATTAAATTATAATCCTGGTACCTTTGATAACTATTTACATCACTGGGTCGATACCACTGCCGGTGAACGTTTCGTCCCCGATGGTATCACCAGCCCAGTAGTCAGCACTTCGGTGTTGACATGAATATCAATTATATGGTCATTTTAAGAAATTTCCCGTTACAAAACTTTGAATTTTTCGAAAAACTAAGGGTTTTCTTATCCTAGGAATACATGTAAATTACCTAAGTCGTATTTGGCACTTTTTGGAATTTCTGGTCCTCAATGCCCTTAAACTTTGTACTATTTTGGCTTTATAACTATTTGGATATGAGCGTCTCTAATGAGTCTTACATGTATGTAGACGAAACGCGCGTCGGCGTATTAAATTATAATTCTGGTACCTTTGATACTATTTGACGTGTCAGTTTGAATGTCACTTTGATAGCTTTCGCTTCTCTTATACCTAACGCATACATATTCAACTTTAACGATGTAATTGTTTAAAAAGTTAAATAGAAACTACCGTAACGGTTATTGACCGCAGACCATACTGGTAACGGGAATCGAAACTTAGGATACTTCAAACCAGGTACTTTATATCTCAGAAACAGGAAATATATGCAATTCATTCATACAAATTTGAATTTTTCATCATTTTCAGTCAATATGTCTTCTACAAGGATCAATATTCCTTCACCTTTTATTTGATACCTTTATTTCTGTATTAATAGTAAATGCTTATAAATTCTACATAGTTTGATATGAACACCTATACGAAGTAACAATTATGCTTAAAATATATACTTCTCTCCAGTATGTTATTTTTTTAACAGGCTTGGTTTGGTGGTAATACATCTAACAAAGTTTATTCGAATCATTTTATAAAGTGTTCCGCTGAAACAAGTTTTAAAGACCGTTTTTTTTTTCATTTCAATTAGTTGATTTTTAAATATTATTTTGCACCATTTGGACTGCGTCACTGGTACTGTGAGATTAAAAACAGCAATAAAACCGTTGTTTCTTTATATTATATATATATGTGATTTTACTGTATCATTTACTGATAATGTACACCCCATACTGTCGATTTTTGTTAGTACCAATTTTTGTGGAAAAAGGAAACACCGTTTTTTTCATGGACCTTTGGTTTCGTAGTTTGGCTAAGATCTCAATAAGATAGGCATTACAAATACACAAATGTATGTACTTTGTATAATTTTTAATTGATGATTCTCCTAAACCCTCAAAGTATTCGGAAACTGATTGGCAATGAAGAATAGTTAATCCGCGGTATTTCTTATTTTTTTTCTATATTATAATAGAGAATGGTACTACGACAAAAGACTCAACTACTATGAAAAACGGTAAGGAATTCAAGCTGTATTTATTTCGGATGAACTTGTTTTTTTTACATATGTTACACTGGCTGATCTAATTAGATTTGCAAAACAATTGATGTCTTTTAATCTTAATTGCTGTCGTGAATTGACGTTTACATGTTCCGGTTCATTTAGGTATTTCGGTCATAGGAGTATGTCGAACCATATGAGTAAATACCCATTAAGTAATGAAAGGGGCAGACTATATGATTCGTTGGATACTACTTTTCTGTTTGACAAATACATTCAAGACTGCAACCTACAAAACAATAAGCAAGGAGCGATATTACGCACACGCTCCGACTATGTGAACAATTAGAAACTAAATGGTTTAAGATGTTATGAAGTGAATGGATAATTATAAATTTGGTTGCTAAGTTCTAACTATTATATTTTATTTACCATTATATTACCTAACCCAAAAATATGAAACTTTGGTGTGGTTGTATTATTATCAATATTCGTTTTTAAATTATGATGTGGCTGGTGGTTTCAGTAGTTCATGAACAGGGATCACTAGCTAGTCAGCCCTGTAGTTTAGAGCTGAAACCCATCAATCAGCAAGTTACGTTCGACAGCGATCTTTCTATAACGGAACTGCCATATATCTTGTCGAAATGTTCCTGGTTGCTTTTGTTACCAATTAAACATAGCCGCCATGAAATTGTCTTCTAACATTTAATAAAGTTTATTCTACAAATTTGATTATAGACACAGTTTAAGAGCGTATCTTAACAGATATATATGTGTGTTTATGTAGAAGTTCGGGATTTGGTAGAGTGTGAGGTTCTTTTGCATACAAACGCACGTTTACGTATATGTACTGTATACTGAATTTAAATTATAATGTAATATTTCATTTCGTTGCATTTAAAGGACCATACTTGCAGGAATGGTTAATATACACGCTGTGTATTGGTGGATTTGTACTTATTATTGTATTAAGCCACTTCGTTCGTTCATATCGTAGACTGCCATCTTCTAATAGACAAGATGAAACAGAAAAGACAGATACGAGGGAGGATGCGGTTCAATCACCATACATCAGAAATACTGCAATATATGACGAAATTGATGAATACATGCTAGAAGACGGCAGAGGAGAGTCTACCTCAATTCAAAAGTTAAAAAGTAGTCATAGTGATGACAATATTAACGATAATCAGTCTGAAAACACATTCATTAAACAAGAGGAAAGTTCAAGTTATCTTGAACCCGTCCTTGTAGAGAATGAAAACGAAGCCCAGAATTCATTTAAGGAATCTAGTTCGAGTTTTTTGTCAAACACGTACAGTATGACTCCAGTTCATACTAAGTTTCACAATCGTAATGAATTTCGTCAGGAAAGTGCAGATGGTTATGAAGTTCCGGTTCATATTCATAAATATGAAAGTTCATCAGCATCTATGTCTAAAGAAGAAGAGTCTTTCGGTAATTCATGTTCTAATGTTTATCAACAATTGCTTGGAGATCAAAATACAAATAATAATGCGTATGAGGAATCTATAAAATCGTATAATGAAAAAGAAATTAATATTGATGAAACTCATATACAGAGCGTACTTGATATAACAAAGAGGGATAGGGATCCTAGAGATTGTCTTATTGATGTAGTAACGACGACGAGATCAAGAGAAGAAGTGAAGCATCCTGCAATTGAACTATGCTGTAGTCAAACGAAGATGGGTCAAAATTCTGAGAATAAAGCGGAAAACAGTTAAAATGTTTAGATCAAAACAACGCACTATTAACCAACGATAACATTATATGCGTTGTGCTGATTAGTGAAGTCAATTAGATCAGTATTTCGGGCGTTTCTTCTTATATCATTATATGTTAACTGCAAGTTTTGATGCCAAAATTAAAAATTAAATCTAAGCACTCTATCTTAATATAATATAAAATTCCAATTAACATCAACACCACTCAATAACCACCAGCTACATAACATGTGTTTAATGCATAAGCTTATTTACGACGACAGCTTATATATACCAGAACTAAAGTATTATGAGGTAGAAACGAACTATCCTCGTTTCTTTATAATTAACATTAAGTGTTTGCTAATGCTATGTATTTTATCGTCAAATAGATCCTAGTACATGTAGTTTATAATGATTAAAGATACAGACATAGACGATACCATTGGAGCCATAACACTGTTTTGGCAAATACATTGCAAAACAGGAAATTTTCAGAATATAAGTTCAACAATCAGAGATGAAAAATATCGAAATTATGATATTTCCATTGCAAAACCGAATGTTTAGCAAAAAAACATATAAAACATTAACAAATTCAGATCGATAAACGGGAGAAGATTTTCCTGGTACTCTAATCCATTCGTCGTGCTTTCATTACAATAAAAATTACAACGAGAAGCAGTTAATAGGATTTTGGTATCCGGTTTTTTTAGCAATATTAATTTTGATGAAAGAAAAACTGAAATGTAAAGAAATAAAGTTAAAAATTTCTTCAAAACAATCTGATAAACGAAAATATCATAATTTCTATATTGTTTACCTCTAATCGTTGAACTTATATTCTGAAATATTCTATATAATTATATGAAGATTTCTATAGCACTAGTATTAGGTATAAATTATTTCATTCGTTTTTTATATTGGTACATTTGGTAAGAAAAGTTAAGTGTTTAATAAAAGAGGAACGAAAGATACAAGAAGTGTTTAATAACCTGTTCGTCTGAATCTGATTAACGTATTTTATGTATTAATCTGCTTACCTGACATGCACTGTTAAAGGTAAAATCTTTAAAAAAAAATAGTGAACTCCGTGGAAAGTTCAAAACGCAGAGTCCTTAATCAAATTGCAAATGTAAAAGCTCTAAACGAATGGTTTACAACTGTCGTATTTCCAGCTTGGTACAGGTATTTTCTTATGAAGATATGTGAATTAAACCTGGTTTAAGAGACTGAATGATGTGAATAAATACAACTATTTTGATTGTATGCGAGTAGTTGGTCAAAACTTTTCAAAATTCAAATGAAAGTCAAGAAATTCTAAATCATTAATATTACTTTAGACTTTCATGACAACATAGAATATAACAATCAAACTCAATACAATAGTTAGTAAAATAAATAATCTGCGTCAAATACGCTTAAATACGACGGCTGCCATATGTTGAGCAGGATCTGCTTACCCTTCCGGAGCACCTGAGATCACCCATGGTTTTTGGTGGGGTTCGTGTTGTTTTTTCTTTAGTTTTCTATGTTGTGTTGTGTGTACTATTGTTTGTTTGTTTGTCCTTTTCATTTTTAGCCATGGCGTTGTCAGTTTATTTTCGATTTATGAGTTTGACTGTCCCTCTGGTATCTTTCGTCCCTCTTGTTTAAATAGTTATACATATTAATGGAACATCAATAGGTTGCCAAATATAAATATGGGGACCCCCTAAGTTAAAAAATAACATAAAACAAGACACCAGACATATCATCCCCGAATTTCACAGTTTTGTGTCAAAACAATTACTGGAACTTTGTAAATAAAATACACATAATTACGTAATAATAAGCTTTAGCTACATGAATACTCAATCTAAATGGATCCCTAATTTAGAAAAAAAAAGCTTTGCTATCAGCTGGGCATTCAAGTGTTGCTTCTCGAGTCTTTTTTCCAAAGTCATGGTTTACGTCAAAACACGCCCTTTTTCTTGTAAAACTAAATGATTCGCGGAGTTTATATCATAGGAACAGAAAGTTACTAAAATAATATTCAGACTAACGTTAGTCAATTCTGATAATGTATCATACAATATTTACAATATTCAATTATCAATGAACATACATTTAATCGGTTTATTATTAAAACATTCCTAGGTCGATATATTTACTATTCATGAAAGGATAACCCGTACATGAAAACCCGTATGGAACTTTGACGAATTTATTAAAAGGATGGATTTCTAATTTACTTATTTTAGCATTCTAAGTTTTTAGCAATGATAGAAACTAATGAAGACCAACGTGATCACAGCAATATTATAGTTTTAAATTAACTAAACTACGTTAACCACTAAAGTTTATATTAAACAAATCGCGGTTTATCTAAATACAAGACAACGATCATGTACCAAAATACGTTGACAACAGTCAACTGGCACCGTAAGGGAGGAATCATGAGCAAAACCTGATTTAAAATTTTGATTTGAACGGGCCGAGTCTTGCACGTCAGCTGAAAGTACTTATTTTGATTTTTAACAAAACATGAGTGAAAACGGGTAAACCCCAATCTGTTGATAATTTTTAAATAGGAAACATGCGTCAAACATTGTTTTTTTTTTTTATCATTATACTGTTGTGACATTTCACATGTCTGACCTTGATATTTAGTTGGTCGACGCTTGCACGATATGTTTTCTAGGCCATAATAAGGTTGAAATCCAGACGAGTTTGTCCCTATTTTTTTCGACCTATTTTTGGATGTAAAAATCTTAAAAATAATTATTTTGACAAAACTAGTTGAAAAATTAGCTCATAGATACCAGGATTAAATTGAGTATTTACGCTAGACGCGCTCTTTCGTATACAAAAGACTCATCAATGACGCTCGAATCCATTAAAAAATGTTAAAAGGGCCAAATAAAGTACGAAGTTGAAGAGCTTTGAGGACCAAAATTCATGGAAAGTTTTCTCAAATATAGCTAAGGTTATCTATTCCTGAGGTAGAAAAGTTTTAATATTTCAAAAAGGTTGTGTAAACAGTTTAATTTGTAAATATGACCATATCAATGATGATTCATGTCAGCGAAAAAGTGCTGACTACTGGGGTGGAGATAGCCTCGAGGAATTAAAACTCCATCAACAGTGGCATCGACCAAGTGGTTATAAATAAACTCATCATATATATCAGGGTTAAATTTTGTACTTACGCCAGACGCGAGTTTCGTCTACAAAAGACTCATCAGTGACGCTCAAATCCAAATAAAGTTTTAAAAGGCCAAATAAAGTACGACGTTAAAGAGCATTGAGGACCAACAATGAGAATTACTGAGCTGTTAATACACTCGGGAATTAAAACTCCACCAGCAGTGGCATCGACCCGGTGGTTGTTATATTGAACTTTCTCTCCGAAGGGGTTACTTCAAAATCAGACATTTTGTTTTTCGATTAATTGATTGACTGTTGAATGCTTCCTGTATATAGTACTTCTGGCCTTGAAGTCATAAACTTTTGAGTCATTTTTTTTTTATCTTAGACTCCAAAATCAACCAATCAAAATGCTTGATTTCATGTTTCGAGCATGAATTTTGTGCTCCGAGCACTGAGCAAAGTTTTATGACTTCAACCCCTGGTCGTCTACACAAGATAACTAGCTGTGGGATTTATATAGGTCGTATGGCATGCAAGGAATCCCATTGTCTTATCACGTGTCATCAATGTAGTTAAAGCAAAGGTTAAAATCTAGTTGTGAACTTGTCGATTTAATCTTGACCTTGACCTAAATTTTAATGTCATTAAGCACCGACCTCATTTAACGGTGTATTCTCCTGACGTTTAAGTCAGTTGTGAAATTATTTCCAAAACATGTAATACAAGTGGAAAATATCAATGAATTTTAAAAATATTATAATCAAATATAACTCTGTAAAACAATTGGGTATTTACAATGATTAGTTTCTGAGTAATCCAGTTTTCAAATTTTTCGACCAATCAAGTCTTTTTAACCAAAATTTTAAGAAAATGGGTTAGGGGTACAAAAAAATGATTTAACAAGAATCATGTACATCCCATATCATTTTTGTCATTTCAAATTTCTTCGATATGTATTTTTTCAATCAATTATAACAAAATAGTTGAAATAATAAGCATGTTGTTTTTAAAGGGGCACTAGCTACGAGATGCATAGAAATTTAAAGTATGATTTGTTTTTGTTTAATCAATAATAAAAGTGAAATAGTGAAATAATAATTCGCTTTTAGCAGCCAAAATGGTTCAATTTTGTCAAATTAAAATGAAGAATATTGAAAATGACTTATTCACTTGCAAGTGAATAAGTCGACCTTATTAAATCCGTATTCATGTGAACTTCAATTTAATCCCTTAACTAGAGATGGACAACGCATGTTTTGTACGTGTACTGTTTATTTACAGGAAAGGAATGTCATTATTGAAAGTGAAACAAAGGTAAATCATTTGATGACTGATTCGATCCACTAAAAACATTTCTTCTACATGTAAAAACGACGAGAAACATCATATATTTTAATCTATAAAATAAAATTAAACAGACCTATAAAAATTCAAATGCATGTGTTGGCTTAATCTATTTATATCTAATCATTAGTATATTTATGTTTACATCGCTTATATGGTCATCTGAGGTCAACGCGATATTTAATTAGATGGAAGCTAGACTAAAATACACACGAAAAGAAACTACATATCATTGACCCTATGCTCTGTAAACTGTTTATTTCACATTTTTGATAGTTTGGATAAATGTTTTACATTGTTATAAATAAAATATGAAAATTTCAGTCAAATCGTGAGTTTGACAGCTAGTGCCCCTTTAAAATTGAAAAAGATCACAAATTTACAAAATTGATAGCATGGTGAATTTGACACAAAAGACATCAAAAATGAAAAAAAATTCTTGTATTAACACCTACCTATAGTTTTTTTAAGTTATATTTATTCAGATTGGTCCACTTTATCTATATTAAAAGTATGTAAAAAAGTTTAATATCGGAACTGTGATCTTTTTCACGTTAATAGCTCAAAAATAGGTGAAAATTGATGAAAAATTGGAAAATCATAAAAAATTAGGTATTTTGAAAGGGCCGTAGCAAAAAAAGTAGTGCACAACCATATGATTTTTCTTCACCAATTATTTTTTTACAGTCTTATAAACCCAAAAATCAGGTAAAGAAAAAAAGTGTAATTCTAAAAATTTCTGTTTCCCCAGAGGTGTACATTCATAAAAAGAACTTATGTTTCTACTTTGCATTGTTGATAAGTAACATAACCTTCCTTCTTATTTATCCTCATTCCAGGGAAGAAAACTCAATGTTACCGCTCTGCGACATAACACTTTATTTCCTTATCCGACGGATTGAAAGATATATAGAAAAGTGAAATAATGATAATAACATACTCATTACATTGCAGCACAAGAAAATAAATTTGTTGGAAGAGATACAAAATAACAACAAACAAAAGCAAAAGGTCTTTCGGCAAGAAAGTAGTATCAGACGATAGCTTAAAGCTGATTCCGAAATTATATAATTATATACTTTTGATTAAAATAAGGGGGATAATTACAAATTCCGCTTTGAATAATGTCACTTCTTGTATAATAGGATAGTTTACTTGACATTGAAATTAGATATATTGTTTTCGACACAACATTATGAAAAAAAAGTACTTCAGAAGTACTGAAGTGCATTCCAGATTACTTTTAAAGGTAATGTGTTTTTTCCTACCAAATTTCAAAAAACTAATGATTTTATCATATATCAATATGAAATTATAATCGTTATCAGTAATCCAGAAAGTTTAATCTATTTTAACCTTGCCTAAATTTCAAGGTCATAAAGTAAGGATCACTTCGGTCTTTACACATGTTACAGTGCATGATTGATGAGTTATGTAACAATGTAGCTTATTTCTGAATTCACAGGGACAAAACTCCTATCAAATATTTAATACATAAGCAAAGTATACATGTTACGACATGTCAACAACTGGCAGTTGAGTTAACACATTTTTCGATATCTTATACAGTGAAGAGAAACACTAATCAGCTATAACTAAAATTCAGAACCTAAACCTAATCGTTGACCTTGACCTTATTTTCTTGTTTGGTGGACTAGGGACTTTAAATCAAGCAATACTTTGTCTCTATCACTTATGATTTAACAGTAACATTTAAATTTCGCTTCTTCTCTAATACAGACGGAATAATAGATATATAATCTGATTTGATTTTTTGTGTTTTAACGCCACTTTTTAGCACCGTTTTTAGGCTATTACATGGCCGCCACTATTTAGCACCGCATTTAGGCTATTTCATGGCCACCAGTTTTTATTGATTGAGGAAGCCAAAGTATCCGGAGAAAACCACCGACATTCGATATGAAAACTGACAATCATATATAGTCAGTAAAGTTTAGAATCAAGTGCTTCCGTACGAGCGGTGTTCGAACTCACAACCTCAGTGTTGAATGGCTAGTGATTACAGAAGAAACTACTTAGCTCACTCGGTCACCAAGGCCTCTAAAAGAAATAACTCTCATATATCATTTATATAGTTTATAAAAAGATTCGGTCAAATTTAAACGTAACATTCAGTAGATATAACAAGCATCTTGGAAAATGGATTTCTTCTTTTTTTTTTAAATGATTGCAAGGGGTAGTCAACCCAAAAAAAACAGTGTTTGGTGAGATAACGCTTACAAAGAACAGTGTTCGGATAAGCTTCAAAAGTGCATTATCTGTTCGATATCATATATCAAATATAAAAGCAGCACAATTTTAAAACACCAAACCAGCGCAGATTGAAAAACTAGGCGGACGAAAGGATCATGATAATTAAAAAAAAAATTGTACCGTTACCAATTTAAGGTCTTTTCAGGGGAAAAACTGATATAGATATAGAACTTAACGGTTATTTCCAGTGTCAACTTATAGCCAAATATTAGCTAATCGAATATATATGCACTTTTATTTGAAAAAAATATATTTTGTAACTTCCGGTATCAGAAATTACCTTTCCAATAAAGTATGATAGTTTATTCGACCCCGATTCCAAAAGTAGATGGTTCTTTATTCTTTAAAGTTAGATAAGTACAAACATATATACTTCCGGTTCACTTAATAGTTATCATTGATACATACTTATAATTTAGTACGCCGGACGCGCGTTTATTATACATAATACTCATCAGTGACGCTCATTAAATCAAATAAAACAATTTCTGGTTGGCTTTTTCGAGGTCATATTGAAAATAACCTAATGCAAGAAGTCCGACTGCCTTATTGTGTATGAATAAGAAGTTAAATCAAAGGTCAAAATCATGAACGTCAGTTTTTAACTATGACCTTGATCTAAATTTCTGTGTAAAAAATTAAGGACTTCAAATCAAATACCCTAAACTGTTTCTACATATTGTTAATGAATTATATCACCAGACCGCTAATTTTTAATATGAAAAGAGATACAGTTCAAAATGATACTCAAGACAATAAGTGTTACTGTTTAACGATTTGTTAAGTGGATTTTCGGGGTATATCGCGATTTAAATACCTGAGAATTTGTTTGAAATGTACCTTTCGAAATTACAGTACCATAAATCTTTTTAGAGAGATAACATACAAGTTCTTGTCAAATAGTTCCGCAATACTCAAAGCTAGTTTCAAGGTTACAACAACTAATATATGTAATATGTCATCCCAGGTTAACAGAAAATTAAATCCAACAAATTAACGTGAAAATTAATTAATGATATGTGTATAACATAACCTAGTGAAATTCTAAAATATGAGAATCAACATTATGTACATATTTGTTTAACAGTAATAAGAAAAGACCAGATCGAGCAAATATTTAGCTTATTTCTTTATATACATGATAAAGTTTTAAATATGTATTTGTGTTTTATCTACTCATAATAGAGTCCGTGTTTGTACCGAACATATAATTCTACAGTGTTAAAGTATAAGACCATCATGTTTGATACCAGGTTTCTTGTAGTTACAAAATTTAAATCAAAACAATTGGAAAGATGGAGGAATTAAGAGAGACATCTAAGTTATTCGTTATAGGTTGCATGTCTGTAAATTTAGACAATGCAATTTCTCCATAGGAACTCCCTTAACGTCTAAAACTGTGACACTTTTACTTTGACGTTTTGTGAAAGATTCATAACTAGAATGAACAGTTTATATACACCACTTTTTTATTCAAATGTCAAACAATAGGGCATATTTTCAATATGATATGCCCAGAACTTCTAAGAGTTTAAACTTTTACTAAAATTCTGAAATACAACTCCCGTCAAGATATGTCTTACTCAGACTTCATTTCCACCTGCTACCATAAGCATTTATACTGGTAAGTTTTGGTCTCTTTATGTTTAAAATAACATAGAACTCTAATCTGGGAACCAGGACGTAAACAAAATAAAATATCTATGAATATCAATATATTTCCAAAATAGGCGTAGTTTATGAAACAGCTGTATTTATATAGCGCAACCTTATACGGATATCCCGATTGTAGTATTTAACAGCTATACATAGCCTTAGTTTATTGATATTTAAAACGTCAATCAAGGACAAAGTACACAATTTGAAAATTATACACACTGTACAAAGAACTTAGACAAAATCACAGTCCAAAAATAGAATATCAATAATCAAAGGGACGAAAAATAATCTCGTTTGCAATAAAATTTATTTAATATCAAAACAAAGAAAAGGACAATTGTGCTTATCGTGAAATGTAAGTTTATGGTAAACTTTGGATTTTAACATTGTTTAAAATATATGTAAGTCATGCATAAGCCTGAACCAAGACAACAGGAAGTGACAGACCTATGATAACAGGAAAATGGCGCTGTCATGTATAATCAGGTTTTACAAGCATTATTTTAGGTTCTAAGTTGATGAACCATACTAACTTGGGAGTCAAAAGAAATAATTGTACGTACTCCTATATTTTGTGATATAATATCTTTTAAAAAACCTATATAAAACAGGTTCACACATAGTTAAACACTTATTGTAGTATTGTGTATCGTGACAAAGAAGCTTTAAATAAAACTTATACACATATACAGTCAAACCTGATTAAACCGGACCCTGAATAAACCGGTTTCCTGTCCATTCCGGCCGAAAATGAAAGTCCCATATTTTTCCATTCAAAGTTTTTGTTAAAATACCCTTTGTAAACCGGACCCTGTGTATTCCGAATTCCGGTCTAATTATGAAGTCCCATTACTCTTAATTATATTAATTATTACCTGTCAAAACCGGTTTGTCTAATTAATTTCAATGATCGATATGCAATCAAAACATATTTGATAATCAATTAGTCAGGTGTCAAACTGTGAACCTACAATCGTACAGTAGTGAGCTGTATTATTTATTAAAACATTATAAACGTGTCAATTAAACGAAAAGACACACCGAATATATCTCGGATTGAACTAACGTTTTAACTTGGATAAACAAATTAAAATCGCGGAGTAAGAAATTCACATCGTGATTTCGAAATCCTGGGTTCCCTGTTGTGAACCCCTAAACAAATGACCTTGATAATGAAAAACACCCGGATGACAACAATCAATGGATATTGTACACTGTACGACAATGTTTCGAAAGTGATGAAATTACGTTTGATAATATTCTGGCTTTTTAATCGGCCATTCCAACATTTCAAATTATTGATCATGGGAGTAAATCAAAACTCTCGTCTTACAATCCAAACAACGCGAGCAATTATGATGCAAATGCAAACAATGAAAAACGAAGTGAAAGTATTTTAATTTATCAGATATAATTTACAATCAGAGAGAACTTTTACATGCAAACTGTCGGACGTCACAAGTCATTAACTTCCGGTCAAAACGGAAACCTGAATAAACCGGCTCACTGTCCAAACCGGCCCTTTTTCATAGTCCCGTAGCCGGCCGGTTTATACAGGTTTTACTGTATTTGCAAAAGTTTAAAGTTCAAGGCAATGTGCTTGTCGTTGCAAAATTATGGGTAATAAGCTCTTCATACCATTTCTGTCATTATCAGATGTTGTTGGTTTACAGTTATTTTGACACATTGGGAAGTTTTCTTATGAGGCGTATATTATATATATGTATCAACCACTGGCATGAGTTAAAATAGATGTTTCGAAGTTTTGGTTCATTAATTAGGCATTACTGTTAAATCAGTGGTAAACGTTGTGAGTGCCGACCGTAAATGAAACAAATGACTCTGCCAACGACTGAATGTGGATACATTATTATAAATAAATATTTTAAGGATATATGGTCTAGTTGGGTTTATCTATGTCGATCTTTACAATCGTAGGTTACTTATACTTTTGAAAATAAATTTTGATTTGCAATGGAAAATTATCATAAACTAGCATATTATTCCAATAGGAAAAGCTACTATAGATCTCATCAGAAATATTAAGTGTTATCTTTATCAGAAAAGCTTCTAACAGGTTCTAGATATTTCATGTCAGAAAACATGCACATAGGTTCAGCTGACAAAAATAAAGTCTTGTGTATAAATTCTTTAAAAATAGAAACAGGGGTGGGGTAGAGGATGTACTATAAAAGAAAACTTGAGTTCTGAGGTAGTGCAATGTTCTTTAAGGCTATAATTCTGGTAAACAAGTATTGTTGTAAAAAATGGTTTCAAAAGTTTTCTATTTGAAGAAATGTTTGTATAGGCTGCACTTTGTAAATACAGCTGTTTCACAAGCCACACCTCTTTATGGGAGATATATAAAACTAATAATATGTCATTTTAATTTAGTTAAGCTATTCAAATTGATATTTTATAGTGTGTTTTTTTTTTTTTTTTTTTTTTTTTTTTTGTGATGTTACCCTATTGTTTCAGATAAGTGTGAAGGTTTGGTACCATTACAACGTTTAAGCACACTGCAATTGTTTGCAGCTGTCCTAAGTCAGGAATCTGATATTCAGTAGTTGTCGTTTGTTGATGTGGTCATAAGTGTTTCTCGTTTCTCCATTTTTATAATGATTACAATGTTGGTTTTCCCGTTTGAATGGTTTTACATAATAATGGTTAACTTTTATGAATTTGTTAACGTGTTGCACTGGTTTCCAGATAGGGTCTATGTGTTTTATCTCAAAGTAACAAGCCTGGAAAAACATTGCAGCGCCGTAATATCATTCTTAGGAAGACCAAATGTAGAGGAAGGGGTAGTACATGAGTGTAGTATAAGTTTAAAATCTGCAAAGTCCCGGGTCTATAAGACAATAACAATCAAAACCAAGGAGTAAACAAAGACTCACAAAAACAAAGGACATTTACATCAACAGTTATAAATAAAGGCAACAGTAGTATACCGCTGTTCAAAACTCATAAATAAATAATTCTGATAAATTAAAATACTTTCACTTCCCGCAGAGCTGTAAAATATATAAATAAGAAATAAGAAACAACACGAACTCCTCTAGAAACCGGGAGTGAAATCAGGTGCTCCGGAAGAGTAAGCATTTCCTTCTTACGGCATACGTATACGGCAGCCGTCGTGTTATTTCTTTGTTCAGTTCGGTAATGATGGAAGATTATTATGACTGAGGAAGAATATCAGATATGATTTCTGACACACTTTTGTCATAATGGCCAATCAGCTCATGATGGCGACCGTAAAATTTCTTGAGTGATGACCTTAATTTGATTGATTCATAGCCCTGTCTTAGCAACTTTTGAGAAAGCAGTATTCCTCGTTCAACAAAATCGACGTACTTTGAGCTAGCTGTAGAGTAACGTATCAATTGAGATACATATACTCCATATGCTGATGCCACTGGGATGTTGCTACACAGAAATGGGAAGTTTACTATAGGAAAGTTAAAATCATCTCGTTTGTCATAAATATAGGTATTCAACCTACCATCAGTAGTCATTTCGAGAAAAAAGGTATAAATATTAAGCACATTTATCTGTGTAGGTAGTATCTTTAATTGCAAGTTCACTTGGATACATGTATATTAAATGTGATCACTGAATCACATAAATGGTATGAATATCCCGCAGAGCTGTATAGATGTTGATCTTTGAGCATATCAACCCGTTCTGGGATATATTTTTTCACGAAACTTGATATTGAAAAGGAATAGTTTAAACGTTCATTTTTAGAAAATGTCAAGATAAAGTTTATTCGATAGGGAAAACACAATTATGTCAAAACAAAATAGAAAAGATAGATTTCTGAAATAATGTGTAAATAATAATTCATTGACCATTGTCAAAATAGAATATAAAAATAATAATATATCAGTAAATTATTAAAGACTTATTTGCCTTTCCATCTAATCAAATTCTTTGTAAATTTTGATAAATCAAATTAATTTCTCGATACTGTTGAAATGTTCGATCATAAGATAATTATATAATTTAAACATGTGAAACGTAGTATTATAAATAAACGAAAAAGTTGCAGCTACAATTATTAACATACATTTGATTGAGATAGAACCTTTTTCAGACACCTTAATCATTAGACATTTAATAAGCTGTCAAAACATAATTAACATGTAGTTATAATCTTATTTTATACCGATAAAATTTATAAATAACAATTTTATTTTGTTAATGTTATATTTACATACAAGGTCAAAACCTTTTTCCTGTCCATGACGATTCAAACAACGTATTGGAAATGTATTCAAAATCAAGATATTCAAAAATGTTAAAGAAGAATATTAAAATGGAAAAAAATACCTCTGTTATTATATCCTTTATCTATGAAGATTGTTATAATTTAATGAAGTTGTTTGTATCAGAACAAATCTCATACGAATGAGAACGTCAAAACTGAAGGTTTTTCTATAGCGTTGACCTTATTTATTCTGATAAAATTAAATTAAAATAAAGTTATTAGAGGTAGGTGTTGTCAACCTGGCGGCTACTTGGTAACAAAATGTCAAAAGTGAAGCTGAGGGAAGCTTTCGAAAATAAAATGAAAATTGAAATGGCAAATGTGAGATTTGAGAATGAAAAGAATCAATTAATTATTTTCTAGCGGTTATTTAAGAAATTGTTCATGCAAGCTACAGATTTGTGAGATTTTTTTAACATTGATCTACAAGTGGGTAAAATAGAATAGCCACCCATATGTCATATCCACCCTCTCTTCAGTTTGTTTATGACATATTTGGCATAGTAGAATCGAAATAATTCATAGAAGCCCTAGCTCTGCTGCAAATTTACACATGGCCTTGGTCGTGATATTCGAATTTTATCCCGAGCGTTAGCTAAATAATTTTGCCGAGTGTTGTTGCTTACTACTTCTATCTTAGCTCTGTTTCTATATTGTATATTGTACTTTGGTTTGTAAGCAAACATTTTTCTTTCCATACAATTACTGTACTTATCTTATGACACAAAATGCTTTGTCGGTTATTCTCAATATCATTATTATCAACTTCAAATCCTTATATAAAAATTGAAATCTGATTAAAGTGAAGTTAAACCTGGATGCGGAACCGGCGTTTTGCTTGATAAAGGTATATTTCACGTTAACCAAGTTGGTGTAGTTGTTTTTAGATTTAAATAAAATGCATATAACTTTTAATATATTTAAACAGTAAGTACGCTAAGTTCTTTCTTATCAATATATTTCCTTGAAAATCGGATTGCACTGACACTAGAACAACAACTGATCTGACTTTCAGGGATTTTTTCTTCAAAAAACAATATCTTTTATCTATATGATCAATGACGCGTCTCATGAAAACAATGATGTACAAACAAAGGTATAATAATTTATCAGAAATAGAAATGTTTGAAGGAACA
This sequence comes from Mytilus galloprovincialis, assembly GCF_965363235.1. NCBI lineage: Eukaryota > Metazoa > Mollusca > Bivalvia > Mytilida > Mytilidae > Mytilus > Mytilus galloprovincialis. The sequence continues at coordinate 44,871,250 of NC_134842.1, read as the reverse complement.
CTTGTGAAATGTCATATGAAAAAAAGTAAATCACAAAAAAACTCCGAAAAATTCAACACGGAAAGTCCCTAATCAAATGGCAAAATCAAATGATAAAACATATCGAACGAATGTAAAATAACTGTTTTATGCCTGACTTGGTACAGGCATTTTCAAATGAAGGAAATGATGGATTGAACCTGGTTTTATAGCGATAAAACTCTTACTTGTATAACAGTCGCCTCATATTTCATTATATCTACAACTATCTAAATGTTCTAAATCTAAATGTTTTCCTGTTTTCTTTTCAGACATTAGATTGGGTCTCAACAGTAAAGGTCATAGGTTGTACGATGAAAAACGTAACAGTTATGCTCTTGATAATGGTAAATATATAACAATCAAATCAAGTAGAATGTTAACAATAACATGAACAATGTCAGGTATACCGTTAAGTCAAATATTAATCACTGATCAATCTAAAACTAGATAAAACATTAATATTTTTGTGATTATATGTACTTAGTAGTATTGAATTTTAGAATATCTATAAAAATGTACGTTTAATTCAGATTATTTGAAAACTGAATTGAGTGAAGTATAATACTTTAACAGCGTTAGGCGAGGAAAAGCGTATTAAAAACCTTAATTCTAATGCAATAAGTGTGTATCAATGGTTCTGATTGGATGACAGTTATCGTAAAATTCTCTATCTCCTTGTCTGTAACTAAGGAAGCCGACATTTTGAATTGCTACATGTATTGACATGTAATGTCTACAATAATAAGCCAAAAAACTCACATGTTGCACCATAAAATCTTCTTTTTATCAAATTTTATTACATTCCGAAGCGGCACAGAAGCCAGACAACGCCCAGTGTTTATGTTTGACGCCGGAAGCAAACCTATGACGTCACCTAGTGTAGGGACCAAAGAAGATAACATCTTTTCGCAGAATTTTCATTAATGAAGATTTAACACTAAAATAATGATTGAAATTTAATTATGAACTTCTTTTGCATTAGAATAGAGATACCTGTATTGTATTTGAAGCTTTGCGGATGTCCATCGGTAGTTTTACTGTCGCAAATACCCGTTTACCTGTCTCCGCTACGCGTCGCCAGGTAAACTAAATTTGCGACAGCAAAACTACCGATGCACGTCCTTAAAGCTTCAAATACAATACAGTTATCTCTTAAAAATAAACTGAGGAAATTGAATAATATTCAATACATAGTATTCTTACAATACTTCCACAACCGTTAGAGTAAATACAATTTAGTTAAGAAAGTAAAAAAAAATCGAAACATATTTTTTAATGTCACTGCCAGCTACATATCTGTAGCGAATAGAGTCAGGACATTGAAGGTTAAATGCCTACTGATTCTAGGCATAACATTGAAGAGTACTGCAGTAGCACTTCTGAATAAAATTTCTTTTGTACGAAGGTAAAACCAAGTTTTGAATTTAAGGCAAATGTACGTATTAAAAGACAAGTCATAATTAAAAACAACGTTTTCATTGATACAATCGTTTTGCATTAAACTCATTTATCAAACAAGCTGTCAGGAGCAATGTTTCAGCTTTTCGTATTTTTATTAGCATCATATGACGCTTTAGCGAAAGTATTTCCTGGTTTAATTGAAATGTCATTCTCTCACTATTTGCACCATTCGTGTTTTGCTTAATTTTTTTTTTTTCAATGAAATATTGTTGGGGTTTGACTAAGAATATTACATTTTTGATATAGGCAAATGAGAATTCAGTAGTTGTTGTTGATTTATGTAATACATATGAATTTAAGTTGTATCTCACTTGTATAAGCATATATTAGTCAATGTGTTTTCTACTTGGAATCGTGCCTTTGCAAAATACTTGACTCATTTAAGCTTTATATAGTTGTGAAGTTTACTAATTGTTGAAGGTCGTACAATTACCAATATATTCTAACATTGGCTACCTTTGGTCTATGATGAATGTTCCTCTCATTGGCAATTATACCACATCTTCCGATTTCAGATGTAATTTAATGTCTGGATGTTATGATGTAACCTGATTAAACCACAAGACAATAACAATTAAAACCAAGGAGTAAACAAAGAGTAAAAAAAACAAAGGACATTTACATCAACAGATATAAATAATAACAAACAACACGAACTCCACTAAAAACCGGGAGTGAAATCAGGTGCTCCGGAAGGGTAAGCATTTCCTGCACTGTATACGGCACCCGTCGTATTTTGTTTTGTTTAGTTCAGTCAAAATGGAAGGTTATTATGACTGAGGAAGAATATCAGATATGATTTCTGACACACTGTTGTCATAATGGCCAATCAGCTCATGATGGCGACCGTAAAATTTCTTGAGTGATGACCTTAATTTGATTGATTCATAGCCCTGTCTTAGCAAGTTATGAGAACGCAGTATTCCTCGTTCAACAAAATCGACGTACTTTGAGCTAGCTGTAGAGTAACGTATCAATTGAGACACATATACTCCATATGCTGATGCCGCTGCGATGTTTCTACACAGAAATGAAAAGTTGATTATACGAAAATTAAAATCATCGCGTTTGTCATTTGGATTCCAATAGTCTGTTGGAAGACCAAACCTGCAAATTCAACAAATATGTTGTCAATTAAAAAGTCCAGCATGGCAGTGATATCCTCTTCGGTGTATTTTTTCCTTGACTCTCTAAGATTTTTCACAAACTAAGCGGAATTTCTGCCCAAAACTAGATATTTAAAACTTCTAGTGCTCTTTTTGTTTAAGAAACATAAGCTGACCATTAGAAATAAACGACATCCGCCGACAACGGACACAACAACATATGTCTGGTTATTTTTGTAAAGTCTTTATACAAACTTTTGTTTAACTCTAGAATTCAGATTTCTGTTAGCATAATAGTGCTTATTGTATATGTGTGTGGCTATGCAGAAAGATGACATTAATCAAAACATAATTTTTTCCCACATTAAATGGCGAATTATTTACAATTTATTCTAGATACAGCAAATATGGCTCGCTTAAAATTAATTAATCAAGAATGATTCAAAATCTTCGAGAATTTTGATATCTTCAAAAGCTGTTTTTTAACAAAGATTAAATCATATGATCTTTACAAAATCTCATTTGTAAACTAACCATTTTTATGTAACAACATTCCAGAGTCTGTATAAGTAGTATATATCTCGAAGTGGTACCATATTCATGAGCATATTTCCTATCGTGATTCCTTGAAAGAGTGTTGTTGCTTTAAACTAAGTGTTCCAAGTGGTACCTAGTAAGTTGAAATCATCTCCTCAAAACATTTACTGTCTCCATCACGATTCGGTTGAACCTAATGGAATATATGTTTCACAGATGACGAGGAATAGGTTCAAATTATGGTTATCATTAATCCTGTAATATTTTGATCTGATGTTACTACCGAATTAGAATTATCACGGAGTTTTTGCGTATGTGAGAAATTTGAAAGGTGTCACATGATGAGCATGATATTCACCATTCCAAAACACCTGAGATTATCACCAGCTTTAGGTGAGATAACAAAATATAGATAGAAAAAAAATATTCCTAATTAGCATGTCATATTCATTTAATGATAAATTCAAATAATCAGTGTTAGGAAGATATATGAATCTGCAACAGACTAAATTGTAGAAATATTTCTTGCTGCTTAAATCGCTATGATTGTTTCAGATTACTTTTCAATTGTATTTTGTTAGGTAAAAGGAGTGGTAACAGGGCTTATGTTCTATTGTCCTACTCAATCCGAATGGCGACATAGAGCAGACGCTATGTGTTCATCGGAAGACAAATATGTATGTCTATTCAATTTACTAGAGAAGAAAAATAACGAAGATTGCTCAGGATCAGAACTAAGTAATATAGGTAAAAATGATCGATTACAAAAGGAAACAATCGTAGGTTAGGTCAGATACCCGAAATTTATACAGATATATATTTGCATTCACTTCATCAGGTAAAGAATGTTATATTTCAAAGCAATGTTTAATTTTGTATTTTCCACCTTTATTTAGTTAGATAATTTTTAAAAAATATGCTCATAGCTCATCAGGACTTGTATTTTACATATCTTTAGTCTATTATTGGCAAATAACAGTATAATTGTATTTCAATTCATTCGTTGGACCTTTAAAAAATCTTAATACTTTCGATGCTTTTAGAGTATTACCTAATAATACCAATTACCCTCTTCACAATGATACAAATTGAAGTCATGTAAGGAAGATGAATTAAAGGATCAAAACAAAAGGAAATTATGTTGCTGTTGTTATAAAGCATGCCATATCTAGTATGAAAAACTAATTACAAAGATGCATAAATTATTAACTGAATATCATACCAAACAATAATATTATATAAAATGATATTATTTTTTTTTTCGTTTAAGGAAGTAAACTGGTGTTTCAGCCGTTGTTTAATCACGCTAAGTGCAATACAAGAAGTTATCAACCATTTATTTTCACGACGATTGGAAACAGTGATTGTACTTTTTTAAAATCAACGTGTAATGAGGAGGGACAGGTTATTTTTAGCAATGGTTCCTCTATCAACGATGTTGCTTGCCGCTGTGACTACACAAAGCGATATGTATTTGTTAAAAATCCTAGGAGCCCTTGTTTCTGCAAACCATCTGAGGAAGATTGCTCGTGTATCAGAGTTAATTGTAAAAACCTATCATCAGGTGAGTTTTGGAAATATATAGAATAGTAACAACACAATTCCTAATGCAATTAAAAAACCGTTGCTTAAAAAATTTGACATCAATTTATCAAATTTAAATTTGTGTTTATATCCCATAAGTTACTTCATGCAAACAAAAAATGATATTATCTATTTTGAAATGTTTGACGTAGTTTCATTTTAACATTTTTAGTCATGTTACATATTTCTCATCTCGTATAATTTCTTGTACATGTACATAATTATAAACTCGCCGTCTTTACTCTTTTGAGCAGATTATCAATGCATCCTAGATGGAGACGCTATAACAAAGAAAACATGTCCGGAAATACATCCACTAATGTACGTTAGTACAGTAAAGTATTAAGTTTGCAACACTATTATTAAATATTTCATCGGATTTTTTTTTTTAATTTGTAATTTTATCTTTAAACAGCTGCAGCCATTGCATGTCACTTGATAATCGATAACATCATCAACACATTTCTTTTGATATGACGCATGATCTGTATTTCTTTGCCCGAATATATATTATGTTAAATCCAAAAACTATATATTGTGGGATTTGTTTTTAATTTTTTTTTATCGTTTAACTAATTTGAATCATGAATATATGAAGATTTGCTCCAGTTTAATTTCTGCACTATTCATAGATATTGCTTGTCACATAGTACTGTTTAGAAACATAACAGAGAGTCAGTATTTGTTGATTTTATAATGTTCATTTTCCAATAAATTAAATTGGTTTTATCAAAAAACAGGATTTTCTTTCAGATCCTATAACAGAAATGATACAACAGTAGGGTCCATAAAAAGTTACTTAAATGGTAAGATTATTTGCACCATGAAAGGAAATTGAAATAAAACTGTATCGATGCAAAATTGAAAAGTTTTAAGCAATTTAGATAAAAGCTCGAATTAACAATTAAAAAAATTAAATTGCAAAAAATTTATTTTGGTTAAATACATCATCTGGTTGGTATCTATTGTTTGTCATTTTTATACATTCGTAGTAAGATGAATTTCCCCTACCAAAGTAAAATATCCGAAGAAAAAGATAAAAAAAAAATCGATTTTGTCATTATTTCACCAATTTTTTAATTAATTTTTTTGTTCATGGATTTCTACCTTCAATATGTTGTTCTGACATTACATATCTTGATATTGATTTAAAACAATCTTTTCTTGGTAATCAACAAATGTGAGAACCTAAACAGTTACAAAAACAATTGTTTTGCTTAATATAATTCAATAACATTTATTAGAACGGAATATACTTTATTTTGCAAAACAAACAGACAATATAAATGAAACTTTTATGTTAAAAGACTCCGTTTTGCAATACAAAATAGAATCACATCAAATAAAATGCATATTTTAATATTGTAGAATTTCCTGCAAATTACCACAGGCAGATTATTAGCATAGTTAGTAAGTAGACATAATATTCTTTTTAAACCCCAAAATTTTTTTTTTAATATATACTGTTCAACATGTTTTATTAATAATATACTTCAATACATGTATATTTATGATATAACGATTATAAAGATACGTTAACAATATACATAGTCTTATCATATTATAAAGAAATCTTATTGATGTCTATAGTTTATTACATTTGAATTAAAAAGTAATATCTGCAAAACACGTGTAAATCGATTCAAGTGTCTGACTACAATTATATTATATATATTTTTTTGCAGTCATTGGTTTCCTATTAGTAGTATTAGTGATTTGCATTTTTGGTAAGCATTTGTATTTTGTATCTTTATAGCATATCTTTACACAAATCTGTTGAAAGTTATTTTTCTAATCTTCCAGAAATTTTATGTTTAAAAAGACATATATCCATAATTAAAATATGGTCATGTACGCATATTGATAGATGGTTGAACATAATGCAGAATCAAAAGCAAAAAAACAGAGGATATGATTAACTAATTAGAAACACGTGATTCTTTAGCTTCTTTATCTTTATAATATTATTTATTCGCTCTAATATGACGGTTATGTTAATTGTATGCTATCATATCATATTAAGAGAGCTGCATCAGTTCAGATATTGAACCAATATAAGGAATGAGGTGTTTTAGCGTTTCAGTACCTCAAGAATGGTTTGTGATTTGGTATTGTTGAAAAGAGGGACGCAAGATACCAGAGGGACTGTCAAACTCATAAATCGACAATAAACTGACAACGCCATGGCTAAAAATGAAAAGGACAAACAGACAAACGATAGTACACATAACACAACATAGAAAAATAAAGAATAAACAAGACAAACCCAACCAAAAACTAGGGGTGATCTCAGGTGCTCCGGAAGGATAAGCAGACCCTGCTCCACATGTTGCCCCCGTCGTGTTGTTTATGAGATAACAAATCCGGTAAATAGTCTAATTCAGTAGGTCACATTTATAAAGGGAAAGGGACTGTAGTTACGAAGTAAGGAACATATCCGATATCATTTGTGAAACGTTTATTCCTCAACGGTCAACCAACTCGTGGTGGCGTTCGCAAAATTTACGAAGAGTTGATTTCAACTTCACCATTTGGAACTCTTAATTTAATAGCTTCCTTGTGAGCAACAACCCTCTAAGAAAGTCATGATAGGTAATGCAAGCACGGGAATGTCGTATCAATTGGAAGATATATACACCGTATACAGGTGCTGCTGGAATGTTGCTACTTAGAAATGAAAAGATCACAATTGGAAAGATGAAATCATCTCTTTATCGTAAAGTTTTGTTTTCAATCGACCCTCATTGTCAATTTCTAGATGTAAGTCAAGATTTGAGGCCGATCTACCTGTATCCTTTATCTCTAGATCAATGGGATAGATGCATTCGACATAGTCACCAAATTTTGAATAATTTAGTGAAAGAACATCATCTATATAGCGGAAAGTAGTGTTAAGGGATATTGGTAACTTCTTATCTTTCTTCCTAAGAAGTTCCTGTATGAAGTCAGCCTCATAATAATAAGAAACAAGTCGGCAAGAAGAGGGGCACAATTCGTTCCCATTGGAATGCCGATAGTCTGTTGAAAAACACGCCCTCAGAACGTAACAAACATGTTGTCAGTCAAGAAATCAAGCATCTTGATAATGTCAGTTTCAGAGAATTTTTTGTTTGAATCAGAGTGATCCTTTACAAAGTAAGATACTAAGACAAGATACTTGTATCTTCGTTTGGCCATTCTTTTTTATGAAACAAATCAATACCAACTCTTTCAATTTGTCTTTTAGTTTGGAATGTGGAATACTTGTGTAAATTGTAGAAAAGTCAAATGTTTTAATACTATTACAAGATAAAAGAGAGTTAGATTGTATGTTAATTTAACATACAATCAAATACATTCTTTTCAAAACCTATTGATAGACATTAACTTTGATTATGATATTAAAAGGTTTATTCAGTCAAGAAATTTTATGATTTAAATATTATGAAGGAGCATTTTGAGAAACTTCTAATATCTTTTTACAAAAAAGTTTGAGGAAACCATAATTTTTAATAGTAACAAAGTAGTTTGATATCATACTTGGAATCTTCAAAAAGTGTCAAAATAAACTTATTTACCGAATGCCCATACCATGTTGAAATACGTTTTCCATCATTTTTCTATACACTATAAAATGTCTGACATATAACAGATTCCACTTCAACTTATGACATAACAACACATACCATATATTATACCCCACATCATGACACATTTTATAAGGGAGATGTTGCATTCAAGGAAAGATCAAAGTATGGTCAATTCTTGGCTGTCGAGTTTGCAATGGTTAACTTATTTGATAGATATGACCAAAAAAAATAATTATTGTAATTTTTCCTCTTGTTATCAATGGAGCCTATATTACTTTTAATACAGATAAATACCAGTAAATACAAATGATGCCGAATAAACGATTTGGTTCTTATTATTCAGATGAATTTGTTCCTATATATATTCAATTTATACCCAATAGTAGAACTAATATTTTATTAAGTCTGAATAAAGTATATTAAAATATTCCTCATGTTTAAGCATATACAATACAGTGATCAGTTTGCGATAAACATATGCTTTATAGGCATCGCGTGCCTTTCCTTGATATATTGAAAAACTTTTAAACAACCGTCATAAAGATAAAAATCAACCAATCAATTTTAGTTGAACTTTGAATGAATGTAAAGGAACTATAAAATTGCAGTTATCATTGCATACAATTGAACTTGTAGACATAACAATCATATCATCGATGATTGAAAGTTCGTTACTCGAAGCAAAATGAAACAATCACATTACCGAAGCAATAGTTTGTTAAAATGCATCGTGTGTTTTCTATGTTGTGATGTTAAACTATTGTCTATTGACCTATAGTTGATTACTTTTATAAATTGTTATTTGGATGGAGCATTGTCTCATTGGCACTCATACCACATCTTCCTATACCTATGTACATATTATTTATCTATTTGCAAATACAAGTAGTCTTTATTGGAGAGTAGATTGAGCAATACGGTTACTAAAGATATAGGAAGATGTGGTATGAGTGCAAATGAGACAACTCTCCATCCATATAGCAATTCATAAAAGTAAACCATTATAGGTCAAGGTACGACCTTCCACACAGAGCCTTTGCTCACACCGAACAACAAGCTATAAAGGGATCTAAAATTACTAGTGTAAAACCATGCAAACGTGAAAACTAACGGTATAATCTATATTAAAAAAATATGCTTATCTTTTTTTGTATTCTGAATCCATTCCGTATAAAAAATAAACATTCTTGTGCATATTGGTTTTTGTTATGGTGATATTGTTCATGTAAATGCCCAGAACCTGCAAATATACTTTGGAAAGACATACATATGTATTGAATCCTCAATAATGATAAATTAGAAATCTAATGACAGAAGAGTTTCAATTAAAACAAATGCACTTATTTAATTTTGCATTCTACATCTGTCCACAATAATTGTTCTGGTTTTAACATGCAAATTAAAATGGTGGATTGGAAAGTTCAGGACTAAATTTAAAACAACGTACAACGATCAAAGTCGAGCTTAGACATAAACAAATTTATGCACAAAGTTTTTCCTAATTGTATAACTTTGTTAAGGACATCTCAACGGTAACATAAACATATCAAGATACCGGATTTATATGATCTTATTCACTTACATGTAAACAAACATTCATCACTGTCACTCGAATAATACATTTTAAAAGGCCAACAAAAGTATGTTATGTGTAACTATTCTTTCACCACATACAATCAATAAACCAATCTTTGCCTTTTTGAAACCATATTTTGAAAGTACAAAGATAATTAATGAACAAAATTAAAAAGACATCAGCATTTAACATAGACAAATGTATGCATCGAAATGAAATCGTTTTACACTTTTTTTTTCTATCATTCTGGTACTAACTAAGCGATGCCTGATTTGATTTAGCAATGTGTTATATAAGTTTAGAAAAGTGTTCATATAATCATAATTATATGTTTTAGTTCTTCCGAGAATTGACCCAACAGATAACGGTAAGAGGAATATTAAGTTGAGTTGTTATGTTAATTCCCACATACCGGTTATGTCGATCACATTGTTAAAGAAATATAGAGAACACTCAAAAAGTGATGCAACGTCTTTTAACGTATTTCGCTGTAAAAGACCAATTTTTGGGCAATGTTATAGAATACCACCCCTATGTTATATCCCCGTGATTTCTATGTTAAATTTTGCAACTTCAATTCTTCAAAGCTATTTTGTCATAATTTCAAATAAGGTCATGAATAATTTATATGCTACCCTGACTTGATCTAAAAATCAGCATTCCTGTAATTGCATACTGGAGTAAATTGGTTCTAGGCAGTTGAGAAGTACAAACCGCGTACTTCAGATCTTACAACAGGACAAACATGCCCTCCTATTTTAATTCATATTTGTCTATTATTAAAAAAAACTGTAAACTAGTGTTCTTTAAGCTTCAATTGATACCAAAATTTTCCAACAATTTTACTTATTGACAAAGTAACAGCTATTCGTAGCAACTATTTTGTTTACAATATGTACTGCTTTCTTTTATGGTTTTTTTAACAGGCCCAATAAGTGGTTCCATACCTTATTGAATACATTTCTTTCATTCACTATAATTATTGTCACAAAGTAAAATCACAAAACTACTGAACTCCGAGGAAAATGCCAAAAGGAAAGTCCATAATCAAATGGAAAGATCAAAAGTTCAACAACATCAAACGAATGGATAACAACTGTCATATCTTATGTAGAAAATGGTAGATTTAACCTGGTTTATAGCTAGCTAAACCTCTCACTTTTATGACAGTCGCATCATAATCCATTAATCTGACATTGATGCGTGAATAAAACTAAAGGATATAGGTAAAAATGTCAAAAAAATATATGAGTACTGCAGTCAACATTGTAGTATCATCTTAATCACTATAGTTACAAACAAATGTAACAAAGACGCAAAAAAATAAGGCATACATCAATTTTAAAAACCTTATTTTGCTTTCTTTAAATCTACAACTTACAGGACTAGGGCAACCATATTCAATTGCTAGAATTCACATGTTCAATAATACAATATAATAGAAAATAGGAAATAATCACCCTAAAAATACAACGCCAGTGTAAGGGAATTTTAAGAAAAATAATACAAAAAAGTAACAAAATACTGTGGATTCATTTATTTTCGTTGATACAAATTTTCGTGGTTTGGAGAAAACTTGCATATTCGTGGATATTTAATTTCATGGTTTTGGCAAATTCTGCATTCATTCCTTTAACAAATCTGTTATTCGTTGAACAACTTAATTCGTGGTTCTCCTGTACCAACGAAATCCACGAAAACTGGTATCCAACGAATATTAATGAATCCACAGTAGATATCTGTTTGAACATATCATTTGTTTGACGTCAAGTTTTGAAAAGAAAATGTATGCGCCAATAATCTCTCATAGAGTTTGTTTTTAGAATTTTATTGTATCTAGAATTTATGTATTTTATTTTTTCCTGAATTTATGATATCAAGCTTTTATTATGATTTTTATTTGTAATACTGTAAAATTGATATTGCTGTACTGTAGTTTAGGAATTACAGCCGTGAATTGGGACTTGACGGCGACAACGCACCGTAATATTATTCCTTGGTGAACAAAAGTATAATCACAAACTTAATTTGTGTATCACCTTTATTAAAGTTTGTAATATAATATAAACATTAACAGAGATATATTTTATCAAAAATGTCAGTGCATCAAAACCAGACGAAACAATATCAAAACATTATCGTAAGTCCCAACCAAGCACACTAACATGTTGATGTGTAAAATCACATTTGAACATCTAAATAAGTAAAGTTAGATGGGCCTCGTAAATGCATCGATAGCGTAAGATACTATCAACACTCTCAAAACATTTAAGTTTTTTTTATTATTTTTTTTAGAAGACAAATATACTTTGGAGACTAAATTTTGGGTTGGTGCATTTGAATTACTAGTGTCTAAGACGTCTGTCAAACATTCTAATGACTGGAAAATATTGGAAAATACCGGGGAATTGACAGATTCACTTATGACTCAGCTGATTGAGAAGGATCCAGATTGTAAAAAAAATTTGATCAAAAAGATGAAGAAATCAAATCTTATTCTGCAGATGCGGGGTTCGTCTACATTATACATACCATACTTGATGCGACAATACGCTTTGGCGAATGTTCGGCAACAGTTTATGAATAACACACCACAATTTAAAAGGACCAGTTGGTTATGTCTTGATTTTGACGTTCTGCATCCAGGTTTATTTAATTATGTTATTGCTTGGTATATGAAACGATATTATGTGAGTGTCACACCAACTTCTGAAAGAAATGCGATATATCATCAAATAGTTGTCTTTGATTTAGAAAAGTCTCAAAGTAAAAGGCTAGTTGTGTGTAAAGGACAAAGTATCATAGCCCTGCAGGTGTGGGACTGGCAAAATACAGAAAGTGCATATGGAAATCTGCGCAGAAATCTTTTCAAATTCTTTGACACGTTTAAAGAGCAAATATCATATACAGCAACATTTAAATGTGATCATGACGACTTTGTAAATCATCGGAAGGAAATAAATGAATTGACAGATAAACATTACCATTGTGTTGCACACAACACTATGCACCTCTGCGACCAGTTAGTACAGCCTTGGGGTTTTGCAGAAGAGTTAGAGTAAGTAAAACATATACTAACATTACGTTAAAAGAAAAGGTTAGATACTGGCATTTGTTACAAGCTACAAATATACATAAGAAGCGAAAGAATCCAAAGGACTGTGCAAACTTATTTGTCAAAAATGAACTGACAATACCATGGAAAAGAACTAAAAACGAATAGAATACACAATAAAAAAGTCTATTAAACACGACATAGAGAAATATGAACAGATCAATACGAACTCCACAAGAACCGGGGTAGCGAACTGAGTGTGTGACGAAGGGTAAGCAGATCCTGCTTCGATTAGGCACGACATACATTTTTTTCTTCAATAATTTAAGCTCGAGTCGCCTTTAACAATTATAAATATGATGTTTATTATGTTAATTGATACCACCATCACTTTGGGAAACACCATTGGAATAAATTAATACTTAAGATTTTTAAGACGTGAAATTTAATCATTCAATTCTATTTACGAAAGTAATGTTGATAAGAACATTCGAAATTTAATCTAGTTCAATACTACAGATGCTATGAGTGACGAGTATAATTATAGATCATCAAGTTACACTTGTGACTACAAGAGTTTACCGATACTCAAGTAGCAAGCGTTGTCTCACAGCAATCAAATGGTAGATCTAAATTGAATGTTGTGTATGTGCAACGCTATTTGTTAACTCTTTTTGTATATGTTTGTATAGTTTTTTTAAATGACTTATGATTTAAACACCAGTTCTATCATGTACATTGTCAAATCGTTTATATGGTGTTGCTGTCATACTGAAGTTGTCAATGTCCTTTGTATGAGCAATGATAAGCACATATATTTCAAGATATCTAAAGTTTTCTTTATGTATAAAAACACCGATGATTTTATTAATTAGATGAATCTCCAGCCAAAAACTGCATTTTATTTTTAAGTCGTGACAATTAAATATAAACTAATTAGCCCAAAATTGTAAAACAAATTTAGATCACGTATAATGTTTAAAAATCTAAAAAGAAATCGCAAGAAAAGAGCTTTTGAATATAATTTGAAACAAAGACATTCGACATGTATAACAGATTGTAGTGAGAAAAACGAGATTGTTTCGTTTATCTCAAACATATATACACCAGATATCTTCAAGTCAAAAATGTTTGAATTATAATTTATTTGTATATTGTCTTCTGTATATACTTATAAAACAATGTTCTAAAGTATTTTAAGCCACAAATAATAAACCTCTTGGGTGTCAATCATACTTAAATCATTAAAATAGAAACTATTACTTCAGTTAATTTAAACAGTAGTCATATTGCTGATGTATGTATAATTAGTTATGATACGAACACCTATACACATATCTATATACATATGTGTGTAAAAGTGTTTTCATGTTTTGAATTATATTAAGCTTTTACATAATTGCATAACTCGTTTATCATATTTACATTTCGTTCTTTTAGAAAAACAAAGTTATATATTAACTTAATTCTGCACATTGTACATTTTATAATTAATCGAATCTGTTTTACATTTTCAGAAAAGAGAGAGCAAAACAAAAGTAAATATAATAGCAGCTATTTTTCTCTTACTTGTTTTGTAAGACATTTTTCAAAGTTTTGATGCTATCAACAAAATTAATGTTAAGATACTGACAATAACATTTTGTGTACACATAAAGTGATAAACATTTGGTTTTTACTTTAGATATATACCAAAAACTTCAATTGTGTTAAAAGAAATATGCAATATCTTAGTCATAACCTGAAAGTGCATATACTTGATATAACCAAACATGTAATGTTTATTTTTGCACCAAAGTATATTTACATTCTTGGGTTGCTAGGTTGTTCCGTTTTACAAAATATAAAATTGAGAATGATATTAGGATATGTGTAAAAGAGACAACAACTCGACCAAAGAGCAAACAACAGCCCATTGCCACAGATTGGTCTTTAACTCAGCAAGATATTCTTGCAACCCAAGGCGGGCGTCAGATACCTATTAAATTGAAATGTGTACTAGCGCAGTGAAATGGACATCACACTTAACTCCGAAACATAATAAATGTACTTAAATTAAAAAAGCAAACAAGACAAATAAAGGCCAAAGGCTCCTGACTTAAGACAGGTGCAAACATGTGGCACGGCTATACATGTTTTTTTGAAACATCAACTCTCCCCTATACCTCTAACTAATGTACAATAAACAAACGCACTACAATACGCTCAATAAAACTCATTCCAAAGAAGTTCTAATCCGATGTTTACTCAGGTAACATAATTCATGTTTTAAAGATTTCATTTCAAATACGTTATTTGTATAGTGTCTGCTGTATATACTTATAAAACAATGTTCCAACGTATTTTAAGCCACAAATAAAAAACCTCTTAGGTGTCAACAATACTTAAATCAGTCAAATAGAAACTATTACTTCAGTTATTTTAAACAGTAGTCATATTGTAGATGTATGTATAATTAATTATGATAAGTAACGCATATACACATATCCATATACATATGTGTGTAAAAGTGTTTTCATGTTATTCAAAAAATTAAGCTTTTACATAATTGCATAACTCGTTTACCATAGTTACATTTCATTCTTTTAGAAAAAGAAAGTTATATATTAACTTAATTCTGCACAATGTACTTTTTATAACTAATCGAATTTGTTTTACATTTTCAGAAAAGAGACAGCAAAACAAATGTAAATATTATAGCAGCTTTTTTTCTTTCATTTGTTTTGTAAGACATTTTTCGAAGTTTTGACAAAAAAGAGGGACCAAAGGTACCAGAGGGACAGTCAAACTCATAAATCGAAAAATAATCTAACAACGCCTGGATAAAAATGAAAAAGACAAACAGACAAACAATAGAACACATGACACAACATATTGCACATATATGCACATGTCGACTTTGTGATGCAACAATTTTCAAAGTTTTATTTAAAGAAGAAATCATAAGCAGAAACAGCAAAAAATGATTTTCTACAACTTCGCAAACATTACATCCCAGCTCCTTTGTTCTAACAGGGGTGATCTGAGCCGGATCACCCCTACCAGATCACCCCAGTTTGAGTTTCTTTGTTATGCATGCTTTCCTTTGTTCTGTAACATTTTGGCGGGAATGCCAAATCCACTATTATATAATTAATTATAAGGAAAAGACTATCTATCAAAATTCACGTAGAAAATATCCAGTGTATATGCTGGGATTCGAACTCAAGACCTTTAGCATATCAAAGCCACGACACATTCCACTAACCCAGGACGACTGGATACGAACTATCAGTAATTTAACATACTTAAAGGAAGCAAGATATTTTTTTAAGTGGGGCGAGTTGGCAGACCTGTATTCAGTGGGGTTTAAACCCTTTTCGTTAATAAGTGAGTTGTCAGACTGATTGTTCAATTTGATTTTACACTTTTTCAAATTGGGGCGAGTCGGTAAACAAGAGTGGGGCATTTTTTTTTTATAAAGTGGCGATATAGTGTGGGCCGATTGGCCTTTGGGGCGAGTTGACACTCATCGGGTCATTAAGGGTATACATCATATAGTAATATATACAGTATATTATAATGGTTGTGTGGCGTTCTAAACTAGATTTTATGAATTGTAAATGATTTTTCGTCTAATCTAAAACAGCTGGGATGTAAAATAGTTATCCCATTCGGACTTGGTATGTCAGTGTTAGATCACCCTCTGGCCTCCGGCAATCGCGATGATCTTACACTGACACACCGCCCTTGTGGGATAACTATTAATGAATTTGATTTAGCAACCTGGAATTTACCTATCTGTTTGATTAGCATGATTGTTTTGATAATCATGCACTTTTGTCTTGAAAACTACCTGCACCTATTCCTCCAACGCCAACATAATATTACAGGTAAATTCTCAGTAGATCAAAATATGTTTGCATTCAAGGAATAAACCATCAATTCATACACATCATTTATGACTGGCATAAGCTTGTAAAGCATGTATAATCATGTAAGTTTTTTAACAGCACAACTTTTATTTAACTTTTTTAATATTACATTGATTTAATGTTACGAAAACCTAAAGGTTTGATGAAACGTGTGTATTTCCTTTATAGACATGTCAAGGATTTTCGTCATTCATCCCTTCTATTCTGGTTTACTTTCAGAATTTCAGAATATTTAGATACGTAAGTAATGCTGAATTGTTTGTAATTAATCATAGATTTACGAATCATTATTTTCAAATGTATACAAATCAATAGTGTTGATCAACATCTGACATTAAATAAAAATCTAATCTAATATAAGATATTGCATAAAATAGAATGAACTATGGTTGAGCAATTTATTTTATTAAACGTAAAATTCTTTTGTACGTCATATAAAGATTGACGATTAAAAATATTCTTCGATGCTAAATTCAGGTATTTATAAGGTTTTAACTCACTCGTGCACAGTTGACCTTAGACATTTATTGCTTTCATGTCCCATTAGCTGTATCGCTTTTAGTTTGTTTAGATACGTATTTATACATCCGGCTTTAATTTGTTTCGTTGAGCGTTGTGGGTTAATCTAGAAAAAGCTTGTCGGATAGGACAAAAAATGAATGAAGGTCATAATGGTACATTTGTAATATGAACTTTATTTCTAATTTTGTAATACTTCTTTTAAGATATTAAAGAAAAAACATACCAGATATGCTTTAAAATTGAATTATGTATGTAGAGTTGATGCACATTTAGAAACTTAAATAAACTTTTGGTTAAGAGAAAGTATATTGTCAATTTTCAGAGATTTGCAGAGGTTGCATTCACAGTAAGTATTCCTATGAAATTGCAATTTCCATATCTAATCACTTATCATTATAATCTAAAGGTTATATAACGTGATAATGTATCTTTCCCATGTATTGAATACAAGTTGTAATAAATAAATGCAATAGTACTATACCGCTGTTTAATAGTCATCAATCGATTTAACAGAAACAAATCCGGGTCACAAACCAAGACTGAGTGACTGAAACACATCAACTATAAGAGAGCAATCATTTAATTTAAAGTGGGTGGCGATATTGGACACATTTTTGAAACTAGATTGCCTTATGAGGGTTGTGGTCAAGTTCAGAGGAGAAGATTTTTGTAAAAGATAACAAACATGTACAAAACAGTTGTTTTTTTTTTTGTCATATTAACTTATTTGTTGATCAAAACTTTTCTGAACTTACTTCACTGCTGTTTACAATTTATCTCTATATATAATAATATTGAAGAAAATGGCCACAAACTGCAACATTTTCTTAAAATTACAAATTCACGGACAGTAACCGAACTACGGTTTGCCTGATTTATCTGAAAATTTCAGCGCAGATAGATGTTTACTTAAGAACATCTTTTTTTTTACATTTGTTCCAAATGATTAAGTTTCACATATATAAGCCAAAATCTGCATTTAACCCTGAGTTTAACCCCTGTGTTCTATGTTAAACCATGTTGACCATCTTGGTTGGTGGACCGGGTCATCGGACATATTTTTTAAACAAGATACCTTAATTATAATTGTTGCCAAGTTTAGTTTAGTTTGGTTTTGCTACAAAACCAGTTTCAATTCACCATGTTTTCTTAAAAATGTCCTATACCATGTCAAGAAATGACCATTGTTATATCATATTTCGTTTCTGTGTGTGTTGCATTTAAGTGTTTCTATTGTGTCGTTGTTCTCCTCTTATATTTGATGTGTTTTCCTCATTTTTAGTTTGTAACCCGGATTGGTTTTTTTCTCAATCGATTTATGAATTTCGAACAGCGGTATACAACTGTTGCCTTTATTGGTCCAGTAGTTTTAGAGCAGAATATTTTTGTGAAAGTTAACGACAACGACGACGACGGACGACGACGACTGACGCCAAGTGATGAGAAAAGCTCACTTGGCCTTTGATTATGCCGCATAATAAAGATTGTTTCAAGTATCAAAATCTGACAAGTCCGTTGCTGAAACCGATTAGTGCGGAAACACCGAAAAACCCCGATAAGTCCGTTACCAATCTACACCGTGTAAATGAATAACTGTGTTAGCAGTGTTAATCTGTCATCTTCTCTTGTCGGATAATTAAAAAGTTAAACAATATATTTCGAACTATATACAATAACTAAAAGTAATTCTTTACAAAATCGTCGATGACCCAACCCAGTGCGTTAACAAATGGAAAATTGACTTTAGGTATTTTTCTTAGATGTAACAGATACATGCGATTGGGAACCATTATTTTATATCTCGACAGCTAGTATTGTTATTTCAGTATTTATTTAGTTCAATGAAACGATAACTAAAATGGAAAAAATAAAAAGGGACAATTCATCAATATAACTTACAATCTTAAAAATACAAGAACTGCTTGCTAATATTTGTAGATTTATTTACTTCCTAAAGTTGAAATTTCCTGACCAAGAGTGTCGCGTAAGAGCAAACAATCGGCATAAAGTTTTTTCCCTAACAAGTATAACATCTGAAACGTCTCGTCTATGCAGTTTCTTAAAAAGTTCATCGGAAAATACCTGACAGATTAATATTCATTGTCTTCTTCACTGATATATCGCGATACTACAAGACGGTCTTGATTGATATATTCTAGGTGCTGCAATTGTGTATCTTTTTATTCAACTTTACATTTTCTGTTTATTGCCTTCGTGTTATCAGGTTTCTTTTACTAGTATGTTTTTTTCTTCTTAGCTCTGTATTTATACATTCCGTCATCGGGTATTTTTTACTTTTAACCCTGTGCAATACTGGTGCAGGTCTTGAGATCGTGACGATTCGGACACAAATGAAGAGAAGGATGTTAGGTGTTGACAAATATGATCTGGAACTATATATATTGAAGTGAAAAAAATTATTAATTATCACAGAGATTTTAAGATTGAAATAAAATTTCGAATTTGAAAAAAAGTTGTATGCCAATTTTTGTTTACTACGTCCCTGATACGCTTTTGTATATACGACTCTGGTTTGTTTTCGAATATTTTTCTTTAGATTTTCTTTATAATTATTGATACAATGAAATTTGCAATATATTTTAGATGATAATCAATTTAAAAAGGCTTTTAAAACAAGTAATAAATAATTATCAAAG
The DNA here is from genome assembly GCF_965363235.1 of Mytilus galloprovincialis. NCBI lineage: Eukaryota > Metazoa > Mollusca > Bivalvia > Mytilida > Mytilidae > Mytilus > Mytilus galloprovincialis. The sequence goes on along the minus strand of NC_134842.1, from coordinate 44,851,248 downwards.
GTACCAGAATTATAATTTAGTACGCTAGACGCGCGTTTTGTCTACATATGACTCATCGGTGACTATCTGATCGAAATAAAGATTGAAACAAATAAGACTTCAACAGTTAAAGCTCTTAAAAAATATTACCTTTTCTTATATAAAAAAATATAATTAATGGACATTTTGTTTATTCATCATACATGTATAACATTTTTCTTTTTAACATATATATATATATATATATATATATATATATATATATATATATATATATATATATATATATATATATATGTAGGACTCGGAGGTGCGATGGGGACGCTGAAGTGCGATGGTCCACGCCGAAGTACGATGGTCCTTACGCTGAGGTGCGATGGTTTGGTCTGACGTTAGCATATTGTGACGTTTCGTCTTAGTAAAATACAACATAGATTCGCAGGCAGGACGATAGGGTTGTGTAGATGAAGGTTTCATGTTAACAAAGGAAACGAAGGGGAAAAGAAAGTACCGAACTATTCAAGTTCCGAAGAGTTTTGAGCATTATAAGTTGAGGTTACAAACTAGTCGTGCAACAAATCATTGAGAGCAAAGCAGCTGATGGATGAACTTGGTCTGCATATCGGAAAACCAGTGTTAAGAATTATGCCACAAACCAAAAACAAATAAATAAAGCATATTGATCTAAATATTAATTTGGATTTACCTTTAAGTAAAAGTCTCGTGATTCTATGTCGACAATTTAATAGAAAAAAAAAGTACTATTGTACTAGTAATGTTTTTGCTATATCAAGTTGCTATAATGATGAATCCTGATTTGTAAGAACACTGTCATTCTAGTCTTTTTTTATAGTGGTTGCAGTGTTGATGTTTTACAACATGTTAGGCCAAAATTGACCTACAATGTAACTGATCCCTACATGTACTTCCCAATTTGTCATCACCTAATTTTTTTCGTGGAATAATCGACAAGGATCGCTTTTTGTCATACATAAATGCACAAAGTGTTTTTTTTTTACTCCGTGATCAATCGGGTATATATAAATGGATGAATAATTGTTGTGAGCAATTTCTAAGTTTTGTCGTAATATATAATAAAATGAGATGGACCCTTCTAGGTACTATTATATAGACCTACACGCTGTATCTTTTTTTTTTTTCGTCTTGAACGGCATATTATTTTACTCTCAACTGCTGCGTGCTAATCGGAGAATTAGCATATTTTAAAATTAGATTAAAAAAATCTAAATTTAAAGCCTTAAGTTTTGTTTGACATAAACAGAAAAATAAAATCTTCATAATTCGAGGCTAAGGGCTATACATTTTCTCAAATCGTTATGATATTATTTCATTTAACCAGCTTGTATATACATTTTGCTTTTTTTCCAATGTCACAGGAAGACCATCGTACTTCAGCGTAACCATCATCGCACTTCGGCGTATAGTTATCAACAAGTTAACGTCACAATGTCACCATCGCACTTCAGCGTATTAACCAACGTACTTCAGCGTGGACCATCGCACTTCAGCGTGACCATCGCGGTTCGGAGTACCATCGCGGTTCCGAGTCCTACATATGTATATATATATATATATATATATATATATATGAACGCCTGAAATATCTTATCAGTTTCAAGTTCAGTATTAAAATGTTATTCTTTTAATGTGCATTTACATTTTTAATATATTGAATACAAAATAAAATATATTATTGGTTATCCTATTCACTGACTTCACAAAATCAGAAAAATAACAGATAATTTCCGTGTATCTTTCGCGTTTCGTCTCCGTTCATATGACAGTTTATTAAAAAGAATCAGTTGCAGGTACACGTAGCCAACAAAGGTAAATTTGGCTGAGCGTCCCCGCGTGTGGAAAAGTGCAGACGCTGCCTTTTTAGATCCTGTCATGCTGATCAGTTTTGCTTTCTTAAAGGTTATACTAATTATATAATCTATTATAGTTTTTCAAGATGTTAGGCAATAACACATTAAGATAGGAAACATGTAAGATATTTACTCATTCTAACCCTATGTTCTATTTTTAGCTAGAGTTGTGGCAGGCGAGGTCGTTGCATGGACACAATTTTAAAACTCATTGGCACTCACACCACATCTTCCTATATCAAGTTACATGTACCCGCTATAAATTAGTGTGGCCAAATTTGGCCCAGTAGTTCTAGAGAAGATTTTTGTAATAGTTATTGGACGACTTACAACAACAGATGAAGAGGAACAACTGACGCCAAGTGATGATAATTTAGGCAAAGGGATCTAAATGAATAATCAATGAACAATTCAGGCGCTTGTTGTTTTCTGAAGAAAATAAATGTTGTCAAAGCTTTGTTTTCATTTTATGTTAACTTTAATGTTAAGATTTTTTTTTCTAATCACACACATCTAACTTTGCACAATCTGTAGTTTTAATAATATATCATAACAACTATGTATATATATGGCAATCAGATTCAATGGATTACCTGTAAAAAAATGATTTCTCATATCTATATATTTGCAATTTACACAGATGTACTCATATCGTTCACAAAGATGTCCTTAAAAACCACAAATCGTCCAGACATGTGCAATTTCACATACCCAAATGATCCAATTATTTACTTCATCAAAATGTGTCTGAATTTTTACTCTCCCAAATTTAACATGTCAAATAATTGTTATTGGACAAAAACTTGTCAACTTGATAGAAACTCAAATAAGCTCAAATATGTCCTCAATATCTAAGCACAAAGGTTACGACAATCAATGATGGATAAACCTGCACCAAATATTAAGATAAATGGGGAATGTGTCCATGGGACACATATGATCCTCTTGCTTGGATATAAGATTATAAAGATACATAACTCAAGAACGGTAAAAGTGACACTACCCAAATGTGTTCTTAATCTGTGTTTTGTGGTAAAAAGCATTGTGTATTAGTTTCATAACATTTGCTTGAGAAAAAAATGTGTGGTAAAGATAGCCCTTACGTGTATGTCCAACCAATGAAATATTGACACCAGACACCAGAACATGATGTCATCTGTAAGGCATTCGTCATATTTTAAGTCGAATTTGACTTTCTCACTAGGATCAAATAGATAGACGTGTTGCTGTATATTTCTATTCTAATATATACTGATCGAACAGTAAAAACAATCTATGTGAAAATTATTAGACACAACTCTTTCTTCGTGGTGACCTACTTCTACACACATCTTTAAAGGGGTACAAGCTACGAGATGTATAAAAAATCTAAAGTATGATTTTTTGGTTCAATCATTAATAAAACTGAAATAGTGAAATAATAATTTGCTTTTATCAGCTAAAATGGTTCAACTTTGTCAAATTAAGCTTATAAATATTGATAATGAATTATTCACTTGCAAGTGAATAACTCGACCTCATTGAATCCATATTCATGTGAACTCTAATTTAACCCCGTAGACAGAGATAGAATAACGCATGTATTGTCCGTGTACGCTTATTTAAAGGAAAAGATGGTCAACATCGAAAGTGAAACAAAGGTAAATAATTTAATTTACTGATTCGATCCGCAAAACATAATTCTTATATAGCTAAAAACGACGATAAACATAAATTTTCAATCTTTAATAAAAAATTTAACAGACATATAAAAACCCAAGTGCAGGATGCAGGAGTTGCTAAATCTATTAATTACTATTGGCTTCATAAAAGATAGTCACTGTAATAATAATATAAATTTATTTGGCCGAAAACATATATCTTTACATACATGATTTTACAATAACATAAAGAACAAATACCAATACATATACAAAAACTAATACTTCAGTCAAACTAGAATAATACACATAATGGCGGGCCACAAATATTTAATATCCGCCACATAAGTTACTCTGGTTACTGATGCAAAATATGTAAAAATAAAATAAAATAAATAAAATAGAAATTTTAGAACAAAATAAAAAAGGGAGGGAAGGTGGGAAAATTTTTCGATCTGTATACTCTAAAGAATTCTAATGTAATGACTAGGAAAAGGTATTCACTTTAAAACTAAAGGTGAAGTGAACACAAATCAAAATCAGTTATGCGAGAATATCAAATGATCGGCTAAAGGGGAGTAACTAGAACATATTTCGCATCGTAATTACTAGGTTTTTTTTTAGAAAAAAACAATCCAATTACTTTTTGCTTCATAAAAGACTGCAATAATAATATAAATCTATTTGGCCGAAAACATAAATCTTTACATACATGATTTTACAATAATATAAAGACCAATTACCAATATATACAAATACTAATACTTGTTCAGTTAAACTAGAATAATACACATAATGGCGGGCCACAAAAATTAAATATCCGCTAAACAAGCCCGCCAAACAAAACCAAACAAGTTACAGATGCGGTTAAACCCAAAAGATGTAACACTCTCTTGAAAGTTCAACTCCAAGCAGGAAGAATAATCCACTTCTTCAGCTGCTAGATCTACTTAGGAGATGCTCACGGATTCTGTGGATCATTTTCAGAGCCTTTGTTTTTAAACAATGTAATTACATTTCCTATTAACCATGCCTCAGGCAACAATCCTGTTTCAAAAATAAGATTAAATAAACACACATAAACATCAATAAAAAAATCAATAGACGAGCATATATACTCATTTACAATAAGATCATCACCAGGTGTCTTATTATTTTTCAGGCTTTTTATGGCCTTCAATATTTCATCTTTAGTGATACAAGCATTACGAAATACATTTGAAGAATTTTCGTTAACATCATTTTCTAAAATGTACCGATCTTCTGTTTCGTTATTTTTATTCAGATCCTCAAAAAAGAAAACAAATCTTCAATATTAATATCATTTTTTTTCTTTCGTCTACCTCGATTTATAATTTTCCAAAATTCTTTCGGGATTTTTGATCGCATCTTTTTCGGTGATTTTTGAACGTAAATCAACGTTAAATGATCTAATATTTTTATCCATATATATATATAGTCTTTTTATATAGAGTCTCAAATGTTCCTTGAATATACAGAGTTATTAACTATATCATTAGTACCTAAGTGAATAATAATATGAGAATAGTTTGCTAAACATATATCTCTACCCTTAATCATGTTTCTTAAAGAATTTATCCTGGCTCCTCTGATCGCGACCAAATCCATGCATATTATGTCATCAAAATATTTCCCTATAGAGTCTGTAGAAACCAAAACTTTCTTACTGGTCACAACTTCTGAAAGACAATTAAACAAATTTTGCCACGTTTTTAACTACTGAAATGTTATCCTTCATAGAAACTAAATATATTTTATAGGCATCGCTTGCCCAGTCCCCGTGTAACTGAATTAGATCACTAGGCACATGAAACTAAAGGCAAAAGTGGCACCACCCCTCCTAAAACTATGTGATGAATATAAATTAGGATTTCTCCCTGTCTTTAGAATAGCAGATTTCAGTTTTCTCTTGAACTGAGCATAAGTGACTGGTGTCAACTTCGAATTCTTACTTATAACAAAGGCAGGAGAATCATTAGATGCAGGAACTTTACTACACATATGATTATAGGCAGAAACTGGACAAAGGACAGAGCCAGGGATTTTAACCAACGGAATCTTTAATCTTATTTCCCCATGTTGAATAGTCTTAGCCCATTCAAAAACAACTATAGCAATATCGTTAACAACAAAGACTTTACCTCGTGTCAATTGCTTATTCTTATCAAATTGAGAACAAGAATCTGGAACTAAGTTAGATTTCCTAGACATTAAGAAAAAGGCAGACAAAAAAAGACCCCAATGTACACAATCAGAACCATTTTCTAAATTAAAATGTTCCACCATCTCTAATAAAATATCTGGCGAAATGGGTAAAGCTCTACGTGGCATATGTGACTTGGTTCGTGACAATCCTTTAATCAGTTATTTATAAACAAAACTGTCTAATTGAGGAAAAGTACAATCCAACATTAAATGCATAACTTTTACACCATTAATATAATTCTTTATAGATTCTACAAGTACCGGTCTTTGTAAGAATCATGCAGGTTCCTGTTGATGGGCGATTCATGACCCCTCTTCAAATGTCTTTATATTTTGTTTATGATGAAGGTATGGTATGAAAATAAGTTTTCTGTATTAATTTTTTCTTTTCAACTTTGGTTGCCATGGAAACCATCCTTACAAAATTTTGCCTAAATACGTCCATAAGTAGCCTTTGAAAATTGAAATATAATGGATTTTAAAGAACCATAGAAATAAAGTTAATCAATACAAACAATATGTATATTTACAGTATTGACAAACACAACCCCAAACTATACAAAAACGTTAAAATTTTGAATTTACTAAATGGTTTGTTTCCATAGCAACCATTTAAAAATGTGTTAAAATTCGAAAATGAAAAATTTCAAAAACTTTAAAATTTTAAATCTGTTTATCTCCCAAGACCAACAATACCATGACATGTCATTGACAAATTTTGAAAGACCACATTCTATAAATTCAGAAAATAAAAAGAAAGTCGTGTGTTTTTTTTTCTTTAAAAAAATAATTTTAGTCAAAAATTGTCAATTTTCACCAAAATTCAGATTACCAAACAGATGAATACTGAAACATTTCGAACTTAAAAAGCTAAAACATTCCATTTATGCGTGCATTCCTGACACAAATTTGGTAATTATAAATGAGAAAATATGATTGATAGAGATATTTTTGTAGAGAAGGACATTTTTTTCTTTCTGGGCATGGTGCCCCCCCTTTTTTTTCAAAATTCAAAAAATTATTAATAAATTTAAAAGATGGAATTCAATTGTGAACATTTTGAGCATTAAAACATGAAATTTCTTCAAAGGGTGAGGGCAATAATAGAACCCCCTACACCATTTTTATATATTAGATTTTTTTTTTTAGAAATGGGGAATGTGTCAAAGAGAGAACAACCCAAACAGAAATTTAAAATCTTTAGATTCTATTTCATGGTCTTTAAAATTGACTCTAAAGAACCTGAATCGATCACCTGTAATTTTTGGTTAAATCTTGCATCAATGATTATTTGTCCCTTCAATATATATCAATGAGTGGCGTAACAATTCCATTTAAATGTTCTTTGTATCTGTCGTTTTTTCTTCAAAAGCAAAAAATGAATTTTACCCCTATGTTCCATTTTAGCCATAGTGGCTAAGTTTCTTGAAGTACAAGGAAATAAAAAACTAAATTTATACAAGATTATAACTCCCAAGTTGGGCTGAAATTGATTAAGCATATTCAATATCAAAAGAAGATTTTTTTTTAAAGGAAGCAAACTAGATGAACAAATTGTGAAAAATTTCTTTAAAGGGCTATAACTCCATACGGATTCAATTGACAATTCTGGTCATATAAACTTATTTGTAGATCCTACTTTGCTGAAAGTTGTGCTGTTTACAGTTTATCTTTGTCATTAATAATATTCAAGATAATAACCAAAAACTGCAAAATTTCCGTACAATTAACAATTAAGTGGCAGCAACCCAACAATGGGTTGTTAGATTCATCTGAAAATTTGCTCTTAAAAGGCTTTAGTGTTTGAGATATGAGCTACACACTGCATTTTACCCCTATGTTCTTATTTTACCCATGGCGGCCATGTTTTTTACAAAATAGAAAATAGAACACAAACTTAATTCTAGATATCCTAAGGATCATTCAGTTTATAAGTTTTACTGGAATTGGTTAAGTAGTTTCAGTGGAAATGTTTCAAATATTTTACACCGGACAGACGACAACGGAAGCAAAGTGATGGCAAAATTCACAGTTCCTTTGAAACGGTGACCTAAAAAAACTACGTCCGTTCTATCAGAAATAAACTGAAAATAAAAAATAAAAAATTTGTACCATCGAGAGCGCTAACAAGGCAACTTTCCATAAATTTTAATATTTTTAAGGGTCATAACTCTTTTAAAAAAGTCAATTGTCCATGATTATAGAACTCATCCGAGATATTGTTGATATTAATCTAGTGTATAAGTTTTATTAAAAATCTGGCAAGAATTGTACCTGTGGGAGCGTTAAAGGGGCTATTTTCCATAAATTTATTATTTTCAAGGGTTATAAATGTTTTTATTAAAGTCGATTGACCACCAATATCTAACTTGTTCGAGATATTGCTTATAATAACCTAAAGTATTAGTTTCTTAAAAATCTGACATAATTTGTACATGTGCGAGCGCTGCAAGGACAGCCAGATGGACACAAGGACGGATGGCAATCAAAATTTTAAGCAGACCATGTTTAAACGAAAAAAATTAAGTTCTAATTTCGATTTTTATTAATTGAAAATTTTTTGGTCGCATATTGGTATCACGTTGGCGTCGTCGTCGTCCGAAGACATTTGGTTTTCGCACTCTTACTTTAGTAAAAGTAAATTGAAATCTATGAAATTTAAACACATGGTTTATGACCATAAAAGAAAGGTTGACATTGATTCTTGGTGTTTTGGTCCCAACAGTTAAGGAATTAGGGGCAAAAAAGGGCCCAAATAAGCATTTTTCTTGGTTTTCGCACAATAACTTTAGTATAAGTGAAAAGAAATCTATAAAATTTTAACATAAGGTCTCTATGACCACAACAGGAAGGTTGGGATTGATTTTGGGAGTTTTAGTCCCAACAGGTTAGGAATTAGGGGCCAAAAACAGGTCCCAAATAAGCATTTTTCTTGGTTTTTGCATAATAACTTAAGCATAAGTTATTAGAAATCTATGAAATTTTAACACAAGGTTTATAACCACAAAAGAAAGGTTTGGATTGATTTTGGGAGTTTTGGTCCCAACGAATTAGGGGCCAAAAGGGTCCAAAATTAAACTTTGTTTGATTTCATCAAAAAATGAATTATTGTGGTTCTTTGATATGCCAAATCTAACCGTGTATTCAGATTCTTAATTTTTGGTCCTGTTTTCAAATTGGTCTACATTAAGATCAAAAGGGTCCAAAATTAAACTTAGCTTGATTTTAACAAAAAAAGAATTCTTGGGGTTCTTTGATATGCTGAATCTAAACATGGTCATAGATTTTTGATTATGGGCCCAGTTTTCAAGTTGGTCCAAATCGGGGTCCAAAATTATTATGTTAAGTATTGTGCAATACCTCTGCGGTCGTATAAAGCTGCGCCCTGCGGAGCATCTGGTTTATTTATAAAAATACTATTTTTGATATAACAAAAATAAAAAAATAAAATATTTTTTTTGTCTTAAATCAGTGGTTTTGATAAGATAATAACACTCTGTAAAGATTAGACAAATGGGACAGTTTTAATCTTGGTACAGTGTTTCCAATTTCATTATCTATGGAAAATACATTGCCTTGCATCGTTTCTTTTGTGGACTAGTATACTATTGCACAGAGTCAGATTATGTACACATAATGGCTGTTACTATTTACCTCCCATGTAAATCGACATGTATCGAAACCTTTATGCAAACACTTATTTGTCACTATGTCGATTTAACTGTGCTAAAATTGAAATTGAAGAAGAACTACAGAACCTTTCTTTTAATAATCTAACTTATCTAAAAGATTTGAAATAAATGCGGAATGCGTCCATTGGACACAGATGATGCTCCCGCTTCCATATCATAAAAGTCATAAACGGACATGACTGAAGACACTTACCAATTGTGTACTAACTTTTATGGTGATAAGAATTGTGTAAAAGTTTCGTAACATTTGGTTGAGGCAAACTAAAGAAAGAAATACAAAACAAAAAATTCAGCAACTTTTTCCCTCTATAAAGAGGCATTGCATAGAACAGTGAAAGTTACACCACCAAAATTCAAAGTTGATCTGCATTTGGTGGTTTTAAGCATTGTGTATAATTTTAATAACATCTGGTAAAGACAAACTAAAGTTAGAGAACAGAAACGGAAATTCAGCAATATTTCTATTTGTAAAGGGGCATAACTCTTGGACGGTTTAAGTGACACCACCAAACTTAGTCTTGTTTTATGGTAATAAGCAATGTGATTAGGTTTCATAACATTTGGTTGAGGCAAACTAAAGATAGAGAACAGAAACCAACGTTGGGACATACTGACGGACGGACAAGGGTTAACCTTAATGCCCCCTCCGCCACTGCGGGGTCATAAAAATATGTAAATATAACAATTGATTAAATTAGGCAAAATTCAAGAATGGCCATTGCACATGGTTGTCATAAAGGTTTGAGAATCAAAACAGTATACAATAGTTCGGACCAGCAAATTTTCCTCAGGGCCACAAGGATAATATTTTTGAGAACCATAAAAAAACGCGATTATTCTGCGGTATACAAATAATAATTCAGTTAGGTTTTAAAAAAAATAATAGACAAGCTGTCCTTTTCCACCATATACAATAGAAACATTGACAAATTCTTGCACAATTAATGTAGATCGTTGGTATATATTTCCTCAGATAGAACATGTAGAATTTGTATGCCCCCACTGTAGTAAAGGGGGCATTAAGTTGTACCCTTGTCTGTAAGTACGTCCGTTCCAGAGTTATACCCTTATACAAATGGAAAAAAATGCTGACTTTTTTGTTTCCGTTCTCTAACTTAAGTTTGCCACAACCAAATGTTTTGAAACTTATACACAATGCTTATTTCCATAAAATTCAGAACAGTTAGAATGTTATTGGTGTAACAGGTACTGTCAATAAGTTATGCCCCTTTAAAAATGGAAAAATGCTGAATTTTCCGTTTCCGTTCTCTTTTTTTCGTCTGTCTGACATAGTTTATCTTACCCTGACCTCATTTTCTTAGAACATTGATAATGTTAAGTTAATATGATACTTGTATTAAAATCTTTACATAACACTTACAGAGTTTCAAAAGTAATTCAATTATAAATAAAACCAACCAGACATTTCAGGGTGAGTCTTCTTGTTTAGCAGATCTTAGTCTAGGGTTAAAGTTTTTAAAGCATAAATCCGTTTCAAAAACCAACAATGAGTTGCATAAAATTGTTACTGTAACTTCTTTATAGCCATTTTGAAAGAGAAAGTATCCTGAGCTATTTTTTTTTAAAATGTTCATAAAGATTTGTTTTATAGATAATCATGTTATGCTCATTGTTGAAGGATATACGGTGATCTGTGGTTGTTTATTTCTATGTCTTTGCTCTCTCTGGTTGAGAGTTAATTGTCTCATTGACAATTACAACACATCCTCTTATCTTTATACATAGACTTACTAGTAATTAAGTTTTGGATTCAACTTTATTCTTTTTCACTGACAGCATCAGTCTTAGACACGACAACGGGTTATGCGTATTACCATTTTTTTTTTAGACTTCTGAGAAATCTTACATATAAGATTGAAGGGAGAGGGTACATATGCTGCCCTCAACTTTAGAAGTTGTGTTATGCTTAAATTCTTAAAATACTTATATCACAAGTAAACACAATGAGATACCACATTTCTTTCAACAAATTTTATAATTTTGAAAAAAAAAAAAAAAAAATCGAAAAAAAGGGGGGTGCACCATACCCAGAGTGATGATTTTTCATTTTGTACAAGTATATCTTCATTTATCATATATTCTCCTTTAAAATTAACAAATGTGTGTCAGAATTGCACATATAAATGGAATGTTTTAGCTTTTTAAGTTCAAAATTTTTGATTATTCATCTGATTGTTAATCTGAATTTTGGTGAAAATTGACAATTTTTGACTAAATTTTTTTTTAAAAAAAAAACACACGACTTTCTTTTTATTTTCTGAATATATAGAATGTGGTCTTTCAAAATTTGTCAATGACATGTCATGGTATTGTTGGTCTTGGGAGATAAACAGATTTAAAATTTTAAAGTTTTTGAAACTTTTCATTTTCGAATTTTAACACATTTTTAAATGGTTGCTATGGAAACAAACTATTTAGTAAATTCACAATTTTAACGTTTTTATATAGTTTGGGGTTTTGTTTGTCAATACTGTAAATATACATATCCTTTGTATTGATTAACTTTATTTCTATGGGACTTTAAATTCCCTTATTTTATATTTTCAAAAAGGGTCTTTTTTCACATATTCAGGCAAAATGTTGATTTGATGGTTACCATGGCAACGGGCATAATACAGGGAAAATAAAGACAGAATTTTGACCATCTACCAAAGTTCTTATGATATAGGGCAAAAAAAATTACTTCTGTGACATGCCATGAATCACCTTCTGCATGATTTTTACAAAGACCGACTGAGAAATTGAGCATAACAACAAATAGTATCCAAATTTGAAAGGAATAAAACTCATATTAAAGTACGTGCAAAATAGTAAAAAGGCTCTCCATTGAACTAATAAGTTTTTCTTCGATCCTAGCGCATATGCAGCTCTAGTAGAAACTTCAACATCCTCTTTTAACTGTAATAATTCTAAATCTGAAAAGCATTCAAAAAATTATTTTATTGGCTGTCCAATGCTTGTTCAATTATAAACTTTATCAACGTAATTACCACTTAAACGAAAATTTAAACAAATGTTCTTCCACACTAAACTCTTCTAATGAACCTAATACAGCATTATAGATCATTATAGAACAATGCAACAAATTGATGTGAATCCATATTCGGTGATGAGTATAACTTGATGTCCTATTCAATGAACAATGAAAAGAGAACAGGATTGTGGATAATGCCTCAATAATTAGAACATTTCTGCTGTCAACTCTTGGATTTGTCAAATGTCCTTTTGTTTTGACATCGCTGTAAAGTCAAAACCCCATTCTTAGAAATTGTGCAAGGTTTGGTTTAATCTGGAATTGGAACTTAAAATTAAGTTCTGACAGACGAAAGGACATACAGACTGTTTCCTATTATTTCCCAAAACTTTCATTGCAGGTAAGAACATGCTGAAATGTTCAGGTGCATAACTCCTTAAAAACCTAATTTCATAGATGCATATTTTCCCATGCAAATCCACAAATTATGATCAAACAAATCAGTACATTTTTGTGAAACATAAATTAAACAATAACACGCCTTTCCTTACTATTTTTTTTTGTTGTGCTACTGCTTCATTGAACTAAGTCTATCTCTATTTAATGCATATGGAAATTTCAGTATGTGAAGGCGGGTGCTAGACAGGTTAACACACTACAAGTTACTGTTATTAAAGGTTTGTGGACATGGTGGTTGAAAAAGTTCAAATTAAATAGTTCTAGATTGAACTTAAAGTTTACAATGAACAAAACATTTGACATAGACAGACAAAAGGGTTGATTCCTATGTATAAAAAAGAAGATGTGGTATCATTGACAATTAATGAGACAACTCTTCATAAGAGACCAATTGACACAGGAACTAACAATTATGACAACTATAGATCACTGTATGGCCTTCAACAATGAGCAAAGCCCATACAGCAAAGTAGGCTTTAAAAGGCACTGAAATGAAAAATGTAAAACAATTCAAAAAGAAACTAACAGCCTAATTTTTGTACAAAATAATGGACGAAAAAAACAAATATGTATGCACAAGATCATGTTTTTCTCTGACTGTTTATGACGTCTTTACACTACATCCATTAGATGTTGGATGTGTACTTATTGAATTTTTAGTCTTAAATACATGATTTTTGGTATATTGGCTTTGAACTCTCAGATATGTACTAAGTGTCTTATTGATTTTGGGATATAGAAGTACCAGTCCACCTCCAATTAGTGTTTTTGTTAGATGTATTTCTATTTGTATCCCTGTGATGAGTTGTGATGAGTTGAGCCTTTTTCAATAGATTTTTATGGTTTGTTCTTTTGTTATACAGTTACACCACTATCCCAGGTTATGGGAGGGTTGGTGCTCACAAACATGTTTAACCTCGCCACTTTATTTTTGTGTCTGTCCAAAGTCAGGAGCCTGTATTTCAGTGGTTGTTGTTGGTTCATGTCCGTCATATTTGTTTTTCGTAAATTGTTTTGTTATAAATGTTAGACTTCTCAATTAAATTGTTTTGTACTTTTCATGTGAAAGCCTTTTAGCTGACCAAACAGTATGTTTTTTTCTAATTGTTGATGGCCATAAGGTTGCCTATAATTGCTTTCAGCCACTTCATTTAAACTTTTGTTGATAGTTTCATATGCAATCATACTACATCTCCTTATTTTCATAACACAGCAACAAACAGCAACCACTGAATTACAGGCTCCTCTCTCCTGGCTTAGGACAGGCACATACAGAATGTGGCTGGGTTAAACATGTGAGTGTAACAAGACAACATATAAAAATCAGTTCAATAATATTGATAATATTCTATATATAATCTATATTTATAGAAAAATGAAAATGTATATGTAAAAATATTTATTATTTAATCACAAGTATTTCTTATGCCATGTATGCATTGAGGAATCTTTCAACATTCTGTCTACAAACCGGGCATTTCATTGGTCGAGGTAATGCTTGGACACAGTCAATACACACGCATATATGTCCACAATTTAACAAAATTACTTCCCTTGGATTGGTTAGACAAATAACACACTCCTGAGAGTCTGAATTATTAGATGGTTCACGATTATTTGCTGCAGCTCTTGAAGCCATTCGTGCATTCTGTGCCTCCTGGGCCATTCTTTCTATTCGTTTTCTACTCTGCCATTTTGTGTACCACTTTTTTATAATGTATGTGGCCAGGCCAACACCTATCACACAGGTAATACCAAGGAAAATTTTAATTATATTTGATTGTGATGAGAAATGTTTAACCACTTCTTCTTTGGTTTGTGTTGTTAGTATGAATCGAGATCCATTCTCTGGGGGTGACATGATTATCTTATCATTTTCCAGCTTTAACTGTCCAATGCCCAGCAATGGAGTACCTAAAACCAACATTTTTTCATATTCATGCATCCCTTTAATGACTTCACCAAAAATTCTATCTAGTCCGCGCTGAAGCAGACCAGCTTGGTCTGTCTTATAACTGTCATAGGTGACAGTGAGGTCATCTAATAGAAAACCTGCACTTTTTGCTTCTGTGATATGAACTCTGACATCATTTGAGCCATCTTTTTTAACTTTATGTAAATAAAAAGGCACTGCATCTACAACATCACGGATAACATTTTGTACGTCTGACCTTAAAAAAAACCAATAAAATTTAAATAACATGCTACAATATTAGTAACATCATACATAAAATACATGGACAATATTGACATGCATCCATTCAAAAAGATTTCTACAGTGTACTCAACAAAATAAGTATTATGAAGGACCTCTTCAATTTGATTGATGGACTGAATGTTAGTGTTAAACGCCACTTCTAGCACTCATGTTATTTCATGACATTCAGTTTTTATTGATGGAGGAAGTCCTCTCATGTCTTTAAGACCACCTGGTCACTTAGGCTCACACTTCCAATTGAAATAATGTTATAATATTTTCACCCAGGACTATGAGCAAAACTAATGTTTCTAGAAAAATCAATATCTTTTGGATTTTTTGTCACTATCATGCTTACAATTTCCCAACATTATCTTATTTGTAAAATATACAGTTTTCAAATTAAAAAAAATAATCATAATTTCCTGCAAAACCTTAATTCTGTCAATTTTTATCATGCTAATGCTTTCTTACACTCTTTGACTACCACTAAAGTGTGATTTGTAGGATTTAACAGATTCTATAGAAACATAATTATAGAAAAACTAATCAAAGAATTCAAATATTCAACAAGTGACCAAACAACACATTAATTCACTATTAAATGCATGTAGTGCAAAAGTTAATTTTCAGTGGTGTTCAGTCATAAATTAAAAAAATTTCCATATTTGAATTCTTCAATTGATTAATATTCTTTTTATTTAATCATGTTAATTGACCATAGATTTTTTAGTCGAAATAAAGTATAAAATACAAGGAAAAATTTTCACCCATCCAAAGGACAAGGTACGATAATTAAGGCCTGTTTTTGGCCCCCCTATTTTCTCATTTTCAAATTCTGTTTTGGAAAGCTACTTATTCATTTATTATGTTAAAACATTCCCTGATGTTTGAAGTTTGTTTGGATGAACTTCAAAACCACTAATTTTTGCAACTGGGTGAGGTGAGGGGTGTTAACTTTCTGTTATTATTCAAATATTGTAATTATTATTCATTTTGCAGGTGATTTTACAACAAATTGTTATTTTTTTAGTGCCTGCACCAACGTGACCCAGGAATTTGTTTATTCCAATGTCATGAGAACTGTTTTTGCTGTCTAAATCGCCATAATTTTTTACAGGTCTCGCAGGCGCACGCTATTAAATTTTAAGAAACAATGGCCAAAAATATTTATTTTTCCTCCTTTTGGCGTTTTTGATGCCCTTTCACCCCCTAACCTCACCCATTTTCTGAAATTAATGGTTTTGAAGTTCATCCAAACAAACTTCAAACCTAAGGGAATATTTCAACGTGATAAGTAGCTTTCCAAACCAAATTGAGAAAATGAGAAATTAGGGGGGCCAAAAACGGGCCTTATTGTACCTTGTCCTTTGTTTTATTGCTTCTTCATCCACTACGTCGGGACATGACCAATTATTTTATGTCATTAGTTGAGTGAAATTATCAGATTTATTTGTCATGCAAAATTATTGTTTCTTTTTATTTCACTGGGAAATCAAGACTGAAGAGTTTGTTTTATTGTAATCAATGTAATAATAGAAATTCTAATCTTTTTGGCCAAGTACCCTGTTTGTTATTGAAATATAACTTTTTCATGCTGCTTTTTAAAAATATGACTCACATTTAAAATTATCTGAACTTGATTGTAATTTAGCATTTTTTTATTTCCTGTGATTATTTAACAAACGTTAATATTCTTTGATTAACCTCAAATTTCATGTTTTCGGTACATAATAGTTATTTCAAATAACAGTCAAGGGTGTAACTTAAACAAGTTATTAGAGAAATATAACATGCATGTGTTATTACAGACACTTTCATGAGTTGTCTACTCTTTTTTTCCTTAATCTGTAGTAACATATTATATGTTTGTTATCAGTTAAATATATCATAAATATTTTATCTTTTGTGGGCACTTGGGAATTCATGAAACTTTGCGCAGTAGCTTGATATATAACCTTGATTTTCTGATTCCATTAATACAATTTTGATCAACCATAGTAAACCAATGAGACAAGGCCTTTAAGAGGAAATTAAGCTGTAATAACAAAGCTTAGTTATTACAGGCATGTAACTTATTATATGAGAGTAAATGAGACACTTGGGAATAACTTGGAATCTTGTGCAGTGCCTCATTACAAGTTCTGATCATCATTTCTTACAATGAATTGAAATACATTGTGATATAGGGTGTATGTCAGAGCAAAGGCTTTAAAGAGATGTAGAGAAGCTGTAATAACACCCTTTGGTTATTGCAGGAATATATTTTCTGTAATAACATAGGTGCACTATCATGACTATGCATGATTTGTAAACTATGAACTGCTATATATTTAGTATACATAAAGAAAATTATAATATCAATAGAACTTTTGAAAAATCTAACAAAATAAAGTTTGTATATTGTCCCTTTGAAACATGTAACATACATATATGTTATTACAGTATTTTGATATGTTTGCCAACAATAATGACATGTTTGTTATTTTTCTCTAATAACTTATTTAAGTTAGACCCTTGACTGATTAAGAGCCTTCCTTTTCAAAAGGTTAAAAACATGAATAATTTGATATAAGTTGTGGCAAACTAATTAACTAACTTTTAAGTTAGCACTATTGCTTATTATTATATATAATTGGGTTGCCCACAAACAAAGAAATTTTGTCAATTTCTGTAGTTCCCTTCCTATGTTCCTTATTTCAAGATTTAAAGCATTAATGAAATACATGAAGTAATTTCACTATGCCACAAATGATATCAGACAAACTGAAGACATATATCTTTTAAAATCTAAAAGAATTTATAATCTGGTCTACATGCAGCTCTTTATAAATCTAAAGTTCTGTTGCTAAAAACTGTTTTTTTATTCTTGCTAATAAAACCATTTTCCCTTTTTAGAATTGACAATCTTACCATACGCCATTGTTTCTCTTTGATTTGTGTTCGATCAATGCTATGTTTCTAATAACGCCCTGAATATCATCTTCATAGTGACTTCTCAGACTCCTATTGCTAGCTGTTATACCTTCTATGCACCCATAAGGAATTGTTTGATCTGGTAGCTCTTTTAGTTTCTTTATCAAATCTCTGTCTAAGCCATACCATTCCGCTTTCTTCATGAAATAAAACAACCATAAAATTATTACGATACAATTTTTACAGGAAATTTCATAAAATATGACATTCAATGTAAGAAATGATTGAAATGGGGCTAACGGTAATTAATTCAGACCTCTGTCTCCGACTAGTCCAAAATATTATGACTTCTTGTTCTTGTTTTGCTTTGACACTTTCCTGTCAAAGAAATTTATTTTTAATAGCCTTTCAAAACTTCATAATTATTTGGACTAACCTCTGTCGAATCCTAAAATGTTAACCAATTTGAAGCTAACGCTAGCCGAAAATGACTAATGGTAAAGGACACTACTATCCTCATATACATGTATATCTTATCAGATGTCTCTACTATACCTATAGGCTATAAATAAAATGGCTTATTGTAATAAGCTTTGTAATTTCGAAATCCATTATAACTTTTTTGTAAAATAACCTGAATTTCGTTTGCTGCTCTTTTACTCCTCTTGTAAAAGTAATACAAAATCAAGGCTACTCCAGCATCTACTGTTAAACCAACAACAAATCCTCTCAGAGAATCTGACATTCTCGCCCTTGATCCCTCACAAAGTGAAAGTAAAAGTAGAAACCGGAACAAGCTAGGTTATCTGAACCGGCGAAACAAACTTACCGGTAAATTCCGAAATTTGTAAGGACTGACACACAAACTTGTCTCATAGAAATCAGCTGATATTGTATTTTTTAGTTATTGACTGAGAGTTATATATATATATTCAGTTGCATTGAAAGATCTGACATTTAGCCGTAAGTAATTGTATATTTAAAAAACAAATGTAACGCACTGCATCGTACATGTGGAAGACCATTCGTTGTCGGGATGATTTGCAAGTTTTCCGGGTTCTATAAATAATTTTCCTTCGCTCTAGCTTCACAAATGTTATGAATTTAATTAATATGAGCAAGGCACACATTCTATTAATCTGTATCCGATAGTTTACAAAAGCATAAACAAAATTTATATCAATGGCCCTACCAGAGACATATAATACAATACTATATGTCTCTGGCCCTACTAACAAAAAAATATATCCTTGCTTTTTCACTTGACCCCAGGCCAAGGCCAGTAGAAAAGTGTGTGTTAACTTGTACAGTTCATGTACAGTGCATGCATGATATTGCATGACAACTTTGACATTCACAAATCAAGCAGTTTCCAGAAGGATATTGTTCAATTTATAGTTTAACAGGTAAATTTGTATTGTATTGAATTTCTATGAACATGCATGATGAAACAAATCAAAAGATTTTCTGAACATGCTGAAGGCAGAAATTTCTATTTAATTTTGATTTTCTCATGATTTGTAGATTTGACTTCCCAATGCATCTGCATTAAAAAAAAATTGACATAACTATAGTCATCATGATCAGACTAGTAAAATAGTAATGACCTGCTTGAATGGCGATATTTTTTTCTCAAAAAGAAGTGCATGAACTTTTAATTTTTTTTTTTATAAATGTACTGATATTGAATTATTGACTAGCAATAATTTTTCTGTATGTGGTGACCTTAACAACTAAACTTCCATTTCCTCATGCTCTGTTTTTATTAACATTAGTGTTCAAGAATCTCATTTCATGTGACTTTAATCAGTTAATAGTCACTATCAAAGTTAAAAAAATATTATAACTTTCCACTTCCTCACCACTTGAGAAGATATTAATTGACTCACAGTTGAATATACACAGGACATTGATTGTTTTTTTTAGATTACATGTATCTTTTAGATTACATGTATCTGACAGCAGCAAACATAAATCATATCCTGTTTATATACATATATATATGTAAACTTTTATATAGGCTTGTTATTTTAGTTCTTTGCCAGACCTGTCAGGTAAGTCTGGGGTTATTTTATTCATAACTTAACTTCTATTTTATCTATAAATGTGTATGTACATTTGTACACATACAAATAGTTTAGTCTACTCTATATCAGAGACATATAATATATTGTATTATATGTCTCTGATATAGAGTGAATAGACTAAATTATACATGATATACATGATATAGAGAAACAATGCATTTTGAAATTTGATTGGCAATTATTACTTTTTTATAACCCTGAACTGTATATATATTCATGATATTAGTTAATGACCATTAATTTATTTTCAGGTATCCCCACTAAAATGGCAGACAAACTAAGATTTATAACATATTTATCTCCTGGAATACCAGTGCAATTATTTGAAACAATAATGCATTACCTCGAGGAGGTAACAGGGAAACAGACATACTTAATCCATGAGTCCAGATGGAGTGGTCCGCCCTTAGACAGAGATGATCCTTTCACAGCAAATGAAGCAGATATTGGTATTAATGATAGATAGACTAGGGTTGAGATCTCACAAACATGTTTAAACCCGCCGCATTTTTGCGCCTGTCCCAAGTCAGGAGCCTCTGGCCTTTGTTAGTCTTGTATTATTTTAATTTTAATTTCTTGTGTACAATTTGGAAATTAGTATGGCGTTCATTATCACTGGACTAGTATATATTTGTTTAGGGGCCAGCTGAAGGACGCCTCCGGTGCGGGAATTTCTCGCTACATTGAAGACCTGTTGGTGACCTTCTACTGTTGTTTTTTATTTGGTCGGGTTGTTGTCTCTTTGACATATTCCCCATTTCCATTCTCAATTTTATTGTTAAAATTGTTTGTACTGTACGTTGAGCACCAGCCTGCCAGTATAAATTCCATTATAAAATGTATTTAGATAATCTTTAACTATTCATTATATACAATGGTATATATTGAAGTCGCTTGAAAATTTTCATGATCCAGAATTTTGTTTCATGGCAAAATCATAACTCATATATATTGCTTAATTATCATGGTTCGGGAACGACCATTTAACTTTAAAGGGGGAGGGGGGGTATGTTTTTTTCTTAAAAAAAATATATTCTGATTTCCATTTTGATTGAAAAAAATATTCTGGTCAAGCAGATGACAAAATAAAATTCTCTGAACCCTTATTTTCCCCATACCATATATAGTATTTACTAAATATTGAAAAACAAAATCTGATTCATAGCATTGAAAAACTAAATTAAAATGTTACATGTATGACTCAGACAAAAGTAAAGTGGTTGCTCCCTTATGGCACATACATTTTTTGACAACTTTATTTGATTTGAAAAGATAGAATTGAACACATAAGACATACATATAAATACAGGTATCTCATCAGAAGTTAAAGATTGCAGACCCATAGACATTTTGCCTTGAAATTGCAAATTTCTTGACATAGTTGATGTACTAATATATCAAAATAGGGACCCATTGATGCATCAGGTCTCTGCCTAACTTCATATATTATAAGAGACCCCCTTGTGACTGCAACATATTTATATATACATATTTTAGCTTTTAACAATGTTTAGTGTAATTGATATACAATGATAAAATATGATGTTAAAAAAGTTAAGTATGTTCTGTTTTCCGTTTTCAGGATTTATGTGTTCACCAGGATTTCTGAGACTTGCACAAGAGAAAAAAGAAGTAGAACTTTGCCAAGCTGCACCAGTATATAACCATGTTAGAGGAGAACAAAAACCTGTGTATTTCTCTGATGTTATAACAGTCAATGATGACAGTGGTACAAAGTAAGCTCTAGAGTTAACTATGCAGTATGGGCTTTGCTCATTGTTGAAGGCTGTATGATGACTTAAGGTTGTTAATTTCTGTGTCATTAGGCGTCTTGTGGAGAGTTGTCTCATTGGCAATCATACCACATCTTCTTATTTATATCTAGTTATTGAATGCAAAGTGATTCCATATAAAATCATGGTTTCAACTTTCTGGTTCACATGTATTCCTATTTACTCATGAATTTATGGGGAATAACAGTCTGAGTATTGATCCGGTCATGTGACTTTTGAATGTATAAACATATATAACAGCTTTAAACCATACACTTCCAATCTTCAGTATTTATTGTAAATATTCTTTTAAAAAAAATCTCTATGAAACATTTTATACTTGTTTTATAAAATAACTCAGGTCAAGACTAAATTCCTTTTATTTTCCTGAAGCAAAATGTGCATACACATACTCACTAACACAAGCACTTCCCTGTTTCCATCATAATTATGGATTTTTTAAATTATTTATTTTCAGGCAGGAGTTTAAAGAATTCACAGATTTGAAAGGATTCTCATTTGCATTTAATGAACCAATGTCATTAAGTGGTACATTGATAGTGTTAGGAGAGCTGAAGAAGAGAGGGTATAATTCCACATTCTTTGGAAATACTCTGCAATCAGGTATGGTATGGACATATGAGAGTTAGATTATGAGATAAGTGGTAAAAAGGGATCTTAAGGGCAAGTTAAGGCTGAACATGTTGTACATGCAATAAAGGGGTATAAACATAATACTATTTTAAACAAACATATGTACATGATGTAGGTGACAGCTTACTGTTAAGCTACAGGTTTTAAACATGTTTACATATTTTGTAACAATAATACATTGAAAAAGGCATCACTATTATGATTATGCTAATAAAAGACAACCCCAGTGCAGAAATTTGAAATTTGAGCTCAAATATAAACACTTTAGGAAAATTAAGGGGAAATGGGGTTGCACTCCTTTTTTCTAGCTTTAAGAAAAAAGAAAAAATTACAGTACAGTCCTTTTTAAAAATAAATAATCTGATTTGTCAAACATGAATTCAGTCATTTTAAGATGACTTGAAAGACAGTGTTTTGTTCAAACACTTAACCTAACACGATAGAATTAATCAGCAAAATTTAGGTAAAAAGATACTAAGGGATGATCAAATACTATCTGTTGAAATAGACTTACAACGCTGTGGACAAAAGAAAAAAGAGACAAAAGGCAGTTCACCAAACTGTATGCAAAACACAAAGAGAACCCCATCAAAAACCAGAAGGGGGGAGAACACAGGGAAATTATATCAATTGTCCATTTAATATGATAACAGGGGAGGCAAACTAATATTTTTCATCCTTGTAAAATCAAAATGATTTAGAACAGAATATACTACTGTTATTCATATATTTTTGTGAGTATCAATTTTCGTGCATTGAGGAAAACTTGCATTTTCATGGATATTTAATTTCGTAGTTTTGACAATTTCTTCATACAAAGCCTATAGAAAATTTGTAATTCCTCGAACATTTTAGTTCGTAGCTCACCTGTATGATATTCACGAAACATGTTATAATAGGAACAATAATGAATCCACAGTTCATGCAGTATGAACTCATTCTTTCTAAGAAATTGTCTATTGCAGTTTATTATCATTTCAGTTGTTTTTAGATTAGAGAGCATCTTATTCAAATTTAGCATGTTTAAACGTTTGAGTTTCTTTCAGGTTCCCATAGAAATTCAATCAAGATGGTGTTAGATAGGAAGGCAGATATTGCTGCTATAGACTCCAACACATTACATTATTATTTACAAGAACATCCTGAAGGGAAGGACAAGATCAAAGTTCTGACATCGTTTGGCCCTCTACCTGTTCACCCTATTGTATTTAATAAAAGATTACCAGGTATGTATACAGAATAGAATAATGCATTTAACTTTAAAAATTAAAAGTGAGATATTTACTCGTCGTCATCAGAGCTACACAAAGGCATAGACACTAGAAAGCTGGCTTCAGTTGTGTCAACAATTATACAGTTTGTGATCCTCCATCATTGTGATCAATCACTAAGATGTGATGTATCGCTTTGTCAAAAGTGTATTGGTAAAAGCATTGAAATATTTAATTGTTAGTAAAAATTAAAAATAGGTTACAAATCATGAAGCACTAACCATTAGTTTAAACATATTTATTTATAGTGGATTGGGAAACAAGTTTTGCAACTTATATAAATCCCTTTCCACTTTGCGGGTGCGAGTGCTGCCTTGTAGAGGCATTAGCCTGCTCTTTTTCGAAATCTACAAGCGTGTCTTTAACGTGCAAGAGATATGGCTCTCTCTTAACAAGGGTCAGCCATTTATCGTCCCCTTCCGACAGACTATCATCGTTTCCTCGAGACCATACTCGCAAATGGTGTCAAGGGAGAGCCGAAAATTCAGTTCCTGAAATTTTCATCCCAGACGGGAATCGAACCAGGAACCTTTGTGTTAGTAGTCCGATGCACTAACCACTACACCACGGCTCTCTTTAGAAATATAATCTATAACACAGTAACCAGTTGCTACATGGAGTCAGTTGTTAATAAAAAATAACATGGAAAAAAATTGTGTTTAAAGTGCTTGCATTGTCTATGCATAATGCCAATAACTGAAAGCCAAAGAAATATAACTCTTTGAAGTTTTTATTCAATTACAAAATTAAGGCAGAGTTGTGTCTCTTGAAGGGTCTCTCTTCATTATAGAAATTATATTAAAACTAGAAGTGTGGTATGATTGTCAATGATCATGATGAGACAACTATTCAATGAACCAATGATGTAAGTAACTACAGGTCGTCGAAAACAGCCATCCACAATGAGCAAAAAATAATGCCATTTAGACAACTATAAAAGATTTATCGATAACATAATGTCTTACAGAAAGTAAACTAATGGCCTGATTTAAAATGGTACCCAACACTTTTACTAAAATATATTTGGCTTGTTTTTGATTTTCGTAAAATTTTGTCAAAATATTACTTTACCCTGGTGACAAATATATAAAATTTCAAACAATTTGAACCACACAATTTGCAGGAATAATTTAATTGGGCATAAAGCAGTTCGATAAACACTTATTTTGATCATTCAGAAGCTTATTTCTGTTTCTACTAGTATGTTTATTATTAAAACATTCAGCTGATTGATTATGATGAGTTATCTCCCTTAGGTATTTTGCAAATAACATAGAATTAAACAGTAATTATGTTTTTATTGATTTTCAGCTGAATTAAAGAAAAAGATAACAGATGCTTTGTTAGATCTACACAACAAACCAGAATGGATGAACAAACTGAGAGAGTATAATATATTCAAATTTACTGCTGTAGATATGTCCCACTATGACATGGAAATTAATCTTTTAGATGCTGTCAAAAATCTAAAAATAGCAGCAGCTTATTATTAGGGTATACAATTATTAACACTATACTG
Organism: Mytilus galloprovincialis; assembly: GCF_965363235.1. Classification (NCBI taxonomy): domain Eukaryota; kingdom Metazoa; phylum Mollusca; class Bivalvia; order Mytilida; family Mytilidae; genus Mytilus; species Mytilus galloprovincialis. The sequence goes on along the minus strand of NC_134842.1, from coordinate 44,825,952 downwards.
CTGTTGTAGATATACATTGTTTTATGACACTTTAATTCAGATGTGTAAAAAAAACTGGGTTAAAAACAAAAGTGGAATTACATAATTGTTTTAGAGGATTTATTTTTTATTGATCAGAATGTGTTGTATTTTTCTAAAATCATTTTGTTATATGATATTTTATTTTTAACATTCCTGTATGATACACATACAAAATCAACAGAAAACGAAATTAATACAATGTCTACATAAAAACTAGTAGAAAATGTATGTTTCATTTAACATTCAAGATTCACCTTTACCCGAGAAATCCACAAAAACTGGTATCCCAACAAATGTTAATGACTCAGCCATAGTGTAACACTTACATAAAGGGTAACCAGAATTAAAATCCACATATTTTTTTTATATTATTTCAGTTGCAGATCCAGAGGGGGGTCCTAAGGTTGAAACCACTCTTTGTTTTAGACAATAATGTATTCGAATGGGGACATATGGTTGGAAACCCCACTTTATTCTGGGTTGGGACCCCCATCCATCCCCCCTTTTTAAAATAGCTGGATCTGCCCCTGTATTTTTTCCTGAATCAAATTGCTGATATAAATCTGTATCTGTTGTAAATCAACTGTTCTGTATATTTTTGTTGTTTGTGTTTTTCTAACCAGTATTATATCTTTTTCTAATGACAAAGGTGCAATAACACCATAAAAGGCTTGGTATATAAATAACTAGCTAAAATATTATAAATTATATTTGTTCTGTGCATATATTATCTAGGCTAATAAAATTAGGATCTTGATATCAAATTGAATTTTGAAATTAAGTGTTGAGACTGAGCTTTTTCTTGAAGTAAAGTTACAAAACCAATAGGATTTTTTTTTTTTTTTTTGCCTGAAAAGAATGTTGAAAAAAGTATGTCTTGTCAAATTATATTTTACTCTCTGTATACACTTAATTGAATTTTCAGTCTACATTATTTACCAAAATGTTAAATATTCCAGTGAAATCTTTCATAAAGTCAACTCTAGCAGAAGAATAATATAATAGAATCATGAAAGTGATTTAGTTACAAAAACAAATATGATGTTGAACACAATAAAAGGCCTGCACAAGAGTACATTTTAACTGCTATTCTCATTCCAGTGCTGTATACTGCCAATATTTTTGAAGTCTTTGGTTGTATTTTAATTAGGTATGCCATATTTTGAACTTTTTATTAATTCATTTGAACATTTAAATCATCAAATGTAATATTGCCAGAGTTCAACATTTTATTAAAGTTGATTTATTTTATTTTATATAATATTAGTTACTTTTAAAATAAATCCTCAAAAGTTACTTAACACACCCAAATAAAGTTAAGAATTTCAAAACTAAGTTTCTAAAAAAAAAACAACGTCTGTGACAAATTAAAACTACAACCTTTTTCTGACCTTACTGGTATTAGATAAAAATAATTGTGTAGAAATTATAGAGGTTTGTGAGGGAATATATGATTTTTAACTTGTAATATAATTGATGATTTTTGTATGCTATATGAATTTTGTTTGATACGTTTTGACCAATACTTGCTTTCAACTTAAAGTCATAAGAAACCTCAAATTAAAAAAAATAATGCATATGTTTTTTTATAACTGAATGGATTGTTTTCATTATAAAACTTATGTACATATACTTTTTCTGAAGAAAATTCTTTAATTTATTCATATTTAGAAGAAGTTTACTTTATTTTAATTGCTTCCAATTGTTTCCTTCCAGGAAGGAAGCAATCCCCCCCCCCGACATATTTTCCGTATGCAAAGTGACCTCAATGTGACCCATCTCGTAAAAATCTGGTGACCGCAATACACATGGATGTCCTTAAAATAAACTATTATCTGAATTTATATGTTAAATACGTGCTCAATTTCCATGCTTTTTTGTTGATTGTTGACAAATAGGTGACAATCGTTAAACTTCGGCTAAAAACACGAACTTTAATTACCTGCCATATTTTCACAACACTGACCGATTGAAAAAAAATTGGAGATTATACGAAATTTATGCGAAAAAAATGAAAAATTCTTGAACAGAAGACTAAGTTTATGATGTTTGTAGGCATTGGTTCAAGAATTGGAAGAAAATTATTTTTCACCGGTCACTCGTTTCTTATTACTTTAAGATTTCTTGCCTAGCATAAACAAAGTTATATTATATTGTAATATAATCTTTTCCCTATTGATATTTTTAATGGGCATTTTGTTAAAGAGATAAATCACAGCAGATGAAATCTATGGAAAAACCTATTATGTTTTTTGCACCATTAACCTCTAATTGACCTACGTATTTTGTTCAAATTGTTATTTTTATAATTGTTATATATTGTGATATTTTAATGATCTGTTTCTTTCTGTTTTTATTTGTTTAATATATTAATATGCCTGTACTGTCAACAGAATTCTGTTTTGTCGTATCTAAATATCCAACTGTTTTACACTTAAAACTTTTGATAATCTTTTGCATTCAGGATTTTTTTAATTTTACTGTTTCAGAGTTATGGTCCTTTATTGTTTGAAAAAATCAAATTTTGTGGTTTCTTGATGATAAATAAGCAAAGGATTTTTGGCATTGTGTAATGGAATGTTTTGATCACTGAGCCGAAGCTTTTTTTCTTCAAAACTTAAAAAAATTAAATAACCAGAGTTATTCCCCTTTATACTATGAATTTACTTTTTTTTCCTTTCAAAATTGAAATAAATATGAGAAATTCTTGTCTCAGCATCAGCATTTAGATGAGCACCTGACTCAAATTAAATAGGAAAAAGATAACTATTAGGAAAGATCTGTTTCATTATTTAATAGCCCTTTGAACTGTGGCAAACATGCCAAATCCTATAAAATTCTACAGTATGCTGCTGCTGCAAAAAAAAAATATGATCTCTCATTTGCTACAGGCAAGAGTATCTGTGATCATTGTATTCACTCTCTATTGCAATGATTTTTGTTTTAATTTTTTTTCTCAAATTATTGATAATAGATGTTTAACATACATATCAGAGGGTTACCACTATTTTTAAGACAAGAAGGAAACTAAAACACCTTCTCAAACATCTATTTTAACATGACTGTAGTTAATGTAAAAATAGCAATGTTATGTTCTCAGGTACAGGCAATGTGGCAATATACTTAATGTATTTGTTTTTATAATCAAATTTTACTTCTGAAAAATTGGGTAAATCTAATCAAAATAGGTATAAAATTTTGCTATTGCTAGTCATGCAGATGTTCTACAAATATACAATTCAGTTAGTGTTGATAATTTTGTTTAGCAAGAATTTCCAATATCCACTTTAAAATCTACTTCATTGTTTGTTTAGAATGTTATGAGTGAGGTAATAAAAGGAACAAAACATTTTATTTCAGGTTTTATGTTATGGTGTTCTATTGGTATTGTTTTATATATATCTGTATATCTTATTGGTGCATGATGGTCATAAGTTTACTGAATAAATTTGAAATTTCAGATTTATATCTGCTTATCCTTCAGCATGTTCAGGTTAAATCTTTTCTATCTTAAAAAAAAGTACAATTTAGATTTTAATATTTTTGAAACCATCTATTATTGAAGACTGAATAAGACTTTCTGGTTATTTCAGTAGCTGGGTTGCTGTTTTATGCAGCCCACATCTACTATTTTAAAACCAATGAACATAGTACAAAAATGAAAAAAAAAATGTACAGAATTTAAAACAAATGAGAAATTTATTAATTACAAATTTTTTTTAACTGTAATTTGAAATGTCTATTTATTCAGTATATATTTGTGATCTTTACATTCCAGTATAAATTGATGGAACACTAGATGAATGAAAAATATTTTCATGATAATATATATTTTGTTTATAATAATAAAAAAAATACTAAAATATGCTGTTTGGTTTTTTTTCTCTCTGATACATACACCACGTTTCCTATTATCAATTATATGTTGTTTCTTATTTACGTAGCGTGAATATTATAAAAAAAAATGGACAATTTGTACAGGGTTTACAGTGGAAAATATCATTAAAATGACTGCTTTTCTCATGTCTGTAGGTAAATCACCGAAGATTTCTCACATTTAAGTCTACTGTTGTTTATCTCAAATTTGTTTGAAACTTACTAAATTTCTTGCCATAATATCTGGCCAGTATATAAATTTGTTGACCTTTAATGGTGATGATCCTTGACTGGCTATGTAAAGCCCTCATACGATCGGTCCTTTAATTTTGATCTTATCCTATATAAAATTAAATCTCATTAAGACTCGCATTCGGACAGCAACATTCTTACTTTTGTATATATGTAAATATAGGGGAAAGTGTTTTATAAGTTAGATTTATTTGAACCTATTATATCAGGTAAACATTTAGTAACTATATATCCTGCTAATATTAATATCTACTCGAAACTCAGGCATTTTATACTTCCATAAAAAGTGTAGTTTTATCTTTGAAGGCCTTTGTTGACCTCTAGAAGTCTTTTGTTCTTTTTTGTATGATTTGGTTGCTGACTAAGTAATATATATAACACCTGAGAACCATTCCATACACCAAATATAGTTGACCTATTGCTTTAAGTACACAAGAAACAAACCAAACCATAAAAACTTTATACTAACCAATGTACCATAAGCTAAGAGAAGATGAGGTCAAGGTCAGACGAATCCTTCCAGACAGACATTTTCACCTTAAAACCATTCTATACATCAATTATAGTTCTCATTGTGCTTAAAGTATCTAAGAAACAAAACATTTATTTCAACAGCAGGTTAAATCTAGTAAATAAATACCGTAATCTCGTAACCTGTTGCCTGTATTTATTATTGCAATTTTTGTATGGTCACCTTGATTTCATCTTGTCTGGCAATAAGAGGAATGCCCTTTTGGTTTTGTGGGTTGTATAAACAAGCAGTATCAGAGAGAATGCTTATTTTATACATCCTGTAGGTACCGTAGTGTGATATCCTCATTGCACAATGCACATAGAAAATAATTCTTTTCTGACATGCAGACCTAACTACATTTACAACCTGAAATTTCTTTTTGTTGGTGGAGGTACAAATTTCTATCTTTCATAATCATCCATGTTGACCTACTAGGTATGAAATTTTTGCCAGACTATTAGTTTATCATGTTTATGGAACCTCTAACCATTTTTGGTTTTAGAAAAAGATCAATGATATTATTTCCTGTTTATTTCCATAAACAGTGTTGGTCTATAAAGTGAGCCATTGATACATGAAGCTGATGTCTAATTTCTAACCAAACTGATAAAGTAGATACTTTTATAATTTTAATCCTTTTATTTTTCAATATTTTATTAATTAAATAAATAAGTAAAAAAATATAAATTTTTAACAACTATTGTCTATAACAAAACAAACTTCTAAATCTATGGATGGATTCACATTAGATATCACAGTTTAAAATATGTCAGACTCAATGTAATGATAAAACTTTTGGAAAAATATAAACAAGCATAGACATTAAAAAATATGGAATAAAAAAAATGTGGACAGAAATGATTTATATTTGACAGCCTTAGAATATGTTTGAACCAAAATGGAGTATCAGTTAAACTCATTACAAAAATATTGGATTTCTTGGGAATATATATAAAGTATTTTGCAGTGACTAATGATGCATAGACCTTCAATTTTTATCTTTTATACATAATAAAATAAAATAACGTACATACTAGTGAACATGTCTCTATAGTTGAATGCAACATATTGAAAGTATTGAACATACAACTTTTAATTTTTGTTTTAGGGTTGCTGTTAATTTGAGCTTTCATTTTATCTCAAATTTATATTGATATTGAAATTGTGGATTTCTTGTAATGCATAAAATTAAGCAGAGTATCCTTATGCACGATATGGAATGATTGCAAATGAGACAACTCTCCACCAGTGACCATATGATGTAGAAGAAAGCAACTAGAGGTAACCATACAGCCTTCAACAATGAGCAAAACCGATGATAATAGAAATAACCAGAAACTGTATACAGATTATATACAATGTAGAGGGACATTTACCAAGGACCAATAACTGAAAGAAAAATATATAATCTTGTTAAGAGACAAGGGCCAATAACTTAAATTATTTCTCATCTTATTTTTATACTAAAAAAAACGCTACTTCAGTACCTTGCCTAATGACTGATGTGACAACAAAAAATGCACATAATACAAAAAAATACACTAATTTGATTGCACAAGACATCTTTTTGTTAAACAATTTGCTTGCAAGTTGTAGAGTACATTCTAATATTACCCATGGCTACATAAAAACAAGAATATGTGTCAGTAGGACACCATGACCTGCTAGCACTATTACATTTCCAGGATCAGTGAACCATAACATTTGCCTTTTTGTAAAAATCATTCCAATATGGCCGTCATCTGGGCTCTTGGATGTTTAATTTTCATGTAAGGATCATTAAGTATGTATGATGCTACAGAACTAGGTCGACCTTCATCCATATTTGTTTCAAGGTTATCTACAACACTTTGTGCTTTATCACTAATTAAATGTACATCTGAAGATAAACAGTCTTGCACCATTCTCATCATATGTTTCACTTCCTCCAAACGGAATAATGTCTACAAAAAATGAAAATTTAAATTGATGAAAACCAAGTACGAAAGTATTGAAATATATAATCAATTTAAGTTAAGAGTTCAGCAACCTCACATGTATGTTTAGAGATAACAATCATAAACTTTGTTAATGACAGCCTTTATTTAAATGATATTTTTAACAAACATTTTCATATACTGTAAATTTAGAAATCATTGTGACGCTTTTATTAATGAGAACAGTGTGACTGAGTGTGTAACTCAATAATAAGAACTCACAGTTTGCTATCTGATACATAAAAGTGTTTGCAGATTTTCCTAAAATTAAATTAATTTTACTCTTATTTTTTATTTTTTTGTCCATTCATTCAAAATTGCAATAATAAACATACAAATGCACAAAATAATTTCTGAATTGACAGAATTTTTTTTTTAGAAACATTTTCATATTAACATGATTAATGTCTTTTGAACAGAAATTACAGAATTTACAAATACCTGGTCCTCGTAAGCAAAGTAAAAGTTATTAAGGTATGGATCCTCTTCTATTGATGTTTTCAATTTAGCTTTAACAAATTCTGCTAATGCAGTGCTAGCAAGAGTTATCCTCCCTTTACATATCTCTACCAGTCGTCTGTGGAACACCATGCACATCTGACCAAATACTCCTTCATCAATTGGACTCTGAAACAGCGGGAAAAGGTTCTTTTTTTCTATATTGACTTACCAAAAAGTAAAATAACAAAAATACTGAACTCCGAGATTCAAAACAGAAAGTCAATTAAAGAATAACAGTACTATAGTTGAAGAGTTGTCACTGTCAAATCAAAATTGACGGTGGCAACTCTTCAACTACAGTACTGTTATTCCGATTCTAATTTATAATGCATTACAAAAAGAAAAAAATATGATAAAACTTGAAAAAAATGTCTAAATTTGACAAATAGAAAAAAATCCGTGAAACTTCATGAATTATTTTGGCACAAAGACTTCATGGCTAAACATGACATCATACAAATGAAAACTGACAAACTGGAGGTTATTTACGTTACCTGTACGCTTCAAATTCGGATAAAATTACATTAAATTGGTTAATTCAAGGTAGGTGTTGTTTTATTTTCGATTATATAGTAGTAATCGAACATTTGTTGATTCAATCAATTCAAAATGGCGGGTCCCTCCTTAGTTACGCCTGGTCAACTGTGGATTTGACAGCAACTTTTAGCCAATGAAAAAATTGTTACATCCAAATTGCATAAAATAGAATAATCAAATGGCAAAATCAAAAGCTCAAAAACATCCAATGAATGGATAACAACTGAATATTTCAATATTTCTTATGACATATTCTGAAATGCATGCACAAATTAAACCTAAAATTGAGTGTAAGTTGTAGCCCTGAATTAACCATAGTCTGTATCAACAAAATTACTTTTGCATGGTTTAATGTATCTAGATTTCCCATTGTATCTTAATCATAATGTTGTGATCCTAAACTTCATTTATGTAAATGGGACAATTAGCTTTGTTTCACCTGATAGGTTTGTTTTATTTGATAGACTAGTAGTATTTGAAAGCATTTAACAATTGCCTGTAAAGATAATAATGGTTACTTGTTTTCAAATATGTATTCTGAATCAGCTTAAATATTTCATTTTTTTTCATTCCTAGAAAAGAAATAATGCTATAATGCAAACCATAATGTTCTTTAATTTGTAATTTCTTTTTTTAAATCAATAGTAACCTTACCCTACTGGTAAGCTTAATAAAACAGATATATCTGACAGTTTATGACTAGGTAATCTTGATTTAATATCCCAAACTATCATTTACCTGGAAATTAGGTAGCAGAGTATTTGCTTTTCTTGCTTTATGTGAATCAGCTGTCTTTTGACCAGTCTGAGCTCTGGACTGAGGAGGAGTTGCCCTGGTTCTTTGACTTGCAGCTGTGTTTGGTGATGACTCATATTTCGTAAGGAATTCCTTATATTCAATAATTAGTTGAACCAGGTCCTGTATAGCATCAATGATGGCTATTATATACTCCACTTGAGCAGCGACAGAGTGAAGCATCTTCCAGGACTCACCAATATGGGTGTCATTCTGTCAAAAATGAAGATGACCACATAGAAAAAGAATTTGGCTTTAATTTTGAAATAAACTGTTATCACAGAGATATGTCTCGCCTATTTGTAATTTTGATAATGCAAACCATTTAAAGTCAATAGACCATGACTGAGGGGGCAGAGCCAAATAATCTCCATGGCAATGAGATGTGGCAATGCTAATTCATCTCCATACCAATTATCATTGACATACCACAAATGGATCTCCATAAACTGACCTCATCACAAACTAATACATGTAAAGTAAGCAAACCATTCAAAGTCAATAGATTATCATTGACCTACCATCAGTGGTTCCCCATAAAACTGACCTAATCACAAACTAAAACATTGTTGACGCCATCGTCACCGCCAACGCCGGAAACAGCATGCCTATGTCTCGATTTTTGACTCCGTCAAGGCGAGACAATAAAAAAATATGAAAATTTAGAATTTTCAGTAAAATAAATAAATAGTTTGAAAATTGATACATGTCAGGGATACTTGCTGACTACAAGGTGTATGAGTTTGTTGAAGCCATGCTGTGACCTATAGCTTAAATAGTTTCATTTGAACTCTGGGATAGTTTTCTACTTGGTAATCATACCACATCTCCTCATTTCTATATCAAGTTTATTAAAGTAATTCTAAACAATTTATCTGAATAAAGTATTTGAAAAAAGACATTAATGATATAAAGGTATCACAGTTTCAATTATCAATGAGAAGCCAAAACCTTAATTTGGCAAATATTTTACATCATAATAAAGTTGATTTGAGTTGAAGTTGAAAGTTGAAAAACACTTGATCCATACAAACAATATCAATATTGTTGAATTTGTTGTAGATTTTACATTGATGACAATTATGTTTTTTTTAAAGACCTTGACATCAAATCATAGATTAACATTTTCTGTAGTAGCTGCATCAGATTCTAGAAATAACTTTAGTTTAGATAGGATCTTAAGAAAGGTTCAGCCCTCTTAAAATCTTTAGATTATCTGTACCTGCTGAATAAGACTCTTGAGAAGGAGGGCCCTGTGAACTGTTATCCAATCAGATCTTGACTTGGCAGCAGCCATCATATAATCTAGATGATTGACAGAATTCTTTACATTAGGGCCAGTCATAGGATTGACTCCCTGTTTTGGTCCACCATTCTGATAGTGAAAGGCTGCCTGTAGTAATTAAAGATAACGCATTAATTTTAAAGTGGTACGTAACACTACAGGGAGATTACTTTGTAAAAATCATCTGATATTTTAATTATGTCCTATTGCTATGGCAATATTAAGATTCTCAATAATCAAACAAGTGTTTTTCAAACTGCTATGTATCCAATGAAATTTTTCCAATAAGGTGTGTGGTTCAAATTTTTTGAATTTTAGTCAAGATGTTTGGTAGTTGAGGAAACCAGTTATTTTTTTCAAATTTTGAAAATACACCTTTCAAATTCATTTAATATTCTATTTCCTGCACCTCGAAATTTCAAGTCATCCATTTGTTTATCATTTGTAAACTTTAAGTAATGGTGTCTTAAGGGAAAAAGGTAAGTTGATTTGTTCAATTTAGCAAAATTGAAAAGAAATTTCAGGTCAATGCAATGTCAATAATACATTTCTGTTTAATATGCTCTACAAGCAGTTAATACAATCTGTAATTTATGGTTCCAGTTTTTTTTAGAAAGACTATTTCCCTTTAAAATATTGAGATCAATTGCATTTAATCAAGTTTCTGTGTAATGTTTTTAGGACTGTGTTTCTTTTCTTTTCTTCTCTTGTCTTTTTTTTTTTTATATCTTTCAGCAATTGTGTTATTTGTGTTTCTTTAACTCATAGTTGTTTATTCCTCTGACATTGGTATCTTCTCCTTTTTCAAATGTTTACTTACCCTATCTCTACTAAGGAATATGCTTTGGTAAAATGCTACTGGATTATCTGGGAAGAATAGTTCTCCTCTGAAATACAGAAAACAAATATACATCACTGGTAAAATAAAATCATTAATAATTTGAAAATTGATTTTTTTTTCAGCATTCTTTGTTTGATGCACAGATAATTCCTTAGAGTTCTATATTTTTATTATTTCCCTTTTTTTCACCACAGAAAAGATGATATTAATCATAACTATAAAATTAACTCAATATGTGTTGGAAAAATGCATTAATCAATTTGCAGTTCTCAAATATCTTGGCATTGCACAAGGTAATGTTTTTCTCTGACTGGTTATGACGTCTTTACACTAAATCTATTGGATGTGGACGTGTACTGATTGATAATTAAGACTTAGATGCATTATTTTTTTCTTTTATGAGTTGTTAATGGCTTTGAACTAGCTTCAGTAACTGTGAGTACTCTGAGATTTGGGTCTTTATCTTGCTAAGATGTACAAGTACCGGGCCATGTCCAGTCTGTGTTTTTGTTAGATGTAGTTGTATTTGTATCCATCTGATGAGTTAAGCCTTTTTCAACTGATTTTAATTGATAGTTAGTTCTTGTGTTTTACTGTTACACCACTGTCCTAGGTTAGGGGTGGGTTGGGATCCCACTTACATGCTTAACCTTGCCACATTATGTATGAATGTGCCTGTCCCAAGTCAGGAACCTGTAATTCAGTGGTTGTCATTTGTTGCTGTGTTACATATTTGTTTTTCCCTTCATTTTTTTGTACATAAATTAGGCTGTTAGTTTTCTCGTTTGAATTGTTTTACATTCTTCATTTCAGAGCCTTTTATAGCTGACTATGGAATATGGGCTTTGCTCATCGTTGAAGGCCGTACAGTGACCTAATGTTATTAATTTCTGTGTCATTTTCTCTATTCTAAAGAATTGTCTCATTGGCAATAAAACCACATCCTCTTTTTAATAATATCTGCTTGCAACAATTTTTTTTTATTTGGTACATGGGTATGCATTGCTTTTAATCTAAATGAACACCCAGTTTTTTTGCCCCATTTATGGCCATAATGTTTTCTGGTTTGTGCGTGCGTCCCTCCGTTCGTCCGTTTGTCCCGCTTCAGGTTAAAGTTTTTGGTCAAGGTAGTTTTTGATGAAGTTGAAGTTCAATCAACTTGAAACTTAGTACACATGTTCCTTATGATATGATCTTTCTAATTTTAATGCCAAAGTAGAGATTTTCTTCCATTTTCACAGTCCACTGAACATAGAAAATGATAGTGCGGATGGGGCATCCGTGTACTAAGGACACATTATTGTTTTTATTTGTTGGAGTGTGTTGGTCAGTGTTTCTAGACTATGTTTCTGTCTTTTCATGTTTTTTTTTCCATTTTGTCCCTCTATTTCTCTCCAACTTATGGGTTATGGTATCGTCTATCTCTTTTCTAACTCACTCAATTTCATCATCTGTCATAAAGTGAAGTAGGAAATATTTTCTTACTGGAACATATCTCCATTGGTCCATTAAAACAAAGGCCTGCAAAAATAATGAATTGGAAATATCACAGATAATAATACATATTTCTCCCTTTATAATTCTTGTGTGTATTGTATTGTCTTGTGAAAGTGGTTCAATTGTTTCTAGCTTAACATCTAGGATTTGTATTATATATAAATCTTTGTAAACATCCATTAATTTTTATGTCATTAAATTCCATTGAAGCTCCTTGGTTATCCTAAGGGAAATCCAAAACAATAGTAATTCAAGTCCCAAAGGTATTTCTGGGATGGAGGAATAAGCAAAATGGCCAACACTGTTCATAAAGTATGCTAGAAACATTTAAAAATTTGATGAGAAGCAAAACCTATATAATCTAAATTTACATTAAAGCCACTAATATCCTTTATAACTAGTCCTTTAGAAAAATTGAGGACAGTATACAGCATGGTAATCCATAGGTTGAAGGTGTGCCAAGAAATATGGTCCTAAAATTTTCATATGAACTTGTTCAGTAGACAGTTATGGAGAAAAAACAGAGTTCATGCCTTAAAGATTAGTGTGTTACCAGTAAACTTTTATTTAGTCGGCATGCTTTCATTTGGCACTGCAAACAAGTAGCTTCACCATTTTCTACATTTGAAAATGCCTGTACCAAGTCAGGAATATGACAGTTCTTGTCCATTCGTTTTTGATGCGTTTTGTTGATTTTGCCATGTGATTATGGACTTTCTGAATTGATTTTCCTCCGAGTTCAGTATTTTTGTGATTCTACTTTTCATGTATCAAATTCAGAGATTTTTTAGTCTTATTCTTTTTAACCCCATATTTCTGTTCCATTAAGGTAACAAACTATAACCAACTTTACAGGGACTGATCTTTACCTTCATAAATATAGGTTCCTTTCTGTTACAGATTGTACAGAATTCTGATATAAATCCAGCTCTGAGTGTAAGTATGTCCTCCCATGTCCATCTATTCTGGCTTTCACCGAAATATATACCTGATACTGGGATCATATTCTTTTGTATCAGATCAACAAGGTAGTTCTGGACTAAAACGATAAAATAGACAAATTAAATCATGTTGAAATGATTGTAAATTAATGGAATTTAATGTGTTACAAGTACTATGCAACTACAACTGAAGGTATATAAAAAAAAAACGTAATGAATTTTGCATAATTTCTGTGTCATTAAATACCAATTTAAATAAAAAAAGGGCCAGTTTACTGTGGATTCATTATTATTCATTGGATATCAATTTTCGTTAATTTCATGGTCACCATTGGGAACCACAAATTTTAATGTTCAACGAATGTTTATTCTCTTTAAAGTTACATGCAGACTTTGGCAAAACCATGAATTTAAATATCCACGAAAAGGCAAGTTTTATAGCTGACTATGCGGTAAGGGCTTTGCTCATTGTTGAAGGCAGTACGGTGGCCTATAGTTGTTAATTTCTGTGTCATTTTGGTCTCTTGTGGAGAGTTGTCTCATTGGCAATCATACCACATCTTCTTTTTTTATATTTCCTCAATCTACGAAAATTGGTTTCCATGAATATAAATGAATCCACAGTATTCGACATTTTTAGAACTAAATTCATATAATTGTAAGTGATTACAATTTCTTTTTAGTGGCCATGGTCATTTTTGATTTGATTAGATTTTGATTTTTTGTGTTTTTATGCTACTTTTAAACACTGCCTTTGGGTTATTTCGTGGCAGCCAGTTTTTATGCACCTTATTGCTAATCCCGGCTGACCCGGCCGCTTGAACTTTTGACGCAAACAACAATCACTTTTCCATTGTGGCGTCAGATATTTTGTTTTATGACGTCAAAATTTTACAGGAACCTGTGTGATTTCCCGTAATGGTCGACAAATAGTGATAAGGTGTATTGGTGGAGGAAGCAGAAAAATGTATAAAAGTCAGCATTTTGGATTTAACAGGTTGATAGAATATACTTACCAATCATAGCAAACAGTTGAACTGCCTCCCCTTGACATCCAGGTGGTCCCATGATATAGCAATGTTCGTGTAACTCTACTTCATTTAAATATGGCTGCATTTTACCGTATAGTATGCTAGGACCACTTAATGCCAAACAAATACCAACCTAAAAATATATTTGTAGTTGTGTAATTATAATCAATACAATACAATATGCTTTATTTTAAAAACACTCCGTCACAATGACATGTGAAACAAGAGGTAAATTACACAATACAATCACATACATAATCAATGGGTTCACAGGAACACACGAGAGTCATAAAGCATGATACTTCTCAAAAACCTGAATCATTCACCTGGTAACAATATTGCATTTCAAAATAAATTTAACCTTTTTCATAATCAAAAAATGTTTTCAGAAATAATATTTTTTAATTATTTAATTGCAAATGTATAGCTTTTGATCAAAGTGAATAAATTATTTATTTTCAGTACTTATACTAATTTGTTTGGGTTTTATTTGTGTTGTTCAGTCTTTTTAATTTCCTATTTCCGTGTTTTGTAAATTGTACTTTGTCTTAATCATAGTTTTTCTTTTAAAATGAGTTTTTGTTGTCCAAATTTTCCTGTTACCAGTTTCTGCTTATCTATTAAAGTTTTCTAAATAATATGTATAAACCTGAAAATTTGTACATGTATTACAGTGAGTTGCTTGTAGGTGTTATGGTAAAATTTTACCTATAGCTCAACCTGTTTTTAAAATTGTCAACACAATAGGGACATTTAAATTGACCAGTTGGTATTGTTAGATTTAAATATACCTTGATTCTACCTGTACAGATTTTTACTCACCTAACCCAAAGTTTCAGCATGCTTTTTTCCTGAAGATTTTCTTACCTAGGATTATTCTATTAAAAATTGATAGGGAAGAAAATAATTTGGTTTTCATTGTTTTAAATCCCTGATATATTTGATTTATCTATTTTTTACCTAAAATTCTAAATCAGTAAAAGATTAAAATAAATATGTATTACTATGTTTGAAAATTTAAACTGTTTTTACACCAAAATGCTTCTTTAAAATTCGAACCCTTATACATAGTATTGTCCAGCTGCCAGTGAAACAAGAAATAGTTGTTCAGGGTGTTTACAGTTTAAATTTTCAGAGGGATATGTTGTTTTTTTCTTCACATGACCCTTCAAGATTCTCATTTTGGATTATTATTTGCAATGTTTTAAATCTTTTGGTGTCATTGTGCATACAATATTGGATTTATTTTATTTGAATTCACTACTCAGACTTTTTATAGCAATTTTGCTTCTTAAAATGTGATGTGTTTCTTTCAAGATTTTATTGTCATAAAGGACATCAAGGAGGAAATAATTCATTCAAACCGTTTTGTGGGGCTTACATATGATGTTGTACATATAAAATTCGAAATAATTTTGGAGTATACCTTGCTGTGTTTTTTCTTTGAAATCTATTATAATATTAGTGGGAGTTTGTGCATAAAATGCTGTGTTCACTAAAGGAATTCAATTTTTCATACGATGGGATTTAGTTATGTCAAAGATTTAAAGATTTCAAAACTGGAATTCAAGTAGGAGATATAGTATGAGTTCATCCAACATGTTTCTGTGGTTTTACATGTGATTTTTGAAATATTCATTATTAATTTTGGGATCTATTACAAATTTAAGATGATTCCCTATTTAAATGGGATCTTGGAAATGAAATAAAATGTTAAAGTAATGCAGTGGATATAGTCTAATCTAGTGATAAAGTGAAAAATAAAAGTAAAATATTCTAAAATATTCCTAACGTGAGGAAATGTTTTTTAAAAGTGAATGTGAAATTTGAAATAGTGATTATAAAATTCTGAATCAAATATTGTTTGAATAGGAAATGAAATAAAATGTTGAAGTAATGCAGTGGATATAGTCTAATCTAGTGATAAAGTGAAAAATGAAAGTAAAATATTCTAAAATATTCCTTACATGAGGAAATGTTTTAAGTGAATGTGAAATTGGAAATAGTCATTATAAAATTCTGAATCAAATATTGTTTGATTTTGAAATTTATTATAGGAAATGAAATAAAATGTTTACTGTGGATATATTAAAATCAGGTGATATATAGTAAAAATATAAATAAAATATTACAAAATATAAGTGAGGATAACTATTTGGAATATAGTAATGGAAATGATTCTGAATTGTGTATAGATTCTGCACCTGTTAAATTAGGATGTATATAATTGGAAGTTAATCAGAATTTATACTATGGATTTAGAAAAAAATCTAGTGAAGTAGTGAAAAATGAATAAAATTGGGAATTATTTAAAATCATTGGAATTCTGGATGAGATGTCAAATATTAGTGTAAATAAATTAATGAAATTGTGTATTCAAATATGATTTTGAGGTTTCATTAAAGTGAGTGAAATATTACGACTGGATTATTTAGGGTATTAAACACTGCTAGTAGTGGCTATGTAAACATTTAGATGAAATGTAGTGCATTTTAGGTCATGCAATTTTAAATTACATGTAACTGCAATAAAATAAAATATATGATATAGTCATTCTTGTTTGGCTTGATCACTCATAAGATTTTGAATGACAGTAAAATAAAAATTTCTCAATAGAATAATCCTAGGTAAAAAAAAGTTCAGGAAAAAAGCATGCTGAAACTTTTGGTTAGGTGAATAAATTTTTTTACAGGTAGCATCAAGGTAGATTTAAATCTAACAATACCAACTGGTCAATTTAAATGTCCCTATTGTGTTGACAATTTGAAAAACAGGTTGAGCTATAGGTAAAATTTTACCATAACACCTACAAGCAACTCACTGTAACAAAAATTGTCATTAAAAATAATATCTCAGTGACATACCATTTTTGTATTTCTTGTAATACTGATTATTTTTTATGTTAACAAAAATCTTGTAAAATCCTACAGGCTTAAGCAATAAGGAGCAAATACTAATTTCACAGCATTTAAATGTTGCATCCATATGCATAATAGACAAACGAGGTATTTAAATTAAATAAAACAGACCCTGTATGGACCTTTTCTCTGTATGTAGTTCTGTTGTGTCATCATGGAAACAATTTGACTTAAGTTCATGTAGATTCCAGTGTCTAAAACTTGTAATGCACATGGTGTTCCTAGAAATAAACAGACACAAGATACCATTATAGCAACATGCATAGGTCAATAATGATAGCATTATTTTCATGTAAATCAATTATAATGTTCAAGGTTTCATTTAAGATATGAAAATATTTTATATTTAGCTTTATTTCTAATCAATTTCTACTCTTTCAATTGCAAGTATTTGGTCACAGAGCAGTACATGCATTTTTATAAAAGGATTATTTTTATAATTGTCTCACCATGGAATTTTTGCTCATTGTTAAAGGTCATACAGTGCCCAGATAGTGTTTAAATAAAACAATTCCTGATAATCTTGCCTCTCATGAAAAGTTATATTGTTGTCAATCATATCACATCTTCTAATTTTTATGTTATTTAAGTTCAATGCATACAGCATTTAGTAAGAAATTAATTTTTCCCTAAAATTTCTATTTGACTTCTTACAAAATAAATTCATCATATAATTGTCTAAATGTTTTTGTCAAGCACACTTAAAATACAGATATATTGAGGTAAGATCAAATACAGTGTATTCATTTATTTACATGGAAATAAATTATTGTGGATTGAGGGAAATTTGTATCATGTTGAATTGTTCATCGATGTTTGATTTCCTGGTTTTGTTGAAATCTGCATACAAGGATTATTGATAATTAAAATCTGCCTTTACCCACGAAATACCAGAAAATAGGTATCATATGAATAATAGTGAAACCACAGTATTTTTGTTTTTGTGATTAAGGTGGTACCCAACACTTTCACTAAAATTAATTTGACTCGTTTAATTTTCATAAAATTTTGACAAAGTATTTACTTTGACACTTTAACAAGTATATAAATATTTCAAAAATTTTGAACCAACCGTTTTGTCAGAAAAATTACACTGGTTATATAGCAGTTTGACAAACAACAATTTTAATCATTGAGAAGCTTAATATTCCCTTTACAACACAAAATGTAATTAAAACGTTTAGCTGATTTTACAGAGTTATCTCCCTGTAGTGTTCGGTACCACCTTAAGATTCATGATTAAGTTATACTGACCATATGCATCAATTCCAGGAATGTTGTAAATAAAATTTTCTTTATCGTCTAACTTAATATTTGTATTTAAGATATTCTCTGTAATCACAGAATCTCTCTCAAAACACAGGTCCATTCTGTAATAATATTTGAACAATAACATTAAAATACTGATAAATTCTGCAAATAAGATGTGCATAAATTATTTCAAAATGAAACCTCCATTTTAAAACACCCATTCACGAGTTTCTAATCTATGCTCTTTGTTGACTGTTCTTACAAATATGAGTTAATGAATGGCAAACTTTAAGAAGAGTGAATCTGCATGTTAAAGTGTTGAAATCTTAATTCAAATATATAACTATCACTTGTATTAATAAGTATATAATATTCTCTCCATATACCATGGATTGATTTATCTCTGTGGGTACTAAATTTTGTGGATTGAGCAAAATTTGTATTTTCATGGATATTTTATTTCAAAGTTTTGCCAAAGTCACATACATATAAGCCTATTAAAAATTAGACATTTAAATTTGAGGTTCCCCTGTACCCACAATATCAACAACAAGAGGCTGTCACAACGACAGCAAACCGGATTTATTAACATTTATTTGTGTCCTGGCAATATCACAAGAACCATAACTGATGAATGCTGAAAGTGAAAATCGTCAATATCAAATTTGACCTCCATTTTGTAGTCAGTATCAACATATTAAAATTTGAAAAGCTTAGATTGAATGGTTCATTAGTAAATGGAACAACGTGAATGGAAACGCCATTTTATGATCTTTCAAGAACCATAACTCCTGAACGGTAAAAGTCAAAATCGTCATTATTGAACTTGACCTCTATTTTGTCATCAATATCAACAAAAATCAGTATCCAACAAATGAGAATGAATTCTTGTACATGTTAACCAGTAACAAATTGTTGTCAATTTTGTCTACCAGTAACAATTAACAAACCTCATAGCATTCTGTCTAAAGATTGTTGTTAGACGTGGGAAAGGATTTGGAGGGAAAAACTCTGCTGTCACCAACTCTGTCAAGTACTTGTGCCATGATTCATCTAAATGGGTATCAATCATGTACTGAAAAAAAATAAAATCAAATGTTAGGATCGTGTTTACATAAAAGGTCAACTATGTCGTATCTGAGAAAATATTTTGCAAGTTTCAATTTCAGTAATTTATGGAACTATTTTATATCTGTAAAATTGAACCATTAAAAAATTGAGCAAATGAAAAGTGACATGTTGAAAATATGGAATGAAACTATTGTGTATTTAGTTTTAAGACCTTTTTGAAAAGATATGAAAATATTCTTAAAAATTTTGAACTTCCAATGCAAAATTATTGAAATGTTTTACATTATTGAGACTTTGCAAAATTATATTAAACTTTTATCTTTAAATTCTGATATGATTGTTTGTATGCAGCATTTTCTTAAATTATAACAACTTTCAGTTTACCATTGTCATGCATTTCATCTTCAATTTTAATTCGCTACTTTTATTTCTTTCATGTTTTTGTTAATCTATCAAACCATTGTATTTGAGAATCTTCGTATTCTTGAATTTTAAATTATAAGTATTATTAGTTCTAGAAAAATTCTATTTAAGGTTTTACAACCCTACCACCATCTAAGTTACCTTAATGAAAACAGATTCCCTTGATATTGTCTTTGGAGCTGAATCCTTGGCCTCACATTCATCTATGTTTATTACTAAAAGCATATAAAAAAAATATTAAACATATTAATAAACTTTGTAATTTTTTCTCTCCATTTGTTACATTTGGCATATTCATGATGGCATATCATGGCTTGTTTTATGTTTTAATTTGATTCATATTTTTCATACCTGGGCCTTTTATAGCTTTCTATACAGTTCATAACCTCAAGGTTAAAGTTAAAGTTGGAAAGTAGATCTACATGAAAAACAAGCTATATTATAACAAGCTATATTATTGTCGTTTGTTTATGTGTTACTATAGTATTAATGAATGGGTATTTTTATAATGGCCCTGTTATATGTCCAAGGTCTGTAATAATGGTCGAGGAAGTCTGTAATGGCCCGAGGCAATGCCGATGGCCATTACAGACATCCGAGGCCATTATTACTGACCAAGGACATATAACAGGGCCATTATAAAAACACCCATTTCTTAATACATTTATTAACCAACTGAAAAAAGTGTATGTGTTGCTGCCAACTTGATGTACTCTCTTACTCTTTTAATGACAGTTTAGTTTGAAAAAAAATAATTTGTACTTCACCATGATCAAGCTTTAAATATACCAAATATCCAAGATATTAAGTTGAAAGAAGTTATGTGTTGAAAAACAGGATGAACAGTGATCCCTTTATGTGGTTCTTTAATGTTTGTTGCTGGTTACTAAATTAAATAAAATACAAAAAGGTATTATACTCTTTACAGCTTAATTTTATTAACTTTATTGAAAACCCTAACTGGGCTTAATACAGACAAGCTGGGCATTAATACAGGGCCATTACAGAAAAACAGGGCCATTACAGAAATAACAGGGCCATTACAGAAAAAAACAGGGCCATTACAGAAAAACAGGGCCATTACAGAAAAAAACAGGGCCATTACAGAAAAACAGGGCCATTACAGAAAATATGTTATTTTTAATAACCAGTCATTTTTGGCAATAATGTACTTAGTTGGTTAATAAATATTTGTTTTTCGTTCATTTTTTTTACATAAATAAGGCCGTTAGTTTTCTCTTTTTAATTGTTTTACATTGTCTTATTGGGGCCTTTTATAGCTGACTATGCGGTATGGGCTTTGCTCATTGTTGAAGGCCGTACGGTGACCTATAGTTGTTAACGTCTGTGTCATTTTGGTCTTTTGTGGATAGTTGTCTCATTGGCAATCATACTTCATCTTCTTTTTTATATATATTAAGTAATTAGATGATCAATATATATATACAATATTTCCCTGTCAATATTAAATCTCAAGTATTTAAAATCACACTGTTATGAATTTGACATTATTGTGCATTTACAAACCTAATCTTTCATGATTTATAATATTTTCATCTTCTAAGCCATGTACAACATCAGTTTCAAGGTCAACTCCCTATAAGCAGAAAAAATAAAATGTATGTTGTTGTTGTGGATTAGCTTATTTTCATACATACCAAATTTTCATATATTGTATTTTGGTTTAAACATGGAGCAGGATGTTTTAACCCTTCCAAAGAACCTGAGAACACCCCTTGTTTTTGTGAGGTTCTTGTTGCTCAGTCTTTAGTTTTCCATTTTGTGTTTCATATACTGTTGTTTGTATTATGGTTGTTTCTTTTGATTGTTGCCATGAAATTGTCAGTTGTATTAGACTAATGAGTTTGATTATCCCTTTAATATGTTTCATTTTTCTTTTTTTTAAACAAATTCTGCAAACAAAGCTAATATTTTTGTTGTGTTTATAAAAAAATAACAACAAAAAAGAGCATAATCATGATAATAGGTGTTACAAATATAAGGCTCTTTCCACAATGTAACTGGTGATTATAAAAAATATGTGGAGGAAATATGGAATATTAAATAACGTTTTTTATATTGTAAACTGTACATACCGCTGGATCCTGTCTGTTCCTGTGTCTAGTTATAGGTTGTGGTATAACATCTGGGAATGTAGACTTCATCGTAATAAGAATATCCTGGAATTTTTAAAAAAGAATGTCCTGATCATTGTAAAAAACTAAAAAGTTAGAAAGTCAGGAGCCTGTAAGTTAGTGGTGGTCATTTGTTGCTGTATGACATATTGGTTTTTGGTTTATTGTTTTGTACATAAATCAGGCTCTTAGGTTTTTCATTTTTGTCATTTCAGGGACTTCTATAGCTGGTTTTGCTCATGATCATTGTTGAAGGCTGTACATGTACAGTAACCTATAGTTGATAAATGTTATATTAGGTCATTTGGTCTCTGGTGGAGAGTTGTCTTATGACAATCATACAATATAATCTTATTTCTATACTTGCCAAGTAAAGACATAGGAATCTTTTTGAGTAACTCTGTTAAATTTTACGCCAAATTTTGTAGTTTTTGTTTTCCAATATTTCCTGATGAAAGTTTCTCATTTGGTAAATACTTGTCAAAGGATAAATTATCTGCCTGCAGTGAGTGATTGATTTCTCTTGTGAGAAATTTAAAGGTCCCATTGAATAAACCTCATAGAGAACAAGAGCTATTGCATGTGTTTCATGGTACCAATTTAAAGAACTTGCAAAAGTTTAAATCAACTGGTAAACTTAAGATGAATCTGTGGAAAAGTATATTTTTTCCCCAAATAAAAAGAACTATGAAAACCATCTTACCTTAAATATTGGACACCTGTTGAGACTATCCTCAGAGAGCTGTAGTAGAAGGGACATGCAGTACCAATTCATATTCTTCAATGTCTTTAGGGCCTGTTGAAATATTACTTCTATTTTATAATCATGATTTATTGATGTTTTATCGATCATAAGAAACACTATTTTAGTTAACAATGGTACATGTATGACTAATTTTAACAGTAAAACCTTTAATGAGAATTCCTAAATTAGCAGGCTTATGTTATTACAGTTTATGTTCAGGTATTTGATAATGGTACACATTGGTCAAACTCTTTTGAATATTATTTTCTTAGGGTAATGTTATACAACTCTATGTTTGAAAAAAAAATAAGACTACATCAGTTTTATGATTAAAATATTATTTTTGTTCAAACAGTCCAGAAATTTAACCAATTTTTTTTTCAAAACCCTGACATTTCAATTTTCTGTTTAAGCAAATCTATTTGGCAAGATCAGCCTTGTATTGCATGCTACCCAATCGATATATAAAATTTGAAGTTCACATTCATTAAGGAGGTAGAAAAATATGCAACATGAAGAATCCTCTTAAAATCAATAGCTATGTACAGGTATTCAGACCTACCATTTGTACATGGTCATATGACCCAAATTGAATCATACTATTGGGCATCAGATCATCAAGTTGTGCTACAGCTACCTTACCAACAGTTATCTGCTCATTACTTCTCTCATATCTGTAAGAAATGGTTATTTTTACAGATTCCTTCTGAACAAAATGGTAAACAAAAAAATGTTTAAAGTTTTTAGTAATATAACATGGTTAAAAACCTAATAATATTTTTTGGAGGGGTTCATATTGCTCAATGATAGTTTTCTATGTAGTTTTTAGTGAATTTGTTATCTATTCTAAGTTTTTCATTTATTATAATCACAAAATCAGGTTTTCTTTGAATCATGAGTTTTGAATGTACCCTTCGAACCTTTAGTCCCTTTTTCATGTTATTTCAAATTGATATATAATTTCATGAAAAACCTTCTTCATTATTGTACATTATAGGCTTGACTCATTTGCATATAAATATCAGTCATTCTAATTTATACATCAATTGTATATATCACATAAAAATAAAAGTTTTAATTTTACTATATTAATATTATTATCATGAAGTGAGCTTCACTTTATAATTCTGAGATGAATAAGTAATTTTATGTTTACTGAATGTACATGTGGGTTTTTCGTAACTGTTATCTTACACAATAAAACTATGACAAACGTGTGCATTTGTTATTTTTTTTTGCCTTGCATGGGACAAAAGTTATCAGAATAGACAACAAACCACATGTACTTACAAATTTCTAAGGAATGTACTTACAAATTACTTAGAAACAGGTGAACAAAAGATTCTCTGTATAATGCCAGGTATTCCCTCATTGGTCCTGTTTCTTGTCTCTAAAACATTACAAAATATTATTAATGTTATGGTTGAAATAATGTCTTTCTATGTTGTGATGTTACACTATTGTTTCAGATAAGGGTGAAGGTTGGTACCAATTAAAATGTTTAAACCCGCTGCATTTGTTTTCACCTGTCCTAAGTCAGGAATCTGATGTTCAGTAGTTGTCGTTTGTTGATGTGGTTAACACGTGTTTCTCATTTCTTGTTTTTTTATATAGATTAGACTGTTGATTTTCCCGTTTGAATGGTTTTACACGAGTCATTATTGGGGCCCTTTATAGCTTGCTGTTCGAAGTGAGCCAAGGCTCTGTATCTTGGATGGAGAGTTGACTCATTGGCTCTTATACCACATTTTCTTATATCTATTTGCTCTCAATATGTATTTTGGTTACTTGTGTTTTTGGTGTACTGTCTGATTCAAAAAAACATTTTATTCCATTGTTTATACATATTGATAGTTTATACAATATTTGATTGGTTGAGACTATCACACGTGTCTTTGAACAAATCTTCATATTCCCCTCTGAAATGTCAGGACTAAATCATGCGATGTTACACACTGTTTATGTACATAACATCTTGAACTTATTATTTTCTAAATAGCGATAGCAAATATGATTATCATTTTCAAATTTATTTCAGACCTTAAAACAAACAGACTTATTATATATACAGTCGACGTTCGTTATCTCGAAGTCAGCCGGACCAGAGAAATATTTCGAGATACACATAGTTCGACTCAAACAAAAACCAGAAGTTTGACAGAACAAGGGACACAACTCTTGTTTAGCTTGATAAAGCTAAAATAAATCCAGTTGAATATTGGAAGGGGATCGATATTCTGGTATCAGATCAATGTACCTGTATGTCAAGGTCTTTCATTATTATCACAACATTATTTTTACTTTTACAATTGTTTCAGTTACAATCTTTTCCTATGGCTTTTATCTGAGAGAATAATTTCCAATCGATAGTTCTGTTATTCAGGTCATTTATAGTTGACAAAATTGTTTATTCTTGAATACATGTACAAGAGACTTTAGAAAATTAAGATTCCTCTTCATTTTGTTTTATCTCACTCTTTCTTTTCAAAAGAAAATACAACAAGATTAAAGACGCAGATTGAGTAGTTTTTAGTTGATCGTCAACGGAAGTCATAATCCTTACTTATACACACCCAAGCTCATTAGTGTAAATCACAATTAATTGTTTTGTAAACATTTTAATTACTTTTTCATGAACATTAACAATGCATCACTAATTTTTTATAAAAATTCTATAAAATATAATCTTTAAGGTAAACACTCGTGGAAATAGCATGTCATAAATCAATACAGTGGTCAGTGACTGGAAATTTAATTACACGTGTATTGTCAGATTAAGGTAACACGATACCGAATGGCATATCTCCCGATTTCCAAAATTTTTGGCATACGTGTACTTTGAATCGAGTTACATCGGAATATGTAATAAAAAATGGGGGTCACCATTTTTGTTTTTTTGTAATTTTCATAGGAAAACGTCAATTTTGGCGACAAATTTACTTAGGTATATAGGGGAAATGCCTTTTTTTCGGCTTACTTTTTTAGATTTTCGAATGGATGGCTATTTTCTTATATACGGAGAAAAACAAAAAACTAACATAATATCCAGGATTGCATAGTGAATCCATACACGTATAGAAACTCATATGTCACCATCCTTGTTTTTGAAATAAATGGCTTCAAAGTTGATCGATAGGCCTAGAATTTGACCAAAAACGTGTGACGTTATGGTGTACGGAATATAACGTTATTCCTTCTCAGAGAAATGGAAAAAAAAATATGTGTCGGGATCTGAATGAGTATATTTTATTTTCATTTCCCCTGTCGACTGTCGTAAAGTTCCTAGTAATGCAATATAAAATTCTACTGAATCAGATATGATTTTATTTCGTCCTGCACATGGAATTTCACTCATATGAATTAATATTAAAATCGTCTGATTTTCACACCAAACGAGCATATACTTGAAACTTGCGTGAACAGGTTCCATGTGAATATTATGAGAATAGTTCATGCATAAATCACCGGAATTTTGTACAGGTTAAATTCACGTAAATATTTGAAATAAAAATATCTTTGTTCTAAAATTTGATTAAAACCATAAAAAATACCATCAGATTTTTGTTAAGTTTACGTGAAAATTAAAAGAAACATTTCACGTGAGATTCATCCGAATTGCTGATTTTTAACTCCATCATATTAGACAATGATGGTATAATCACTGCATCACGTGATGCAGAAATATAGTATTTTAAAAAAATTGACTCATTTAACAGTTTTTTAATTGCTCGGTTTGATGGTTGTTTAACGTTCAGTGGCAACTAGTTCATGCATTTTCGGGACGATACAATACAATTTTGAAGACAGTTGTTTATAAAAGACACATTTGATGCACCAGTCAAAAAAGATTAAACATTCTGTTATTTGTGAAAATAATGAGGGAAAATAATGACCCTGATAAAATACACATTCCAAAAAATAAAATAACACAACTCCAAGAAAAATTCAAAACGAAAAAATCCCTTATCAAATGACGAAATCAAAAGCTGAAAAACATCAAAAGAATGATAAACAGCTGTCATATTCTTGACTTGGTACATACAATACATGTAGTATAGTGTACTCTGCGTGGTGTAAATGTGTTACTTGGTTGCTCAACAAGTCGGACAAACCTTGTAAACTGTTAACCCGAATAATTCAGTCGTTATATTCCATTTCATTTGTGAAAAATTATTTACATAACAAATCTGGAGATCATATATGCATTCTTTATATAAGTAAAACAACTGCGAAATTTAAAAGTTCGAGCTTGAAATTCAACTTGTATCAGATGTAAACCGGAGTCTGTACTCTGTACATGTGCTTTTGTATTTTATCAAAATGCCTAATCCAGCAACCTGTCATGAAACAAAATAGAAAATCCAGACGATATGCGCACCTATAATATTATGACTAGTAACACAAGGTACATAGTTTTAAAGCTGAAGCAAAACGACTGTAGTCCTAAATAATTAGCCGAATTAACTCTATATATACTAAGTGCGGGATTAACGGTCGAACGGACAAATGTTAAACAATATGATGATACGTGCTCTATAAGTAATTTGGTGACAATGCATATTTTTTAATCAGTTCATATATTATGAATGGAATGTTAATTTGGAGATCTGAAATGTAGTAGCAATGTAAGAAGGCTAGCATTTCCGTCATTTCGTCTTTGGTGGAAAGTTGATTAATTGGAAATTTTACCGCATCTCCTTATATTTCATTATGGTTTGAGTTTTCTAGAGAAGAGCAAAAGTTTTAAGACTTAAACTAATATTTACCAAGAGACTGAAATGTTACTGTAACAATTATACTACACATACTCAAAATTTTCCAATGTTTACTAAAACTACAAATAAGAAGTGTAAAGATACTTTTTCAATTAGCATTAGTTACAAGTTTCTTGATGTCTTCCAGGCGTTTAATTAATGCCCTGCTGTTGCTATTTTATAAATTGCATATCATATATCTCCATTTATCATTCTATCAGCCAACTTTTGTACAAATAACATGTACATGTACACATTTTTGTATTTGTACTTGTACTTTTACAAATAAAGTCTCATGTTACCCTACTGCCACAATGAGCAAGCGGTAACGGAGATATTTAGTTTTGCGTAACTGTTCAATTTTGGTCTTCCTTGCGGTCTGCGTTTAAACTTTGTCGAATTTAAAAAAAAAACAAAAAAATAGAGGCAATGATATAAATTTTATCAACTTAAGTTCCAAGTGACGGGTGTAAATTGTAGGATTGATTGATTTGATTATTGGTTGGTTAACGTCCAGTGGAAAATATTTCATGCATGTTCAGGACGAGAACAAGTTAACAATAAATACAATAGGTAGTTTTTGCAATAGAGGCAGGGTATCCGCGATGATGGTCGGGAAAATTTTAACTGACGCTATACATGTATATATATAAATATACTAGTTCTAAAAACTAATTTTAAGAAAGAAACTTTCCGGGCCTTTTCCGACGCCTAGTATGCGAGCAATATGGCCCTCAGAGCCTAAAAGATAGCTTTGTTAATTTTCTTTCAGTCGTTTTGTCTCCCAACTTGTACATGTACATTATTTCCAACTCAAAACTAAAATCCACCGAATTGCCATGCAAGCGTAAATTAACACGAATATAAAATCTAAATGATTACAAGATCTTGCTTTTTTACAGTCTCCTGCCGTTTGAATAATAAAAAGTCAGTCGTTTGCATGTAAATTTAGAGAAAAAAAATTATAACGGAATCAGGGAACACGGAACCGGTCTGACTACAGCCAGCCCCAACTATCAACTTGCGTTTGTAGACGCAAGCTGGCTTTATTCAGACTGTAACGGAACCTGGATTTTGTTTTTTTTTTTTTGCCGAATCAAGTGTCCATGTATTTCTCAGCCTTCGTTAACTTTCTAATGTTTCATTCCGATGTTTCTGTCCGTCCTGAATAGACCTGGTTTATACGATTACAAAGCTGGCACTGTATTTTAAAATATTTCCAAAACTATATCGAATTTACTCTGTACAAACCAATGGATTTCAGAGACTGTTTACACATGGAACACAGGAAAAGTAATTCGGCTAAATAACCACTTTTTTACATTCCATACAAACAAACTTGTTTCTGTATGATTTTCAACGTCTTCTTGTATTGTGCTTTTCCCCCTAATCATATCCGTATTCTCATCCAAATAAATTTAAATTTTGTCCGAGCGTGTTTTTGATGACCATTTTAAAACGAATTTAATAGTTGTAAAATTCCCCGGTTTTTTTTTCACACATCATCCTAAGCTTCTATAAATTAGATTTCTACTTTCAAAACAAAATTTCATGGGGATACGGTGTGAATCATGAATAAGTACTTATTGCAAAAATAAACCAAGGTTTATTTTTATAAATTGTTATTTGGATGGAGAGTTGTCTCATTGGCACTCACACCACATCTTCCTATATCTATACCACGAATAAAAATAAAGTGATAAAACTGTGTCTGTTATGTAAAGAACATATTTAGATTAAGCGTGCACATGTTTTAATATCAAAGAAACAGAATATTAAAAAGTAAGGTAATACTTTTTAAAGATTAACAATGAGCAGAATGATTGCCGGAAAACGATAAAACAATCTATGTCAAATAACCGCTACGTATTGCATCAAAACTCTTGGCACTCTGCATCTAGGGAAAGTTACCGTTAAAAATGTCACACAAAACTCGCTGTATTGGCTTATATGTATTCATGAACGTTATTCGATAACGTCAGGAACGATAACTCATGGCGTAACGTCATTCGGTATCGTGTTACCTTAACTCTTTAATCCATTTAAAAGCCAGAGGTCATGTTTTGACATATGTGTACTAGTTCAAAATAAATAATGAATTTTTAATGCTTTTGTTAACCTTGGGATCGTAAATTTAGTTCGACTCAACCGAAATTTCGACTCATCCAATTGGAGTCGAATTACAAACATTTATATGGAACAAAGTTCGGGACCATGTGAAAACTTCGACTCATCCGAAATTTCGAGTCAACCGAGTTTGAGACAACGAGAGTTAACTGTAATGTGTATCCTTACTATTTATCAATATGTATGTCGTGTTTGGTAATAAAAACAAGTGGATAGAAAAATGCTGGTATGCAAACTAAAACATGAAGTTCAGATAGTATATACAAAGCATATAGGCAGGTGGAATAACTAATCCATTTCCCTTGGCCTAAGAGATATGAAGATTTCTTCACCCTCGAAAAACCATATTTCACTCGGGCAGAGCACTCGTGAAATATGAATATTCTTGGGTGAACAAATCTTCATATCTCACTCAGGCACAGGAAATAAATGTATAATGTCTCATTTTCTTCATGTAGAGTGAAATGTTACAATTAATGTAAATCATAATAATCATATCATTAATCATTATAATCATAATGCATAATACTGATTTAATACATATCATAAAAATGATCTTTACTCACATTAACAAAAGCTTTGAGTATATAACGTAATGTTTTATTCTGTTCCATTATTAAGTATAATGATCTTTACTCACATTAACAAAAGCTTTGAGTATATAACGTAATGTTTTATTCTGTTCCATTATCAGGTATAATGATCTTTACTCACGTTAACAAAAGCTTTGAGTATATAACGTAATGTTTTATTCTGTTCCATTATTAATTTATGATCTTTACTCACGTTAACAAAAGCTTTGAGTATATAACGTAATGTTTTATTCTGTTCCATTATTAAGTATAATGATCTTTACTCACGTTAACAAAAGCTTTGAGTATATAACGTAATGTTTTATTCTGTTCCATTATCAGGTATAATGATCTTTACTCACATTAACAAAAGCTTTGAGTATATAACGTAATGTTTTATTCTGTTCCATTATTAGGTATAATGATCTTTACTCACGTTAACAAAAGCTTTGAGTATATAACGTAATGTTTTATTCTGTTCCATTATCAGGTATAATGATCTTTACTCACGTTAACAAAAGCTTTGAGTATATAACGTAATGTTTTATTCTGTTCCATTATTAGGTATAATGATCTTTACTCACGTTAACAAAAGCTTTGAGTATATAACGTAATGTTTTATTCTGTTCCATTATTAGGTATAATGATCTTTACTCACGTTAACAAAAGCTTTGAGTATATAACGTAATGTTTTATTCTGTTCCATTATTAAGTATAATGATCTTTACTCACGTTAACAAAAGCTTTGAGTATATAACGTAATGTTTTATTCTGTTCCATTATTAAGTATAATGATCTTTACTCACGTTAACAAAAGCTTTGAGTATATAACGTAATGTTTTATTCTGTTCCATTATCAGGTATAATGATCTTTACTCACATTAACAAAAGCTTTGAGTATATAACGTAATGTTTTATTCTGTTCCATTATCAGGTATAATGATCTTTACTCACGTTAACAAAAGCTTTGAGTATATAACGTAATGTTTTATTCTGTTCCATTATTAAGTATAATGATCTTTACTCACGTTAACAAAAGCTTTGAGTATATAACGTAATTTTTTATTCTGTTCCATTATTAGGTATAATGATCTTTACTCACGTTAACAAAAGCTTTGAGTATATAACGTAATGTTTTATTCTGTTCCATTATCAGGTATAATGATCTTTACTCACGTTAACAAAAGCTTTGAGTATATAACGTAATGTTTTATTCTGTTCCCTTATCAGGTATAATGATCTTTACTCACGTTAACAAAAGCTTTGAGTATATAACTGATGTTTTATTCTGTTCCATTATCAGGTATAATGATCTTTACTCACATTAACAAAAGCTTTGAGTATATAACGTAATGTTTTATTCTGTTCCATTATTAAGTATAATGATCTTTACTCACGTTAACAAAAGCTTTGAGTATATAACGTAATGTTTTATTCTGTTCCATTATTAAGTATAATGATCTTTACTCACGTTAACAAAAGCTTTGAGTATATAATGTAATGTTTTATTCTGTTCCATTATCAGGTATAATGATCTTTACTCACGTTAACAAAAGCTTTGAGTATATAACGTAATGTTTTATTCTGTTCCATTATTAGGTATAATGATCTTTACTCACGTTAACAAAAGCTTTGAGTATATAACGTAATGTTTTATTCTGTTCCATTATTAGGTATAATGATCTTTACTCACGTTAACAAAAGCTTTGAGTATATAACGTAATTTTTTATTCTGTTCCATTATCAGGTATAATGATCTTTACTCACATTAACAAAAGCTTTGAGTATATAACGTAATGTTTTATTCTGTTCCATTATCAGGTATAATGATCTTTACTCACATTAACAAAAGCTTTGAGTATATAACGTAATGTTTTATTCTGTTCCATTATCAGGTATAATGATCTTTACTCACGTTAACAAAAGCTTTGAGTATATAACGTAATGTTTTATTCTGTTCCATTATTAGGTATAATGATCTTTACTCACGTTAACAAAAGCTTTGAGTATATAACGTAATGTTTTATTCTGTTCCATTATTAGGTATACTGATCTTTACTCACGTTAACAAAAGCTTTGAGTATATAACGTAATGTTTTATTCTGTTCCATTATCAGGTATAATGATCTTTACTCACGTTAACAAAAGCTTTGAGTATATAACGTAATGTTTTATTCTGTTCCATTATTAGGTATAATGATCTTTACTCACATTAACAAAAGCTTTGAGTATATAACGTAATGTTTTATTCTGTTCCATTATCAGGTATAATGATCTTTACTCACGTTAACAAAAGCTTTGAGTATATAACGTAATGTTTTATTCTGTTCCATTATTAGGTATAATGATCTTTACTCACGTTAACAAAAGCTTTGAGTATATAACGTAATGTTTTATTCTGTTCCATTATTAAGTATAATGATCTTTACTCACGTTAACAAAAGCTTTGAGTATATAACGTAATGTTTTATTCTGTTCCATTATCAGGTATAATGATCTTTACTCACGTTAACAAAAGCTTTGAGTATATAACGTAATGTTTTATTCTGTTCCATTATCAGGTATAATGATCTTTACTCACGTTAACAAAAGCTTTGAGTATATAACGTAATGTTTTATTCTGTTCCATTATTAGGTATAATGATCTTTACTCACATTAACAAAAGCTTTGAGTATATAACGTAATGTTTTATTCTGTTCCATTATTAGGTATAATGATCTTTACTCACGTTAACAAAAGCTTTGAGTATATAACGTAATGTTTTATTCTGTTCCATTATCAGGTATAATGATCTTTACTCACGTTAACAAAAGCTTTGAGTATATAACGTAATGTTTTATTCTGTTCCATTATTAGGTATAATGATCTTTACTCACGTTAACAAAAGCTTTGAGTATATAACGTAATGTTTTATTCTGTTCCATTATTAGGTATAATGATCTTTACTCACGTTAACAAAAGCTTTGAGTATATAACGTAATGTTTTATTCTGTTCCATTATTAAGTATAATGATCTTTACTCACGTTAACAAAAGCTTTGAGTATATAACGTAATGTTTTATTCTGTTCCATTATTAAGTATAATGATCTTTACTCACGTTAACAAAAGCTTTGAGTATATAACGTAATGTTTTATTCTGTTCCATTATCAGGTATAATGATCTTTACTCACATTAACAAAAGCTTTGAGTATATAACGTAATGTTTTATTCTGTTCCATTATCAGGTATAATGATCTTTACTCACGTTAACAAAAGCTTTGAGTATATAACGTAATGTTTTATTCTGTTCCATTATTAAGTATAATGATCTTTACTCACGTTAACAAAAGCTTTGAGTATATAACGTAATTTTTTATTCTGTTCCATTATTAGGTATAATGATCTTTACTCACGTTAACAAAAGCTTTGAGTATATAACGTAATGTTTTATTCTGTTCCATTATCAGGTATAATGATCTTTACTCACGTTAACAAAAGCTTTGAGTATATAACGTAATGTTTTATTCTGTTCCCTTATCAGGTATAATGATCTTTACTCACGTTAACAAAAGCTTTGAGTATATAACTGATGTTTTATTCTGTTCCATTATCAGGTATAATGATCTTTACTCACATTAACAAAAGCTTTGAGTATATAACGTAATGTTTTATTCTGTTCCATTATTAAGTATAATGATCTTTACTCACGTTAACAAAAGCTTTGAGTATATAACGTAATGTTTTATTCTGTTCCATTATTAAGTATAATGATCTTTACTCACGTTAACAAAAGCTTTGAGTATATAATGTAATGTTTTATTCTGTTCCATTATCAGGTATAATGATCTTTACTCACGTTAACAAAAGCTTTGAGTATATAACGTAATGTTTTATTCTGTTCCATTATTAGGTATAATGATCTTTACTCACGTTAACAAAAGCTTTGAGTATATAACGTAATGTTTTATTCTGTTCCATTATTAGGTATAATGATCTTTACTCACGTTAACAAAAGCTTTGAGTATATAACGTAATGTTTTATTCTGTTCCATTATTAGGTATAATGATCTTTACTCACGTTAACAAAAGCTTTGAGTATATAACGTAATTTTTTATTCTGTTCCATTATCAGGTATAATGATCTTTACTCACATTAACAAAAGCTTTGAGTATATAACGTAATGTTTTATTCTGTTCCATTATCAGGTATAATGATCTTTACTCACATTAACAAAAGCTTTGAGTATATAACGTAATGTTTTATTCTGTTCCATTATCAGGTATAATGATCTTTACTCACGTTAACAAAAGCTTTGAGTATATAACGTAATGTTTTATTCTGTTCCATTATTAGGTATAATGATCTTTACTCACGTTAACAAAAGCTTTGAGTATATAACGTAATGTTTTATTCTGTTCCATTATTAGGTATACTGATCTTTACTCACGTTAACAAAAGCTTTGAGTATATAACGTAATGTTTTATTCTGTTCCATTATCAGGTATAATGATCTTTACTCACGTTAACAAAAGCTTTGAGTATATAACGTAATGTTTTATTCTGTTCCATTATTAGGTATAATGATCTTTACTCACATTAACAAAAGCTTTGAGTATATAACGTAATGTTTTATTCTGTTCCATTATCAGGTATAATGATCTTTACTCACGTTAACAAAAGCTTTGAGTATATAACGTAATGTTTTATTCTGTTCCATTATTAGGTATAATGATCTTTACTCACGTTAACAAAAGCTTTGAGTATATAACGTAATGTTTTATTCTGTTCCATTATTAAGTATAATGATCTTTACTCACGTTAACAAAAGCTTTGAGTATATAACGTAATGTTTTATTCTGTTCCATTATCAGGTATAATGATCTTTACTCACGTTAACAAAAGCTTTGAGTATATAACGTAATGTTTTATTCTGTTCCATTATTAGGTATAATGATCTTTACTCACATTAATGATCTTTACTCACGTTAACAAAAGCTTTGAGTATATAATGTAATGTTTTATTCTGTTCCATTATCAGGTATAATGATCTTTACTCACGTTAACAAAAGCTTTGAGTATATAACGTAATGTTTTATTCTGTTCCATTATTAGGTATAATGATCTTTACTCACATTAACAAAAGCTTTGAGTATATAACGTAATGTTTTATTCTGTTCCATTATTAGGTATAATGATCTTTACTCACATTAACAAAAGCTTTGAGTATATAACGTAATGTTTTATTCTGTTCCATTATCAGGTATAATGATCTTTACTCACATTAACAAAAGCTTTGAGTATATAACGTAATGTTTTATTCTGTTCCATTATTAAGTATAATGATCTTTACTCACGTTAACAAAAGCTTTGAGTATATAACGTAATGTTTTATTCTGTTCCATTATTAATTTATGATCTTTACTCACGTTAACAAAAGCTTTGAGTATATAACGTAATGTTTTATTCTGTTCCATTATTAAGTATAATGATCTTTACTCACGTTAACAAAAGCTTTGAGTATATAACGTAATGTTTTATTCTGTTCCATTATTAGGTATACTGATCTTTACTCACATTAACAAAAGCTTTGAGTATATAACGTAATGTTTTATTCTGTTCCATTATTAGGTATAATGATCTTTACTCACGTTAACAAAAGCTTTGAGTATATAACGTAATGTTTTATTCTGTTCCATTATCAGGTATAATGATCTTTACTCACGTTAACAAAAGCTTTGAGTATATAACGTAATGTTTTATTCTGTTCCATTATTAGGTATAATGATCTTTACTCACGTTAACAAAAGCTTTGAGTATATAATGTAATGTTTTATTCTGTTCCATTATTAAGTATAATGATCTTTACTCACATTAACAAAAGCTTTGAGTATATAACGTAATGTTTTATTCTGTTCCATTATCAGGTATAATGATCTTTACTCACGTTAACAAAAGCTTTGAGTATATAACGTAATGTTTTATTCTGTTCCATTATCAGGTATAATGATCTTTACTCACGTTAACAAAAGCTTTGAGTATATAACGTAATGTTTTATTCTGTTCCATTATTAAGTATAATGATCTTTACTCACGTTAACAAAAGCTTTGAGTATATAACGTAATGTTTTATTCTGTTCCATTATTAAGTATAATGATCTTTACTCACATTAACAAAAGCTTTGAGTATATAACGTAATGTTTTATTCTGTTCCATTATCAGGTATAATGATCTTTACTCACATTAACAAAAGCTTTGAGTATATAACGTAATGTTTTATTCTGTTCCATTATTAAGTATAATGATCTTTACTCACGTTAACAAAAGCTTTGAGTATATAACGTAATGTTTTATTCTGTTCCATTATTAAGTATAATGATCTTTACTCACGTTAACAAAAGCTTTGAGTATATAACGTAATGTTTTATTCTGTTCCATTATTAAGTATAATGATCCTGCAGTACTGTGGGTTAGTTTGTACAACTCAACAGTTAGATCTTTGTCATACGATTCTCTGTAAAAATAATAACATAAACACTTATTATCAATATCAATGCAAATGTATAAATAAAAATATAAAATTTCAAATAAATATCTAACATTTCTGGCACTGTAGCGTTATACATGTATATATTTGCACCTAGTTAAAATGAATACAAGGAGAATAAAAAAACTTTAATCTTTTCAGACAGGAATTTAATATCTTGAGTAAAAAGACCAAAAACAAAGTCATAAAACTTTGGACTCATAATAATTCCTAGGGTTTATGGATTTTGTGAGTATAAAGTTACCCAAGAATAAAACTTATGAACAAAACACTTATTTTCTACAGTCTGGTGTGCAGGAAAAATTATCAAAATTTGAAAGACAGTTCATGGTTATCCTTTATTACTATATTTATATAATTTTACGTCTTACATAATTACTAACTTATCACAACCCTTATTCACTTTTGTTCTCCAACTTTGAAAATTTTAAGTATAGTTATACTATGATCACTATATTCAAATCAATCTTAGTTAAAAGAAAATTTTCATTCATGCAGAATAACTAGAGGCTCCAAAGAGCCTGTTTCGCTCACCTTGGTCTATGTGAATATTAAAGGAAGCAGATGGATTCATGACAAAATTGTGTTTTGGTGATGGTGATGTGTTTGTTCATCTTACTTTACTGAACATTCTTGCTGCTTAAAATTATCTCTATCTATAATGAACTTAGCCCATTAGTTTCAGTGGAAAATGTTAGTAAAAATTTACAAATTTTATGAAAATTGTTAAAAATTGACTATAAAGAACAATAACTCCTAAGGGTGTCAATTGACCATTTCGGTCATGTTGACTTATTTGTAAATCTTACTTTGCTGAACATTATTGTTGTTTACAGTTTATCTCTATCAATAATAATATTCAAGATAATGACCAAAAACAGCAAAATTTCCTTAAAACTAACAATTCAGGGTCAGCAACCCAACAACGGGTTGTCCGATTCATCTAAAATTTCAGAGCAGATAAATGTTGACCTGATAAACAATTTACCCCATGTCAGATTTGCTTTAAATGCTTTGGGTTTTGAGCTATAAGCCAAAAACTGCATTTTACCCCATGTTCTATTTTTAGCCATGGCGGCCATCTTGGTTGGATGGCCGGGTCACCGGACACATTTTTCAAACTACTAACCCAAAAGATGATTGTGGCCAAGTAGTTTCAGAGGAGAAGATTTTTGTAAAAGATTACTAAGATTTACGAAAAATGGTTAAAAATTGACTATAAAGGGCAATAACTTCTAAAGGGGTCAACTGACCATTTCAGTCATGTTGACTTATTTGTAAATCTAACTTTGCTGAACATTATTGCTGTTTATAGTTTATCTCTATCTATAATAATATTCAAGATAATAACCAAAAAGA
Source organism: Mytilus galloprovincialis (assembly GCF_965363235.1). Taxonomy (NCBI): domain Eukaryota; kingdom Metazoa; phylum Mollusca; class Bivalvia; order Mytilida; family Mytilidae; genus Mytilus; species Mytilus galloprovincialis. The sequence goes on along the minus strand of NC_134842.1, from coordinate 44,788,002 downwards.
GCAAAATTTCCTTAAAATTACTAATTCAGGGCCAGCAAACCAACAACGGGTTGTCCGATTCATCTGAAAATTTCAGGGCAGATACATCTTGAACTGATAAACAATTTTACCCCATGTCAGATTTGCTCTAAATGCTTTGGGTTTTGAGTTATAAGCCAAAAACTGCATTTTACCCCATGTTCTATTTTTAGCCATGGCGGCCATCTTGGTTTGATGGCCGGGTCACCGGACACATTTTTCAAACTACAAACCCAAAAGATGATTGTGGCCAAGTTTGGATTAATTTGGCCCAGTAGTTTCAGTGGAGAAGATTTTTGTAAAATATTACCAAGATTTACGAAAAATGGTTAAAAATTTACTATAAAGGGCAATAACTCCTAAAGGGGTCAACTGACCATTTCAGTCATGTTGACTTATTTGTAAATCTTACTTTGCTGAACATTATTGCTGTTTACTGTTTATCTCTATCTATAATAATATTCAAGATAATAACCAAAAACAGCAAAATTTCCTTAAAATTACTCATTCAGGGGCAGCAACCCAACAACGGGTTATCCGATTCATCTGAAAATTTCAGGGCAGATAGATCTTCACCTGTTTAACAATTCTACTGCTGTCAGATTTGCTCTAAATGCTTTGGTTTTTGAGTTAAAAGCCAAAAACTGCATTTTACCCTATGTTCTATTTTTAGCCATGGCGGCCATCTTGGATGGTTTGCTGGGTCACCGGACACATTTTTTAAAGTAGATACCCCAATGATGATTGTGGCCAAGTTTGGTTTAATTTGGCCCAGTAGTTTCAGAGGAGAAGATTTTTGTAAAAGTTAAGGACGCCGGACGCCAAGTGATGAGAAAAGCTCACTTGGCCTTTTAGGCCAGGTGAGCTAAAAAGGATAGTACAATTGTGAGTCATTTAAGGCTAATTTGCTTATTCTAAGGTACTTATAAAATTCCTTGAGCATTTAAATGCCTCATTTTAAACTTAATTAGTATATAATATTGTGTGCATTTATAATAATAAATATATTTCCAAAATAGAATCTGCACAAAATAGTTATTTACCTGTCTAGTAACCATAACAGAATTCCACAGAGTACAGCTTCAAACAATTCTGCATGCATCTGATGACTGGCCATTTTCTTTTGTAAGTAGGCTCTGGAAACATAAGAATAATCACAAGCAAGTGTAAAAAACTTGTTTTGTAAAATTTATACTGTGAATGTAATGACTTGCTGAAAAGTCTGGATTTTTCTTTCAATGTTGAAGAAATTTTACCTTTACTGTGCTTTACACCACAATTCCTATAATATTTATATAATGCATGTTACCTGTATTGTAAAATATAGTAGATATAAAACATACATCATGACCCACATGTCTCATAACCAACTTACTTGATGGGTGTAGTGATCTGCCAGGCAAATGGTCCATACGAAGATTCATCACCAATACGAAACCCATCTATTCTAACTTTCTGTGGCTTGATATGGTCCATTCTGTCATACACATGCTGTTTTATACGAGTGAGATCTTGGCCCTGAGCTGATGAGAACTTTCTATTTCTGCTGTGTCCTGTTATTTGGCTGACCCTACTGTGTGCTCGACTGTGTGCTCGACTGGGTGCATGACTGGTTGGCGCTCTGCCCTTGGCCTGTCTACTCTGTGGTACTTGAATAAATAAAATACAATTTAAAATGACTATTTTATCAATCAAATCATCTGAACTTTACATCTGCCACAACTGGTTAACATTTCTACTGACTAACACTGAATTTCGCTTCTTCATATGATAAAATTACAGACTATTTCTTGAAATGTCAACTTTGTTATAAAACTGATTTTGTTTTAATTTTGACTGATTGTTCTCACTAGCATATCAATATATGTCTATTTATACATGTACCTATGACAATTTATCTACCGGTATATATAAAAAGACAATCAATGTGTACATTGTGTATGTTCAGTGAACAGCAAAATTTGGGTCAAAACCTTTTATTGGGCACTTAATTTTGCTATATATTAAATTTCATATCAATATGTGTAGTTAGTTTTAAGATGATGTGACATCAAAAGAATCTTAATAAAATAGTGTTAAAGTGTTACCTGTGTGATATCCGACAAACTGGGGGACCAGAAAAAAATGTTGGATGAATCAGGGTGTTGAAATACTCAGGTTTTGTCTGCAAGGATAGGCAAATTTTAGGACCATGAAATTGTGTCGGTTAAAGCAGGATGTTGAAATTCTCAGGTGTCGGATAAAGCAGGTAACACTATATTAATAAAAAGTTCTGTACATTTCACTATACAACAAAATGTATTACCTTGGAAGTAAGCAGCTGTCATTTTATAACATTGTTGTGTTATTACCATGGAGATACTTACAAGGTGACCTTGGTGTCTGATCATCGTATTGGTCTACTGTTGGTGAGAAAATGGACAAATAAGCTTCTGCATGGGTCGCATTCAGAAATACTCCTTCATGTAGAGAGGCCATAGGATACTCAGCAAAACTCTGCAAACTATAAAACAAAAAAAACAATGTTATTTTTTTAAGATCATTCAGGCAGCTTGGTGGAGATTTAAATGTCACTACCCAATTCATGTTCAAAACTTTATGCTCCATTGCGTAATCTGAGGAGAAACCAGATTTTCCCCATCATATTTTCATGTTTATTTTCTTTTTTAATGTTAACATTTGTAACAAGTTATAAGTTGATATAACCACACCATTATAGTAAACTTGCTTCACTAAGAAGATTACAGGACAGACTTACTGATCAGTGTTAACTAATGTCTTTGCAACTTAAGGGGAAGTGTACGTAATTATCTACTCCACAGAATTGTTTTTAGTTTTACATGTGGATTTTGCTTGTAAAAAAACATTGGTGAATAACATGATAAAAGGGGGTAACCATTTTCGTTTTTCAGATATTCCACTAGAGACGTACAATTACATATACTTCCTCTTAAGGAGGCTAGCGGTTACAAAAATTTCAGCAAAAAATTGTACGATTTGGCCCAAGATGACTTTTAAAATGGTTATATCATTGAAAAAGCTCCAAATTATCTCCCTTTCCTCCAAAAATGCCATATTTTGGCATTTAAATTGAAATATCTTTTTTAACTCATCAGTGACCTATATTTTTTATTATTGTTTTCAAATAAGCTGTACTTAAACTAAATAATTGTAAACTTTAAACGATTTCTGTAATTTAGTTCTTTTTTTATTTCGATATCATCTCTGATTCTCCTATTAGTTCAACAGAAAAAAGGACATTACCAAAAATGTATGCTTCTTTCAGAGGCAGATTGTGAGCTTTAATGAACGGTGACCCCATTTTTCTATTAAGTATATGATAAAATTTATTTATAAAAAAATATAGCGAAATCCTAAAATAGAAAAAAAATTTGATTTATAGCCGCAAGTCCCCTTAAGCTGTCATTTGAACTCATTTCAGTTTAAATTTTATCAAAAGCATTTATAAGGTTTATAAGTCTATACATATAACTTAATTTATTATATACTTAGTAGTAAATACAGATAAATTGTATGTGTAATACAATCGTTGGCAAGCTTGCTGTATCAGCCACCCGTGATGATATCGATATCAGCACGGTTACAAAGCTTTATCACACCTTTAATCTGTATGACGTCACGTCATCGATTGCAGTCACTGTTGCAAAGGTTTTCAAATCCCTAATTTGTATGACGTCATGTCAAACCTATAATCTGTATGACGTCATTTCAAACCTCCTTATCTGTATGACGTCATGTCACATAAAAAACATCTACTTGAGTTATATGTATATAATAAAGTGTATATGATATGGCTTTTTTAAATCACACACCGTATCAACCCTCAACCAATATAATCCCTCGAGCAGAGCTCTTAGGATTATATTGGTGTCTCGGGTTGATACGGATGCGATATTGAAAAAGCCATATGATATTCTCTATTTATCTAAGCATCATGCTTTATTAGACTTTACAATAGACTTATTCCAGTTATGTAGGAGAAATTGTGATATTTCCTTAATAACATTAAACAGAAATGTTGCATGCAATTTTTTAACACTTCTTCCGTTTTGGTATGTTCACTTAATTTTACAAGAATGATGAAGTTGAATTAAATTCTTTACAACTGATGTTCTTAACTTCTTAAGACAATTTCAGCTCAAGGCACTTTGTGTGAAAAAAGTTCTTCCTTGAACATATACCAGAGAACTCACCCTTCCTCAATGAGGTCATCTTTTATCTCTAAGAAGTTTAAAGAGAATTGTATTGTACCCCTCATGTATTGTGGATGATAAGGACTGATTCTCAGGACACATTCCATGTGAATGTACTTATTATTGACAACTGTATCACTTACAATCTGTAGAAACTCATCCTACAAAAAATAAACAAAAATATCTATAATTGTAAACATGGTAAACTTAATTAACAAAATATTGGTATTCTCTGATAGCAGCAAATCATAACTTTTTATCTAATTACATATAAAATTGAGAATGGAAATGTGGAATATGCCAAAGAGACAACAACCTGACAAAAGAGCAGACAACAGCAGAGGGCCACCAATTGGTCTTCAGAGAGAAAATTCTGCACCCTGAGGTGGGACTCGGCTGGCCATTAAATAAAAATGTGTACTAGTGTGGCTAACATGAACATCATACTAAACTCCAAAACATATAAATGAACTAAAATTTAAAAAAAACAACATACAAATAATACTCACAAGGGCCAGATGCATAAAAATGTAGCGGGTTGAACATGTTTTATGAGATCTCCACCATAAGATGGTGACAAAGGAACATCACCATCTCAAAATGGATATTTAACAATATGAATTGAAAAATCATCTTTTTTATCATAAATTTTGGTATTATATTTATGATAAGGGCTTTTCCATTTAAAGGAATTTGGGAAAGTGAGGAAAGAAAAACGCTTTCAATTTTCTGACATTGATCTTTGACCATTTATTGTTGTACATGTCTACATGGTGCTACCGAATAAATCTTAATAATAGAATTTATGATAAATATGGTGCAATGATTTTATGGAAATTGCTATTTCAAATTTGTTCTTTAGTTAGGACAATCTACATGTAAGAAAGAAAGAAACACAGAAATGGTACCTTATATTAATCACTATCAAGATGCAGAAAACTTGATATTCTATACTCATACCTTGTCTCCTTGTATTCTATCAGGATCCCAGAACTCAAACATAACTACATCAGGGTATTCTTCGTTAGCATAAGGAATGTTTATACCTGAAATAAAATATACTGAATCAAAAGACTTTCCCTCTAATATACGACAATTCCACAGTAATAAAATTTTACTTACTGGCCTCACACAAAATTATTAAACTTTCAGGTTTCAGTTAAATTTGATTTAATCTTTTGCACTGTTGAAATTGGATTTTTTTAGATTTTTTATCAGTCACAATGTATTCAACAAACAGTAATCCTTCCATTTGCTAGCTTTTTCAATGGGAATTATTAATATGTTATGAGCATGCAAAAGTCTTATGAAAATTAATTGTTGTCCATCTTTTCTCCTGTTACCAGTTTGTTATTTCATCAGTTATCAATTATGTTTCTTGTTGTATCCCTGATCACAAATGTCCAAGATAATTAGTAACTTTTAATTGACTGGAATCGTTTTCAACTCATCATGATTATACAATTCCTAATAACTCACCTAACATGATATGTCTTGGATTGCTGTACATACTGTCGATTTCTGCCATAATGGAATTTACAAATATTGACACACCCTGCAAATAATTAAACTCATAATTTATAAACAGTAGATTATAAATTGATAAATACTGCATTTAATATTAACTAAGTTCAAGGCTATTTTCTCTTTTCTTTATTTTTTAGGTTAAATCCACCATTTTCTATATTTATGTAAGGGATACCTGAACCAAGTCAAGAATATGACAGTTGTTTTCTATTTGTGTCAGATGTGTTTGACCTTTTGATTTTGCCATTCGTTACAGGACCTTTTGGATTATTCCTTGGAGTTCAATACTTTTGTTATTTCACTTTTTACACTATTCTTCATAGTGGGTCTCATTGGGGTCTAAGCGTGACGCGGGATTGCCGAGTTTTTGTAAGCGTGACACGTGAAAGTCAAATTATTGTGTCGTGAAAACGGGAAATGAGGTCTTGCGGGACCCGGGAAATGACAAAAAAATGAGAATTGCTTACGTATATATAGTGTAAGCGGGATACGGGAATCTGACAAAACAGTAAGTGGGATTCAGGATCGGAACCCCCCAAGGAGACCCCCTTCATATCTAGCACCTCATTATACATGTTTTACTCTCTTCTTTAATTTATGGCCAATTTTCTCTTTGATGATGATGGAAGTTGTTTATGACCTTGCACTGTCAGATTTTCTTTTTTTCTGGATTTTTTTCAACCATTATTCTTTTAGAACTATTCCATTAAAATGTATGAGGGAAAGTAGAAAGTTTAATTATTGAATGTGGATCATGGATCTTTTTTCAGTATGAGTTTATATATTACCAATAATGCAAAATTATCTAAAAAAATGGTTCTTGGTTATAGGGATAATTTGATAGTCCCTCCCTACACTCCCACATACATTTTATTGAAATAGCCCTCATTCTGTCAACTCTTCCGGACCATCATTTAAAATCACTAAGGACAAACCTTACCTGTTGTACATCTTCCCCAGATACTAGATACTCCTTCCTAATCGTTACACTGTGGACTTGTGGGAAAAATGTTCCGTCAAATACACATGATCCTACCAGTGCTAACATCACTTGATTCTAATAAACAAATAAAATAAAAAAATCAATGATGTCTATCAGACCACAGTAAGAGAATATGAATTTATACCAAACAGTTCCAAAGAAAAAGTGACTGTATTTTAAACACAAAAAAATAATAACTAGTTTTGAAAGCTATTAATCTGAATTAGAGAAATCTCATTCCTCTAATTCTTTGTCAATTTATCCCTTTCTGCACCCATTGTATAAAAAAATTTAATCAATGTGTGGTTCGTTTGATCTCAGTTCTTCAATGGTTAAAATCCAATTATGACGTCGTATATTCTTGTTTTCCACTGAATTTCATATTGTGACGGCATGAAAAAAGGCGACCATGTCTGATGACGTCACATAGAAAGAACACATCTTTTTGCAGATCAGTCGCAAAGAAGCAATAAGTTTGCCTGTGTATTGTTTGCAAATCACTAGAGAAACAGATTCCACCACCAAATCTCATGTAATACAATATTTATCCACTCTCGACAGTTGAATTTTAAATATTTAATAAGGCTCAGCCAGTCTTATTGTTTTAAATTTGAAAATTTAACTGTCTCAAGTAGATAAATATCATATCACACTCAATGCAATGGTAGAATCTATATTTAACAAACTAAACCTGTTCACATTTTGCCATGTCAAGTATTTATCTAATACAATGTTTGTCACTCACAGTATAATCTCCTGATGATAAAACATCTTCAGGATGTGGAGTGAGGTCGTCGAGTAGCCATTTATATTTAGATAAAGCTTGAGGATTGATGACCTTGAGAATGCTAGACAAACCCCAGACTGTGTTGTGGTTCTTAACGGTAAACAGATATGGCAGGAATGTTTCCTTCATTGCATTTCCTGAAAACAAACAAAGTTGAATTTATTAAACTCTTTTCATCACAAAATATGATAGAATTGTATCATCATGATCATACTTTGTCAAAATGTAGTATAAATTTTGATATATTTATTTTCATTTCTACATTTATAACAAATATCTGAAACTGCTCTTTTTTTTTAATTAACAAGATGTTTAAGAATTCACTTTTTGAATAAAAAAAGAAAAAGCAATCATTATGTGAATAGAAGGTACCGTAAACTAATTGATAGAATTTTAAATTAAGATACAAGAATATAGTTCTTATAAAATGCTTACAGATTATCATAAAAAAAAATGGGGGTCAACTGTTCGTCAACATATGTTTTACCTCCTATATTAAAACAGACAAATTCCTTTATAAAGTAAAGAATTTCTGAGTTATCTCCCCTTAATACACTAGAAGAAATAAACTGATAAAGAGATATCAGTGAATTAATTCTTTCCAGCAATTTGGATAAATATTTCTATAATAAGATACTAGAATATTCATATTTCACACAAAAATGCTGTATTATCATCAGGGCTAATATTCATTTAAATGAGTATCTACACATGACAGATACAAATAGTTGAATCATCTGAGTCTAAAATTTTTTTTAATGATTATCAAACATAAAATGGTGTTATACAACACTAGTCATGCTAGTCTGAAGGCCACTTAACTGAGATTAAAGCTTAAAACTAAAAATGATCATCAATTTTTTTTAAATATCTAAAAGTTAGGTCTCACCATTTTACTTTATATTCCGATAAAAACTCTATATTTTAATAAAACTCACTAAGTTTATGATGAATTTTCTCCGCAGATTCTTGTTCCATGTGAAACCTGAAATTAAAATACTTTATTACAGAAACCTTTCATATTGTTAGGGCTAGATTGCTTCAAAATATAGATTAACCCATCAAATTCCTTTCAAAATGTCTGCACCTCGCTAAAATCACCAATCTGTTTCACAAATTTTATGTATAATGGTTGCTTCTGTAATTACTTATGGATTTTGGGATACCCTTTTTTGAATTTTGATTTTTGTTTGTCTCAACAAAATAATGGAGCCTTAAATCATATGTGCAAAATCTCTCATTCTCCAGTGTGTGCATGGTTACCTTGTCCTCAGTTCTACACCAGTCATAATTCAATTCTGGTATGGTGGAATCAGTTATTTTTAGTACTGGTACAAACTTTCATGGATTAAGGATATCTTACATGTGGAGCAGGATCTGCTTACCCTTCCGGAGCACCTGAGATCACCCCTAGTTTTTTGGTGGGGTTTGTGTTGTTTATTCTTTAGTTTTCTATGTTGTGTCGTGTGTGCTGTTGTTTGTGTGTCTTTTTCATTTTTAGCCATGGCGTTGTCAGTTTGTTTAATATTTATGAGTTTGACTGTCCCTTTGGTATCTTTCATCCCTCTTTTACATGTAAGTGGATATTTAATTTCTTTGGTTTGCCAAAGTCGTAACATACAAGCCTATACAAAATTTGACATTCATTGAACAATGAATATTGTGGTTTACCTGAACCCACAAAATCCACAAAAATTGATATCCAACAAATAGTTATGAAATGAAAAATTATGAATCCATGCATAGTATAAAATTTCTTACATTTCACTGATCTCACTTCTATAAGTATGTCACAAGACAAAGATTTCACATATAAGTCTCAATTCACAAAATATGCCCTATCACATACCACATTCTACAACAATACAAGTATACCTACTTTTCACCAAACTGTCTGAACCTGTTAACAAACCCAGGATAAGGGTTATAAGGCAGTTCATTCCTGTCCAGTAAAAGTTTAATAAGATCTTTAAAGTTTTGCTCCAATCCAGTATTATCTAGATATTCCCTAAACTGTCTGATAATGGGTGTATCATATCCTTCTGGAGCCTGATAGGTCTGTCTTGGAATAACTCCTCCCTGAAAAATAATATACAATTCCGAGTCAATCTTGTATACATTCTTTGAAGAATCTGTTAATTTAGAAAAATCATACAAATAGTTTGCATTTTCTCAGTTTGTCATTGTTCACAATATGCTGATTAAAAATATTCTTGGCAAATTGAAAGATTTTTTTTTTATGTAGACTTTTGCAATTGAACATAAAAGATTGTCTGAACGTTAGCGACACAGATTTCCGCCTTGTATCTCATACAACATGCACAATACAATTATATCTCCATTCTCAACATCAATTTTGATCAAATAAAATTTTAGCTTATTTATTTGTTTGTTTCACGATTGAATATATTGTAATATCAATGTGAGGTTAGTATCATTTCATTGGTAAAAATTTGTAACATCAAAATGTCTTGATTTCCTACAACCATATACATATCACTATTTCTGCGTCTTTTAAATTATTAACCTACCTCAGAACCAACAGATCCTTCTGATGGCGCTGGGGATTCTCGACGTCTTGGGAACTTCCTGCTCCCAGGTTTGTATCTTGCACCAGACTATAACAAAAGGCATGTAAACTATAAACTGGAACAATGTAAAAAGAAAGAAATATTATTGAGTTGGCAATGAAGTTTCCCTTCCCTGACACTTAGTAATGAAAAAAATCAAATATTTAATATGCATATAATCATAATAATAAATTGGACAAAAAAAAATAAAACTCGCACATAGTCATGATAGTAAAAGCATGTACATGAAATTAAAGACCTATGGATGTCCTTTCATTTAAAGGACAATGCTGGGTTTCTGATTCATTCATATATATTGTATATATATATATCACTTGGACTATGTGGTTTTTTTTACCATTTCATCTTTAATTGTTACTGCTAAAATATGAAAGTATGTGTAGTCAGTTTGTAGAAAAAAATCAAAACACAGTAACAATTACATCAAGATATTATTTTTCCAATTTTTTCCATCCTATTTTACTCTACCATTTCTGCAATGAGAAAAACATGTGACAAATGAACAACAAAATAAAGGATGTCACTGGTGTAAACCTCTACAGTCAATTATCACAGACTGACATAAAGACACTAAAGATAATGTCAACATGTTCAAGCAACTACTGAAAAAGTCATTATACAGCAATCATTTTATCAACATACCATGACAGACTTTTTAGTGTACTATTCTTTATTTTCCATCATTATGGTTATCAACTGTGATCATTCCTAAAAAAAAAAAATTTAAATTTATGCACAATTGTATATGTTATACATTTAGTTAGCATGGTTAGAGAAATTAAGTTACATGTATAGCAATTCATGTAAAAGATATCAAAAGGACATTGAAACTCATGTCAATGCATGAATAAACAAGGTACAAATGTAACAACAATTACATGAATTAATATGATAATCTTTTTTGTTTCTGTAGTAAAAATGTTATAGATTTGAATATCTAATTTTAGTCAAATATCCCCCTGACATGCAACAGCCTGTTTTGGAGTCTTGTTTAGGCTGTGAGATCATAAAAGTGAGTACATAAATGTATTATATTGTTAACAATACATGTACTAACTAGAGGCTCTCAAGAGCCTGTGTCGCTCACCTGTTACTGTATTTACTGATGTCAATCATCTTGGTTGGTAGGTGGGGTCATTTGACACTTTTTTTAAATAGATACCCTAGTAATGATTGTGGCCAAGTTTGGTTAAATTTGGCCCATAGTTTTAGATAAGAAGATTTTTGTACAAGTTACAAAAATGACGAAAAGTTGTTCAATATTGACTATAAAGGGCAATAACTCCTTAAGGGGTCCTCTTACAATTTTGATCATGTTGACTTATTTGTAGATCTTACTTTGCTGAACATTATTGCTGTTTACAGTTTATCTCTATCTATAATAGTATACAAGATAATAACCAAAAACTGCAAAATTTCCTTAAAATTATCAATTTTAGGGCAGCAACCCAACATCAAGTTGTCCGATTCATCTGAAAATTTGTGAGGGAATAGATCTTATTCTGATGGACATTAATATCTTGAGAGATTTGCCCTAAATGTCTTAGTTTCATAGATATAAATCAAAAACTGCATTTTACCACTATGTTCTAATTTTAGCCATGTCAGCCATTTTGTTTGGAAGGGAGGTCATCGGACACATTTTTTAAACTATATACCACAATGATAATTGTGGCCAAGTTTGGTTAAATTTGGCCATGTAGTTTCAGAGAAGAAGATTTTTGTACAAGTTACAAAAAATGACGAAAAGTTGTTAAAAATTGACTATAAAGGGCAATAACTCCTTAAGGGAATGACTGACAATTTTGATCTTGCTGACTTATTTGTAGGTCTTAATTTGCTGAACATTATTGCTGTTTACAGTTTATCTCTATCTATAATAGTATTCAAGAAAATAACCAAAAACTGCAAAATTTCCTTAAAATAACCAATTCAGGGGCAGCAACCCAACAACAGGTTATCCGATTCGTCTGAAAATTTCGGGGAAGATAGATCTTGACCTGATCAACAATTTTCCCCTATGTTCTATTTTTAGCCGTGGCGGCCATCTTGGTTGGTTGGCGGGTTCACGCCACACATTTTTTAAACTAGATACCCCAATGATGATTGTGGCCAAGTTTGGTTAAATTTGGCCCAGTAGTTTCAGAGGAGAAGATTTTTGTAAAAGTTTACGGACGACGGACGCCAAGTGATGAGAAAAGCTCACTTGACCTTTCCGGTCAGGTGAGCTAAAAAGTGGGAAAAATCTGATTTCTTAAACCTATATAAATGACTCTGAGGGAAGTGCAATATTCTGATATGGAAGGATATTCAAATTACACATGATTATTAACATGATTAACATGTGTTACAGTATCGAATTTATCATATGCAGGTCAAAAACTGAATCACTCAATTCTGGTCTAAATGCAAAAAATTGAAAAAATCTTAATTTTTCAGTGGCACATGCAGTTTTGTCTGTATTCAAAAATAGAGATTTAAACTGGTTAACCTGTGTGTGGGACTACATGTAATACACAATGTGTTAGTCCAATTGAATTCTAGACAATTTGACACCAAGACAAACTGGCACCAGGACAAATCTGCACCTAGAAAGACATTCAACACCAAAACAGTTCAGCACAGTGCCTCATAAAGATTAAAACAACCTTGTGTTTATTCCAGCCTACATGTATATCTACCTATTAGCTTTCTGACCTTATAAAATCCTTGTTCAAAATATGTTGAATCAAAAAATTAAAATTACCTGATGTAGGTTTGTTACATGTACATGCATGCATGACCTCATTTTTATTTACATATATATTCAAAATTTAAAACATATGTTTCATGTGTTTACAGCAGAATATAAAAGATATATATATATATATATCTTTTTTAATATACTTTATAAACCAAATAAAAGACCCTCGTATGTTGATCAATGCAAATCCAAAAGTGATAGATCAACATTATGTAAATTGAGGTTAAGTGCTCATACTTTATCTATTGAAAGAGGGCGATATCTAAAAATACCAAAGCAGAATAGGGTATGTCTTTGCTGTAACAATGGAGACATTGAAGATGAACTTCACTTTCTTTTAAAATGTTCCTCCTATAAATATGTGAGAGATAACCTTATTAAAAAATTAAATAATGTTCTATTGAACAACAAATTTTCTTCCTTATCATATAACTTGCTTATATCAATTCTAAATAGTAATTCCCAAACAATATTAAAAATTGTTGTCAACTATTTGAATGAATGCTTGTTGGTGAGAAACTCATTATTAAAAGGTACTTGATTTTTGTAATAATGTATATATGCTCCTCATTTATTTTTTATATATTTTTCTCATAATTATCCACTGTCACTCCTTCATTGTATATATATTATTGTAGTTAGTCTTTAATTTGTTGCCATAACCATTTATTGTCAATGTGTTAGTGCTAATAAAGTTATCTTATCTTATCTTATATATCATGTATATTAAGTCCCAGTAATTATGACATCTTGAAAGTCATGAAAGTCTATTTTAATTTTACTGTCATGACTGTGACAAGTCAAAGAAAGTCATTTAATACAGAAAAATTATTATATAATTAGGGATTTCAATAATGCTACAAAAATTCTTTTAACATATATATTACAAAATGTATAATGCCAGTTTCCGGGGTTACGGTTTTCAGACAAATCTGTCATGATGTGACTTCCATCACCATGTGACAAAAATGTATGCATAGAAATTCCCAACACATGTTGAGCAAACGGGTGAAAAAGTTTTACTTTATACTGCACAAAATATTTGGGAAATTAAAATCTAAAAGGATGGTCCATTACCAGTGTCCATTACGGAACATTAATTATTTCTATACTACCCTACAGAAGGCTGATTATGAAATTGCTGGAAATTTTTAATAGAGCAGGGATACAGGCGCACCTTCTATCTGGTAAATGACGTAATAACGCGTGCGAAATTGACAATCTTTTCCAGTGAAAGACATCAGATTCCAGAAATGACCTATTAGAGGAAAATAAAGAGAGGAAATGAGGTGTTGAATTGTCTTTGTCCTAAAATTGTACTGAAATGTTTCAGACATGGGTGCTGATTTGTGTTGGTGCCAAAACGTTTTGTTTCAGTCTAGTTTTCATGGTATTCCAAATTATAATGATGTCCTGAACATGTTGAAAGGCTAATTATTGTTTTGCTGTTAAGCCTTACTCACAGGGTTTAAAACTTCAACAAGTCGTCAAAGCAAAAACTTAAAGTGCCTTTAAAGACGAAATAATTATTTGAATCACCATTCCTGGTGATACACATAAATTTTGCATTTTTGCCAAAATTATACACTATAGTTAGTTAAAAAATATTTTTTTCTAGGAGAAAAAAAAAACTTTCTTCTTCCAAATACTGCCCACATTCAACATGATGAATATATTCTACCCTTTAAATGTAGTATATCAGGCTTTCTCTAGATGATGTCTAACTCAAATTGTTCACTTTATTTACATGGCAAAAACTGTCATGTTGTTACTGGAATTTGATTTCAAATGTAAACAAACTGCAGAATAAATTTACTAAATCTGTTCTGACAAGTTCCGACCTCGCAGTTAAATCTTTTATAATTTTGTATAGATTTAATATTCTTGTTTCTGACTGATATATCTTAATTCTGTATTTTTTACAGGAATATGATAGATATATTGTCCGGACAGAAACGAATGTTATTAATAGACGAAAGTATGTAATGTAACCGGGAAAGTATGACATAAATTGTAGACTATTTATAAACAAGGAAAATGGCCGCCTCCAGAGAACATGTGTCTACAAAAGTTATAAAATCTGTGAATAAATCAAGCAACGAGAAGAGAGTCATTGTGATTTTAGAACGAGCATCTTTAGAATCTGTCAAGGTTCATATAGTTTTTTGTAATTCACTTTACTGTCGACATTTTAACAGCATATGCAGTTGAGGGATAAAATATAAAATTGTGTTCATTTCAACCATTATTTTCTCCTTTTTCAAATATTTTTCACAAACAGTCCAACATCTTTTCACAATTTATGTCCATTTTCCCTTTGTTAGAAGCCTCATTATTTCTTTATTAGACTATCCATGTCTATTATAACAGGTTGACAGAATCCTGTAAATTTTATGGGTATAATCACAGTCGCTCAGAGCTCCATGCAGATAAGCTGCGTATTTGCGTGATCACGCAATACAAATAATAAAAAACCCAATGCAATTGCCCATTGCAGGGTTCAATAACCCAATTAATTCAAAGGAAAACCCAATTATCATGATTATATTCCAAAACCATGAGTTCTTAACCCTTTTATTGGCTACCATTTGCATTATTTACCCTTATCTGTTTACAGTCGTCGCATAAACTATTTTTATAATATTTATAATTGGAAATTTCCTTTCATTCTAAAAATAGATCCCTGCATCAAGTAGCTGAAATGGGTCCCTGTTAGAGTTTCCTGTTGCTCAATAGGTACAAGTGTTTTTGAAAACATTTCGATCTTCTTGGCGTTTATCCAATTAGGGTGTGTCATGAAGTCATATTTTTTTCGCATTGCTCGTGATTCTAATATGATGTGCTTCTTTCGCTTTGTAAACAACACCTTGATAAAATTCTCGATATATCTATACTTAGCACAGACTCCAAGATGTACACAAATGGCTGTTTAAATATGCCTCCCACGTAAATCCACATGTATCGTAACCTATGTGTAAACGGTTGTGGATTTCGCTGTGTTAACAATGACAATTGAATAAAACCCTACAGAACATTTATTCTGATTCTGATGCATAACAAAAAGAATTTACACATTAGAGAACGGAAAAATGGACAAAAACAAAACAAATTGAAATTCCGCGAAATTCCAGTAATGATTTTTGCGCATTAACGTCATTTCGAACAGTGGGTAAAATAGAACAGCCACACACACGGTATACCCATCATCGCTTCAGTTTTTTTATGATCGTATTTGTCCTATTAGAATCGAAATAATTCATGGAAGCCATAGATTTGTTGTAAATTTACACATGGCCTGGGCCGTGATATTCGCTAATTTTATCCCTCGCTAACGCTCAGGGTAAAATTCGAATATCACGGCCCAGGCCATGTGTAAATTTCCAACAAATCTATGGCTTCCATGAATTATTTCTTAATTTAACATACATTTAATTAAAACAAAAGTGAATGTCCGGTAAAAATATTGAATAGAAGCATGTTTTCTGCTTCTTTTGAAAAGCTTAGGGAAAGTTATGATGATAACAAGACTCAGCCAGTGTTTTTAGGAAGCGTCCATCGAACACTGCTGGGAGAGATGTTGCTAATACAAGAAACAAAAGGTAGCATAAGTTTTTAAATCATTGCTTGGCACAGTTAAGCTTTATATGCAGCATGTTTTGAAAGGTGTCCTGCTTCATTCTATTTTTATGGGCTGACACACTTTACCAGTTTCACCTTTCTACCTCTGCTGTGCTTAATGGCAACAAAAACAGCACAAAACAGCTGTGCTCAATAAATGCACAATGTTAGGATATAGCAATGTTCAGTGAAAATTTGTATTAAAAATAAAAAACAGAAAAAGATGACCAAGGCACCCTACCAACACTGCTATTAAGACCCTCTTTAACTCCCCCCCCCCAAAAAAAAATCAGATTTGGTTATCTGTCTTTATTCTGGTGTGCTCCTTCTTTGGAGGATTATAAACTGTACGTAGAAGATGTAAATAATATGATCAACAATATGGCGGCTGATTTTGTTATTTTCTTGTAAAAAATGAGGGCAGTCAATGACAAATACGTCTGAATTTGCTATTTATTTCACGGAGAACAAGTAAAACAATGTCTTCAATGAGTTGTTTGTGGTTTTCGGCTTTCTGTCATTACGTTTTCTCCATGAAACTACGGCAAATATTGCAAATTGTGCAGAGGTTGTCGTATACACATTTCTTCAAAGATAATTGCCGGCTGACTGATTCTCTTTGAATGAATTAATGTTGATGATCATTAATGACCCATCCGATAAACGGATTACCTATAACAACAGATTATGACACCAGCTGTAACCATTGATTAACTTGGGTCGTAAACAAAGTCATAAACTTTTCGCCAGGTAAGATTTAGTAAATAGGGTATCATCAGTCAAGGGACTTACTGAAATAAATGAAATAAGTGATTTTTAAATCACTTATTTTAGTAGCAAATTTGGAGTTTTGTCACAAATTGTGATTTTGTAGTTTTACCAAAATTTTAAACACATATGTTTAAATAATATCTTTTCATTAATAAAATTGAAAAAAAATGAACTTTTTGCTTCTTTTAAGTAGCAAGGTTTATGCCTTTGATGCTATCATTTAGCTGCAAATTCTATTTTAGTTGAAAAAATGCTATAATAATGGCTTTACATAATGAACTGATACTTTCTTAAAAGATTTTCCCAGCAGTGGGAGTATTTTTCCTGCAAAGTTCAAGGTTTCATCTTTGAGATTATGTAATAAAATTCTACTGTTCGCGATCAAAATTTCACTGTTTGGGGGTGTTGAAATTAGTGGGGATTATTAAAATAATGATACTTATATAAGTGATTTTTGGGAAAGAAATTGAGGAATGACAAAAATGAATGATACTTAAACAAGTGATTTTATGTCATTATCCTAGATTCAGTACAAGGTCATCACCTGAAATGACCTGGTCATCCTAGACAACACAGATGTTGTTTCTGATAATTTTAGAAACATAATTAGTTCCTGGATCATTAGTATTCTATATTTAAAGCTATTATAAAATTAAGTCACTTCTTTTAGTGATTAATTTGTACTACTTAAATAGGTGATTATTAAAGAAAGACAACTCTCACTTCCAATCTTTATGGAAATAATGTTACTTAAATTAGTGATTTAGAAAATCACTCATTTAAGTAGGTCCTCTGACTGATCATATTATCAATACGAACAACATACAATCGATCTTCAAAAAAGGCAGGGCGCCCTGGAAACTGTAAAAAGGGCACAGGGTGTCACTCTGGAAAGGGTGGGCGCCGTGCCCTCTGAAAACGGCCTAGCTGGAACACTTGGATTTATGCAGAAGTTGGAGGAAATACTCTGAAATTTCTCTGAGAATTTTGGAAGGGATATATCAGAGTCTCTTGGTGTAACTCTATCACTAATTGCAGTGATTGGAGTTTGTAAACATGATTGTTTTAACTGTACCATGTGTAATGTAGATTAATAATTGATTACCCATATGCATAATATAATGAAGTAATATCATTGAATATATATTAAGGGGGCTTGCGAGTATAAATCAATTTTTTTTTCTGTATAGGATTTCGCTATATTTTTCTTTAAACATGATAAAGGAACTTTATTATACTTAATAGAAAAATTAAATTAAAAAAATGGGGTCACCGTTTACTTAAGCTCATAATCTGCCTTTCGAAAGAAGCATACATTATTGTACAGGTACTTTTTTTCTATTGAACTACATCATGTACATGTATTAGGAGAAATGGATCGGAGGTAATATCGAAATAACAAAATAACTAAATTACAGAAATCGCTTAGATTTTACAAAAGTTAAGTTTGAGTACAGCTTATTTAAAAAAATAATAAAAAAATATATATATCACTGATCAGTTAAAAAAGATAATTTTAATGCAAAAAAAATGGCATTTTTGTACCAAAGGGAGATAATTTGGAGCTTTTTCCAAGACATACACATTTTAAAAGTCATATGGGACCTCAACGAATTGTTTTTTTGGTTTATGTTTATACATTATGATAGAGTAACAACCATGACAACTAATAAAGTAATAAAAAAATTAGTAATGAAAAAATAAATGTTTAAATTTTTGCTGAAATGTTTGTACCCTCGAGCCTCCTTAAGTTCTTTTATTTGCATGATATTAGTTGTTTATCTAAGAAGGTCTTGACACTCCATTACCAACTGAATCAGTTTTGGCAAGTATAGTACATGTACCAAATAATATATTTTATAAAATTTTATTTAAGAATTGAATGCTTCTTTTTGTAAATTTATTGGGGTGTAAAAGCGTTGACCGAAGTACATTTTGTATGAAGCGCGGAAGCGCTTCATTCTAAAAATGTACGCACGGTCAACGCTTTTACACCCCTATAAAGTTACAAAAAGAAGCATTCAATACTTATAATTACATTTTTTAGCTATGATCATGAAAACACGAATTTTATATATTTCATTATTTAATTCACCTGTGCACTTTATTGTTGGAGCACGTGTTATCATGAATGAAAAGTTGTATTGAGCATTGCAACTGCTTACGGAATAACTCGTGATGTGCAGTTAGCCAATCAGAATAACATATTATAATGAAACATACATCTAATGTAATTATAAACATATGTAAATTCTCTTTTCAGGTTGGAAAACAGTTTGAATTATTAAACTGTGATAAACATAAAGGTCTTGCAAAGAAATTTAAACGAGATATATCACAATGTCGGCCAGACATCACACATCAGGTAAGTAGTTCTCATATATATATTCTTGAGGTGTTTCTCATTTTTGAAGGCATTAAAGCAGGTACAGTGACATACAAAATGTATAATTGCCTGCATCAATGCTATTTTAAGTCTGGTGGAAAGTTGTCTTATTGACAATCACATTACATCTCCTTATTTTCATATTATAATACTTTAAGTGGATATAGAAATTTGATCAGGACAAATATTATATATATACAAATGATATCCATGATGTTTATGCATTTTGTGTAAAACACAGAAATTCTTTATATCATGAATATTGTCAATGTACAAAATGTACATACATCCGAAATAGTATACATATATGTTTAGGGGCCAGCTGAAGAACTCCTCAGGATGCGAGAGTTTCTTGCTGCATTGAGACCCAATTAGTGGCCTTCTGCTGTAATTTGCTCTATGGTCGGGTTGTTGTCTCTTTGACACATTCCCCATTTCCATTCTCAATTTTATCTGTAAACTAATTATAATGCGAAAAGTTACCAGACATGGTTTTTTTTCGAAAAAAAAAGGTTTGAATATCTATTGCCATGCATGATTGAAATGTATTAGAATAGAAAAACACTACCTTAACATTTCTTCTTTTCTTTATGTCTTCAGTGTCTATTGATGTTGATGGATAGTCCTTTAAACAGAGCAGGATTATTACAAGTCTACATACACACAGAGAAAAATGTATTAATAGAGATCAACCCACAGACTAGAATTCCTAGAACTTTTGACAGATTCTGTGGCCTTATGGGTAAGATAGTGTTCTGTTAAACAATATAAAATGAAAAGACATGAACAAAAACACACAAATATTATGTCTTCTTTTTTGGACAATATTTGTATTTCTTTATGTACATCTTCAGGTATTGTTTTAGAATTGTTTAAAGTTTTGATAGTATTTGTTTGGCAATTTCCCCAGGAGTCTCCCTTAAAATTACAATTAATAAGATTGACTTTTACCACATATTGCATTTCTGTAGTAAGTTAGATTATCTCCCTTTTGAGTAGGACAGAGCCTTTATTCTTTCATGAACAATTGATATGGTGAAGCGGTAACACATGCATACCTGTAGTTAATGTTTCCCCAATTCCTGTCCAGCCATCTAAGATGAGTTGAGCGTAAAAGGCACATGTTATTAGGGAAAGATGGATGTTGCTACATGTACCCCTCTCCCCAACAAAAAGAAAAAAATAGGTATTGATAGTTAAAAGATATGGTTTGGTTTTTGTTCAATCACTCTGTTTAAATGTACAATACATCATTTGATATTCAAACACTAAAATATTTTGAATTTTAAAAAGGGGAAATCAAAATTAAAGCTTAAGAACAGACAACATCATGGTAAAAAGTGACAAAAAGACAAAAAAAAAAATAACTGAAAAATACAACAGAGAAAAGTAATTTTAAAAAGCCTGCTAACTTGTCATTTATTTTGTCGTCAGATTATATTTTCTTTACCTGCTTGAAAGGAGAGGGAAAACAAATTAATTATTATAATTGTTGTTGTAAAGTAATATTGTATTTATATATTTTAGTTCAATTGTTACACAAACTTAGCATACATGCAGCAGATGGACCACAGAAACTATTAAAGGTAAGGTCGAAATATAAGAATAGTTTTTGGTGATATATTTTTTAAAGGATTTTAAATCTGAATTGCTCTATTGCTTACAACATATACTATATGGGAGGTAACTGCTCTTACTTCACATACGATGCAAACAGGAGTTATTTCCCTTGCATTGGGTTTTGCCTGTGATAATTGCTTGAAATCTACATGTATTATCATACATGGATCATAGTTATATAGAAATATAAGTAATGTTAGTTCTGTGAAAAATTACTGAGCAATTCTTGAGTACTTGCTGGAGTATAATAATATGAGGACAGGCATTAGCTGTAAATGGGGACGAAATCTGTATGAATTATTTTTTTGTAACTTAAATATTTGTTAAAAAAAAGAAATGGAAATATCGTAACGTTTCCGATTTTGGTTCTGTTGTTAGGAATTTTAGTTGTGACATTATTTAAGTTATGACGCCATATGCAATGTAAACAAAGAAGCGCTATCATCAGGTAACGTTTTGTCATATCAAGGAATTATTAAAAATGAAATTGGTATTGTGTTCCTTCCCATTTTACTCAAAGTTTCATACAAATGAGACCGGAAAAAAGAAGTACATTTTAGATTTCTGCGCAGATGCGGGAATTCAATACATGACATTAAAAAAATTGAACGATTTTGAGTTCATTAGTACAATGAAAATTTTTTTTTTAATTGATTTTTCTACTGTTATTGGGGACTACTATTTGAAGCATAAACTGCAAATTCCTTTTTTTTTCTAACAGTAGCCCCAGCAATTAGTTGGATAAAGAAATAAAAAAGCTTACACAAAAATTAATGCGATGTAAATGAAGCTGTGTAATTATAAATTTTCAATTTTGTTAGCCATTTTTAAGAGGATTGCAATAAAACAGTTTTAAGAAAAGCCTAAGATACTAACAAAAACAATCTTTATGTCTGTCCATAGCTTTGTTGTTGACAGCAAAATAATCTCTTAGCACTTGTTTACATTATAAATCTAGAAAAGTGCTTGGACATATGAAATGTATAAAATATTGTTTGATTTTTTTCTAGGTGATAAAGAATCCAATTGCAGATCATTTACCAGTAGGTTGTCAGAAGATAGGTACCTCCTTCCAGGCTGACATTACAGATATACGTGATATAGTACCCGACAATGAACCAATGGTTTTTGTTGTGGGTGCCCTAGCACATGGCAGTGTAAGTGTTATGTATTATAATAAATTACTGTAAATTCAGAAATTATTGCATGCATTTATTATTGCAATTTTGTCATTTTAGAGTTAAATGCGCGTTTAATTTTTATGATTTTGAGAAAAATTCTGTTATATTCTATATATATATTAAATCTTTCAAAATGTAAGTTTAAATTATTGCAACTTTTTCGCGTTTTTCGCAATAATAAAAACCTCTCAATAATTTCTAAATTTACAGTATATTCTCTTCTTAAAATTTGCGGTTGTTACACATTTTACAGATTTTGAATTATATGGCAAATGATTTAGAAGATACTTTTCATTTTGGATTATTGGCAATAGATCACCAAATATGAAAAAGTCGTTTATATTGCAAATATCTGTTAGGCCATGATTTTTTCTATCATTGATACAATGCATCTGCCTTTTTAGCTCACCTGGCCCAAAGGCCAAGTGAGCTTTTCCCATCACTTTGCATCCGTCGTCATCGTTCGTCGTCGTTAACTTTTACAAAAATCGTCTCCTCTGAAACTACTGGGCCAAATTTAACCAAACTTGGCCACAATCATCATTTGGGTATCTAGTTTAAAAACTGTGTTCGGTGACCCGGCCAACCAACCAAGATGGCCGCCATTGCTAAAAATAGAACACAGGGGTAAAAAGCAGTTTTTGGCTTATAATTCAAAAACCAAAGCATTTAGAGCAAATCTGACAGGGGTAAAATTGTTTATCTGGTCAACATCTATCTGCCCTGAAATTTTCAGATGAATCGGACAACTCGTTGTTGGGTTGCTGCCCCTAAATTGGTAATTTAAGGAAATTTTACAGTTTTTGGTTATTATCTCGAATATTATTATAGATAGAGATAAACTGTAAAGAGCAATAATGTTCAGCAAAGTAAGATTTACAAAGAAGTCAACATGACCGAAATGGTCAGTTGACCCCTTTAGGAGTTATTGCCCTTTTTAGTCTATTTTTAACCATTTTTTCGTAAATCTTAGTAATCTGTTACAAAAATCTTCTCCTCTGAAACTACTTGGCCAAATTAATCAAAACTTGGCCACAATCATTTTTGGGGTATATAGTTTAAAAAATGTGTCCAGTGACCCGGCCAACCAACCAAGATGGCCGCCATGGCTAAAAATAGAACATAGGGGTAAAATGCAATTTTTGGCTTATAACTCAAAAACCAAAGCATTTAGAGCAAATCTGACATGGAGTACAATTGTTTATCAGGTCAAGATCTATCTGCCCTGAAATTTTCAGATGAATCAGACAACCCTTTGTTGGGTTGCTGCCCCTGAATTGGTAATTTTAAGGAAATTTGGCTGTTTTTGGTTATCTTGAATATTATTATAGATAGAGATAAACTGTAAACAGCAATAATATTTAGCAAAGTAAGATTTACAAATAATTCCAGATGACAGCAATGGTCAAATGACCCCTTAAGGAGTTATTGTCCTTTATAGTCAATTTTTAACAATTTTTCATTTTCCACTGAAACTACTGGGCCAAGTTCATTATAGATAGAGATAATTGTAAGCAGCAAGACTGTTTAGTAAAGTAAGATGTACAAACACATCACCATCACCAAAACACAATTTTGTCATGAATCCATCTGCCTCCTTTGTTTAATATTCACATAGACCAAGGTGACGACACAGGCTCTTTAGAGCCTGTAGTTTAGTTATGTTTTTTTTTTTATTTTAGTATTTTATATGTTTGGGAGTTCAGTGTGACATCCATTTTCAATGAATAAATACATATTTTGTTTGCTGAAGCCATCCTCTTGGTTCGGGGTTTTCTTGCTGACCCAATGATGGCTTTTAGCTGTTTTCTGCACTTTGATCAAGTTGTTGTCTCTTTGACACATTCCCATTTTTTATTTTTTTTATACCTTTTAAAAAACATGGGTTAATGTGTAGGGTAAATTTTAATTAGATAACTAACAAATATAAAAAAAAGAAGGTAGATGTACAAAAAATATGATTTTAAATTTCATGAAATATGTTAGAAACTTCAACAATTTTTGTTTATTGAAAGGAAATGCTATTAGTTGCCATTCTTCATGTTGAAAATTGCTGAAAGGCCTTGATTATAAATAATGATAGAAGTTTTAAAAACATTTTCTGAGTTGTTGTGACTTTTGACCTCACCTTGTTGTTTGTCTATTACAGGTGGATGTAAACTACATAGAAAAGACGGTATCAATCAGTAACTATCCTCTGTCAGCTGCATTGACTTGTGCAAAGTTGTGTTCGGCTTTTGAAGAGAAGTGGGGAGTCATATGAATAAAATTTATTATGTGATTTTTACAGTTGATCACTTTTTCAGCATTTTCATCCATTTATATTTATTTTTAACTGCTGCCAGAATATAAAATAAGAATAAATGGATGGTATTTTTGCAAATGAGACAACTCTTCACCAGATATCAAATGGCATACAATTTTACAACTAAAGATCACAAAAAGGCCTTCAACAATGAACAAAACCCATACTGCATACTTACATCTGACGTAAGTGATATGTAATATAAACTTTAACATACCAGAATAATTAGCTTTATCCATAACACTAAGTCAACTAAAAGGCTCTGAAATGACAAATGTAAAACAATTAAGTCTGATTTGTACAAAACAATGAAAGAAAAAACAAATATGATGTACGGCAACAAATGACAAGGACTGAATTACAAGCTCCTTACAGGCACATACATACAGAAAGGAGGGAGAAAACTATGTTTGCAGGCACCAAACCCTCCCATAACCTGGAACAGTGGTGTTAACAGCAAGACATATAAAAATCAGTTGAAAAGGACAGACCGATACAAAATAAAAAAAAATAAGTACAAAAAACAGTCTAGACAGGGTCAGGTATTTGGACTTGAAACTCTTGGTAAATAGCTACTTTGTGAGCAGAAACCCTCTATCAAGGAAATCATGATAGGGAATGAAATGCTCTGGAATTTCGTATCAACTGGGAGATATATATATCCTGTAAGCAGGCACTGGTGGAACAATCCTACATAGCAGCAGAAAATTCACAATTGGAAAGCTAATAATATATCTTTTGTCATAAAGTTTTGATCTCTCATTGACCT
This sequence comes from Mytilus galloprovincialis, assembly GCF_965363235.1. Taxonomy (NCBI): domain Eukaryota; kingdom Metazoa; phylum Mollusca; class Bivalvia; order Mytilida; family Mytilidae; genus Mytilus; species Mytilus galloprovincialis. Next base: position 44,762,490 of record NC_134842.1, on the reverse strand, counting down.
CATTGTCAATTTCTAGACGTGATATATAAGCAGACTGTATCTGTTGTATCCTTTATCTCAAGTTCGATAGGTAAATATGTTCAACATAGTCACCAAATTTTGAATTATCTAATGAGAGATCATCATCTATAAAACGGAAAGTAAAGTTAGAGGATAAAGTTCCCTTATGAACAATGAATTTAAAAAAGAAGATGTGGTATGATTGCCAACGAGACAACTGTCCACAAGAGACCAAAATGACACAGACATTAACTATAGGTGACCGTACGTCCTTCAACAATGAACAAAGCTTATACCGCACAGTCAGAGTCAGTCTCATAGGAATAAACTTTCATTTCTTCTGATTAAGTTCCCGTATGAACAATGAAGCCAGACTCAGGAATAAACGATCAAGTAAGCAAGAAGAAGTGCACAGTTTGTGCCCATGGGAATGCTGATTGTTTGCTGAAAAAAATATTTCCAAACGTAAAACATATGTTAACAATCAAGAAATCAACCATCTTGATAATATCCGTTTCAGAAAATTTGTTTGATTCAGAGAGATTATTTACAAAGTAGGATTTATCCCTCCCTGAGACAAGACACTTATATTTATGATGGACATTTTTTTATGAAACAAATCGGGACCAGCTCATTCAATTTGTCTTTTAGGGTAAATGATGAATACTAGTGTAAAGTTAGAACAGTCAAATGTTTAATGATGAAAGAGTTTTAGATTGTATGTACTTTAAAAGAATGTTCAACTTTTTAGTATCCAGATCTGATTCACGTGTACACCAACCCAAGAAAATGTAGTTTCAATATAATGGATTTGTGTGCGACTGTCATACAATTGAGTGATTTTGAAAGCTAGCTATTAATCAGGTATAATGCACCATTTTCTACATAAGAAAATGCTTGTACTGAGTCAGAAATATGACAGTTGTTATCCATTTGTTTGATCTGATTGAGCGTTTGATTTTGCAATATGACTTGACTTGACTTTTCGTTATGAGTTTGCCTCAAAGTCGGTATTTTTTTCACGATGACTCTGAAGTCCGTAAGTAACAATGTCGTCTCCAGTTTCCATAATATTTCATAGAAACACCAAATATTATTATGGGTATTGTTGATGAAAGCCTAACAGTGACCTGCAGTTGTTAAAGTTTTTGTCCTCTAGAGTGGGTCTCATTGGGGTCTGAGCGTGACGTGGGATTGCCGATTGTTTGTAAGCGTGACACGTGAAAGTCAAATTATTGTTTCGGGAAAACGGGAAATGAGGTCTAGCGGGACCCGGGAAATGACAAAAAAATGAGAATTGCTTATGTACATAGTGTAAGCGGGATACGGGAATCTGACAAAACAGTAAGCGGGATCCGGGATCGGAACCCCCCAATGAGACCCCCTCTAGATTTAATAGTGCATGACAGTTCTCTCGTTTCGAATCATACTACATCTCCCTCCTTTATAATGTGATCCTTTAATGCTTGTTGCAAAACACGAATAACCAGTGATGAGTTTCAAATTTATAATTTACTTCGCAATATTTACATATGAAATGCCAAACTAAAACAAGGTATGGTGGTAAAAACCTACCCTTTTTACAATTAAGCAGATATACAGTTTGTACAAAGCTTAATATGTTAACATATTTACGCAGCTATACAGTTTGTACCTTCACATATTTAAGCAAAAACTTTTTGTACATAGATTACACATGTTCAGATATTTATGCAGATATACAGTTTATTCATAAATTACACATGTACAGATATTTATGCAGATAAACAGTTTGTACAAAAACTACACATTATCACATATTTAAGCAGATATACAGTTTGTTCATAGATTACACATGTTAAGATATTCATGCAGATATACAGTTTGTACATATATTACACATGTTCAGATATTTACCATGTTTACACAGGTATACTGTTTGTACAACGATAACACATGTTCACATATTTAAGCAGATATACAGTTTGTTCAATCTTTACTTTGTCTTCTAATTATATCGTAGTATTTAAATTTTGAACGTTTCTGCTGTTAACGCTATCCAAAGAGTCCTTAATAAAGAGATACAACAAGAAATGATTCATTTGGTCAATCTTTACAATACTGACACAAAGTGCCTACTAAGATATGCAGTTGATGTTTATGCAAAGAACATTTATACTTCTAGAAAGTGTGTCTGACTACAAATATTTGTGAAGTTTCCTATACGTGTTTACGCCCTAATAAAAAAAATCAACCATTATTGAACGCTGAAGAACTGATAAAACCGAAAATGCCTACATGGTTGAAAGTAATTCCAAACACAATCAATTTTCCAGTTTTAATTTTTGAATTCATCTGTTTCTTAGTTGTTTAATTTTATATTTCTTGACAATCAGTGGTAAGTGTATAAGTTTGTTTTTATTGAAAATTTGTTGATCCTGGATGCTCTTAAACGAAATTGAGTTTAGAGGGAGAAATGTGAGTTGAGACAGCTGCTGTCAAATTTCCATGTTATGGTATGGTGTTTACTATAACTCTAAAGCATGAACCCGATATGGAATTGACTTATGCATGTTATGGTATGGACGATTGGAAAAACGGACGAACAGAACTGTATGTTGGACAATGTATTTTGTTACTGATTCATGTATTCCATTGGCATATTAACTCTATACAAAATTCTTTTCGGGAATATGACAATTGTTTTGTATTCGTTCCGGTGGTAAAGAGAGTCATACATTTAATTTGTCTGTTTTCAAGGACATACCTTTTGATTTAACATTGAATCAGATGTTAGGTACTTTTGTTAAACTTTTATTTACATTGATACCTGACCACTTAAGCCTTACTAATTTGCTAATGACAACAAATTTTGCGGAGGTGTCTGTATATGAAAAATAGTGATACTTAAAATAAACAAATCGGTAGGAAAAAGCAGAGGTATTAAAATTTCACTTTGTCATGTCAAAACAACATTACATTGTGATAAGCCGCTTAACACAAGCTTATTTTGTTCACATATTTACAAATGTGACTAAACCCGAATGTGTGACATTTTTGTGTCTGTTAACATTGTTTCCATTTGATATTCATTCTCAAAACGTTTCAAACCGATAGCAGAGTTTTGCTGAGTATCCTATGGACTCTCTACATGAAGGAGTATTTCTAAATGCGACCCATGCAGAAGCTTATCTGTCCATCTTCTCACCAACAGTAGACCAGTATGATGATCAGACACCAAGGTCATCTTGTACGTATCTCCATGGTAATAGCACAACAATGTTATAAAATGACAGCTGCTTACTTCCAAGGTAATATAGTAAAATGTACAGAACTTTTGATTAATATAGTGTAACCTGCTTTATCCGACACCTGAGAATTCCAACATCCTGCTTTAAAAGAGGGACGAAAGATACCAAAGGGACAGTCAAACTCATAAATCTAAAACAAACTGACAACATGGACAACGCCATGGCTAAAAATGAAAAAAGACAAACAGAAAAACAATAGTACACACGACACAACATAGAAAACTAAAGAATAAACAGACACATTTTCTGGTCCCCCAGTTTGTCGGATAACACAGGTTACTCTGTAACACTATTCAATATAGATTTTTTTGTTGTCACATCATCTTGAAACTTAGTACACACATTGATGTGAACTTTTTAAACATATATCATGTATATCATATACCAAAACTTTTTAAATTGTTGTTGACGAGACGGACGATTCCAAATTCCTCAATGGAAAAAGTAAAATAAAAATCTTTTGGGTTTTTTCAACCGTGTTTTATGCATTTGACAGAGTAAATATTTTTTGTTTATTCATAAATGAATTTCGATTAATATGTCTTAATACATAAACGGTTGTTAATGATTGACTCAGAGTGAGTATATGTAAATCGCAAAACTTTCAATGACTCCTTGCCCATCATACATATGTTAGGCCGTGTTCACATTGACCTAAACTCGGTGTTGTGTAAGTGTAACTCACACGTAAACTTAACAAAATTGCGTTCCCATTGATAAAACTCAATGTTTACATGTAGTGTAAAACATGTTTTGTCTACATGCAGTCGATACTGGATGTAGGCCCATGTGTAGATTAAGTGCACACAAAACTAGGCATTTAAAACATTAGTTTCACCGTGTCTATTTAAGGAAGAAACAATTTTTGAATAAAATTGATATTTATAACAATTATTAATAAAGTTCTTTACAGAAATATTTGAGTAACTTGATATCTTTATTTTTTTTAAACTTAACGTTGCTTTGTTAAGCCCTTATCAAGACTCGATCAAAGCAGCATTATTGCCGAACACATAATTCATTTGAAAATTAAGGTCTTTCCGAATCGACTTGACTTGCACAGAAATGTTTGCCACTGGTCTTTACTCAAACAACGATTCACTCATAAGTGCATTACTTAAAAAGTGTGAGGTAAATGTATTGTTTGTCTAGTACATGTATCTCGGATCCGTTAAATTACCCTTAAAACTAAAAAAAAAAAAAAAAGAAACGCTACCCCCTCCCTTTGCCAAATACTCCTTGGAGAAGAAATACCATTTGAAACAAACAGAAAAGATAGGAATATAGTGATCCCTAATATATCATTTCTTCTTCTCCTTCAATCTCTGTACCGATGTAATGCATTGGCTTTATGAGAATAAAAATATATATTCTTCGCCTGTAAGCACGCTGCTGCAGCCTACGTTTTCTAATGCTTAAACGAGACATCTTTATTATTTTTAAATTACTGCAAATCATCAAAATGGCTTTCATAAAGAAGCAACCACTTAACTTAAAAAAGGGGGGGGGGGTATTTTGTTAATTTATCTGAGCCAGAAATTTTTTCCGCGCAAACGTTTTATTCCGGTTTTATCATCTGTAGGAACTTTTTTTTATCCAATTGGGGTCTGATTGGGGTTCGGAATATTTCCATCGATCACCCCCCGCCGATTTGAAGTCAAATGGTCGTTCCCTTACTGCTAGAAAACTTTGCACTCGGTTCTACGTAATGAACATTTAAATGACATAGAGTTTACAAGTGTACACAAATATTATTTACAGGTAATTAAACAAGGTGTATAGATGTGAACAAATTTAATGTGAAACCAATGTCCAGTGCATTAAACTAATTGTAAACAAGTTTACTGTACATGGCGTTTGATGTGAACACGGCCTGAGATAAACATTTGCAGTAAACATGTGTACGATATAAATAGAAACAATCCAACGTAAACACAGGTAAATTACGCATTATCTACCTTGTCTACAGTCTACTCTCATTAAAACATAACATCGGATAAGCGATAGTCGGATGGAAATTTACGTATCTACATTTCCTCTAGGGATTGCACAAATTTTTCAAAAAGCTTTATCACATTCAAGTTTACCATAGAATCTTTCCAGATCTAAATCTAAATCATTTGCTACTGTTTGTTTGATAAATTAACTGTGTCAGTTTATTCAGAAATTGTTGTGTCCTTTTATATCCCAATTTTTTGACCAATGAATTTTCAGTATTACTAAATTTACAAAATTTATTATATTATGCTAAATACTTAGAGGCATTATGCTCTATGCATTGAGGTATCAGTCCTTGATGTAAATCCGCACTCGGTAAGCATCGTTCAAGTATATTATAACTAAGGCAACTCCATTCTAACGTTTGTAATCGCCATTATAAGACCACTGTTTATTAAAAAGTCAAACGTCATCTTTAATTCTAATGTAGTTTTTGATTGATTATTTTATTCACCAAGTATAAAATGTATAACCTGAAGGTGTATTTAAAACCTTTCGAAAGACCTAAACTGTATTTTATTTCCTGGTTGTTCAACCTTCGTTCGGCGTGTTGCAACTCGCGTAAGTATTCCTTTCAATTTCGTTTCCGAATTTCCTGGCCATTGCTTCATTTAAAAGAATAACAATCATACTATTAGAAATATTTTGAATATAAAGTATACATAAAACGTCAACGAGTGATGATACCGTTCATTAATTGTCATGCTTTTTGTGTAGTACATAAACATGATCAAGATTAAATTGGGCTCGGAAAACATTAGTTCCATAAAACATTAAAAAAAAAAAAAAAAAAAACAATCAGGGAATTGTTAACCATAAGAAAAGAAATCATAAAATTAGATATAATTAAATAGCCAATCATATGTTCGTTGACCCTTTATGAGTCCTGATAATCATACGTATTTGTTCTCAGTTATTCTTCCAAAAATAGATTTTCACAACCTTACAGAATCCAGTTGATTTCCAGCATAATGTTTATTAGTCTGCCTTACCTAGCAAGGTGTAAAACACTCCATATCTACAGTCCGTTTTCTTATATATTTTGGTTTTTGCTTTTGTTGTAGTTGAGTGTTTCGGTTGTTATGTTGTTTTCCAATCATAAGTTATGTTTCCTTCGGTTACAGTGCAGTTTGTTACTTGGATTTGTTTTTGCTTAATCGAAATAAAACTATTGAACTGCGGTATACTACTGTTGCTTTAGGGGACGACCATTTGATATTCTGGAGGAGGGGGAGGAGGATTTGTTTTGGATCGGTTATTTATTTTTGTAAACTAGGAAAAACAAGTTCTCTATTTTCTGCACTATTGAAGCAAACTTTTTCATTTTCATTAAAGCAAGGGACTGATTATTTATTTTCACAACTATACTTATAAACATGTATAGTCAAACCATTATGTACCATTTAATCAGAATAAATCATCATCCTCTGCAGAAATGAATCTTATATATATTACTGCATATACATGTCTTGCATACATCATGTACACACACAGTATTGACGTTTGGTTGTATCTAGACCTTTTTTAAAGTATTGGCCGAAATTTTTCAGGGTTTTGAAGGCCCTAGAAGCTATAGAACAAATGATGCAAAATCATGCTTTCTGGGTGTCTGGGTATCTGACAATGCATATTCTGTTTTAATAATTATTGACAATATTTTGGTCTCAAAGCAAAATGTATAAATTCAGTGTAAGTTAAGTTTCTAGGGACAACACCAAACGACCAATATGCATGATAAAGCAAAATATAATTCACATAGCTAAGTCTGTGGCTTCTGGTTGTTTTTTTATAAACTCATGATCAAGTTAATAACAAAATTTCTAAATTACAAACGGAATGCAACACTAATAGAATACAGAAGGGCAATCAATGAACAAAAGACAAATACATAAGAGACATTCATCCCGAAAAATCAGGGGCTACATGTACGTCTGAGGGCGAACAAAACTTGCTTCTTGCAAGGCACTCGCCGTGAACACAATTTAAAAATGGAGACAAGCGTTTGGTTTTGACATTTCCTACATAAATCCTTTGCCTCAAGGTAGTTTCGGCCCTGTAATAAAAGTGAGGTAAGTGTTCTGAAAAAAATATATCTCAAGTTAAATGAACACAATTTGCAGACATTTCAAGTATATTTAAACATGTTAAATAATATTTATACTCTTATTATTAAAAGATTTGGGAAGTGTTTCCCGAATTTTTTTTTGGAAAAAAGATGAATTTATGAAGAATCTGATGCCATCTCATACTTTCGATTTAATATGTTAGACCTGCTGAGTTATTTATTTTCATTACATTGCAGTCAGGTAATTTATTTTCAAACTACCACAGAACAAACCCTTTATTTTTGTGATTATCAAGGCTGAGTTATTTATTTTTCAAATCCTCCTACCTCCCCCTCCCCAGACTATCAAAAGGTCGTCCCCTTATTTATTAAGACCACCATAACTGTAAGATTAAATTTTACCGAAAAGTTTTTGTTTTTTTTTTGTTTGGAGACAGTCAATCAAAATTATACTTATAATGAAATGAAATGAAAAACAAAGTCAGGTACGATTGGATGGGTTTGAACAGGTTTCACTGTTTTATTATGAATCACATCATCGAAGATAAATCTGTCAATCCGTTATATAATTTATACGAAATTCTCGAAAATTAGCAACAAAAAGGTAGTTTCTTAATTATCTACGTTACGGTATATTATTGCTTGTTTTTGTTGTTTTGTTTCTCTTTTGAATTGTCCCAATTGTTGTGTTGACATGTTGCTAGTTTGTCAACCTTCAAGGTCAAATGAGCTATTGAAAAGATAAAATCGACGTTGTACGCTTAATCTTATTAGATTTGAGTAGTATGTAATCAACATAAAGATTTTAGTTTTTTCGCTGTAACGGTTTATTAAAATACAATCAATTTGTTTTGAAAAAGCAAGAAAAGTGTCATTATAGTGAGTGCACATCTAAAAGACACTGACAGGTAAAACTACAACAAAAAAAGAAATAAAATCAAATCTGAGTATCATAGAAATATATAAATTTTAGACTTTTGCTTTTGGAAAATTCAAATCTGTTCCTTTATTATTTCTTTTTCTTATGTATGTATTCCATTTATAGGCAATTTTAAAACTGACTGTTGACAATGCATGTTCGTTCTTGGTAAGAGGTTCTGTCATATGTGCCATACACAGTTGATAATTTTACTTTTGTATCTATTTCACAATTTATGTAGAAGTTATAGGACTCAGACTATTCATCACGTTCAGAGTATATCTAAGCACCATTTTGTCTGCATTCCATGTTACACACAACGGATGCCAATTTATTAATACGGTACACAGGTGAAGTTTTAGTTTCAAATGCCCCAATTGTCAATGGAGTACTTAAGATTCTTTTTAAAAATTATTTTGAATTCCTTCTTCCGTTTTTTTTAACTATGTATTTATAGTTTTTGATAATCATGTTGCTATGCCTTTGATTTTGCATCATTTTAGAAACTATTATATCGCATATCGTTTATTATAACATGTATAATGTTGATACTTAACTAAGGGTATTTACAGGTTTGATCTTTTGGTGCATATGTTTATGTTATTACAATATATTTTAAAAGATGTAAGATACAGTGTACTACAGAAGCTAGTGATTACTAAAGACACGCCAGGTCTTATGATTTTCCGAAGAAGAACCTGCGAAATGAAAATTTGACTGAAGCAAAGACATGGGCACAACGAATTCGACTTTATCCACAGGCTCTAGTGTGAACATAAGTAACTTTATTAGATTATTCATAGTCACTCAGATTGAGCTTCCAAACATACTCCGGGAATTGCTTTTTGTAAAAGTGCCACCCACGTCTCTAGAAGGCCTTATTCGTAAAAACGATTACCTATCTTCACTGAGAGCATTTCAATCAGATGTCATAGCAACTGTCCGAACAAAACAATATGCTGATTTTGATGTTGCTCTTATGTACAAGATAATAAGAAATTTGGAGTTAGTGCAAAAGCCAACACAAGGCTGGGATAAAAATCCACCAACCCTGACAGAAACTACAATTGGAGATGATGTTGAACGTATCAGGCGTAGCCGGAATGATTTTGTACATAATGTGATTACAAATGTATCAGACGTAGAACTAAATAATAGGTTCTCATTGTTCATAGATATTGCAAGTAGACTTGAGGTATACATGAATAAACATAACAGAGAATATGTGTCAAGAATAGAAGACGTTAAAACTCGCTGTCTAGATCCGGAAACAGAACAGTTGTACATTCAACAATTGGACACTCTTATTGAAAGAGAAACATTAATACATTCAGATATAACTGCGGTCAGTAACTGTGTTGATGAGCTACGTCAACAAAGTAAGTAAATATAGAAACAGACAAGTAGCAAAATAAATATTTAAGTATAATGTTTAAATCTTACTCAGTTTTTGGTGTGTGTTTTACAAACAACGTGGCACACATGTCATCTTTAATCAGACGAAAATTGATATTGATGTATATCAATGAAAAACAAATACCGCTCTAGAAATCTTTGAGATAGTTTGACCACACAATGAACCTTTATAACTGTGCACTCATTTCAAAGTATTTCCGTAGGGCAATTACTGACACAATTTTATAGATTCCATCAACGGCAAATTTCATTTATGCACTTAAGCACTTGCAAATGAATTGAACATATCAGTGACAAGAACCTTCCTTGAGAAAGGCTTTTAAGATTTTAAAACGGTGAATAATAAATGTTTTATTTAAATTTCTATCATTTTTTTTCAAATACTATATCTGTCCATTAATAAAACAAAATATTTTTCTTTTGATGTTGAACTTGTTCATAAAAAAACCAATGACACTAGAGATGGGCAAAACAGATAAAGTTAATTATAGTGATAAACAGCGATATGTTTCTTTTTTTTAGATCTAAATTCAGAAAACATGTGTCAAATATTTGACATTAGAACTTCAAATTATTGAATTAACCATTTACATAATAATACATATATAATTATTGTGACAACTATCCGCTCATCGTATAACGGGAAATATTACAATGGAATGAATATAATAATTGTAATTGCTTTTGTAATAAGGCTAAAATGAGGATAGAGTTTTTATTGTTTAAGTTTTATATCATAATTGATCTAGTACCGATTCTTGCTCATGCATGATTACAATTAAAATTTGAAATGCACCGATAAACTCATACGAATGCAAAAATCTGTATGATAATAATTTATCGAAAAAGACAGGTAAAAGATGCAAAATGGATACTCGAATGGATAAAACGAAAACGAAGTGACAAAACAAAAACAAAATCCGACTGAAGACAACTACAAACGTACAAAATTCAACATAGAAAACAAAAATACCTGAGGTGATCTCGTTTCATTTAGAAGGAAGTAGATCCTGCTCCATATCAAGCATCCGCCGTGCTGCTTATATAAGACCTAACCTCGTTATAAGTCTAATTCGGTATAAGAAACTATAAATTTGGTTAAAAAACTGTTTTTACTAAATGAATTTTTTTTATTTTTTTCTAAGAATCAATCTAGGGGGAAAAGACTCAAAATAGGAAGACAGCTATTAATCTGATTTTGAAAATGTATTTATATAACATTTTTTTAATAAATTGCAGATGAACTGGAAATATCTGGTTTGAATACAAAAGTTGCTACTTTGCAAACTGAACAAGAAGAAACCATTCCTAAAAATAGAAGAGGTAAGTGCACAGTATTTGTATTCTTTATAATTTAAATCAATTCAAAGATAAATATATTTTTATATCGTAAAAAAAACCCCTAAATACACGTTCTTAGCGTGTGAGATGCAAGAAGTAGCTTTTGAAGGTATTTTTGTCAGTTTCGCCTTTTTTTCGTTTTCTGAATTGAGGTGTACACTGATACACCAATATGGAAGGTCTGTTTTAATTCGAGAGAAAATATGAATAAAAGAAGAATTTGCTGATTCTTGTGGGTATTGTTATGTACATTCACGTCTGAAACTACAAATTATTATGTTTCATTAGAATTAGCAACGCAATGCCAGTAAATGAGGTACTTTCTTCTGATTGGTTAATGTTTAGTATGGTAATGAAATTCCAGACTTGTTCATGCCGTTTGAAAGTAATGCTTGATTATCCTTTATTTAAAGAATATCATTTCACACGTATTTAGTTGAATAAATGGCGGTAAAAATTCTTTACTTGATGTCTCATATTTTGCTTAACTACGACTACATCGATTTTAATTTAGTATAAAGCGAAAGGTATTTATTGAAATACCGAATGTCTCAAGAGACTACATGATTAGACAAGGTTATGACTATAAAACAATTGTTCGAAACCGACCAAATATAACGGATTTTCGAAACCATATGTTACAATAGGCGCCCAGAAATGTCCATAACCCAAACAGTCTTGACAAAGTGTGAAATAATTCAAACATCAAAACTAACGATCCGATTCATATATTAATACGATAGATATGACAGACAACAATACAAGACAAAATTATTGTAAATGGTTGGCAGATATTATATAAATATCAATTTTAAGATTTGTTGGAATTAAATAAAAGCAGCTTTATTAAAAGCTAATATCATAAATAATAATTATGAATCAATTACAATATATCTAAATAGAATTGCAGTGTGTGCTACAATAGTGAAAATACATGAATAGTAAAATCTAGGTCACTTACTAAAAACAGCTGATCTGTCTGCGATCTAATTTGAAACTGACTATACTTTTCTCCAAACGTTTAAAAGATCAAGTTAATCAATACACCTAAAAATAGTACGTGTGTACACAATATGAAAGTAACCAAAATGGCCATAAAATTGACAAGTTCGATTTGGGATAATTCTAACATTATTTAAGGATAAATATGGATTAAATAGGATGCATTAATAACTTCTGAATAAGGTAATTATGTTGTAACAATAGAAAATCATTCCGCATAACAAGCAAGTGTACAAAAAGTGAAAACATGTATGACCTAGTTTCGCGGAAAATATACGCCGGGAAATACGAATGAACGAACGTTATTATTAAAATAAACTGCAAATAATCGTGGCATAACAGAAAACAACTAATAAAAAAATTACATTCTCCCAGAATAAAGAATCAATAAGTACACACGCACTGCATTTACTGTAAAGACATAACTCATAAAAATCTTACAAAGCACATTCTTGTCTGCGATACCGACAGGGTGAGGGTCAGAATATTATTTTCATATCAGTAAAGCAATACATGATAAGTAACGTTAAATTGATCAATACAAAATATATGTATCCCAATTAAACAGTATTTAAAGATTAAAAATGGTTTCTAAATGATGTCCTGTTAGAAAAAAAAAAGATAAATAAGTTTAAATATATCGTTACAATATTGACTAGCTTGTAGACAGCTAGTCTAGAAAAATGATGACGCGAAATTCAGTTTTGAATAAGGTACAGGTATACTTCAAACTCAAAGGAGTAGGTTCAGTAAGACCCCTTTTTGGCCCTAAAATATAGCAGTTTTACAAATTTGTGAAAATGTAATCTTTTAGCTATTTACTGGAAAGTAGAATGCTTCTGCTACATAAATATGCGCTGTTTTTGACAGTACAATGCCCATATATCGGGTACTAGCATCATTAAGTCATGCTAAATTACTGAAATCTTCACAATTTTAGCATTTAAGTTAAATTTTAGACGATTTCCGTCTTAAATGAAAGTTGACGCATTCGTGTTCATTCATAATATTCAAATGTAAGTTGTATTTGATGATAATACATAACATATATAACTTTCATTTTTGATAAAAAAAAAAACATCTGAAAAGAGACGTTTTTTGGCATAATTGATAGATTTTTCATATTTGAGCTTGAATCGGAGCGTTTTTAATGACTAAATCAGTTAAAATCTTTCATATAAACTAATTGAATCAATTAAAATAGACACTTTAAAGTGTTTAAAAAGTGTCAAAAATCTTTCGTTAGATGAACCTGAAATTTGAGGCCAAAATCGGCCCTTACCGGACCTACTCCTTTGAGTGTTTTTGCAAAAATTAAATTATACATTATAGATCAAATTAACAAAGACATAGAAAAGTGGAAAATCAAAGACAACAAATTTATACCTACAAGAGCAAGCGCTTATGTTTCCAGTCATCTGATTAAACAGAACTGCATTACACTGACAGGCAGTCCAGGGGTAGGAAAAACGTTCGTTGCTCGACATATCGCCCTCGAGTTCCAGTTACAAGGATATATGATTATTCCAATCGAAATACCAAGAGATATAATGGACTTTTATTCCCCTGGAATACGTACACTGTTCCTTATAGATGATGTATGTGGTACATATATTGTAAACCAAAGAACGCTTGAGCATTGGCAACAAATGTTGCCAAAACTTGAACAAATACTGGCAGACAAGTGTATTAAAATTATTTCAACCTGTAGATTGCAAGTCTATAAGGATGATAAATTCAGTTCATTAGAGCCATTTAAGATATTTGAATGCAATTTGAATTCAAAAGAAATGTGTCTTACACAATCCGAGAAAACAAAAATGAAAGAAAAGTACTTTGGTAACAAAAACTTCATTGACACTGCTCCATCAAGTGATTTTTTTCCTCTGTTATGTTCTTTGCAATGGCTGCCTAAAAAAGATGAATCAGATGTATACCTCTTATATGAAAGTCCGTTTAAATTCTATAAAGAAGAATTAGACAATCTTAATAGCTATGGTGATGAAGGCAGGCAAAAAATTTGTAGTCTTGTTTTATGCGTACTTTTTAATAACCATCTTGAGGAAAAATGGTTCGAAGGTAGAATCACAGATGAACAGCGTCAAGTTTTGGACGATGTATATATGGCTTTCAGACTGAATACAGGAACACCAAAGACTCAACTCATGGATGCATTAGATACACTAGACGGTTCACTGGTGTGTAAAAGAAACGCAGCATACAGTGCCATACATGGCAAAATTTTTGATTTTCTTGCTCATTACTTCGGTGGACGAATTATGCGCTGTTTGATCGATCATTCTGATTCTTATTTTATAAATGAACGTTTTCAGTGGAAAACAACGAGGAAGTTACATACAACTGACATTGCTTTCGCCATAGAGCTAACTAATGAAACTTCGAAGTTGTATTTTGACAGATTAGTGAAAGACTGGTCAGAGGGCAAGGTAACAGTCGTAATTAACAACTCAAACATGAAGGATGATTCATTTAGAGATCATTTCATATTTCATTTAATGAAACTTGAAAAGACAAAGCAATTGCAATTGGCAAATACACAAGATACTCTTGACAAAAGGGAATGGGGTACTTCTGGAAGCTATGCAATGATAAATGCATGTTTTCTGGGTTACATTGACATAGTTCGTTGGCTATTAGGTGTTGCCGTTAGTGTGAATCAATGTAGAGATGATGGAAATACTTCACTTATAATGGCTTCGTATAATGGTCACATGAATATCGTCTCCCTCTTATTAGAAGGCAATCATTCAATCAACATGTGCAATAAAAAGGGAGTTACTCCTCTTTTTATAGCAATCGAGAAAGGTTATACTGAAATAGTAGAAACATTATTAAAAAATAATGCTGATGTCAATAATGCTGATGTCAAGGGAGTTACTGCTCTTTTTATAGCAATCGAGAAAGGTTATACTGAAATAGTAGAAGCATTATTAAAAAATAATGCTGATGTCAATCTTAATTTGATAAATATAAAAGGTTGGCTGTCACCTCTCCTTCAAGCAGCAAAGTTGGGTCACAATGGTATCGTGAAGCAGTTGTTACAGAAAAATCCCGATGTTGATTTCCATGATAGAGATGGTTTCACTCCTCTTCTAATCGCTTGTCAAAATAACAACACGGAAATAATACGTCTATTGTTAGAAAATAAAGCAAATGTAAATATGAAAACCTACACTGGTGCAAGCGCAATAATCTTAGCATCATCAAATGGAAATATGGAAATCCTTAGGTTGCTTTTAGAATCCAACGCTGACACAAATGCACGTTTGCACACAAAGAATTTAATTTCATCTAAAGCAATGATTCGTTCTATGACAGAATTAGAAAATTTAAAGCAGTACATATTCAACTTAGTCCTTACAAAGGGAGTGCCTAGTGTTCAAAAGTATGCCCGCGTAAAGTCAAAAGATTATATCTTTGATGTAATGGCAGGATCATCTGCCTTGCACATTGCTTGCTGTTTTGGTCATTCAGAAATTGTTGAATGTCTTTTGAAATATAAAGCCTCTGTTAATCTGACAAAAGAAGACGGAACAACACCATTATTTCATGCATGCAAACTGGGACTTGATGATATTGTATGTTTGCTATTAGATAATGGAGCAGATATCAGGTTATGCAGATATGATGGAAAATCGCCACTGGCTATCGCAAAGGAAAATTGTCATAAGTATATAGAAATGAAACTGCGCAAGCATTCCAAGAAAACCAAAGCATAAACACAATATCATTGTGAGTCTGAGTCGAATGTTCATTGGAAACTGCAATATACTTTAAAGATAACCAGTTGATACCTCTGCAATCAAATACTTGATAATTGTTTCATCTTATATTAGGAAAATTGATAATTATAGTATGAATGATCGTAAACCAGAATGACAGCTATAAGACACATTAATCTATTTGTTGGCTGAAAGTATATGTCATCATTCTTAAATAGTAAACGCAGAACAAGGTTTTAAATATCATTATAGTCTTTAGTTTAACCAAGACAGGAATCGTTTTTCTCAATCAAACTTTAACTCACGACTTGATTGTTAGTTTAAGACTAATAATCGTTTAAATGGTTTGAATTCAACTTTATCTTCCCGATCATACCAGGTGATGGTATGTGTCAGAAGCACTTACACGTGCAATAAAATCGACAACACACGTTTGTATTGAGCTTTTACAACTGTAAGTCTTAGATTTAATTTCTAATACCTTGTTAATCAGTATTAAATGAAGATAGCACGTACTTTATGAAAACAAAACACGTGTCTTCACTTACATTTTATTGGATTGAATTTCTTTTTGTCAATTTTTACATCTTTATACAGGTCAGTTTTCAATTTGAATTCAATCGTCTTTTTAAAAGCATCGGCTGATATATGAAACAGATGTTACCTGTGAAAAAATATAAAAGAGTAAAATCACAAAAATAATGAACTCAGAGGAAAATCAACCTAATCACATGGCAAAATCAAATGACAAAATACATCAAAAACGAATGGACAAGAACTGTCATATTCCTGTCTTGGTACATGCATTTTACAAATTATGATATATAAACAATACATGTAAAACAAGCACCAAAAAAAATATAGTAACTTTTAATTATCCTAAACTATTGATTTCAAGACTGAGATCTGAATATTAAATAAGTTTTTTAACACATTGAAAAACAAATATGCCAAGCAGCCTGTGGTGAAAAGTAAATGAATTACGGAAATGTATACGATTTTGCTCATATTGTTAGGAAGTAATATAGGATGTAATCGTTAATGTACACGAAAGGATTTCATTATGTAAAATTGAGAATTAAAATGGGGAATATGTCAAAAAGACAACAACCCGACCAAAGAGCAGATAACAGTCGAATGCTAGCAATGGGTCTTGTAGCGTTTTCCCCTTTCGATTTGAAGTATTGTTTGCTTGAAATAGAAGGTTTTGTCAGCAAATATAAGTTGCAATACCATGACAAAACATGACGAAACACAAAAACGTCTAATTAACCCTAAACATACAACAAAGAATTAGGCAATGCGAACCACATAGAAAAGGAGAAAACACTGGATGGTCTGAATGGGTCAATTCTGGTTTCACTGTCATATAAGTATAATTATTTTGCTCCATTCTCTGCAATATGACAATTGAACATCAAAAACCATCCTCCATAATTATCCTTTTCTAACATTCATGACCTATTTTTTCCCAATTTGAATAGCCCTCACCTTTAAAATGAAACTTTTGCAGTGATATATTGCATGTCATACACAGTCTGATGTCACAAGTTTAATCCCCGTTTGTGGCATTGCACGATTGACTCTAATCTAATATGAACATTTTAGAATCTTAAGGATTATGGGTAGTTTTCATTGATCTCCGATCCTAAAGTGAAAATAACGTCATGTCATTGGTTTAATGTCAAAATATTACCAAGAATGCATTAGATTTTTAAACGGCAAATTGACTAGGTTATGTCAGATGTCTTTCTGAAACTAAAACCGACAGTCGTGGAGTTAAACACCTTAAATCAATCAACAATTGACATTATGGACCAGGCCGCGTTTGGTGTGTAAGATTTTAAACCTTGTACCTTTGGTTACCTATTATTAGTGTGTTTCTCTGTCCTATATGTTCTCCTATTTATTTGTATTGTAGTCCTGTCATGTAATGTTGTCATTTGAATGTTATATTTAGCGTAGCAATAAAAGCAGGTGGTTTTACCATGCCACAAAACCAGGTTCAACCCACCATATATTTTTTTTTATTAAAATGTCCTTTACCAAGTCAGGAAAATTGCCATTATTATATTATAGTTTGTTTCTCTGTGTGTGTTAAATTTTAATGTTGTGTTTCTCTTGTGTCGTAGTTCTGTTCTTATATTTGATGTGTTTCTTTCAGTTTTAGCTTGTAGCCTGGATTTGTTTTTTTCTCGAGCGATTTATGAACTTCGATCAGCGGTGTACTACTGTTGCCTTTAATTATACTGTCTGTAAATAAAGGATATGAAAAAATTGTCCACACATGTGTCTTTTTAAATCAAAATTACTTTTATACAATAAAAATATTAAATTTGGATTCATTTATTTTCGTGGGTATCAATTTGTGTGGATTGAGGAAAACTTGCATTTTCGTGGTTATCTGACTTCGTGGTTTTGCCAATCTCTTCATACAAAGCTTATATAAAATTTGAAATTCGTTAAAGATTTAATTTCGTGGTTCACATTTAACAACGAAACCCACGAAAATTGGAATTAAGGGAAAAATAATGAATCCACATTAATTTTTTAGGGTTGTTGTTATTGTATTTATATCTTGATTTAGCTCGTTTTAATATTGATTGATAAAGGTTGTCAACTCCGTCTTGTGATATTTGCAAATCACTCCGAGTTGGGTCTGGTTAAAGTCAAAATCCTATCTCTTATCTATAAATTCATTTTGTTTTTCATAAAGATCACATATACGTACAGTATCAGTATTTAATTTGTTTTACATTTGAGACATTATACAATCATTTTTCTAGGTTTTTTTTGTTCTTATACTTAACATATTCTTTACATTTTACTTACTTTAAATAGTTATCAAAGATACCAGGCTTATAATTTAATACCGTCTACGTGCGTTACGTCTACAAAAGACTCGCCAGTGACGCTCAGTTCAAAATTCAAATGAAAATTTAAAATCATATGAAAAATTATATCCCGTTTTGTCAGCTTATACATAATATATCATATTAAGTAACACTCCCCTCCTTTCCCTATATCAAAAGGAATGAACGACGAGCGTTTGAACTGTGATAAAAGCATGTTTATGTTTAGCCATCCGACTATTGTAAATGACACATACGAAAACAAGTTTACCAATGAAATTTTCGCGAAAGTGGGCGAACTGTAAGCAGCTTCTAAAAACAGTCAACATTTGATTAAAAACATATAGAGTGTCACTGCTTCTTTTTTTAAATAATTACATTAGATGTATGTTTCATTATAATACTTTATTCTGATTGGCTAACTGCACATCACGTGT
The DNA here is from genome assembly GCF_965363235.1 of Mytilus galloprovincialis. Taxonomy (NCBI): domain Eukaryota; kingdom Metazoa; phylum Mollusca; class Bivalvia; order Mytilida; family Mytilidae; genus Mytilus; species Mytilus galloprovincialis. The sequence goes on along the minus strand of NC_134842.1, from coordinate 44,743,427 downwards.
TATTCCGTAATCAGTTCATACAAAATGTACTTCGGTCAACGCTTTTACACCCCAATAAATTTACAAAAAGAAGCATTCAATTCTTAAATAAAACATCGCTAACTATAAGTTTAAGTATAAGTTATAAACAATGCTACGGTGTTTCGTTTTGTTTAACTGTTTCAGTACAGTTGGGTATTCAAAATGTAAGATTTATATGGCACGACCCCTAAACCTTCATAACGTGTTCTATAACTCGTGCAGTTTATTATTTTTATGGTTTGGGTTGTTATTTCAAATGTGGAACAATTCGATAGAGAAACCTGAATCCTCAAAACTATAGCATTCACATATAGATATATTTACACACAGAGCTAAACAAACACAAAAACAAAAAAACAATTCAAATTTAGTCCTCGCGAATTAAAAAATTAAACTCAGAATAAATTGACTTATAACAAAAAAAGATTTCTGCATATAATTCTTGCGTATTTACGAACTAACATGTTTACTGTTCATTTAGATTTAATTTGTACCTGATGTTAAATGTTGTCACACTTATAACGTTAGCGTACCTTTAATAACTAAATCGTTTTACATTTGTCGTGTTGTGGCCCTTTATAGTTTGCTATTAGGTATGAGTCAATGATCCATATGGAAGGCCGATAATGGTTTACTTTTTCGGAATAATCGGCATATCACATTCAATATCATATTGTGTAAGCATGTCAATTAAAAATACATTATCATTCGTTCTTAATATCAAACGCTTCAATTAGCAACAGCGGCAACATTTTTGACGTGATCAAGTGATCAGCTAAAGAGGGAGGTTTGGCATACCACAAAACCAGGTTCAACCCACCATATTTTTAAAATTGTCCTGTACCAAGTCAGGAATATGGCCATTGATATATTATAGTTCGTTTCTGTGTATGTTACAGTTTAACGTTGTGTTTCCGTTGTGTCGTTTGTTTTCTCTTATTTTTGAGTGTGAATTCACATTACTATAAGACGTGTCACGGTACTTATCTCTCCCAAATTCATGTATTTGGTTTTGATGTTATACTTGTTATTCTCATATGATTTTTTTCTAATGCTTAGTCCGTTTCTGTTTGTGTTACATTTTAATGGTGTGTCGTTGTTCTCCTCTTATATTTAATGCGTTTCCCTCAGTTTAAGTTTGTTACCCCGATTTTGTTTTTTGTCCATGGATTTATGAGTTTTGAACAGCGGTATACTACTGTTGCCTTTATTTGTACCATATCTTAAAGTAATAACTAATAATGTAATGAATAAAATTTGTATTGAAAAAAACAAATGCTCAATTTTTTCTGAAACTTTTGTACCCGCGAGCCTCCTTAAACGTATTAACTTCAACTCGAAATGTGTTGTCTGCATCTGCTCCAATCGATGAATATTCACTGTAATATATTTCGAAGAGGAATCTGCAAAGTGTTGTGTCCGCAAGAAAATGTGTGAATTCATAAAATAAATAAGTAAAATTTTTAGGTATAATACCCCTAAATAAAGTACGTCACACCCGGTGGCAAACGAAAAAGAGTCGACACATTTTCTAGAATTTTACAGTTGTAGAAACTAATTCTACATTTCATTGCAGGCAGAAACATATATCTTGGGTTTTTCAAATCACCATTCTCTTTTATTTGGTGTTTCTATAGAATATATTGGAAACTTGATTTTACATGATTACTAAATCTTGTACACGGAACAAAAAGGGTGAAAATGTAATTGACTTACTTCCAGTGATTGAGTTTATCTTACACATGTTACATGCAATACAACGTTATGTGAAATTTACTCATGCTAAATATTTCGTTATTTGAAACAAAGATAACTTGTGAACATTTGGAAAAGTGCAAATTTATCAAACACTACTAGAGGGGAAACAATGGTAGTATTACTCCTATATGAATTAAATAAGATGTGATATGATCGGCAATGAAACATCTGTATAGCATAGAACAGATGACATAGAAGTTAACAACAATATATCATCTATTTTTAATTTACAGTACGTAACTTTCTTTAGAAATCTAGTTTATATTTTTTGTCATATAACAGCTCCTATCTTTCATTACGTATTTATATATTCTTGCCTTTCAAATGCCACAAGATGAGCTTTAACCTGGACCTTAAACAAGAAATGCACTGCGGTGTTCCTTACCTTTAAAAATCTAAGTAAATCATTAATTAAAAAGCCAAACAAAACAACCTCCATCAAAAAAGTGGGACAATGAAAAAAATTGTTCTGTTTTGTAAACCCTGATAATATTCACAACATGAATTAACAAGAATTATAGAGAAGAGTAAAATCACAAAATTACTAAACTCCGAGAATTTTTTTAAACGGAAAGTCCCTAATCAAATGGCAACATCAAAAGTTCAAATAAATCAAACAAATGGATATCAACTGTCATATTCCTGACTTGGTACAGACATGTTTTATGTAGACAATTGTGGATTGAACCTGGTTTTATGATTTTTATAGCGCTAAACCTCTGACCTGTACGACAGTCGCATCAAAACAGAGAACACGTCTGATTTTAAATATCGTATCTATGGGGTTCATAAATCATTGCATCAATAGGTATCAATAGTCAACAATGTTTTATTATATTGATTTTTACCAATCTCTTACCTCTATTATTTGCTCCAGATATTTGACGGCTCCTTTTATACAAATTGCTGTGGATTCATTATAGATAAGCCACGAATTTAAATGTTGACCGAATTAAAAAAAAAATCATAAAGTTGTATGCAGAAATTTACAAACCTCGACATAAAATGTCTCCGAAAATTGATACACACGATATACAAGTTTTCGTCTATCCACGAAAATTAGTACCTACGAAAATAAATCAATCCACAGTTTATCATCTGTTTTGGCAGTTGCTTAACTTAAATAAATCAAAATATTTAATTTTAAAAGATTTATTTTAACATGCTTAAAAAAAGAACAATCAGAATATGCATCACATCAACATATATATATAGTTAAGTCTGCCTCATATCTTGACTTTCATATCAACATTGACAATGACGGCCGGTTGAAACCAAAACGAAACTCCCAAAGTGTTGTTTTAGCTTTCCAATTGTGAACTTTCCATTTATATAAAGCATCATTTCAGTTGATACGATATTCGAGGCCTGTGTTTTCTATCATTATTTTCTTGAAATATGGTTGCAGTGTATAGGAGAGTTATAAAACAAAGAATTCAAAGTGGTCAAATCATATCTTCGTTCATTTTACGGACGCAATCACAAGTAGGTTGACCGTTATGGAATATCCTTTTCACAGATTATAGTGGATATGTTCCAATCGTCGTAACTACAATCCCGTCTCCTTTTCAACTTATGTGACCTTCATACCAGCTGTGTACTAACAACATGAGGAACACAACGAATGCCGCAACTGTTGTCTCTCTTGTCAAAGAAGATTCCCTTGGTAGTTATTCAATGACAAATTAGAACATTTTTATAGCCACATGGTTATATATCATGATAAGATATCAACTTTTGTTTAAATTGAACCAAGTATAAGTCAGACATTCCTTATGTATCTCTTTTAGTCTTTCTTAATTGGAACTAAACTCCAATACGGTATGCTCTACATTAAAGCGGTTAATATGATTATCATTATTAATTGAGGTGATTCTTATATTGTCAGTAGTAACATTTCGTACGGATTTTTTTTTATACCAAATACATCTGTATGTCTTCCCTAGTGTTAAATCATAGGATTATCTATTTTTCTCCATTTTTCAGATAAACCATTTTACTAGTCCTATAAAATAAATTAGAATACTGTTTTTTTTCTTCAAGTCATCCAATAGTACAGTGAACCTTCAGCATGTTTATTTATCTGTGACAATTTGCGAACGTGTCAAACACATCAGCATTTGATTATACACAATATCAAGTTATTAATAAATAGATTATCTACGTAGAACATATTTGCTTTTACATGTGTCAAAAGTCGCCTAACAACACTATATATTTAGTAGATGTTATTCATATTTTAAAAAGACTAACGAATGTCGTACTAAAAGTAACTAGCTATATCTGAAATAGTGTTGTGATAGCATGGCTTTATTAGCAGGGTTTGGACTACAATATAAGAACACTTTTAAACATCTTCACACACAAAATCTTGAAATTGGAGAAAGAGATATATTGATTTATATTATGGGAGGAGATTTTGCCAAAGCTGGAGATTTGCTTCAGATCAAATCAGATTATAGCCTCAAGAAAAAACAGGAAGCATCGGTTTTGATGATGATATGTAAATTTTGTCCAGTCAACAGAGAAGATGAGGCTATTTCGCTTGTAAACAGAGGTTTCGCGGTTTGACAAAAAAGATGAGTGCGGAAAGACAGAAATTTATTATGCAGAGAAAAATGGTTTTTTGAAAAATATCAACTTTTATATAACTTTTCCAAACTCATGTTACCGATATGCTGCTAGACCAAAATCTGTTTTATAAAGATTATTTGTTGTTATGGACAGTAAATTCACTGAATTGTAAGTTAGTACACCATGGCTTTAGCTATTTGTACAACTATTCCGAAAAGAAGAACATTTTTTAATTTGTAGAGTTGAAGGTGAAAATATTGCAATGCTAACGTTTGTTATAATATTAAACAAAAGCAGTATCGTATAATGAGTGTAAATAGTATATCTGCTTAAGTTTTGTAGAAACTGTATGTCTGCCTAAGTAGTGTGTACTCTTTGTACAAACTGTATATTTGTATAAGTATATGTATAATCTTTGTGCAAACTGTATATCTGCATAATTAGTGTGACATTTTTATACAAATTGTATGTCTGATAGAGTATATGTGTAATAGTTGTACAAAATGTACATCCACTTTACCCCTATATGTGTTAGGCTTGTATTATAAATATGGATTTTGCAAGATAAATGTTAAAACATTCTAAATGCATGATTCATTTGTCGTCGTGTCTTTGGATAAGCTAAACAGAGTCTTGATATGAAATATGAGAAAATGTGTTATCAGAAAATAATTACCAATAAAATTGAGAATACAAATGGGGAATGTGTCAAAGAGACAACAACCCGCCCAAATAAAAAACAACAGCAGTGGGTCACCAACAGGTCTTCAATGTAGCGCGAAATTCCCACACCCGAAGGCGTCCTTCAGCTGGCACATAAACAAATATATACTAGTCCAGTGATAATGAACGCCATACTAATTTCCAAATTGTACACAAGAAACTAAAATTAAAATAATACAAGACTAAAAAAGGCCAGAGGCTCCTGACTTGGGACAGGCGCAAAAATGCGGCGGGGTTAAACATGTTTGTGAGATCTCAACCCTCCCCCTATACCTCTAACCAATGTAGTAAAGTAAACGCATAACAATACGCACATTAAAATTCAGTTCAAGAGAAATCCGAGTCTGATGTCAGAAGATGTAACCAAAGAAAATAAACAAAATGACAATAATACATAAATAATAACAGACTGCTAGCAGTTAACTGACATGCCAGCTCCAGACTTCAACTAAACTGACTGAAAGATTATGATTTCATCATATGAACATCAGGTACAATCCTTCCCGTTAGGGGTTTAGTATTATACCATCATAACATATATGAGAAGAACATAACCCGTGTCATGCCAACAACTGTTTTTAGAATAAATGTGTTTAGTTCCGAGGCAAAGACCTTATCAATGACTCAATATTAACGCCAAAATATGCAATCTTTAATGACTTGACAACAGTATCGTAATTATATCCCTTCTTAATAAGTCTATTCAAAGGTTTTGTAAGTTTCTGAGGTGAATACTGACACCTTTGTGCTTTATAAAGAATAATACCATAAAAAATTGGATGTGAAATACCTGAACGTATTAAAAGTCTGCATGTTGAGCTATATTTACGAATAATGTCTTTATACCGATGATAAAATTTAGTAAATGTTTTGACTAGTTTGTGATATCGAAAACCCTGGTGTAATAATTTTTCAGTAATACATAAATTTCTCTCGTTAAAATCTAAAACATTGTTACATACACGAGCGAATCGTACAAGTTGAGATATATAAACACCGTAAGATGGTGACAAGGGAACGTCACCATCTAAAAACGGATAATTAACGATAGGAAATGAAAAATCATCCCTTTTATCATAAATTTTAGTATTCAGCTTTCCATTAGTGATATAGATATCAAGATCGAGAAAAGGGCAGCGGTCATTGTTAGTATTAGCTTTATTTAAAGTAAGTTCAACAGGATAAATTTCATTAATATACATACTGAAGTCGTCATTATTGAGAGCCAAAATATCATCCAAATATCTAAAAGTATTATTAAATTTGTTTATCAGATGTTGTTTCGATGGGTCTTTGCTTATTTTTGTCATAAATTGTAACTCATAACAATACAAAAACAGGTCCGCAATAAGTGGTGCACAGTTAGTCCCCATTGGAATTCCGATAATCTGACGATATACGGAATCCCCAAAGCGAACAAAAATGTTATCCAGTAAAAATTCAAGGGCATATATAGTATCAAAGCATGTCCAATTAACAGTTTTTTTGTTTATTGCTACTAAAAAATGACCTAAAAGAGTTTGAACATATATATTCACATTCGGATTTTTTGAATGCCCATTTAATTAGAGGTGTGAATTTTTTCTTAATGAGAATGTGAGGCAATGTGGTATACAGGGTAGAAAAATCAAAACTTTGAACAGATTCAAAATCACCAATATAAGCATGCAATTTATCAAGTACTTCCAACGAGTTCTTGACACTCCAAAAGTAATTTATTCCACTATTTTCGAAGGCCTTATTTGAACAATTTATTATCAGGTTTTTAATTGTACCAAGTGTGCTGGTAAGAAGAATAGACAATTTAGTAGTTGAACAATGGCTTGAAGACGAAATAAATCTATATTTGTAAGGGGTTTTGTGTAGCTTCGGAAGCCAATACATAGTTGGGACTTTCATTGTATTTGGCTCTGCTTGTAAAGCGGTGGCTAAAAGTTTATGTTTGTTACAGATTTCGTTTTCTGAAAATGGAGTCAGTTGGGATGTTGGTGAAATGGTGATTTCCTTTTTCAGAACCTCAATGTAAAATTTACGTCAAACAATAATAATATTATTAGCAGCTTTATCTGCCGGGACAAAAACAAATTCCTTGGCTAGTTCTTTTAGTTTATGTTTGATACGAGAAATAGGTTTATTGTTGTAAGGGTTTATAGTAAAATGTTCTTTAAAATGTTGAATACGTATATCAACTATCTTCATTACTGAATTAAAAAAAGAGTCCAAAGATTTTTTGTCAGCTTTTTCCAGTTTTATCCATTTCATACAGTAAGTATGGAGTGAGTCGTGGATGATATTACGACACTCATTCCAATTAATAATTGACGGGGGACGATATTTAGGTCCTTTACTGAGGAATGATTTTAACTCTCGGTCTTGAACGATGTTAAGATCTCCTGTTATAACATGGGAAATGGGGCCATAAATATATTCGGAATTACTGCAATTACATGAAGTAGGTGTATTTTCACTGATATTAACATCTTTTGAATTTATTGGGTCTTTTAAAACGATACAGATGTTCTTGAGTGCGTTTAGATAAATATCGTCCAGTTTCTCCTACGTACTGAATACCACACCCCGGTTTGTTTCATGTGAGTAAATAAATAATACTGTTTGTTTTTCAAGTTATATCAGTTTCAAAATTTAAAGAAAATGTGCGACCATTAAACGTGGACCTTACCGTATTGTTGGTTGAAAGATGGGGACATGTAAGTCATTTTTTGGCATGACACTTATCGATAGAAGGGTAACCACGTTTTGTATTGTTAAAAATGTTAGCGATGGTAGTATTTTTAGATAACCGATTTTGAAGATTGAGACGTGTGGATACCCTTTGAACAAGTTTAGTATTTAGTAATTTTCCATTTCTAAGCTTCATAATTGTTTTGTTAGTGAATTATATAATAAAGGAGCAAAGATTGGCGTCCAGAATATGAACCAGCATACAATAATTGAAGTATATAAAATGGATAAATTTGTTCGGCTAAAAATGTCAAACGCTATCAGTATTAAATAGTAGAATGGGGCTGAATATTGAAATACTACTTTTTGATAAATATTCCTAAAGTAATGAATTAGAGCAGTTCTCGCTCGGACACACACTTCATAATCTAGTATATTATAAGAGCATAAACCTGAAGCACGGGGAGGCACTCTACTGCCTCCACACGGCACTAAAGACAAACTCTGTAAAAAATAAAATTGAGAATTCACTAGACTGTAACGTATGTAAGAACAGGCTTTAAGTTCACTCTTTGTTAAAACAAGCAAGACACTCGTATCATTTAAAAGATAACGAATTAACCAATTAAAAATAAAAGAAACTGACGGCTTATAGTAAAATGTCTGCAGTTATTATTTATATTTCTAATTAAAAAATATCGCTTGTGTCTGTTTTTGTGTTTATAGAAGGTACGTAATCCATTTTATTTCTGCACTTACATGTTTATACGTTATGATTAAAAGGAAGGTATGCAAACCTAAACAACAATCGAATATACCGAAACACTTACCTAAGTATCTCCATCGATCAACCATAGAACTCGTTCATCTATGGGTAAACATTTACACATATATATATTAACACACAGTGATATACACATTAAAAAAATCAGTATACACGGTAAAAATTAAACTCAGAATGAAATCATCACACATTGAAAAAAAAACCTCCTTATGTGAACTAATAAATATCTATTGAGTTTTAATTTTTGCGGATGTTTCTTGCTAATATACTTTATAGACCATGCTATTGCTTTCGGATTTGTACCTTAGGTCAAATATCTTAAAACGTATGCAATGAACCTTAGCATATACCTTGACTGAATCGATTATGAAATAAAACATGTAAAAGGCGTACAGTTATTAAAGCCAGATATCTGTTGTGAGTTAATCAGACGTTAGAACTATGGCGTATTTTAACAAATTCATGAAATCCAAGTTACTGTAAACCAACTTATTTTCGCGAGCGATTTAATTCCGCGACTTTCGCGAGTAAAAACATAACATGAATATAAATTGGACGAGGATGGGTTAAACACAAATTAAAGTATCCGCGGAAATAAGTTAGTTTACAGTAGTGGTTTGGTACGGCATACTCGCGTTATCAGTTATGTTGGATTCGAAAATCAGGATGCAAAAAAGAAAACACAAAAGTAAAGACCAACAGAAACCAACATGTAAAAAATTGAAACAATTACATATTTTGCAATGTATGTCCAGGATTGTATAACATAGTGTAAACCATAGTATAACCCATTTCGATGAAACGTGCTTTTAACCAAAATAAATGATAATAACATTGAAGAGCAATAGAAACAAACATTTCGAAAAGTTGTGCCATACGGCGTAGGCAATCGATATACGGAGGCATTAGTCTCGTGTAACATGTGTAAACCATAGTATTATCCATTTCGATGATATTTGCTTTGGACAAAAATTAAAGATGGAAACAATAGTATTAAGAGACGTTGATACGACCATTTGCATTGGTACCTTATGTCAAATATCTTAAAACGTATGCAATGAACCTTAGCATATAACTTGACTGAATCGATTATGAAATGAAAGGCGTACAGTTATTTAAGCCAGATATCTGTTGTTGTAAACCATAGTATAACCCATTTCGATGAAACGTGCTTACACATTAAAAAATAGTTTACAGAAACTTGGATTTCATGAATTTGTTAAAATACGTTCATCTATGGGTAATTTTAAAGGTCTAACTTGCTTCAATCAAGTCTTCAAATAATCTCTTGGTGAAATATTAAAATTATGTGTCTTCAACTTTAACCTAAGGTTAAAAAATAACGAAATTGAATGCTTCGTTAGTTTCATGATATCATAAGAAAATATGATAACCGTCTCTCCCATATACACTTTCGCAATTTTGGGTCCTCATTGCTCTTCATCATTGTATTTTACTTCTCCTTTTTGACTTTTTTTTATACAAGTGCAAATGATGAGTCTTTTTCAGGCTAACGGAAACACGCGATCAATATTGTAATCCTGGAATCCATTTTAAGATTATTTAAATGATATCAGCATTACACACTTATCAAACATGTTCAACGCACCTGTCGGTTGGATTAAAATAAATCAAATTGAAAACTGATTCGAAATTTTATCAAAGTAGTTCGTTCCAAAACACGAGAGTTTCGAAACGTGTTTGTTTTCATTTAGTACTTTTAAAAAATAATTATAATCTGTTAATTACTTTTGTCCTGGGTAATATCCTTACTGTTTCCAGTGGCGGATCCAGAACTTTTCATAAGAGGGGACCCGCTGACTGACATAAGGGGGTGCCCGCTTCAGTCATGCTTAAGTGATTCCCTATATAATCAACCAAATATTTCCCACGAAAGGGGGGCTCGGGTTCCCCAAAACTTGTTTCATCGTTATATTTTTAATATTTTCCACCAGAAACTAATTCATCATTATTTTTGAAGCAATATATGTCAGTAAACAGTACCATGCGTATAGATAAGTAATCAAACGTCACGTGATACACATAAATGTCTATGTATATAAATAGTTGTCCATTCACCTTTATCAAAATGTGGTTTCGGTACTTATACATCCTCGAATTTCAAATGTTTGGCTTTGAGCGTTCCTGATGAAGGTAAATCCAGAAAAGCGCTTCGGACGCATAAATTATTAAACGTGTTGTTTTCAATTTTTTACACCACTGGGTCAATACCTCTGCTGATGGACTCTCAGTCCCCGAGGGTATCTTTAGCTCAGTAGTCAGTACTTTGGTACTTTGGTACTGACATTATTTAACAAACCTTTCTAGAATTGTCCGTTTATATATTTTGAAATTATTAGGAAACTAAGATTTCAACTCCCTCAGGCAAAGTTGAATTTAGATGAATTTGGCTATTTATTTTATGTATTTTTGTCATATATCTCTTCAACGGTTTTGGTACTTATATATCCTCGGATTTCAAATGTTTGGCTTTGCATCGTTCCTGATGAAGGTAAATCCAGAAAAGCACTTCGGACGCAATAAATTATTAAACGTGTTGTTTTCCATTTTTTTGTTAAATTAAACAATAACATTGTATTTTTCACTTTTGGTGTGAAACATGTAGCAGTAAACTTTAAATATTTAACTGGCGTTTGTAATTTTCAACTACTCCTGCGGTATAATTTTAAAGGTCTAACTTGCTTCAATCAAGTCTTCAAATAATCTCTAGGTAAAATATTAAATGTTTAAAAACAAAATATGAACAAGAGTATGATGACACATATATCACACCATTCATCAATAATATAAATCAAAAGGATAGTGTTTTGTGAACGTTAATTGTTTTTTCGACGTAATCATTTTCGCCATTGCGTAGGTATTTTTTGACTTGTGAATTATGAATATCCTTTTGTTATCATCCGCCTCTCGTTTTCTTTAATTCTGATAGGTTATCTTAATAAATAACTGACCATTGCATATGCTTTTAAATTAGTTTTGGGCTAGGATTTAGAATTGTATTAGTAATGTCACATATTATGAGCAGTCCGTAACTTAAAAAATGCAAAATATTGATGGCAAATTTGAATACCATACCAAAAACTCTCGTTAATGTAAAAAATTGAACAGATGCACTATTTTGCGCCCGCTGATATATTAAATGACGTCAGATTTGGTAGGTGACTGTCCCAAGTCAGGAACCTACCATTATGTTGTTTGTTGCTGTATATCATATCAATTGTTCTTTACATAAATCAGACATTTGGTGTTATCACTCGAGTTGTCTTATATGTTTTATGTCTGGGTCTTTTCTATCTTGCTATGCCTTACTAATTGACTGCCGTACGGTGATCTATAGTTGACAACTTCTATATCACTAATTTCTGGTGTAACGTTGTCTCATTGGCAATCAAGCCATATTTGTTAGGGCAAATATACGCTTAGATAGAATATTGAAGAAGTTGATACTTTTGCAGGGCAGGAAATATACAATGGTCTTAATATGAAAATTACAAAATCAGAAATATAAACAAAACAGAACAAACATACATATATTTATAACATTGTGTCATATTATTCTGCTTACTGTTATTAGCAAATTTAAGTTATTTCAAATTATATATAAAACAATTATTCCTTAATAATTACTTTAGTTTATTTGGTTTTGCTAATTGTAGAAAGCCTTTTGCTAATCTATAGTTGATAACTTCTACGAAATTTTTAAAGATGGACGCGCGTTTCGTCTACAAAAGACTCATCAGTGACGCGTTTTTGGATTACCTGAAACCACCCCAAGTTTTTGATAGGGTTCATGTTGCTTATTCTTTAGTTTTTTTTCTATGTTTATCTTGTGTACTATTATTTGTCTGTTTGTCTTTTCTTTTTTTTAGCTATGGCAATGCGAGTTTATTTTCGATCTATGAGTTGGACTATCACTTTTGTATCTTTCGCCCCTTCTTTAGTAGATGCTAAACACAAATTTGCTGAGTAATAATGAATAAATTTCAGCTGTACCATTAATGTTGTAAGCAGTTTGTTACCCCAGGTTTAAGTTTCCGTTGTGTTGATAACCTCTTAAATCGTTACATTGAAAGCTAATCACACGACGTCATAATTAAATGTCGAAGCTGTAGAACCAATCAGATATCATTTATCTGTGTCATGCTTACACAATATGAAGTAGGGTTACGTTGATTAACCCAAAATACTTTCTTTTCAAAATTTAGAAAAAAACGAAGTAAATGTCTCTTAATCATGTTTCTATGTTTAATTTTTGTCCAAAGCATATATCATCGAAATGGGTTATACTATGGTTTACACTATGGCTAATACCCCCATGTATCGATTGCCTACGCCGTAATTGGCACAACTTTTCGAAATATTTGTTTCTATTGCTCTACAAATCTATTATCATTTATTTTGGTTCAAACCACGTTTCATCAAAATGGGTTATACTATGGTTTACACTATGGTTTATAATCCTGGACATACATGGCAAAAGATGTCTTTGTTTCAATTTTTTGTCATGTTGGTTTCTGTTGATCTTTACTTTATTTTGCGTTTAACCCTTCCTAGCCCATTTCGTGTCGGTTTCATATTGCGATTTTCTAATTTAGTCGATATTAGTATATAAGGATAGATCCAAGATTTACATATTCGCGTTATTTTTCTACTCGCGAAAGTCGCGAAATTAAATCGCTCGCGAAAATAAGTTGGTTTTCAGTAACTTGGATTTCATGATTTTGTAAAAATCCTCCATAGTTCTAACGTCTGATAAACTCATAACAGATATCTGGCTTAAAGAACTGTACACCTATTATTAAATAACCGATTCAGTCAAGGTGTATGCTAAGGATCATTGCATATGTTTTAAGATATTTAACCTACGGTACGAATTCGAAAGTAATAGCATAGTCTATTAAATATATCAGCAAGAAACATCCGCATAAATGAAAACTCAATGGGTATTCATTAATAATTTCTTTCTAAGTTTAATTTTTACCGTGTATACTAATTTTTGTAATGTGTATATCTCTGTGTGTAAATACATATGTGTGAATGCTTAACCATAGATAAACGAGTTCTATGGTTGATCGATGTAGATACAATTTAGTAAGTGTTTCGGCATATATGATTGTTATTCAGGTTTACATGCCTTCCTTTTAATTGCAAATATATTCCAATACTAAGAACGTATCAAAATGTAAGTGCAGAAATAAAATGAAATACGTACCTCCTATAAACACAAAAACAATTACAACCGATATTTTTTAATTAGAAATATAAATGATAACTGGAGACATTTTACAATGAGCCGTCAGTTTGTTTTTTTTTGTTTTTTTAATTGGTTAATTCATAATTTTTTAAATGATACGAGTGTTTGTTTCTTTTAAGAAAGAGTGAACTTGTTTATACATATGTTGCAGTCTAGTGGATGTTTGGTAATTATTTTCTGATAACACACAGACTCTGTTAAGCTTGTCAAAAGACACGACGACAAATGAATCATACATTAAGAATATTTTAACATTTATTTTGTAAAATTCATATTTATAATACTAGCCTAACACATATAGTGGTAAAGTGGATGTACATTTTGTACAAATGTTACACATATACTTTATCAGACATACAATTTGTACAAGAATGTCACTCTACTTATGCAGATATACAGTTTGCACAAAGATTCAACAGTTAGGCAGACATACAGTTTGTACAAAACTTACAAACATACTTAAGCAGATATACTATTTACACTCATCATACGATAAAGTTTTTTTTTTATTATTACAAACGCAGGCATTGCACTATTTTCACTTACAACTCTACAAACAAAAAATGTTCTTCTATTCGGAATGTTTTTACAAATAAATTAAGGTAGATGGGGTGTCTAAATCATAATCCATATAATTTCTTAATAATTTGCCAAAATGTAGTTTTTATCATGCTTTTTAAAAAATAATGATAAAAAGAATGGGTTACCGGGCTTATTTTCACTCTACACGTTGTTCAAAATTGACAGATTTTGTATAGATTATGCATGGAAAATCCAATTATCTGCAATAAAGCGAAAACTACTTCATAGAATTTTGAGATAACATATGAGGAGATAGCTTTACTAGTATGCTTTCAGTTAAGAAAAAGAAAAAAATGGGGTCATTGGGACCGTTTTCTTGCTACATAATAAAATAGGTAAATTCCTAACACATTCTATTGTAAAAGTACCTTTATCTGAGTTATCTGCCATTGCATTTGAGTTGCCTCCCCTTATGTGGCAAATTTGGAAAAAAATTAATCAAATAAAAGTTTTTTGTTTTTTGTAAAATACAACCATAAATATGATAAAACATGTCATTTTCTATATTTAAATGGAAGTTCTTACACATGAATTCCCTACTACTCTTACAATTTGCACATTCTATTAAAGATCTAGATCTTGTTTTCTGGTTTTCCAAATCCAAGATGGAGGAAGACACTCTATCTACCTTCAGCCATTGTGTACTTACAATTCAGTGAATTTACTGTCCATAACAATAAACAATCGTTTTAAAACAGATTTTGATCCAGCAGCATATCGGTTACATGAGTTTGGAAAAGTTGTGTTATTTTTCTTAAACCGTTTTTCTCTGCATAATAAATTGCTGTCTTTCCACACTCATCTTTTTTGTCAAGGCGCGCACCTCTGTTCATCAAATATTCAACAAGCGAAATAGCCTCCACTTCTCTGTTGGCAGGACAAAATTTACATATCATCATCAAAACCGATACTTCCTGCTTTTTCTTGAGGTTATAATCTGATTTGTTCTGTAGCAAATCTCCAGCTTTGGCAAAATCACCTTCCATAATATAAAGCAATATGTCTCTTTGTCCACTTTCATGATTTTGTGTGTAATGATGATTAAAAGTGTTCTTACATTGTAGTCCAAACCCTGCTAATAATGCCATGCTTTCTCAACACTATTTCAGATACAGCTTGTTATATTTTAGTACGACGTTCGTTAGTCTTTATAAAATATGAATTCCATCTACTAAATATATAGTGTTGTGTGGCGACATTTGACACATGTAAAAGCAATCCTGTCCTACGTAGATAATCTACTTATTAATTACTTGATATTGTGTTTAATCAAATATTGAAGTGTTTAACACGTTGGCAAATTGTCACAGATAAAATATATGCGGAAGGTTCACTGTAAATCCGTTGGATGACTTTAAGAAAAAACACCCAGTATGTTAATTTATTTAATAGTATTATAGTTTATCTGAAAAATGGAGGGAAATAGATAATCCTATGATTTAACATTAGGGAAGACCTCAAGAAATATTTGGTATAAAAATTCGTACGAAATGTTGCTACTGACAACATAAGAATCACCTCTATTAATAATGATAATCATATTAACCGCTTTGATGCAGAACATAATTGGTACCATATTGGAGTTTATTTCCAATTAAAAAAGGCTAAAAGAGATACATAAGGAATGTTTGACTTATACTTGGTTCAATTTAAACAAGAGTTGATATATAATCAACCAAAAGAGCGTACAAATTTCGCAACTTGTCTTTATATCACAAATATCTGTCAACATGATATATTACCATGTGCCTATAAAAATGTTCTGATTTGTCATTGAATAAATACTAAGGGAATCTTCTTTGACAAGAGAGACAAGAGAGGCAGAAAATACCAAAGGCACATTCAAACGCATACGTCATAGATAAACTGCCAACGCCATGGCTAAAAGAAAAGTAAACGGAAAAAAAAGTCCACAAAACAATATTGAAAACACGAATTCCACCAAAAAACTTGTAGTGCTTCAAGTGTTCCGGTGCGGCATTCGTTGTGTTCCTCATGTAAGTACACAGCTGGTAGAAAGAAGGTCACATTAGAAGGAGACGGAATTGACTTTACGACGATTGAAACATATCCGCTTTCATCTTTGAAACTGATGTCCCATAACCGTAAACCTACTTGTGATGGCGTCCGTAAAATTTACGGAGGGATGACTTCAACTTGACCACTTTAAACTTTTTGTTTAATAGCTCGCATGTGAACAGCAACCATATATCAAGGAATAATGATAGAAACCACAAGCCCTGGAATATCGAATTAACTAGAATGTTGCTACATAGAAATGGAAAGTTCGAAATTGGGAAGCTAAAATCAATACTTTGGTCGTTTAGTTTTGTTTTTAACCGGCCGTCATTGTCAATTTTAAGAGATGAGAAAGACGTAACTGTGTCTGATTGTTCTCCCTTATAAAGCATGTTAAAATAAATCTTATTCAATATTTTGACTTATTTAAGATAAGCAACTGCCAAAACAGACAATAAACTGTGAATTAATTTTATTTTCATGGGTACCAAATTTCGTGGATTGATGAAAACTTGTATATTCGTGGACATTTAATTTGATGTTTTGTCCAAATCTGTATACAAATTTATTGAAAATTTGTAATTCGTTCATCATTTAAATTCGTGGTTCATCTGTGCCGACGACATTCACGAAAATTTATATTCAACGTATAGTAATGAAATCATAGTAATTTATATAAAAGAAGCCGTTAAATATCTGGAGAAAATACTAGAAATAAGAGATGACTAAAAAGTAATATAATAAAACTATTTTTGACTATTGATACCTGTTGATGTAATGATTTATCAACCCCATAGATTTGAGCTTTTGATTTTGCCATTTGATTATGGACTTTCCGTTTTAAATTTTCTTCAGAGTTCAGTATTTTTGTGATTTAACTTTTCTTGTTATTTCATTTTTTGTACACTATCAGGGTTTGTAAAAAAAACTCATCATAGATACCAGGACTACATTTTACAGACGCGCGTTTCGTCTTCAAAAGACTCATCAGTGACGCTCGAATCCAAAAAAGTAAAAAAAAAAAAAAAAAAAAGAAAGCCAAATAAAGTACAAATTTGAACAGCATTGAGATCCAAAATTCCTAAAAGTGTTGCCAAATACAGCTAAGGACAGAACCACGTTTTTTATTATCTTACTTTTTTCTAATGGAGGTTGTTTTGTTTGCCTTTTCAATTAATAATTCACTAAGATTTTTAAAGGTTAGGATCGAACACCAAGGTGCTTTTCTGGTTTTGGGCCTCGGTAAAAACTCAACTTGTGATATTTGAAATGCAGAAATATATAAATACGTAAAGAAAGATAGGATCTGCTATTTGACCAAAAAAATAAACAATTAAAGTTACTGTAAAGTAAGTAAAGATGGCATAAGTCATATGGTATATGCAATAAAGTTGTTTCATTGGCCATCATACTACATCTTATCTATTTCATATAGGAGTAATAGCGCTATTGTAGTCTTTGTTAAATTTGCACTGTTCTAATAGTTGGACCGAATAGATCTTTGTTTCAAATACAGATATACTTGGCATGAGTTAAGTTTTACCCTGTTCAGTACTACAGACTGAATTTCACATACATTATATTTCATAGAAGATAAAATTGATCACCGGAAGTGATTCAATCACATTTGCAACCCTTTTGTTCTGTGTATAAGCTTAAGTAACCATGAACCATCATGTTTCCAATTCTGTAGAAACACAAAATAAAAAAGAATGGTGAATTCAAAAACCCAAAATATATGTTTATGACTGCAATAAAATGTACAAAATTTATGTCAAATTCAAGGAAATGTTTTCTCGACTCCTCTTCTTATATTATTTTTTCAACTTCACATATTGTAATATTCTGATAAGCCGTTTAATCCGAACGGGTTCCCATTCAAAGTTACAAATGTGATTAAAAACATGTGGTGTGTATTTCAACAAGAATTCTTTTTAAAAATATCCGCCGAAGTACTTTATTAAACAGGTGTACTAATATATGATGTTTAAGATGGTATAATATAAGGTACGACGCAATTAAAGTACTAAACATTTCTTCATAATCGACTTCATGCCTATTGTTTGTTTTAGCAAGATAATCTAACCCCTCTCAAGATTGATTGATTGAACAACCTTGATCATGTTCAGTCGGTGATAAGTTTCGATTATTTCTCATTGAATGTATTTTCAATTGTTTGGTAGATAACGTGTAGAGTAGATTAATTTTGCATCCGGTTTTATATAATAGGCTGCAACTTTTTTGTCGAGCACAATGATGTGTGACAAAAATGGAGGACTAAAACGGGAATGTGTCAAAGAGACAACAACCCGACCTAAAGGACAGAAAACAGCCCATATTCAAGAGCCTGTAACTGTTACATGTGTTACTTTCATAAGCATGCTTTCTAAAACGTCATCGGAATCTTAGCAAAATACGAATGAGCTAGTTTTTTTATGATCAAAGACCAAATAGTTTTGTTTAATATATGAGCGTACCACCCTTATAGATATATATTTATTGTCTACTTCACAAATAATTCAAGATGACATTCCGTGGGAGATTGACTCTTATGTCCTTACATTGATAGCTGATCACTTGATAGTTATCAAAAGTACCAGGATTATAATTTAGTACGCCAGACGCGCGTTTCGTCTACATAAGACTCATCAGTGACGCTCAAATCGAAATATTGATAAAGCCAAACATGTACAAAGTTGAAGAACATTGAGGATCCAAAATTCCAAAAAGTTGTGCCAAATACGGCTAAGGTAATCTATGACTGGAATAAGAAAATCCTTAGTTTTTCGAAAAATTCAAAGTTTTGTAAACAGGAAATTTATAAAAATGACCACATTATTGATATTCATGTCAACACCGAAATGTTGACTACTGGGCTGGTGATACCCTTGATGACGTACACAATCGTGAAACGCTGATAATTTAAGCGTTTGATATGTATAACGAATCATATTGTATTGATGTTTGTCATGCTAACACATTATGATATTAAATGCGATACGCCGATTATTCCTAATAAATTCCTTTCTAGGATCACAATTAAAACAAAACACTGTCACTTAATGTTTGATATTTGTTGAGAGCACGTTTCATCGAAACCCCAGGTGCTTTACCCCCCTTTTTGTTGGCACGACATATCGGAATTTTGGTTTCTATCGTTCTCTTCAATCTTTTCGTGTTTTATATTTGTTCAAAGCACGTTTAATTAAAAAAACAAAATCCATATAGTTTAATAGTTAATACCCCAGGGTAGATTGCATCAGCCATATTTTGCACAACGTTTTAGAATTTCGTTTACTATTGCTCTTCATTGTATTTTATTTGGCACTTCAATGTTTTAAATCAAACATCACTGATGACTGTAGATTTAGAAGAAACACGAGTCTGACGAGCAAAACTATAAACTTTATGAATAATTTGAAGGAGTTTGAGATTAAGATTGCCAGATTTTGCCAAAATCCTCTGCAGTTTTGACCACTTATAAACTTGCCATAGATACCAAGCTAAAAATCATGAACGCCAATCATTAAATAGATACAACATGTATAAGAAGATAGGATATGAGTGCCAATTAGACAATTCTCCATCCAAATCACAATTAGTAAAAAGTAAAACACAATAGGTTAAAAAAAGGCCTTCCATACTGATCCTTGGCTCACACCAAACAGCAAACTATAAAGGGCCACAAAATGACAAAGATTAGAACGATTTAGTCAAGATACTCTCATGTTCATAACTGCGACAATATCAAAAATCAGATAAAAATTAGATATAAATAAACAACAAATATGGTAGCTAGTAAATACACAAGAATCATATGCCCATATCTTAATTTCAAACTGAAAATCCCCGTTGTATTATTATTCAACTATTCTTTGTTTATTTTTTTAATTCGCGTAGACTGAATTTGAATTTTGTTTTGTTTGTGTCTTTGTTTATCTCTTGTGTAAATATATCTATGTGTGAATGCTACACCTTCGTTTTGACGATTCTGGTTTCTCTATTTAATTGTTCCACATTTGAAATAAAAACCTGGGACCTGTTTTAACTTCATTTACTTTTTTATAACGAGTGTGACAGGTAAAGGAAGAGTTCCAGTTAAGTTCTTAAAGATAAATGATTTTATTACAATAACAGTGAAGAACCCATTTCTACTGATGCACTAGATGCGCGTTTCGTCAATTTAAGTCTCTTCAATCTTAATTTAGACTAAAATAATTGAGTCCAAAATCTCAAACGAACGTTGAAGAAGTGATAAGACCGAAAATGCCCACATGGTACAGAAGTAATTCCAAACACGAACAATTTTCCAGTTATAATTTTTGAATTAATCTTTGGGAGATAACAAAAATTATCCAAATTGTTCACTTGTTTACTTTTTAATAATAAAAATCATTAATAAGTGTATAAGTTTGTTTTTATTTACTACAAATCTAAAGATTTAACCCGATATGGGATGGTGTTTAAGAAAGTCATACATTTAATTTGTCTGTTTTCAAGGACATACCCTTTTGATTTAACATTGATGTTAGGTACTTTTGTTAAACTTTTATCTACATTGATACCGGACCACTTAAGCCTTACTAATTTGCTGATGACGAAAAATTCTGTGGAGTTGTCAGTTTATGAAAAAAGAGATATTTAAAATAAACAATTCTGTAAGAAAAAGAGGAAGTATTCCAGTTTCACTTTGTCATGTTAAAACAATATTATATTGTGATAAGCCGCTTAACACACGCTAATTTTGTTCACATGTTTACAAATGTGATCTAAACTAAGTGTGTGATACTTTTGTGTCTGTTGACATTGTTTCCATTTGACATTCATTCCCAAAACACGTTTCAAACCTGTAGTTAGTATATTAAAAAGTATAACAAAAATACTGATCTACAAGGTAAATTCAAGAATGGAAATTCAATGCTAATCGACGAAATCAAACGCTATCAACCGAGTGGTGAAAAACTGCCATATTTATATTTTGGTATGGGCATTTCCCGATTACAATGGTGGGTTCAACCTAGTTTTATAGCCAGCTTAACCTCTCAATTGTTTGACATATGTTTATATTTGTTCCGTTTTAATGGTGTTTTCCTTGGTATTTGAGGAGTGATTGTCGACGTCTTATAAATATAAAAAAGAACATGTGGTATGATTGCAAATGCGATAACTCTCCACAAGAGACCAAAATGACACAGAAATTAACAACTATAGATCACCGTACGGCCTTCCACAATGATGAAAGTCCATACTGCATAGTCAGCTATAAAAGGAACCGGAATGACAATGTAAAACAATTCAAAAGAGAAAACTAACGGCCTTATTTATATATAAAAAAAATGAACGAAAAACAAATATGTACTTGGGAAACTAAAACTTAGATAAAATCAAGTGATTCTCCTCTTTTATGTTCCCTGCAATGGCTTCCTTGGAAAGAGGGAATTGATGATTGCATTATTGTAAAAAGAGAGGGTACAATGCAATAGAATATTAAGAACACATTTGTCATAAATTAACTGAGAATGACATGGTAAATTTAAAAGACAACAACAACAACAACAACAACAAAATACTTATTCACAAAACACAACATAGGCACAGGAACAGGAACCCCAACAAAACGGGGTTGTTATCATGTACATGAACGAATGATATGAACACTAAATAATGTTTAAACGTATTTTCAAGGAATATAAAAAAAGAATGGGTCCATGCACGGAGACATGTACAGAGAATATGTACTGTTCGTTATTAATCAATATAGTTTGCAAGACAATAGTTACCAACACTATGATTTAAAATATATTATTGTGAATGCTATAAAGCTGTTATGTATAGATCTGTGGGAAGCTCTCTTGTCAATGTTTCCTTCGAACAGTAAGTACTCTCACATGGGTACTTTGTGTATTTTGCCTTTTTTGTTATTTCCAATCAGAATCACGAACAGTTTGCTCTATAATGCGATGTTGCATACCACTGTTCCACATTGAACACATTCCATAGGTGCTTAAGTTCTGAACTCGAATATCATAAGTTGACGTTTGTTGGTGTCTGTGATATTTGCTTTGCATAATATAAATGTAGAATTTTCTGTTTTAATTTGTTTTATTACTTATCATGTCAGGGGTATCAATTGCTGACTATACTATATTGAGTGTTCTTATTGTTGAAGGTCATATGATAAAAGGTAAGATCACAAAAATACTGAACTCCGAGGAAAATTCAAAAAGTCCCTTATCAAATGGCAAAATCAAAAGATAAAACACATCTAACGAATGGATAACAACTGTCATATTCCTAACCTGTAATAGACTCATCTCCAGATTAAGATATGAACAGCAGCTTGACTCAAAAAGATTTTGTTTATTATAAATGCATTATATACAGAAGTACATGTGTGTAAAATATCTTATCATTTTTCCTCAACTGAAGATGGCGATGGTCTCTTTCTCCCGCAATAAACTTACAGAATAAGCAATCTTCGTTTATAGTAAAATCACACACAAACAAAACAAGCAAGAAAAAAAGAGTATAATTTTAAAAAAAAAGTAGATATTGTAAAAGTAAACAAATGACTAAAAAATATATCAACGCATCAGATCCCCTTTTCATCAAAGACTGAATGAGTTTGAAATTCGAATTATTTATATATTGTGATGATTGTAGAATTTTCAACGCATTATTAGATGTAAGTTATGTTCTTCTTGTTTTTTCAATTTAACTAACTAAAGGTTATAGTAGGAACTATCAAGTGCATGTTCTACTGAAATAATAAAATATGTAAAAATCGTAAAACTTGACATTCATTTTGTAAGAAATACAATATTTTAAAATTACAAAATACAAATAATAAAAAAAACTAATTTGAATACACATATTTATTAAAATCAATAATAACCAAGAGTCCCTAATACTTTTGTCATTGAAAAGTATCAACTGGAAGAGTATATTAGTTACTACATTAACTGTTTAATAAAACTACATGTGAACTTGTATGAAAAGGTCACTTTTGGGATACGAGAAAACTGGTCTTATTAGAAAGGAGAACGTAACAAGTTCAAGTTGACGTAACGAGATAGTTATTTTCTTAATAAATGTTTGGCAGTAGTCCTATTTCTAAATAGACCATATCATGCATATGTATTGTATAAAAAGTATTCCCTCATGATTCAACAATCAACGGAGTTTTTCAGGTAAGGTTGTAGACGCACCATTTAAAAGATAATTATGTGAAACTTGTAATATGTCCAGTAATATCATGAGTCCTAAAATTTTACACTATATAAATCAAATGAAAGGACTTACAAAAAAAAAATAATTTACCGGACCTAAGAATAAACCATAGAAACATAAAGGATAAGAGTTATGCCTCCATAACACATAGTCAGTACATGTACAGAAAAAACCCACAAAAAGCAACTTTCAAAATAACCATATCCTTTTTTCATATTTATTCCTAGTTGAAAAATGTATACTAGTAATTAACAACGTTAATTGTTACTTGGAATTATATATCAAGTCAGTCAAATGATTCTTCCAAAAGCGTGTTTGCTATTAACCTGCATATCATGAACAAATCGTACGGGTCTTCACTATCATGACTTGCCTAACTTATAATGGTTGTGCAAGAATAGATACATCGACTGACTATTTAGTAAAGATAAGTATGTGCATTCATTATTCTTGGTAATGAATAACCACACCGAGTAAATCTGGGCCCTTTGTTTTCGATACTTTGCCATTAGACTGGGATGATTCCAAAACTGGCATGTTAGTTGCGTCTCAATTTCATCTCGATATTTGTATGCCCATTTTCCTTCGCGATTGACAACGGTGATTTACAATCCTTTCTGTGCATACTTGTTTCTGCTCCTTTATCTAATAGCAGACATACAATATTATCATGTCCAAGTTCGCATGCATAAAAAAGTGGTGTAGTGCCATCTAGTTTTGGTAGGTTAATATCAGCACCATTTTGCAAAAGACATTCAATAATTTCAAAATATCCCATGAAACAAGCAATATGCAAAGAAGACGAACCTGCGACAACATCAAACACATACTCTTCTGACTTTAAGCTGACATATTGTTGTACTATTGATTCTTTTTGTACGATAAAGTTGAACATGTGATGCTTTAAATCCTCTAACGATGTACATGGATGAAATAGCGAAAGCATTATTTCAATATATATAAACTCTTTTGCCTTGATGCGTGAATTGTAATTAACATTGAGTTTTAAAAGTAACCGAGTGATTTCAATATTTCCATTTGCTACAGCTAAGTGTAATGCAGTAACACCGATATTAGTTCTAGCACATACGTCTGCTTTGTTAATAATCAATAGGCGTGCTATATCTGTGCTGTTAGCCTGACAGGCAACCGAGAGGGCCGTGTAACGATCTGTACCAGAAAAATTAACATCGGGTGTTTTCTCCAACAGTTTCCTCACGATGTCGAAGTGATTCATCGTAGTAGCTTGCGATAGCGGGGATGACAGAATTTTCCCATCTTCTATGCCAATATTGACATCGGCATTACTTTCCAATAATTCTTCCACTATTTCGGCATAACCTTTCTCGCATGCTATGTAAAGAGGGGTTACTCCTTTATCATTACGCACGTTGACCGAATGTTTCCACTGTAATAAAAGGGAAACGATTTCTTTATGACCATTATAACATGCCATTAGGAGTGAAGTATTTCCATCATCTCTACACTGACTGACATCCTCGACTTTGCATAAAATCCAACGAACTATATCAATATAACCTAGAAAACTTGCATTTACCATTGCATAGCTTCCTGAAGTACCCCATTCCTTTTTTTCTAGAATATCTTGTGTATTTGCTAGTTTCACCTGCTCTGTCTTTTCAAGTTTCATTAAATAAAATATGAAATGATTTCTAAATGATTCATCATTCATATTTGAGTTGGTAATTACGACTGTAACTTTCCCTCTGACCAGTCTTTCACTAATCTGTCAAAATACAACTGCAAAGTTTCTTCAGTTAACTCTAAGGCGAAAGCAATGTCAGTTGTATGTAACTTCCTCGTTGTTTTCCATTGAAAACGTTCATTTATGAAATAAGAATCAGAGTGATCTATCAAACAGCGCATCATTCTACCACCGAAGTAATGGGCCAGGAAATCAAATATTTTGTCATGTATGGCACTGTATGCTGCGTTTCTTATACACACAAGTGACCCATCTAATGTATCTAATGCATCCATAAGTTCAGTCTTTTGTGTACCTGAATTCAGTCTGCAAGCAATATAAACATCGTCTAAAACTGGACGCTGTTCATCTGTAATTCTACCTACGAACCATTTTTCCTTGAGACAATTATTAAAAAGTACGCATAAAAGAAGACTACATATTTTTTGTCTGCCTTCACTGCCAGAATTATTAAGATTGTCTAATTCTTTTTGATAGAAATCGAACGGATTTTCAAACAAGTTGTTAACATCGGTTCCTTCTGTTTCAGAAAGCCATTGCAAAGAACATGTAAGAGGAGAAAATTCTCGCGAGTGAGCAGTCATCGAATTTTTTGTTACCCAAGTAAACTTCTTTAATTTTTGTTTTCTCTGATTGTGTAAGACACATTTCCTGTGAGCTAAAATTGCATTCAGATATCCTAAAAGGCTCTAACAAACGGAATTTCGTATCCCTATATACTTGCAATCTACAGGGTGCAATAATTTTGATACACTTGTCTGCCTGTATTTGTTCAATTTTTGGCAACATTTGTTGCCAATTCTCAAGCGTTGTTTGCTTTGCAATGAATTTACCACATATATCATCTAAAAGAAACAAAGTTCGTTTCCCAGGAGTATAATAGTTCCTTATATCTACTGGTGTTTCGATTGGAATAATCATGTACCCTTCTGACTGGAGGGTAAGGGCGATATGTCGAGCAACAAACGTTTTTCCTACCCCTGGACTGCCCGTCAGTGTCACGCAGCTTTTTTTGTTCAGGTGACTGGCAACATAAGCGCTTGCTCTCGTAGGTACAAATTTGTTGTCCTTAATTTTCCACTCTTCTATATCTTTGTTTATTTGATCTATAATATAAAACAGAGGCAAACAATACAAGGAGACAATCAAAAGCAATACGTCGAGAGAAATTGACAACTTGAAAAGTGGTTTAAAGCTCTTTTATTTTGAAACGACCATTTTAAACTTATTTATCTTTTGAATTTTGTTTTCTAACAGAATATTAATTCAATTTCATAGTTATATTTTTATATACTGTTTATGTACACTAATCAAGTTTTCCTTTACTGACATGAACATATTCGGTCCACCACCCTTTCGGTTTTGTAGACCTATTTCGGAGTAAACAAGAACGAACAAGGACTTTTATACGGAATGTCCTTACAGTAAATGCGGTGCGCGTGTAAATGTTGATGGATTACTCTTATTGAATATCATTTTTAATTAATTGTGTTTGTGTTTGTAGTCGTTTTCAATAACTTTGAGTACTCTTAGATTAGTAGTTTTGTGTTACCTTTGTGCCGATCTGATTGGTCAAGTCATTTTAAATGGATGTTTACAAGTCGATCGTATGGTGTAATGTTAAAGCACACAAATATATTGTGCTGTCGTCTTTCATATCTATCGTGTCAATAAATGAATAAAATCGTTAGTATTGTCGTTTGACTAATTTAACACTTTGTCAAGAATGTTTTGGTTTTGCACATTGCTGAACGCATACGGATACCTATGGTTTCTTAAATCAGTTATATGTGGCCAGTGTCAATCTAACCACGTTCATATAACCTTGTCTTATCATGCAGTCTCTTTAAAAACTGGGTATTTTATGAATTACCTTTCACTTTATAAAAGATGAAAATCAAGGTAGTCTTAGATAAAAAGAACTATGTTATATCCAGATAAGGATTGTAACCGCCATTTATTGAACGAAATAAGTGTGAAATAATATTCTCAAAAAAGGTTGACAAATTATTATTCTTAGACGGCATGAACAAGTCTCGATTTTTATTTTCAGAAAATGAAATACTAAACAATTACTAATTCGAATGACATATGATTATTTGTAGTTTCAAAGGAGAATGTATGTGACATATATTTATCCACCAGAATAAGCAAATTATGCCTTATTCATGTTTTCTATCGAATTAGAACATGTTTTATTTTACAGGCCTTGCAAATTGTTGTGTCTTGTAATTTTACACTGACCTCCTCAATTCAGAAAAAAACTGTATATGTCAAACTGATAACAAAGTACGCACAAACAGTACTTGTATTATCTCACACGCTACGTGTAGATTGGATTTTGTTTGAGCGTAGGAATAAATATTTATCGTTGAATTGATTTGAATTAAAGGGGGAATACTGTAAAGTTCGACTAACCTCTTATATTCTTAGGAATGGTTTGTTCTTGTTCTGTTTGCAAATTAGCAACCTTAGCATTCAAACCAGATATTTCCAGTTCATCTGTAATTTATGAAAGAAAATATTATCTGATTAAATGACAACACGAAACATTTCGTAAATCGGATAAATTGATTGCGTGAAAATGATTAAAAAAATCAACATTTTATTTAAAAGATTAGGGCAAGCAGATTTAAATTTTCCCTGGAAGATGAAATACCAAATTATACTTATCACGACGGATGCTTGTTGTGGAGCAGAATCTACTTTTTCGTTTAAATTATATGACACCACTCCGGGTTTGTTGGGATAGATTTGCACAGTATCTTGTTTTCTGTGTTGTATTTTTTTTACCTTGTTGCTTGTCTTTTGGTCGTTTTGTTTTCTTGTCATTTCGTTCTCCACATATTTACTTGAATATTCTTTTTGTATCTTTTAATTTTCTTTTTTTTTCTATAATTTATTAACAAAAAATGCATTCGTACTTATTAATCGATTCATTTCAATTTTAATGTGTTATCATGCATGTTAAAACCCGCTGCATATTTTTGCGCCTGTTCCAAGTCAGGATCCTGATGTTCAGTAGTTGTCGTATGTTGATGTGGTTCATAAGTGATTCTCGTTTCTCTTAGCACTCATACCATATATTTTTATATCTATAAGCTCGGATCAAAAGAAGGTAATTTAAGATATAAAACTTTAAAATGGAAACCTCTATACATATTTTAGTTTTATTACAAAAGCAATTACATTTATTACATTCTATTGTCAGTAATACTTGTCATTAAGATCAACGCATAATTGTCACAATAATTATGTGTAAAAATATTTAAATGGTTATTTCAATGATCTATCTAAAGTTCTTATGTCAATTATTTAAAAACACATGTTGTCTGATTTTAGATCTTATGTTTAGATATAGACAATAATAGTGCATTGAGTTGACATATCAACGATATAAGGATGAGGCTTAGAAACGGGGAAATGCGAGACTGTGCCGAGCTATTTCCCCGTTTCGGGCCGAATCCTTATATCGTTGATATGTCAAGTCAATGCATTATTATTGTCTTTATACTGCAATCTAAAAAAAAAATATTTTCAATTGTTTTTTAATGCGTTAAGGTTATTTATTTGATTTAGATATTGGGGGAAATACCCTTTAAAAAGGCCTCACATCATGGTCGCGGAGAAATATACAACACATTGAAATTTACATTAACCTGTTGAAACACTCGATGGTGAACGAAATCGTTTGAGTATGGACTTAAATATCAAACTTAAGCATAAAACATAATGATTTATAGGTTGCAAACAAAAAATATTAACAAATTAAATATGTTTTTCGAATAATTGCAAAAGAAACAATGTTGAGTCGTTCCACGCCTCGTTGTATGTATTTGAAACAAGAACAGGTTGAAGAGGTCGTATAAATAATTCAATATTATTTCAGCAATTTCTATTTAAATATTCATGAGGAAAAGTGATATCGGGTCAGTGACTGTATATGACATAGAAATATACAGTCAACGCATTTTGACTACTCAAATATAACGAGTGCAGTATAAATATCTATTATATATCACTAAAATGAACTTTGTCGGTGACGGATAGGTGTAGTGTCATTGTATCGTATATTACAGTCAATTTACAGCATGAAAAGAAATGATTTTTTTTTTTATCAAAGAGAATAAATAGTATTTAAATGCTAGCAATTTCAATTATATCATTTGTTATTCACCGTTTCAAATAAAAAAACTTTTCTCAAGCAAGGATCTTGTCATTGATAAATTTAAATCATTTTCAAATGCTTAAGTGCATAAGCATGATAAAGGAAATTTACCGTTAATAGAACCTATCAAATTTTATTGAAATTATTATTGCCCCGCGTTACTACTTTGAAAATGAGAAGACCGTTATAAAGATTCAAAGTGCGATCAAACTACCTCAAAGCTTCCAGAGTGGAATTTGTTGCTCATTGATATACGTCAATATTATTTTTCGTCAGATAAAGATGACATGAGTGCCAATTTGCTTGTAAAACACACACAACAAAAAAATTGAATTAGATTTAACCTAAAGCCAAACTATTTATTCTGCTACTTGTCTGTTTCTAGACTTACTTACTTTGTTGACGCAGCTCATCAACACTATTGCTGACAGCGAATATATTTGATTGCATAATGGTTTCTCTTTCAACAAGGTCTTCCAATTGTTGAAGGTACAACTGTTCTGTTTCCGCATCTAGGCAGCGAGTTTTAACGTCTTCTACTCTTGACACATATTCTCTGTTCCGTTTATTTAGGTAAAATTCAAGTCTACGGGCAATTTCTATGAAAATTAAGAACCTATTCTCTAGTTCTAAGTCTGTGATGTTTGGATTCCTACTATGCACAATATCATTCCGTATACGTCTAATACGTTCGACATCATCTCCAATTGTAGTTTCTGTTGAAGTTGGTGGAATTCGGTTATCCCAACCTTGTGTTGGCGGTGGAACTAAATTCAAATTTCGTATTATCTTGTACATAAGAGCAACATCAAAATCAGCATATTGTTTTGTTCGGACAGTTGCTATGACACTTAATTCAAAGGCTTTCAGTGTATTGGACAGGTACGTGTTATTACGAATATGGCCATCTAGAAACGGGGGTGGCTCTTTTACAAAAAGCAATTCACGAAGTATATTTGGAAGTTCAGTCTGAGAGACTATGAATAATCTAACAAAGTTACTTCTGTTCACACTAGAGCCAGCGGATAAAGTCGAATTCCTCGCTCCCATGTTTTTGCTGCAGTCTAAATTTCAAATGGCAGTTTATTGTTCGGAAAATCATTAGATCTGGTGTGTCTTAAGTAATCACTAGCTTCAGTAGTACACTGTATCTTATCAATTTTGAAAATAATTATCGTAATTATAATAAACGATATGCGAGAATAATTATGCGTTTCTAAAAGGATGGAATTTCAACGACATAGCAATAAGGTTATCGTACACTAAAGATCCATAGCTAAATAAGAAATAGAAAATGATTTTAAAAAGTTACTCAAGTACTCTTGTGACAAAAAGGGATATTTAAAAATAAATTGTTAAAACACTGCTGCACCGTATACACAAATTGACATCCGTTGTGTATCACATGGAATACAGACGCAAGGGTGTTTAGATAAAGTGAGAATAGTAAGAGTCCTTTAACTCCTACATAAATTGTGATATAGATACAACAGTAAAATGATCAACTGTGTATGGCACATATGACAGAACCTCTTACCAAGAACGAACATGCATTGTCAACAGTCTGTTTTAAAATTGCCCATCAATGGAATACACACATGTGCATGAAAAGACTACTGTGTCAGGATAAGCCGAGAGTAAGAAATAATGTTTCTATGATACTCAGATTTCTTCAATACAGGAGTTCAATAGTTATATTTCGAATGAGCAAACACAAGTCCGAGTAACAACCTGAAACCTAGGGGAAAATCCATTATGAGCAGAAAACAACATAACAACTGAAACACTACTGTAACAACTAAAGCATTCGCCAACATATGTAGAAACGGTCTGTTGATAGAAATGTGCCTTATACTTGGGCAGGAAAGGCAGACCAGTACACACTTTGCTGGAAATCAACCCGATTCTGTAAGGAGGTTGTGAAAATTGATGTTTTGAAAAATAACAATTACGTATGGTCATCAAGACTCAGAAAGGATCAGCGAACATATGATTAGCTATATCTTTATGTTTTTTTTTTGTTTTATTTTGATGTTTTATGGAATTAATGTTTTCCGAGCCAACCTTAAACTTGATCATGTTTATGTACTACAGAAAAAACATGTCAACGGCATTATCACTCTTTGACGTTTATATTTATACTTGTTTCAAAAAGTATAATTTTTATTCTTTTTTAATGAAGCTTTGAAAACGGAATTGGGAAACAAAATTGAAATGAATACTTACGCAAGTTGCAACTCGTCGTATGAAGGTCGAACAACCAGGAATTAAAATACAGTATAGGTCTTTCAAAAGGTTTTAAATACACCTTGAGATAATACATGGTGAAAAAAACAATTAATCAAAAACTAGTTTAGAATTAAATATGACGTTTGATTTTTTCAGAAACAATGGTCTTATAATGGCGATGAAAAACGTCATAATGCAGTTGCCTTTAAATTAGTTATAATTTTCTTGAAACGTGCTTAACAAGTGCGTGTTTACACCAGAGACAAATACCTCAATGCCAAGACCCTCCCGCCTAAAAGTATTTAGCATCATACAATAAATTTGATAAATTACGTTATAAATTCATTCGTTAAAACTCGGCAAAATAAAAGCACGAAATAATTTCTGAATTGACTGGAACAGTTAACTGATCAAACAAAATAGATATTACACATAGTTATGAAAGGTACCAGGCTTATAATTTAATACGTCAGACGCGCGTTTCGTCTCCACGAGACTCACCAGTGACGCTCAGATCAAAATTCAGGTAAAAGGCATTGCTACCTTCC
Organism: Mytilus galloprovincialis; assembly: GCF_965363235.1. Taxonomy (NCBI): domain Eukaryota; kingdom Metazoa; phylum Mollusca; class Bivalvia; order Mytilida; family Mytilidae; genus Mytilus; species Mytilus galloprovincialis. Next base: position 44,711,108 of record NC_134842.1, on the reverse strand, counting down.
CTTGTTCTTAAATGTTGAATTTTACTCATGTTTTGGATTAAAAGAAACACATGCTATGCAACTGAGCAGTATGACGGTATCAGATGATCGATATTTAGATCAGGAAAGATTTCTGTGAATAGGATAAAACTTTTTTGTAAAATTTGTACAATCCCTAGATGAAATGAAGAATACGTAAATTTTTCATCCGGCTTTCGCTTATCGTTTGTTATGTATTAAAGAGAGTATACTGTAGACAAGGTAGATAATTCATAATTTACCTGTGTTACGATTGATAGTTTCTATTTATATCGTACACATTTTTACTGCAATGTTTAACTAACATATATATGAACCCGCTGTATTCGTCTTGTGTATTCATAATGCAGCAAGGAATCATTGAAAGCGAAATAATTTACCTGTACACACTTTGAGTCAAGCAGTGAACAACCGTTTATATATTAAGACATTTACATGTAATCGAAATTAATTAAGAATTAAACAAAAAATATTTACTCTCTCAAATGCATAAAACACGGTGAAAAAAACCCAAAACTTCAGATTTTTATTTTACTTTTTCCATCGAGGAATTTGGATTTTTCCGTCGTCAACAACTATTTTTAAAGTTTTGGTATACTCAATATCATAAAGTTTAACTCAGATTATGTTTTTACAAATTGAAACTTGCCATGGGTAGCAATACGGGTGCTTCATGTCGAACAGGATATGTTTACACTTCCACGCTCAATGGAACAGCTCATATATCTCAGGGTTTTTTTTTAGGGTTTGAAGGATTTTGAGGATTTTAGTTTTCTGTGTAGTATTTTGAGGGCTGTTTTTTAGGGTAAATATGTTAGTTTACCATCATTTTTTTTAATTTTTAGGTAAAACCGTATCGCCTCGAGTCAATAAGATTGTTTAGAATTTATCATCGTTTGTCCTAGAAAATATTTTCCGACTTCCCAACTCAAAAATTAAATTGTAATTTGTTAACTGATCATTTTGGATTCTTCCCAGTAAAACAACTTATGCACACATGTAAAATACATTTAAAAATAGATATTAAATTTTAAGTGACAATCTATAAGTTTTGAAGTGGGGAAATATTTTCTAATGAATTACGAAGATATAAGAATATGATGATATAATAGTAAATTTGGATGTAAACTGCTGTAAGACAATAGCACAAAAAATAAAAATAAAAAAAGTAAATAATCTAGAGGGCAATACTTAGTCCTCAGCTATAGAAATAACGAATATTTACAATAGCAAGCCTCTTATCCACCGAGTCCATTAAATTGTCGATTAAAAAATAAATAAAAAAATTAACACGTAACATTTTGAATCAAATCCCAAATCAGTATGAAGTATATATATTGCTCATTGTGAAAGGTCTTTTTGTGGTTACAGCTGTTTACCTTAGCTTCTATGTCATTCCGTGTCTGATGGAGATTTGATATGAAATAACAACTTATTGACAAAAAGTGACACCTTGATAGCGGTTGAAATTTGTACAGCAGTAACTGATTTATCCAACATTTCCGATTGGTAAATGGTGACATCCGTGTTGCTCTATCGTAAGTTTTCTGTGTTATATTTCGGTATCTTCGTTTTTTGTTTAATCAATGGTGTTGTCTGATTCGACCATTTTAATGAATCTATCTATTTACCTGCAATGGCCTGCTGTTCCATTAAGGAACATTGATTGAAACATTGTTTCATTTTCATCTGCAAAACAGGTGTGTGTTCTGATCTTGATAAATCGGCAAAGGATTCTAAAATATTCTAACTTTTGTTGCAGTTTACCCTTTAGTATGCGACAAATTGACAAACCATGAAACACAAGAGACTATAACAAAGCAAACATGAATTTAAGAATAGAATATGAGTCCTATGTCGTATGTCCTCATAACTGTTGTTGTACTATGATACTTCGTAGTCTTAGGAATAGAAAATTAAATATGAAACTTTTAAAAATTATTACATGTTTATAAGGTTACATTTATGAAAATGTAACTTCTATTGCTATGATAAAAATAAAAATAAAAATTGCAAAGGTCAATGATTTTGTTCGTCTTATATAAACCCTGACCATACGTAAAGAAACCTGATCCAAGAAACTCTGACGTTTTTTGTTTGATGTTATATTTGTTATTTTCATCGGATTTTGTCTAATGCGTAGTCCGTTTTTGTGTATGTTACATTTTAATGTTGTGTCGTTGTTCTCCTCTTATATTTAATGTGTTCCCCTCAGTTTTAGTTTGTTACCCAAATTTTGTTTTTTGTCCATAGATTTACGAGTTTTGAACAGCGGTATACTACTGTTGCCTTTATTTACACAAACAAACATGCACGGTCTAAAACGTTGTTTAAAGTGAAAGGGCGATGCTTATGATTAGTGGCTGTCGTTGATACCCTTTTTATCTTTAACAAAATAATGAAAAAATAAAACGTTTTTATAAGACTTTAAAACTGACCTTTTAATTTATATTACTTAAAATAATGAATAAAAAGGTAAGCATTAGCAGAAAAAAATTTGTAATGACACTACATGGATAAAACCAAACAATTATGTATATCTGACAAAGGTGAAACACAAGTTCGGCAATCATCTTTAAACAGCAATCAAATGTTATTGACATCATTCAAATACGGGATAGTTGACTATTTACTGCACACAACACAGCTTACTTTTGTTTTGTCTCCATAACAATGAAATAATAACAAAGTTTTTATTAGACTTTCAACATGTCACAAAATAATTTATAGATTTGTAAGGGTTAGCAGGCAAAATTTGTAATGCCACTACATGGGTAAAACCAAAGAGGTAGTAAGTCTGACATAAGTAAAAAAATCCAAGATCAGCAATCGTCTTTAAACAGCAATCAACTGTTATTGGCATCATTCAAAGAAGGGATAGTTGCCTATTTATTACACATAGCACAGCTCAATTTGGTTTTGTCTCCATAACAATGAAATAATAACAAAAGACTTTAAAAAAAGTGCCTTTTAATTTATATGTCACAAAATAATGAATGGAAAAGTAGGGGTTAGCAGGCAAATTTGTAATGACACTACATGGGTAAGACCGCAGAAGTAGTATGTCCGACAAAAGTAAAAAATCAAGATCGGCAATCATCTTTAAACAGCAATCAACTGTTATTGACATCATTCAAATACGGGATAGTTGACTATTTACTGCACACAACACAGCTCAATTTTGTTTTGTCTCTATACTTAGAACACGGAATGCTTCCACATTTGACTTCTACAAAATGAATAAGTCCGTGATTATAATTATGTGATCCGTAAAATTCCGGGTCTTTATCTGCACACACATATTCTGTTGTTACAAAGCCTTTCTCGTTCCTCGACGACACTAGAAACCCTGTATATTCCTTTGTCCATCCTGCATAGCATGATGTTCTACCAGGGATCATCACTGTTGTTTTGCCTTTTGTCAGACACACAGCACATGGTACATCTTTGTCATCGATGTGGTCTAAACTTTTACTTCTGTCAGTACCTAAAATAGATTTGCAATCTTAATGAGCGGCACTTTATAACAATATTGAGTTTGAATGTTTAACGTCAAAGAAGAAACCACGTTAGTTGGTGACATAGAAGTCTCAACAAGTCTTCATGATATAGGCGATACAATGTTTGTATAAACCTAGAGAAGACATCAAAAGATCAATATAGGATAAAAAAATTAATTCAAATAGGTCGTGTGTGTATGGGGTAAACCGCTGAAAGTTTTGTTTATTTGACATCGATTTTACATATATCAATATTATTGGTCAATAGATTTTGACAGAAAATGACAAAAATGGCAAAAGCAAATTACCATGAATCTATTTTAATTTTATCAAGTGACAACAAAAAAAATTGTGTCCAAATGATGTAAAACTTTGTATAGTTGGTTGAAAATGACTTTTAAGACAAATGTCGACAACTTTACGGTTGAGTGATTTTTGGAACAAATGCGAAGTAAGGGTTATTTTGAACGGACATTAACCGAGTTCACCGCTTTTCAACATACGAACCATTTTCACAATTTTGTCATTTAAAGGTTGACTAATGTCATGAATTTTCCCGCCATTATTGTTAAGAAATTGCAATAAACATCTGAGTAAATGCCAGGACTTTCTGACAACCAGCGACATGCAGTTTTGGGCATGATCCAATGAAGCCTTTCACAGCATACAATTACGAGAAAACTGAAGGTGTAGCCTCTTCAATAACCCAAATCATTCATAAATTCAACCAAAATGGATCATTTAATGATAAGCCACATCCCGGTGTACAAAAAACAAGAAACGATATCGACAGTGATGGCTGTCTAAAGGTCAGGAGAGTTCAATGGTGGTCACGGTAGAACCTTTGGAGCAATTTCAGGAAAGCACCATTTGCGCAGAAATGGTTAAAGAGCACCACAGTCTTTCTTTAGTGAGATCTAAACGGCCGTCTGGCGTAAACATCGAATTCTGTAAACCAAAAATCATTCATTATGTACCAAAAACATTACGCTGTGCCCGATTGTACAATGACTATCACTATCGATATAGAATATCCTAGTGACTATAATATAAAATAACAATGCAATTTGATCAACACTGTTAAATAAAGGTGAACTGTCTTTAAGTTAATAATTGCGTACTATTTGCAACAGGCTTAACAATACAGTTATACAAGATCATACAAAAGGTGTGTTGCTTCATACCTGTTAATTCCCAACCGATGCCATAAAGAAGTCCAGGACTGCTATTCCAATCTGCAGGGACAGAACCCGGTTGGGGATTACTGGTTAGACACAAATAATTGGATCCACTTCCTTGTGCCTTATGCGTAGGACCAGCCATATATCCTAAAATAAATATATAATCTCTTAAGAAATGTGCTTGAAAACCACGAATAATACGCACAATAACAAAAACAAAAACACATATGAAGAATACAATTTTCTGCAAATTGTCATTGAAAAAGAAGGATTAAAACACTACAGAAACATATTGCACCATTATAACTCTTGTATTGCGATATCTTCCAGCTTTCAGTAGTTACATGTAATTATATAAAAAAAAATCGGCAAGCTTCGTGTTTCATGTGTTTTAAATATTAAAATTTAGTTGTCTCGACGTGAGAAATATCACAACACACTTGTTGCAGTGATGTATTCTATATTTTCTATCCTTATATATAATATACACTTCTGATCTCTTTACTTTATACTAGAACACACCCGTGATATCACGGGTCCGTGACTGAATTAAAGTATATAACTATGTGCAAGCCTTATTTTAGTATTATTATTGTCATCTGATGAAGTCATGCCGATTATAAGATACAGTTTTTCTCTGTTTTCAAGTCTTTCTGTTTGAACCCGTCGAACTGAAACAATAATATTAATTATTTGGAAAACAAAAGGTCCTGGAATGGAGTATTTTTTAATCAACAGCATTGTCCTATATAAGTTATAAATAAAGTTGAATTCTTTGCTTCGCTGTTTTACGTCATGCCCACTAACAAATTGAAAACTGTACCTATACGCCTTATTTTAGTCCAGATTTTTAGTATTCGTATTGTTATCTTAGAAAGTCTTACTGATTAAAATACTACAAAAGGTAACAATTTGACAATTTAGTAGTGTCAACCCTGTGGTTATGACCCGTGTATATAGCATATTAATCCTGAATACAACGTTTGGTGGTGCGCCTGTCAGATGCGGAACGTACAGATAAGGTAATAGGTAACAGTTAACTGGACCCCTGCTGTTGTTTCAATCTTATCTACACAAACAACAGGTCAGCGCTAATATAAGACAGCCACGATTAAGGCGGTACCGTTATCTCTCGTTAATTACGAGAGTTGATAGTTATAAACATTGAAAATGGCGCCGAACAAGTAATAATGACTCCTCGTAAAATTGGAAAGAATATATGTACTGTATGCAAGATTGTTGATTTACCAAATGGATCGACTTGGAGACACCTAAATTCTGATGCAGGTCTTAAGAAAAATTTGTCAACATTGCTTCTGAAATACGGCGAAATAGATGTTTTGGAAGGTGTCGTTTGTAGAAACTGTGAAAGAAAACTACTGAGTTTAGACAAACAAGTTTCAGAATTTAGGTCAAAATGCAATGAAAAGTTAGATTTAGTAGGTGGTAAACGTTGCATGTCAGAACATTTATCTAAGGCAACAAAAAGACGGAGTGAGTCGATAGAAGTAAGAGCGAAAACTGAACTTTTCCCAAATACTCCTGATAGTGGAATAGAGGATAAAGAAAATGACAGTTCTGTGCTGAATGTTATCCCAACAACTCCTAGGCTGATTTTTTTCTAACTCTTCAGATTCTGGATATGTTACATTATTAACACCTATTCTTCCAAAACCAAGTTTCCAGAGTTATACATGTAGTACAACCCCTGGCACCATAGACAAAGCAGACAACAACAAAAGTACAGTGCAAAGTAAATGGTAAGTTCAATTCTTTAATGTTACAGTTTTGTAACTATATTATCCATCTTAAGAAAACAGGACTGTACTGCCCCTCAAACTTTAAAACCTTAAATTTCATGTTTGTTTAAATTGGGGCCCTTTTAATAAATGTTTAAAAGTCACCAATACAATGTACATGTGTCTGTGTTAATATTAAAGTTTCGGGTCTTATTCCGTCAGTACAAATTTGTGTTATTGGGATAATAATGGTCATTCATGTTAACTTTATACAATGTACATATATCTTGCTGTTCGGTGTGAGCATTTTTTTAAGGCTCCTTGTTGAAGGCGGTACCGTAATGAAAATTGCTTTCTTTTAATACATCGCGTCATGGATGAAGAGTTGTGTTATTGTAACTCATACCACATCTTATTATTTATGTTATTTGTACCTAATACAGAAAATATTTTTTTTTATATATATACATGTACATGTATATTTTTTTTATAACTGCATGACATGTCATGTCTGAATCATGTATGTAAATGTACAGTGTACTTGTAAATCCCCATTTCCATTCTCAATTTTATGTATCTGAATATTTTAAACTGATATCGTACCTTATTATTTATATGTATTTTTTAATTTAAATTACAGTATAACATCAACTCCAAAACCAGAAAACAGAGGTTCAGAATTAAAGTTAAGCAAAAAACATGATGATGAGTTGCCACTTCAAGAGCACAACTATGCAAGCAGTGCTTCAGAGAAATTCAACAGAAAGAAAGCATGTTCCAGAAAGAAAAAAAAAACTTCTCAATCATCGATGAAAACAACAGAAAATAACAATTTACACAAGAAATTATTTGAACAACCAGAAATTTGTGACGTTTTGTCTTCTGAGGAATTCTCAACTGTTATTTCTGTTTTGCCAACAAGATCACGGAAAACTTTTGTCTACACCATATTACAATTTGCTGAAATTAAAACTCTTGTGAAAGAAGAACTGTTATCTGAGTTGTCAAAAGAACACAAAATATTGAAAAACAGAAAGCATGGAAAAATAAGTACATTAATGACAAAGGATTTTGAAGACTTAAAACAGTTTACTTGGGACAGTATTGTAAATGAGGCAGTGACAGAATTCCCTCTTCTTGTTGATGTTTTGCTGGCATTTTTAGTCCCTGACAGTTTGGAACACAAGACTAAAGTAGAACGAGTTGCATCTCTAACTCCAAGAATTGGTTTTTTGTATTCCGTTCTTGCACAGGGCAGAAATCATGAACTGAGTAAGGTGCAGAGAGTTATAAGCATCAACCTGTTTGACAACCTGTGTGATCAAAAGGTAATTTATTTGCTATATATATGCATGTATGACTTGTTGATTTTAATTGAATGGTTAACATGGTTAAAAAAATGTTTGTTTAAAAATTCATGAAAGTGAAACAGTGTGATGACTAATCTTAGTTTTTCAGTAACACACATGCATGTATATCAATCTAACAGGAAATCAAAATTCAATAATATTTGAACAAAATTGAGTTCTGAAATTTTGAAATACAATTTCTTTCAATTGTCAGATCAAAATTGTATAAACATGTAATTTGGACTTTAGGTTGGGTAAAAAGAGAATATAAAACAAACATTTTTTTTCTCAGTTATTATTATACCTGATACAATGTATGTGAACCTGCTTGAAAATTTAACCCATTGCCCTTTTGAAATGTTTTAACTCACCAAATCAAAAATTTTTATTCAGATGATTACATTCATACATGTACAATGTATATTTATACATGTACATGTATGCTCAACAGTAAGTACTAGTCAGGACAGAAAATTAAACAGAAAAAGCTCAGTAAAATAAAAAAATAAATTGCAAAATCCATATAAATAATATATAACAAGGTTTATAGTTAACATGGTTATGTTATCTAATATTTTATCTGTTAAGTAATTTATTCATATTTGACATATATATTTAAAACAAATATCATGCTCCTACACAACACATGTACATGTAGCTTGATTCAGGTACGTTAATTAAAAAACAGCATGAGATCACATCTGGTTTTTGCATGTCTGTCCTTGGCTTAAAACTGTCATGACTGACACAATGTCTCTTAAAGTTATCAACCTCAGTATGTACATGTATGATAGTATGTAATGGTAATATTAAAACATAAGAAAATGTGGTACTATATTTACAAAAATGTAGCTAGTGTATGATTGCCAATGCAACAACATTCCTTCACTAACCTAAATATACAGTCATAAATTGTGGTGTGGCCTTTCCTGGACCAAATTCATTATTCTCCACATTTTTCTCAAGATTGTATTACAAATTCACAAAAATCAACTAACAGAAAAGATTTTCACAGAATAAAGACTGGCGGTCTTGTGCTAAATTTGAAGACTTATTATAAAAGCGAAAGCAATTACAGGTCAAGCTATGAACATGATGAAAGGCTTTATTAAAAATGACTGATGTAAAAAATCATATCATACATGTATATATATAAAACTATAAATTTAGAAATAATTAATTTTCCTGATAAATAATTAAATATTGCAATGCAGAATAAAAGTTTAAACTTGCAAGCATACATATCAGGCACGGATCCAGAGGGGGGGGGGGGGGTTCCAGGGGTTGGAACCCCCACCTTTTTTTGGGACGATCAATGTATTTGAATGGGAACATGTGATTGGAAGCCTTTTTAAAATGGCTGGATCCACCCCTGCATATATTTGTTTTCCCTTCATGTACAATTTTATACAATGTTCATGTTGTATCTGACTTTTGAGAGTTCATTAATGCTTGCCAATATTTGTTTGCTTGCACAAATATATGGAAAGCAGATAACACACAACACAAGCACAATATTATTTGGTTTGAGTCAAAGTGTTTACACATTTTTAATATTTTTATTCGTTGATTTGCACATTAACCATATTGTTAACAGCATTGCATGTAACATTCTCCAGTATGCTGATTATTTTTCAGGGACTGAATGCATGTATGAAAATTGAAGTTTTATTCATTCAAGCATGAATCAAAGAATATGAAACAGGAGTGAAGAAGTATGTATTTCTGTAAATTGAATGCATTAAAATATTATTTAAGCAGTAATTTAAGGTCATGTAGCCATAATTTTGAGGTATATATTGTACATAATAGAAGGCATTTTTATGCAGTTTTTTTTTAACACTAAATTAAACTACAGCTGGCAACCATGAATTATAATTTTATTCTGATAGGACAATAAATGTCAAAGGTAATTTGAGTACCTATGTCAATTATTTTTAAATGAAGCTTTACATACAAAGCATTTGAATGACTACAAACATGTAATGTACATAGTGGAATTAAATGACTATTGTTTTAATGTGGAATGGGTGAACATGTCGAACACAAGATTTATACACTGTAATACAGAAGTAAAGGTTATGGAGGTGCAACTTGCATGGCACACAGAGAAACATTTAAATTGCATTGATATTAAGAGTAAGAACACTGAATAAGTTAAAATAAGTTCAAATATGAAAGAATATTTTCAAATAAAAAGTAGTAGACACAAAAAAATAAAAAGGGGGGAGGTCCACTACACAAGCGCCTGTGGTTGAAACAGCCTATTCACCTGTGCAAATAGAATGAATATGAAAAATGTTGTCAAGTTGTTTTCATTGGTATAAAATCATTTTTAACAAGTGAATTTCTCTTCAACAGGTATTTGACAGATTGCAACCTATAGGTGTCTGTTTGAGCTATGGTCATGGTTTGACCATATTAGACAAATTTTCTGGAAATTTCAACTCCGCTGTCATTGATGCTCTGAAAGATGAGAAAAGAATTCGCTTGGTAGGAGACAACATCAATTGGAAGACAAATGTACACGACGAGAGGCAAGACAACCATGGTAAAATGCATCATGCTTTTGGATCCGCTGTGATTGTTCAGACCCTAACTTTTGACAATATAAGCAGAATTAAACCTCAAAAACTTTTCTATGAAGTAGACCACCAGCTTTTCCTTCCTTCGTCGGAAGATTGGAAGCATATCAAGGAGGAATATGCCATACATATGCTTCATGTTGCCTTCAAACATATTCCCTACTTTAAAATTTTTGAAAAATTAATAACAAAACAGATTGTTGGTAAATTTAGTGAGCAATTGAAGAAGAAAAACAAGGTTGTTCCTTTACCCGTGCTCCATTTAAATGAACAGAAATATGATGATGTTGTTCAGATTATGGACTATTACGAAAATTTTCTAAGTGACACTTATGAAAAAGCTGGATTGGACTTTAACAACAATACACACGTTCATTGCGGTGGTGACCAGTTGACGCGTGAGCGGTATTCTGGAGCAAAAAGATTAAGATCAGGAGCTGCCACACCATCCAATAGAATCGAACATTTATCGCCAATAACTTTTGAATTATTTCACATGCAAATGAACTATGTTAAATTAATATTCAAACGTTTGTATAGCGAAGAAGGACTTCAGGAACAAGGCACCCTAAAATGTGAGGCAAATAGGGTTCTAAGAACAAGTCTGAATCCAAATGTAAATGACCATTTTGATGCAGATAAGGACTTTATCGTGTCATTCACAGATTCCTATATTGTTGAGGCCATTACCCATTTTTTTGATATGGAAAGTCTTTTTTCTGCACCTAGAAAAAATGTATTGCCTGACAATGTCTGTACAGAGGATCAAAAGAAGGAATGGGTGATGGATATGTTCCAAAAAATTGTTGAAAAGTATGTGTGGGATAAGGAGAATAAACAAAACCAAGAGGATAATGTTGAAGGTATGTTAAAATACATAAAAAGTTTACAGTAATCGAGAAATGGAAGTTTGTTTCCTAACTTCTTAATTTGAGCTCTTACGGTTTTATTCAAAGTCTTGAAATCAGTGGTACATCATACATTTTGTAGCTTCTTTGAAATCAGTGGTACATTATACATTTTGTAGCTTCTTATAGTGAAATTTTGATATTTAATTGATCAGTAAACAAAATGGGCAAATGGTTAACATGTTAATACAGAAACAAATATTTTGAGAAATTGAAAAAAATTAATTGAATATTTAATAAATATTATATTCTGAATAGGAATTGTGATTTTATTAAAATCAGTGTACCATGTTTATTCTTATTCAATTGCAATGTTGTGATGATAAAAAAAAACTCAAAATAGGAAGATGAAGAAAAGGAAAAAAAATTTCAACATGTTCAATGTAAATTGATTATTTTATTTTACACTTTTTATAATTTGGGTAAATGTTCAACATTGTGTATATGATTGTTATAAATCTAGTTTGAGAATTTGTGTCATATAGGTGAACTTGCCCCTTTAATAAATTTTTACAAATAATTTTATCATTTCAGTTGATGGTGTTGTCATTCCAATTCAACTGAGTAATGGAAAGAGACGGTCCTATGTCATTAAAAAGGCACAGAAATCACAAACACAACAAGAAGACAAAGTAAAAAGTTATGGACATTTATGTCTTGAACTTGGGTTACAGTTCAAGGCAATACTGGATCTTTGCAAACTGCCAGATAGGGATCGTGGTCTACGACTATTGAAAGTTTGCATGATACATTTCAAGGCAAACAACAACTTGTCAAAGTATGCCTATGAAATTTTAAGACTATTGGTCCATCAGTTGTGCATATTGTCAGAGCAGGAGGCACATGAAGAGTTTTATGGACTCTTCGTTAACACCAAAGGGAAAATAGACAGCCATATACCATGTGATTTACAAATGGAATACATTGTGAAGTCCGTAAAACGTAATATCAAACACATGTTTTCAAACAAGACTGATAAAAACATAACGACAAGAACAAGTGCTCTTCCAGCAATAAAGGATATAGCTGAAAATTTTGACAAAACTTCAGGAGTAATCATCCGTTGTAAAAAACATTCCAGTGTTGATGCCATCAAGGATGAATTGGACATAATATTCGACCTGCAAAATGTTAATCCTTTTACTTTTACAGCAGGCAGATCTCATGACTCATTTAAAACAATTTCTAGTAGAATGGACAAGCTCTTGGATGTGCATCATTTTCATTCTTGGATAGAAACCAATGTATACAAACATGCTACTGAACTCGGAAATTAATTCTCCTCTCATCATGCTAACTTTAAATTTTTTTTATATGTTATCAATATGCATGTAATTTACAAGATATAGATAAAGATATAAAGAATAGATCTATATGTTTTTTTAAAATGTGATAAAATTTCTTTTGTTTATCCAAGATCCTCTCTTTTTCAAATCATTTTTTTTCTAAAAAAGTTATCTTAATAAATGAGGTTTATTCCTCGGTGTGGTGGGTTTTTTTTTTTGGGGGGGGGGCATGTTTCCGCACTGCAGCTATATATACTGTTTTTGTTTTTTGTTGGCATTCGGTTGACTTTGTATATTTTGGTTAGGTTGATGTCTCTTTGGCACATCCCCAGTTCAATTTTTTCATTGTCTTTATACTATATGACTTGACATTTCTTTATTAAATGCAGAAAAAATACTTTTCATCACCTTAATGTTTTTTTTCTCTCCAGCATTAGCTAGTCATGTTAGTGCATGAATTATAAAAACTAATCAATTGGTTAAGCCTAAAACCATATCTATAAAACTGGTGGTCTGCAAAGAACAATAATAAATAATGATGATTAATTAAGATTTTAATAGTTTGAATTGTTTAGCACAATACTTTGAACAATGATTGAAATGTTTTCTGCAATTTCTGGACCAATTTTAGGGTATTGTTCTAGTATTATGGTACCAGAAACATAGGCTTGATAGTTCTCAGATATCAAATTTGCAAGCTCTTTGGTGAGACCTGTATAAATTGCTGCATTTGGCATGTTAAGACATTCGTTTTCAGATTCAAAATAGTCAATAATAGTTGCTAATATTGAACCTTTTAAACCAACATCAGTAGCAGATAGTGGCACATCAATGGTACTGTCTGTTTGTTCCATTTCACTTGGAATTTCAGTTTTTGTTTCAGAACACTGATTACATGTGCATTCCATTTCACATAAATCACAACATTCATGCTTGAAATTCATTTCACTGAATTCACAACCAAAATGTTCACATAAATAGGCACGTCGACAAGTTTTTGAATTGCAATAGTCTCGCATTCCATCTGTCATACCAGGAACAGCTTGTGAAATATCAGACTTGTTATAATACAAAATAGCTGTTGATGATTTACCATCTCTTCCAGCTCTACCTATTTCTTGTATGTATACTGAAATGAAAATAAAATTAACATGTTTTATTGTTATCTATCATTGTTTATGTTTGCATACATGTAAAAACACATGTATAAAGGTTAATTTCAATTAATTAAGAACATTCCAAATTTTGAAAAGTTGAGAAGGGGTTTTACTGGTAGATTTAAAATTTTTTGTATAAAACAATAAATTTATACAAAATCTGATAAATGGACATTCCAATACTGTATTACAGTATTTAATATTTTTTTTTAGTATAAATTGATGAATTTAATTGTACATATGTATAGACATTGTATGTATATATTTGTTTATAATTATTTATTGCTTTTTTTTTTGTACCACTGAATTATGATGTTTTGAAATACATTCATGTATATATATATATATATTAAAAACTATAATATATGCAAGTTACTTGTCTGTTTGTTCTCAATTTTATCGTAAACTTGTAAGGTGTACAGGTCGAAAATGAGGCTTTATTTTTGTTTCAGTGTGATATCTGAAGAATATACAGTAAAAGGACAAAATCCAATTTTCAATAAAATTCATCCTCAGTGATCAGTGAAATTTGAAATCTTATTATAGACTAATTAATTTGCAATTGTATTTGAAACATACTTTCTAGTGTTTTTGGAACTCCAGCATGAATAACCCTTCTGACATTTGGTGAATCTGTTCCCATACTAAATGCTTCGGTTGCAAAAAGCAGTTTAAGGTGACTTCCAGGACTTGCCATGTCGCTCAAAACTTTGCTCTTCATCTAGAAAATAGAAAAAATAGAAATATTTGAAATTTATCATACTGCAATAACACCAAAAAAATTATGGGTACATGTACATTGTCAGACTGATGCAATATTATACACCTGTATTTACAATATAAAAACCAAAAAATAGTATGATTGCTGAAGTGACAACTCTTAATCTCAGACTAAATGAGTATCAGTACAGTTACATGTTTGTTGTACTTGTTCAGTTTCAAAATTGTTGATGGTGTGGTACAAAAACGAACATAATACAGACAGGCTTGACAGAGCTGCCGTTCATTTTAAATCTCAATGTACATGAAACTATATATTATATTAATATAGCTATATAGAATTATACATTTACGGGTCAGCTTTGAAAGTAATTTTGATTTGTCATATTTGATTTAAAATCTTGTTTTAAAATTAATGGTGTGATACAGTGGGTGACTGGACAGACCCAGCTGAACATGCATGTACATGCATAAATGGAGCCTGGAAAAGAAATATAATTTTAGCAATTAAAATGTTTTATAATTTCTTATTTTGATGAAATGGGACAGAAACCTTAAATTTCTTTTGAACTTGAATAGTTTCTTAATGACACCAAAGAAACTTATAAGACATTTACCTCTGATGTACATGGGCTGTGAAACTGGGCAACCCATTTCTCAATATTGTCCTCTTTGTCTCCATTTTTCAACGGCCTGACCACTTCCTCATAACCATAGCCACACCAATTTATTTTTGAATAAACTATTGTCCTATCAAAACGTGACTTGTCTGCCCGTAGTTCATCAACTAATGGTTGGTAGATAAAATCATAAGACTGCTGGACAGTGTTTTTTCCACCACATCCAGCTGGTCTTTTGACCAATGTCAATTTTATATTTGGTCGGTCCATTGATGATTGGACAGTCAATGCACTCTTCATTCCAAGCTGCTTTCTTATTTCATTTTGCATTTTGGTTGTAGCAGTTGCAGTCAAAGCCAAAATTTTTGCATTTGGAAACATTGACCTCAGCTTTACAAGTTCAGTGAATTTTCCCCTGAATCCATGACCCCATTGAACTACACAGTGAGCTTCATCCACAACTATATGTGAGATTTTACTCTGCCATTTCTCTGACTTAAAAAGTCCAAACACAGCTTTGTCAATAAACTGTTCTGGGTGACCCAAGATGTAAGAAAAATTGCAACTTTTCAATTTTTCAATGTCAGCTTGACAGTTCTCAGATAATACACCAGTTTTTAAGCAACGTACAATATCTGAGTTCAAATGTACAGCTTTATCTCCATAGCGAACTAACTGTTCCTCTATGATAGAATTCAGCGGAGAAATTACCAGAATAGATGAATTTCTGAAATACGGTAGTGTCTCAAATATTAATGATTTTCCATATCCTGTAGGTAAAACGGCTAATGTGTCCCGAATCAACGCTTCTCTGATACACAGAAACTGAGCTGGTTTCAAAATTCTAAATTCAGTGCCCCTTAATTTGTTGATGGTCGCCAAAACTAACTTTATTTCATTTACGAGAATTATTTTCTTTTCAAAGTCAGCCATGTTTATCTAGGACGCTACGTATCGGAATATCTCTAGAGTCACTGAAAAATCAATTGACCAATGCGATGGTCTAATCAGCCGATATCAATTTACCACTGACCCGTTGTTTGTGTCGAAGTATCAATCAGCGGGTGGCCAGTTAAAGGTAACAGGTGAATATACTATTGGTATCGGTAGCGGACTCGACCCGGAACTTCTTAATTGTTGGCAATATTAATTACTTGGAAAACAAAAGGGCCTGGAGTGGTGTAATTTTTAATCTACACCTTTGTACTATATTAGTTATATATAAAGTTGAATTCTGTGATTCGTCGTTTTTACGTGATGACGGCTAACAAATTGGACCTCGTAATTTTAGTATTATAGATACATCATGTATAACTAAAAGTGGTCCTACAAATATCGCATTAAACCTTTTTATTTATCATGCAAGAAAGCCCAATTCCACTCTTTACATCCATTATTATATGTGTAATAGATGAATTCCCCATTTCCTTTGTTTTTCTATTATTCTAAATTTTCTTTGCATCTCTCTGCCTTTCTTTGTAAGAAAAATTTAATGAATAGGTTGTTCTTACATACCTTTATATACTAATGACGAAAGTGTTCCATCACATGATTGTCGGCCCCATCTAACAAATGTATTGCCATTAAAGCTTTCGTCTACAAATTAAAAAAAAACACAGTTAGATATCAGCATTGTAGAAATATCATTTTTATCTGCAAACGGCAGTTTTGGAGTAACATAAAGGGATATCATCAACTTTTTTCACAGATTATTTTTTCTTCTTCTTCCAATTAATCCATACAAAACATGAAAAACAAGTTCTTAATTGTTTCAGTCAAAGCAGACAAATAATAGTAAACATGACACAACATATAAAAATAAAGAGTAAGCAACACGAACCCCACAAAAACGTACAAACAATTTTAGTATCGCTTTAATGTTCCAGTAAATGGACAAAAAAAAAACCATTAATTTCGTTGTTGCAGAATATAAAGAAATTTTGGGGATATCATTGTTGGTAATACAAAAAGAACATAACGTCTCTTTATTGGTTGAATTTCCGTTGTTTGGGACAGTTTCAACCATTCAGAATGATTTGGTGTGTGTTTTTTTTTTATTTTTTAAATATTACTGATAATGCTTTATATTATGATAGGCGGATTATTTTGAAAATAGTAAAACGGAATTAAAGATATGTTACTAGTATTATGTTAAATATCCTGCTGTTATTGCATTACATGTCTTACCTTTAATTTTAGCTATTTCTACCTTCAGTGCTTTATTTTCATTTTCCAATGCATCTATTCTCCTTTGAACTATTTTGTACTCTGGGAACAAATCTAAAACAGTTTCTGTTCCCTGGCATATTACAAGAAAACATAATAATAGACATTGGGACTGCATTGTTTTAACTTCCACTCGAAACGATTGATACGAATGGACACACTAATTTTTGTTATAGGCTTGAAGATTATAACAAACTACAGATGCTTCCTGTTTACGTCACTTAATGTAAATGAATATTCATATCTACTTACATGTAAATGAATATTCATATCTACTTACATGTAAATGAATATTCATATCTACTTACATGTATCAATATCAAGTATCAATCACATCCTTTAAGAATTTCGTTGCGGTTGCAAAAATTTCCTTCCATTACGCTATTGTGATACATATATTTCCAATATTGGTTAGCAACAATTTAAAAAAAAAAAGCAAGGATACACAAAGTGGACAAATAAAAAAATCATAAGTGGACGACAAAAGGCATAAAATTTCATAAGAATGGCATGGAATCTGATAATCAAATATTGAAGTGATTCGGTTACAATAGATATATCAAAGTAGAAGGTTAAATAAAACTATTTTCTCCCCCTGAATTGAAAGTCGCAGAGTATTATAAATATTAATCATAAGTCAAATGTTTGCAAAACATCAAAGAAAGTTTTAGTAAACTCATCATAAATACCAGAATATGCAATCTCGAAAAAAGTAAAAATTTCCCTAGGAATTACACAACATATTTGTAAATATCCACCAAAGGAAGTTTGTTTTCAAAGACACGTTGGTTTTAGATCCCTGACGGAAAAGGGCTTCAGTATCCGCAAATTTGATATAATTTATATTTTCAATCTTAAACTAAGGCAGGTAATTTAACCAGAAGGGCCAAAGTCACGTTGTGCAAATCATATGAATAAAGTACCTTTGATTTTGCCATATGTTAGATATCAGAAGATATGGTATGAGTTCATAGGAGACAACTCTCCATCTAAGTCATAAATTATTAAAGTAAAC
Organism: Mytilus galloprovincialis; assembly: GCF_965363235.1. Classification (NCBI taxonomy): domain Eukaryota; kingdom Metazoa; phylum Mollusca; class Bivalvia; order Mytilida; family Mytilidae; genus Mytilus; species Mytilus galloprovincialis. Next base: position 44,692,804 of record NC_134842.1, on the reverse strand, counting down.
AATAAAAGGTCAAAGTACGGCATTCAACTCACGCCGAACAGCAAGTTATTAAGGACCCTGAACAATTACTATTGTTAAAACATTCAAACAGGAAAACCAAAGGTCTAATCTATATTAAAAAAAACGAGAAACGAGAAACACCACTTAATATGAACTCTTACTACTTAACTACAAAAAACATACTATTATACACATGCATAACAATACATTACGGATTACAAATGTGTCGGGTTTTGTGATTGGATAACACCACTGAAATGTCAGTATATACACGGATTAAAAATGTGTCGATTTTTGTGATTGGATAACAACACAGAGATTTCATTATATATTCAATAAACTGCCGGGGTATATACGACGTTTATTTTTTTTTTATCCCCAATTAGAATCCAAAAACGTCATCATAACACCTGTTACTATGTGATGTAGTCAAAAGCTATACAGATCACTTAAGCATGTCAGAGGCTCACAGAGGGACAATAATGACGTGCATCCGTCATTGAAATACATTTTGATACAAAATAATCAATAGATGGAGTGTTTTTAACGAATGTTTTACATAGAGAGAATGAGTAAGTGAAATAGAATTTGGCTTCCCAATTCTGAGAGGACGTGGCTGTTTTATCATGTTTATCTATTATATATGTTTTTTATAAATATTTACTGTTTGCAAAATTATGAATTATTCTAAACAATAAGGATGTTCTTATCCCAGACAGAAAACCCTTGCCGTATTAGGGACAACTTCTTGGAACTTTTCGTCCTCAATGTTTTTCAACTTTGTACTTGTTTTGGCTTTCGAACTTTTTTCATCAGAGCGTCACTGGTTAGTCTTGTGTGGACGCAATGCGCGTCTGTCGTATTAAATTTTAAACCTGGTACATTTTACAAGCTATTATGTGTGTGTTTCTATGTGCTATATGTTCTCCCATTTATTTGTATTGTAGTCCTGTCATATTATGTTGTCATTTTAATGTTATATTTAACATTGCCACAAAACCAGGTTCAACCCACCATTTTTTTCTTAAAATGTCCTGTACCAAGTCAGGAAAATGGCCATTGTTATATGATAGTTCGTTTCTGTGTGTGTTACATTTTAATGTTGTGTTTCTGTTGTGTCGTAGTTCTCCTGTTATAGATGATGTGTTTCCCTCAGATTTAGTTTGTAACCCGGGTTTGTTTTTTTCTTAATCGATTTATGAATTTCGAACAGCGTTATACTAATGTTGCCTTTATTTGCATTTACATATACCATGTAAATACTGACCAGTCAAATATAATGTTTAATACTCTAAAATCTAAAACGTGTATACGTTCTACAGAAATGAATGTCAAACCATACAGAAAAGACCTCAATCAACAATACAAAGACTCAGGGAAATATATGAATTAATCTAATAATTATAATATACACTAAGTTATTAGGTGCTTTTTCCGGTACATGTAACGAAAATTATCTGTCAATTATGCTGGATACGTAGAGTAAGCGTTGTTCATGTTCGTCTGACAAGGTTCATCTAACATTGAAACGATTTGTTTTTCAGACACTATTAGTAATAGTTCAGCTATTATGTGAACCTAATACGATGGAAACAAGTGTCAAAACTGCACATGATGATCTTTAATCAGATAATACATTTCAATCGTATTTTTACATGCAGTGTAATTTTGAATTAAAATTACGCTTCTTTATATACCTATATGGAGTCGTTTTCTTTCAGATCGACAGGTCGTTCTTTTGAAGAATCAACCTAGGCGATACCAAGTTTCAATGAAATTTGCTTCAAAGCATAAACAATGACCTGTGTTAGGTCATTACTTTCCCTGGTTAAAATGAAAATATAATGTACTTTAACATGTAATTCATTTAAAACTCATCGTTTGTTGTTGCGTGTTTGGGGTTTACTTTTTCAATTTGCAGCTTTATAGATCTTAGATAGAAACAACCGTTAATGTTCCCTGTGTTAATCAAACTGAAATAACAAAAAGTGTCGTTGACACTCAATTTAACTTTCGAACTAAATAATGTGAATTTGTCTTGCTGTATACCACACCTCGGGGTGTCGGGTTTGCCTAAAGAAAGACCTCCCTCCGGTCGATCGTTCGTTTTGATCAATTCTGACAGCCATTAGTGTGTTCTATAACAAGAAGTATTTTTAAATATGCATAATCTATAACATAATTTGGAATTAAACTAAATGTTTATAAAAAGTCACCACATATATGAATTGTTACCAAATGAATGTAAAGTAATTACTAGTAATGTGTGTATAAGTCTGAGGCCAATTTAAACATAAACACATGTGGTACGAATTCGAATGTCAATAAAATACATGTTTTATTGACATTCGTACCACATCTGTCTGTATAATGTTATACACAAGACAGCGTATGATGTGGATATGCTTTATCAAGAATGTAGTCTTCATATTATTGAGGAAGTCAATGATGTAAAATATTCCACAAAGAGGGGATTTACATCTATTGGTTAGTTTTGTGTGTCTGTTACTAAGCACAAAACGTTTTAAGGTTTTATAAATTTGAAATGTTATCCCTCACTAACGCTCATGTAAAAAAATATAAGTATAACGGATGAGGTATTTTTTTTCAATTTGGGTTAGTGTTGCTAATAAACCAGATAAGTGAGTATTCATGTAACTGTTCACTTCATAATCGGAACGGCTGGTTTCTAAAACGATTTTCATCATCAAAATTACAATGGCTGTCTTATTCATGTTATTAAATTCCGTTCGCAATTTCGTAAAATTTTCTACATTAACGATCGGAATAAAAAGATATTGACATATATTGTGTCTACCCAAAATAAAATGAACATAAAACATGTAGAGAATGGCATAAACTAATCATTTATTTAATATACAAATTTGTTGTAAAGAATCTGCACTTTAATGATCTGAAAAACATTGGTAAACATACGAGTTGGCTGAGGTAACAACATGGGTTAGGGTTTGGCCCATATCGATATTTTTTACAAAAAATATTCGTTTAATGTGCAATTCCTGAAAAACATATCGATTTCGACACTTCAATTACATAACAGTAACAACCTAACAGCGAGTTCTGAACTAAAGTGCATAAAGCGTAAATCTTTTTTCAGTTATCAATCAAATTAAAATTAGTTTGAAGAGATTTTTTTTTACATTGACAGCTAGGGCATTTTTACGAGACTCTGAAACCAATTTGTTTGTTTTCTATTGCATGTCTCTGCTTTATGTGAACATTTTTCTTATTTCTCATGACCATATGACAATAAAATCTTTGATGCTATTCAATAAGTAAGTTAAAAGTTTTGACAGTATTCAATTTAGAAAAATGTCTCAGATTTGGACTGATAAACGGACGACTGCACTTGGTGATGAAAAAAACCCTTGAAAGATAATTATTAATTGATATGACTAAGTGTTTGTGATGACAGTTAGATACAAGTCACGTTCACCGGAAGAAGTTGTTATGAAGGACGAATTGTGTTTTTGTTTTTTGTGTACAGGAAGAAACACCATCCTTTTGACAACAGATGCGTCCGTTGATTTAAAGTGCAAATGAAAAAGCTGTTTTTCACAAGGATGACAATTTTCTTTTTACAATTGATAGCTACTTGAAAAATGACAAGCTCAAATGGGCCCGCTGGTAAATTGTGTGCGAATCGCAGAAACAAATGATCAATTCTGATCCAATCGAAACAACATAATTATTTTAATACTGTCTTAATTTATATGAGTTATGACACTATGAACAAGTTCAGTATATACAGTGTATTTTGTTAAGTAACAAGTGTGGACACAGATGAGTGTGGATAGTATGTTTGAATGTTTGACAGTGTTTTATGATAAATGTAGTTCTATGATTTTCCTATATGTGTTATTAACTGTGTTGCACGATGACAACCAACCGGAGCATTAGGAGTATTGTTTATTTTATATGTAGTTTAGTTTTTATGTTCAAGACAGGCATGGAAGAGACACTAATTGCATTAGTTACCAAATGATTATGTTAGAATATGTTCCACATCTTTGATTTTGGATACATTTTATAGCTAGGAGAGCAACACATAATAGGTTCAATTTTTCGTGATTTTTTTAAATTGGGAGATGATATCTGAGAACATGATATAAGGAGCCTGTAATTCAGTGGTTGTCGTTTGTTTATGCGTTACATATTCGTTTTTTCTTTATTTTTTGTACATAAATAAGCGTTATTTTTCTCCTTTGAATTGTTTCACATTGTCATTTTGAGACCTTTTATAGCCGACTATGCTGCATTAGCTTTGCTCATTGTTGAAGGGTGTGTGGCGACCTGTAATTGTTAATTTCTATGTCATTTTGGTCTGTTGTGGAGAATTGTCTCATTGGCAATCATATCACATCTTTTTTTATATGTATTTGCTAACTATTTGTATGGTTCTATTTATATATACTGAGTGCCAATGGAAACGCAACACTTGGTTTTTCAAAAATAAAATTTATATTAGAAATCATGATCTTTCAAAATGAATTGTTCTTGAAAATTAACAATTTTAACAATAGATCGATATCAAACAAAAATGTTTCATTGTCATCTTTCGGGCGCAATAGAATAGATAAACGAAACATCCAATGTCGAATCATCAAATCACAGTCCTAACAAAAAATGTTACAACCCTGTTGTGCAGCGCAATCTCGACAGCGCCGCGGAATTGATCATCCCGGACGTTCAATGTGATCTCGAGGAATGTTATTCCACTTGTCCCGCAAAGCAAACTCAAGCTGACTTTTTGATATTGGTGGTGGTTTTCATCGTCTAAACCATGTCAAATCTGATGCAAAATTTGCTCTATCGGACCTAAATCTGGCGAAACGTATGACTTTTGGCCAAGGCGGGTGCCGAACGTCTATGTAACCACCACTGACGATTTTTGGTACATAATGAATGATTTTTTGTTAAGTAAATATCAAGATTCGTTAAAATCCAAGCTGGCCATGGTTTTCTATGTATATATGAAGCCCCTTTAATACAGAAGAACAATAATTGACACAGGCAATCGATTTATAAAAGCAATGTTCATTCAAATCCTTGCACAAAAAGATGATATAAAAATTGCCAACTTTTTTTTTAACAAATACTGTACTTCATGTAATTTTAACAGTACATTTGTCACCGTGAATCATATTAAAATAGCGTTTCGTTTCCGATACCAGGTACCCCTCACAAGCCGTCCCTAGGAAATGTTCATACAAACCGATTTTTAGCATTAGAAATAAATAGTTAGTTTACATCAGTTTTGTTTTGTGTAAAATGATGTCCCTCGAAATTTCTGCTTTTTTAAATAAAAAACCTGAATTTAACCCTTAGTCGAATTTCAAATATATACCCAGAAATAATATGTACAAATACATAAATTGCTCAACAGCTGTGCACATTTGCAATGGCCGCCTACCAATAACATGAATAATGTCGGAGTATTTTGCGTTAACACCACTTTAAAGCAAACACTAATTTGTTTTCCAAAACTAAAGTGTTTTTAATTGCACTTCCCTAACACCATAAAGCCTCGCTATAACTTCATCTATGTGTGTTGGCATCTATTGTTTCGTTAATTGTTGTTATCATTTTATTTTTAGCTCGGTATCTCACACCTACATTTTCTTTGTGGAATGTAATGAAATTCTTATCTGAAGTTTTAACGAGAAATGTCTCGAATGATCATCTATTTATACTAGTTCAGTGGCAAAGTCTAATATATAGACATAAACGTTTTCATCTGTTTATGATGAAAAATTGACACTTTGTTAAATAATTGTTATGATGCATTTGATTTTTTTTTATACTAACGTTATGAAACAATTTAAAAATGATCCATTAATGCCGTCACGCTTGATTTTGTTGTGTATCCATTTATGGTAAAAGCGTGAACTTTGCTTAATGGGTTAGTAGAGACAGAGACATATATACATGTGTATATATGTCTCTGGAATTAACAATTTGAAAACTACTTTTCATTTTCACCTTACTAAATTCATAAATATACTATGCAAATATAGATGTGGTAGTCACCAGTTGCCGATTAAGTCTGGAAGGTGGCAGGATTTACAGAGAAAAAAACATAATCTGCCGTCTCTGTGACACAAACAACTTTGGTGACGAGTACCATTACATTAAGAATTGTAGAACATTAAAACTTTAGAAAGAAGGAAATCTTTACGGAACTTCTGTTAGTCAAACCCTCATATCTTTAAAGTTGATCAACAGTTTAACTCATCAAATATTGTAATATTAGAAAAACTATGTAAAAGTTATAAATGTGAAAGTCAGTCCTCCAAGTTAATTTAGGCCGTGTTCACACCAAACGCCATGTACAGTAAACATGTTTACAATTAGTGTAATGTAATGTACACTGGTTTCACATTAAATTTGTTCACATCTATACACCTGGTTTAGTTACCTGTGCATAAGTTTTGTTCACACCTATTAACTATGTGTCATTTAAATGTTCATTACATAGAATCGAATTAAAATTTCTTGGACAACTTTTCTAGAAGAGATGAAAGTCATTTTGATGATTTGCACCTATTTTTAAGAAACTAAAGATGTCTCGATTACCAGAGGCGGATAAAGTCATTTTTAAAATGAATGGGGTTCCAACCCCCGTAACCCGCCCCCATCTGAATCCGCCACTAATTACACAATACATCACGTAGGCTACAAACGAAGAAGAAGGAATGAGATGTTTAGGGTGCTTTAGTAATGCATTTATGAGTGAATCGTTGATTGACCAGTGGCAAATATTTCTATGTACGTCCAGTCAATTCGGGAAGACATTTTCAAATGAATTATGTGTTTGGTAATGATGATGCTTTGAGTCTGGATTAGGCGTTCAGGGAATGACCATTCAACTAAAAAAAGGGGGGTTGTTTTTTTTTCTCAAAAAAAAAAAATATTCCGATTCTAAAATTGATGGTAAAATATTCTGTTCATTGAGTAAAAAAAAATTCTGAATCCAGATTTTCCCCATACCTTATAGTGTTAAATTTTGAACAAAATTATTTGATTGATAGCTTTGAAAAACCGGCTAAATAAAAATGTTCGTGCTATACGCGAAATAAAAAAAAATCTGTGTCGAACATAAACACAATAACCCCCTTCCCGCATGTAGTTAAATGGTTGCTCTCTAATAGAGGTCGGTCATTTAACAGGTCGGGACCACTTCCTTATATGGAAATGCATGAATTAGCATATTTATGTCCTCGCGCATGTAAATGTTTATTTACGTGTGACGCAATTTATTTTTACCTGGGTTTTTAACCAATCCAATAAATGAGTAACAATGCATGATGGACTACTACGTGTTTACAATCAACCAAACAAGCGTGTTATTTAATGAAATACAACACATTTTTTTCATGCAATGCGGGATTAACAATATCGCTTATAAGTTTTTCATTTTTTGTATGCACATTTATAGTTCGTGATATAAAGTATACGTTCCATGCTCAGATTAACGAAAAGTTGTTTCTATGAGAAGAAACTAGTGTTTGAATTACCCGATGTACAGCCATTAATATGTTTGATGATGGAACGGAGATTTCATGTATTCGTCCACCAGACAGCAGCAAACAACAGTGACAAATACAATTACCCATCAGACAAACTTACTAATGTAAAGTTAGCCGGTGCTAATATTCATGGGGTTCAGCAACTTTTGAATAGCTGGTAGCTATAGATAGTTAAAGAAAAAATAGGATCCAAGGAATTTTGTGTTCGTAAAAAGGCGAAGACTTAGAGTTTGTTAAAGATCTGATAAGATTACTAAACTTTCTAAGATTACACCAAATTTATTTTATGATATTGTTCCTTCTTTTATGATTAAAAGGTAATTTAAATCGAGGAAACAATGTGTTTATTTCTTTTTTTTTAAACAACTAGGAATATTTATCAATCGGGGCCAATTATAGCCGATTATACGGTATGGATATTTTTCATTGTTGAAGGCATTACATACATTGTATACCTATCACTTAACTTACCGGTGCATTACGTTTGCGCGCATTACCATTACATTTGCGCGCAAAAATCATTACGTTTGCGCGCAGCTTTTTATTACAATTGCGCGCATATATTTGAAAGGTAAACACAGTTAAGCTTAGGAAATAACTCTTATTTATCTATGAATTTATTCAATTATTTTAAGTAAAAGTACCCTTTCCGTTAGACTAAGTCACCTACACTCACCCACGAGGAGGTAGAAGTTGGATACAAGTAGGATAAGTCGGTTGCATTATATTCTATCAATCCGGAAAGTTTAATACTCATCACCTACTAATGATTTTCTCCCCCGATTTGCTAAAAAAAAAACTTTAAATGTTCGTTACTTGACAAAACTTTACGATCTAACTTTCAATAGATTAATTACGAATTTTAAAGAGATCACTATTCGGGGTACTTGATCATTTGATGATTTGAGTCAGAATAATTGAACAATGAGTTGTTCTTTGTTACATGTTTGTCTTTCTTTGTGTGTCAGTTTCTTGGAGAGTCGCGTGTTTGCGGGTGATGCAGTTCGCTAAACTGGCGGTATGTTGGTAACTCTTGTTATCCCATTTTCACTGGTGGTAAGCGGATGGTCGTAACTTAAAGTCACGACCATCTGAATATGGGAGACAACTCTGGGGATAAGTTTTTCTTTTCCAATTTTCGTGCAGTAAAATGTTCATTTGAGTCAAACCGCTTGTCTCGTATACACTTATTGTGAGTGCGTTGTTATTGAAACCAAATTTGACATATAAAATCATTCCAATTTTTGTAGATTAGTCATTCAAAAATTCAAGCATGACGGTCGTAACTTTCAATTGTGATGGTCGTAATGTCAAATATAGTATTTTTGATGATGGTCGTAACCGACACAAGATGGTCGTAACTTTGAAAGATGACCGTAACTCAAGTATTTAGACGAACTTTTATCAAATTATTTTAAAAAGCACTGTGCACATAACCATGTTAATAAACTCGGTTGTTATATAAAGATTAAAAACAATATTATTTAATTTGTTACTCTGATAATAGTATGCAGAAATTAAGTTAAATAATTATCAAACATACATTTTTTATATATTCCGAACGACCATCATTTAGGAGTAACAGTGACAAGTAATCAACTCGCATTAAGCCAAATATTATGTTAGGGTTGAGTATTAATATATTCTTACTGTACGTTAAGGCATCAAATTGTTGAATACACGTGTATTTCCTCGTATTTGCTTTTAAATTATTTTTATTTAAGACTTTTCATTACCTGCAATCATGTCGGCTGGTAAAATTATTGAACGTACAATTTTAAACAATCATCCTTAATTTTTAATCAGCTATTGCAGTTTTTATAAACCATTGAATTTCAAATATTCGGCTTTTGATCGTTTATGATTAATGAAAATCCACAAATGCGCTTCGGAGTCCTGGTGTTTTTAACGAGTTGCTTTTATTTTTTATCGATTGCATGACGATCTTGCGGTATATCATTGATATTTGTTTTAAGTATTGGTACGGAATAAAACTTAATCCATGATGTCGCAAATGAACATTACAATGTTAACCTAGAAAGTATGAATGTTGTTGGTATATATTTTACATTGCTACACGCGTTGAATCAAATATTAGTAGTTTGTAACCAGGATAATATTACAAGGTAGAACTAAATGTACTGCGGCAACTATCACATACATATGCACGTTGAAAATAATGTTTATGTTTATAATTTATGAATGTATTCAGATTTAAAAGAAAAGCACGCTGAGTTGAAGCATAAAGTTCTATCTTTTAAATATTATCATGGCTACAAGCTATGTGTGAATATTGTTTACTGTAGTCCTTTTGCTGAAGTTAAACAAAATACATTATCATCAGCATATAGTAAACAATGTAAATTGCTAACCCCTTTAATATTCTTTAGAAAGAAGTTTTAAGGATCCATACCATGAAGGAATATTTGACTCGTGTAGTAGTTTTGACTCTAAATATGCCTTCTCTAGTAGTGGAAAGATGATCCCAAATTTTCAAGCCTGTGCTAGTTTCTGATCATAGACTTTGCAATGTCAAAATGCAGAGGGAATCTACCGAGTTCAGAAAAAGTAGCAAAATGTGTTGCTCTTTTGGTAACACCAAGTTAATGTTTACAAAATTTAATGTGGAGTCTTTCTGAAAGAAGCTGCGGATAAGCCTGATCTATAGTTGTAGTTATAGATTTTGATTTTTTTTTGAAAGGGTTGAAATATCCCCAAATTTCAGTAATATATTAGAGAATAGGTTTAATTGTATGCTCAATTACATGAAGGCTGTTTTTTAAACTTGTATTCAGTGACAGAAAGTCCTTGCGTAGCTTATGGTAGGCTTTTAACGCCTTACTATACAATTCTCTCTGAGTGAAGGAAAAATATCCAGATGCAATAAAAGTTATTCCTAAATATTTACAATGTTGAACACAACCTATCAACATGTCATTAAAATAGAAATCATGTTTGATATGTCTGTCTGCCTTGTTAAATAAAAACACCTTGGTTTCAATGGGATTAATTTTCAAACATCAATCTTAACAATAAGTACTTAATACATCAAGTGTACTCTGAAGTCCTTTTGCCGAAGTTGAAAAAATGACAATATCATCAGCATATATAGTAAAGAATGGACTGGTCGTGAATTAACAACAGCTGGATCAGGGGAACTTTTAAAACAATCAGGAAGTTCATTTATGAAAATTTTGAACAAAATTGGACTCAAATTGTCTCCCTGTTTTACTCCAACTTTAGTTCTAGAGAGATCTGTTATCCTATTCTTTAACTATATCCAACAGCTTAAGTTTTATCCCTGGGTGAATGACAGTATCTAAGATTCAAAAGCCTTTTGGAAATCAACAAAGCAGGCAAACACTACCTTCTTTTGTATTACAATACAATAGTTTTTAGAATGAACATGTGGTCAGATGGTCATGTTTTTTTTTTGGTAAACCCAATTTGGCTATCATCAATGATATGATATTTATCTAAGAATTTACAAGGACGTGTATCAAGTATCTTATTAAAAAGCTTCCCAAATGAATCAGTAATTGTAATTCATCGATAGTTATCAAGATTGGATGCATCGTTCCCTTTATGAATTGGGAATAAAAAAACCTGTGGTCCAGTGTTCAGGGTACTTTCAATAAGAAAGAGATGTATAGCGGATAGCATGGTACTAATAGTATTCAGAATTTTCTATAACAACGGGTAATAATTATACATGAACTTCGACATTGCACCTCATAATCAGCTTGACTACCAAATGACAAAACGACTTTTCAAAATCCAGACTAAGAATAAGACGTATGTTTTTTAATTCGAATACGGACCTGCGAATTCGCGGGTATGGTCCAGTCTCGATAACGACCCCCATAACATTATTTTGATTCCTTACTTATGCTCTTCCGACTTAAAGTATCAAATTAAATTGTAGATTTTTCTTTTAAATTCCACTTAGTAGGTATAATAGTTTTTAAAAAGTTTATCTTTTCAATAGATGCAAAATCTAAAGAAAACAAATCAGGAAACTGTTATTTCATGTAATGTCAAATTTGTTAAAAACGCCTCTTCTTTATTCGTAAATAAAAATGATCATAACCAGAGCTGTGTTTCTTGTTTTAAAATGTATTCTCTACTTTTGAGAAATTTACATTGATAATGAATTTAACCGCTTATAACTATTTGCCTCTTGGTTAATTTTATACATTATATTTTAAGCAACAGTGACCCCTCTCTTCACCTCTTTTAATTTTTATCATTTGATGAAATCAACTTCACAAATATATCATATAAAATATTCATATAATAAAATATACGTCTAAAATTCTTGACTTGTCTTAAGCTTATTCGGTCCTATTTCATAAAGAGTTACGACCATCACAAAATTAATTTACGACCATCCTGAACATTTTTGTTGTTTTAGTTACGACCTTCATGCTCGAATTATTGAATGACTATTTTACGAAAATTGGAATGTTTTTATGTATCAATTTTTGTTTCAATATCAACGCACTGACGATTAGTACGTATGAGACAAGCGGTTTGGCTCAAATAAATGTTTTACTGCACAAAAATCGGAAAAGAAAAATTTATCCCTAGAGTTGTCTCCCATTTTTGGATGGTCGTAGTTTTAAGTTACGACCATCCACTTACCACCAGTGCATTTTGTGTATATTATGAGGGTTTACAAACTTGCTGAAGTAATAACACAATGGGTTTTTCATTGTCTTAATCTTTGTTGTATGGAGGTTGTTTTGTTTTGTTTTGTTTTTATATTTGTAATTTACTTTGACTTGGTTTTTATTAAGGTTAACAAGTCAATTGTGGAGGCAATTGATGTTAACATTTGCCGACATGTTGAAATGCGTGGAATCGGTGTTTTCATTTTCAGAGTCCATATATTTTGTGATAGTAATTTCATTCTTATTGGCGAAAAAATAAGCAACACAACTATAGAAGGTTTAAGTTTAATTAATCTAGTATACATTGAAGTGCATTAATGTAACAATAACTCAATTAACTGTAGACTCAATTATTATTGTTACATTCGTAATTAATCGGATCCTTACCCAACCCTGTATTCCGGGACTTAGTCTCCAATGTAACAATAATATTTTTATTATTGTTACATTTCCATGTAACCGTAGCCAGTGCCAAAACATAACGGTATATGGAATCGTCCAAACGGATTTCCTAATATTGATAAAGGTGAAATATGTAGATTCAGAATTGTGTACACAGAAATACGATCAGAAATAAAGCCCTATGTAAGGTGAAAACAATAAAACAACTGTATAAAATCATTGTTTATTTAATTTGCTTTCATAAGAACATTGAAGTTAAAATTTATAACATTTCGTGTATCCTGTCAACCCCTTTTCTTCTTTGCATCAAGGCGTCCGTTGCTTTACATCGAGCAGCAGTTCAACCAATCGGGAAATGTTAAGTTGGGACATATCTCTATTTTGGAAGCGTGTTCTTTACATCGAGGCTTGCGTTGCTTTACATCGAGGCCACAGTAGTTCGACCAATCGGGAAATGTTTATATGGGGCAAGTGACCTATTTTAACTGCAGGTTTTATAATATTTTAATCAAAATTATAGAAAAATGGAATGTTGTTAGTACATACAAAACAGAAAATGATGAATACTTTTAGTAACAGAAAAATTGGATCGGGGTTCTGTGTATTCACATCATTTGTACAACTCTCCTTACTGATGCCATATTTTGGAATTTCTGTGACCTAAATGGTTCGCGAAAATTAATATTTTTATATATAGTATAGTAATAACACTTGAAAAATCTCCTGCGTCCGCAGTGCTTTCTTTGGTTTAGTCCTACGTTAAAACTCATTTTTTGGACATTTGAACGACAGGAATATATATATATATATATATATATATATATACGTAAAAAAGATAGGAGCTGCTACATGACCAAAAGTAAACTAAATATAACGTAGGTATATGTGACCTATAGTTGTTAACTGTTGCGTCATTTGGTCTATGCTCTAGAGTTGTCTCATTGGCAATCATACCACATCTTATTATTTTAATATAGGGTTTGCTCATATATTTTATAAGGGCACAATTTGTATTGCTCAATGGAAATATGAAGAGCCTTCTTCGACGTATGTTATGGTGCTTATGCGTCTACTGGAGCAGATGTTGACAAAATTTTCCAGTGGTAGTTTATACGTTTCATCTGTAAAAAAAGGCAAGAAATAGTTTATTTTACGTTGGGTCAATGATTCCATTGGCAGATGGATTCTTTTACTTTGAAAGCTGACCGCTTAATGACGCAAAAAAACTGTCGATGCGTCAACATAATGAAGGTGATAAGGAAATGCATTTTTTTAAGGACAAAGTGGATGTTATATCTGTCAATTTCACACACTATAATATTGTGATAAGCTGCTTAATTCGAACTAATTCCCTATCAAATTTACAAATGTGATTAAGAAAACAATGTGTATGTCTTTTAACAAGGCTTCTTATTTAAAATACCACCGAAACACTTTCCAAACAGGTATTCTAATATATGGTGTTTTAGACGGAATTATAGAATGTACGACGTAATTAAACTCCACAACGGCTCTTCATAGTCGACTTCGTGCCTAGTCGGTGTTTGTTGGTGATCTTACAAGATAAACTAACCGCACACAAATTGATTGATTGAATAATTGCCACTTATTTAACGTCTTGTTGAAAATATGTTAATGTTTATTAAACATATTCAGGACACAACGCATTGCTGGTTTCAATCGATGATCAAGTTTCGACTATTTCATTGAAAGTATTTTCAGTTGTGCGATAAATAAACTGTAGTTTAGATTACACCCAGTTTTATATAATATCCTGCAACTTTGTTGCCACTTCTTAAATAAATAAGCATACCCGCAATAACCACAATGCTGTATGATAATGATTTATCTTTATTTCGTTAGTTGTCAGCCTTTCCTGCTGCTGTTTACAGTCCGACTTTTTGTAAAGTCGTTCCGAATAGACCGAAAACTGGTTATATAAAATCAATAATGCCCTTTTATTTATTGCATTATCCACTTCGAAATGCATTTTACAAACGCTGGATGACTTTTTTAAGAGCTTATAATACATTATCATGATTATGTGTTTTGCTCATGGTTGAAAGATGTACGGTTACCTAAAGTTGCAAACACTAATTCTTCAAAGAAATTATTATGTCAATCAATTTATGTCATTGGCAATTTATATGTTTTAGCATTATTTTCGTCGGAAAAAAACCAATCTTTAAACATGAATTTAATATGCGTCTCACTTCCAGCTTTTAATTGTTATATTTTTGATAAATCTAACTAATGTAGAAATTGTTTTCAAATCTGTCAACTTAGTTGGATTGATTAATTTTTGCTGAACGACTATTGAATAGTTGTATGTCTATTATATGACGGATAGGTAAAATCAAAGAACTTCGACTAACTCCTTGTCGACATTTTCTCATTGTCATACGAGTCAGAGGTCCTTCAAACACTTATAAAAAAAGACGATCAAAGAAGCTAGATCATTGAATTACACATAGTTATTACAGGTATAATGATGCTGTTCTTTCCGCTAACGATTCAAACTTTTTAGATTTTGTATATATATATATATCAAGACTTCATAGATACACACTTATTGTCTACTTCACAAATAATACTTGAGTTATAGATTCTAGAACCGAAATAATAGGGATAAACACTGAATAGAAAATCTAATGACTATTTAAAATGACTATTGAAAATGACAAAAACAGCTTTTACTATTGATTGTGTTGCTCTTCAATAGCTTTCTATTAGGAATAGCAGGTTCCTAATGTTAATGGTATACCTGAATCTACAGTAACAAATAAATCAATTTTAGTGCTAATTAAAAAAAAATAAAAAATTTTTGGTGTATTTTTTTTTTTATATAATTAGACTGTTTATCTAAAATAACCACAGGGCTTGCTCATAGTCTCATTCATTTTGTCTTTTGTGAGGACATACTTATTATTGCTCAGATCATTTTATAATTTAATAACGGATTATAAGTAGATTCAAAACAAAAATTTGACCAGTGATAATTGATGCTGTACATAGTTTGTTATCACGCGGGAGATTGACTCTTAAGTCGTTATATTGATAGCTGATCACTTGATGACGTACAAAATGTTGAAGCGCTGATATTTTAAGCGTTTGATATGTAGAACGAATGATAGTGTATTGTTGTTTGTCATGCTAACACAATATGATATTGATTGTGATACGCTGATTATTTCCCCCGAAACAAATCTTTTCTATGTTTACAAATTTAAAAAAAAATGTATGCAATGTCGCTTAACATGGTTTTCATGTTTGATTTTTTTCTTCTAAGAACGTTTCGTCGAAATGGTTGATACTATGTTTTACAGTATGGTTATTATAAAACCACAGTGTATATTCGAAGTTTTTGGCACAACTTTTCGGAATTTCGGTTTGTATTGCTCTTTATTTTTGTATTTTATTTGGCATTCCATTTATTTTAAATCCAACATCACTGATGTAGACGAAACACGAGTCTGGCGTGCTAAATCATAAACACGGTGTATAACTTAACGGTTTTTTTTACTCAAAATTTCAACGCTTTTGCCAAAGTCCTCCATAGTTCTGACCCCTAATAGACTCATAATAGATACCAGGCTTACAATTTTGGTAGGCAATCAATTAACACCCGATTAAGTCAAGGTATGCTAGTGTTCATATGTGTGACAATATTTAACCTCAGGTACAAATCCAAACGGACAATAAACATGATAATTAGGTAAATGAGCAAGAAACATCTTCACAAATCTCAATTTCATTTTCAAAATCTCAGTTTTATTTATAATTCACAGTGTGTGTTTTCATTTTTTATTATCCAATATGTAATATTTTATTCTGAATTTAATTTTTAATTCCCGAAGCCTGAACATGCTTTTTTTTGTGTTTGTGTTTGTTTATCTCTGTGTGTAAATATTTATGTGTAAATGCTATATCATAGTTTTGACGAGTATTGCTAGTCATTATATGGTATGTGATGTAGATACAATGGTAAGTGATACGATAAATAATTGCTGTTGATGTTAACAAGCAACCCTTTTCCTGCAAATATGTTTTTTACTAAAAGAAAGTATTTAAATGGAAGTACCGAACTAAAATGTAATACCTCTCATAAAACAAACACAACAAATACAACAAACCTCTATTTGTTTATAAGCAATCTGAAATGACAAGTTGTCGTTTCTATCTATTGAATTGTTGCACATTTGAATTAATAGCCTGGTTCCTCTTATAGCTTATTAGAGGAAATGGGTTATTCTCGTTTTACCATTCAGTAGACTTTATTTGTTTACGTACTTTATAGTCCCATGGATTTTTGTGATAAGTCTCAGATTACAATCATATAACATCTCCTCATATTTGTATAATAACTTTGTAGAAATTGTCTCGCGACACAACAAATAAATCATAAATTTAGAACATTTTTGAATTTATTTTACCATATCCACGTATGAGAATACTAACCTAACACAAATTATGATGGTAAAGCGAATATACAGTTTGTACAAAGATAAAACACATACTTAAGCAGATATATAGTATGTTGGTAAAGTCATTACGTCATTGAGGGGTCCGAAGGTAACTTGTTACAATGTAACTTTTCCACCCCTGTTCAAAATACCTTTTTTTTCAAGTGTCAGCCGTATAGCCCGGTTCAAATAATTGGCGGATGAGGCTAACGATTTGAATCATCTGAATTAGTCCCCGTCCTAAATATATCTAAGCATAGTAATTTCGCCAAATGTATCTCGGTATAGTCATTATTTTAAGAGTATCTTGGTAAAGTCATTACACCGATAGTGTCTCGGTTTAGTCATTACGCCAAGAGTATCTTGGTAAATTTATTACACCGATAGTATCTCGGTTAAGTCATTACGACAAGAGAATCTTGGTAAATTCATTACACCGATAGTATCTCGGTTAAGTCATTACGCCAAGAGTATCTTGGTAAAGTCATTACACCGATAGTATCTCGGTATAGCCATTACGTCAAGAGTATATTGGTATAGTCATTACACCGATAGTATCTCGGTATAGTCATTACGCCAAGAGTATCTTGGTAAAGTCATTACACCGATAGTATCTCGGTATAGTCATTACGCCAAGAGTATATTGGTAAAGTCATTACACCGATAGTATCTCGGTATAGTCATTACGTCAAGAGTATCTTGCTATGGTCATTACGCCAAAAGTATCTCGGTGTAGTCATTTTGTTAACAGTATCTCAGTAGAGCCATTACGCAAAGAGGATCTCGGTATAGTCATATCGACTACAGTATCTCAGTATAGGCATTACGGCAAGAGTATATAGATATAATCAGTACGTCAAAAATATATCGGTATTATAGTCATTATGTTAAGGGTATCTCGGTATAGTTGTTACCCCAAGAGCATTTCGGTAAAGTCTATACGATAAGAGTTTTTACGTATAGTCATTACGCGAAGAGTACATCGGTATAGTTGTTACCCCAATAGTATCTAGGTATAGTCTTTAAGAAAATATACGTATAGTCATTACGCGAAGAGTGTCTCGATATAGTCATAACGCCAAGAGAATCTCGGAATTGGCATTACGTCGAAAGTATCTCTGTATAGTAATAATTTTTTAAAGAGTAATGGTAAAGTCATAACGTCAATTGTATCTCAGTACAGTCATTACGACAAGGGTATTTCGGTTTACTCTTTACGTCAAACAACGACAACAGTAGTGGCTGCGTTGTAAATTAGTAAAAAGAAAGAGTTTTCCGCGTATATTTAGTGGACATGTAACCGGTTTCTAAGTCTCGATATGAAGCCGTGTTCACACCAAACGTTGTGTACAGTAAACATGTTTACATTTGGTTTAATGTAATGTACACTAGTTTCAAATTAAATTTGTTCACATCTATACACCTTGTTTAGCTACCTGTACATAAGATTTGTACACACTTGTAAACTATATGACATTTAAATGTGCATTACGTAGAACCGAATTCAAATTTTCAAACAACTTTTCTAGCAGTTAGGGAACAACAATTTGACTTTAAAAAAACTTGGGAATGGATTTTTCCACAATTTGATTTAAAAAAACCGGGTCATACAGATGATTAGAATGAACAAATATTCTGAATCAAAAGTTACCCCATACACTATAGTGTTATATATTGTATTGGTACCATCGAAAAAAACCACCTAAATATAAACTTTCGCGCGAGAAAAAAATCTGACTCAAATTAATTATGTGTTCAGCAATGATGATGGATGAGTCTTTATAAGAGGTTAATAAGGCTACGTAAAGTGTTTTTATAACAAATAAATATATCAAGTTTAGACAAATATTTCTGTTAAGAACTTTATTTATGAGTGTTATAAGTATCAATTTTATATAAAAATCGTTTCTTTTTTAAATATATACATGGGAAAATTAAAGTTCTGACTGCCTAGTTTTGTGTACACTTAACCTACACAAGGCCTACATCGACTATCGACTGCATGTAGACAAAACATGATTTAAACTACATGTAAACATTGAGTTTTATCAATGGGAACGTAATTATGTTTAGTTTATGTGTGAGTTACACTAACACAACACCGAGTTTAGGTCAATGTGAACACGGCCTGATTCTAATAGACAACATTTGCATATATTTGTTTCGAAAAGATGATACAGAAAGGCTGACAAATAACGACATTAAGAATGTTATCATAAATCATTTTGGTTCTTGCTGTCTATTCATCGGATTTTGCAAAAATTGGCCATAAATTCACAGGATATAATACTTCAGGTGCAAGCTATACAACGGAATATCTACAATGCAATTGAAAATACACTGAATGAAATATACACGATACTTATTCTTCAAACCGATCAATGCTTTTCGTTCAGAGTATACAGGAAATATTTTCAACATGACGTGGAATAAGTGGCAAATAATCTATCAACCAGCTTTGTCGAGGGTTATTTTTTCTTTACATGCTAATCACGACTAGACATAAATATAAAAAAAAAAGATGTGGTATGATTGACAATGAGACATCTCTTCACACGAGACCAAATGACACAGAGATTAACACCTAAAGTTCACCGTACGACCTTCAACATGAGCAAACCATAGTCAGCTATAAAAGGCCTTGAAATGTCAAATTGAAAATAATTAAAACGGGGGAAAATAACATTAATAAAGTCCATTATGAATATGTTTTTTTTTTGTTTTTTTTGCCATTTCTATAAACTTTTATAATTACTCTTCTATCCAGTAAAATACAGAAGTATACTGTCGGTCTGAAACGTGTTCCTGTTAAAAATAGAAACGTAGTTAACAGACACGTCAATACTTAGAATCTTTATTTATCACATGAGTAAATATTGGAAAGATATTATATCGGGTTAAACGGATTATCACAATATCATACTGTTTAAACACGACCCCCTTTACCTTCCGAAATTTAATTATCGCCATCTTTAATAAGCTGACGCCTCCAAATTGTTTGGTGTCAAAAGGTGGTCAGCTTTCAACAAACAAGTCATTCGTAGGCACACATGTGCCGTACCATTCTGAGAGATATGAATTCTTTCACATTAGCTATACAAATAATGTCATCAAAACATTGAAGATGTGAACACACGAAAAAAACTCTTCATAAATGTTGGAATCCGATGCAATATAATTTTTTTACTTAAAAAGTGTATCAAACACGTTCAGACCTAAATATATGAAAGCCAAAGATAAACCTATAAATACTTTGAAAAATTAAGTCAAAGTAACTTAAAAAAATTACCATGATAAAACACGTTTTTCTTAATATTCCAACAAAAGAAAACAAAACTTACCATTTTGTAATTTATTGACCAAAATACCTAGGTTGCATATTTAATATCGTAGGTTTTTTTTGCAGCATAGCGGCATCGTTTGTTTCGAAGCATTTATTTGTATTGTAGTCCTGTCATGTAATGTTGTCATTTTAATATTGTATTTAACATTACCATAAAAGCGGGAGGTTTGGCATGCCACAAAACCATATTCAACCCACCATTAATGTTTTCTTAAAATGTCCTGTACCAAGTCCGGAAAATGGCCATTGTTATATTGTAAATATTAAATTTAATCCTTGTATCTATGATGAGTTTATAGTTCGTTTCTGTGTGTGTTACATTTTATTGTTGTGTTTCTGTTGTGTCGTAGTTCTCCTCTTATATTTGATGTGTTTCCCTCGGTTTTAGTTTGTAACCTGGATTTGTTTTTTTTTCTCAATCGATTTATGAATTTCGAACAGCGGTATACTACTGTTGCCTTTATTTGACAGTATGTCTATACACTCCTTGTATTCTGATGCTATTATGTTATTAAATGTTATGAACTGGTCAAGATCTTTTTGCATCTTCAAGAACGGACACTCTCTAACACTGAGGACAAGAATAGAATTCACGACAAAAAAGTCTTTTGTTGATCTCGTATTGCTCATATTTTTTAAAACCGAAAACTCTTTAAAAGAGTAGTCGACTGACAATTTCGGCCATGCATTTGACTTTATGCAGATCTTGTCTTGCTGATAATTTTTGATGCTTTACTTGTCAATCTATCTTTTATAGCTTTCAAGATAAAAGGCACACTTAAAATTGGTAAAAATCGTCATTGAAGAGCAATAAATTAAATAAGAAGTCGACCGACGATTTCAGCGAAGACACTTATGTGAAAATATTGTCTTGCTTGCTGATAATTTTTGTTAGAAAAAAGTTTCACGCTATCTTTTATACTTCTAAGATAATAGGCTAAGAGGAATACAATTGGAACATTTTCAATTTGAGAATAATTACTTATGTAGGAAGTTGTCTGACTGTTTTGATATGAATAAGCACTACGTAGATCACACCATTTATTCTAAACAATTTGCCCCTGTGAGATTTTCTCTGTTTCAAAATAATAGACAACACTTGCATTTTACCCTATTTGTTTACAACTGATACAGTAAAAAACAAAACGAAACACCGTAGCATTGTTTAAAACTTATAAATAAGCGATGTTATATTTAAAAAAAAAGTCGCAGTTAATCAACAACAACAGTGATACTCGGTATGTGTTTAATCAAATTTTGATTGCTTCAGCTGCTTACAGTTCGCCCACTTTCAAAAATGTCACAGCTAAACAAGATTTCGTATGTGTCATTTACAATAGTCGAATGGCTAAACATAAACATGCATTTATCCCAGTTCAAACGCTCGTCGTTCACTCCTTTTATTCTTTTTTTTTATTTTGGGGGGGGGGGGTATATTGAATATGATAATATATTATCTGACTATGTTGACAAATCGGGATAAATTTTCATATGATTTTAAAAGAGCTTAAACTTTAAGAAATAATTGGCATATTATGAAAAAAAAACACACAGGATAATGATTGTATTATTTCTCAAATGTAGAACAAATCACATACTGATACCATTTTTGTGATCTTTAAGATAACAAAATGAATTTATTGATAATAGATACGATTTTGATTTTAACCAGATACAAAGTACAAAAAATGTATGAAGACTCAAGTAGAAGTGATTTACAAATATCACAACACGAATTTGACAACCTATATCATTCAATATTACCAGTTAAAGCAAGTTTTAAAATTCTATACACTAAAAAATTAATTTACTTTAAACTTATATTTTGAAATTTCTTGTATTTTTGAAAAACCCTACACAGAAATGACTGCAACATCAACCCCTAACATTAATGTTATTATTGTATAAATTAATTTTAATTAACAAAATACGTGTGTGGACAACGTTAAAGTTTTCGTATCTTTTTTTTTTACAGACAGTTTTAATTCAACATGTTCAATGGTTGATTTATTTAAGGTGTTAAACACGACTGTCGGTTTTAATATGAGAAGGACATCTGACAAAACCTAGTCAATTCGCCGTTTCATAATCTAATGCATTCTGGGTAATATTTTCAAAAGTGTACATCAAAACGTCGTGATTTGTTAACAATTGAAAGTGTTTTATATTTAGGTTTAATTAGACGTGTTTGTCTTTCGTCCTGTTTTGTCATGGTATTGCAACTTATATTTGCTAAAAAAACTTCTATTTCAAGCAAATTGTTATCCATATTAAACATTACTTCAAAACGAAGGGGGAAAACGCTACAAGACCCAATGGTGGCTTTCAGCTGTTATCTGCTCTTTGGTCTATGTTTTTGTCTCTTTGACATATTCCCCATTTCCATTCTCAATTTTACAAGAAGTCATCCCTCGGTTACATTGAAAATTACGTCCTACATAAATGCCTAACAATATGACCAACATCGTATACGTTTCCGTAATTTGGTGACTTTTTCACCACAGATTATGCTGGGAATTGGTTTTTTTTCAATTCAATGTGTAAAAGACTAATTTAGTGTATAGCCTTCAGTCTTTAAAACAAAAGTGTAGGATAACTAAAAGCTACTAATTTTTTTTTAAGTTTGAGTGCTTGTTTTACATGTTTTATTTTTATATCATAATTTGTAAAATACAAAGATATAGTTTGGCCTTAGTAATAAGATTCAAAATGATTATACTGTAGCTTTAAATTTATAAACGGACGTTGTACTTTTTCACAGGTAACATCTGTTTCATATTACAGCTGTTGCATGCTAATCCGATACACCTGTTAAATAGATTTTAAAACACGATTTCACATTGAAAACTGACATGAATGAACATGTGAAAATGGACGAAACGAAATTCAATCCAAGACAATTTAAGTGTAGCCATGTGTTTTGTTTTCATAGAGTACGTGCTATCTACAGCTAATACTGATTAACAAGGTATAAGAAATTAAATCTTATAGTTGTAAACGCTTTAAAAAAACGTGTGTTGCCGAATTTATTGCACGTGTCAAGTGCTTCTGACACATACCATCACCTGGTATGATCGGGAAGATAAGGTTAAATTCAAACCCTTTAGGCGTTTAGAAGTCTAAAACTATCAATCAAGTCGTGAATTCAAGGTAAATTTAGGAAAACGACTTCTGTCTTGGTTAATGCCAAGATGTCAATGACATTTATGACCTTACTCTGTGTTTACTATTTACGATTAATAGAAAATACATATGTCCAAACACAGATTAATGTGTCATATATATGTAAAACTTACAAACGGCTTGCCACTCAAACGTGTCTGTTACGCGCAAACGTGTTCTTCAAAGCAATAATGACCCAAGCGTATGTAATGTCATATCCAACCAGCGTGTCCGACGGATTTGTCCGATTTGTCACTCGATCAAACGTGTTCGATAATTTTATCCACCAAAACGTGTCCATTTAAGACGTCAAAACGTCTCAAATCGTTTAGCGCTGATATGTCCTTTGTGACGATATTAATGTTTATCTCAAATATATATCAACAATGAAGTCGGTTTCCTGCTGGGATCCAAAGATAAAAACGTATTGAAATTACTATTTAATGACATCAATGCAGATGATTTAAAGAGTTACTGAGTAGAAGAAAATAAATACATGCAGGTGATTTCGTTGAATTGCAGAGATAGTCGGATGTTTCATAGACGGACAGATAATAAAAACTGGATAACATATTGTATTTCATTAGTGTATCGACAGGGTCCTTCATTTTTTTCATTTTCTTTGCCACTGTATTCTTCCGTTCAATACCCCTTTTCTAAATTTTGGGAGAGGGGGACTTTTTCTATATTCTGTATATCTTCGGTACGTTATCATTTATTCTACAAACCTCATCCAGACGATCGTAATTTTTTTCCAGTTTAAATCAATGAAAAAAATTCGTTTGAGCTGCAGGTATAAACTTACACAATCTTAACAACAAAAGGTTGCTTACCGAATTATAATGTCGTTAATGAATTTTTATCTGCATATCGACCAGATTTCTAGAATTAAAAGGTAAATATGCTAGATATAATTATATAATTGCTTGAGGTGTGATGAGATGATTATAGCTGTAACTTTTAGCCTTGACTATATTTATGTAATTCTATCGAGAGATTATTTGTATTCCCATGGACACCATGTGTGCCCCTTTAATAGCAGACTTGTTCCTTTACGGTTGGGAATAACAGTTTATGGCAGAACTTAGTGAATACACGTGTGAATTCTACTTAATTGATGAATTTAATATCACTTGCAGTCATATTGATGTTTTTTTCCCTTTAAATAATCAAGTCTTCTCTACATATACTGCTGAAATTGTTAAAGAGATGAGTTTGTTTCCAATATTGTCGAAGGACGAAATAACATTTTCAATAATACTAACTATTTATGATAAATGCTTGCATTGCAATAAAAGTTGAGTCATTAAAGAAATCAAATGATTTTAATATGTCTATAAGCTAAGTGTATTGTGGTAGTAGCAATATTCGTTCTTATTTATAAATTTGCTTCATCATAAATAATCACACGTGTTTCTCTCTGTGATATTATCCCGGCAAGCGAATTTTATTAGTAAAAGAAAAAAAAAATACTTTATGTAGGAATGACTAATATAAAAATATTTATGCATTATAGTAATATATATTTGATTATATGTTTTCTTGCTTGCTTCAATTATGTTTTGTAAAAATGATTAAAACAAGCACCATCGAATGACTAGATGTTAGAAGTTTTGCTGACAAAGGTTTTTTTTTATCATAAAATAGTAGAAGTTTTTATTTGACATTATACACGAACTTTATAGTTTTTCAATAAAATGTAAGGATTACACTTTAAGAATTTCCCAATTGGATAACGATACAAACATTCTATGGTGAAGGCAAGCATGCTTGGATCTGTGTTAAACAATTCATCAATATTCTTATTGAAAATAAAACCCTTTCAAATAACAGTTTGGAGTAAGAACATTTTGCTTGCATACTTATCTGTTAAATTTGTACCAAATTATTACCAAGTATTTGTTACCCAGATGAAATCTGTTAACCTTAAGGGGGCACTATCAAAGCGATATATAAAAAATCTAAAGTAAGACTTTTTTGTTCAATCATTAATGAAAGTGAAATAGTGAAATAATAATTAGCTTTTAGCAGTCAGTATGGTTCAATTTTGTCAAATTAAGATAAGAAACATTGATGATGATTCATTCATTTGCAAGTAAATAATCCGACCTCATTGAATCCGTATTCATCATGTTCCTGTGAATTTCAATTTAACCACTTAGCTACGATGGATAACGCATGCATTGTGCATTTTGCGTGTTTGGTTATTTAAAGAAAAATAATTTCAGCATTGAAATTGAAACAAAGGTTACAAGGTTATAAATCAAATATAAGAACTTGAGTCAATTCGATGAACACGATTTTGACAGGTAATGACCCTTAAAAAATGAGAATGTAGTCTTTCCATTTGATATACTTTGTGTTAACATTGTATAAAGCTTATGTTTTTATTGACCAAACAACGATCAAATAGCTGTCATTCTGGTATATAATCATACTATAATCAAAGTCATGATTAATATTCATATTGTCAAATAATAAAAAAATAGTTTGATTGAACACGTATTACTTCAACTAGTTATTATTAATTTTCTTAATATTAGATAACACAATTATCATATTTGATTGCAGATGTATCGCCTCAATATGTTCAACTGGTTATCTCTGAAGTATATAGCAGTTTCCAATTAAAATTTCAGACTAACAAGGATATTGTGATTAGGATTTGATTGACTTGGAATGCTTGCGCAACTTCTTTTCTATATATTTATAACCATTTTCTCTTACTAATGCCTGTGGCGATTTTCCATTATCTTTGCATAACCTGACTTCTGCTCCATTATCTAATAGAAAACGTACAATACTTTCATATCCTAGTTTGCATGCATAAAACTGTGGTGTTGTTCCATCTTCTTTTGTAAGATTAACAGAGGCATTATATTGCAAAAGACATTCAACTATTTCTAAATGACCCAAACAGCAAGCAATATGCAATGGAGATGACCCGGCCATGATATCAAAGACATACTCTTTTGACTTCAAGCGTGCATACTGTTGAACACGAGGCTCTCCTTTTTTAAGGACTAAGTTAAATATGTACTCCTTTAAGTTTTCTAATGTTTTCGAAGGACGAATCATCGCTTTAAATGATATTAACTCCTTTCTGTGAATACGTGCATTGACGTCAGCGTTGGATTCTAAAAGAAACCGAGTGATTTCAATATTTCCATTTGCTGAAGCGAAGGTTATGGCGCTAGCACCAGTGTACGTTCTCATATCTACATTTGCTTTAATACTTATCAATAAACGAACCATTCCCATATTACCTCTTTCACATGCGAATAAAAGAGGAGTGGCACCATATACATCATAAGAATTCACGTCTGGGTTTTTCTCTAAGAGCTTTGCCATGATGTCATAGTGATCCATTATTGAAGCTTGAAGAAGCGGAGATAAATTAATTTCTCCATCTTTCATATTAATATTGACATCGGCATTATGTTTCAATAATTCTTCCACTATTTCGTTATAACCTTTCTCGCATGCAATAAAAAGAGGAGTAACTCTTATTTCATTGAACATGTTGATATAATGGTTCTTCTTTAACAACAGGGAAACAATATCTTTGTGACCGTTATAACAAGCCATATAGAGAGAAGTATTGCCATCTTTTCTACATTGATTCACGTCCACGGCATTATCTAAAAGCCAACGAACAATATCAATATAACCTTCAAAACATGCATTTATTATCGGATAGCTTCCTGAAGTACTCCATTCCTTTTTTTTTGAAGAGTATCCCGTGTGTTTGCTAGTTTCTCTTGCTGTGTCTTTTTCAGTTGCTTTACGAAAGATATGAATTTATATCTAAACGATTCATCATTCAT
Source organism: Mytilus galloprovincialis (assembly GCF_965363235.1). Lineage (NCBI taxonomy): Eukaryota > Metazoa > Mollusca > Bivalvia > Mytilida > Mytilidae > Mytilus > Mytilus galloprovincialis. The sequence continues at coordinate 44,665,384 of NC_134842.1, read as the reverse complement.
ATTTGAGTTGGCAATAACGACTGATACTTTGCCTTGTGACCAGTCGTTCACTAATCTGTTCAAATACCACTCCAAGCTTTCATCAGTTAGCGTTATAACGAATTCATTTGAGGTTTTTCGAATTTGTCCAATTAAATCGTTCATTTATAAGATTGTAATGAGAATGATCTATCAAACATTGAATCATTGTTCTTCCGAAGTAATGAGTCAAAAAATCAAAAATTTTGTCATGGATGGTACTGTATGTTAAATTCCCTTTACAAACCAGTGAACCATCTAAAGTATCTAATGCATAAAATAATAGTGTTTTGTGGACGTTAATTGTTTTTTCGACGTAATAATTTTCGCCATTGCGTAGGTTTTTTTTATTGTAAATTATGAATATCCTTTTGTTATCATCCGCCTCTGTTTACCTTTATTCCTTTAATTTTGATAGTTATCTAAATAAATAGCATACCACTGCATATGCTTTTTAATCAGTTTTGGGATAGGGTTTAGAATTGAATTAGTAAGGTCACATATCATTAGTTGAAAACTTTGTTATACTCATAACTATCGTCCTGAACATGCCAAGAGTAAACAAAGGATTTGCAATGATCATTAATTCTTATCCGACTTTGTCTTTGTAGTGAAAAATTCAGATATCACTTTATAAAGTTCATGCTTCTAGAACACTTTTTCTAGATTTACTTTCATCAAGAATGCTCAATACTGAATATTTGAAAGCAAAGCTAATGATGTGTAAGTACTGATCATGTTAGTGTTAATATATCGGTCAGAAGAACTAAGAGCAGTCCATACTTTAAGTGAATTAAGAAAGTGAAATATTGATAGAAAGTTTTGAATACAACAACACATACTTCCTTAGTCCAGTTTATATGGTTTCGCTCGATCTTTAGCCTTTTAATGATCTATAGTTGATAACTTCTACGTCAGTTAGACAGTTTGTTAAGACGGCAATCGTACCATCAGTATGTTTTACCGTGTTTGGAATGCAAAAATTATGTGTTTCAAAGTGTTTCTAGTGTTACTATAGATATGACAATAATAGCAATTCATAGTTATAAAAATCATTTTATTTAAAAGAAAAGCATTCAATCAAATAAAAATGTCCTTCCAGGTTGTGTTTTTTTTTCAAATCTGTCAACTTGGTTTGATTGGTTGAGTGTTGACTAATGAACAGTGTCTTTTTCCTCTCGGGTAACAGATAATCTGAGAAGTTGCAGAATTCATATACTACAATCAAATGGTATGTTAAAGTTAATCAAAGCTCATTGAAGAAAATTGGTTTTGAAAAGGTGAATAAAAACGAAAGATACCCAAGGAATATTAAAACTTCTGAGTTGAAATTGAACGGATAATGCCATTGCTAAAACAGAAAAAGACGAAATGCACACTAAAAACAACATAGAAAACAGAAGACTGAGCAAAAGGAACCCTACTTAAAACTTGGATGTATCACAGGTTTTCCGGAAAGGTATTCATATCCTGTTCAATATGTGGTACTTATATTTTTGCTCATGTTAGTTCATACCGGTGATAAATCTGATTCGGTATTTCACATTTCAAAAAGGGGACAGGATTGCTGTCACGACAATTTTAACATATCCATTGTCATTTTTGAAATAGATTTTCCATACCAGTCATCATTATCGCGATGGCGTCCGTAGAATTTACGAAGGGATAGTTTCAACTTTACCATATGCAAGTCAAAGTTTAATAGTTTCCATATGAGTAGCAACCCTCTAGGAAGGAAATTTGGATAGGAAGTACAAGCCTTAGACTATCGTATCAACCTATACTCCGAATGCAGTTGATGCTGAAATGTTACTACATATGAATGTAAAATTCTAATTGCAAAGGTGAAATCATCTTTTGTCTTTTGACTTGCAATTCACGCCTTCACCTAATAAGCAATAAACATGATAAAGCATCCTTTTTGTAGATATGTAAAATGCATTGCACAGAACGTTTGTGCTAATTTAAAACATGATTTTTTTTTAAAACACCTCCAGAATAATAGGGTTTAACACTGCACTGAAATTAAAGTTTAATTAATATTACCAATTACAAAAAACAACGTATACCGTTAATTGTACTCTTCATGAGCTTTTTATTTTGATAGTAAGCCGAAATATAAATATTAAACATATATCACTCTGTCAATAGTTACACGTTGTAAAATGTCAGTGTTTATAAAGAATTGTTTTAATTTTCAAGTGATTTTATGTTTTGCTTTTTTCATAAATTTAAACTGCTTATCTAACATGCTGATTGGGCTTGCTCATTTTTACTTTTTTGTATTCTGTTAGAACATAACTTGCATTGCTGAAATAAAATCTTGTAGGTTGCTCTTTGTATTATATAACGGAGCAAATGTGCCTACATGATTAGATGACAAATACAAATTTACTGAGTAATGATCTTTACATTTCATCTTTCCAGTAAGCAGTTTGTTAACCCGTGGATATGTTTTCTGAAGGTTAATTAACTCATAGGTTGTTACATCGAATGCTGCTCACCTGTTGACGTCATAACTGTCGACGCTGTAGCTTATAAAAGTCAATTTCGACAGTAAATGACACAAAAATTAAAAACGATAGGTCATCGTACGGCCTTCAACAATGAGCAAAGCCCATACCGCATAGTCAACTATAAAAGGCACCGACATGACAATGTAAAACAATTTAATGAGAAAACTAACGGCCTAATTTATGTACAAAATATGAACGAAAAAAAAAAATTATGTACCACGTAACCAAACGACAACCACTGAATTTCAGGCTTCCCAATTGGTCAGGCATAAACATACACAATGTGGCGAGGTTAAACATGTTAGCGGGATACCAACCCTCCCCCGAATCTGGAAAGAACGTTTCATCGCAATGGGTTATACTATAGTTTGCAGTTTAGTTGTTTACCCTGGACATAAATTGCCTTAGTTTTATTTGGCTCAAATGTTTAGAATAAGGTTCGTTTTTTGTTCACTTCTGTGTTTCGCTGTCGAAATGTACTATATTGTATTGTTTATTTGCGCAATTCACTGCGTAATGTCTTGCGTGGTCTTGCATTTGTTTGTGGAGTATTCCTGTCATTTAATGGTGTCGTTTTAGTGTTGTATTTAACGTTGCCATAAAAGTGCGAGGTTTGGATAGCCACAAAGCCACCATATGTTTTCTTAAGATGTCCTGTACCAAGTGAAAATTGCCATTGTTATATTATAGTTCGTTTCTGTGTGTGTTACATTTTAGTTTTGTGTTTCTGTTTTGTCGTAGTTCTCTTATATTTGATGATATCTGTTCGAAATTCATAAAACGATTGTGAAAAAACATATTCGGGTTACAAACTAAAACTGCGGGTTTTGTGGCTAGACAAACCTCCCGCTTTTATGGCAATGTCAAATATAACATTAAAATAACATTTTACCAAAAGCCGTCGTTTTTTAATTCATATTTTACTTGTTAATCAGGAATTTTTTAAAGGATATAGGTTTGTGCTTCTGTTGCACAACAATGAACTTGTTGTTTGCATACCAAATCGTCTTGCGGCTTTTTGATAATGATTCTCTGATTGCAAGCATCTAACATCTCTTTAGCAGATATACAGATTGTAATAAAGACAGACTACTTAGGCAGATATACAGTTTGTTCAAAGATTACACACATTTTTTAACAGATATACACTTTATACAAAGATAAAACCGTATACTTAGGCAGATCTACAGTTTATTCAAAAGACTACACACATTATAGGCAAATATACAGTTTGTACAAATACTATACCCTTCTTAGGCAGGTATACAATTTGCTTAAAGATTACACATATATGTAAGCAGATAATCCGTTTTCCACTTATACATGTTATAATACGATACAGTTTTGTTTTTTATTATTACAAAAGCAAGCATTGGACAGTTTCCACACATTGTTAGTACGGCGGCTTGGTGAAAAATTGTGCACATCCTGCTACAAGCATGAAATTTGGCATAGACCTTCCTCAACTATTACTCTTGTATTTCAGATAGGAAGGCATTTGAAAAAAATGTCTCACTTCCGGTTAAATCCAAAATGGCGGACATCATACTTAAATCAGCCCAATATCGAAGGCTAGCATGTGAATAGGTGTTATTATAATGCTACTATCATAATATTTAGTACAAATCTTTGTTTTTTACTACTTTTGGATATATCATATAGATTAATGGTCTTTAAAAATCCTACTTCCGGTAAAATCCAACATGGCGGACATTGTACTAAAATAAGCTTATGTTTTAGGGAGGGTAATTGAATTGTGTTTTAACGTATTGCTACTATCATTATATTGTGCAGGAACCTTTCTTTGGTGCTTCTCATGGATACAATGTATAAGACATATATCTTTAAAACCCTTACTTCCGGTAATATCCAAAATGGCGGACATAGAAATATCAGTTTCTTATTTTAATATTCAATTTTTTTTCTAAATGTAAAGAAAATGTCTTTTAGTGCTGGTCATTATATTTTTGACTTTAGGTTATCCCATAAACCACTAATTCTATTATGTTGTAAAGGTTCAAATACAAACTTCCGGTAAAAAAAAACTAATATGGCGTAAATTTCAAAGATGAGTCTTCAATTCATATCTTACATATGGAGTTTTGGATAGACCGATTAAAACAATATAAAATCACTTAAATACTAAAACATTTTTAAAATTACTACTATTTGGCCAAAAATACATGTTTATTCACGGTCACCCAACATGCACACAAGGCAGTGCACAGGAGACCCGATTTCCCCTATTAACAACGGCCACGACATCCTTTCTTTCATCCACATGTTTTCAAAAGGAACCTCTTTTTCTCTTTGCCATCTATTAGCGCCTCGAATTGGTACCATAAGAGCCAATTCCAGACTCGTCCCCCTAAGCACCTGCCTTAGTATGTTGCGCGTTTTACATGCTGGAATGACTAGATCAAGTTGAGAGAATAGTCTCAATTAACCTTCCGTTTTGCCCTTTTACAAGCGAAGAGAGAACCGTATCACAACCGGTAAAGGCATGGATCACAATAAGCGTGTGTGATCATTCATTGCCTAGTGCATTTGAAAGGCCATTGATAGATATTAATCCAAATTTGTTTGCCCTCTCAAACACAATCAATAGTTCGTCTACCCCTATGTCACGGAATAGCGAAAAAGTAATGACAGCATCATCAGTAACGACTGTTTGAATCATGACTCGTTTAAGTTCGTGTTTTACTGCATCAGACACATGCACCATGATTCTAGTGTCTGCCTCTCAATGTGAACTTAGTGCTAAACTTGAAATACATCATGTGGTGGATAAGATAGAATATCCTGAGCATTTGTTGCTACAACTACTATACGCATCCAAGACTTCATCCACTCGTGTTACAGTTTCAAGGTATTTTATTAAGGTAAGGACAAAATACCCAATCAGCATATTCGTTAGGCCTCAAATACATGTTAATTCACAATCGGAGAGCCGATTTTCCACATTTACAAAGACTGTGATATTGTTTCTAACATCCATAATATACAAGCTCCTGATAAGATGAAAGAGGGGCCTCACAAAGAGTTGTCCAAAAGGGTTACCATGGATCATATTTTATTTTCGCCATTCATAAGCGTCTGGACTAGACCGAGTCGTGGGAATAGCCTCAATAAGTCTTTTCTCTTCCAAAAACACATGTTTTCTTGCTTTGTTAGCTCCATCTGATATTGTTTTTCGATCTCACAACAAAACTACGTATCGTTTTATCAATGACATTATCAAATCCATAGCTGGTGTTGTTGGTTGATCAATCATCATTCTAAATGCTAAAGTCACATCTTCAAACGCCATCCATGTGACCAACGCAGTTCCTTTTCCGGCAAACGTGTAATCTCTCAATGCCTAGTGCATTTGATAGATATATATATCTAAAGCGTTTCACACTTGCAAATGCAAACCAAAGTTCGTCAGCCCCTATGTCACAGTAAATTGAAACTTTAATGACATCAGCATAGATTGTTCGAGTAATGACTCAGTTAAGTCTGGGTTTCCCTGCATCAGAGACATCTTGATTCTAGTGTCAATCCCTTCATGTAAACATGGTGATAAAATTGAAACATCATCGTGTGGTGGATAACACTGAACATCCTGAGTATTTATTGCTATAACTACCATACTCATCCAAGACCTCATCCGCTCTTGTTACAGTTTCAAGGTATCTTATTGATTTTTATTTATGTTCAGTGTTATCCACAACGTGATGTATTTCAAGTTTAGCATCATGTTCACATTAAGAAGCTGACACAAGAATCATGACGCACCGGGGTTTTACTGTAAGATCGCACAAACTTATCAGATGGAGCTAACATGGTTATCGAAGCAAGAAAATAACTATTTGCACAATATGGAGGGCTAATTGAGGCTATTCCCTCAACTTGGTATAGTCTTTTCCAGTCGATGTAAAACGTGCAATAAACTAAGGCGGGTGTTTAGGGGGACGAGCTTGGGATTGGCTCTTATGCTACCCAGCCCAGGCGCTAATGGATGGTGAAGGAACAAAGAGGATCCCTTTTAAAAAAACTCGTTCTCATAATTTTGACAGAAGCTTGTACATTGTTGATGTAAGAAAGGATGCCGTGGTCGATTGTTAATGTAGAAAATCGGGTCTCTCGTGCACTGCTTTGTGTGCATGTTGGGGTGACCGTGAATAAACATGTTTTTTTGGCCAAATAGTAGAAATTTTATAAAGGTTTTAGTACTAAAGTGATTTTATTTTGTTTTAATCAATCTATCTAAAACTATATATCGAAGAAATGGATTAAGGACTCATCTTTGAAATTTACGCCATATTTTTTACCGGAAACGTCATAATCCATAGCTGGTGTTGTTGGTTGATCAATCATCATTCTAAATGCTAAAGTCACATCTTCAAACGCAATCCATGTGACCAACGCAGTTCCTTTTCAGGCAAACGTGTAATCTCTCAATGCCTAGTGCATTTGATAGATATATATATCTAAAGCTTTTTCCTCTTGCAAATGCAAACCAAAGTTCGTCAGCCCCTATGTCACAGTATATTGAAACTTTAATGACATCAGCATAGATTGTTTGAGTCATGACTCAGTTAAGTCTGGGTTTCCCTCCATCAGAGACATCTTGATTCTAGTGTCAGTCCCTTCATGTAAACATGGTGATAAAATTGAAACATCATCGTGTGGTGGATAACACTGAACATCCTGAGTATTTGTTGCTATAACTACAATACTCATCCAAGACTTCATCCGCTCTTGTTACAGTTTCAAGGTATCTTATTGATTTTTATTTATGTTCAGTGTTATCCACAACGTGATGTATTTCAAGTTTAGCATCATGTTCACATAAAGAAGCTGACACAAGAATCATGAAGCACCGGGGTTTTACTGTAAGATCGCACAAACTTATCAGATGGCGCTAACATGGTTATCGAAGCAAGAAAATAACTATTTGCACAATGTGGAGGGCTAATTGAGGCTATTCCCTAAACTTGGTATAGTCTTTTCCAGCCGATGTAAAACGTGTAATAAACTAAGGCGGGTGTTTAGGTGGACGAGCTTGGGATTGGCTCTTATGCTACCCAACCCAGGCGCTAATGGATGGTGAAGGAACAAAGAGGATCCCTTTTAAAAAAACACGTTCTCATAATTTTGACAGAAGCTTGTACATTGTGGATGTAAGAAAGGATGCCGTGGTCGATGTTAATGTAGAAAATCGGGTCTCTCGTGCACTGCTTTGTGTGCATGTTGGGGTGACCGTGAATAAACATGTTTTTTAGGCCAATAGTAGTAATTTTATAAAGTACTAAAGTGATTTTATTTTGTTTTAATCAATTTATCTAAAACTATATATCGAAGAAACGGATTAAGGACTCATCTTTGAAATTTACGCCATATTTTTTACCGGAAATGTCAAATTTGTATTTAAACATTTACAACAGAATAGAATTAGTGGTTTTGGGGATAACTTAAAGCCATAAGTTGAATGACCAGCACAAAGAACAATTTGAAAAAAGTTGAATATTTAAATAATAAATTGATATTTCTATGTCCGCCATTTTGGATATTACCGGAATTATGGATTTTAAAGACATAGGTCTTATACATTGCATCAACGAGAAGCTCCAAAGAAAGGTTCCTGTACAATGTAATGATAGCAGCAATACGTTAAAACACATTTCATTACCCTCCCTAAAGAATAAGCTTATTTTAGTACAATATCCGCCATGTTGGATTTTACCGGAAGTAGGGGTTTTTAAGACCACTAATCTATATAATATATCCAATAATAGTACGAAACAAAGGTTTGTACTAAATATTATGATAGTAGGATGATAATAACTCATATTCACATTCTAGCCTTCAATATTGGGCTGATTTTAGTATGATGTCCCGCATTTTGAATTTAACCGGAAGTGAGACATTTTTTTCAAATGCCTCCCTATCTGAAATACAAGAGTAATAGTTGAGGAAGGTCTATGCTAAATTTCATGCTTGTAGCAGATTGTGCACAATTCGTCTGAAATATGCTTGTAGCCGCCGGACTATTAGTACTATTGTTGTAATCTTAACGTTTTTACAAATATCTTAAGCCATGATGTACTCTTAATTCAGTTAATTTACTGTCCATAACAATAACCAATCGTTTTAAAACAGATTTTGGTCCAGCAGCATATCGGTTATATGAGTTTGGAAAATTTGTGTTATTTTTCGAAAACCGTTTTTCTCTGCATAATAAATTGCTGTCTTTCCGCACTCACCTTTTTTGTCAACCCGCGCACCTCTGTTTATTAAGTACTTAACAAGCGAAATAGCTTCATCTTCTCTGTTGGCAGGACAAAATTTACATATAATCATCAAAACCGATGCTTCCTGTTTTTTCTTGAGGTTATTTTCTGATTTGTTCTGTAGCAAATCTCTAGCTTTGGCAAAATCGCCTTCTATAATATAAATCAACATGTCTCTTTGTCTACTTTCATGATTCTGTGTGTAAGGATGATTAATAGTGTTCTTACATTGTAGTCCAAACCCTGCTAATAAAGCCATGATTTTTAAATTCTAGAAGCAGCAATGTATGTTTTTTGTACGACGTTCGGTTACCCTTTAAAATATTAATATCATCTACTTATATAGTGTTGTTCGCCGGCATTTGACACCCGTGAAAGCAATCATGTCCTGTGTATACCATTTACGTATTATTTACATGATATTGTGTTTAATCAAATACTGATTGTTTCAACACACTTGCGAATTGTCACAGATAAAATATATGCTGTAGGTTCAATGTTTGGTATAAAAATAATCCGAAAGAAATGTTGCTAGCGATGTAAGAACGACCTCTAGTAATAAAAATAATCATATTAACCTCCATAATGCAGAACACGTCAATAACATATTGGTGTTTATTTCAAATAAAAAAAAGAGATACATGTACCATAGGGACATTGAAACTCTTAAGTCGAATGTCTGATTGATACATGGTTCAATTTAAACAAATCAACTAAAAAAGCTTACATATTTCGCAAGAGCAAGACATATCATTATTGCTGATAACAGTTCAGTTATACGAACAAAATCAAAACGATCAAGCCACAAACAAAAAACTTTTATTAATCACGGAAATGACATTGTTCATAACTATAGATTAAAGTATTGTTATTACAAACCTGCTGTTCAGGCATAGATTACCTTAGCCGTATATGGCACAACTTTTTGGAATTTTGAATCCTCAATGCTCTTCAATTTGTACTTGTTTGGCTTTATAAATGTTTTGATATGATCGTCACTGATGAGTCTTATGTAGACGAAACGCGTGTCTGGCGTATTAAATTATAATCCTGGTACATTTGCTAACCATCTTTAACGTTGGAAGCCGACCGTGTATTGGCGCAAAGACTAACATTATTAAGGAAGGTGATAGTTGAATGTATGCTTCGGTAGGACACACTTGATATTGTTTCTATCAACTTTACACATTATTGTATTGTGATAAGCCGCTTAATCCTAAGTAATTCTATTTCAACGTTACAAAGGTGAATAAGAACATTTGATGTGTTTTTTAACAAGACTTCTATTCTGATGTTTTAGATGGTATAATAGAAAGTACGTCGCAATTAAACTCACATACTTATCTTCATAGTCGACTTCATGCATGATAATGTAACCCCTCCCAAAATTGATGGATTAAATACTTATCTCTTTTTAAACATCTGGATGAAAATATTTCATGTTTATAAAACAAATTCGAATTCGGATTACACAACATTGATCGTTTTCAAATGATGATAAGATTCTTCCGGATTTAAATATTATAGGCTGAAACTTTGTTGCCACTTCTTTTACAGATAAGCGTACCCACACAAAACACAATGATGTATGATAGAATTGAGAATTGAAACTTACGGGGAATGTTTCAAAAGACAACAACCCGACTGAAGAATAACAAACAACCGATATTCAAGAGCTTTAAGCTTTTACTTTCAAAAACGTCATCGGTATCTTAGCAAAAACCGAATGAGCCAGTGGTTTTTTTAGTCTTTGAGTGTATCAAGACCTAATAGATATCTAGTTAATGTCTACTTAAAAATAATGCAAGATAGCATTGTGTTAGTTAGTCTAGAACCTACATTATAGGGATGAAAATATAATGACTAGTGAAAATGACAAAACATGATTTCTAACAGTTCATTTGGTTGCTCTTCACAAGATTTCAATTTGCAAATAAACTCATCATAAATACAAGGACTAAATTTAGTATATACAGATATACGCCAGACGCGCTTTTCGTCTACAAAACACTCATCAGTGACGCTCGAATCCAAAAAAGTTAAAAAGGTAAAAAAAAAGTACGAAGTTGAAGAGCATTGAGGACCAAAATTCCTAAATGTTTTGCCAAATACAGCTAATGTCTGGGATAAGACAATCCTTAGTTTTTCGAAAAATTCAAAGTTTTGTAAACAGGAAATTTATAAAAATGACCACATTATTGATATTCATGTTTAAAGACGGATCTGCTTATTTTCATGTGGGCCATTAAATGTGTGACCTCATAAAATAAATGTACACACCTTTTCGGTGTAATACCACCAAATAACAGTACGTCACATCCGGTTGCATACGTAAAAGAGTCGAACAAATATTCCCTTGAAATTGACAGTCGAAGAAATACTATTGTACATTTCATATACGATCATAAACATATTATTTGAGTTTTTGAAAGGACCATTGTTTTTTTTCTTCATTTTTGTTAAGTGTTTCCAGAGATTTTTTTCGGAAACTTAAAGTATTAGGGACACAACTTTTATTCATCAGATCATTCTATAATTTAACATGTTAATAGCAGATCATAAAAAGATCCAAAACACAAATTTGATCAGTGATAATTGATGCTGCACATAGTTTGTTACATTGATTGCTGATCATTTGATGACGTCAAAAATGTTGATGCTGCTGCTAATTAAAGCGTTTGATGTAGAAAGAATGATATTGTATTGTTGTTTGTCATGCTTACAAAATATGATATTGAATGTGATACGCCGATTATTCCGAAAAAGTAAACCATTAACGGTCTTCCATATAGATCCTTGGCTCATGCCAAACAGCAAACTATAAAGTGCCACAAAATGACAAATGTAATACGATTTAGTTAAGGTAAGCTCACGTTATAAGTGTGACAATATTTAACATCAGGTACAAATTAAATCTAAATGAACAATAAACATGTTAGTTCGTAAATACGCAAGATTTATATGCAGAAATCTCAATATCAAAGTCTTACTTCCTTTTTTTTTTAATAAGTCAATTTATTCTGAGTTTAATTTTTTAATTCGTCAAGACTAAATTTGAATTGTTTTCTTTATTTTTTTTGTGTTTTTTTTTTTAGCTCTGTGTGTAAATATATCTATGTGTGAATGCTATACTTGAGTTTTGAAGATTCGGATTTCTCTGTTGAATTGTTCCACATTTGAAATAACAACCCAAACCATAATATTAACAAATTGCACGAGTTATAGCACGCGTTGTAATGTTAAGGGGTCGCGCCACCTGAACGTTAACTTTTGAATACCCAGCTGACACAATTAAACAGAAAACGAAACACCGTAGCATTGTTTAAAACTTAAAAATAGCGATGTTTTATTTTAAAACAAATGCAGTGAATCTCGAAATGTGTTTAATTAAAAGTTGACTGTTTTTAAAGCTGCTTCCAGGTCGCCCACTTTCGCGAAAATTTCATTGGTAAACAAGTTTTCGTAGTCGGATGGCTTAACATAAACATGTTTTTATGTTTCGTCCCCGAAGGTATCACCAGCCAACTAGTTAACACTTCGGTGTTGACATGAAAATCAATAATGTGGTCATTTTTTTATAAATTTCGTGTTTAAAAAACTTTGATTTTTTTGAAAAACTAAGGATTTTCGTATTCCAGGCATAGATTACCTTAGACGTATTTTGCACAACTTTTCGGAATTTTGGATCCTAAATGCTCTTCAACTTTTTACTTGTTTGGCTTTATTAAGATTTTGATATGAGCGTCACTGATGAGTCTTATGTAGACGAAACGCGCGTCTGGCGTACTAAATTATAATCCTGGTACCTAACTATTTTATGATACTAAACCCCTAACGGGAAGGATTGTGCCTGATGTTCATATGATGAAATCATAATCTTTCAGTTAGTTTAATTAAAGTCTGGAGCTGGCATGTCAGTTAACTGCTAGTAGTCTGTTGTTATTTATGTATTATTGTCATTTTGTTTATTTTCTTTGGTTCTATCTTCTGACATCAGACTCGGACTTCTCTTGAACTGAATTTTAATGTGCGTATTGTTATGCGTTTACTTTTCTACATTGGTAAGAGGTATAGGGGGAGGGTTGAGATCTCACAAACATGTTTAACCCCGCCGCATTTTTGCGCCTGTCCCAAGTCAGGAGCCTCTGGCCTTTGTTAGTCTTGTATTATTTTAATTTTAGTTTCTTGTTTACAATTTGGAAATTAGTATGGCGTTCATTATCACTGGACTAGTATATATTTGTTTAGGGGCCAGCTGAAGGACGCCTCCGGGTGCGGGAATTTCTCGCTACATTGAAGACCTGTTGGTGACCCTCTGCTGTTGTTTTTTATTTGGTCGGGTTGTTGTCTCGAGCTCTTTGACACATTCCCCATTTCCATTCTCAATTTTATCACAGTTTAAACGCTCAACGTTCACTCCTTTTAATATAGGGGAAAATGGGGAGGGGTGGGGGTTAGTAAATAAGATATATACTGTATAAGGCGACAAAACCCAAATGATTTTTCATATGATTTTAAATTTTAATTTGAATTTTGATTTGAGCGTCACTGACGAGTCTTATGTAGACGAAACGCGCGTCTGGCGTACTAAATTATAATCCTGGTACCTTTGATAACTATTTTATCACAGTTTAAACGCTCAACGTTCACTCCTTTGAATATAGGGAAAAAATGGGGAGAGGGGGGTTAGTAAATAAGATATATTCTGTATAAGGCGACAAAACCCAAATGATTTTTCATATGATTTTAAATTTTAATTTGAATTTTGATTTGAGCGTCACTGACGAGTCTTATGTAGACGAAACGCGCGTCTGCCGTATTAAATTATATTACTAAGTATATTTGATAACTATTCAAAGTAAGTTAAACATTAAGAATATATTTAGTGTAAGAAAAAAACCAAAGGATAATGATTGTTAAATGTCTCAAATGTAAAACAAATTAAATACTGATACCGTATTTTTGAACTTTAAGAAAACAATATGAATTTATCGATAATAGATAGGAACTGACTCTAACCAGTCCCAACTTGGAGTGATTCGCAAATACTACAAGACGAATTTAACAACCTTTATCAATCAATATTAAAACGAGCTAAATCAAGATATGAATACAATAACATGAATAACAACAACCCTTGAAATTACTATGGATTCATTATTATTCCCTTATTTCCATTTTTCATGGGTTTCGTTGTTGTGAACCACGAATTCAAATGTTTACCGACTTTCAAATTTTATATATTGTATTTTGTATGCAGAGATTGGCAAAACCACGAAGTCAGTTAACCACGAAAATGCAAGCTTTCCTTAATCCCCCAAAATTGATATCCACGAAAATAAATTAATCCAAAGTAATATCATTATTGTATAAAACTAATTTTTATTTAAAAAGACACATGTGTGGACAACTTTTTCGTACCCTTTATTTACAGATAGTATGAATAAAGGCAACAGTAGTATACTGTTGTTCGAAATTTAAGAATTTATTGAGAAAAATACAAAGGCGGGTTACAAGCTAAAACTGAGGGAAATGCATCAAATATAAGAGGAGAACTATGACACAAAAGAAACACAACATTAAAATGTAACACACAGAGAAACGAACTATAATATTAGAATTGCCATTTTCCCGAGTTGGTACAAGACATTTTAATAAAAAAAAAAATGGTGGGTTGAACCTGGTTTTGTGGCATGCCAAAACCACCTGCTTTTATCGCTATGCTAAATATAACATTAAATTGACAACATTACATGACGGAGAACAAATAGGACAGAGAATCACACGAATAATAGCTTACCAAAGGTACAAGGTTTAAAATCTTACACGCGGCCTGGTCAATAAGGTCAATGGTTGATTGATTTAAGGTGTTTAACACCACAACTGTCGGTTTTAGTTTGAGAAAGCCATTCATAAATGGACTTAGAGCTATAAAACCACGTTTAATCCACAATTTTCTACATTTGAAAATGACTGTACCAAGTCAGGAATATGACAGTTCTTGTACATTGTATTTTGATATGTTTTATCAATTGATTTTGCCATGTGTTTAGGGACTTTCTGATTTGATTTTCCTTTGAGTTCAGTATTTTTGTGATTTTTATTTTTTATCTTTTTTCACAGGTAACATCTGTTTCACATTACAGCCGCTGCATGCTCATCCAATACACCTGTTTGATGGATTTTAAACATGATTGATTTTACATTGACTTGAATGAACATGTGAAAAAGTATTAGAAATTTAATCTTATAGTTTTAAACGCTTTAAACAGACGTGTGTTGCCGATTTTATTGCACGTGTCAAATGCTTCTGACGAATAGTATCACATGGTATGATCGGGAAGATAATGTTGAATTCAAACCTTTTAACCTTTTAGTAGTGTTAAACTAACAATCATTTCATGAGTTTACGGTAAATTGAAGAAAACACTTCCTGGCTTGGTTGAACTAAAGATGTCAACGACATTTATAACCTTGCTCTGTGTTTACTATTCACGATTGATGGTAAATACTTATCGGACCTCAAACTAGTCAAAACATTTACTAGATTTTATCTTCGGTACAAGGACTTCATTCGTAAATATAACTCAATATGCAGACATCTTATTCGTTCAAGTATTTCAGATCCAATATTTTATGGTAATATTCTTTACAAGCACAACAATGTCAATATTCACATCAAAAGCTAGCAAAACCTTTTAACATACTAATTAAGAAGGGATATAGCTACGATACTGTCGTCAGGTCGTTAAAAATTGCAAATCTTGGCTTAAGAAATAATTGATACAAGCTATACTTTATTGTAGATTTAAAATGGGTAGGGCCAACATTAAAAATATCTTTGTTTCCCCTCTCCCGACTGGAGGTTGTTAGGGTATGGGTAGGTAGGTAGGCAAATTATTTTATTTTATTCCTTGATATGGTTTTCTATATTGAATTTGTACAAAATTCAACAGGTAAGGCTCAAGTCAAGAAAAGTGGGGTATTCCCTGTATTCTAATTCAGTGTACACCACAGTTTTCTGGTGTTAAAAAAAACAGTATACAGGGACCGTCTTTTTTTTCCTATTCATTTAATTTAATGAAATCTACAAAAGCGCACATTGACTTGTGATACTAATGCCTATTGATAGCAAGTGTTTTTTTAGTTAAAAAATCAAGCTTATTTCAAGTCTAATTTGATGCATAACTCACAACAAAACAATTCCTTTGTTCACCAATTCATACCTTGATCACCAATTATGAGATGACAAAAAGATACATGTATGTTAATCACTTGGGAATTAAAATTCAATGAATAAAAATTTTCAATAGAAGTGAACATAATTCAGTTATGTTCAGTTACACTTGGATCATGCAGCTTGGTCACTTGATTCCCAAACAAAGATTTGTATGTTTTTTTCGAGTTCTAGAGGAAACAAGGCTTCCCTTTATATTCATGTTTTGTATTTCCTAAAATACTTTTAATAAGTATTTACGAATTCTACTGATGCAGGTATAACGTTAAAACATGTCCTTTTGTAATTTTCATGCCATAAATTGAAAAAGGAAATCCCATTTAAACTGGTTTTTTTTTTACACCAGAAAACAGGGACGTTCCCTGAAAGCAGGGAATACATGTATCCCACATTTCCTGACTTGTGCCCAACCTGTTCAAAGACAAAGTAGATAGATTTTAAAGCAAGAGTCAGACCATTTTTACTCAAAAGTCTTTAAGATTTTATCCTTTAAACAGGAACAGAGGTTAGACACAAAGCAAATCAAAATGCACTCAGCGGATTGAAAGATGCTTCATTTTTTTTTTTTTTCAAAAAAAGATCACCCTTGCAAACAAACAAATCGTGTGGGAAACATTTTGTTTGTTTTCCTTGATTCCGAATCATGTAGACGCTTCAATGCAAAAATACATTGATTTAAAACGCTCGTTGACTACAGCATCGGAAAGGTATCCCCAAAACACAACGATCGTTGACTTCAGCATCGGAAAGATATCACCAATAACCAACATAGCAAAAAACAAAATAGTGGACAAGAATGACCAATAAAATTTTTCGGGTAGCAGTGATTTTACCGGGTCGGTCGTGTGAGGGGAAACAAACAATATTTTATTTTTGGCCTAGGCATTATATTCGTGATTATTTTTGCGATAGTGAATATAATGTTTAAACTACAATACAATATAGCTTGCATCAATTATTGCGATTCTGATTAGGACAATTAAGATGATTTCTATGTCCGATGTGTATAATTGTAGAGTGTTTGTGTAGGCTCTACCATGAACCTCCTTTGTTCAAGGGGGAGAATCTACGTCATCACGCAGGGTGTCGGCGATTGAAATTGGACCACCATTTTGTCGCTTCAAGGTAAGAAATTTACTTATTATGCCAGTTATATGAGAATTATGATTATACAAAATAGTCCACCAAAGACTATATAAAGTAGAAAAATAAATGAGCCATCGCTCAATATTATTGGTTATCTCAATTTTGCAAACACTTCGATACCAGTTTTAGCAATGAGGTCAACATGCAGGATATCGGCAAAATTTTTCATAACAACATCTTGATTATCAAGAACCGCCTACTTTATCAACAAATGAACATGTCCGAATTAATCTTTATTGTACTCGGGAAAATACTTGTTACTCACAAATATCCGTCATTATGGTCGAAAAACGTCTTATTTTTAAAAAATGGAAAAAGGATGTCGGCAACACATCGAATATCGAAGGATGTCGGGGACACACTAATATATACTATTTTTAACACATATGTTATTCAAAATGTGACTAGATCTAATTTAAAACTAATGGTCATGACAAACCGCAAATCAAATTCAAACTTGTGCAGGCGGAAACGATCGCGAATACAATCCGATGTTGAACAGCCGACCAGATCGCCCACTAAATCGCCACCCGTAAAAAAATCAAAACCATGCAAATCCTCATTTGTCATCAAAATAAAAACGCCTGGCAAAAATATTAAGTTTCCCCAATGTCAATTACTGAAGAAATTTTAACAAAACCGACAGTAGACTTGAGCAAATGTCACGATAGAGGACCAACACAGGGCCATGCATACGATTGTTTGTAGTTGCACTTCAAAACGACATGTTACATGAAATGGAACATGAAATAAAGGATCCCCCAAAAAATGACAAACTGCAAGAATTGATAGCACTTGCTCCTGCAGTTCTTCCGTATTCTAATGTGTGGTTGTGCTTTTTTAATCTGGTATCTGGGATGACATTGCATAATTGTCTGGGTGGAATGCCTTTACCAGCATAGTTTCCCATGAGATCTTTTTGTACTGTAGAGACATGAAAGTTCGATTAAAAAGCCAAATTAACTACGGTATCATCTGCAAGTAAAAATGTAACGAAACGCACGCCTGGCGTATAAAATTTTAAACCTGATACTTTTTGTTAGCTATTATTAGTGTATTTCTCTGTCATATATTTTCTCCCATTTTTTGGTTATGTAATCCTGTCAGGTAATTTTGTCATTTTACTGTTAAATTTATCATTGCCATTAAAGTGGAAGGTTTGGCATGTCACAAAACCAGGTTCAATCCACCATGCATTTTTTTGTTTCTTAAAATGTCCTGTACCAAGTCAGGAAAATTGCCATTGTTATATAATAGTTCGTTTCTGTGTTTGTTACATTTTAATGTTGTATTTCTGTTGTGTCGTAGTTTTCCTCTTATATTTGATGCGTTTCACTAAGTTTTAGTTTGTAACCCGGATTTGTTTTTATTTCTCAATTTATGAATTTCGAAATGCGGTATACTACTGTTGCCTTTACTAAACACCCGGTAGATGTAGGGCCAGATGAAATGTTATATATATATATATATATATATATATATATATATAGTATAAAATAAACTCATCATAGATACCAGGACTAAATTTTAAATATACGCCAGACGCGCGTTTCGTCTACAAAAGACTCATCAGTGACGCTCGAATCCAAAAAAGTTTTAAAAAAGCCAAATAAAGTACGAAGTTGAAGAGCATTGAGATCCAAAATTCCTAAAAGTGTTGCCAAATACAGCTAAGGTAATCTATGCCTGAGGTAGAAAAGCCTTAGTATTTCAAAAAATTCAAAATTTTGTGAACAGTTTATTTATAAATAAAAAGACTTGGTCCAATAATTGACCCCTGTGGGACCCCTGGCTTAACTGAAACGAAATCTGACTTTCGCCTTCTAAAACTTTTTTTTTCTCGAATATTTACAAAAATTGAATCCTGAAATGAGTGCATGAAATGGAAGCAAGCAAGGAACACTAATCCTGTTTTTTATCGTATCTTTATTATGGTTGATATAATCAAAGCACTCTTACATTGTTAATATATTAGAGTGTCCCCGACATCCTTCGATATTCGATGTGTTGCCGACATCCTTTTTCCATTTTTTTAAAAATAAGACGTTTTTCTACCATAATGCCGAATATTTCTGAGTAACAAGTATTTTCCCGAGTACAATAAAGAATTCGGACATGTTCATTTGTTGATAAAGTAGGCGGTTCTTGATAATCAAGATGTTGTTATGAAAAATTTTGCCGATATCCTGCATGTTGACCTAATTCCTAAAACTGGTATCGAAGTGTTTGCAAAATTGAGATAACCAATAATATTGAGCGATGGCTCATTTATTTTCCTACTTTATATAGTCTTTGGTGGACTATTTTGTATAATCATAACCCTCATATAACTGGCATAATAAGTAAATTTCTTACCTTGAAGCGACAAAATGGTGGTCCAATTTCAATCGCCGACACCCTGCGTGATGACGTAGATTCCCCCCCTTGTTGTTTGTTTGTTTGTGAACTACAACTGACAATGTCATTTTTCAGAGAGAGGGGCTTTGAACAACCAGCAGGAATAGTTGTCGTATATAGGTCAAATATGTCAATTTCGAACTGCAACACATTACAGTCATAATAAATGAGTTAGTAACATCATGTGCATCATTTAAGAGTTTGGAAGTGTTTTAAATTAATTCAATATATTAAATGCATGCCAATTTGATAAAATTCTTTATTCTGCAGAAGTCAATATACGCATGTGCAAACAAATTTTGTTGGATTGAGAGCATGATTTTATTCGCAAAGTGAAAGAAGCACGCCATATTAGAATTTGATATTGATTTACTTATACGGCATCGGAATTAAACAAATTTATTTGAAAACCAGTTGTTGGCATGACACGGGTTATGTTCTCCTCATATATTTTATGATGGTGAAATACTAAACCCCTAACGGCCGGAATTGTGTATGATATTCATATGATGAGGACATAATCTCTCAATCGAGAGATGGATTCGAGCCCGTGAAAAGCATAAAACCAGCAAAACGCATGACTTTTTTTTTTTGGGGGGGGGGAGGGGGGGCATATAGTACACTGATGCAAAAGTTGGAGCGGGAATCTGCTGGGTACTTCGTTGGATTCATGTAGATAGATACTGGCATGTTTCAAGAGGTTTTGCTGAGAGTCGCCTCTCGCGTCATCAACCCAATAAATCGGGCCTTCTTTATATACTAGTAGTTCAGAGTCAAACGCGCAATGGCACGAAAATGACACGACAGTAACACGCGCATCCCATGACATGAACACCTGAATATATAGCCCTATTGCAATATATTAAAAACTCGCTCATATCTTTATATGGGTACAATAAGACATATATCAAAACGCGCTTATATCATAGAATAGGCATATTAATTGAGATATGTAAAACCGTGCACAAGTCTTATTATGGATATATTGACTCAGCTTTTAGGTGTGTTGGTTGATATTTTGAAACTTTGGTGTTGATATCCCACCTCTTATTATTTCTATCTAAAGTTCTCATATTATTGAAGTTGATAAAATTCGTTACTGAAATTAATCTTTTAGCCACATATACAGATACATTTGTAATGACCATACAACTTAAAATACACATTAAATAATAACAATGTAGTTAAAATAAAAGTTGAGAAAAAGATAAAGCCATGATAAAAAACACTTTTTTAAATCATTATCCGACATGTCATTTTGTAAATACATTTAACAGTATTTTTGAAGTTTATGATGATCACCTAGTAACATTAGTCAAAATTTCAAAATATCTCTCTTTCGCCGTTGACAACATGTCTACTGCTTCAATCAACTTCTCAACCGCCTTGTCGGATTTGGTGTTGTCAAATGCAAATATTCTTGTTGTGCCAATTTTGCTTAAAAAGCTTCGCAGATCTGGTGGTAATTCCGACCTGAAAGTTCCGAAGTCAGTCTTGTCCTTTTCCAGCATGTCACGACCTGTAAAAACCACAATGATGTGATCTTTCAAGCTCTTGTTTTTTTCAAAAAAAGTTAACATTTTCAAGTCCCAATCTGATATACTCATAATTGAAAAAACGAAGATAAAGGCATGCGGCCTTGGGAAAAGAATTTCAATTCCTTTGTTTATATGCCGAAGGAATGTTTCTTTATCATCTTTGTTGCGCCTACAGAACAATCCAGGTGTATCAACAACAATTACTCTCTTATCTTCTTTTGCAGCCTGTTGCTTTTTGATCTCCATAGTCATCCTGTCCCCACTTCGTTTAGATTCAAATGCGTCGAAACCTAAAATTGCATTTCCGGTAGAACTTTTCCCACTTTGAACTGTACCAACAAGAATCATTCTTAGTTCTTTGCCTGAAATACAGTGTTGTTTGTTATCAATCAGAGTCTTGTATTTCAAATTAAACATATTATCATATAAGATTTATAAAAATTCAACTCAATTTTACTTGTTGTTATTCATATTGGAGAGTTATTCTAAACTAAATATAACACAGCTTTGAATGAAAATAAAATACAATGCTGCGGTGATTTGAAATTAAATACTGTGCCTACAATTTGTAGAGGATCTGTAGAGGTAAAATCGAACTTATAACGCTGTTTAAAAATAAATAAAGATAAAGTATTCAATCGATGCTTGCCAAAAAAGGTTTTTACTTACTACATGTGTAGTACATTACTGATTATTTCAGATTCAAAGAGAGGAAAATTCTAATTTTCCGCGTTTCGAAGAACAGAGGAACATTATTGTACTAACGGTTCTTTCAAATATATGTATGGACACGTGATATTAATATAGTATCACGTGAGTTGTCATTCTTAGCTGGTTAATTTCCCTATTAGACCATTATCTCGCCAATTTCGAACTGGTCAAGTTCAGATTTAATGTTGGTTCATTATTGTTTATTTTTTCTTGGTAATTTGGTTTACCAGTACACATTTTGTTGATATGTTGTTTATGTAAACATAAGCCAATTTTCAGTACTGTCCAATGTATACCGCTCGAGACGATCTTCCGAGCATTAGGGTTTGGACACAAGTTTCCATATCGACTAAGTTAACTTGTTTGTAAGTTTTTCCTGGCCGGCGGGTTCGTTTATCACAGAGTATTTTTTTTTCAATTCGTATTGAAAGCTTTAACATTGTTTATATGTATATATATATTTATTATTTGCATTAAATATTATGTGTATAAATGATAGATTATAATAAAATCCGGTGTATTTAAAGTGTTGTGGGCGATCGGCAATTGTAAAATTGTGTTTGATATACTTTTGCCATCTATTAGTATAGTGTGTACGTACATTTTAATTTGATTTGGAGATTAGATAAAGAGTGCGTGTACTAGCTGTCTCCGTCCGTTCATCTTAATCACTTCTTTTTCGCCATCAACAGAACGTGACGACAGACAGTAGGACTGATTGATTTAACATTATGTACTGAGCAATTCCGCTGTGTGAAATATGTATATAAATTAGTCGTTAGATGGAAAACACGAACTGTGAAATACAATCTTGAATCCCCCAACCCCCCTGAAACTTTATTTCAAAGCCCAAATCTGATATACCCATGATTCAGAGTCAACTGGTTGTAAGATCAATTAAAGTTCAAGCCCAAGGGGCTGTGTTTTATATTCTTATGGGAATGTTCGATTTTAATCATTTGATTTCCAACTATATTTATCAATTATAAAATGTTGATGAGGTCAATACGTTATATATGGACCTGTTTATGTCAAGTTATATTGACCGAGGGCGAAGTCCGAGTGTCAATATAATCTAACAGATCCATATATAACGTATTGACCGAGTGAAAATCCTTAATTTTTATATTACATAAAAAATATGTAAATTATGTACTAGTAAGAGGAAGATAGACTCCAATGTTCTTTACGTGGTTTTTTTTTAAATTTTATTATGCAAAAAATTACATGTTATTGAAAATATAAATATTCTTTGAACAACTTCAAAGCTTATTGCATAAGCTTTCCTGTATTCTGAGCGTCTGCATTTAACATAAAATTATAAATTACTACGGATAAACTTTACATTTTCTTTTCAGCAGCGAAGCTCCATCTATGGTTGCTATGTGCGACGTCATGACGTCATTAATTTAAATTTAGCATTGATTTTAATATTGACAACCAATATACATATAAATAAATGTCGAAACATAGCGTCAATAAATATTAAAATTGAAACAAGACTTAAAAGGTTAAAATAACCTTTGAATCACGTGATCGTAATTTCAAAAGACTACAGTAGAATGCTAAACCTTATGCAATATGTAAATGTATATATATTTTACAGATGGTGTAGCATTTTACTATTTTCAAGGGATATGACGATCACGTGTTTCAAAGGTTATGTTTTCTTATTTGACGCCTTGTTTCTGTTTTGACGTATATTGACGCTATGTTTCTATGTATAAGAAAGTTTATCAGGTGATTTGCAGATTTTTCTGTTAAATTCAGAAGATAAGAATACAAAAATGCTAATGCAACAAGTTGTGATTTTGTTAAAAACATAAAATATTTTCAATAACATGTTAAAATTTTTGTAAAATATAATTAAGAAAAAACATTGAACTTCATTTTCCTAATATATAAATTATTTACATAATTATGTAAAATAGAAATTAAGGACTTTCGCTCAGTCAATTCGTTATATATAAATCTGTTAGACATATTTTATTTCGTTTTAAATTGGGTTTTTCCCGTTTGCTATTTGTAGTTATTATTTATAGATGGGAACTAGTATAACTAGTTCTGATACTGTTTCTGCAACAGTATGTACTATCTATAAAGTTTGATGTTAGGTGCATAAGGCAAGAGGACAGTTTTGGCGTTTTTTTACGGGTGGGGTTTAATGGTACTATATAAAGTTTGGCATTTAAATTTATTAGTATCGAAGGTGCTCGCAGTTGCTTCGAATTAAAGTTGATCACATTGGTATATTTACAGTTGCTGCTATGTTTATTTTACGTAAAGGCGTTGAATGTATAATACGAGAAAAAAAAAACGATGCAACAGAGGAACAAAGTTATATGTCATGTATTTTAATATTGTTTGAAACGAAGAAACCTGTACAATAGAGTAAAAGGAAAGAATGAATCGCAAGACAAAATAATATGTTACTGCGAGCAACTAATCCTATATCTGTATTTGTCTTGTTTATAGCCTATTGAATTTGGCGATTAAATACTTAAAATTCTGACGAGCAAAGCGAGGTAGAATTTAACTTATTTCTAAATCGTTTGATCACCTCAACATTGAAACACAAATTTTAGTATGCTATTTTTCTGTTATGTTAATCACATTATAAGAAAAACAATTCATTATGAGGTACAAAAAATACAAAGATCCCATCACTGTAGATGGTCTTAACGGAGTAAATATGTGAATTTGAAATCAGTTTAAGCAAACATTTTAATCAATAGTTATAATAATAGTTTGAATATGTCTAAGCGATGTTACCAATGCTTAATATAACATCTGAACATTTTTTTTTCATTTTTCATATGTCTTTACTACCAAGCTGCTTAACTATAAATGATTGATGAAAGTGTCCTCGTCGGGTTCTTCGCACTTAATTATTGCGGCGTTCGTTTTATATTATTAACAAATTAAAATTATATAAATTTTAGAACACCACGCGATATCGCGGTTACGTGACTGAATTAAAGTCAAAAACTATGTGTTAGTCTTATATCAGCCAGGATTTTTGTTATTGGTTTTGTTTTCTGATAAAATCATGCTGATTATAAAATGCAGAATTTCTCTGCTTTCAAAATCTTTCTGTTGAAACCTGTCGAACTGGAATTTATCAATTATTGGTAATATTAATTATTTGGAAAACAAAAGAGCCTTGAATGGAGTAATTTTAGTCAACAGCATTGTCCTATATTATTAACTATGAATGAAGTTGATTTCTTTGAATCCACGTTTTAACGTCATGATTTCTAGTATTCGTATCGTCATCTTATAAAGTCATGTTGATTAAAATACAATAATAGGAAACAATGTGACAATGATTAAATTTAGTGGTGTCAACCCTATGATTATATATTACCTGTGTATATAGAAATTTCAAAATACACCGTTTGGTGGTGCGGCTGTCAGATGCGGAAAGTACAGATAAGGTAATATGCAACAGGTAAATATACTAGTGGTATCGGTATCGGATTCGATGCGAAACTTGTGAATCATTAACAATATTAAATATGTGGAAAACAAAAGGGTCTGATATGGTGTGATTTTAATCAATACCAGTGTCCTATATTAGTTATATATAAAGTTGAATTCTTTGACTTGTCGTATTTATCCTATGACGGCTTACTAATTTGACCTCGTTATTTTAGTGTTATAGATATTATGGATAACATATATATGTCGAGTTTTGTAATTTAAATAATGCGTTACCATGTACACTTTACAAACACTATCAACATTATGTCGTACTTTTGGGATGTATACGGAATCGTACATTTGTCATAATTAAACGATTGCTCAAACCAAAAGGCGGAAATGCGCTTAAGGTATTTGTTTGCCTAAATATTAGATAATATAAAGTAAGGATATTTTTCACCAAAGATAACATTGTAAAATGTATGGTCAAAAGATACTACTTTCTACAAATAAAAGTAAAATGCATAATTTAACACATATTGGTGAAAATTATGCTCATGCATATAACACAAAATGTATAAATAAAAGGTGTTATTCATAAAGACAAACCTTGTGACAGATAAGTAGTATACTGGGATATTCATCGTAGACCAGAAGCTATCAACAACTGACATAAATGTATATTTTTTTCAATTACGAAAACGCGTAGAAAGGCCTATAACAATTCATTGGCCGCCGTACAGCGTTAATTATAAATTGATTTCACCCCCCCCCCCCCAAAAAAACAAAAAAAACCAAACAAAAAACAAACAAACAAACTAAGCGCTTAAGATAGATAGGGTGTCTTTCTACATTTGAAAATGCCTGTACCAAGTCAGGAATATGACAGTTCTTGTCCATTCGTTTTTGATGCGTTTTGTTATTTGATTTTGCCATGTGATTATGGACTTTCCGAATTGATTTTCCTCTGAGTTCAGTATTTTTGTGATTTTACTTTTTCCTCCATCTTTGATTTGGAAATACCAGAAAATAAGGTCTATATATTTAATAGAATGTGCAAATATGAAGAGTAGTAGGTAATTCATGTGTAAGAACTTTCACTTCAATATAGAAAAAGATCTGGTTTTTCAAATTTACAAAAACAGAAAACTTTTGTTGGATTATTGTTTCCCCAACTTTTCCACAAAAATGGAGGCAACTCAAATGCAAGGGCAGATAATTTAGATTAAGGTACTTTTACAAAAGAATATGTTAGGAATTTACCTATTTTATAATGAAGTAAGAAAACGGGTCCGGTGAACCCATATTTTCTTTTTCTTACCTGAAAGCATATTATTAAAGCTATCTTCTCATATATTATCTCAAAATTATATGTAGTAGTTTACGCTTTATTGCAGAAAATTGAGGTTTCCATGCATAATCTATAAAAACTTTGTCAATTTTTAGCACTGTGTAGCTTGAAAATAAGCCTGGTGACCCATTCTTTTTTATAAAGTTTTAAAAAAAGCATGATATAAACTACATTTTGGCAAAGTATTAAATTTTGTTATGGATTATAATTCAGACCCCCCTTCTACCTTAATACATTATTTCCATTATATGGAGTTTAGAAATCTTATGTATATCAAATGAATAAAGTAGATCAGCTTTTAAAGCACATAATATGGTATATACTATATTTCATTGCCTTTGGCAACACTACAAGTATAATTAACCGAGGACAGAACTTTTGCCTGAATATTTCACTTTTTTAATAAACATTACACATATCTTTAATTTGGCCTGTTTTACATCTAATGCAATTTCTTATGTATCGTTTATCTCATTTTTACTATATAGCATGTCTAATCCCTCACTTATTTTCACGTTACCCATAATTCTGTGTTGAGTTTTAATTGTGTTCTCATCTGGGGTTACCATCAACAATAAAACTCAAAACTTAATCTTTAGGCAAAGCTTTTACATAATATAATACCTTTTGTCGATTAAATATTATGAATTGATAATCAATGTTAAAACAAGTTCATAAGTTTATTACTTATACATGCATTGCTTTAATGATTTCCTTTACCTAATAACAATATCAAGGTACTCGTTTTATATATCTTTAAAAAAAGGCAAATATCTTTAATTGCGAAATACTGAACGTAACGCGCGTTGATAAGAGATGTTTAATGAACCCAATACATCCAGGTTTCTGTATAAAAAAACGTCGAAAATCGGTCTTATGCTAGTAAATTTGTTCTCATATTAATACCATGCAGTGTGTTAAATTTAAAGTTTATAACGTGTGACTTATTATAAAACCTACATTCCTTTACGGATAATGTTGCAGATGAACTGAGTATAGAACCATCATCAACAGTTGCTTCGTACTTATATTTCAATGCATCAGACTTGACAATGTTTCTGACTGTTAAATTCATCATGTCGGTAAATTCTCTAAAACCAGGTTTATTGATATCATAATGGTTACTGCTCTCAATATATATCCAATCATCGCCTGAAGACTTGAACCATTTACAGTCATTGATCTGTATAACTCCACCTTCTATGCGGCAGTGGAATGTAAAAGAAGTATCACCTACATAAGCAGACCCTTTAGATGGTATAAGTTCGATTCTTTTCACTGGAACATTAATTCAACAACGATTTAAATTTGCTGACAGTTTTATTTTCCCATGTCAATATCAAAAAAATTTATAATTCTAATGCATGTCATTTTCAACTGCTTATGCTTGAATCTTATTTACAAATTCTTAAAAATAAAATCTTAAGTCGTACTATTATCAATTGGTATTAATGATTATCTTTTGCATATTCTCCTTTATTTTATTCTAAAAGTGTTGTGGTAGTTTTCTGTATAATAGTATACAGAAAAAGTGTCGTATTTTATGTCTTGCCATGAGTCTGTCGTTCCATCCTCGACTTATGAGATTACAAAATAAGACATTTTGAATGCCACTTTGCTATATTTTTAACTGTTTTCTTACCTTTCATGGTCGTGGAAGAAGTTTCCTCTGGTATGCCATTCTTAAACCATGCTTTACACGTATATTCACCTTCGTCTATTGGGTCAATGTTTAGAATTTTCAAGAATTTATCTTGGATAGTACCTCCTTCATATTTGGTCTTTTTGTCTGTATCTATTACTATTTGCTCGCCTTTGTTAGGTTTGAAATACCAGCATATGCAAGTTGGATGATCACGAAAAATGCATTCAATGATAAAGCTGCTTGTTCCGGTCAGAACAGTTGATAACTTTGTTGCAATTTCAACGTTTGGTGGTGGTGGATCTACTAATATGCAAATAACATGATTGTCATTTAAATAAACTCATAAGAAGCAAAAACATCTTATCAGTTGATTTTGCCATTTGGATTAATTTGATTCAAACGCAATAGTGTCACCGTCAACATATTCAAAGCATTGGACATGATCTTGGTGACTTACAATGGTGTTTTGATAAAGTAAAGTGGTTTGTGAATATCATTTGTAAATGTGACCGTCTTAATCAGCTTCAAAATAATTAAACACTGGTGCCCTCTGAAATTTAAGATTTTTGTTTATTTATTTAAG
Organism: Mytilus galloprovincialis; assembly: GCF_965363235.1. Classification (NCBI taxonomy): domain Eukaryota; kingdom Metazoa; phylum Mollusca; class Bivalvia; order Mytilida; family Mytilidae; genus Mytilus; species Mytilus galloprovincialis. Next base: position 44,636,541 of record NC_134842.1, on the reverse strand, counting down.
AGACACGAACGTCACGTGTTTCTTTTGCAAGATTTATATAGGCATTTTTAGAAATCTTCTAAGAGTTTTCAGATTTTAAAACTTTCACATTGACAATATGAATTACAAATAAGTAAAAGGGTAACATGAGCAATAAGTTTAAGCATCAGTTGTTTTGCATGTCTTTTGATTTTACTGACATAACGTCGTAATTTGGAAAATTTAGAATTTACACCTGTTATCCCTGTTCTACTGTTGATTATAGAAGGCCATGACCTCGATCGGAATCAAGGCTTTCTTACCTCTCCTATTATGAAATTCAGAAGTATGAATTTTACATGAGCCTTTACTTGGAGGTAAGGATTTACTCAAGTGATTTAAGGTAAAATTAAATAAATAAAGAATTCAAAATTGATACTTTAAGCTGGTAGAGCATTGATTAAGGGTCAAAATAAGATAAACATATTGATATGTCATGGAGCTCCTTTTCGAGATATTTGATTTTTTAAATATGGCGGCGAAAGGCCGACTCGGACTTTTACCATATATTTGTTAAAAGATAAATAGGTGTTATAGGGCAAGCTATTTTACCTTGTATCGTATGGAAAAACACAAAGGAGTTCAAACATTTGACACTTATTCCAAATTCTCACCTACGTACATCATTAAAACAGCCCTTAGTACCGTGTTGTGTGGAATTTAGGTATGGTATCAAAAGACTACATTATGAATTGCACAATAATAATGTAATATCAATAAAATCAATATATTAGACATAATAGCTTTTATAGAAGTTAATTTTCTTTTTATTATTTCCTTAATATTTCACAGTAAAATAATAATGAACAAAAACAATTGACAACAACTAGATAAATAGAATATATATAAGCTGTTTATTACGAACGGCTGTACATCAATGCTTATTAACATATAGATCACACAAAATAAGTAAAGTAGTGCTGGTAATGTTTTCTGAAATTAAATGTGATGTAAATGAGGAAATTATGAAAGTTATTTACTATTAAATGATTAATTAGACTTACATACAAGTGTCCATTCTTCACAATGATTGTCTTTTTCAGTTTGTATATAACACTGATACATTCCCATATCAGAAAGTTCAAAATTTTGTATAGCTAAAAAAGGCTTTCTAGTTTCTATGTTTTTATATTTTTCAATGTCCACTATATGAATTGCTTTGGAATCTATACTAGATGATTTGAAATACCAAGTGTAGTTTTTGCACTCCTTATATATCTTCGATACCATGATTGTAAAATGGCTTCCCTTTTGAACTTTCGTAGCCTGGACTGGAGTGAATATATCTTTAAAAAAAAAATACGCACACAAATAAGGTACAAATTTACAAAAAAAAGTTATAAAAGCTAACTGTAAACGAGTTTTCATTGCAATATATCTGTATAATAAATGCATTCTAATTAATATGATAATTTTTTCATAGCATTCTACAGAACAATTATAATTATGGATTTACCATAGAAGAGAGTTTTTGCCTACATACAGTAAGAAGTATACCAGTAACGCCACACCTAATGTAACTAGTCTAAACCACAATTTTACAGGAAAAACACAATCAAAGGTTTTAATATAATCTACGAAACAACAATATAAGCGTTTATCCTTTCTCAATGACTTAGAAATCGATGAATGAAGACAGACGATGGCTTCAGAAGTGCCGTATCCAAGACGGAATCCAAACTGTGAGTCTTTTGAAGACTAAACGCGCGTCTGGCGTAAATACTAAATTTAGTCCTGGTATCTATGATGAGTTTCTTTACAACCACTGGGTCGATACCACTGCTGGTGGAGATTTATTTCCCCGAGGGTATCACAAGCCCAGCAGTCAGCACTTTTTGTGCTGACATGAATTGTCATTGATATGGTTATATTTATAAATTTACTGTTTACAAATTTTTGAATTTTTTGAAATACTAAGGCTTTTCTACCTCAAGCATAGATTACCTTAGCTACATTTGGCAAAACTTTAAGTAATTTTGGTCCTCAATGCTCTTCATCTTCGTACTTTATTTGGCCTTTTTCACTTTTCGGATTCGAGCGTCACTGATGAGTCTTTTGAAGACGAAACGCGCGTCTGGCGTAAATACTAAATTTAGTCCTGGTATCTATGATGAGTTTATTTACAACCACTGGGTCGATGCCACTGCTGGTGGAGATTTATTTCCCCGAGGGTATCACAAGCCCAGCAGTCAGCACTTTTTGTGCTGACTTGAATTGTCATTGATATGGTTATATTTATAAATTTACTGTTTACAAATTTTTGAATTTTTTGAAATACTAAGGCTTTTCTACCTCAGGCATAGATTACCTTAGCTACATTTGGCAAAACTTTAAGTAATTTTGGTCCTCAATGCTCTTCATCTTCGTACTTTATTTGGCCTTTTTCACTTTTCGGATTCGAGCGTCACTGATGAGTCTTTTAAAGACGAATCGCGCGTCTGGCATATATACTAAATTTAGTCCTGGTATCTATGATGAGTTTATCTGTCAGAGTGTTGCTGATCGTGCACCATGTTATAAGTCTTGAATTAATCAACAACGTAAATAGTTTTCCTAGATGTGACACCAACGAAATGCCTCTGTAGTTTCCAGGATCGTCATAATTTTCTCTCGTAAAGATTCGAATTAAAATACATTTCACCCATATTTCAGGAAAATTTACACAACATAAAATATTGTGGAAAAGTTTGCAAATAACAGGTTTCAATAAATTTTTACCAAACGGTATATGCTCGTTCATTATATCACCATAATCAGTGGATTTGTGTCTTTTTAATTTTTTGATGCACGAATCAAGCTCTTCCTCTGTAATCGGGAGACCTAGTTCCTCAAAAACTGGTTCAGGAGTTTCACTCATTCCAGCATTCACTTCTGAAGGTTTAGACATAAGTTTTGTAGACACTTGTCTCTCAGCTCACCAACTGAAAATCTGCAATTTTAGATTATTTCGACACAACACAAGAACAGTATTAGTCTTAGCATATCCATGCCAGTAATATTTCAAATAACATATACAGATGCTAGCAGTCAATTGTGCAAGATGTGCCAAAACCAACTCAAGCTGTTTCATTTCCCAAAATTGAGAAGATACCATATTTCTGGCAATTGTATCGCAACTTCCGGTTTTATAACAGCAATAATAGTTTGTTTAGTTGTAAATAAATGATACCACTGTACCAATAAATGATTCCTTCATTTAAAATATGGTCATCCACTGAAAATTCATCAATTAAAAAGTGTATATGTCTCAATAAAGCCACGTTATTTAAGGAATGGACAATAAAAGAACAATTTGGGCAAAAGCAGTACTCAATGACTGTTTGGAATGCTGTTAAAGAAAAAAATAATATGCATTTTTCATGTATAAAGGGTTGTTTTAATATAACAAACAGCTTGAGCGACAAATGGATTTAAATGCTTAAAAAGAACAACACATCAGAAGGAGTTAATACCAAACGATGCATCACTTATTTTACCACCAAGGGAGTATTGTTAGGCAGTGGGACCATACTCAACCCATGTCTTGTATCAGAAACCTATTCTATGATGTGGTTTCTGTAGTTTCATATTATTATCTTTGTCCCAATTTTGTTTTACAATTAATTGAATCGATAATGCAAAATAGTAAAGTTCTTGCATACATGTATTTAGCCTCATTATTCCTTAAATTCGGTATATTCCTAAGCAGTACTTTAGAAAATATGTAAAAGAGTGATGTATACTGTAAATCAACTTATTATCATGGAAACTTTAGTTTTTTATCTATCCCTTTTTAATCCCTTAATTTAATTTCACGATTTATTAATTTTTACTTGAGATAGTTAAATAAAAGTTATTCCGAGTCTAACATATTCGCGAAGATTTATATTCGGGGTATTTGTCTTCCCACGAAAGCGCTAAACAAATCGCTCGCCAAAATCAGTTGGTTTACAAAAAGGGTTCGAACCCCACCTGTGATCCTTGTCTCACTTGAAGTATACAAATATAATTCTTTAGATATTGGATTGATATAAAATTGATGATTTTGCTCTTTTTAACACTGATTTTCCGTATGTTTTTTTCTGAAACTTTAAAGCAATGGTTCTCATCCATCACATTCACGTCTGATCGAATGTAAAGTTTCTATTAAAAATCCACATCATCAACTGTCATCGTCACTCTTTTTTCGAATTTTTTATTTAATGTTTGGTCTTCACTTTGTGATTTTTCATTATATACTTGATAGTTTCATTAAAAAAATCTTCATCTTCATCATAACCTGAAGATTTTGTATACTTTAATCTGTTTTGTTTGTATCTTTTTTGTAAAAAAACAGAAAAATGCATATTAATGTTTTTTTTACCAACAACATGTCCAATAATCATTGTGCAGTACTATTGCCCGACCTGTTCTTTTATTGTCAATTCTTAAATAACGTGGCTTTTCTTGACAATTAAAAGGTAAAATTACAAAAATACTGAACTCAGAGGAAAATGTAATCGGAAAGTCCATAATCACATGGCAAAATCAAAAGACAAAACACATAAAAAACGAATGGACAAGAACTGTCATATTCCATTGTTAATTGATGGATATTCAGTGGATGCTCATAATTAAAATGGAGGACTCCTTCATTGGTACAGTGACAACTAAACAAACTATTAGTGCTGTTATAAATCCGGAAGTTGCGATACAATTGCCAGAAATATGGTATCTTCTCAATTTTGGGAAATGAAACAGCTTGAGTTGGTTTTGGCCCATCTTGCACAATTGGCTGCTATAATCTGTATATGTTATTTGAAATTTTACTGGCATGCTCAGACTAATACTGTACTTGTTTTGTGTGGAAATATTTGGAGATTTTACACCTGGATTTCTGAGTCAGTGAGCTGAGAGACAGGTTTGCTCTAGCTTGACACACTGTTCACTAAATATGTTTGTCACCCTTATTTATCAACTGAACATGAAAGTATAGAACTTCAGTAAGTTTTTATTTTTTCTTCTAAACATGATTTGTTATATTTAACATTTTTCGTATAACAACTTCACGTACATATGTCACTAAAAAACTGAGGAATAACCTATATGCTATTCCCCTATAACATGTAATTCCATGGTAGAAAAAAGAATGATAAGTATATGGTGCTGTATTTTTATATGATTCATTAGCAAGCCTTTGTTGTTAGTATATGGTATCGCCTGCCACGAAAGTATCAGAATGCGAGACACATGCATGCAGGGAATTTTATTATGAGGCAACATCAGCGTCTGTTGTTTGTTTAATGTCTTATTTTGCAAAAGGTAGAAAACCTTCATTTATTAAAATATGTTTTGAACACATGTACGATTATGGTCGTGTTAATATAAAACGTTGCGTACCGTAAACCTAATTACAATTAGCATAATTAGTAACAAGTTATGCACAATGGTTCCTATTTAAATTGGTTCTTCTCTGCAAATACTTTTTAATGTCCTGCACATGGAAATTGTTTACACCGTCTAAATAACAAGAACACATTTACAATATAATGTTTTGGTATGTGCTGTAATACAGGCCTTCTGAGACTATCTCAGGGTAACGTGACTGCCATTTGAAAATGGGAGTTTATTGAAAACGGATAGAATTTTGCTTTACAAAAGACCACCTATGGAGCCCTCAAACAGTTTATAATGTCCCATTCTGACCGGACAAATTCAAATACTTGTACATCCCGCACAATCACCCATGGGGTGATGTGGGAAATTTTCAGTTAAGGGTTGTAAGTACTTAAATAAATTCAACAACATTGAAATTGCTAAACATAATATATTTAAATGAGGATGCATTTAACAAATTTTTTTCGGTCCGTCCGTTCATAGTCTTAAACTTTACTGAATATTCCCTAGGGAATGATTTCAATATTGTATGTAGAGTTATGCTCATTTAAATAGTCAGCAAATGTTGCTTAAAAAAAGGAGAATAGAGTAAGATTCATTTTTGGATTTTGTTATGAAAACTAAAGTAGCTTATGCATAACTGAGAGTTGTTAAAATGAGTAGCATGTGAATGTTATTTTAAGGTTATATCATAATGACATTTTCGATAAATCGGACTTTTTTTAATAAATAACTAAATGGTGGTTCTTATAAAAAAATACCTACATTTACAGAAACCATAAAGTTACGGAAAAATGTAAATAATGTTTTTATCTTCAAATATGTCATTTTGGCCAAAATCCTTGATCGACATCTTGAAAGATCTATAACAAAACATAACATATTTGAAGTTGTTATCTGACTCTGTTTGTCTCTGAGTGGTGATTTTTGTTTAAACCAACTCAAGAAAAACTGCAACAGTAGATGACAATACTGCTTAGCAGAAAAAGATCTACTATATTGTTTACTTATTGTGGATGTCACAAACTTAATGTTTAAAGTTTATATTGCAATACATATTTTAATATTGAATATATACTAATATTTCATTGTAACCAAAATCATCAATTGACGCATAAGCGGAGTCAATATCCAAAAAAGATAATAGAAATAGAGGGATATGTGCAGCTATAATAAAGTCAGCATGGCCGAAAAAGGATTTACAGCCCTTTTAAAATGGCATTTGTATGCCTTTTTTAAACTTTAAAGTTATGTCAATAATCTGGGAATCTAATTAGAAAGAAAGTATAAACTGTACACATTAAAATAATCATTCAAATAGGTAACAGTATCTTTCCAATATTATTAAACCGTTAAAATTTCAAAATGCGACAAAGGAGGCAAATAAAGGTAACAGAGACAATCATTGATATAAGAAAAAAATAAAAAAATACAAAGACTTGGTATAACAACCAATGAAACATCTATCGTAAATTGGAAACACTTGGCGTCGGTTTCTCATAAAATGCATGTGTTTCATTTTTGTGTGTATAATTTTGGTGCTTTGTTTAATTGATATTTTTTTATTTTTGAACAACAGAAGTGAGCAAGCTCATTCATATGTTATGTAAGCGAGTTTGATGTTTTAACTTTATTAGTTACGAGTGCACAAACAATATCAGATACTAATACATTTGTGAATGGACTTCTAGGTTCTCCTGCAGACTTAGCACTGTATCACTTTTTTCAGTTTATATCTAACCTACTGATAATTTTATTTGCAAAATTTTGTATTATAAAATGTACTGGAATTTAAAAATGAAATTTGTATGAAAAAGCGAAATAAAATAAAATTTAAGGATTTCAAAAAATAGTTATGTACTTACCAAAATTAACACTTTCAACATTTCTGTTTCTTTCTGCAAGCAAACAAAATAAAAATGCATGTATAATTTCCCTTATACCCCAGTCCCACTAGGCCACGATCGCACTACAATCTGTGAAAAAAATGCAAATTTTGATGATCGTGGTACGATCGTGTAGGTCGCAGTAAGGTCGTACCACGGTCGTGGTGAGGTCTTTAAGATCGTGAAGAGCGTGGCCAACTTTGAACATGTTCAAAACAATCGTGGTGCGGTCGTGGCGAAATTAGGTCGTAGTAGAAGCGTAGTGAGAGCGCACTAAGATCGTAGTAAGATCGCAAAGGTCGCTGTACAATCGTAGCGAGAGCGTAGCGAAAGCGTGATTCTATTCGGAGAGATTGCGCTACGATCTCACAGCGACGTTATCACGACCTTACTACGACCATCACGTTCTCACCGCGACCCAACTACGCTTCCACTACGACTTTACCACGCTGTTCACGACCATAGTACGATTCTAGCACGCCCTTGCCGTCCTCATCACGCTCTTCTCACGACCTTACTACGTTATCACTACGACCATCATTTTTATTGTCATTTTCGCATAAAATATATAAAAAAAACTCCCTAGATTTTGTTTGTCTGAATGTATTTATCCATGTGCTCTAACGGCTCAACCATGCTTCTCGTTTTTATATAGATTAGACCGTTGGTTTTTCCCGTTTAAATGGTTTAACATTAGTATGTTTTTGGACCCTTTATAGCGTGCTGTTCGGTGTGAGCCAAGGCTCCGTATTGAAGGCCGTACCTTGGCCTATAATGGTTTACTTTTATAGATTTTTACGTTGATGGAGAGTTGTCTCATTGGCACTCATACCACATCTTCCTATATATATTGACACATCTGTGTCATCTCTGCTATCGTTCACTAAAATATCGTCATTTGAGCTTTATGGACCAGCAATAGGTTGTAATTTAGGTTTGATTGGTCGTTCCGACATCTCTTGATGACAAGTATTATACTACTTATGAGTATAGTATCAGTTTAATTGAAATCTGGAGCTGGCATGTCAGTTAACTGCTAGTAGTCTGTTATTTATGTATTATTGTCATTTTGTTTATTTTCTTTAGTCACATCTTCTGACATCAGACTCGGACTTCTCTTGAACTGAATTTTAATGTGCGTATTGTTATGCGTTTACTTTTCATTGGCTAGACGTATAGGGGGAGGTTTGAGATCTCACAAACATGTTATCCCACTATTTTTGCGCCTGTCCCAAGTCAGGAGCCTCTGGCCCTTGTTAGTCTCATACTATTTTTAATTTTAGTTTCTTGTGTACTATTTAGAGTTTAGTATGGCGTTCATACTTTGCTCCCTCTGCCTCTACATCAACCCCTACCACCACGCCCACGTGTTCTAGTAGATTTTGGTGGCATGACTGTATTGTTTCCGAGAAATCTCCGTTTTAATCAGAAATAGAAGGAATAGAACTATATTGATATGAAACACGATATTGACGGTATTGCTGAGAACGTAGTAAGATCGTGGTATGAACGTAGTATAATCGTGGTAAGAACGTGCTATAATCGCAGTAAGATCGTGTTGCAATCGGATAACTCGTGGTATGGTCGTAGTGAGAACGTGAAGAGCGTAGAAAGATCTTTATAAGCGTAGTGAGGTCGCAGAATAAGCGCGGTGAGAACGTGGTTTAATCGTAGCGGGATCGTTGTAGAAGCGTAATTAGGACGTAGTAGCATCGTGAAAGCAACGAAAATTAACATTTTCATGCCGCTCATACCGCGACCTCACCACGATCTTAATTTATTTTAGATCGCGGTGAGCGTGGTGCGATCGTGGTCTAGTGGGACTGGGGCTTTACATGCAATTCAAATGAATATGTTGATTATTTAGTATTTGCTTTCCTTTAAGTATCAAAGAATCAAAAATCTGCACACATATCTTTCCAGAATAACCGCTAATGACTTTTTGATAGTCTATCCATATCTCGTTGCCATGATCCAATAGTCAATTTTTATTGTATATTAATTTGATTTAATGTGTATTAACGACCATTTTATAAGATTTCTTGATTACAGATGGGCCCAAATCAAATATATAATAATCGGTTTTTATATGTTGCAGTCAGATGAAGAAAAAAAAAAGAAATCCGTTTATGTCTGTTGAAAGAAATGATCTTTTTATTATTACAATTACATTAATCTACTATTGACAATTCTGTCAATATTCGTTAATTAACCGCTGTATTTTTTATTTCAGATTGTAAGACTGCTGTCTGATTTGTTAGGCATAATTATCAGGTATTAATACATGTTTCGTTTTCCCTACTTACCTACTTCGTCGTTTTGATAAATGTTCTTTTGACGCAATAAACAACCTAGCTAATTAGTTGAAGTAATGCGTTATGTATTTGTACTTTTATGAAACCAAAATATTTACATGCGTTAAGACATACACACTACGAATTCAAATACTAGATGGATAAATAAATGAACGTTATTTGATAAAATATAGTAAAAAAAGATGCCTAAATTACAGTTTGCTTCAGTTTACTTGTCTCAACAGGTAAATTGAGCTGATGACATCATTTGATATCTGCTGTCCGTTGCCCGTCCGTCCGACTTTTGTCGTTAAGTTTGAAAAAAAAAACACTTTATCATTAAAACTACTTGTTTAATTATTACAAATGTTTCTAGGTCTGTAAATAATCATCCTGGTACCTTTGATAGCTATTTATTAGGGAGTCTGATAAACAAAAACAAAACTTATACCCAACAAGCTAAAACAGCTGCGTTAGAATTGTTAAGAGTGTGTTAAGGATATTTCATATGAAATGAGAGTAAACATAGTCATAGAAATAAACAAGTTAGAGTTGTTCATTCTTAAATACACATTTTTTGTTTTTACTGGTAGGCCCCGAACCCCTTAGCAACAGATGGCAAGTCAGCGTCCTAGGTCAGGATAATCAACAAAATAGCGGTTATTATGAACATTGAATATAAGTAAAGCATTTGTTATTAGAAACGTAAATAACAGCAATAGTTTGTTATTAGAAACGTAAATAATAGCAATAGTTTGTTCATATATTTGTTTATGTGTTAAAATATAATGAAATAATTATTCTCCTGAAGAGTTGACAGATACATTGATGACATTTTGAGAACTATGTCTATAATGTCCAATGAAATACTAAGGCTTAGATTACCTTAGCTGTATTTGGCAAAACTTTTAGGAATTTTGATCCTCAATACTCTTCAACTTCGTACTTTATTTAGCCTTTTTAACTTTTTGCGGATTCGAGCGTCCCTGATGAGTCTTTTGTAGACGAAACGTGCGTATATACAAAATGTATTCCTTGTATCTATGATGAGTTTATTCATAATGAGAAAAAAAATAAAACATTGCAAATTTTAAGCCAATGGATCACCCGCATTCCCCAAATATGTTATTAAACAACAAGATATGAAATATGATGTAGCATGATCATGATGATTGATAAGATAAAGTATGATGATAAATTACAGGTTTAATTAAGCATGGCTAATGAACGCCAATACGTGTGGTCACAGCTGTGAAGTGAAGACACATACAGCAAGGATCAACTTGTAAAACAAGCATCATTGCTCCAGTAGCTATTAGTTTTTGTTAATCAAATAACATTTAATCGGTTTTCTGTTCTCATATCTATAGATAACTTTTGATGATTAAAATTCATATCACAAAAGAATAAAATAAGAACAAAAGAAAAAATATTTATTATTTGCTTAAATGGTTATTGGGTTATTCTTTGTTTTAATATAAATTTATTTAAATCTGTTGTCATTGATGAACATAATATAAATTTCGACTAAGCTTGTACACCCATTGATTTCTTGTGCTTAGGAACACATGTAAACAATATATCAAAAACAATAATCACTGCCGTTATATTCCTTTCTTTTATTCATTACTAATTTTCTGACATTGAAACAATCTATTCTGTTGTTTCATGTTAACGAATTGACCTTCATGTACCCTCTTTCATTGGTGCCTTTTCCAAAAACAAATTCTGGACGATTTAATTGAGAAATGTCTAGAAATGTTAGAACAAACTAACTGTTTATATAAGAATGTTTGATCGAGGTCATGGCCAACAACACATGCTGCTACCAAATCTTTACATGTGTGGTAAATTTACCACAAGTGAGTGGTCAATTACCTGATTATAGACAAGCGAGTGGCCAATTCATGTGTATTTTATAACAAATGAGTAGGTCCGGTAACATTCCTTTTGAGCCCAAGTTTGTAATAATGTAGACTGCATAATACTTTAATATTTAATTGTTGTAGGCTTTTAACTGTCTTTAACTATACATTGACATGCTATTTAAAAAACATGTTAAACACCATTTGTAATACATCTTTGTTATATTATGTGACCTTCTTTTTTATTCAATGTTTACTTATTTTTTTTGTTTTTCAAACTTTTACTTATTTTTTGTTATTCCATGTCTATTAATGTTTCAACTCCCTATTTTTAATATTAACCACCTTTCATAAGTATTTGATATTACGATAAATTTTCACACCTGTACTAGTACAGTTAACAACAAATTTATCTTATTTTTAAGATATATAAAATAGATTCGTACTCCTATATCAAGAATTGCTCGTGTATCATGTGTATGTAACAACATCTTAGATTTTAAAAGACATTTATGTATTACTGAAAAACTATTACACCAGGGTTTTCGATATCACAAACTAGTCAAAATATTTACTAAAAAAATTAAATGTTATCATCGTTACAAGGAAATCATTCGTAAATATAATTCAACATTTATACGTAAAGCTATTTCACATCCATCTTTTTATGGTAATATTCTTTACAAAGCACACATATGTCGGCATTTACCCCAAAAGCTTACAAAAAATTTAAAACAGACTCATTAAAAACGATACTGTTTTAGGTCATTACAGATTGAATATTTTGCGTTAAGATTATTTCACATAGGGTCGTTACATCGTAAATAAACACATTTATTTTAAAAACAGTTGTTGGCATGCTACGGATTATGTTCTTCTCGTATATTTTATGATGGTATAATACTAAACCTCTAAATGGAGGGATTGTTATTAATATTCATATGATGCAGACACAATCTTTTAACCAGTTTAATAGAGTTCTGGAACTTGCATGTCAGTAACTATTAGTACTCCTTTGTTAATGTATGTATTATTGACATTTTGTTTAGTTTCTGTTGTTACCTATTCTGACATTGGACTCGGACTTCCTTTAAACCTAATTTTACTGTACGTATTGCTGTGTGTTTGTTTTTTCGACATCGGCTAGAGTTAAAGGACAGGGTTGTTATCTAAAAAAACATGTTAAACCACGCCGCATTTTTGCGCCTGTCTCAAGCTAGGAGCCTCTGGGCTTTATTTCTCTTGTTTGATTTTTAATTTTAATTCCTTTTATATCTTTCAGAGTTTAGTATCATTTATCAATGAACTAGTATACATTTTTAAGGGAGCAACGGAAGCCGCCTTCGGTTGTGGAATTTACTCGCTACATTGAAGACCCATTGATGGCCTGCGACTGTTATCGGCTCATTTGTTTGATTGTTTTCCCTTTAACACACTCCCCATTTCCATTGTCAATTTCATATAAGTAAACTAATTAAAATCGTATTTGACACTAATGTGAGTTATAAACCCCGAACCACGGTGGATTACTCATGTGTGCACTTTCTACAAACTTCATATTAGATAAAATAGCAAACATGTTTAGCTCAATTACATCTATAAATTACTGATCAAGGCTGACATCGTCACCTACCCCTTCTAATAGTTATCTTCCTTTCAAATAGAGAGTAACCCATATTTGCATTTTTACAGAAACAATAATAGGTATAAAAAAAAAAGATCCACAAATTAGTCAACATGGCCATAACTGTCATTTCACACCTTATATGATTGTTTTGTCTGCGAGATGATTGTTACCTTTTTTTAGTGGTGTTTGTTCACAAGCTATTTGTTAAAAAAGAAAAGAAAATCGAAATAATATAGTTATTAATTTCTGTGTAATTTGATCGTCTCTTGTGGAGAGTTTTTTCATTACAATTATAACACATCTTTTTCTTAATAACACTTATTATTCGATTATGACGTTGAATTTACTTTTGTGACGGCATGAACAAATGAGACCATGTCTGACGATGTCACATAGAAAGAACACATTTTTTTTGCAGATTATTTGAAAAAAGTGAATAAAACGAATAATGTGCCTGCATATAATTTATAAATCATTAGAAAATCAGATTCCATTACAAAATCTAGTGTAAAAGATCTTTATCAACTCTCGACAACTAAATTTTAAACATTAAAACGCTCTGCGAGCCTCGTATTTTAAATTTGAAAATTTAACTGTTTTGAGGGGATAAATATCGTATTACTCTTGATGTAGTGATAGAATCTGTAAGAAATGGATAGGATACGTAGATTAAAAGTAACTCAAGTCATGGGCGTAAAAATAAAAATAGTAGAACACATATTAACTCCTTCAATTTGTTGGCTTTTCTTTTGGATCTCTTTATATCAGGTAGCAATGAAAAGGATACATCTATCCGATCCCTCCATAAACTAGGTTATCAATGCCTCGGATTAAAATGATTCGATAGAAGAGCTTCTGACACACAAATGTTAAAAGCGCAAGTTTCTACAATTGGTTTGTATTATTTGTTTATTTTTGTTTTTTATTTATTTTCAGACATACATGTTACCAAGATTAAGGTTAAGGTTTTTTTTTCTAATTTTGGATTACTTTTTTGTGAGATAACCATCCTCATACTCTGAAAAGTCACCTTTATTCTATAATGTATTCTTACACAGTTATTACATATATCATTGCAAGTATAATTTCATACGAAGTTTCAACAAATTTTAGCCCTAAAAAATATCTAAAACGTTATAAACTTTAAATCAAGCTCTTTTGACATCTAACCTAGATTTATTGTTAATGTTAATTGCACATATACCTGTCGTTTGTCTTTTCATCAACTCTGGAGATCCTGAAATAAAGTTATACCAGTTGATATATATATTTTTTGCAACGTTTTAAACAAGCGTTAAAAGAACTTTTGACACAACTTTACCATAATGTGTAGTATTGTAGCTAGATAAGAAAGCGTAGTGGTTTTCTACAAAATGGGAATATCTGATTCAGTAATTCCTATGTTGATTTTTTGCTTGCACTTTTACGACATTACTGTTTAATCCTGGTAAAATTTGAATAGTTTCGATTTTGTATTTGGACTTTGACTTTATCGCAGTATAGTAAGTCATATATATCTAGCAATTGAATTGAAATGTTATTGTTAATGTATCAGTAAAATAACATGGATCGTTTTGGAATCTAATTTAAAAAGAATCAGTGGATAATATTTGGTTCTTCTTTTCTTGCTGCATGTTTATGCCTTGTAGTTTCAAAGTCGGGTTTCAAGACGAAATAGCCTATATTCTGTTTCGTAAATCTATTGAATGATATATTCAAGTTGTTTTGGATATAAGTTGTTATTCATTTGAAATTGTCTTACATGTTTCCTATGGGATATTCAAACTTACAAATCGAAGACAAACAGACAACTCTATAGCAACAACACAATAAACAATAAAAAAAGAGTTTAAAAGAACACATAACGAGAAACGCGAACCCGATAAAAACTGATTATATATATAGGTTTTCTTACTTCACAAATTGGATAGAGACTAGGACTATGGTTTATGTTATCTTCTTAGTATATTTATATTGACGCCAAAGCAGTTCGGAATATTGTGTTGCTGTAAGATGTCCTATGCAAAGATGTTTATGCTGGTTAACATATATTTTGTATAATGACTTACTTATTTACCAAATATATAGAGCAAAATTTAATCAAATATTTAAAGTAATTTGCTACATTTTGATGACGTCATAGTAATATCCTTACTTACAATTCTCACCTTGACTGTCAACATTTTATTTTGCCATTTTATCAATGCCAAATCGATGCACTTGTTTGCAATGTCACGATCACCTCCATCTTTATTTCTTATTGTATCATGTTTAATAAAAACGTTCAATTTGGTCTTGCTCACAATTCCTTTTAAAGCTTTTCATAATAGACGAACTCGTCTATACTCTGATTTCTCGAATAATAATTAAAATAGGCAACATTATGGCACACAAAAACCATGAAAAAAATTAACAATAATAAACCAAATAAAAACCACTGTTTGATCATCATGAACCCCGCTAATAACTGGGAATGATTTAATGTGCTTCATAAAAAGTAAAATCACAAACATACTGAACTCCAAGGAAAATTCAAAACGGAAAGTCCCTAATCAAATGGCAAAACCAAAAGATTAACACATCAAACGAATGGATAAAAACTGTCATATTCCTGAATTAGTACAGGCATTTTCTTATGTAGACAATGGTGGATTGAACCTGGTTTTATAGCTAGCTAAACCTCTCACTTGTATGACAGACGCATCAAATCCCACCATATTGACAACTATAAGTGAACAAAACAAACAGACATAACTGGTAAAAATGTCGAATATACAGCAGTCAACATTGTGTTATTGAAAATAGTTATTCTTTTTTTATATAGGAATAAATAATGAAAACAAGTATGTTTAACATGTTTAATACACAAACCTGCTGCTGGTTTAGGATTCGGATGTACGTCATACGGTGTTTCTTCCAAGTTACCTTTTTGTTGAACAAAATAACGAAATAAGCATGTGCATAAAAATGATAAAAATAACATATCATTCATTTTGATATGAATAATTAGAAATAAGAAATTTAAAATGTCATTATTCACAACAGTATGTATGATATACAGTCTCAGGTAAGGACGGATTGAGCGCTCCTACGCATTTTTACACCCAACGATATATTGTATATGGCTATCTCAAGCAATGACCCTGTAACAATAACTGTTTGCTGTTTATCTTTTAGTTTTTTTCGTTTATTGGTGTGAATGTTAATCCTGCCTTAGGTTTGTCGTTTTAAAAGGTTTACATTTCACCTTAATGTTGTCTTGTCTAGGTCGTTCAATGGCTTAGAACGGTTTGGGTTTTTGATAAATGCCGATAACCGTCCGACGACGGGTATTTACTGGTATCTACAACATTTGGTTTTAAAAAGATAGTTGTCGCATTGGCGATTTGAACACAACTTTTATTTCCAAAGACATAATAAACACATTACACTATGTAACACTCAACGAGAAAAAACGAAAAATTAATTGAATTTTATATGATGCCATAAAAGAGCTCTCACCCGATATTTGCTCATTTTTTGCAATTTCTTTTCTGGAACCTCGTCTGTCTTGTAAATTTGATGTACCTTCGTATTGAAAGAAAACAAGATGTAATGTAAAGTGAGGTATAACTTAAATTGCTTTATTGTAAACGGAAAGCCTTACTTCTTAAATCAGGTAAAGAAAAAAAAAAGAAAAAAAAGTGTAGTAAAATATAACTGAATTATAACACATACAAACAAACGATCGTATATAGAACACGCAATACTGAGCAACAAAAAAAAACTTTCAGAGGGCGACAATGAACACATGGGTTCTAGAATAATGAACAAGTATGCAGTTTATTACATCTCAGTTGCTAGATTATAAAAAAAGAAGATGCCGTATGAATGCCAATGAGACAACTCTTTAGAAGAGACCAAATTAAACAGAAATTAACAAATATTGGTCACGGTACGGCCTTCCACGATGGAAAAACCCATACCGCATAGAAAGCTATAAAAGACCCCGAAATGACAAATATAAAATAATTCAAACGAAAAAATTAACGGCCTTATTTATCATTGTTTATGTACAAAAAATAAACGAACTATAAATATGTAGCACATGAACACACATTTCATTTTATATTGCTATCAATTCTCAGAAATCTTTGAAATATTCACATTTTAAACAATAGTACAAATTGTAAAAATGTCTTCCAACTCCAATTGTTTTTTTTTTATCTAGTTTTAGTGCTACGTTTTTAGGTCTTTCAGTCCAAAACAATTTAAGGTTGGTGTCCTTTTATTTTTAACTTTTAACTAAGTTAAACTTTGAAAAATGAATAATAAGTCCGTTTCAAACTTTATGTAGAAACCTTTATATGCCAGCTATGCTGGCACTTATGGTAGAAGCATCGTTTTGGGACAAAGAACGATAACTCTTTCTAGACGACCCATCTGAAAAGTTTCGTCACTCTCGTTAAATCTTGTACGATTAATTTTTTTTAATGGCGGCCAAATTTAACGTTTTAACGGGATCATGACTAAACGGAACAGATCGGAATAATTTCGATGTTAACTACGACATTAATTTTTATTTGTTTGATAAAACAAGAATTCAGAAATTTTGGTAACTTGTGTGGCTTATTTAAATTTTATTGTACCACGGAAATTACCGAAGTTAGGACAACAACATCTGACGCCATGTTTCGTCTGCTTCAACATTCCATTATCAGTGAGGTCAAAACAAATTACCTAAATAATCACAGGTACTTCATTTAAAAGTAACAAAATCATAGTAAACGATTACATATTTAGCGTAAAAGTTCCGTCCAGGCATGGGAACACAGAAAAAACTTCTGCAGGCAATACATTTCGGATTTTTTGTTATGGCCATGCGGCATGCGGGGTAAACTCTGGTGCACTGGTTGACCATGAATACTTTTGTTCATCTGCCACATTATTCCCCACATCAAGGAAAAATTATAATTATACTGTTGAATGTGATCACTGTTATTTATGTAGTCAATGACGAATCCAGCATTTTTCATAAGGAGGGCCTGCTGACGAGGCGCTCTAGTCATGCTTCACTGCCTTCAGTGATTCCCTATATAGTCAACATTTTTTTCTCATGAAAAAGGGGGGGGACCGTCCCCCCTCTGGATCCTATGGTAGCCCACAGACTAATTTAAAACTTAACAAAAGTTTTAAACATAAAAGAATATTCAAATAATTCACAATCTTCTTATTCTGTACTTCCTTTGGTAAACTCTCAACAAATCTTTTCATTGATTATGTCACACCTTATACAGTCCCAGGAGATGAAAACTGTTTTGTTTTCTCTCTCTTAGTTTAATCATAAAAGGAGACTTGAGTCTGAGTAGTACATTTAGAACTGACTACTGTATATATGGTATGCTCCCATATTGTCCAAAATTGGATTTTATGGGAAGATGGAGTTATGATAACCAATGAGAATACCATGACTTTGATAGGTATATACAGGGCATGTTACGTGGAAGTGTGTGGGGTACATCTAGCTGCAGCAGACTAGTCACCTGCATATTTTATGCACCAGTTTAAACCTGTCGGATAAAAAAATTCACTCTACCAAGTACTTTATCACTATATCACTATCAGGTTCACATTATATTTCAACCTATATTTATATTTAGCAATACACACTTATGGTTATATAACATCACAGTACCAAAATTGTACTCAGAAACCAAATTGCACCTTTTTAGTAAAAAAAACTTCAAAAATCTTGCAAGTTTTCTTTCACCATGTGGAGTTATCTTATTATCATCTTTTTATAATGTTAAAGCATGGAATAATGTCAAATTGTTCGAAATATTTGAAGAAATAAAACAAAGTCTGTTTATATCCCAGTTTTAAGGATTTGAAATTAACCATACATGTAATGATGTGTGGAATTTGGGAAATGACCTCATTAGTATCATCATGATGGTTTGTTTGGATGTAATTTCAAACCTATTTTTCAATGACTCTACATGGATTCAAAATTAAATTGGTGTAACTATTTTGTAAACAAGGAAAGTCTACAAAATAAGCAAAGAATAAACTTTTGTCTGGTACATAAAAAAAAAAAGTTGGTGACAATTTAGGTGCAATTTGGGTATTCTCATGTTAGCAACTTCACAACAGAACTACAAATTTATTTTAATGACCAAAAAAAAAAAAGTACAAAACTAAAGGCAATAAAATGTTTTGCCACGCAGCCTGATAGGACCACAGATGTATATTAAGCATATAAAAAACACCAAATTTTTTATGTCAGTTGAAATCAAACATATTTTAATTTTGGATCCTTTAAACTTCAATGTGGACTAATTTGAAAACAGTTATCAGCTGGTGAATCCACATATTTCTATTCAGCAGAAGTCTCTAACTACATATATTCTTAATTTCATATGATAATAAGTCCTACAAAAATATTGAAAATGTGTACATTCAATTTTTTTTGTAGCTTCTCTCATGTGAAAGCAGTACCTTTTTGGTCACTATTTATGTGTTGCGTCTAAATAAGAATTGTAACACTTTATAGTGACCGAACAGGTTAAACAAATACTTCTGAAGAAACCGAAAAAGAAGACAACTTGAAACAGCACCAGCCATGCCAGTATACATGTATGTATGAATAAAAACTCAGATCAGAATAGCATGGACATAAGATAATGGATCTCCATGAAATTTCACTAGGATCCAGGGGCGGATCCAGCCATTTTTAAAAAGGGGGGTTCCCAATACAGGACAAAGGGGGGAGGGGGTCCAACTACTATATGTCCCCATTGAAATGCATTGATTGGCCAACTGGAACCCCCCCTTTCAATTTCAATGCAATATGTTAGTTCTATGTCCTTGTGAATATATCTTGAGGAAAGTTATCAATAAATCTGCAGATAATGCAATTTTATCAAGAGTTTTGTACATTTTCTGTTATAATTTTCATACAATCAGTGAAACATTTAAACAGGCTAAACTAAATTTTTATTGCTGAAAGTGTCAAACAATGACAAGTGTTTTATTTACCACTCATGTGTTTTTGTGAGAAAAAAAAAATCTTGTGCAATATTTGTAATTAAAGGGAAAGAAGATCCTTTTGCCTCGCATTGGCGCATGTCAATTGTGAATATATACTTACCAAATCTATTTTCTTTATCTTGATACTCACAGAGACATTATTAAGAAGTACATATCATAGGAAAAATACACAAATACAGATAAAATATTAAAACACCCTATTTTAAGTGCATCTCCTGCCAAATCAGTATTTGTTGCATCTATATATATATACTAGATAAGTATAATCAATGTAAATAAGGTAATTTTTGGAAGAAAAACCCAAAATTAAAAAAAAAAAAAATACCCCCAATAATGTTGTACCATAACGCCAAAATCAATTCTAATCTTCCTTTTGTGTACTGAACCTCCTAGTGAAATTTCATGGAGATCCATTATCTTATACTCAAGTTATTGTCTAAAACCAAATATGTCTTCTTGAAAACAACTATGACATGATTAAGCATTACTGGAAAGCAAATTTTTGACATGCTTGTATTTCCCATTTCCATTCTCAATTTTATTTTGCTGTCATATAAGAACTTAAAAAGTAAGCTACATCATGTACATGTATAAACAAAAACAAATATATGCAAGAAATGACATAAAACCATAAAACCGACTCTGAATTTAATAGTACATGATATTTATGTAGAACTCACAAACTTGAGATGATCAGAAATACAAATGGTTTTTATTCGAGTCAGATTTTTATTACCAAAACCCTTCAGCGATATCAATTAAAATCATTTAGTCAAAATTTAACACTAGTATTAAGGTTTATCATAACAGTCAAATTGGCAAATATGGCCTTAATAATAATTATCACCTAAAAAATACTGTGTACAGACTGACATATGTGCGGTTTGGGAAGTTTTTATGTTTTTAGATATATAAAAGTTAAATTTATTTTGCATACCTGAAAGATAAAATCATTTTTGGTAAAGATCTGGATTCAAAATATTTTTTTTGTCCTATGCTTGAACAGATTTTTTATTCATCAATTTTGGAATCAAAATTTTTTCAGGAAAAATAGCATAACTCCTCATGCCTTTTCAAGTTCTATGTTTGTTCCCTGAACATTTTCCATCTGAACTTTCTTTAAGACATAATCAATACGTTAATGTAGCCTTCGACATTCGTTCTGAACATGCATGAAATATTTGTCACTGGACGTTAAACAACAAACAACCATCAATACATAGGACATTGTCTTAGTATAAAGCTGGCATTTAAGGTAGCGCCTTCCTCATATTATATACAATTTTTTTTCTTTATAAGAAAGGGTGTGTTTTATGTCCAAGAGTTGCTAAAATTTCTAGGAATATATCGCAAAGTCATTATTTTGATGCATTATTTCGTAGCTTAGTAAACATGTCGTTTTGGAAGCATAGCTTCCCTGCACTGGCTGTGTCCTTTAGATCCTATGTGCAAAAATGACAAAAATGGACCTAAAGAGTTAAGTCCCTTTTAAAATAAACGCTACAGGTTTCAGCTCTAAAGTCCCCAGTGAAGACATTTATTTTATGCAGACGCACATTTTAAGATTTACAGTGAAAACATTAAATATGTAGCACATCTTGGCATGTACTTGTGTGTGCTAATTTATTATTATCTGCTTAGTGACACGAAATAAAGTCATTTGACACATGTTAAAAGTCGCACTTTTAAAGTTACGACTGTTAAGCTGTTCAAAATAGACAGAGTTGCCATCCATACAATTCTGACACTTAGTCCCACAATGCAATCGGTATAAATTAAAATTGAAAAAAATCATGAGACAAATCACTAAAATATAAATAACCTAACTTACAGTTTTAAGCCAAACATATCCATAAAAAGACACAGGACTTAAGTTTACATTCATAAAAATGATAGGAACTATATTTGTAGACAACCGATTTACGAGTGGTCAAAACAGGTCGGTTTTTGACGCCGAAAAAAATACATCATTAAATTTTTTTTCTTTTCTACTTAGTCCTTTGGTCTTCTCTTCAGAATTTTTCTCACTTTAAAATACATGAAATAACACATGTACTGCATGTTTGAGCAGCAAAAACAATTCAGAATGTGGGGTAAACGTCAAAAGGACAGCAACCTAGCAATCAGAATAACCAAAAGACATGTGCACACTTAAATGTGAAATAAGATATGCACGTTTCCCTTAATGAGACAGCATCCCAGCGACTAAAAATATACACGAACGAACTTTTCACTTGGCAGATGCTACCATTTGTATAAGGTTTATTTTGGATTTGATTTGATTTTCCACATACACAAACTGTCCGCAATGAAAACGTCGATAGTGATGAAATTGGCATTAAACACCAAGATATCAATAAAATCAAGCATTGTGTACTTTAGACGTTTCCTACATCGATTTTTGGTTTGGTAAACAAGAATCTATTAACTCGAATTTTAATTTGACAGAATAAATGTTTTGCAACTCATATTACTATCTGATTGTATTAGGGCTGAAATATTTGTCACTCGACATGAATCAGCTTCATCAAATAACACCTCTCTGTGAATACCTTGTAGAATCTAATAACTGGAACTTCAAATTGACTAAAGCAATGTTTTTCAACACATATATGGTACTATAAATTTATACATTATGATTGATATATTTGTCGCTGCACATGACGCAGCTACATCAAATAGCAATTCTTTATGAATGTCTTGTGGAATAGAAACATTTATTGAGAAATGTTTGAAAATGTTAGCTACCTTCTTTTGATAAGCAAGTGCTTGACAAAGAAGTACTACTAGAATTACATGCAGGGTTGGAAGGGTAAAAGCATGATAGGTAGGGCCTACGTTTTCAGGACTTTCAGTCCAACACAACTTAAGGTTGGTGAGCTCTTATTTTTAACTTTTAACCAAGTTAAACTTTCGAAATGGATGATACATGTAAGTCCGTTTTCAATCTTTATGTAGAAACCTTTATATATTCAAATTTTTTACTTTATAAGAAAGGGTGTGTTTTATGTCAAAGAGTTGCTAAAATTTCTAGGAATATATCTCAAAGTCGTTATTTTGATGCATTTTTTAGTAGCTTAGTAACTTGTCGTTTTGGAAGCATAGCTTTCCTGAACTGGCTGTGTCCTTTAGATCCTATGTGCAAAAATGACAAAAAAGGACCTACACAGCTACTTTTGCATAGGTACTATGTGTGTACTAAAAATCTGTAGTCCTGGAAATTTACTTTGAATATTCAGTACTATTTTGTTACTTTAAAATTATTGTAATATTTAGGTACCTGTATTTTACAGTACTTAATTTGTACTTGAAATTTAGGCACTACAGATTTTTGATTACTACCGTTACATTTTCAGCATTTTGAAAGTTTTTCTATTTCAAATCTCTTTAAATTATGATTTTTAAACATGGAATATTGTATTATTTCTGTACCAAAATATTTAGTACAAATCAAGTACTGTAAAATACAAGTACCTAAATATTACAATAATTTTAAAGTAAAGAAATAGTAATAAATATTAAAAGTAAATTTCCAGTACTACATATTTTTAGTACTGAAATAGTACCTATGCAAAAGTAGCTGTGTAAAGAGTTATGTCCCTGCTAAACTGAAGACTACAGATTTCAGCTCTAGGGTCCCCAGTGACGACATTTATTTTATGCAGACGCACGTTTTAAGATTTACAGTGAAAACATTAAATCTGTAGCACATCTTGGCATGTACTTGTGTGTGCTAATTTATTATGATCTGCTTAGTGACATGAAATAAAGTCATTTGACACATGTTAAAAGTCGCGTTTTTAAAGTTACGATTGTTAAGCTGTTTAAAATAGACAGAGTTGCCATACATACAATTCTGACACTTAGTCCCACAATGCAATCGGTATAAATTAAAATTGAAAAAAATCATGAGACAAATCACTAAAATATAAATAACCTAACTTACAATTTTAAGCCAAACATTTTCTCTTAAATTACACAGGACTTATAATTTACACTCATATTACTATCTGATTGTATTAGGGCTGAAATATTTGTCACTCGACATGAATCAGCTTCATCAAATAACACCTCTCTGTGAATACCTTGTAGAATCTAATAACTGGAACTTCAAATTGACTAAAGCAATGTTTTTCAACACATATATGGTACTATAAATTTATACATTATGATTGATATATTTGTCGCTGCACATGACGCAGCTACATCAAATGGCAATTCTTCATGAATGTCTTGTGGAATAGAAACATTTATTGAGAAATGTTTGAAAATGTTAGCTACGGTCTTTTTATAAGCAAGTGCTTGACAAAGAAGTACTACTAGAATTACATGCAGGGTTGGAAGGGTAAAACATGATAGGTAGGGCCTATGTTTTCAGGTCTTTCAGTCCAACACAATTTAAGGTTGGTGCCCTTTTTTATTTTTTTAACTTTTAACCAAGTTAAACTTTCAAAACGGATGATAAGTCCGTTTTAAATCTTAAGCAGAAACCTTTAAATATACATTTGTTTTATAAGAAAGGGTGTGTTTTATGTCCATTATTTTTATGCATTATTTCGTAGCTTAGTAAACATGTCGTTTTGGAAGCATAGCTTTCCTGCATTGGCTGTGTCCTTAAGATCCTATGTGCAAAAATGACACAAAAGGTCCTAAAGAGTTAAATCCCTGCTAAACTGAAGACTACAGGTTTCAGCTCTAGAGTCCCCAGTGAAGACATTTATTTTATGCAGAGGCACATTTTCAGATTTACAGTGAAAACATTAAATCTGTAGCACATCTTGGCATGTACTTGTGTGTGGTTACTTATTATGATCTGCTTAGGGACACGACATAAGTTCATTTGACACATATTAAAAGTTACGATTGTTAAGCTGTTTAAAACAGATAGAGTTGCCATCCATACAATTCTGACACTTAGTCCCACAATGCAATCTGTATAAATTAAAATTGAAAAAAATTATGAGACAAGTCACTAAAATATAAATAACCTAACTTAAAATTTTAAGCCAAACATATTCCCCTAAAAGATACAAGACTTATAGTTCACATTCATAAAAATGACACGAACTATATTTGAAGACAACCGATTTACGAGTGGTCAAAACAGGTCGGTTTTTGACGCCGAAAAAAATACATCATTACATTTTCTTCTTTTCTACTTAGTCCTTTGTTCTTCTCCTCAGCATTTTCTCACTTTAAAATACATGAAATAGCACATGTACTGCATGTTTGAAAATATATAGTGTGCAGCAAAACCAATTCCGAATGTGGGATAAATGTCAAAGGGACAGCAACCTAGCAATAAAAATAACCAAAAGACATGTGCACGCTTAAATGTGAAATAGGATATGCACGTTTCCCTCAATGAGACAGCATCCCAGCGACTAAAAATATACACGAACGAACTTTTCACTTGGCAGATGCTACCATTTGTATAAATTGTTATCATCCAGTTAGTAAAATTGTATAAGATACCGTGAAAAAAATCTAACAAGTGTTATTTGTGGTGTGTCTTTTAAGTTACAAATTTTCTATGACGTCAATGTCATTCAGACTCTCTCTTGTCTTTCGGTATGAAATAAAACAAGATCAGATAACTCCAAGAATCATTTAGACTTCCCCACACAATTGACTGTTCGGAAACCGAGATATATAAAAAAAAAACGTGACGCGTTTATTGCCAATTCATCGTCGGCAAACAAAATCATTACGATTGACGTACTTGGGTAGGATTGCTACGGATGATTAAACAAAAGTAGGCGTGTTATACACCATTGTGCTTCCTGAAAAAACCCCCATCATAGGACATGTAAGTCTTTGCATATCGTATCAATGTATGCAAAACAAACACCACATATATATGTGTTATTTGGTTGTTACTACATTGCAATGAAAACCCACAATTAGAAATCAAAGAAATAAAGACTGTTCTCATCCTGTCACAATTTTCGAAGTCTGAACTAATTTATTACTATCAATACTGATAGTTAAAAGAACACAGATTGTTATAAAAAAATCATCTTTATTTAACTGATATTCTGTCCATCGGTTAGTTTTATACTCTTTGGAACGCAGTAATGCTTGTTCATGTACTGTTTAGGAATTATTATATATATAATATGTATTATACATTATGTATTAAAAAGTGAAATCACAAAAATACTGAACTTAGAGGAAAATCATTTCGGAAAGCCCATAATCACATGGCAAAATCAAATAACAAAACACATTGATTTGGTATCTATTTTATAACACTATTCATATAATTGACAATATAACAAGACAATTAAAATAAGAAGCGGATGATACACAAAAAAGCCGAAACGTTCAAGTTGACGAAAAACGGACATGTATGTCAATATAAACTAGACAGTGGGATGTCCCGACCCCAATCCACTCTAAAGTAACTGTATTATAACAAAGTCAATGTAAGACTTTCTTTGGGATACAATTGTGTCTGGGAGACACAAATAATGTCCTTGCAGATGCAAAGCTTTATTCTAAAATAAACAAAGTTAAGTATGGGAGCACATAGGTTAAGGGTTCAGAGTAGGACTACCACTTATACAAAACAAAAAAAACAACTTAAGAATGACATAGTTCAACATTCTCCAAAAAAGAGCGATTACTTACAAAAAAATAAAAATCCTGACCACATGCACAACCACAATATATGTTCAAACAGCCTGCACAGTGAATGAAGAGCTATCCACAAATGGTATGCATCTTTATATGCAAATATTTACTCCAAAAAACAATAAAGTTAAATTCCAAAAAGATCAAATATTAATAAAAACAAAAACCCTGAACTTATGCACTCTTTCAATATAAAAACAGACAGCAAAGTGAAAACTTCGTGATAGTTAAACTGTAAAAGGATTAAGCCAGAATAACTATTTACTAGTACTAAGAATTAAAACAAAAGTAGTAACGTTCAACCAAATCATGATGCACTACAAACTCCTCAGAGTCTGAATTGACCAGTTTTTGTGCTCGACCAGTAAAATCGAGCACACATTTTACTCGACTAGTCTCGACATTGTCTCGACTGTACTTAATTGTACTTAAGTGTACTCGACTAGGTCTCGACTTTACTTAATTAGTCTGATTCAGTACTTGATGATCTTTGTGAAGTCTGAAATGGTCTTGACCAAGGCTCGACCTGTCTCGACCTGTCTTGACTAGTCTCGACCTGTCTTGACTAGTCTCGACTCAGTCTCAATCAGTCGACCTGTCTCGACTAGTCTTGACCTTCAAATTTAGTTTTGACTGGTGTAAATCAGCCCATCTAACTAAATTAAATATTGATCTTACAAAATTCAAGCTTATTAGGTAGTTTGATTTATTGCTGTGAAATGAAAGAATTTAATTTTACAATATGTAAAAAAAAATTATTATATAAAAATTCAGATAGGCATCTTTAAATTTTTTTATTACTTTTTCAAATCAACTTGGATTTTCATCAAACTATGCAGATATCTTAGATATATATCAAGCTTACTGAATCCCATTTCATTTAGTTTTTTGTTGTATTGCTGTAAAATTTAGGAAATTAAAGTAATTTTGGTAAAAAAAAGGCTAGGATTTGCAATTCGGACAAAATAGAGATAGTACACTTTAATTTTTTTAATAACTTTTTCAAATCAACTTGGATTTGCATCAAACTATGCAGCTATGTTACATATATATCAAGCTTACTGAATCCCATTTCATTTGTTTTTTGTTGTATTGCTGTAAAATTTAAGAATTAAAGTAATCTTGGTATAAAAAGCTAGGATTTGCAATTCGGACAAAATAGAGATAGTACACTTTAATTTTTTTTATAACTTTTTCAAATCAACTTGGATTTCCATCAAACTATGCAGCTATGTTACATATATATCAAGCTTACTGAATCCCATTTCAGTTAGTTTTTTGTTGTATTGCTGTAAAATTTAAGAATTAAAGTAATCTTGGTATAAAAAGCTAGGATTTGCAATTCGGACAAAATAGCGATAGTACACTTTAATTTTTTTAATAACTTTTTCAAATCAACTTGGATTTGCATCAAACTATGCAGCTATCCTAAATGTATACTAAGCTTACTAAATCCCAGGTCATTTTGTTTTTTGTTGTATTGCTGTCAAATTTAAGAATTAAATTGATCTAGGTCAAAAAAGCTAGAATTTGCAGTTTGAACAAAATAGAGATAGTACACTTTAATTTTTTTTATAACTTTTTAAATTCAACTTGGATTTTATTGAAACTATATAGCTACCTTGGTGATGTATTCTTCTTACTGAATCCCAGGTTGTTATAAAGTTTGTTGTATTGCTGTCAAGTTTAAGAATTAATTTAATCTAGGTAAACAAAGCTAGGATTTGCAGTTTTGACAAAATAGAGATGGTACACTTTAATTTTTTTCATAACTTTTTCAAATCAACTTAGATTTTCATCAAACTCTACAAATATCTTTGCAATATATTGATCTTACTAAATCATAGGTTGTTATTTTGTTTGGTGTATTTCTGTCAAATTTAAGAATTTAATTAACCTAGGTCACAAAGCTACGATATTAGAAATATATCTTTTCTCATAATTTGGGAAAAAGTATACATAAAATATTAATATAATTCCTTTAATGTTTTATTCCTTTTGATATACACTATATAAATATATCAAAAAGGGATGAAACATTAGAAATTATTAAAATAGTTCTTCTGATTTGTGGTGATTTATCTTGGGTCAAACTTATTAAAAAGATCACATCTACAAGAGAGTTTTAAATTCTAAATAACATTTATTCAAAGTTGCAACATCCTGTTAAATCTAAATCACAGGGCTTTTAATTCACTAGATAAGTAATACACGAGTTTAAGAAAAGTAGGGCTTTCTTTTTACCTGTAAAACTCGCGTGTACTGATGTAATTAAATCATGTATAGTGTCATGTCATTAAATTTGACAAAAAAATATTTTAAAACTTCATAACAACCTGGGATTTAGTAAGATCACCAAGGTAGCTATATAGTTTTAATAAAATCCAAGTTGATTTGAAAAAGTTATTAAAAAGCTTAAAGTGTACTATCTCTATTTTGTTCGAACTGCAAATCCTAGCTTTTTTTACCAAGATTACTTTAATTCTTAAATTTTACAGCAATACAACAAAAAACTAAATGAAATGGGATTCAGTAAGCTTGATATATATGTAAGATAGCTGCATAGTTTGATGCAAATCCAAGTTGATTTGAAAAAGTTATTAAAAAAATTAAAGTGTACTATCTCTATTTCGTCCGAATTGCAAATCCTAGCTTTTTATACCAAGATTACTTTAATTCTTAAATTTTACAGCAATACAACAAAAAACTAAATGAAATGGGATTCAGTAAGCTTGATATATATGTAACATAGCTGCATAGTTTGATGCAAATCCAAGTTGATTTGAAAAAGTTATTAAAAAAATTAAAGTGTACTATCTCTATTTTGTCCGAATTGCAAATCCTAGCTTTTTATACCAAAATTACTTTAATTCTTAAATTTTACAGCAATATAACAAAAAACTAAATGAAATGGGATTCAGTAAGCTTGATATATATCTAAGATATCTGCATAGTTTGATGAAAATCCAAGTTGATTTGAAAAAGTTATAAAAAAAAATTAAAGATGCCTATCTGAATTTTTATATAATAATTTTTTTTTTACATATTGTAAAATTAAATTCTTTCATTTCACAGCAATAAATCAAACTACCTAATAAGCTTAAATTTTGTAAGATCAATATTTAATTTAGTTAGAAGCAGTCAAAACTAAATTTGAAGGTCAAGACTAGTCGAGACAGGTCGAGACTGGTTGAGACTGAGTCGAGACTAGTCGAGACAGGTCGAAACTAGTCAAGACAGGTCGAGACAGGTCGAGCATTGGTCAAGACCATTTCAGACTTCACAAAGATCATCAAGTACTGAATCAGACTAATTAAGTAAAGTCGAGACCTAGTCGAGTACGCTTAAGTACAGTTAAGTACAGTCGAGACAATGTCGAGACTAGTCGAGTAAAATGTGTGCTCGATTTTACTGGTCGAGCACAAAAACTGGTCAATTCAGACTCTGAGGAGTTTGTAGTGATGGCGGTCGTAAACTTTATGAAGGGATGATTTCAACTTCACCAAATTAAAATTTGAACTGTGGGTTTAATAGCTTCCTTGTGAGCAACAACCCTCTATCAAGAAAATCAGGATAAAAAATACAAGCACGGGAATTCCGTATCAATTGGGAGATATATACCCCGTATGTAGGTGCTGCTGGAATGTTGTTACCTAGAAATGTGAAGTTCACACAATTGGAAAGCTGAAATCATCTCTTTTGTCGTAAAGTTTTGTTTTCAATCGACCCTCATTGTCAATTTCTAGATGTAAGTCAATCTATGAGGCCGACTTAACTGTATCCGTTGTATACTTTATCTTTAGTTCGATGGGATAGATGCGTTCAACATAGTCCGCAAATTTTTAATTATTTAGTGAAAGAACGTCATCTATATCATGTATATAGCGGAAAGTAGAGTTAATGTGGAGCAGGATCTGCTTACCCTTCCGGAGCACCTGAGATCACCCCTAGTTTTTTGGTGGGGTTCGTGTTGTTTATTCTTTAGTTTTCTATGTTGTGTCGTGTGTGCTGTTGTTTGTTTGTCTTTTTCATTTTTAGCCATGGCGTTGTCAGTTTGTTTTAGATTTATGAGTTTGACTGTCCCTTTGGTATCTTTCGTCCGTCTTTTAAAGGATTTTGCTAACTTCTTATCTTTCTTCCTAAGAAGTTCCTGTATGAAGTTGGCCTCATAATAATAAAGTAACAAATCGACAAGAAGAGGGGCGCAATAGGTTTCCATTGGAATGCCAAAAGTCTGTTAAAAAGCACGTAACAAATATGTTGTCAATCAAGAAATCTAAAATCTTGATAATGTGAGTTTCAGCGAATTTTTTATTAGAATCAGAATGATTGCAGAGGAACAGTCAAACACATAAATCAAAAATAAACTGACAACAACATGGCTAAAATGTAAAGGACAAACAGACACACAATAGTACACATGCCACAACATAGAAAACTAAAGAATAAGCAATACGAACCCCACCATAAAATAGGGGTGATCTCAGGTGCACCGGAAGAAAAAGCAGAGTCTGCTCCACATGTGTATCCGTCGTGTTGCTCATGTTATAACAAATCCGGTAAATAGTCTAATTTGATGTAAATTTTCTAAGGAAATCGTTTACATATTTCAGATAACACCATAACAATTTAACGTTGCTTTTTCCTTGAAAAATTATCAATTTACATGTATAGAAAAGTTGTCGAAGATATTTGAATTCGATTCTTTGTAATGATCATTTAAATGCAATATATTTTGCAACACATCTCAAGTACAGGTAATTAAACCAGGTGTATATATGTGACAAATTTAATGCGAAACCAGTGCACATTACATCAAGCTTAATGTAAACATATTTACTGTACATGGCGTTTGATGTGAACACAGCCTAAGATAAACACCCGATTTCAATATTTGCAATTTTCATGTATAGCATCTGTGTGTGTAACTTTACAAATACAATTATATAGCACCACAAATGTGAATGATGAGGTCGCCGAAAAGGAATTTATACATGATCAAAGTATGTATACTTTCTATTTCATCTATACTTATATTCGTAGAAAGTACATTCTACATGTGTAACATAAAGTTATAACCATTACAGAAACACAAAGATATGATGTTGCGATTCTGTGTGCCGATGATTTGGTTTAATACTGTACTTGCATTACATCTGCAACAATTTTCTTTCTTCCACTAGCTGAAAACACATTTATGTCCAGGAAATGCTTACCCTTCCGGAGCACCTGATTTCTCTCCCGGTTTTTAGTGGAGTTCGTGTTGTTTCTTATTTATTATTTACAACTGTTGATGTAAATGTCCTTAGGTTTTTCCGACGTAGTCGGTATAGTTTTGGTTTGTGCCCTTTGAACTTAAGGACGCTTCACTATGGCAACAGAATACGCATGCTCGAAAATCCTTTCTGTGATTGGACAAAATGCTGTCATGGTGGGTGATTTGGTTGTGTTTGAAAAAACATCTCGTTAATTATATCGTGATGGAAAGCAAGTGAAAAATTTGAACTAGATCTTACAAAGATTTATATTTTTATTAAAATAATTGTTTCTCCAATAGCTCTGTGCATCCGTGACAGCTGTTTATTCGGGACAATTATATGGTTTTTAATGTAAACTTTGTTGTACGAACGTACATGACTTTTAGAACGCACCTACGCATGTGAGATTTCCGCGGGGTTTTGGTGAATGTAAACAGAAAGATACGAGGACCGAGAATACTAAACACAAACAGAGAAAACGTTATTTAAATGGTATCTTTGTGCTTCTGAAGGTTATCGAAATGATAGTTTTAAAAATATACTCAAATTTAATTGTTATTGCTCCTATGTATATTTAACAGTTAACTAAATCACGAATTCAAAGTCATATGTGCATACCTGTCGTTGTCAATTATTTGAATTAAGGATCCTCGAAGGTACAAAAATTTCAGAAAAAAAAAATGAAAATCACTATAAATTTCATTTCTAACACTATTAATTGTTACCTTCTGATACATGTATGGTACACAAATCAACCAATTAAAATCGAATTGTTTTTGCCCCAGATGACATGTAAAAAGTTTATTTTTCTCCTATTAGTTCAACAATACAAAATGTTTAAAGCTTGTGAAAACCGATAGTTTTTATGATCTATTTTCAATTTCTCTCATAAGTATGCAGTCATATTATTTGATATGGATTGGTCTTCCGATGATTATGTTCATTGAAATTTACGGTCGCAAATAGAGTTTTTGCTTTCTCTGGTGTGCGTCTGTCAAATTCAAATTGAACATTCTTCGAATACTATACACTATTTTCAATATTAAGCTCAGACAGCATGATATTTGGAAAGAAGTAAATCAATCGGTAAGAAATATAATTAGTACGTATCAAACTTACCAACATTTTGCGAAACTCTGGTGTTTCGTTGTACAGAACAAGTACAGCCCATGTCAGAGTGAAATGTCTTCTGAAGTCGAATAAAAAAACCATTTTAATTTCATTTGAAACATTATATTGTTAGTTTTCTAGAGGAAATTAGAGTGATCTGTATTTCAAACTTGTCATTTTGTAAAATTTAGCTGCTAATTAGGAATAGCTCACAAACAACGTTGTCATTTAACTATGCGTTTTAAAGACATTACACAAAGAAAATTAAAACACTCTGTTAAATGTCAAATACATAATTTTTTCAGGAACTATTTGTGTGGATACCACTGAGCATATTTTGCTCATTGGTATTTCTCAAAATAAACCCTGGTTATATGACTTTATTTAAAAGTAAAAACACAAAAATACTGAACTCTGAGGAAAATTCAAAAAGGAAAATCAAAAATCAAAAGGCAAAATCAAAGGTCAAAAAACATCAAACGAATGGATAACAACTGTCATATTCCTGACTTGGAACAGGCATTTTCTAATGTAGAAAATGGTGGATTGAACCTGGGTTTATAGCTAGCTAAACCTCTCACTTATATGACAGTCGCATCAAATTCCATTACATTGTCAACGATGCATGAACAAAACAAACATACTCAAAGAGTAAAAATGTCAAAAATAGGGGTACAGCAGTCAATATAGTGTTATCATCTTAATATCACTATAAAACAACAAATGTAATGAAGAAGCACAAAAAGGCATACATCATATTTAACATACTCATATTGCTTTTATTTAAACTACATTAAAGGATGACAAGGCTTTGGTTTGGGTTCCTAAGATTAGATAATAAAGAAAATATAATTTAGATCTACAAAAAAAAAGTTAAGCTTTTTTGTTTTAGACTAAGTTTGTTACTTTTGAAATGGTTATGACGTCATAGTTTCATCACTAGTGACTTTTAGACGTTTGTTACTTTTGAAATGGTTATGACGTCATAGTTTCATCACTAGTGACTTAATGCCCATGTCATCAATAAATAATTCATGAATGGGTACATTTATACTGCTTTTATCACGAGTAGGCCCTTAATGCTAAATAAGTATCCAAAAGCGATAGCAAAGGGCTAAGTATTGGCTCCCATGAAGCAAAAAATGAAGGGTCCATGTGCTTTTAATCGAGATAAAACGCCATGGAAAATTTGGAGGGAAATGATTTGTTAAAGATTTTCTATACATTTAACATTGGTACCTTTTTTCTTTCAAAAACGATGAAAAATTAAAAAAAGTATTTTATAACATTTTCAAAGATGGCATTTTAAACAAATCATGGCGTTGCGAATCAGCTGACATACATATATATAATCATATTTTACAACGGACATGTACTCAAAGCGTCAGAAGAATGTTCAGATAATATCAACATGTTCATTTATCAAGAAGAATAAAACTTAAATGGTTTACATAACTTTAAATAATAGAGATCACATATTGCCATTATAACTATATCTCCTACTTCATTTGTTTTTTAGCTAGAATATTGGCAAAACTGGTAACAATTATAACCAAAATAATAATAAGACATGCTGCTTTCACCTTTGCTTTGTAAATAACAGCGTGATAACATTCTTAATATATATATATATATTGCTACCTATGTTTAAACACTATGTGGATTTTGTTGTGATCAAGTTGAAATTGAAAGGTAACTACAGAACCGCTAAAAACAGCAACCTTAACTATGGTTCAGTTTTTCAAATTTTCGAACTTATGGCTTACATGAACTATGTCATAAATAATCAACAGTACACAAGAATACATTGTACCCTAAAAAAACTAGACCTCAACAAATATTTACGTGCAGACAAGGAACACAGGAGGAACAACAATGATCTTCACCTTTTTCAGGTAGGTTAACCTTCGCAGACATTACACAGTATTTCTTCAAAATTAGCTAGAAATGAAGATTTTAGTTGAAGAAATAGACGAGTTTGGTTTACGAGTTTTAAAAAAAAAATAGCGTGAATAGTCGATGTGGAAGTTATATATTTAATTATTATATAACTTCCATAGAATAAAGAAAACGACTGTGCATTTGACCAAAAATTCTTTCATAAGATTTGTGAACACTTATTTGTATAATATGCATCATTTAAAAACTGAAAAGTTAGATTGAAACAGTTTTGACTTTTTTTTCGAAATCAAATTAAAAAAAAAAATACTCGCTGTGATTCATTTGCTCTCAACTTTAACATATTCTAAATTGGGCCAATTTTCTGATAAATGACGAAAAGTGCACAAGGTCAAGGAACGCTTTAAGACATTTTTTCCTCAGTTTTAGTTTGTAACCCGGATTTGTTTTTTTCTCAATCGATTTATGAATTTCGAAGAGCGGTATTCTACTGTTGCCCTGTTGCCTTTTTGTAGTTTATCAACTTTTACCCTAAAAATAATATAAATTATAGCTTTGTTTCTTTTCTGTACATGTAAGCAGTAAAAAAGCGTTGAACAACACTAGCGGAACAATCAAACTCATAGATCGAAAAGAAACTGACAACGCAATGTCTAACTAAGAAAAAAAAACCAAAAAACAGACAAATCATAGTGAAGTGCACTTGGATATTGCAACTGTTACAGTGAAAACCGCAAAATTTATCTAAGGTTATGCGGCTTAAGTAGGCAAATCCTTATGAACGCAATGGTAAAACATACACATTTGTCATAAAAAATAAGTTTTGAATGAAATAAGCTACTAAACGTTTGCCTTTGTATGCCAGCATTTAGCACAGGTTGCGCATTGCACAAAGTCTTATCAATAATGACTTTCATGCACATGTCATTAAGAAATAATTCATGAGTGGTTACATTTATACTGATTTTAGTTTTAACATATTTATACTGATTTTATCACGGGTCGGCCATTTACATTTCACAAGTATCGGCATTAGGGGCAACTGTTATACACTTATCCAGGAATTACGTTTAGCCCGATAATATACTCTTACGAAATACTCTTATCATGGAAATTTGATTTTTTTCAAATAGATAATACTTAAAGGTATTAACAAGCGGTTCTTTTATTTGAGATCGTCAGTTATATTGATGAATTATATTTTTGATGCATTTTTTTTATTAATATTGTTACAAATTCATTTAAATAATACCGAAATAGGAATCATAGCTGCCGAGATCTAAAGTAATGTCTCCCGTGTATCTGTTACCCCCTTAGAAAACTTGAAATAGGAACCAGCTCTAGTTCGCGCTATTTCTGAAATCCGTAATATCAAGATGACGTTTTCTACACTATTGATACTGTTTAACTTTTTATTATTTCTTCTGATGAAAAATGTCAACTCTCACAGAGATGAAAACGAAAAGGTATATTTTGATTATTTGTGGCTATTTTTTAATTGATAAAAACCTTGCACAACACAATTCAGATTTATTAATCATCATTGCAAGTAATATGCCGAAATCGTTTTGACAAATAAAATTAACTGGTGTCAAAATAATTAAATCCAAATGATTAGAGATAAAGAAGATAGATTTTTGTAACTTATAACGCTCCAACCATTACCCAACTTATACTATTTGATTATATTGACATGTTCTCAAATACCGAAAATATATTGACAGGGTCCAAGAAAAAAACTTTATGGTTTGTCGAGGACAAAAAAGTGGTAAACTATCTTAGGTTTAGATAGGTAAGTGTTCTATACCAAATAACTCATTCAATCTATTATTTTTAACATCAAACTTTTACATTATATGACAATGGGACGATAATTTTATTTTGCGAGGGTGTAAAAGAGGGGGTTGAAATATGTGTAACTTCAAACTTTATTCTTTGTGGATAAGAGAATAGGAGTGGATACAATACCTTCAACTCGATATTTCAATTTTGCCGGTGATTAAACAGTTGTAGCAATTAATCGATCGGAGAGTACAGCCTCAAATCCTGTATATAGTACAGCAACACAAACATTATCAAAATTTCTATTTTTATTCTGTGGTTTTTATAATATCATTTAGAGGGTACACCGTGTATACATATAATACATATACTGTATATAAGAAAAATAGCAGATCGATTGGTTTGAGCGTGCTAGTATTTAAATGAGCTCCTGGTAAGGTCATACTAGTATATTATTTATGTTTTCCTTTCTCAATAACTCTACAATTTAAGTTTACAAAAACGACGGATGTTTTTTTTACTTAAAAACGTGTTTTCTCATTTAAATGTGTATTTTGATATATATGGATTTTCGTATTTTCCTAGAATAGAAATCAAATAATTTTAAAAATATCAAATTGTAAAATTTTCGGTATACTGCGAACGAAAATCTAGTCTTTTGTTTTCTTTGAAGTTACTTTTTATCCCCTATTGTTGTACTTTATATTGGAAATCAATGTGACTGATAATATATATTTTTTTCAACGACTATGTTTATGCAAAATTAGATTGAGAATGGAAATGGGGAATGTGTCGAGGGAGACAACAACCCGACCATAAAGCAGACAAAGGCCACCAATGTCTTCATTGCAGCGAGAAACTCCCACACCCAGAGGAGTTCTTCAGCTGGTCCCCGGACACATATGTATACTAGTTCCGTGAAAATGGACATCATACTGAACTCCAAATTATACACAAGAAACAAAAGTCAAAAATCATACAAGACCAACAAAAGCCGGAGGCTTCTGATTTTGGACAGGCGCAAAAATGCGGTGGTGTTAAACATGCTATTTAGATCTCAACCCTCGGCAGTCCCCTTAAATACATCATGCCAATGTAGAAAAAACAATTCATTTTTACAATTTTACTTTGGTCTATCTACTATTGAGTGTAGTATGTACAAAACAGTCCTATAAATGATAATAGATCGACTTAATCTATGAACTATATAAGCCTTCAAAAGATAACCCAAATATATACTTTGAATTCGAGATCACGACTTTGAAAATCACGATAACGGATTAAAATCGTTATCAGTATTTGTAATTATTTATCACACATTATAATTATAAAGATAATTAGATGTGATAGATGTTATTGTATGATTGTCAATGAGATAACTGTCCCCCAGAGTTCAATTGAAGTGGATATAAGCAAACATAGACCACCTTACGACCTTCAACAATGAGAAAAACTCATACCGTATGGTTCGCTATAAAAGGCTCCAACATGAAAAACGAGGAACAATGAGCGCTCAACTTTTTCCTAACCTGGGACAACAAACATAAACTCAATGTGTTGTAACTTTAAGCTACTGGTTGCTTGACTCAAACCATTGACACGAGGTAAAACAACACACACTGACGTATTCGTGATAACGAATCTGTAGAATAAGTTGTTACTGTTTTTTGTAATGAATATGTATGTATGCTGGCCTTTGTTAGTCTTGTATTATAATAAGTATGGCGTTCATTATCACTGAACTAGTATATATTTGTTTAGGGGCTAGCTGAAGGACGCTTCCGGATGCGGGAATGTCTCGTTACATTGAAGACCTGTTGGTGACCTTATGCTGTTGTTTTTTCTATGGTCGGGTTTTTGTCTCTTTGACACATTCCCCATTTCCATTCTCTATTTTATGAATGTATGTATATTCCTTGGAGCACCTCTCGAGAACTACGAGGGTAAAGTGGAATCCGTGTACACTATTAACCTTAATTTATTGTTGATTGTTTATAGTTCAAACCGATCATAATTTTCTATATAAAAGGCACACTTCGCGAACAAGTCAAAAGTCATCATTTTAGGGGGACAATCGTGAAAGGAGTCATTCAAATTACCATCTGATTATTAGATGTAAATGGTAAATAAGTAGAAATTGTTATTCTAAGCATGGGTATGATTGCCAATTGAGACAGCCATCTTATAAAGTTCAAATTAAGTGGTCGTATTTGCAGATTGGCTATTCATTGCAATCTATCATAAAGTTATGGACGCTTACATTTGTTGGCCGAAAACTTATTTCCACTTTTAACCACATCTGTTTTCTGCACTGTGTTTGTTTTGGGTAGGCCAGAGTATATTTTTCTAAATCCAAAAAAAAAAATCAAATGATTGTCTCATTATTGACGACAATGACCAAAACAAATTACCTTCGACTTTAAAGCTACACGTCTATTGAGAAAATAAAATTACTTTTGATTTGACGGTTCATTTATATCTATTTATTTTTAGTTGATTAAATAAGGGAAATGCCCTCCTGTGTTGACAATAAGTCAATAAAAAAAAACATTACATGATTTTCTGGATAAGAGTAAACGCATTTCCGTTTAAGAGTAATAAGTTGCAGTTGTCTCCCATTCCTTGAAATTAATTTGTTAATGTATTCTGTTCCCTGGTTAAGGGTAATTGGATAAAGGTAAAGTTCCGGGTTAAGGGTAATTCCTGGATAAGTGTATGACTAGCAACCCGTTGTTAAATCAGCATAAATGCAAGCTTCAATGAATTATTTCTATTATAATTTGACAAATACGGCAATTATTTTCGACAGAAGCGCTCTATTTTAAGACAAACATTTGTGGTTCCTGAATTAAACACACTATCAATATTTACTTAAAAGAACTTTAAAATGTATGTGGAAATGCATACAAATTTGTCTTGAAAATGTAGTTTTAAATGATATTCGTCTCTAGACGGTTGCCTCTATATGCCTGGATTAAGCACATGTGTTTTATAAGCCAGTTATCTACAAAAGATGTCTCAGATTTCCGAAAACATAAATATAAAATTTTACAACCAATTAAATTCAGCTATTTCTTATGAATAAAAGTTGCATTCTTAATTATAACGATATCAAACAATGAAACTTCATTTAAATGTGGACATCAGAATCGAGCAACTAATAACATAATAATGAAGTATGTGATAATTGTTTAATAAATTGAAATTATCACCATTTGCAAGCTTAATCTTTTATCTCTCTTCTACTTTTATTTATGAATTGCTTAAGCTAACCACACAAAAGAGGCCTTTTTCGGGACAGTCAAATGCACAAATGTATTGATAACACTGTCATTCATTATTTAGATCTCAACCTTTTTATATTGATTAACTGACATACAAAAAATACATAGAACATACAAAATGAAAAGGTACATTTAAACAAATTAAGTATAATAGATTACAAGACGCAGTTTCAAAGGAAAGAAATACAATATCATGTACAGATAATTTAATACTAAAAGTAAGCTAAAATATCTCTAATTTACATATTGACATACATGTACTATATATACATTTGTTGTACATGTATTAAGTAGATTTTTTTTTAGGTTTTTATTCACTCCTATTTCTTGATAAATTTAATACTAGAAAAAAACGTTTGATGATGCATCAGCATTTCTTTTAGCTCTAGTTCGGATTTATCAATAAAATATACTACAAAATAAAGGCTTAGTATAAATAGTTCCAATCTTGAGTGATTTGCAGGTTAATAATTCATCATCGATGCTTCTATGCTTATTTTGACATAACTAAATTAATCTGGCTGCTAAAAGCGAAATATTGTTTAAGTATTTCACTTTTGTAAATGATTGAACAAAACGTCTTATTTTGTTTTTATATCTCATAGCGGATGCCCCTTTAAATAAACAATACTATTTTGAATCATGCTAAATTGTTCAGTTAAAACAATGGATAGGTGGTAATTTGGCAAGTACGCAAACCGTTTCTACATGTTCCAGGCATTATTCCTTTCTTCGTTACACAAACACATTTCTTTACAAATGCCTTTACAAATATAAGTGTAAATTTATTTAGGGAGTAGTCCACTTTGTTCTTAATGATATTATGAAGAAATTATATTTTAGAATTGTTTAAAATAGTCGTTTCTTTATTAAACTAGAGAGTATTTTACAATTCAAATTTGCCAAACAAGATAAACAAAATATTTGGCGTTAATGTTAACAGACTCTTCACAATATTTGCAATCTTAGATCTCAATTTGTTGAGTTTAGAGCTTCAAAATAAGTGTCTATTCTGATAAATGATAACAGACATTTTTGATACGTTGTTTCTTTATGCAGTTTATAGCTTGATTGAATTTATCCAGATTTGGACTTAGTTTTTCTGCACAAAGATTTTGTTTATGCTAAAAGGTATATTTGATGATACATTTGGAAACGATTTCATCAAATGTATTTTACAACGTCTCAAGCGCTATTATATCTATTTCTAGCACTTAAGCGATACTACTGCATGTGGAGTACTACTCTCCACATAGTGTGTTATAGGTTAAACTTAATTAACAAGATGTTTAACACATTTTTAAATTAAAAGTATATCAATTTAAAATTATTAAGAAACGAAGGTTCTTCACCCTAAAAAAGGTGGGCTTTGTTTGGTAGGTATGGCTTCTTTTTTATATCTTGTTTTATCATGCAACATCTCAAGCATAACCAAAATTCAGATATGTTCAATCTTTGAAATTGCTTTAGATTTCTCCTATGTTGACTTGGCTACTTCTTTTACATTCCTGTCTATCATATAGATTCCTTTTACATTTAGTGTATTTTTCACATACTTGAAATGATTTGTTTTACATCGGCGTAAGTGTTACATGCAAAGGAAAAGCAAGAAACGTTCTTTGTACATTATAAATTGAAAATAATAAAAAAAATCATTTAATGGCAGAGGATTTGTACTGCTGCAAATTGACTGCTTGTATCTGAGAATATCACAAGTAAAGTAGCTAGTTACTTTAACATATGCTCCGAAATTATCCGTAAACCTTTCTTTAGAAAATTCTGTGTTGCTAAAAAGTAATATAACAAAAATACGGACCATCGAGAAAAGTCAAAACAGTAAGCTAAAAGAAGAATTTATCAAAAATCCCCCCCCCCCCCAAAGATACAAAATGATAAATGAACATTCATAACTGAAATATATATTTATAACAGTAAAAACAAGTCAGCAAAGTAATTCATCGAGAAAATTCAGTAGACCCAACCACAACAAATTATTTATCATGGTTCCGGTTGGGTAAAAAGCGATTCTACTTCACATGTTTACCCAATGTTGGTCATGGTAATTAACATTATGGTAATGTCACAAATGACAAGTAGATACAGGACTATTGCGAAGACAGTTGGAACAAAGAAAGTCCATATATATCATCATGATCATCTAACTATTGTGGCTTTTTCTACACGTGAAATACTTCAATTTGGAGGTATTATTTTATAAGCTTATTAGTTTTATTGCTGATAAATGCAATTTATATATCATTTTTGTTCAATGTTTAGATTTGAGCTTTGCTGGTGAACACACAACAAGGATTAGGACTTCGGGAGAAAGACTGCAATACCAATAGCACAAGTTGTATTGTCACAAGCGATTTTTCGAAGACTGTTTCATGCATATTTGTCTAACTAGCATGAACCATGTTTGAGCAAAAACAAACCAAAGCAGAAGACGGTAACAATGTCAACATGATGAATGAACGATACAATTGCGACACTTTTTGAATAAGGAACGTTAAAATGTCATAGTATCGAACACCTTGTTTCCGTTACCATTCAAGATATATATATAATTTCGAATTAAGATGATGATTCTGTTTTATGAAGATTTAAAAAAAGAGTATAACAGCATTGAACAGAATTTATTTGTTGCTATACATTTTTGTGAAATTAGATAGATAGAAAACAAAGATATATAATAATGGTTATAGCTTTGATACTATGTTTTTAGTTCTTGGCAAAATTGTAATTCACACTTTATTGTCAAAATATTGTTCTTTCGCTTTGGAAATACTTTCGACCGCTTCAATCATCTTTGCAACTTCTTTGTCTGATTTTGTGTTGTCAAATGCAAAAATTCTTCTTGTGCCAACTTTGATTAAAAACTCTTGTAGAGGTATTGGTAGTTCAGCTCTGAAAGTTCCAAAATCATTTTTTCCCTTTTCAAGCATGTCGCGACCTGTAAACACCACAATTATGTGGTTCACTAAGCTCTTCATTTCAGAAAGAAAACTTAGCATTTTAAAATCCGAAGCTGATATGCCCAATACAGAAAACACGAATACAAAGGCATGTGGCCCTGGTGAAAGAATTTGTACTCCCCGGTTAATGTGCTGAAGGATTGTTTCTTTATTATCTTTGTCTTCCATGCTAAAATATCCAGGTGTATCAACAATAATTATTCGTTTGTTATTTTTTTCAGCCTGGTGCTTACAAATATCTTTAGTTAATCCATTGCCACTTAACTTAGTTTCGAACACTTCTGACCCCAGAATAGCGTTTCCAGTAGAGCTTTTCCCACTTTTAATGGTACCAACAAGAATCATCCTAAGTTCTCTGTCTGAAATAAAGTGATGTATTTTTCATTTCACATAACTTGCATTTTAACTTCACAAACTATTTTTAACCCTCGATTGCCGTTAATCGATTTTATTAAACGAATCTGTTGTGTTGATTTTCTTTATTAGGTCTTTCCACTTTTCTGTGGAAAGACCTATTGTTTTTCTTCTGATTATTTTTTTTTTTTTTTCTTCCGCCAAATTTTGTTCTTGCGATAAACATTTGTTTTGCAATATGTCGCTTTGATATTTGGTATATGATATCGAACAGTTTATGCGCTTTTGAAATTTACCCTGCGTAACCGAATACTTTTCTTTGTAGGAGTTATCTCCCCAAACACTGTTTTTCTTGTGCTCACAACTCCTTCGCAACCGTAAAAGATAACGGCAAATTTATTTTACAAAATTGCTTGTTATATCCTTTGCATGATTTGTCCTATTTTGACCGAAGCAATATGACCGCTCCATATGAGAGTTATTTCCCCTTATGCATCTGATATAAGTGATATGCATTTCTATCTTATAAACCATAAGTGATAGAGACCTAGGATCTTCTGATTTGAGGTCCTTGGTCCAAAAAAATGAAAATTAAGTCAAGGTCAAAGGTCAAGGTCATATTCTAATATTTAAATTTGGCTTATTTTCACTTATATCCAAAGACCGTATAAGATATCAACAAATTGTTTTTACTAAATTGTTAGTTGCGACATGTCGTAACACATAAATTTTTATTGCAAGGGCACGTTGAACGTAAAAGGGAGTTTTCTTCCCTCTTGTATTTAAAAATACGTGTTTGGTGATATAAGTCATTAACCAAATATAATTAAGACCTATGGTCTTTTGATTTGAGGTCCTTAGTTCATGACCTTGAAATTAATCTCAAGGTCATAGCTTAATTTGACGTTCTAGATTTTGACCTTTGCTTTTATTTTATATGTATACATGATAAAGCTATGAAACTTTTGGAAAAAGGTATCAAACCATTTAACCTTGAAAGAAACAACCGGAAGTAACCCTTTGTAAACCGGAAGTAGCTATTTTTTGTACTTTATGAATATAAAAGTATATAGAACCAGATATTTTTGGAATCAGTGTCAAGGAAATATTCAAATATAATCGTAAGTAACATTTTTCAAACCGGAAGTAACAAATTATCTCCCTTATTTAAAAAAAATGTATGGAAACCAAATATTTTTGGAATCAGCGTACTAGAAGCTATCATTTGA
Source organism: Mytilus galloprovincialis (assembly GCF_965363235.1). Taxonomy (NCBI): domain Eukaryota; kingdom Metazoa; phylum Mollusca; class Bivalvia; order Mytilida; family Mytilidae; genus Mytilus; species Mytilus galloprovincialis. The sequence continues at coordinate 44,591,940 of NC_134842.1, read as the reverse complement.
CGATTGAAATGACATTTTAAACTTAGTTTCACAACTTTCATATCAAAATACATTGTTTTGATGGAAAGACCTTCAATTGTTCTCTGAACAATTGGTTTTTAATTTTAACTATATTTCTGTTTATCATGTTTGATAAATATTCAATTCTCTCAAGGCAATAAGAGTATTTGTGACAATTCCATTGCTAAAATAAGTGGGAAGGTCAATTTAAACAAAACAAAACAAACATGTTCCATTTCTTTTCAAACAATAATTCCTTGTTTGCAATATTACAAAATGCACAATCATTTGAACATACTCATCCATTCTCGCCAAACAGAAAATCAGTATTTGCCCTTATATTTTTCATAGTGCATGAGTTTCAATGCACTTAAATGCTAAACATGAATGACTTTTCATTGAAGATTAATTATAAATATAAACTTTTAAAAACTACATTAACAATATGTTCACCCCAATTGAATTTCTATAGGACAATAGAAAATTTAAAGAAAAATCAAATCAAGAGTACATTTATAAATGAAAACAGACGAACAGAACTATACAAGCATTTTAAGTGGACATTTAAATATGGTAAATATTATACAATGTCATATACATACAACAACAACAAAAAACTAAAATCGAAAAGTGGACAAAGGTGTAGGTAAAATTATATTTGATGATTTTGTTACGAAACCTTAAAAGTATCAAAAGTAATGTTGACTGTAACATGTATAACAAGTATATCAGTAAAATATAGAAATAAAAAAAATTAATCTCTTTCTTTAAATTTGACATTGACCAATTTTGCCAAAATCTGTAATGATTGAATGCCAACAGCAGTTATTCACAGACTGTATTTACTGTCAAGAAAACTTTATTCATCTATCATAAAATCAGAATGGAAGAAGGGAAAATAGTATATTTCAAGATTTGCCTCGGACCTTATATAGTAATCAGAAAATAAGTGTCTTCCAAAATTTAAAAAAACCCTATGATCTGTTACAAACCTCAATTCCAGACTGTTAATAATATTAACAATACAATAAAACTATGTTCATTCATTAGTCAAACATGGAAAATTTAAATAAGATGGAACACTCTATCTAAGTGTTGACAATTTAAATAAAAATTGTCAAAATTGAATTGCATTTTCATTGATCCTCTCATACATGTCATCCAAATGAAAATTACAGAAACACTATGACTTTCAAGTTCAACCCTAGAGCTGTTTGAACCTAATTACATGTACATATCAATAGAAATACAAAGGACATACGTTTTACTATTCATGACACAAAATAAGGCTTTCTACAGGATTGATCAGTTTTTTCTTTTATAGTTATACAATATTTTATGGCCTTAAAATGGATTTTGGCATCATTTTGTTGAATATTCGGTACCAAATTACGCACACTTTTAAACATCTAATTTGTAATAAATGAAGGGTTAACTTTACTTGTAATGAAAAGAACGGTATAAAACTGCACAATATAATACTGTCTTGCATATGAGACATTTTTGAACTCAATATTCAGGATATTATGAAGTTAAAACTAGATATCTACTTAAGTAAGGAAAATCATGTAATTTGTTAAATCAATCTAACAGCCTGTAAAATGACACCAATATGATAGATATACAACAAAAATCTTAATAATTTTATTCATGTCTATCACATCAACCACAATAAGAAGATTTTGGTTGCTTAATTTATTCAGGTGTACATTGCCCTTGACAGGAACGGGACCCAATGATTTTCCTTCTTTCTTCAATTCAGTTTTATCAAAGTGTGAAGTAAATTTTTTATCCCCATTATGACTGCAAAATATCAATTACTTTCTAATACTAGAAGTCCCCTTGATTTTTCTTGGAGAATTGTTTGAGGGGCGATGACCGACATTTAAGAGAGGAATTATATTTTGAGTATTAGTCGGGTCATTTAATAACGTCAGGGTTTAAATCGAAAATAATATTTGGATCATTTACTCGGACAGTCATTCACTCTTTGCATTTCCGAATCACTTAAAATTTGACAAAAGTCGAAAGGTTTGATGACTGTTTTTTTTAAATATAACAAATAAAAGTAGCTTTTCATTATTTCATTTCCATATAATATCTTATTCAAACGATGGTAGATTTAGTAAAGGGACTTAATTTATTATTTCTAGATTGGTATCCTTTAGTTGAAATCCTATTTATCTATACGGAAAAATGAAAAATGTTATAAAAATTTTGCCTCAGATACTGTCTTTAGATAATATACAAGCTTATGTTCACTTCTAACTGCATATTTATAACTTCGACGCCGGAGTCTACCATCGCAATGTATCGCTTTCGCACATACATTTCGCAACTTAACAAAAAAGGAACACAAGAAATAAACATCGAATACAGTCCAAGCAAGTTATAAGTATGTACACATCTAGAAGTTTCTCATTGACAACATATTTGTTTAGGTTTGAGGTAGAATTTTAAGCAAGATTTTGGTTTGGCAACCTGTGTTTCTATCCTTGAAAAGCCTTTTTCATTTGCAGTTCAGTCAAAATTTTATATAAAAAAAAAAATACTAATAATTTCACAATCAGAAAAACATATATTGTTCTTTGCACCAACAAATAGAATTGAATTGCTCCAATTGGTATATCATTCTGAAGGTTACACTTATTATATACAGATGTTTCTCAAACCATGTCTCTTTTGGGGAGATATATGTTATTCTTAGATTTTTTAATTTTGTTTACGTACTGGTTCCCAGTAATGATCGTTATGTTTCACCACAAAAAGACATACGGTGGAGAACATTAGAACTGTCAGAATAATTAGTCATAAAACTGTTATAAACTATACTAGAACAGTTCTTCCTGGAACAGTTCTACCCTATAACTGTTCTAGGTAGAACTGTCAGAATCAGGTTAAGCTAGAACTGACCAAAACAATTCACGGTAGAACTGTCAGGATCAGTTCTTGGGTAGAACTGTTTCAAACTGTTATACATGTAATATGTAGAGTTGCCCAATCAGTTCTAACTGTAGAACTGTCAGCAGAACTGACCAAATCAGTTCTAATCGTAGAACTGTCCGAAGAACTGTCTAAATAATGTCAATGTAGTAAGGGCATTTAAAAAGGAGTTCAAATAACTTTACTTTGTAGCACATTTTCTATATTTACTTTTAAAAAGTTACATGTATCTGTTCCGTATCATATGAGTATTTGGACCATACGCGTATGGTTAATTCACACATTTACTGTTAAAACTTTTCTCTTCATGAGGTATTATCATTGAGAGGACGCTATCAAAGGTCATTTTATTAATTAATTAATTAATTCAACGATTATCTTAATAAAAATAAGCAGTTTCATACAGTTAATTTTACTCATTGGTCAATACTATAGTAAACACATTTTATACCAGTCCTACGGTTATTACCGATTTATTTTTACACGTGAATGGCAATATATCGACTTGGGAAGATAACTTCCAAATATTTCGGAATGAACTATTACACAATAAGTCAATTGTTTAACTAACTGACGAAAAGGTTGAAAACAAAAGAGTCTTATAATTGTTACTAGAGAAGTTCAGAAAACATATATACACAGAATTAGACAATATGTGAAAGACAAAGACTTCCCACTTGTAACTTGTGCCGTTTTAGTTTTAGAGAACGAGCTGTGTGTTCCAAAAAAAAAAAAAGAGTTTAGAATTCTACATATATTACCTTTTCTTAATTTTTAATTTTTATATTAATTAGCATAAGCAGTACTTAAGAAGTTCAATATGCAGAAGTTTGATTCATATTTCCTATGTGTTTTTGTTTTTACTTTAAATTTAATCCAACATATCGGAAAATCATTTTTATATGATGGTAATATGAACATCATGGTTTACATTGCTTCGTTCCCCGTTCTCAACTGTCTCTTCGTAAATATAACTCAATTAATACATGGAGTTTTAATCGAAATTCGCCTGGTTTGCCTTAGATTTACATGATTTAAGATTCGGTTTTGCCAAATGTTCAAACAAAACGTTAACAGTGTAAATGTAGGGATCTAGTTAAGTGCAATATATGGCCAGTTTTAGTTGATGCGAAAAAAAAATTATTGTTAAACAAGTATATAGATTTACTTGATGTAGAGAGAATATGGTCAGTTTTATTTTACCATATCTATTCATAGTTGATTTGGGAAACAAGTTGTTACATTTGGTTGATGAGGTCAAACAATTTTGTTATACGAGTCATCCTGACTCCCCGAAACGACAAATGTAAAACAATTCAAATGAGAAAAATGATAGCTTAATTTATGTACAAGAAATGAATGAAAAACAAATATGTAACATATTAACAAAAGACAACCACTGAATTACATGCTCTTGACTTGTAACAGGCACAAACATACAGTATGTAGCGGGGTTAAACATGTTGTTTTGATTTAAAATCTGAAATAAGATCCGAAAAATTGCAAAACACATCATTCACAATCATACCAATGTTGCAGTTATCACTGGGGTTAAATTGATAACCGTATAGTACTGCAGTTCCCAACATGGTGGAGCCCAAAACAGGTATAATTGTCTGTTTGTAATTTCTCCGTGTACATTCATTGTTGTAGAGAATAACTATGCCGCTAGGTTGATATATACGGTATTGTTATATGTGTGTGTTCTTAATATCATATGTGACCTTGTTATCGAAATTATAGCCATTGAAAATTTACGGATGATAATCGTAACTCCAAGAATTTTGTTTATTATGATAGTGGTAACTTGATTATTAGATAGTCATAACTTGTACATCATCACAGTAACTTGTCAGTGATGTTCGTAACCTACTCTATATGTTGATGGACGGCTATATATAAATCGTGTTTGACTGATTGATAACTAGTGAATAATTTTCTTATCTACTTTTTGCTTTGTAGGTATCGTCTTTATATTTTACACGTCATACTTTACGGTAATGTTCATCATGAACAAAGGTCTGGGTAACTTATTTTCCTGTAAATCTCGTTCCCTTATCAACCATTTTTTTCGTAATCTGAATGTTGTATTAGTTCCTTTGGTGTGGGTAGTTAGGTTGTCCGCCAATACTGCGTTTGCACTAGACGTAAAAGAACAATTATAGCGCATATATATAAAACCTACGAAAAAAAAAGAAGTTACAAAGAGTGTCAAATATAGATATTGGGTGGAATCGTTTTTTTTTATATTCAAAATTGTGTGAAGGATGGCTTGTTTCTATTTCCAATTTATTTTCATCGTTTGTATTTCCGTACATGTTTCTATCCATGGTTAACTAAAAAGTGTAGTTGATTTTTATTGGTAAATCAGCAATCTCGGTGTTTTCCATAATATAAATGATTAAAAGCTTTTCTTTCTTTGTTTTGTATCGAAGTACGCAGTTGATTTAAAGATGTTATTTTTCTTTACATTTAAGGTGGCACCTAATACTATAGTGAGATAACTCTGTAAAATCAGCTAAAAGTTTTAATCATTTTGTATTGTTAAGGAAATATTAAGCTTCTCAATGCTCAAAATTAGTGTTTGTCAAACTGCTATCCATCCAGCCATTTTTTTCCCCGAGAAAGTGATTGGTTCAAGTTTTTTTAAATTTTCATACATTTTTCATGAAAATTAAAGGAGCCCAATTAATTTTAGGCAAGGTGTTGGGTACCACCTTAATTAGTATATTTAGTAGATAGATTTTTGAATATTTTGACCGCTACCGACCAGTCAATGTTGTAAAAATATTCCATCGTATAATGTCAAGGTCTGTACAAGACATAATCAACATTTTGTTTTGAATAAAACCGCCGTGTTTTATTTATATTATTAAATGTGTACGGGTATATCATACCCAAAAGTCTGAATAAGACACTGCAACTTGTTTTGAGTAGAATCGATATGCCTTATTTCTCAGGGTGATTCGTCGTTACTTTATTTTGTCCTGTTTTATCTAAAGTCCCCCTCTAAATAGAGTCTAATTCCACAGCGTGCTCTAGTAATAATTGAATTATGAAGTTTTTGTATTTTGGGGTATTGAATTTATTAATATATAATGAGATTACGATAAAGTTAAAGAGTACAATGTAAAAAATACATGTAGCTTTAGATGCTGAGTTAACATAATTCGGACTTAACCAAATAAAATACACAGATAATTAAAACAGGATATTCGATACATAGAAAATATACTAAGGTGAAACCGTCTCCTGTTACAATGTTATAAAATTTCAAACTATAATTTAGTACAAGCATTAATCTTTCAAAAAGGGCTATTGTCGACTCTTAGTTGATGAAAATGGAAATCGCTTTGTAGATTAATGTATTTACTAGAATAGCCACTTGCATCAATCAACAAATTTTACCACACACGTGAAGTCACACGTTATGAAGTAGTATATATCGTTTAACGTTGTTGTTTACGAAACTCCAGAAGATTCGAGTATTTATAGATAAAAGTTACCTGTGTACCAATATAATGAATATGCATGATTAATGACCAGGCACAATTTAAATGCTAAAATAGAGAGGACAAATCCGATACTCCACGGGATTGAAAGACATTTACCAGGTTTGGATTGTCCTAACCAATCAATAAACTTTGATTATTCACGTCTCGTAATATCTTCCAATCAGGTAGCAAGAAAAATCCACGCACTGACTGTCCATCGTTCAATTCTTAATATCGACTCCGAGGAGTCGATAATAATTTTAACATAAGGATGCATTATATTCTTAATATCGTTGACATGTTTATGTCCCGAACAGTATACCAATATTTATATAAATGATTCTGAAAAATTGCAAACTTATGTTTAAAAATATTTCGATCACGAATGTTGTTTAAGCGTTTGTTGTTATCTTTACATAATAATTTCAATTAAATATTCCAAAAACAGAGTTTTCTGACAAAATCAGTTACTATGATCATAAAGCTATTTTATTCAGTTACGATTAGCTTTCAAGTTATTTGTCCACAAGTAACGACTATCTTCTTTTGGAGTTACCATGATCTTCCGTAAAATTTGAATGGGTATTATTTCGGTAACGAGGTCACATACGATATTACGAACACACACATACAACAATATCGTACATATCAACCTAGCGGGTGAGTAATTCTTTAAAACAATGCGTATACACGGAGAAGTTAACACCGGTGCTTATATCAAAACAGTTAAAATGTCTACATTATCAAAATGAGTTAGAATACGCATTTTAGAGACCGTTTAAACTTCTTATTAAGCAAACCTTTTCTGCAACACAATTGAACACCGGACAACGTTTGTTTGTTGCTGTTGACGAGTGTTGTAAGAAACTGCGGGACCAAAGAATGTGTAATTTATTCGCATTTCAATGACTTATTGTTTGACCTTTTGTGAACTTACTATTAATTTTATACGTTTTATTTTTTTTCAAACATTTCTTTTGAGCGATAAGAATTTAACCATTTTTTCTTATAACAGACAAACATTAACAGCAGTATTTACTACGACATCAATCATCGATTTCAAAACTCGAATGTGTTCATGTGTAACACTATTAAACATTTCAATTTGAGCATGAATGTTAAGTGAATGTAAAGTTCAATTTTAATATCTGAAGCGTAGGACAACTCGTAGACTTCTGTTTTAAATTGTACAATGTTTTTTTTATTTGTTTTTACTGTTGAAATTAGTTGTAATATGAAAATAGATAATTATTCACCTTGAGCGTTGTATTATTGTTGATCATTAACGATTCTTTTTTTGCGAACCCGTCTTCAGCTAACCTATGACTTTAATAATACTATATGCGGGCCTCAAGGGCTTAAAATAAAAAAAATAATACAATTTGTTTTTAGTTTTTTTGTGTCTTTCAAAGCACACACAAAATACAGAATTAACTGTCTCCAGTCTAACCTCTCTGTTTGATTATCAAAAAACATTATTCAAGTCGCAACTCCTTCTGACAATTTAAGTTTCAAACGGTTTTGGCTTTTCTAAGTATGTCGTTTTTTTTTTATTCTCTAAAATATAACTAATCTGTTTGACTTGCAAAAACGTTTTTCATCTCGCAACTCCTTTCAGCAATGTAGACCTGATATTATTGTGCCTGGCCTTTGTCTGTCCTTTGCATGGCGGTTGTGGTTTTATCTTTCCAATCTTTAATGTTTTTTTTTAATTTAATACCATGTTTTAGTTCTGGAGAAAACCAGTTCGCCAGAAACACATGGAAACGCAATTACAATAGACCATACACAATGGACAGTAAAGCGCATTTCATCAAATATTTACTATTAATAAATTCACATGTTCTGATTGGTGTATCTGCTATTCTCCTTTTTTTCATTTTTTTAAACCTTTGTATGGTCTTTGTTATAGTTATTTATGTAAATCATGAGTATACTGGGTTTTGTCCAATTACATATCGATTGTTGTTTTCTTAACTTCCAATGGCAAATATTTCATGCATGTTTAGGACGAGAACAATGATCAATATTTATCTAGGAATGTCCTGTGATTAACGGCCGTTCTGGATGAATGTCACTGAAATACAGATCGCTACTGAAAACTGAGGTTAAATCAGAGAGGGACAACCAGTTTGCCTTTAAGTGGCTACCAACGGACCCCTAAAAAAGTTATTGCAAGGGCGACAGGGCTGTTACAACAAGACGGTTTCAGGCAAGTATTCACATATCGTGCCCTAACACCATACCTTGATTGATTACAAAAAAAAACACGCCTCCTGTCGTTAATAAAAATGTAACGGAGAGATGACTTATAAAAACCTGTGTCAATGACTTCATTTGAAAGCAACAATCCTGTATAATTGAATAGCACAATATTCTCATCATGGTAAAGGTTTATCTCTTTGAAAATCGGCAGTTGATCATTAATTTACAAATTATGCAATTAATCAGAAGCGAATTATTGTTCATATCGACCGGACAGAATAACGTAATATGTATAAAATAATCATGATAGGAAGTGTGAAATATCAACAAAGAAAAATAAGAAATGACTTTGCAATGTTCCCTTTATGCACAGCATCTGTTATTTGTTTCCGTATCTGGTACGAGCAAATCATGTTAATAAGAACTTTTTTTCGAATTAGTAGTTACATTAATGCATTATTCATTCTTACTACATGTCAATAAGTGTTAAACTACAAATTTATTTTTATGAAGCAGAATTTAACCTTGTTTCGATTTTAAATTTCTAGTTATTCAAAGCAAGGACATCCCCATTTCGTGTTTTTCATTCTATGGAATTTTATCATATTATGGTATTCTCTATTTGTCTCGACTGTTTACTCTTTTTGTTTTTACATATGATCACCACGGACATACACTTTAGCTATATAATTATTCAACATATTTTAAAACTTGGGATTTTCTTTAAATAATAAGTTGCCAATTATTGTATCTATGATTTTTTGTAGCCTTGGTTCTGATTTCACAATTTGCACTTGATTCGTTTTTTTTAAACCACATTTACCACAAGAACTGACAAATTTCAGACTTTATTGATTTAAAAATACAAAAAAACTCTCCTGTTTGTCGCGTGAAGAAGCTCCGGACCTTATACATTGTTACATTTGATATTGTTTTTCTAAAATTAAACCTATTTCTCAAATACCTTTTTTTCTCATTAAGTGCCTGAATATTAACAATTTTATATTAAAAAACAAATGCTTCTCCACATATGAAACGGGTTTTTCGATTCGCACTGTCCATAAACTGAACCTCAAATCACTGTAAAATGTTTGTAGAAATAAGCAAAAATCTGTTTTTGTCCTTGACAAATTTAGTATTTGATTACATAGAATATGCAATGCAGTACACTTCACTTTTGGGGTTCTAACTGTTTTTTGTTGTAAGCGTTTGTTCAGAGAGTAGCACTACAAGCCATTAAAGTCTGAACTGATTTTTACTCCAACAGTCTGAATTGGTCTGACTTTTACTTGACATTACTCGACCCCAGTCTGAACCATACTCGACTGTACTGAATCGTGTTTGACCCTTATCTTTGCTGTTGAAAATAGTCTGAACTATTACTCGACCAGTCTGAAAGAGTCTTAACCCATTCTTGATTTGTACTCGACCTATTTTTTCAGTCTAAACTATGCTTAAACAAAGGTCTGAACAATACTCGACCAGTCTGAACCATAGCAGACCAAATAACCTCTACTTTTTTAACTGTTAAAATAAATTTCTTTTTAACTGACATATATAACAACAGCCAACAAAATTTAGAAATTATTTAACCTTATATTAGTCTCCAGTCTAACCTCTCTGTTTGATTATCAAAAAACATTATTCAAGTCGCAACTCCTTCTGACAATTTAAGTTTCAAACGGTTTTGGCTTTTCTAAGTATGTCGTTTTTTTTTTATTCTCTAAAATATAACTAATCTGTTTGACTTGCAAAAACGTTTTTCATCTCGCAACTCCTTTCAGCAATGTAGACCTGATATTATTGTGCCTGGCCTTTGTCTGTCCTTTGCATGGCGGTTGTGGTTTTATCTTTCCAATCTTTAATGTTTTTTTTTAATTTAATACCATGTTTTAGTTCTGGAGAAAACCAGTTCGCCAGAAACACATGGAAACGCAATTACAATAGACCATACACAATGGACAGTAAAGCGCATTTCATCAAATATTTACTATTAATAAATTCACATGTTCTGATTGGTGTATCTGCTATTCTCCTTTTTTTCATTTTTTTAAACCTTTGTATGGTCTTTGTTATAGTTATTTATGTAAATCATGAGTATACTGGGTTTTGTCCAATTACATATCGATTGTTGTTTTCTTAACTTCCAATGGCAAATATTTCATGCATGTTTAGGACGAGAACAATGATCAATATTTATCTAGGAATGTCCTGTGATTAACGGCCGTTCTGGATGAATGTCACTGAAATACAGATCGCTACTGAAAACTGAGGTTAAATCAGAGAGGGACAACCAGTTTGCCTTTAAGTGGCTACCAACGGACCCCTAAAAAAGTTATTGCAAGGGCGACAGGGCTGTTACAACAAGACGGTTTCAGGCAAGTATTCACATATCGTGCCCTAACACCATACCTTGATTGATTACAAAAAAAAACACGCCTCCTGTCGTTAATAAAAATGTAACGGAGAGATGACTTATAAAAACCTGTGTCAATGACTTCATTTGAAAGCAACAATCCTGTATAATTGAATAGCACAATATTCTCATCATGGTAAAGGTTTATCTCTTTGAAAATCGGCAGTTGATCATTAATTTACAAATTATGCAATTAATCAGAAGCGAATTATTGTTCATATCGACCGGACAGAATAACGTAATATGTATAAAATAATCATGATAGGAAGTGTGAAATATCAACAAAGAAAAATAAGAAATGACTTTGCAATGTTCCCTTTATGCACAGCATCTGTTATTTGTTTCCGTATCTGGTACGAGCAAATCATGTTAATAAGAACTTTTTTTCGAATTAGTAGTTACATTAATGCATTATTCATTCTTACTACATGTCAATAAGTGTTAAACTACAAATTTATTTTTATGAAGCAGAATTTAACCTTGTTTCGATTTTAAATTTCTAGTTATTCAAAGCAAGGACATCCCCATTTCGTGTTTTTCATTCTATGGAATTTTATCATATTATGGTATTCTCTATTTGTCTCGACTGTTTACTCTTTTTGTTTTTACATATGATCACCACGGACATACACTTTAGCTATATAATTATTCAACATATTTTAAAACTTGGGATTTTCTTTAAATAATAAGTTGCCAATTATTGTATCTATGATTTTTTGTAGCCTTGGTTCTGATTTCACAATTTGCACTTGATTCGTTTTTTTTAAACCACATTTACCACAAGAACTGACAAATTTCAGACTTTATTGATTTAAAAATACAAAAAAACTCTCCTGTTTGTCGCGTGAAGAAGCTCCGGACCTTATACATTGTTACATTTGATATTGTTTTTCTAAAATTAAACCTATTTCTCAAATACCTTTTTTTCTCATTAAGTGCCTGAATATTAACAATTTTATATTAAAAAACAAATGCTTCTCCACATATGAAACGGGTTTTTCGATTCGCACTGTCCATAAACTGAACCTCAAATCACTGTAAAATGTTTGTAGAAATAAGCAAAAATCTGTTTTTGTCCTTGACAAATTTAGTATTTGATTACATAGAATATGCAATGCAGTACACTTCACTTTTGGGGTTCTAACTGTTTTTTGTTGTAAGCGTTTGTTCAGAGAGTAGCACTACAAGCCATTAAAGTCTGAACTGATTTTTACTCCAACAGTCTGAATTGGTCTGACTTTTACTTGACATTACTCGACCCCAGTCTGAACCATACTCGACTGTACTGAATCGTGTTTGACCCTTATCTTTGCTGTTGAAAATAGTCTGAACTATTACTCGACCAGTCTGAAAGAGTCTTAACCCATTCTTGATTTGTACTCGACCTATTTTTTCAGTCTAAACTATGCTTAAACAAAGGTCTGAACAATACTCGACCAGTCTGAACCATAGCAGACCAAATAACCTCTACTTTTTTAACTGTTAAAATAAATTTCTTTTTAACTGACATATATAACAACAGCCAACAAAATTTAGAAATTATTTAACCTTATATTAGAAATATATCTATTATTATATTTATAATAAAAAAATAAGATATTATATATAATTTATATCAAAAAGGGATAAAATTAAATAAATAAATAAAATTGTTTTTCTGAGTAGTGGTGAAATATAAAGTATAACCTCTGGTGGGGACAAACTCATAAATAAGATCACACCTGGTCAGAGGTATTAAATTCTAAATAACATTTATTCAAAATTGCAACATCCTGTTTAACTTTAAAAAAAAAAAAGAAGGCCTTTCGAATATACAAGATAAGTAATACACGAATTTAAGAAAATAGGGCTTTCTTTTTACCTACAGGTGAAACACACATGTACTGAGGCATTTATACCATATTAAAGTGCTTAATGAATGCCATGTCTTTAATTTGACAAAAATACTTAAATCAATTGAAATATATTTTTACTGTTACTTTGGAACATAATTCCTTTTTTAAAAAGGTTAGCAAGGATCGATATGGAAATTCTATTATCATGATTATATTAAATTCTTGGTTTAATAAAACAAAACAATTGAGGTCTCATTTTTTTAAAAAAAATTATTAAGTTGTTTTATATACTATTTTATATTAATATTAATAAAAAAAAAAACATTCACTGCATTATTAACTAAAGTCAACTGACAACATAAATCTATACTAGGCTTAAGTTAATGGTGAAAATAGTCCAGTTAGCATAAAATACTTCAGAAATATTCATAAAAAATTGAAAAATATTGAAAATATTAGTCACAATTCATTGTTAAGATTATTTGATCAGCTTGTTTTAATTGTATTTTAAGGTTGATATATATTATTATGTAAGTGTTGATTAACATTCTGTTGAAGTTATATTATGATTAATTATTATGAAATTTTATATTGAAAACATTTTTAATATCAAGTTGTTGTTCAAATTTCATTTTTATTAAAATTATTTCCTTAATTGATCAAATTCAGTTGATAGATACAAAGAATAGGTCTAGCTTGGTTAATACTTGGTCAAGTATAGTTCAGACTAGGTCGAATATGGTTCAGACTAGGTCGAGTACGGTTCAGACTAGGTCTAATATGGTTCAGACTAGGTCGAGCATGGTTCAGACTCGTATAAAATGGTTAAGAACTGGTCAAGTACAAATTCAGACTGTTAAGTATGGTTCAGACTACAGTCGAGTATTATCAAGTAAATTTCAGACCAATTCAGACTGGTCGAGTAAAAATCAGTACAGTCTAGTACAGATATAGGCCATTTCAGACTTTTACTGGTTTGTAATGTAGGTAAATGTTATTAAAACGAAGGAAGACATTTTTAGGGATGTTTTGGTTATCTTATAATTATAAATATCAAAGAGGATTTTACGATTTTTAAATAAAATAAGTTATTTAATGTATGGAGTTATAATTTTGTTTTTATTTTGTTATCTTGAAATGATCTATATTGAAGGATAACTTTTGTTCATAAAATATGTGTTTCTTTTGTTTATATGAAATAGTGTTAACTGAAAGCTGTCACGTGTTTAAATATCCGATGATAAAACAAATATTTGTTAAAGGTATAGATTAAGTTGATAAAATGTTGCTCCGGTTCACGCAATTTCATATACTTCAAATAAAACATAATTATGTTATATATATATATATATATATAAAACAGACATTATTGAATTTCAAATAAATACATGTTGTTTTTCTCTTTTTTGGTGAATAAAATAACCAGATGTTTTTAATTTAAATGCACTAGTGTATAATGTAACATTATATACGACGTATTCTTTAATTGTTTTAATTATCTATACAGATATATCAGTCAGATTTTAACTTCAAGAAAGATTGAACGGACAAATTATTTTAATTATGGTAAACATTATATAACTTGATATAACACCTTAAACTGGAGTGTCATTTGTAACCAATACCAACTTGATACACTGTTTGTAATGTAAGCCTTTATTGCTTTGGTAACATAAACATGAACAGCGCATGTTTCAAATTCTTCATTCAGATGGAAGTTAATAAATATTGGACAAATTAAGCAAATACTAAATGCACACCTGTATTGTTTTTTTTATATTTTCTAAACAAAAGATACATCAGAATCATGTCAATATATTAAACCATTTAAAACAGTAAAGCAACAAGCAAAGTGGGTTATAGTTCCTAACAAAATGTTCATAAGTAGAATCTGATCTTAACGTTCTACGATAAAAAGAAAAAAGGCATACATGTATCAAGTGTATTTTGACTCTATTTTGCCCACTGTTTTTGATTACTAAAAGTTTTAAAACTATATGTAATAACACCTGTATACGATTGATAAGTCACTGTTCAAGAATGGGATCTTGCACACAATGAAATGATGACATATTCTGAAAGAGTGAGAACAGCGTCTTAATTGTCAAATTGTGTGAGAATAGTACATTTACTGAAGAAGAAGGAGAGACGAAGTCTATCAAGTATATCATGGTGAATGAATAATTTGTTTTACCAGAATACATTTTCACATTTCAACGTAATACAAGCAGGTAAAACAAACTAATATGAAACGGGAGAAAGTAAAGAAAAAAACAATAATCATCCAGCCAATTGAATGACGAGAAACACAAGTACATGTTTTTGGTTAATGGAAAAGGTTAAAAAAGACAATGGTATTTATATACATTTTTGTATAAACGACCAAACAGAAATCAAACAAACTCATTACCTCAATCTATGAAATCGCTATCATAAACTCATCACTGATTCTGAATATATTGAAATATATTATATATTGAAATAATAACCGATATCTCGTCAGTAATACTGACATTAGAAAATTTAAGATTCATTATTTAACTTCAGTATACTGAATGTCCTATCGTTATTGTATTATTCAGAGTTCTATGAAGTCATGTACATAACAATGTTACAGGTATCAAAAATCAACAGAAGGGAAGCAAGATGTGTTATTGTTTTATTTTGACAGTCAAATAATTGAATCGGAGCCAAAATGTAGAACTTAAACATTGTCTTTAATAACTTGATGTAAATTCAATTTAAAAGTAAAATAAAATAAAATATCTCATTGTAGAAAATTCAGTGGATTTGACATAAAGCACGTTTAAGGAATCCATGGAATAGCAAACATCGATTTCCCTTAAAACAAAATTGTACAGGAGGTATCTTTGTGCTGTCGAATCAACAAAAAATGTTTACCAATGGTTATACAGGGCTAACATTATATATTTTTATATCATATAAAAATTGATACGTTGACTGAAATGTGAAAAAAACATATACCTAAATTGTAATGTGTGTTGATGATATACCCTATGTGGATAGTTAAATGCATAATTTATATTTAAAAAAAATATAGAGGAATTTAAACGTTATTTCATCAAGAAAAAAAGTAACAACTGAGGTAAAACAATTCATTGTAAAGTATTTTCTGATAATTTCATTTTTAAATGGCCGTTTTATTTGAAAATCGTTTTATATAATAGTAATATTTATAAATTACCTTCTGCCATAGATATGGATCACACTTTTCTGCTTCCTAAAATAATAATTAAAAAAATTAAGATACATGTAAAACAAAGATTCCGTTAAAGCTGATATCGAAAAACATAACTTACAAATATCCAATAGAGCGAAAAATGCAAAGCTTACGAAATAGTCTAAAAGGTTGCATATTACACATTACAATTGACAGAGACCAAGGGTTGTCAGATGGTAAAGTAGACAAGTGGTCCAACTGTACTACGAAATAATATTGAAAATAACTATAATGATACAAATGATAATAATAATTATAAATCCAAGACTATAATGATACTAATTCGTATTTAATAATAGTGATTTTAAATTGTTTATGGTATAATATTAAAGGATATAATGATAAGAAAATGAAACAAAATCCTTTTCATAAAACATACCTACCTCTTGGAAATAATGTATGAACGAAAAATATTGATATGATGATCGATTTTTGTTTATCCTAGTTACAATCCCGGTGCGTCATTAGAAATTCCAATATAACCAGATTTAAATGTGAAGCGAGCTATTATAATCAATAAACTTGCAAATGTTCGTATACTACAATAGATCATGTATATTTACGCCAAACATTTGTCATTTTAAACTAACAAAATTGCTAATTGCCCTACAAATTTCAAAGTTAATTGTTTTGAAACATGTCACAAAATTCTTTTGAAGTCACTTTTAAAAAATCATTCTCCTAATGAGTTTTGACATTTATTATACATAGTATATTAATGTGATTTTTTGATTTCAAGGATAGAAAGAAAATAATTATCAGTTTGCATTCAAAATGATTTACTTTATCAACAGTTTGAATAAATAAAATGATTTGCATTTGCTTGTTTCAGAATTTTTTAATATGACTTCAAAATATTGAAAAAATGAGAAAAAAAAATGCACTAACGCGGAGCATTTTAAATTTGGCTTCAAACATTGAAAATTGAAAAATGCCAGTATGGAGCATTTTTCATTTTGACATTATAAATTGAAATTAAAAAATACTCTTAAGTAGACCTTTTTATCTTTTACTTTGCAATATTTAATTTTGAAAAAATGATCCAATCTCCATCATTGTTTTTATTTCTAATGAGTAGAACGAATATATTTAAAAACATTTCTAAATATTGGTGTTTTAAATTTTCAAATTGTCGACACTATTTTAAAATGTTTCTTTGTTACTTCTTTCTTTTTCCTTGTTAAAGCAAGGTATCTTGAAGATCTTGTTATTAATGTATACGTGTGCACTGTGTGTGGTATCAACTTATTCCGAACATGGGTAAGTATACTGAACAGTACCATAATGACCAAAATGATGCAAACTTTTATCAATAAGTTTACCCGCAAAGCACACACAACTTTATATCTACATGTGTCTGGAACATGCCAAACATCCTAATTGACGCATATATGCATATATGATAGCATTTAGAATTGTAATGGGGAACGCGTAACAGAGACAACAATCAGGCCAAAGAGCAAAACAGAGCTCAAGCGGGGAAAGTGCATAACAAAAAGTTCACATATTTTAGGACATTACCGTACTTTTCAGTATACTACTCAAGTTCGCAATTAGTTGATAAAACACCCAGTGCATACGTTTTCATCATTAACAAGTTCTTCAAGAAATTTTGTTTAAAACAAGTGAAAATAACCCAAATAACAGTGATACATTTAAAGTTGGTGTCGACAATTTTAAATTTAAAATACTATATTGAAGCAAATATCATTTCGTTCTACTTATTAAAAATTAGTCAAAAAAGGATACATATCGGATAATGTTTCTAAATTTAAAAATGCAAAGTAAAATAAAGAAAACTCTATGTTATAGCATTTTCATTTTTCAATTAATAATGCCGATTTAAAAAATGATTAATGGTTCATATTGATGGATTTTTTTTAATTTTCAATATTTTAAGTAAAATTAAAAAAATGATCCACATTGGAGTGATTTTCATTTTTTAAATATTCAAAGTCAAATTAAAAATACTTAAGGTCAGCAATTTCGATAATTGCTTTTTACAAATAAGTTGAAATACTTTTTTTTTCTAAAAGAAGCAAATGTAAATGTTTTAATTTATTCAAGCTGTTGAAACATTAGATAATTTTAACACAAACTTATAATTATTTATTTCAATATCCTCGTCAAATCAATAAAATATATAATCTTATAAAAATTATAAATTTCAATTCTTATTCAGAAAATAATTTTAATGAAGTGACTTTAAAGGATTTTTGTTACATTTTTCCAACCAATTAACCTTAAAAATTGTATAGCAATTTGCAAAATCTAATTTCCATTTTAAAATGACAATTGTTTGGCGTAAATGACCACGGACGTATAATGACACTGAAATTTACCTCTCACATAACATTTAAAGGCAGGATAATAATTGAATTCAACAACAAATTATATTGATATTAACGGTACCAATTTTCCTGCACCAGATGCGCATTTCGACAATACATGTCTCTTCAGTGATGCTCGTGGTCAAAATATTTGAAATCCAAATCTAATATAAAAGATGAAGAGCTTCAATCTAAACATAATATAAATCATGTAGGTTTAATGAACATTGGTCTTTCTATATTTAATAGTGTATATGGAAGACCGAATAAAAGCGACTAACTTCCTTGCAGACGAATTGGTTAAAACTATAAAAAGTTTAGGACTTTGTTTCTCTACCATGTAGTACTTCATCTTTTAACGATTATTAAATAAGTAATAGTGCAATTATATGTTAATACTGACATCAAAAGACCACAAAACAGGATACTTAAAATTTTCTGACCACTGGTCTCGGAATCATCACAGTGATTATTTTATTGGAGTTCTACAGATATCAGTATTAAATCATAATTGAATTTTTACTGTCTAAAGAATGTTTTTAAGTGAGGAACAGTACTAAACACTAGTTTTGTCTAATCGTACACTTTTGACTAACTGGGTTATATCGTTCGACCGATGAACCACTTTACCGGTAGTTTAAGTTGATGTTTGAAGGCCTTATCCATATACATATATATATATATAATCCCGTCTCAACTATGGCGTTTGGTCTTATTTCAGATTTTGGAATGTTTCAATTTGAAATAATTAAACCTATTACTTGTAGCATCAAGTATACATTGATTACACCCAAGCTGATTTGCATTTCACAATTGATGAGTTGGCATTTCGTTTAAAGTATGAAAAAGCTTGCACGAAGGAGGTTGAACATTCAGATGTAGTTCTACCCAATATCAAATAAAAAATAAAATAATTGAGTAAATCGTAAAACTTAATCGGATTACTGATATAAAGTTACTTTTATCAATTATGTTTCCTTAAGGTCTTGCCCCGTGCTTATAGATAACTTGTCTGAATTCTAATTTGTATGGTGTTTTTAGGATAACCAATATCAATCAATGTACTGGACAATAAATCTGTAAAAATTAATTACCACGACGATACTAAGTTAAATAGAACAAAATTATTTAATGATCTCAATACTCATTTATATCAAGTCTATTACAATTGAAAAAATGCCCGATTAACCGGTTTGCGTTTTTTGGTATTCGGTCCTTCCGATGGTTTACTGGTTAATCGGTTAACCGTTGACAACATTACTAAAAACACTCACATAATCCGTAATCAACAGAAATTGACGAATCTAAATCGATTTCAATGACAGATATACAGTTCAGCATGAACAGATAGGTAATGTTAGCATTCGTTTTAGGACTTAATTGAACATAACGCGTTTTAAATTAACTAAGACTGAAATATTTCGGATAACAAATATCCTTTATTAGTATGATGATAATATAAAAGGAATCATATCAATCAGCTTTGATTTAACTATAGCAATCTTGAAAAAAAAATACAATAAAACAATTAAAACTGAACATCTAAGGCCGTGTTCACATTGACCTAAACTAAACATAATTACGTTCCCATTGATAAAACTCAATGTTTATATGTAGTTTAAACCATGTTTTGTCTACATGCAGTCGATAGTCGATGTAGGCCTTGTGTAGGTCAAGTGTACACACAACTAGGCATTCAGAACTTTAATTTTCCCATGTATGTTTAAAATTAAAAAGATGTTTACATAAAAATTGATACTTATAACACTTATTTGAAAAAGTTCTTTACAGAAATATTTGTCTAAACTTTATATATTTATTTTTTATAAAAACACTTTACGTAGACTTATTAACCTCTTAAATTATCAAGACACATCCATCATCATTGCCGAACACATAATTCATTTGAAAAGGTCTTCCTGAATCGACTGGACGTACACACTGACAGAAATATTTGCAACTGGTATTTACTGGTACTCAAACAACGATTCACTCATAAATGCATAACTGAAAAAGGGTGAGGTTAATTGTTTGTTTGTGTAGTATGTCAGATTCGTTAAAATACAATTAGAAATAAACAAAAAACATTACCCCCTCCCTTTGTCACATTCTCCTTGGAGAAAAAATACCATTTGAAACAAACAGAAAAGATAGAAATGTATTGATCCTTAACATCGCAATTCTTTTTTCTTCGTCTGTAAGCACGCTCATGCATCCTACGTTTTTTAATGCGTTATCGAGACATCTTTAAACTACTGCAACTCATCCAAAATGTCTTTCTTAAAGGAGCAACCACTTTACTTTTGTTTTAAAAGGGGGGAAGGGTTCGCGCAAAAGTTTATATTTAGTTTTTTTTATCGATGGTACCAATTCAATATTTAACCTTATAATGTATGGGAAAACTTTGGATTCGGAATAATTGTTCATTCTAATCATATACCCGATTTTTTTTATCAAGTTGTGGCAAAATCCATCCCCCCTTTTTTTAAAGTCAAATGGTCGTTCTTTAACTGCTAGAAAAGTTGTTTGAAGATTTGAATTCGGTTCTACGTAATAAACATTTAAATGACATATACACTGTGTCTAAACCACACCGGCAAAATTTGTTCGGACTCGATGGTATCTAACATCCGGCACAATGACGGAACATTAATAGACAGAAGAAAGCTAGGTTTCTCCTTATTTTCTTATTTTTTTTATGATATCGAAGAATATATATACATATACAACTATTTTCTATTGTGATATGCAATATTTTCTACAACCGTTCTATATTAACGGAGAAATAAGTCAAAATGCATGTCAAAATGACGAATTGAGTGAACCTTGCCTCGAAATTGTTTAATTTCTCGTTAAATTGTTCACATTGTACGGAAAGAAAGGTACGGGAAGATAGATATTGACACGGAGATTGCAAATTTAGTTATTATGAGCATCTCAATAATTGTATTTCTGTGTATGGAACGAAAGAAAAGGGTCATGTCAAATTAAAATAAACCGGTTTCGTCAATGTTGTTACTACACAATCACCCGGTTTCGTCTATATATATCACCCGGTTTTTTTTTTGTTTTTTTTAACAAACAATTTATGAAAAGAAACTTTGGCACGGATCTGAACATTGTCTTTCGAGAATTTAAATATATATTTATTGTAAAGTAAACTTGGCGTGTTAAAATCTATTTTAAACGGGCACTTTTGGACATAGTTGATTATGATAATACATATTTTCCCAATGAGAGCCGTATCCCTTATTTCACTTAACTTCAAACTAATTTTAAATGGAATATAAATACTGAATAGCAAACACTGGTATCTAATTATTTTGTAACATTATCATATTTTCTTTGTTTATAATATTAGTATGTAAAGATGAAAAATAAAAGGATGTGTTTTGATTGTGCCATAATTTTAATTTACTACTAGTATACTATATTATATACACTTAGTTTACAATATTTACTATCAATTATTAATACATTTATGCATTCAATCATTGACGGACAGTCCCAAACCGACTATAGTCTATACTGTTCTGCACAAATTAATTATGCATGCAGTCCTGCCAGATTTTCTGGTACTATATATACTGTGTTACTTGCGCATTAAAGAGAGTTTTCACACTTAAGCATCCATAACATAGCAGTGAGATTTGTAACTTTCTCCCCGTTTCTGGTAGGCACATTTATTTTCAAAGGCATGATTTTCACATTATTTTTACAGTTCAAATTCATTTTTTGTACAGTTCAAATTCATTTTTTGTACAGTTCAAATTCAATTGAAACTTCAAGATAACTTTCGAAAACAATATCTGACAGTTTTGTATTTTCAATGTGAATAAAAGTTGGTTTGCAAAACATGACCGTCATTTATATCTAGGTCTTATTAAGAAGAAGTGACGGTAACCACTTATCCCATAAACATTGACAATGAGACAACTTTCTTTTAGACACAAAAATTATGTTGAATTAATCAAGTTTAGGTCAGCGTATGCCTTAAACAATGAGAAAAACACACAAACTGCATGAAAGCAAGCTATAACAGGGCCCTAAATTATAAATGTAAAACAATTCAAACAAGAAAACTACCTGCCTATTTTATGTTCAAAACGCATATGGTATAAAGCAACCAAAGACAACCATGGAATTACAAGCGTGTGATTCGGGAATGGACTGAGTCAAAGTGTTGTCGCTGACACAAACAGTACAACAAAAGTACAAATAATAAAAAATGATGAAAAAACCTTAACTCGTCCGATGACAGAGCCTGTATCATGTGTATAGTAAATGCGCCATGTGTGCCAAAACTTGTATCATAGTTAAAATTATCCCTTAAATATAACAAATATACATGTATTCGCAGTTTACTATGAAGTCCACTATCACTGAACTAGTATAAATATTTATTAAGGGGCCAGCTAAAGGACGCCACCGGATGCGGGAGTTTCTCGCTTCATTGAAGACCCATTGTGGCCTTCGGCTGTTTTCTGCTATGGTCGGGTTGTTGTCGCTTGGAATTTGTATGAACTTTTCATGTTGATAGACTGATAGATGGAGGAACGGACGGATGGAAGGACGGACGGACGGACAGACAGGTGTATACAATAATACGTCCTGTCAAAATTAGGACGGGCGTGTAAAAACGCAAAGAAATGAAAAAAAAAACTCGTAATTAAAGGTCAATAAGTTTTATTAGGATATCGGCCAAGTCGATTTATTTGTATATTTGTCTGCCTTATCATTTTTACTATATAACTTTTATATATATTTGAAAAAAATGTATAGAAATCGATAAAAAGAACTTGATATTCGGCATTTATTATAATAAACATAATCCAACTCACATAATCCGATTTCCCGGGTGTCCCTGTTTTCTCATATCTTACAATATTTTAATTCGGTATACACTTTATAAGATAAGTGGCGAATCTAGATGACGTATAGGTTGCACGCCCCGACCCCACCTTTGGTTGCCAAAACTATATTGATTCCTGTATTTAACGATTTTGTAAAGCAAAAAATAATCAAAATATTGTTCGACTCGCTACGCTCGGCGGTATGTAAAAGTTGTTCGAATTACGTCCACTTTGAAATAAACTGAATCCGTCTGTCCGTATATATTGTCAAAATATATTGACCAACGTCAGTCTACGATCATCATAACACAACGGCGACAGTACAGACTCGTTTTTTTTTAGTAATGTTAACAAAATAATTATTATTGAATTTTGTCGATGACCTGAGACTATTATACTAATTTGGACATAGCAGTATAGTTACAATAAGGGATAAAAAAAAATATTTTAATGCATGGTAGTTGTAATCCTACATTCGTTTTCTATGTCGATTATGCAGTTGTCTTATTATCAACGTTTATCCTTAAGAAGATTTATTTTTAACGATTGTAGAAAAGATAACATACATAGAATGATTAAATTACTTATAAAGGTGTCCATCCTTTTGTGCGAGAAAATCACATATCAATTGTGTGATTCGATTTTGAAGACCGTAAACTTTAATTTCAAGTTTAAACATGTTCAACATATTTTCCCATAACTCATATAGAAAACGCAGATTTAGAGAGCTTTAATCTCAATATGCTGTTAAAAAATTTCGGAATGCAAAGTAAATTAAAATATTTGTGTTCTATAAGAGTAGGAATTCAAGTTTTTCCTTATTAATTAATTGAATCTGAGACTCATATAAATAATAAGCCGTTGTCCGGTGAACGAACTTGTTTTCCAACGACCCACAAAACTCCTTTTGAACGCTGAAGTTAAATAATCAATTATAATGTAATGCGATTATGATTTTTTTTTATTTGACCAAACCGGGTTATGCATTTTGATATCTATGACGAAACCGGGTTCTATACATTGACGAAACCGGCCAGTTCCATTTTGACATGACCCTTTTCTTTCGTTCCATACACAGAGATACAATTATGGAGATGCTCATAATAACTAAATTTGCAATCTCCGTGTCAATATCTATCTTCCCGTACCTTTCTTTCCGTACAATGTGAACAATTTAACGAGAAATTAAACAATTTCGAGGCAAGGTTCACTCAATTCGTTATTTTGACATGCATTTTGACTTATTTCTCCGTTAATATAGAACGGTTGTAGAAAATATTGCATATCACAATAGGAAATAGTTGTATATGTATATATATTCTTCGATATCATAAAAAAAAATAAGAAAATAAGGAGAAACCTAGCTTTCTTCTGTCTATTAATGTTCCGTCATTGTGCCGGATGTTAGATACCATCGAGTCCGAACAAATTTTGCCGGTGTGGTTTAGACACAGTGATATAGTTTACAAGTGTGAAGAAATCGTATGTATAGATGTGAACAAATTTAATGTGAAACTAGTGTACATTACATTAAACTAAATGTAAACATGTTTACTGTACACGGCGTTTGGTGTGAACACGGCCTAAGTTTACACGCTTGTACAATTCTAAAATGTTAAAACAAGACTTAGGTTTAATGTATAGTTATTGGAAACATAGACTGCAAATATATGCTTTTAATAAAAATAGTGCTGAGCGATATGAAAAGGTACACCTATAGAATTTCAAAGATTGCGTCAGTTAAGATGTTACAACAACGATTGCCTTAAAAACAACGTCCCAAGTAATCGCACTGATATCATAGTAAGCTGGTAAAATATTTAAAATATGACAATAGTAAAGTAAGTAAAATAGATGCTGTGTATTTAAACACCCATAATAAATAGAAGTTTGATAATGATATATTTTGACTAAGGTTACATAACTGAACGAGAATGGGTACTTTTACTGCATGCCGAATCGACAATGAACAAAGTATACAACATTCTGGGTTCGCAAGTAAATGTCCCAGTATTCAGTTATTTTGATGGTAAGTCAGACTTCATTTGTTATCACTCGACTTACACCATCCTGCAGTTGACAGCTTTTGTTAGAGGAGTCTTTGCTTGTCTCCGAAAATCTAAGACAGAAGGTTTGGGAAAGATATTGGATAAGGCGATTATATTTATTGGTCATGACCGATTAACTTTAGGTAATTAACCTGCAACTAAAAGACATATACCGGGTTCAAAATATCGAGGAATAATAGGTAAACAAAAGAGATCTTATGTGTAGTTAAACAGTCAAAGGTATTTTAGAGATTTTTTTTGCTTTGAATATCAATAGCAAAAGCACGAACAGGTTTGTAAGAAAGGTAAAAGGCTTTGCCAATATGTTTGTTTATGCTATATTGAGAACCCCATAATCCACCAATATATATGAATGATACACAGATACAAGATGATGAAGAACATAAACATTTAATATATACAGAATAGAAAATAATCATGGCAATGGGCATAAAATATAAAAGAAATAGAGGAATATGATCTAAATTATCATAGAATACAGATATGAAAGACCCCATTCAGACCCTAGTAAATGCTGTAAGATGTGTCGATTATTTCACATTTACGGAAAAAATAAATCCATATATTGTATAGTACGTTTTGCAGCAAAGTTCACGTATTGATTGTTTCAGAGAGTCACACCAAGCGAATATTTGAATTGAAGTAGATATTGTTCTTCCCGATTCAAAACAGAACTGCTTGAAGATATAATTAATGATATTAAAAAATGGCAAGGTGCTTTTTATATGTCGGACCGATGATATTTTTTTTTCTATTTGAATAAATAAGGAAATATCCACAGCTTTACTCCAGAACCATGGAAAATCTTTTTAAGATCTTGCTTGCATAACACAATACGGCTTTAAAATGTTCATAACTTTCCTTACAGCAGATTTTACAATTCGATATGCTTGAATCATAACGGAAACTTTAACTAAGACGATGAATTGTAACAGTAAGCTGATATTTTTTTTTTTTACATCTTATAGCCACATAATAAATGGGTAGATGGATTGATTTGTGTAAACGTCCAGTTGCAAATACTACATGAATCTCAGGTGTAGGGAGAAATGCACTATTATAATAACACTGTACTAAATTGTAAGCAGCTTTTCCTTTTGTACTTCAAAATATGAAAACAACGATGTCAAAAAAGACATTAAGAATGAACTCTAAACTAGAATAAATAAGATCAAATCGATAAACACGGTATGTTTTGTCCACATCAAGCTTTAGTCTACCAACCTTGATGTGGACTTGGAAAAAAGTTAGTTTCGCTTCTGCTTATTTGTGATCTTTTTTTCATTTTAAACAAGAGAATACAAAATAATTATTTCAATATAACTTCAGCCAAGGCGTGGGTTTTGCATGATCCTATGATTTGAAAATACACGAGTATGCACATACATGTATTTTATCAGAATGTTGTCAGAATGTTTATGTTTACAATTGAAAATGTCTAATAATACAATGAAGAAAGAGATGATGATGATGGGAGTTTTTAACAACCTCGACTGGCTATACTGCGAAGAAAGAGCATGAATTAACGATCCCTTAATAGGTGGTAAATGTGTCACTTGTATGTAAATGAAGGGATTTTCCCGACTGTGAAATGGTTCATCTTTTAACACCACAGGGTACTTTAAAAGGAAAACCGTATGTGTTAATTACCAAAATTGATCAAATACAATGTAACGCTAATTGTGTATAATAACATCCCGATGTTGTAAACAGATTATACTAATTAAGCAGGCCAGGAGTTGCCAGATAAAGACATCATTAACCATGCAGTTTGTATTCGTGAAAACGTGTTAATACTTAGAAAAACGCAGATAATTTAAAAGTTTATATACTAGAAAATTAAAATAGAAATAAGGACAGTTAATGTAACATTGTATCTAAAATATGTTGTAATTATATACAGTAAAACTGTTTTTAAACAATTATCTTTTGTATATATAAAAAAAAACATTCTAGTTTCCCCGCTTCTCATACATGTAGCAGATATAATAGATTCGATGCAAAGCAAGTAAATTAATTTTTGAATCAGGTATAATCTCTGTATTTCGTGTTTTAACAAGAATAAAAATGACCAACATTAATGGAAAAAAACTATGGACGTCAAGTTGGTTACTTATTCCCTATTCCATATTCGTTACCTATTCCCTATTCGTTACCTATTCGTTACCTATTCCCTATTCCCTGTTCGTTACCTATTCGTTACCTATTCCCTATTCCCTATTCGTTACCTATTCGTTACCCATTCCCTATTCCCTATTCGTTACCTATTCGTTACCTATTCCCTATTCCCTATTCGTTACCTATTCGTTACTTATTCCCTATTCCCTATCGTTACCTATTCGTTACTTATTCCCTATTCCTTATTCGTAACTTATTCGATTTTTAATATCCTTCCCGCTTTTTAATTGTTTATACTCTTATATCTGGTAATAGTTCTAAATTTGTTGAGGTAAAATGATCTTTTTATGACCTATTTATATGTGTTTGTGCTCAACCGATCCTTTTACTTTATGTTCGATACTCATTTGTTCCTTCTTTGATTTTTATACGTTTTATCTTTTAACTGCTTTATGTCCGTATCTTTGAAGATGGATCTTGGTTCGAAGCGATGAAATCACCGTGTTAGCGCTTGTATAAAAAAAGAAGATGTGGTATGATTGCCAATGAGACAACACCCCACAATAGACCAAAATGACACAGAAATTATCAACTATAGGTCACTGTACGCCCTTCAAAAATGAGCATAGCCCAAACCGTGTAGTCACCTATAAAAGGTCCAGACATGACAATCTCAAACAATTCAAACAACAAAACTAACGGCCGTATTTCATATACAAAAAAAAAAAAAACGGAAAACAAATATGTAACACAAAAACAAACGATAACGACTTAATTTCAGGCTCTCTTCTAGGGACAGGCACATACTAACATAATGTGGTGGGGTTAAACATGTTAGCAGGGTGTACATCGTTTCGGAGCATGCTATTACCTTGTTTAATTCGTTCCATCACTCGCTTATAATTCGCTTATAATACGTGTATCATACGTTGCTCCTTATAAAACATGATTTTCAATTGTTTTGTTGTCTCTGGTGGTAGATTTGGGTTCTTAGAGGTGATATAACTCTATTATCGCGTATGTACCCGTTCCAGCGCTCGGATAATACCCTGTTACTTATTCGTTCCTTATTCGCTTTTAATGCACGGGGTATACGTTGCACCTTGAAATAAATCGTTTTTTAATTGTGTTCATGTCTCTGGTGGTAACAATGTGTTCTTAGAGATGAAATGACCCTATTAGCGCGCATGTACTCGTTCCAGCGCTCGGTTAATACCCTGTTACCTATTCGTTACATATTCGTTACCTATTCACTTATCATACGTTTGTTGTACGTTGCACCTTTTAGAAAAGGATTTTCAATTGTGTCCATGTCTCTGGTGGTAACAATGTGTTCTTAAAGATGAAATGACCCTATTAGAGCGCATGTACCCGTTCCAGCGCTCGGTTAATACCCTGTAACCTATTCGTTACCTATTCACTTATCATACGTTTGTTGTACGTTGCACCTTTTAGTAAAGGATTTTCAATTGTGTCCATGTCTTTGGTGGTAACAATGTGTTCTTAGAGATGAAATGACCCTATTAGCGCGCATGTACCCGTTCCAGCGCTCGGTTAATACCCTGTTACCTATTCGTTACCTATTCGTTACTTATTCGCTTTTAATATGTTTGTTGTACGTTGCACCTTTTAGAAAAGGATTTTCAATTGTGTTCATTTCTCTGGTGGTAATAATGTGTTCTTATAGATGAAATAGCCCTACTAGAGGTTTCTCAACATCTTACGAACGAACGAAAATCGCCCTAACTTGACGTAACTTGCCGTAACAAGAAAAGAGGGAGCAGTAATTTATCTTATAATTTTGGATTATCGGCTGTGCTCTTCTTCCCTTTGAAATGTCTTTTACATGTAAAATATGCATGCTTGATTTTTTAAAACCATTTTGAAACAAGTACATATTATATTTATTTGATATTATATAATATATAATATACAATCTACTGTTCAATCAACACAGTTGAAAGTCTTATTGATCTATAAATTTAAGTGAAGAATATTTAATCAAAGGACAGTAATCGTACAAGAAATTTTAATAAACATGATGACAACATCACTATTTAGTTTATGTGAAAAAAGTAAATATAGATTCATGTATATGGATCGAAAGGGCTAGGATTTTTTTTTTTATCTTAGCTAGATGCTGATTAACGGTAAAAATTCGTTCGTGGACACGAGGTAAAATAAATCTCGGAGTGAACGCCTTTCGATTTAAATTTGAAAAGAAAACATCCCAATAAGTTCCTGGATAACTTCTTTGCCCCAACCACTAAAATCCAAATGATCTCTTCTTATTGTTATATTGTTATAAATTGGTAGACTTAACAAGAAAAATAAAGGAAAATATTTAAACTTATATATTGTGTTTTTTGTTGTTATCATGGCCTTTCTTATTCTATGTGTGTATGTTTCCTCTATAGTATAATTATGAGTATATACATATTTTTTTTTCTTGTTTATTGTTTCCGTTAAGCTTCTATGGCATACTGTGTATATTTCCTCTATTTTTCATATTTCTCATTTTTCTTTTTAGTTAGGGGTGTAATATATAAAAATATATATTTTGATAACTATGTGACTACCAGTTGTGTTAGGGCTGTAGCACTCATACTTTCAACAAGAACCCACAAAACTCTATTTCTAACGATAGTTCGAGTGCACCTTTGAATTTCTTTAACTGATTCCCAATAAATATTAGAAATAAAAAAGCTATGTTGCGACATATCTATTCAAGATACTCTCCGATACGAAATAATGAAACTCATAGCAACTCAAACAGATTGGACCCTGTTAATTAAACACGGATGTTTAATGTCAACAATAAAATGCAAGGTTGCAAAAAAGGATATTAAGTTGTTAACTGTTGTCTTTTAAACACATTGCAGTATCGGTAGACATTTATTATTGATTTTATTATAACAAAATTACTGCTCCATAACGATACGTTCGTAGAGTTTCGTCCGTTCGTAAGATGTTGAGAAACCTCTGATAAGTGAATAGGTAACGAATAGGTAACGAATAGGTAACAGGGTATTAACCGAGCGCTGGAACGGGTACATGCGCGCTAATAGGGTCATTTCATCTCTAAGAACACATTGTTACCACCAGAGACATGAACACAATTAAAAAACGATTTATTTCAAGGTGCAACGTATACCCCGCGCATTAAAAGCGAATAAGGAACGAATAAGTAACAGGGTATTATCCGAGCGCTGGAACGGGTACATACGCGATAATAGAGTTATATCACCTCTAAGAACCCAAATCTACCACCAGAGACAACAAAACAATTGAAAATCATGTTTTAAAAGGTGCAACGTATGATACACGTATTATAAGCGAATTATAAGCGAGTGATGGAACGAATTAAACAAGGTAATAGCATGCTCCGAAACGATGTACACCCTGCTAACATGTTTAACCCCACCACATTATGTTAGTATGTGCCTGTCCCTAGACAAGAACCTGAAATTAAGTAGTTATCGTTTGTTTTTGTGTTACATATTTGTTTTTCGTGTATTTTTTTGTATATGAAATACGGCCGTTAGTTTTGTTGTTTGAATTGTTTGAGATTGTCATGTCTGGACCTTTTATAGGTGACTACACGGTTTGGGCTATGCTCATTGTTGAAGGGCGTACAGTGACCTATAGTTGATAATTTCTGTGTCATTTTGGTCTATTGTGGGGTGTTGTCTCATTGGCAATCATACCAAATCTTCTTTTTTTATACAAGCGCTAACACGGTGATTTCATAGCTTCGAACCAAGATCCATCTTCAAAGATACGGACATAAAGCAGTTAAAAGGTAGAACGTATAAAAATCAAAGAAGGAACAAATGAGTATCGAACATAAAGTAAAAGGATCGGTTGAGCACAAACACATATAAATAGGTCATAAAAAGATCATTTTACCTCAACAAATTTAGAACTATTACCAGATATAAGAGTATAAACAATTAAAAAGCGGGAAGGATATTAAAAATCGAATAAGTAACGAATAAGAAATAGGGAATAAGTAACGAATAGGTAACGATAGGAAATAGGGAATAAGTAACGAATAGGTAACGAATAGGGAATAGGGAATAGGTAACGAATAGGTAAAAGGGAATAGGGAATAGGTAACGAATAGGTAACGAATAGGGAATAGGGAATAGGTAACGAATAAGTAACGAATAGGGAATAGGGAATAGGTAACGAATAGGTAACCAATAGGGAATAGGGAATAGGTAACGAATAGGTAACGAATAGGGAATAGGGAATAGGTAACGAATAGGTAACGAATAGGGAATAGGGAATAGGTAACGAATATGGAATAGGGAATAAGTAACCAACTTGACGTCCATAAAAAAATACATCAATTTCAATAACCTTCCTGCTCCTGTATCAGTTTTATTCTAAAGATATATATGGTAGTATTCAATCAATTCAAAATTTTAATAAAATATCTTGGTGCCCTTTGGTTTCCCGATCTTGACTTTATCCTATTTAAAGGTATAATGATATGAAAAAAAAAATCCCAGTACATGTATTTGTTGTAATCGAAGGCTCAAAATTTTTAAAACATTTCTTAGCAATAGCATTTCATTTCAAATCAAAATAATGTTGTTGCTGAATGATGTAAAGTTAATCGTCAATATCGAGCTCTACCTCCATTTCCCCACCAGTTACAACATATTAAAATTTGAAAACCTTTAGATGAAAGGTTCATAAGTCATCGCACGGAAACGACTGGAGCAGTCCGCCTGCTCGTCTGCTGTACAACAATAAATCAATAACGGGACTGGAAATCCGGTAATAAAAATAGCAAGTCTTTTTTTAGTCATTAATAAATGTAAAATAAATCCGGTTTACTGTCACATTCTGACATCCTCATGTTTATGTCGTATACTGGTGTTTGTCTTTGAGTCGCTTTTTGTTTTTACTCAATGCAGCAGTTTGTCGGCACTGATTTTTGAAACTTGTCAGCAACAATGCTCATATATACCTGATATATAAATTTTATAAAAATCTGTCAAGAATATTACCCGTTAGAGACCTAACAAGACCGGACGGAAGGACGGACGCCCAATATTTCAATGTTCCCATCAACGCGTCGCGCGGGGGACAAATCTTAAAATCATTTTGAATTTAGATTCATATTAATTTGCACTTTGGTCTTCGGAGATGGGTGTGTTTTTTGTGTTTTGAGTTAGATATGATACACAGGCCTGGTACAGCTGGTAAATAACGCATCTTTTCACAAAGTGGGGAGACAAAACGACTCACATGCGATTAGCAAAGGTGCCTTTTTGTGGGGGCATATTGGTCACATGAGCGTCGGGAAAAGCCCGAGAGTATTCACAGTCTTATAAGGAGTTTTTCTAACAAGTATACAAGTGTTTATGTAAATTAAAAGGGTTGCTATTTCTTTATTTGCAAAAATGGAAATGTGGGATATACACAGCAACCGGCCAATTAACGACAATCAAAACCAAAGACATATAGATAACACGTGACTAATGCAGAATGGACAAGTATTATTCTACTGCTAATCTGTTACGGTAGTTTTAGTAAAGATTTGTTAGTTTCTGGAATATGAAAGTTAATAATTATAAAAAAAGAAGAAGATGTGGTATGATTGCCAATGAGACAACTCTCCACAAGAGACCAAAATGACACAGAAATTGACAACTATAGGTCACCGTACGGCCTTCAACAATGAGCAAAGCCCATACCGCATAGTCATCTATAAAAGGCCCCGAAATAAGTATATTTGGTATAGCAAGTATTAAATCTATCAAATTATAACATCACATGTACACAACAATAGTAAGATTTAAGCTATAACAGCAACATAGTTTATGCTCCTAGTACGTATTTGTTAGTCTTGAAAAAACTCAAACCATTATGACATAAGGAGATGTGATATGATTGCCAATTAAACAACTTTCCATCAAAGTCAAAATGACGTACATGTTAGCTTGCTATATTTGATATCTCCCAAGTACCATCCCACTATGAACTGCTTATACAAAAAGATATTTTGTCACCAAATGATTTATAATAATTTATAAAATAGAACATCATTATTATATAAATTGTGTGCCCTTGGCTAAATACTGGGATCATATTGTTTTACCAGTGTCCTTTCGACAGTCCCGCACTTGGTATACTAGCTAGTATAGGATTATACGGCTGATTTCGTAGGATTATGTACAGTTTTTAAGCTTAAACTTTTAAATGATGTACCTGGTGTTAGTACATACACTAACGATTCGCATCTTGTCAATTTTTTCTTTTTTTTTATGACAGGTTGCAAAATTTGGCATTTTTAAATATATTGCGCCGATATATTTTTTTTACCTATTTTGAGGGTGCATATATATTCTCAGGATCATTTTTTCTTTAATAATTTTTCACGAACGACAGAATGTTGAACTTGGTGTATTTGAGTGAAATTTTGCATACAGTTTGCAAGGTTTGTCCGACCATGGAAGTATATAATACTTCCACTTCCATGGTCCGACTAACTACGCACACAACCCACACGTTTACATCATACAAAGTATGCTATTATAAGTTATATGGTTTGCTACTGACCCCCTACGGATCCATAGAGGGTTAGTAAAATCCATAGGGGGTGAGGCCGTAGGCCGAGTCCCCTATGGATTTTACTCACCCTCTATGGATTCGTAGGGGTCAGTAGTGAACCGTATAACGAATTTATCGCACGCAGGACTTTTCCTGCTGAGTTTTGTAGAAAAATAAACAATGAAATACAATAAGGGAGCTACCATTTGATTTTTATGGGGGGGCTAGGATGAAATTTGAAAAAAATAGGCAGGACAGGAGTTTTGAGTAAAAAAAATAGGCAGGATGAGACACTTGCAAAAAAAAAAAGTCAGGACGACAATTTAGGTAAAAAAAAGTCAGGATAAACTAAAAAAAAAAGGCAGGACCGAACAGAGTGAAAAATAAAAAGGCAGGACAGAGATTACAGCTAAAAAAAAATGCAGGACAAAATTTTTCATCCTAGCCCCCCCATAAAAATCAAATGGTAGCTCCCTAACATCAATAGACGACGTCACCATTAACAGTAGGACGTGACGTCATGAACCCCCTATGAAATTTACTAACCCCCTACGGTCTCATAGGGGGTCACCACGTGACGGCGCTAAACCAATCACAACGTGATATTTTACCCGCGGTGCGATAAATTAAGATTGTGTATTGTATCAGGATGTTGATTTTCTTTTTAATTTTCACAAATAACAGAATGTTTAACCTTTCTTGACTGCTGCACCAAATGTGTTTTTCAGACACAACAATTAAAATTGCACTGTATCGTCCTGTAAATGCATGAAATATTTGCCACCGGACGTTGAGCAACCGTCAATCAATCAATTTAAATTGTACCTCAATATCACTGTTTACTAAATTACTTTATTCTGTAACGTCACACGTTTTCTGTCAAATTCTTAGCGTATCGGTCAACTTTGAAGCAATGTATATAAAACACAAGGATGCTTACATATGTGTTTCTATATATATATATAAAAAAAAAATAGAGGATGTGGTATGATTGCCAATGTTACAACTCTCCACAAGAGACCAAATGACACTGAAATGTACATCTATAGGTCACTGTACTGCCTTCAACAATGAGCAAAGCCATACCGCATAGTCAGCTATAAAAGGCCCCGAAATGACATATGTAAAACAATTCAAACGAGAAAACAAACGACCTAATTTATGTACAAAATAATGAACGAAAAACAAATATGTTACATAGCAACAAACTAAATTACAGACTACTTGACTCGGGACAGGAACATACAGAATGTGGTCAGGTTAAACTCGTTTAAAGGCGCCAACCCTCCCTTCCACTAACCTGGGACATAAACTGGACCCCTGTTGTGTTCCCTTATCGCTACACTAACGGTGCGAAGCTTAAGATGGAATGACGGACCAGTTTAACTTGGGACAGTTGTGTAACAATACAACATGACAATAAACTGTAGAAATCAGTTAAAAAAGGCTTAACTCATCAGATGGATACAAATATAATACATCTAACAAAAACAGAGTGGACGTAGAAGGGTACTTATACATCCCAACAACCAAAAGACTTTAAGTACAGAGTACTCGCATTTACTGACAGCTAGTTGAAAGCTAATAACAACTATTACAAAAAGCATGCATCAGTCCGGGATATTATATTAGTTTTTAGTTTTCTCCGTATATAAGAACAAAGCCATCTATTGAAAAATCTTTAAAAAAAAGAAAAGTTAAAACAAGGCATTTTCCCTGTGTGAATTTGTCGTCAAATTGACGTTTTCTAATCAAATTTACGAAAAAACAAAAGGGGTGACCGCCATTTTTTTATTACATATTCCGATGTAACTCGATTCAAAGTACAAGTGTGCCAAAAAATTTAGAAATCGGGAGATATGCCATTCGGTGTCGTATTATCTTGAAATATAAGTACACAGTTTTGGATTATGAAGAAAAATTGCCCACTTAGAGGGGAACACGAAACTGCATTGAAAATGAAAAAAAATCTGGAGCAAAATTAAACATACAACTCTATGCCCAGTCCCACTAGACCACGATCGCACCACGCTCACTACGATCTGAAATAAATAAAGATCGTGGTGAGGTCGCGGTATGAGCGGCATGAAAATGTAAATTTTCGTTGCTTTCACGATGCTACTACAGTGGAGATCAGTTCTAACCTCTCATAAATTCTGTCAGAATCTGTCAGGAGAACTGTTCTAGAACAGTATGAAGAACTGTCAGCCTGACACCTTTTAGTCAGTTCTAGGTTAGAACTGTTCAAGCTAGAACTGATTTGGTCAGTTCTACCTAGAACTGATTTGGACAGTTCTAGCTAGAACTGATCCTGACAGTTCTACCCTAGAACAGTTTTAGACAGTTCTAGCGTTGGTCAGTTCTATTTCTAAAACAGTTCTACGGTTAGAATTGATTTATAAATTCTACGGCCAGAATTAATTTATAAATTCTACGGCTAAAATTGATTTATAAATTCTACGGCTAGAATTGATTTATAAGTTTTAAGAAATATTTGAAATATTTGTCTTAATATAAAGGCTTCGGCAAAATAGCGATTAATATTATATAGAGTTTGCTATTTTGCCGGTTTTATTTCAGATTTATAATCGGTAAGAGAACATGTTTAACCCCGCCATAGTCTGCATGAATGTGCCTGTTCCAAGTCAGGAGCCCGTAATTAAGTGATTTTCTTTTGTTGATGTGGAACATAAAATATTTTTTTTTCTTTCATTTTTTGTACATAAATTAGGCCGTTAATTAGTATTATGGGGGGGGGGGGGGGGGGGGGTTATTATTTGAATTGTTTTACATTTGTTATTCTGGGAGTCAGGATGGCTCGTTATCACATAACAAAATTATCTGACCTCATTAACCAAATGTAATATCTGTTTACGAGTAGTTTTCATACCTCGGACGGACCTGTTTAACAAAAATCCTTTGACCACATCAATCTAAACTGACATAATTTGTTCTTTCTTTCTGCAAATCTATATAGCTGCACACAGTACTTCAGTTTTAATTTTAAGTCAAGAGGGACTGTACTATACAAGTTACAGCAATATTGGAAAACAATTTTGTTCGCATCTATTTATAGTGCCAGCATGCAGGGGCAGATCCAGTCATTTTAAAAAGGGGGGTCCAACTATATGTTCCCATTCAAATGCATTGATCGTCAAAAAAGGAGGTTCCAACTCCTGACCCCCCCCCCTTGATCTGCCAATGAGCATGTCCTCTTTTTATTCAAAATATTGAATCATAAACAAATATCAGTAGTTTTCATACTTCAGACTGAGTCGTATAATAAAATCTTTTGACCGCATCAACCAAAAGTTACCATATTTGCTTTTTTTTTATGTAAATCTAATAGCTGCACAGTAATTCAGTTATAATTTTAGGTCAAGAGGGACTGTAGTATATAAATAACTACAATATTGGAAATCATTTTTTTTTTCTCGCATCAAATGAGAGTGCCAGCATTTCCTATTTGTATTCAAAATATCGCATCAGAAACAAATATCAGTAGTTTTCATACCTCAGACTGACAGTAACATGTAATCATGTAACAAAATTATTTGTCTGAATCAATCAAAACTGACCATATTTCAAAGCATCAACCAAAACTGACCATATTTGACCGCATCAACCAAAACTGACCATATTTGCTCTTTTTTTATGTAACTCTTATAGTCGCATAGTAAATCTGTAATATTTTTATGAAAGGATGGATTGTAAAATCATGAAAATACAAATGATAGAAATATTGGAACACAATGCTACCTAATTTCATTTGCATCAATTTAGAATGCCAGCATGTCCTCTTTTTATTCAAAATATTGCATCATAAACAAATATCAGTAGTTTTCATACCTCAGACTGACTGGTATAACAAAATAATTTGCCCGCATCAACCAAAACTGACCATATTTGCACTTTATTATGTACATGATGTCAATCTTAATAGCCGCAAAGTAAATCACCTATATTTTTATATCAGGATGGATTGTTTAATATAAATGAAAGCAATATTGGAAAATAAAATTATGCTCACATCAGTTTATAGTGCCAGCATGTCCTCTTTTTCATCAAAATTTTGAATCGTAAACTAATTTCAGTAGTTTTGATATCTCAGACTGACTCATGAATATAACAAAATTATTTGTCCGCATCAACCAAAACTGACCATATTTGACAGCATCAACCAAAACTGACCATATGCATGATATGTGACAGCATCAACCAAAACTGACCATAATTACACTTTGTTATGTAAATCTTAATATATATATAGCCGCATACTAAATCACTTATAGTAATACATATTACGATGGATTGTATAATTCAAATGACAGCAATATCAATGAATATTGGAACACATTGGCTACAAAAAAATTTCCACATCAATTTAGAATATCAGCAAGTCATTCAAGTCCTTTTTTTATTCAAAATATTGAATTGTAAACAGATTTCAGTGGTTTCGATATATCAGACTGAGTGAGAGTTGTTTTAACAAAATTTTTTGACCGCATCAACCAAAACTGAACTTATTTACACTTTATCATGTAAATATACATGTATATGGCCTCATTGTAAACACATGTAAACCAATATTATTTCTATGTGAGGACGGATCGTATGATAAAAATGACACCAACTTTGAAACACAATACACCTTATCGCTAATCCTGGCTGACCCGGCCTCTTGAACTTTTGAAGCATACAACAATGACTTTTCCATTGTGGCGTTAGATATTTTGTTTTATGACGTCAAAATTTTACGGGAACCTGTGTGATATCCAGTAATGGCAGACAAATAGCGACAAGGTGTATTTATACCATATCTAAGAATTTAGCGCGCCGTTATTTCCTCTCTGTATCCATAATAATGTAAGGATTATGAACCGTCATTAAACATGCTAAAGTGACTTTTTAACATGTTTAAGTCAGTAGTTTGTGGTGTTTTTTTTTTAAACAAAACTATTCAATGGCATCATCCAACACTCAAATGACTGATTCATATACTTTATTTTAAAAATAAAATAAAAAGTACATGTATGGGAAGTTCTCTTCTTGGAATAGTATACTGTTAATATAATTTGAAGAAGGAAAAGAAAAATGCATGATTTTGTTTGTAGCCGAACGTCCAGGGGCAAATGTTTCATTCATGTTCAGATCAAGTATATTTTTCTGAGTTGCAGACTCGCAGATATCATTTATAATCGTTATGGATAAGTCTGGCTAAATTGACGAGATGGTGCAAATGTATATATAGTTTTTTTGCGTTGTACAACACTTTTTTCATTAATATCCCATAATTCATCCACTGTACAATTTTCGTTTGAACATTTGTCAAAACAGAATCTTAAATGAATGTAAATCCAAGGCAAACAAGGTAAATTACGGTTAAAATTCCATGAATTAAATTCAGAGATTTATTTAGGAAGAGACTGTTAAAAACGGGGAACGAAGAAACGTAAACAATGATGTTTTCGTATGCAATCTTATAAAAATATTTCTCCGATGAGTTGGATAACCTTCTATTCACTTCGATATTTGTACATGTAACGTAATAAAAGTCGTTTGATCAGTAAAAAATATAGAAAATCTGCTATTTATATAGCAAAGTAATTGGAAGTGATTTATTTCTTCTAAATTCTAAAGTGCCCTTACTGCAGTGACGTCATTTAGAACTGTTCTACAGTCCTGACTGATTTAGTCAGTTCTGCTGACAGTTCTATGGTTAGAAGTGATTTGGACAGTTCTACCTAGAACTGATTTAGACAGTTCTACCCTAGAACTGATCCTGACAGTTCTATCTAGAACTGATTCTGACAGTTCTACTTAGAACAGTTCTAGGTAGAACTGTTCTAGGACAGGTTAGATCAGTTCTATGACAGAATATTCGGACAGTTCTAATGAGAGGTTAGAAGTGATCTCCACTGTACGTCCTCATTACGCTTCTACAACGATCCCGCTACGATTATACCACGTTCTCACAGCGCTTATTCTGCGACCTCACTACGCTTATCAAGATCTGTCTACGCTCATCACGTTCTCACTACGACCGTACCACGAGTCATCCGATTGCAACACGATCTTACCACGCTTCTTCTGCGATTACAGCACGTTCTTACCACGATTTTACCGCGATCTATTCTACGCTCTCAGCAATAACGGCAACATCGTGTTCCATATGAATACAGTTCCATTCCTTCTATTTCTTATTAATACGTTTTCTCGAAAACAATAGTCATGCCACCAAAATCTACTAGAACACGTGGACGTGGTGGTAGGGGTTGATGTAGAGGCAGAGGGAGCTCTGATAGTAACGAATCTTGATCAAGTAGTTATGTCGGACCGACCAATCCGACGTAAATTAAAACCTACTGCTGGTCTATAAAGCTGAATTTACGATATTTTAGTGAACGATAGCAGAGATGACACAAATGTGTCAATAGATATAGGAAGATGTGGTATGAGTCAATGAGACAACTCTCCATCGCCAAGTAACTATTTTGAAAAGTAAACCGTTATAGGCCAAGGAACGGCCTTTAACACGGAGCCTTGGCTCACACCGAACAGCAAGCTATAAAGGGTCTCCAAAATTACTAGTGTAAAACCATAAAAACGGGAAAATCAACGGTTTAATCTATATGAAAACGAGAAGCATGGCTGAGCCGTAGGCCAAAATGAACAAGAAGTCCCAATTACATACAGACAAACAAAACCTTAAGATATTTAATATATTTAATGTCAAAATGACAATGAGAATGATGATCGTAGTATGAACGTAGTCAGGTCGTAAGAAGAGCGTGATGACGACGGCAAGGGCGTGCTAGAATCGTACTATGGTCGTGAATAGCGTGGTATAGTCGTAGTGGAGAGTAATTGGGTCGCGATGAGAACGTGATGGTCGTAGTGAGGTCGTAATTACGTCGTAATGAGATCGTAGCGCAGTTTTCTCCGACTAGAATCACGCTCTCGCTACGATGGTACAGCGACCTTTGCGATCTTACTACGATCTTAGTGCGCTCTCACTACGCTTCTACTACGATCTGATTTCGCCACGACCGCACCACGATTGTTGTGAACATGTTCAAAGTTAGCCACGCTCATCTTGAAGACCTCACCACGACCGTGATACGACCTTACTGCGATCTACACGATCGTACTACGATCATCAAAATTTTTTTTTTTTTCACAGATCGTAGTGCGATCGTGGCCTAGTGGGACTGGGGTATTAGAAAAATACACTACTTTTAAAAAAGAAAAAAAATAACATTAAGAGATACAATCATAATAATTAAGTGAAATAAAAAAAGACGTAGATAACTAGAATGGCATCTTCTATGAGGGTGTGGATGGAGTTTTACAGAATAGAGAATAATGGGCTAAAAAAATAAAAAATAGAAAGGAAAAGGATAGGCCAAAATTTTAAGAATAGAGAATAGTGGGCTTCTACAATATAAAAAAAGAGAATAATGGGCAAAATTTATATAGAATAGAGAAAAAATGGCGTAAATAATATTAAGAATTAAAGAACACCCACCTCTCTCCTTTTCCAGACCCTCTTTTATCCTATGACTGTTAACAAACATATATATATATATATATATATATACAATGCTAGGCGGTGTTGTCGTAGAAGTTAGAAAAAAAGTACAGGTTCCAGCCCCGGCGCCGGGGAGGAAGTTACGAATCAAATCTACTCTAACATCGGTAGGTTGATTTTTTAGGCACTTTATATATATATATATATATATATATATATATATATATATATATATATATCTTTCGACGTAAACCCGAATATGAGACAACGTAGAATTTGAATACACATACACAAACACAAACGCATTGCAACATTTTGATTTTTTATTTAAAAGGATAAATTCAGTCTCTGCTGTTACTCTTGTTTTACCTCCCAGAATTGTATGTTTATTTATATTTTCTCTAACTTTTCAGCCATGATGTCTGAGAGACATTTCAAAATTGGCCTTTAACACTAAATGCTTCTATAGTACGTTTGCCCACGACGATGCAGTTTGTTTATAAATTACAATGGAAAACACGCTACAGTACATAAACATATTGTCCTTTAAATAGGTTTAATTTTGCTATGTGAAAAAAAAACAGAAATGTCGTATTAATAATGAATAAGTATAAATGTACAGCTAAATTTTCAAATTTATTAAAAAAATGTCTTCAGTTAAGACAAACAGTTTAACGGCGTGAAAAGCAGCGTCTTCTATATGTAAAATAAATTTGCAGATTTTGGCACTTCTATCACATTCACTGGCTACCTATAGAACAATAGACCATTTTTCAAATTAGATTGTTTTTTTAAAGTTAGGATGTTCTGACAATGTTTTTCTAAAAAAAGATCAGTTTGCAGGTCATCTTACAATGGACACTCTTTCAATACATGTTCCTCAGTTTCAACAATTTTTATACACGCTTTACATGTTCGTTGATGGAAGGATACAGTGGAGATCACTTCTAACCTCTCATTAGAACTGTCAGAATATTCTGTCATAGAACTGTTCTAACCTGTCCTAGAACAGTTCTACCTAGAACAGTTCTACCCTAGAACTGTTCTAAGTAGAACTGTCAGAATCAGTTCTAGGTAGAACTGACTAAATCAGTTCTAGGTAGAACTGTCAGGA
Organism: Mytilus galloprovincialis; assembly: GCF_965363235.1. Classification (NCBI taxonomy): domain Eukaryota; kingdom Metazoa; phylum Mollusca; class Bivalvia; order Mytilida; family Mytilidae; genus Mytilus; species Mytilus galloprovincialis. The sequence continues at coordinate 44,549,224 of NC_134842.1, read as the reverse complement.
TCAGTTCTAGGGTAGAACTGTCTAAATCAGTTCTAGGTAGAACTGTCCTTCTAACCGTAGAACTGTCATCAGAACTGACTGCAATAAGGGCACTTTAGAATTTAGAAGAAATAAATCACTTCCAATTACTTTGCTATATATTAAAAAGCAGATTTTCTATATCTTTTACTGATCAAACGACTTTTATTACGTTACATGTAAAAATATCGAAGTGAATAGATGGTTACCCAACTCATCGGAGAAATATTTTTATAAGATTGCATACGGAAACATCATTGTTTACGTTTCTTCGTTGACTTCCCCGTTTTTAACAGTCTCTTCATAAATAAAACTCTGCATTTAATTCATGGAATTTTAATCGTAATTTACCTTGTTTGCCTTGGATTTACATTCATTTAAGATTCTGTTTTGACAAATGTTCAAACGAAAATTGTACAGTGGATGAATTATGGGATATTAATGAAAAAGTGTTGTACAACGTAAAAAAAACTATATATATACATTTGCACCATCTCGTCAATTTAGCTAGACTTATCCATAACGATTATAAATGATATCTGGGAGTCTGCAACTCAGAAAAATATACTGGATCAGAATATGAATGAAACATTTGCCCCTGGAAGTTCGGCTACAAACAAAAGCATGCATGTTTCTTTGCCTTCTTCAAATTATATTAACAGCATACTAAAATGTACATTGTATTCCAAGAAGAGAAACTTCCCATACATGCACTTTTTATTTTATTTTTAAAATAAAGTATATGAATCAGTCATGTGAGTGTTGGATGATGCCATTAAATAGTTTTGTTTAAAAAAAAACCATCACAAACTACTGACTTAAACCATGTTCAAAAGTCACCCTAGCATGTTTAATGACGGTTCATTATTATGGATACAGAGAGGAAATAATGGCACGCTAAATTCTTAGATATGGTATAAATACACCTTGTCGCTATTTGTCTGCCATTACTGGATATCACACAGGTTCCCGTAAAATTTTGACGTCATAAAACAAAATATTTGACGCCACAATGGAAAAGTCATTGTTGTATGCTTCAAAGTTCAAGAGGCCGGGTCAGCCAGGATTAGCGATAAGGTGTATTGTGTCATTTTTATCATACGATCCGTCCTCACATAGAAATAATATTGGTTTACCATGTTTACAATGAGGCCATATACATGTATATTTACATGATAAGTGTAAATAAGTTCAGTTTTGGTTGATGCGGTCAAATAATTTTGTTAAAACAACTCTTACTCATTCGATATATCGAAACCACTGAAATTTGTTTACAATTCAATATTTTGAATAAAAAGAAGACTTGTTGATATTCTAAATTGATGTGGAACTTTTTTTGTAGCCAATGTGTTCCAATATTCATTGATATTGCTGTCATTTGAATTGTACAATCCATCGTATTACTATAAGTGATTTAGTATGTGGCTATATATATATTAAGATTTACATAACAAAGTGTAATTATGGTCAGTTTTGGTTGATGCTGTCACATTTGGTCAGTTTTGGTTGATGCTGTCAAATATTGTCAGTTTTGGTTGATGCGGACAAATAATTTTGTTATATTCATGAGTCAGTCTGAGATATCAAAACTACGGAAATTAGTTTACGATTCAAAATTTTGATGAAAAAGAGGACATGCTGGCACTATAAACTGATGTGAGCATAATTTTATTTTCCAATATTGCTTTCATTTATATTAAACAATCCATCCTGATATAAAAATATACGTGATTTACTTTGCGGCTATTAAGATTGACATCATATACATAATAAAGTGCAAATATGGTCAGTTTTGGTTGATGCGGACAAATTATTTTGTTATACCAGTCAGTCTGAGGTATGAAAACTACTGATATTTGTTTATGATGCCATATTTTGAATAAAAAGAGGACATGCTGGCATTCTAAATTGATGCAAATGAAATTAGGTAGCATTGTGTTCCAATATTTCTATCATTTGTATTTTCATGATTTTACAATCCATCCTTACATAAAAATATTACAGATTTACTATGCGACTATAAGAGTTACATAAAAAAGAGCAAATATGGTCAGTTTTGGTTGATGCGGTCAAATATGGTCAAGTTTTGGTTGATGCGGTCAAATATGGTCAGTTTTGGTTGATGCTGTCAAGTATGGTCAGTTTTGATTGATGCAGAAAAATAATTTTGTTACATGATTACATGTTACTGTCAGTCTGAGGTATGAAAACTACTGATATGTGTTTCTGATGCGATATTTTGAATAAAAATAGGAAATGCTCGCAATCTCAATTGATGTGAGAGAAAAAATTGTGGTCATTGATTTCCAATATTGTAATTATTTATATACTACAGTCCCTATTGACCTAAAATTATAACTGTACTACTGTGCAGCTATTTAGATTTACATAAAAAAAAGCAAATATAGTAAGTTTTGGTTGAAACGGTCAAAAGATTTTATTATACGACTCGGTCTGAAGTATGAAAACTACTATTTTGTTTACGATTCAATATTTTGAATAAAAAGAGGACATGCCCATTGGCAGATCAAGGGGGGGGGGGGGAGGGTTCAGGAGTTGGAACCCCCTTTTTTTTACAATCAATGCATTTGAATGGGAACATATAGTTGGAACCCCCCCGCCCCCCTTTTTAAAATGGCTGGATCTGCCCCTGCATGCTGGCACTATAAATTGATGCGAACAAAATTGTTTTCCAATATTGCTGTAACTTGTAAAGTACAGTCCCTCTTTGCTTAAAATTAAAACTGAAGTACTGTGCAGCTATATAGACTTGCAGAAAGAAAGAGCAAATAATGTCAGTTTAGATTGATGTGGTCAAAAGATTTTTGTTAAACAGGTCCGTCCGAGGTATGAAAACTACTCGTAAACAAATATTACATTTGGTTAATGAGGTCAGATAATTTTGTTATGTGATAACGAGCCATCCTGACTCCCAGAATAACAAATGTAAAACAATTCAACGGCCTAATTTATGTACAAAAAATGAAAGAAAAACAAATATTTTATGTTACACATCAACAAAAGAAAATAAATGAATTACGGGCTCCTGACTTGGAACAGGCACATGCATGCAGAATATGGCGGGGTTAAACATGTTCTCTTGCCGATTATAAATCTGAAATAAAACCGGCAAAATAGCAAAACTCTATATAATATTAATCGCTATTTTGCCGAAGCTTTTATATTAGGACAAATATTTCTTAAAACTTATAAATCAATTCTAGCCGTAGAATTTATAAATCAATTTTAGCCGTAGAATTTATAAATTAATTCTGGCCGTAGAATTTATAAATCAATTCTAGCCGTAGAATTTGAAATCAATTCTAACCGTAGAACTGTTCTAGAAGTAGAACTGACCAAAGATTTGGTCAGTTCTAGCTAGAACTGTCTAAAACTGTTCTAGGGTAGAACTGTCAGGATCAGTTCTAGCTAGAACTGTCCAAATCAGTTCTAGGTAGAACTGACCAAATCAGTTCTAGCTAGAACAGTTCTAACCTAGAACTGACTAAAAGGTGTCAGGCTGACAGTTCTACATACTGTTCTAGAATAGTTCTCCTGACAGATTCTGACAGAATTTATGAGAGGTTAGAACTGATCTCCACTGTAGGTCTGTCACTAACAATAATGATATAGTCTTAGAGTACTTGTTTTTGTTATAGATATAAGCCAATCGAAGCACATACTAATCATGCCAAGAAATCCTAGCTTAAAATTCCGGTGGACCTCCTACGGCACCCATTAGTAGATACAGATTTAATTTCATTCAACAAATTAATTTATGACCTTTATGTACGTCTCGCTAAGAACACGACCATATACCAAATGGTCAATATTAATCATCCATGAAATTTGCTCTATGGGATATTTGCAGAATTTCAACGGAGGCAATTTCTTGGCATGGAATTTATGTCCCTGATATTCTCAGACTAATCAGCAAAATTTCATTGCATGCCGCCTAAAAATATAAAGAAAGTACCACAGAAAAAGTGTATACAATAATGTTCCGAGTATGATATAAAAAAAAAGGGGGGAGTACCCTGCCCGGAAAATAATATTACTGATATGTAAAGGAAAGTTTTAACCACGAGTTTGACTGAAAACTGAAAATTCACAACAGGTGATCAAATACAACATGAAATTTGTGAACTTCACGCGGATATCTTTAGAAAACATGCTAATCGAAACAGGGGTCGCAGGCATCTGTTTTCATGTATAATTCTAAATTTTAACGATTCAAATTATCTCATTCAGTCGATAAATAAAAAAATAAAAATTCTGCAAATACATGTACGATATAAATGCAAGAAGATTTGGTATGAGTGTCAATGAGACAGCTCTCGGTAAACTTTACATTAACAGAACAATAATTAAAATAAGTTTCCTTTTTAATACAAATTTTACATAAATGTTCAAGTATAAAAATTAAATATATTTAAACTTTAGAAACTTAAAATCTAAAATTTATAAAAAACGAAAGGAGCTAACGTCAATAGATATTAACAATTCACCAAAGTTTCATGCGAATTGGGTCAAGCGTTTTTGAGTTATTGTCCGACATGCTGACGACGGACGGACGGACAGACGGACAACGGTATACCATAAGACGTCCCATAAACAGGCGTATAAAAAAAGATTCCTGTCAAAGTTCAATTGAACGCTGTAAAATTTTAGTATAAAATAGGCGGTAAATGAGATTTCGAATGACTGATAGTTCGACAACTTGTTTTAAGTTTTGCGTATTTAAAACAGCACAATCAAATGACAACGGGAGCATTGTTTTAAGACAATTTATAAATCATAAAGAAATGATAATTATTTGTGCCTTATTATATTGATGGATATTGATATTAGCGGTTGTCTTTTATTGATCTTTTCGGACCAGATCTTTCTGTAAAAGGTGATAATTGTCACACTTAACTCCTGATAAACCCCGTTGATCGGAGAAAGGGCTACATCTTGTTTGATTTCATTGGTAAATTGTGTGTCAATTATGACACGTGACTCACTGGTTCTTTGTTTGTAATTTTTAACTTTAACAAGAAAGTTTTTGCAGAGGACGCTTCATGAAGCACACGGAGTTCAACATCTCGTGAAAGGACTTAACGGATAAGGAAAATATTCTTCAATAGATTTAACGTTTATATAATTATGTGTGCATTCTCTCAAGATGTGTTTTGTGTCAAATATTATGTGGCAACTTTACTACAGATGAAGGAATATTTCTAGACTATTTCAGAAACTTGGACTTTTTATAAAAACTTGATAAATCGCTCGATAACCTTCCGAACGCTACCGATTTTAAATTTGTTATTATCTAGTATTGTTTTGGCTTAATTTGTATATGTGTATTATTTCTACCAGTAACAAGAGACATATATAAATAGTATAAATGTCTTTGCAGTAACATATAATACATATTGTAGTATATGTCTCTTTTAAAAAAAGTAAATTCTATGTTTTATAAACAGAGTGAATTATGACTCATGCAATTCCAGAAGTTTCAAAGAGATACTCAAAGGAAACGATCGTGTTATGCTACGCGAATGAATCATCATAACTTCCCGAGAGTAGAAGATTTTGATGGATAAAGAAATTCACGCAGTACATCAAGAGATCAAGAACCGTTTATGTAGACCCGATTTTTTTTTTATTAAAACGAAATTATTGAAATACATGTATAATAAATGATATTACCAATATGCCAAAACCAATCCCAAAGTAGCTATATGTGTCATATCATAGCTTTACCAGTAAAGCTATGGCAATATTTGTCCATATAATCTGCACCTTTCAAATATATCAGCAAACTAAAAGCAAATATAACTATTTACCATACATTTCTAGCTGTCTTAAATATCTTTCTTTATAATATCTCTGCATACATAGTCAAAGTTTCATATGACCAATATATTTACACATACATTTCTAGCTGTCTGAAATATCTTTCTTTATCATTTCTTTGCATATGTATTCAAAGTTACATATGCCCAATATATTTACACATGTCATTGATATTATCATTTGGCCACATTTCTTAATTAAACAAATTGTCTGCAAATCTATGTATTTACGATACATTTAGGAATATGCTCAAAGGCTTTTGATATGTTCTGATTTGACATACATTTCAGCCGACTATAAAGACTAACAAAAATATTTCTTTACAATACATTTGACAGGTCTCTGCAGATTAAAGGAAATGATGCTTTACACCCCTCTATAAAGTTCTCGTTTTCAATTGGTTTACATACCAGGCAAATGTAGATGCTCCTTACACTTTATAACCCCTATAAAATTATTTGAATGATGATGCTTTGCTACCTAGACAAAGAAACACATTTGCGGATAAATTTACATCATAGAAAAATACATGACAAAGATTTCCATTTGCAGAGGTATACAAATACACAAGTTTGCGAAAGTTTTGAGATGGTTATAAATATATGCAAGTTCTAAACTTTAAAATGGTTTGATTAGGTGTTAATATATTTTATAAACCGCGGTCTCTCATAACCGCCTATAGGAGGGTATAGCACAAGAAATGTTGATATTTACTACATGTAAAGACAAGATAAACTAAATGCAGCGGTTTGTAAATATATGTAAATGTCGGTCTCTGAATACATTTACATAAAATGTATAACATTTGCATACCTCTTCAAATCCGGGATTTCGTGTAGTGTATGTTCCTCATTTTGTCATTTTGTTTTTTAAAGGGAGACGGATTTATCTAAGTTTTTCTTGTTTCCGAATCCCTGTATTTATATTGTATAATTGAGATTATAAAAAAATTATATTTTCACTAATCTGGTTTAATTCAATCAAATATTCGTGTGGATGCGTGAGTGTTGCAACCTATAGCTCAATGCAATATTTTGCATAGCCATAACGGCGCTCGCAGCATGAATCAGAATTTTGGAATTCCTGTATCAGCTTGAATAGAATTTTGGAATTCACGTATCGGGCACTTGTTAATTTGCTGTCGACAAGAAACCAGGTGTTACGCAAATTAGTTAAACTATCAAAAAAGAAGATGCCTTACAAGAGAAATGCAGGATCGCCATCAAGGGCCATGGGGAAGGAAAGAAGAACTACCAGCAGGACAGGAGGAAAGATAGTTCAGCATGAAGAAATTGCCCAAAAGAAAGACGGAGCTGGCCGGAGAAGAACTGCCAAGAAAACAAAAGAAGTCGGACAAATGGTGGCAGAAGTACCTGTGGATACTGCTGATATCTGATCAGGTAATGAGTCGGAGGAGGATGCACGGGCGTTCCCCTCTTTAAGGCACGACCCGTTACACGAAAACTTTGAAATTGCAAATGATTCCATTGATTTCACTCCGTCACAAGAATCTAGCGTTCATGACACAGTGGGGGAACACGTGCCTTTTGAAATTAAAGAAAAGATTTGGGAGGGAAAGTTTATAGAGCTTTATTCTCTTTTGAGAACGCAAAAAGAAATGAAAGAGGTTGACGAGGGCAATTTGAAATTAAAAAGGGGGAAAATTTGCATTGATAAAAGATCGTCGGGGGCTTATTTGTCAATAAATGACAGCATTCATGGTTTTTATGAGTGTACATTGAGAAATACAGCACACGGGCACAGGAATTGTTAAAATATATGCCAGATATAAGATTATCGGCAACAAAGTCAGAACTTTTGGCCACCTACGACGAGCAATTTAGGCTAAAAAAAAAAATAAAAGAATCCAAATTTATCTTGGGGAAATATACACAGTGAATATTGGCTATTACACATCACATCTCCCACAGTACATAACAGTATGTCAGTGCAATCACAGGGTTATAGAACAAATAAACAAACTCGTGGTAATTATAACTCAAATGCAGCTACACTTTCAAACAATAGAACACATCAACAATCCCAGGTAACCAGTGGAAGTGTAAATATGTCATGTAAATACTATAATAATGTTAATGACTGTCCCTACTTCCCTCGTTGTAGGTTTAAACACATATGTGAAATATGCAGTGGCAAACACAGAAAGGCCCAATGTAATAACCGGGCCCAAGGAAGAAGTAACATAAAGTAATAATTTTTATTCATTAGGAAATACTCCTATAAAAGTATCAGTCTTGGAAAATTATTTAGAATTCTACCCACTTAACAATGTAGCACATGAAATTATATCTGATTTCAAATACGGTTTTTCATTAAAATATTTTGGCTCTAGGGAAACAAGGGAGAGTTCCAATTTAAAAAAGTGCATTACAGCTACCCAAAATTTTTAAAGAAGTTAAACCTGGTCGCATTGCTAGTCCTTTCAGACATCCACTTTTTCCCACACTTCAGGTATCACCAATGGGGTTAGTGCCAAAAAAGGATGGGGATTTCAGACTTATTCAATATTTATCCTATCCTGAGAAAATTTCAATAAACGATTTTATTGATAAAGATCATTGTTCAGTGCAGTACAGTTCAGTGGACGAAGCAGCATGTTTGATTAGTAGACACAAAACATTTGCCCGATTAAGTCAGTGTGACGTAAAAGTGGATTTTAGTTTGTTTCCAATTGCCCGCACGATTTTGACTTTTTGCTCTTGCTAGTGACAAGACTACTTTGCCGACTACATTACTTATGTTTTTGGGTATATAATTTGATACACAGAGTTTAATCATGCGACTTCCAAATGAAAAAATGGTCAAACTCTCACAAAAATTTAGAGATACCTTGGACAGTTCTAAAATAACTCTTAAAGATACGCAATCCCTTCTTGGGCTCCTGAATTTTGCTTGTAAGGTAGTTGCTCCAGGCCGCACCTTCTGTCGCAGACTCATAAATTCAACAATCGGGGTAAGAAAATCGTATTACAAAATTCGAGTAAACAAGCAGATGAAAGCAGATTTAGAAGTTTGGTTAGGCTTTTTAAAACAATACAATGGTGTGACTGTAATAACAGACAATGTATGGGTTTCAAATGAAAAATAAGAGTTGTTCACTGATAGTGCAGAGGGGTCCAAAGGCGGGCATGGGATCTATTTTGCAGGTCAGTGGGCCAAAGGCATATGGCCAAAACATTGTGTTGAGACTGGAATCACCAGAGATATGACATTGTTAGAGTTGTTTCCAGTTGTAGCTGCTCTTATGTCCTGGGAATCCTATTTTGTTAACAAAAAAGTTATTTTTCATGTTGATAATCAGGCGGTTGTTCAAATCATTAATATGAAAACTAGCAACTCAAGTAGAGTTATGACTTTAGTAAGACAGATGGTTTTAATGAACTTAAAAAATAATACATTAGTTAAGGCAATGTATATCCCTTCAAAACAAAACCAAATTGCTGATTGTCTTTCTCGTTCTTAGTGGGGGAAGTTCAGAAGCCAAGCTCCAGAAGCAGACCAGTGTCCAACCAAAATTTCAACACAGATCAGGAACATTTAAGTCAGGTGGCTGATTATATTGTCAATCAAGGTGTGTCCAAAAATACACAAAAATCATACAGTTTGGCTCTGTCAAAACTTTGTACTTTTAGATCGTCTTATAAATTGAAACAGGTGCCAGTTAATGATTTGCTAAATTTTATAGCTTTTTTTCAGTACAGGGGGTCTTTGGGGGGGGGGGGGGGGTACCAAATCATCTATATATCAGGAGCTTCATACCATCATAAAATTCAAGGGATACAGGATACTACAAAATTCTGTATAATTGGAAAGGCATTAGAAGGAATAAAAATAATTCAAGGAGGAAAACGTAATGACATTAGAGCACCAATTACAGTGCAATTGTTATCAGATATGATAAGTTGTTTAGATAAAGTATGTAAGAATAAATATGGAGCTGCTTTATTTTCAACAGTTTTTTCTGTTGCCTTCTTTGGTTTGCTAAGAGTAGGGGAAATCACTTCTTCAAAATCCAAGTCTGTTATAAATGGCTCCAACTTATTAATTTCTGATATTTTAGTTAGGAGAAAAGTCCTGGAGCTAATTATAAGAGTAAGGTGGTCAAAAACTGACCAAAAGGGAAAGTCTGTTACTTTATTGATACCTGAGAACGGAAAAAACTACTGTCCGATACGACTCATTAACGAATATTTAAAGGTACGACCTACCTGTAACAATACAGATTTGTTTATCCATTATACTGGTATACCTTTAACTAGATACCAATTCAGTAGTATACTGGAAAAAGCTTTACATTTTCTTCATATTAGAAAAGGTCACTTTAGGTCACATAGTTTTAGAATTGGGGGAGCCACGGAACTACAGATGGGTGCGGTCCTAACCTTGACAAAAGTTAACTTAGAGTTAACTTGTTGACTGCTTTCTAAGTTAACTTGAGAATTTTTAAGCAGTCAAGCAAGTTAACTTCGTTGTTGGTGGACCAGACCTACGGTCTGCTTTTTTAGGACTGCTGCAGACCTATCGACAAGTCTGCTCCAGACCAGACCTGTGGACAAGTCTGCTTTTGACCAGTCCTGAGGACAGGTCTGCCCCAGACCAGACCTGTGGACAAGTCTGCTTTTGACCAGTCCTAAGGACAGGTCTGCCTCAGACCAGACCTGTGGACAGGTCTGCTCCTGACCAGACCTGAGGACAGGTCTGCTTTTGACCAGACCTGTGGACACGTCTGCTATTGACCAGACCTGAGGACAGGTCTGCTTATGACAGATTATCGTTATAAGAGTTTTCATATCAGACTTGAGCTTTCATTAAAATATGTAAACAACATTCGCATTGTTTTTCCAAAGATATCATTTATTATTTACTCGCTAGACTCTACTAGATATTATACAAATGCTCTCTTTTATTTGATATACATGTATTTTTATATAAATAAAAAATGGCTATACGATCACACAGAGTTTTTTTTTATTAGAAGGCGGATAGAAAGGTTATCCAACGCATCGGAACAATATTCTTATATCACGGGATATCGGCAACATTGTCTACGTTACTTCGTTCCCCGTTGTTTACCTGTCCCTTCCTAAATTTTACTTTATGCATAAATTTATACTTGCATGGATATTTCATTGATATTCAACTTGTTTGCATTGGATTTACTATTCTATTTCCCGCAGAATATTCTAACAGAAATTGTACAGTGTCCGTAAGCATACGATGTGGTAAAACTATCAACAATCTCGTCAAATTCGTCAGATTTATCGAGAGATTTGTCATTGCCGATATTTATATGGGACGTCCTAAAATTATACTCAATGCGCACTTTAATGAAATAGTTGCCACTTGACGTTTAACTATAAACAAAATCAATCAACCGACATAATAGATTCCAAGAAGAGAACCTCGTATACTTTTTTTTATTAAATCATTGTAAACAGTACAAATGAATTCAGACATGTCAGTGTTGGTACTTTGATGATGTGGCATAATAGTTTTGTTTTACACGTACACCATCATGAACTCCTATATATGATGTGACTGTTATTATATATAAGGAGATGAAATTCTGACATTCTCAATTTATTCAGAATATTTTTTGCATTAATGGTTTTCCAATATTATTGATTACGTGTACATTTACGGTCCTACTAAAATGTGAACAGGAGCGCCAGGAGAAGACATTAAGGCCCTCGGTACAATGGTATGCGGGTATATAGATTTGCAAATAAAAGTGCACATATGATCAGTTTTGGTCAAATAGTTTTGTTTTCCAAGTCAGCATGAGGTATTAAAACTACTGAAATTTTGTTACGTATCAATATTTTGAATAAAAGGAGGACACGCTGGTATCCTAAATTTATGCGAACAAAAATTTGTTGTTATTAAATTGCAATATTGCTGTCCATTGTCATGATTATATTATACAATGATTCCTGACATAAAAAATATGGCTGATTAATACTATGCGGGTACATCATGGTGTATATAGATTTACAAATTAAAGTGCACATATGGTCAGTTTTGGTAATGCGGTCAAATAATTTTGTTGTACAAGTCAGCTGGAGGTATCAAAACTACTGAAATTTTGTTACGTATCAATATTTTGAATAAAATGAGGACATGCTGGTATCCTAAATTTATGTGAACAAAAATTTGTTGTTATTATATTGCAATATTGCTGTCCATTGTTATGATTGTATTATACATTGATTCTGGCATAAAAAATATGGCTGATTAACTATGCGGGTATATAGATTTACAAATTAAAGTGCACAAATGGTCAGTTTTGGTGGATGCGGTCAAATAATTTTGTTGTACAAGTCAACTGGAGGTATCAAAACTACTGAAATTTTGTTATGATCAATATTTTGAATAAAATGAGGACATGCTGGTATCCTAAATTTATGCGAACAAAAATTTGTTGTTATTATTTTGCAATATTGCTGTCCATTGTCATGATTGTATTATACATTGAATCCTGACATCAAAAATGTGGCTGATTTACTATGCGGGTATATAGATTTACAAATTAAAGTGCACATATGGTCAGTTTTGAACTTTTGGTGGATGCGGTCAAATAATTTTGTTGTACAAGTCAACTGGAGGTATCAAAACTACTGAAATTTTGTTACGTATCAGTATTTTAAGTAAAAAGAGGACATGCTGGTACCCTTAATTTAGGCGAACAAAAATTTGTTGTTATTATATTGCAATATTGCTGTCCATTGTCATGATTGTATTATACATTGAATCCTGACATAAAAAATATGGCTGATTAACTATGCGGGTATATAGATTTACAATTTAAAGTTCACATATGGTCAGTTTTGGTAATGTGGTCAAATAATTTTGTTGTACAAGTCAGCTGGAGGTATCAAAACTACTGAAATTTTGTTACGTATCAATATTTTGAATAAAATGAGGACATGCTGGTATCCTAAATTTATGCGAACCAAAATTTTTTGTTATTATATTGCAATTTTGCTGTCCATTGTCATGATTGTATTATACATTGAATCCTGACATAAAAAATATGGCTGTTTAACTATGCGGGTATATAGATTTACAAATTAAAGTGCACATATGGTCAGTTTTGGTGGATGCGGTCAAATAATTTTGTTGTACAAGTCAACTGGAGGTATCAAAACTACTGAAATTTTGTTACGTATCAATATTTTGAATAAAATGAGGACATGCTGGTATCCTAAATTTATGTGAACAAAAATTTGTTGTTATTATATTGCAATATTGCTGTCCATTGTCATGATTGTATTATACATTGAATCCTGACATAAGAAATATGGCTGATTTACTATGCGGGTATATAGATTTACAAATTAAAGTGTATTATACATTGAATCCTGACATAAAAAATATGGCTGATTTACTATGCGGGTATATAGATTTACAAATTAAAGTGCATATATGGTCAGTTTTGGTGGATGCGGTCAAATAATTTGGTTGTACAAGTCAACTGGAGGCATCAAAACTACTGAAATTTTGTTACGTATCAGTATTTTAAGTAAAAAGAGGACATGCTGGCACCCTTAATTTAGGCGAACAGAAATTTGTTGTTATTATATTGCAATATTGCTGTACATTGTCATGATTGTATTATACATTGAATCCTGACATTAAAAATAAGGCTGATTTACTATGCTGGTATATAGATTTACAATTTAAAGTTCACATATGGTCAGTTTTGGTAATGTGGTCAAATAATTTTGTTGTACAAGTCAGCTGGAGGTATCAAAACTACTGAAATTTTGTTACGTATCAATATTTTGAATAAAATGAGGACATGCTGGTATCCTAAATTCATGCGAACCAAAATATTTTTGTTATTATATTGCAATTTTGCTGTCCATTGTCATGATTGTATTATACATTGAATCCTGACATAAAAAATATGGCTGATTAACTATGCGGGTATATAGATTTACAAATTAAAGTGCACATATGGTCAATTTTGGTGGATGCGGTCAAATAATTTTGTTTTACAAGTCAACTGGAGGTATCAAAACTACTGAAATTTTGTTACGTATCAATATTTTGAATAAAATGAGGACATGCTGGTATCCTAAATTTATGCGAACAAAAATTTGTTGTTATTATATTGCAATATTGCTGTCCATTGTCATGATTGTATTATACATTGAATCCTGACATAAAAAATATGGCTGATTTACTATGCGGGTATATAGATTTACAAATTAAAGTGCATATATGGTCAGTTTTGGTGGATGCGGTCAAATAATTTGGTTGTACAAGTCAACTGGAGGCATCAAAACTACTGAAATTTTGTTACGTATCAGTATTTTAAGTAAAAAGAGGACATGCTGGCACCCTTAATTTAGGCGAACAGAAATTTGTTGTTATTATATTGCAATATTGCTGTACATTGTCATGATTGTATTATACATTGAATCCTGACATTAAAAATAAGGCTGATTTACTATGCTGGTATATAGATTTACAAATTAAAGTGCACATATGGTCAATTTTGGTGGATGCGGTCAAATAATTTGGTTGTACAAGTCAACTGGAGGCATCAAAACTACTGAAATTTTGTTACGTATCAGTATTTTAAGTAAAAAGAGGACATGCTGGCACCCTTAATTTAGGCGAACAGAAATTTGTTGTTATTATATTGCAATATTGCTGTACATTGTCATGATTGTATTATACATTGAATCCTGACATTAAAAATATGGCTGATTAACTATGCTGGTATATAGATTTACAATTTAAAGTTCACATATGGTCAGTTTTGGTAATGCGGTCAAATAATTTTGTTGTACAAGTCAGCTGGAGGTATCAAAACTACTGAAATTTTGTTACGTATCAATATTTTGAATAAAATGAGGACATGCTGGTATCCTAAATTTATGCGAACCAAAATTTTTTGTTATTATATTGCAATTTTGCTGTCCATTGTCATGATTGTATTATACATTGAATCCTGACATAAAAAATATTGCTGATTTACTATGCGGGTATATAGATTTACAAATTAAAGTGCATATATGGTCAGTTTTGGTGGATGCGGTCAAATAATTTTGTTGTACAAGTCAACTGGAGGCATCAAAACTACTGAAATTTTGTTACGTATCAGTATTTTGAGTAAAAAGAAGACATGCTGGCACCCTTAATTTAGGCGAACAAAAATTTGTAGTCATTATTTAAATGAATTAAACTATTGCTGATTGTGGCTGCATAGTTCAAGGATGTATAACTAACAAGGACGTATACACCTAACATCAAATATACTTCTTTTCAAAAATATACATAATATGATTGAATTTGATCTCGGAATATATATATATATATATATATTCAGTGCCTGTTATCATTGTAACCGAGATCGTTTTTATAATAGATAGATTGTCAGATCACAGATAAATTTGTGTTACGTTCTGTGCATACTTATTTTCAATTATTTGTGTTTAATCCTGTTCATAAAACGGAAGTATTAATTTTCAAATTACTTTATTTTCGATGTTTATACTACGAAACAAAGATATTAAAAATATTTTTTTTTTAAATCAACGAAGAGCGGTCCTGGTTACAAGTTAACTTAGTGTTGACCAGACCAGTCAAAAGTTAACTTGGGAACAGGTCTGGTTTTGATCGGATTTGTTCAAGCAGAAGTTAACTTTGTGGCAGGACCGGTTTCCAAGTTAACTTATGTTAACTTTATGACAGGACTGGTTCCGAAGTTAACTTATGTTAACTTATGACAGGACTGGTTCGAAGTTAACTTATATCAATAGCGGACCTGTTTCTAAGTTAACTTTTTGGCAGACATAAAAACAGTCCTAGGTCCAAGTCCGCTTTTCAAGTTAACTAGATTTTGGTCCTAGGACTGGTCAGAGCAGTCCTATATTCGGTCACAGGTTAACTTTGACCAGTCCAAATGACTGGTTATCAAGTTAACTTGCTGTACAGGTTAGGAGTGCACCCATCTGTAGCCAGGCAGGGGGTCTCAGAGGAGGTAATTATGAGATTAGGCAGATGGAAATCGCATGCTTATTCTCGCTATATTAGGTTGCAATTTTTCTAGTTTCAAAAGGCTAACAAGCTACAGGTTTTCACAGGTCCCAAGATTTTATGGATTTTTGGAAGTTTCATTGGGCCAACGTAGAGGCGAAGAAATATGGTAGGAACAACCTGGGACTGGGGTCAAAAGGTGTAAAAACATACTGGATTTGGCAACCTAGTTTACAGATTAAAGATTTTGACTCCCTACTGGACGCAAAAAGAAAATGTTTCCCTTCTCCGCATTTTATTATTATTCACTGTGGAGCTAATGATTTGACAGATTTAGAATTGACAGGTAAGGGTTTAATCGAAAATGTAAAATGTTCTATCCTACGTTACAAGGCTTTATTTAAAAATGTTATTATAATATGGTCTTCAATGCTACAGCGCAGATACTGGCATTTTGCCCCTTTGAATGCGGGTGCAATAATCGAACTGAAGAGGAAAAGAGTGAATTCAGTGGTCATAAACTTTGTAATAGAAAACGGGGGAAAAGCTATATTACATGAGAACATTAGGGCAAGTGAAGTGTCTTTATATAGAACAGATGGAACTCATTTGTCACAAACTGGAAATCAGTTTTTTTTTTAAATAATCTACAAGGGGGGATTGAGTCTTTCCTACGCATAACAAAATCAACTTTTCCAATGATTCAATAATGAAATTTTGTGGAGATGAGAATCCAAGTCAGATTTGGTAGCTGACTGGGGCTCTCATGTGGCGGTCCAGGGAGACTGGTAGTGGTTGGGGGATTATTTCACTCGACCCTTGCTCTGGGCCTGACAAGTTCTACAATTTGCAGGTTTGGAAAATATGGTTAGTGGTAACGGTGGGGTCTACAGATTGGTAACTCTGGGACCTCCTCCATTTCATCTTATAGAGGGGAGGACTACACCTGCCAACAGGTTGTGCACTAATAACTGGAGCATTAGTAATACGAGTGTATTCCCCGGTCACTTCCCGTGGTAGGTGGTGGTGTAACCGTGTTTAACTACCAGGGGTTTTATGACACTATGTCAACATAGGTCAGCTGATAGCCATTGTGTATAGGTAATCGGTAGTCACCCTGGCGCCTCAACAAAATATTATAGAATACTCTGTAGCCAAAGTAATGCCACAAAGTAAAAATGTATTTTCTAGTCATGAAAATGTAAATACAAGTTGGTGTAATAAAATGTATGTTTAATTCAAAGGATTGTTTTGGTATTAGTTGTAAAAGTTATGAATGAAAAACAGAGGATGGAACCTCTACACAAATGAGTATAATATATAGAAAGTCTGTATCTCTTAAATTTTAGTATTTGTGAACTACTGTAAAACAACAGATAAAGAGAGACAACTCTAGATTAATTTTTAATCACTTTGTGATTAAAGGAAGGACTTCGACATAGTTTAGAAATACGTCAACAACTCTTGATCGTTGTTCTTCATCTCATTGTTATTCGTTCAGTATTGATATAGGGTCTTCTTCTATGAGTATTGCAATTAATTATATGTCGTGCACTTTTTGAAAATAAAATATTGTTTAAACTAAGTTTTGTTATTTTGTAAGGTCTTTACGAATCTATATTGTGATTACTGACAGATCAAAACATTGAATATATATAATAAGACGTTTTGATACAGATCATTAATTGGTTGGTTGTAAATGAGGTCTGTATGGGGTTTTGATTTCCACATGTATAATAGAAAAAAATCGTTATATTGGAAAGCTGTTATTCAAAAATAAAATTCACCCCTATATTTAATTAAACTTATTTTCTTAGATATGAGCAATACGAGTGTTGGAGAGTTTCAATTCTTGAATATATACACAAAGATCTAGGATAAGACACCGCATATTAAAAACATCTAATTTATTCCTGTAGTAATCATTTTTTGACCTTCTTACAGTTTGCCCTATGATGCGATGTTGCATACCACTGCCCCGCATTAAATACATTTATAGTTCTGAGCTCGAATATGAGAAATTGACGTTTTTTATGTCTGTAATTTGCTTTGCATAATATAATTGTCGAATTTTCTGTTTTAATTGTTTTTATAACTTATAATACCAGGGGCTTTAATTGCCGACTATAATAGATTGGATGTGCTTATTGATGGAGGTCATATTACAAAAAGTAAAATCACAAAAATTCTGAACTCCGAGGAAAATTCAAAAAGTCGGTAACCAAATGGCAAAATCAAAAGATAAAACACATCAAACGAATGGACAACAACTGTCATATTCCAAACTTGGTATATACTCATCTTTAAATTCAGATATGAGCAGCAGCTTGACTCAAGAAGATGTTTTTTTCTAGTAAATGCATTATGTACAGATGTAAATGTGTGTAAAATATCTTTGTGGGTTAAAGCTGATATTCATACCTATTGTCAAAAAACCATATGTGTTTAAAATAAAATTGTAATAGTTAGTTTAAACATGTTTTATAACACTATAACTGATCTTTCTGCATTTCACATGTTGCAGTAGCCAGATCTTTTTCACTTGTATGGTCATTAATCAATCAAAGTAAAATAATTCTAAAACAATATTGATAAGAAGTTGGAATAATTTTGCAATTTCAGGGGTAAAAATGGCTCCTATCATTTATCCTCAACTGTAGATGACCATGATTCTCTAACCAACAATGAACTTACAAAATAAGCAATCTTCGTTTATGATAAAATCACACACACACACATATAAACAAAGAAAAAGAAAGGAATAATTTGAAAACAAAAATAGTTATTGTAAAAGTAAAAAAATGGAATAGAAAATATATCAATGCATCAGATCCCCTTTTCACTGAAGACTGAATGAGTTTGAAATTCGAATTATCTATATTCATGATATTATGTGATAATTGTAACATAACCAACGCATTATTAAATATACGTTATGATCAAAGTTTTTTTTTAAAATTTTGTTTCAATTCAACTTAGTTCAATATAGAATCAATCAAGTGCCTGATCTACCGAACTAATAAAATATGTAAAAATCGTCAAAAATTACCTTCCTTTTGTAAGAAATACAACATTTTAAAATTACAAATACAATAATAAAATAGGACTTATTTGAATACCCATATCTATATACAATCAAAAAATAACCAAGAGTCCCTGATACTTTTTTCATTTAAGAATCTAAACTGTAAAAGTATTATTAGTTAAGTATACTACATAAACCGTTTTAAAAAATAATGGTGAACTTGTAAGGAAATATCACCTTTGGGATACGAGAAAACTTATCTTATCAGAGGTTTCTCAACATCTTACGAACGGACGAAACTCCGTATCGTTATGGAGCAGTTATTTTGTTATAATAAAATCCATAATAAATGTCTACCGATACTGCAATGTGTTTAAAAGACAACAGTTAACAACTTAATATCCTTTTTTGCAACCTTGCATTTTATTGTTGACATTAAACATCCGTGTTCCAATTTATTTTCTGTTTTTGACTGTTTCGTTTTCTTACGTTGAGTTCC
Organism: Mytilus galloprovincialis; assembly: GCF_965363235.1. Lineage (NCBI taxonomy): Eukaryota > Metazoa > Mollusca > Bivalvia > Mytilida > Mytilidae > Mytilus > Mytilus galloprovincialis. The sequence continues at coordinate 44,529,830 of NC_134842.1, read as the reverse complement.
GTATGTTGACATGTCGTATATATGCGTTCGATTTATCTCCCTTATCCATTCAAAAAATTTTTTTTTTTATCATGTCCTTGATTAAAAAATTCAACACATCTAGTTTGCAGTTGATTGATTGATTGTTTGGTGTTTAACGTTCAGTGGCAAATATTCCATTCATTTCATTGCGAAATTAGCGTTTTGTAAAGGATTGATAAGTGATCGAGATAACATAACTTAAATATATTTCATATATCCACACGTCCCTTCTATGGGTCCAATCTGTTTGAGTTGCTATGAGTTTCATTATTTCGTATCGGAGAGTATCTTGAATAGATATGTCGCAACGTAGCTTTTTTATTTCTAATATTTATTGGGAATCAGTTAAAGAAATTCAAAGGTGCACTCGATCTATCGTTAGAAATAGAGTTTTGTGGGTTCTTGTTGAAAGTATGAGTGCTACAGCCCTAACATAACTGGTAGTCACATAGTTATCAAAATATATATTTTTATATATTACACCCCTAACTAAAAAGAAAAATGAGAAATATGAAAAATAGAGGAAATATACACAGTATGCCATAGAAGCTTAACGGAAACAATAAACAAGAAAAAAAATATGTATATACTCATAATTATACTATAGAGGAAACATACACACATAGAATAAGAAAGGCCATGATAACAAAAAAAAAACACAATATATAAGTTTAAATATTTGCCTTTATTTTTCTTGTTAAGTCTACCAATTTATAACAATATATCAATAAGAAGAGATCATTTGGATTTTAGTGGATGGGGCAAAGAAGTTATCCAGGAACTTATTGGGATGTTTTCTTTTCAAATTTAAATCGAAAGGCGTTCACTCCTAGATTTATTTTACCTCGTGTCCACGAACGAATTTTTACCGTTAATCAGCATCTAGCTAAGATAAAAAAAAAACCTAGCCCTTTCGATCCATATACATGAATCTATATTTACTTTTTTCACATAAACTAAATAGTGATGTTGTCATCATGTTTATTAAAATTTCTTGTACGATTACTGTCCTTTGATTAAATATTCTTCACTTAAATTTATAGATCAATAAGACTTTCAACTGTGTTGATTGAACAGTAAATTGTATATTATATATTATATAATATCAAATAAATATAATATGTACTTGTTTCAAAATGGTTTTAAAAAATCAAGCATGCATATTTTACATGTAAAAGACATTTCAAACGGAAAAAGAGCACAGCCGATAATCCAAAATTATAAGATAAATTACTGCTCCCTCTTTTCTTGTTACGGCAAGTTACGTCAAGTTAGGGCGATTTTCGTTCGTTCGTAAGATGTTGAGAAACCTCTAGTAGAACGGAGAACGTAACAAGTATACGTTGATATAACGAGATAGTTCTTTGCTTAATTACTGTTTAGCGGTAGTCTTATTTCCAAATAGACAATATAATTGTATGCTATGTATTCCCCAAAAAATCAGCAATCAATAAACTCATCATAGATACCAGGACTTAATTTTGTATATACGCCAGACGCGCGTTTCGTCTACAAAAGACTCATCAGTGACGCTCGAATCCAAAAAGTTTAAAAAGGCCAAATAAAATGCGAAGTTGAAGAGCATTGAGGACCAAAATTCCTAAAGGTTTTGCCAAATACAGCTAAGGGCAATCTATGCCTGAGGTAGAAAAGCCTTAGTATTTCCAAAAATTCTAAATTTTGTAAACAGTTGATTTGTAAATCTAATTATATCAATTCATAGATACCAGGACTAACATTTGTATATACGCCAGACGCTCGTTTCGTCTACAAAAGACACATCAGTGACGCTCGAATCCAAAAAAAGTTAAAAAGACCAAATAAAATACGAAGTTGAAGAGCATTGAGGACCAACATTTCTAAACGTTTTGTCAAATACAGCTAAGGGCAATATATGTCTGAGGTAGAAAAGCCTTAGTATTTCCAAAAATTCAAAATTTTGTAAACAGTTCATTTGTAAATATAACAATATTAATGAAAATTTATGTCAGCACTGGATTTGTTAAGGGTAAGTTGTATACGCACCAATTTAAAAGATTATCATGTAAAACTTGTAATATGGTCCGGAATATTATGAGTCCTACAATGTCACACTATATAAATCAAATGAAAGGACTTACAAAAAAATGATTTCCCGAATATGGAGAATAAACCATAGAAAAATAAAGGATAAGAGGTAACCCTCCATAACACACAGTCAGTACACGAACAGAAAAAAGCAACTTACATAAGAACCATATAATTTTTTCATATTCATTCGTAGGTGAAAATAATGTCTAGTTAACAATGTTATTTGTTACCAGAATTCATAAATTAAGTCAGGTTAAAAGATTCTTTCGGAAACAGTCTTGCTATTTAACCTGCATATCGTGTACGAATCGTACGGCTGCGCACTATCTTGACATGCCTGACTTAAAATGTTTGTGCAAGAATAGACACATTAACTGACTATTTATTAAAAATCTGTATGTACATTCAGTATTCTCGGTAATGAATAACCATATCGAGTAAATCTGAGCCCTTTTTTTCGATATTTTGCAATTAGACTGGGCTGATTTCAAAACTATCATGCAAGTCATGTTAGTTGCGTCGCAATTTCATCTCGATATCTGTATGCCCATTTTCCTGCGCGATCGACAACTGTGATTTACCATCCTTTCTGAGCATATTTGTTTTTGCACCTCTGTCTAATAGCAGAAATACAATATTATCGTGTCCAAGTTCGCATGCATAAAAAAGTGGTGTAGTGCCATCTAGTTTTGGTAGGTTAATATCAGCACCATTTTGCAAAAGACATTGAATTATTTCAAAATATCCCATGAAACAAGCAATATGCAAAGAAGACGAACCTGCGACAACATCAAACACATACTCATCTGACTTTAAGCTGACATATTGTTGTACTATTGATTCTTTTTGTACGATAAAGTTGAACATGCGATGCTTTAAATCCTCTAACGATGTACATGGATGAAATAGCGAAAGCATTATTTCAATATATATAAACTCTTTTGCCTTGATGCGTGAATTGTAATTAACATTGAGTTTTAAAAGTAACCGAGTGATCTCAATATTTCCATTTGCTACAGCTAAGTGTAATGCAGTAACACCGATATTAGTTCTAGCACATACGTCTGCTTTGTTAATAATCAATAGGCGTGCTATTTCTGTGCTGTTAGCCTGACAGGCAACCGAGAGGGCCGTGTAACGATCTGTACCAGAAAAATTAACATCGGGTGTTTTCTCCAACAGTTTCCTCACTATGTCGAAGTGATTCATCGTAGTAGCTTGCGATAGCGGGGATGACAGAATTTTCCCATCTTCTATGCCAATATTGACATCGGCATTACTTTCCAATAATTCTTCCACTATTTCGGCATAACCTTTCTCGCATGCTATGTAAAGAGGGGTTACTCCTTTATCATTACGCACGTTGACCGAATGTTTCCACTGTAATAAAAGGGAAACGATTTCTTTATGACCATTATAACATGCCATTAGGAGTGAAGTATTTCCATCATCTCTACACTGACTGACATCCTCGACTTTGCATAAAATCCAACGAACTATATCAATATAACCTAGAAAACTTGCATTTACCATTGCATAGCTTCCTGAAGTACCCCATTCCTTTTTTTCTAGAATATCTTGTGTATTTGCTAGTTTCACCTGCTCTGTCTTTTCAAGTTTCATTAAATAAAATATGAAACGATTTCTAAATGATTCATCATTCATGTTTGAGTTGGTAATTACGACTGTTACCTTTCCCTCTGACCAGTCTTTCACTAATCTGTCAAAATACAACTGCAAAGTTTCATCAGTTAACTCTAAGGCGAAAGCAATGTCAGTTGTATGTAACTTCTTCGTTGTTTTCCATTGAAAACGTTCATTTATGAAATAAGAGTCAGAGTGATCTATCAAACAGCGCATCATTCTACCACCGAAGTAATGGGCCAGGAAATCAAATATTTTGTCATGTATGGCACTGTATGCTGCGTTTCTTATACACACAAGTGACCCATCTAATGTATCTAATGCATCCATAAGTTCAGTCTTTTGTGTTTCTGAATTCAGTCTGCAAGCAATATAAACATCGTCTAAAACTGGACGCTGTTCATCTGTAATTCTACCTTCGAACCATTTTTCCTTGAGACAATTATTAAAAAGTACGCATAAAAGAAGACTACATATTTTTTGTCTGCCTTCACTGCCAGAATTATTAAGATTGTCTAATTCTTTTTGATAGAAATCGAACGGATTTTCAAACAAGTTGTTAACATCGGTTCCTTTTGTTTCAGAAAGCCATTGCAAAGAACATGTAAGAGGAGAAAATTCTCGCGAGTGAGCAGAGTCATCGAATTTTTTGTTACCCAAGTAAACTTCTTTAATTTTTGTTTTCTCTGATTGTGTAAGACACATTTCCTGTGAGCTAAAATTGCATTCAGATATCCTAAAAGGCTCTAACAAACGGAATTTGGTATCCCTATATACTTGCAATCTACAGGTTGCAATAATTTTGATACACTTGTCTGCCTGTATTTGTTCAATTTTTGGCAACATTTGTTGCCAATTCTCAAGCGTTGTTTGCTTTGCAATGAATTTACCACATATATCATCTACAAGAAACAAAGTTCGTTTCCCAGGAGTATAATAATTCCTTATATCTATTGGTGTTTCGATTGGAATAATCATGTACCCTTCTGACTGGAGGGTAAGGGCGATATGTCGAGCAACAAACGTTTTTCCTACCCCTGGACTGCCCGTCAGTGTCACGCAGCTTTTCTTATTCAGGTGACTGGCAACATAAGCGCTTGCTCTCGTAGGTACAAATTTGTTGTCCTTAATTTTCCACTCTTCTATATCTTTGTTTATTTGATCTATAATAGAAAACAGAGGCAAACAATACAAGGAGACAATCAAAAGCAATACGTCGAGAGAAATTGACAACTTGAAAAGTGGTTTAAAGCTCTTTTATTTTGAAACGACCATTTTAAACTTATTTATCTTTTGAATTTTGTTTTCTAACAGAATATTAATTCAATTTCATAGTTATATTTTTATCTACTGTTTATGTACACTAATCAAGTTTTCCTTCACTGACATGAACATATTCGGTCCACCACCCTTTCGGTTTTGTAGACCTATTTCGGAGTAAACAAGAACGAACAAGAACATGTCCTTACAGTAAATGCGGTGCGCGTGTAACTGTTGATGGATTACTCTTATTGAATATAATTTTTAATTAATTGTGTTTGTGTTTGTAGTCGTTTTCAATAATTTTGAGTACTCTTAGATTAGTAGTTTTGTCTTACCTTTGTGCCGATCTGAATGGTCAAGTCATTTTAAATGGATGTTTACAAGTCGATCGTATGGTGTAATGTTAAAGCACACAAATATATTGTGCTGTCGTCTTTCATATCTATCGTGTCAATAAATGAATAAAATCGTTAGTATTGTCGTTTGACTAATTTAACACTTTGTCAAGAATGTTTTGATTTTGCACATTGCTGAACGCATACGGATACCTATGGTTTCTTAAATTAGTTATATGTGGCCAGTGTCAATCTAACCACGTTCATATAACCTTGTCTTATCACGCAGTCTCTTTAAAAACTGGGTATTTTATGAATTACCTTTCACTTTATAAAAGATGAAAATCAAGGTAGTCTTAGATAAAAAGAACTATGTTATTTCCAGATAAGGATTGTAACCGCCATTTATTGAACGAAATAAGTGTGAAATAATATTCTTAAAAAAAGGTTGACAAATTATTATTCCTAGACAGCATGAACAAGTCTCGATTTTTATTTTCAGAAAATGAAATACTAAACAATTACTAATTCGAATGACATATGATTATTTGTAGTTTCAAAGGAGGATGTATATGACATATATTTATCCACCAGAATAAGCAAATTATGCCTTATTCATGTTTTCTATCGAATTAGAACATGTTTTATTTTACAGGCCTTGCAAATTGTTGTGTCTTGTAATTTTACACTGACCTCCTCAATTCAGAAAAAAAATTGTATATGTCAAACTGATAACAAAGTACGCACAAACAGTACTTGTATTATCTCACACGCTACGTGTAGATTGGATTTTGTTTGAGCGTAGGAATGTATATTTATCGTTGAATTGATTTGAATTAAAGGGGGAATACTGTAAAGTTCGACTAACCTCTTATATTCTTAGGAATGGTTTGTTCTTGTTCTGTTTGCAAATTAGCAACCTTAGCATTCAAACCAGATATTTCCAGTTCATCTGTAATTTATGAAAGAAAATATTATCTGAATAAATGACAACACGAAACATTTCGTAAATCGGATAAATTGACTGTATTTTGAGTCTTTTTGCGTGAAAATGATTAAAAAAATAAACATTTTGTTTAAAAGATTAGGGCAAGCAGATTTAAATTTTCCCTGGAAGATGAAATACCAAATTATACTTATCACGACGGATGCTTGTTGTGGAGCAGAATCTCCTTTTTCGTTTAAATTATATGAGACCACTCCGGGTTTGATGGGATAGATGTGCACAGTATCTTGTTTTCTGTGTTGTATTTTTTACCTTGTTGCTTGTCTTTTGGTCGTTTTTTTTTCTTGTCATTTCGTTCTCCACATATTTACTTGAATATTCTTTTTGTATCTTTTAATTTTCTTTTTTTTCTATAATTTATTAACAAAAAATGCATTCGTACGTATTTATCGATTCATTTCAATTTTAATGTGTTATCATGCATGATAAAACCCGCTGCATATTTTTGCGCCTGTTTAAAGTCAGGATCCTGATGTTCAGTAGTTGTCGTTTGTTGATATTGTTCATAAGTGATTCTCGTTTCTCTTAGCACTCATACCATATATTTTTATATCTATAAGCTCGGATCAAAAGAAGGTAATTTAAGATATAGAACTTTAAAATGAAAACCTCTATACATATTTTAGTTCTTTTACAAAAGCAATAACATTTATTACATTCTATTGTCAGTAATACTTGTCATTAAGATCAACGCATAATTGTCACAATAATTATATGTGAAAATATTTAAATGGTTATTTCAATGATCTATCTAAAGTCAATTATTTAAAAACACATGTTGTCTGATTTTAGATCTTATGTATAGATATATCTATTATATATCACCAAAATGAACTTTGTCGGTGACGGATAGGTGTAGTGTCATTGTATCGTATATTACAGTCAATTTACAGCATGAAAAGAAATGATTTTTTTTATCAAAGAGAATAAATAGTATTTAAGTGCTAGCAATTCAATTATATCATTTGTTATTCAACGTTTCAAATCAAAAATCTTTTCTCAAGCAAGGATCTTGTCATTGATAAATTTAAATCATTTTCAAATGCTCAAGTGCATAAGCATGATAAAGGAAATTTATCGTTGATGGAACCTATCAAATTTTATTGAAATTATTATTGCCCACGTTACTACTTTGAAAATGAGAAGACCGTTATAAAGATTCAAAGTGCGATCAATCTACCTCAAAGCTTCCAGAGTGGAATTTGTTGCTCATTGATATACGTCAATATTATTTTTCGTCTGAATAAAGATGACATGTGTGCCAATTTGCTTGTAAAACACACACCAAAAAAAAAATTGAATTAGATTTAACCTAAAGCCAAACTATTTATTTTGCTACTTGTCTGTTTCTAGACTTACTTACTTTGTTGACGCAGCTCACCAACACTATTGCTGACAGCGAATATATTTGATTGCATAATGGTTTCTCTTTCAACAAGGTCTTCCAATTGTTGAAGGTACAACTGTTCTGTTTTCGCATCTAGGCAGCGAGTTTTAACGTCTTCTACTCTTGACACATATTCTCTGTTCCGTTTATTTAGGTAAAATTCAAGTCTACGGGCAATTTCTATGAAAATTAAAAAACTATTCTCTAGTTCTAAGTCTGTGATGTTTGTATTTCCACTATGCACAATATCATTCCGTATACGTCTAATACGTTCGACATCATCTCCAATTGTAGTTTCTGTCGAAGTTGGTGGAATTCGGTTATCCCAACCTTGTGTTGGCGGTGGAACTAAATTCAAATTTCTTATTATCTTGTACATTAGGGCAACATCAAAATCAGCATATTGTTTTGTTCGGACAGTTGCTATGACACTTAATTCAAAGGCTCTCAGTGTATTGGACAGGTACGTGTTATTACGAATATGGCCATCTAGAAACGGGGGTGGCTCTTTTACAAAAAGCAATTCACGAAGTAAATTGGAAGTTCAGTCTGAGAGACTATGAATAATCTAACAAAGTTACTTCTGTTCACACTAGAGCCAGAGGATGAAGTCGAATTCCTCGCTCCCATGTTTTTGCTGCAGTCCAAATTTCAAATGGCAGTTTATTGTTCGGAAAATCATTAGACCTAGTGTGTCTTAAGTAATCACTAGCTTCAGTAGTACACTGTATCTTATCAATTTTGAAAATAATTATCGTACCAAAAACATATACACCTGAAAAGTTAAATATCAAAATTATAATAAACGATATGCGTGAATAACTATATGCGTTTCTAAAATGATGGAATTTCAACGGCATAGCAATAAGGTTATCGTACACTAAAGATCCATAGCTAAATAAGAAATAGAAAATGATTTAAAAAAGTTACTCAAGTACTCTTGTGACAAAAAGGGGTATTTAAAACTAAATTGTTAAAACACTGCTGCACCGTATACACAAATTGACATCCGTTGTGTATCACATGGAATACAGACGCATGGGTGTTTAGATAAAGTGAGAATAGTAAGAGTCCTTTAACTCTTAAATAAATTGTGATATAGATACAACAGTAAAATGATCAACTGTGTATGGCACATATAACAGAACCTCTTACCAAGAACGAACATGCATTGTCAACAGTCTGTTTTAAAATTGCCCATCAATGGAATACATGAGCTTGAAAACAGACAACTGTGTCAGGATAAGCCGAGAGTAAGAAATAATGTTTCTCTGATACTCAGATTTCTTCAATACAGGAGTTCAATAGTTATATTTCGAATGAGCAAACACAAGTCCGAGTAACAACCTGAAACCTAGGGGATAATTCATTATGAGTATAAAACAACATAACAACTGAAACACTACTGTAACAACTAAAGCATTCGCCAACATATGTAGAAACGGTCTGTTGATAGAAATGTGCCTTATACTTGGGCAGGAAAGGCAGACTAGTACACACTTTGCTGGAAATCAACCCGATTCTGTAAGGAGGTTGTGAAAATTGATGTTTTGAAAAATAACAATTACGTATGGTCCTCAAGACCTAGAAAGGATCAGCGAACATATGATTAGCTATATCTTTATATCTATCTTTATGATTTTTTTTTGGTTTTATTTTAATGTTTTATGGAATTAATGTTTTCCGAGCCAACCTTAAACTTGATCATGTTTATGTACTACACAAAAAACATGTCAACGGCATTATCACTCTTTGACGTTTATATTTATACTTGTTTCAAAAAGTATAATTTTTATTCTTTTTTAATGAAGCTTTGAAAACGGAATTGGGAAACAAAATTGATATGAATACTTACGCAAGTTGCAACTCGTCGTATGAAGGTCGAACAACCAGGAATTAAAATACAGTATAGGTCTTTCAAAAGGTTTTAAATACACCTTGAGATAATACATGGTGAAAAAAACAATTAATCAAAAACTAGTTTAGAATTAAATTTGACGTTTGATTTTTTCAGAAACAATGGTCTTATAATGGCGATGAAAAACGTCATAATGCAGTAGCCTTTAAATTAGTTATAATTTTCTTGAAACATGCTTAACAAGTGCGTGTTTACACCAAAAACAAATACCTCAATGCCAAGACCCTCCCGCCTAAAAGTATTTAGCATCATACAATAAATTTGATAAATTACGTTATAAATTCATTCGTTAAAACTCGGCAAAATAAAAGCACGAAATAATTTCTGAATTGACTGGAACAGTTAACTAATCAAACAAAATAGATATGACACATAGTTATGAAAGGTACCAGGCTTATAATTTAATACGTCAGACGCGCGTTTCGTCTCCATGAGACTCACCAGTGACGCTCATATCAAAATTGCTTCCTTCCCTTGTTCTTAAATGTTGAATTTTACTCATGTTTTGGATTAAAAGAAACACATGCTATGCAACTGAGCAGTATGACGGTAGCAGATGATCGATATTTAGATCAGGAAAGATTTCTGTGAATAGGATACAACTTTTTTGTAAAATTTGTACAATCCCTAGATGAAATGAAGAATACGTAAATTTTCCATCCGGCTTTCGCCTATCGTTTGTTATGTTTTAAAGAGAGTATACTGTAGACAAGGTAGATAATTCATAATTTACCTGTGTTACGATTGATAGTTTCTATTTATATCGTACACATTTTTACTGCAATGTTTAACTAACATATATATGAACCCGCTGTATTCGTCTTGTGTATTCATAATGCAGCAAGGAATCATTGAAAGTGAAATAATTTACTTGTAAACACTTTGAGTTAAGCAGTGAACAACCGTTTATATAAATTTGAATTAAGAGTTAAACAAAACATATTTACTCTCTCAAATGCATAAAACACGGTGAAAAAGCCCAAAACTTCAGATTTTGTTTTACTTTTTCCATGGAGGCATTTGGATTTTTCCGTGGTCAACAACTATTTTTAAAGTTTTGGTGTACTCAATATCACAAAAATGAAACTTGCCATGGGTAGCAATACGGGTGCCTCATGTCGAACAGGATATGTTTACCCTTCCACGCTCAAAGTAACAGCTCATATATCTCAGGGTTTTTTTTTAGAGTTTGAAGGATTTTGAGGATTTCAGTTTTCTGTGTAGTATTTTGAGGGCTGTTTTAGGGTAAATATTTCAGTTTACCATCAATTTTTTAATTCTTAGTTAAAACCGTATCGCCTCGAGTCAATAAGATTGTTGAAAAATTATCATATCCTCGTTAGTCTTAGAAATTTTTTCCGACTTCCCAACTTAAAAATTATATTATAATTTGTTAACTGATAATTTTTTGTTCTTCCCAGTAAAACAACTTATGCACACATCTAAAGTACATATGAAGATATATATTTCATTTTAAGTAACAATCTATAAGTTTGGAAGTGGGGAAATATTTTCTATGAATTACGAAGATATAAGAATATGGATGATACAATAGTAGATTTGAATGTAAACTGCTGTAAGATAGTAGCACACAAAATGAAAATAAAAAAAGTAAATAATCCAGAGGGCAATACTTAGTCCTCAGCTATATAAATAACGAATATTTACAATATCAAACCTCTTATCCACCGAGTCCATTAAATTGCCGATAAAAAAAAAATAACACGTATCATTTTGAATCAAATTCCAAATCAGTATGAAGTATAGATTTTGCTCATTGTGAAAGGTCTTGTGGTAGTTACAGCTGTTTACCTTCTATGTTATTCCGTTTCTGATGGAAATTTCATATGAAATAACAACTTATTGACAAAAAGTGACACCTTGATAGTGGTTGAAATTTGTACAGCAGTAACTGATTTATCCAGCATTTCCGATTGGTAAATGGTGACATCCGTGTTGCTCTATCGTAAGTTTTCTGTGTTATATTTCGGTATCTTCGTTTTTTGTTTAATCAATGGTGTTGTCTGAATCGACCATTTTAATGAATCTATCTATTTACTTGCAATGGCCTGCTGTTCCATGATAGAACATTAACTGAAAAATTGATAAATCTGCAAAGGATTCTTACATACTAAAACAGGTCTTGTGTGAGACTTATGTTTAAAACACGTTGTTACTTTTTACGTTATATATGGAAGCATGATATTAAATATAAATTGAAGTGTGTGTTATATTCGAATGTTACTTTTGTTGCAGTTTACCCTTTAGTGTGCGATAAATTGTATACAAACCATGAAACACAAGAAACTAAAACAAAGCAAGCTTGAACATGTTGAATATAAGAATAGAATATGAGTCCTTTGTCGTATGTCCTCATAACTGTTGTTGTCAGTGGCGGATCCAGAACTTTTCCTAAAGGAGCGGGGGGGGGGGGGGTGACTGATCTAAAGGGGGGCGCACCAGTCATGCTTCAATGATTCCCTATGTAATCAATCAATTTTTTCCCACGAAAGGAGGGGCCTGGGGCCTTCAGGGCCCCTTGAATCTGTCTATGGTTGTACTATGATACTTCGTAGTCTTAGGAATAGAAAATGTATATTAAATTTGAAAATGTAACTTCTATTGCTATGATAAATATAAAAAAAATTGCAACTGTCAATGATTTTTTTCGTCTTTTATAAAAACCCTGATCGCACCTAAAGAAACCTGATCCAAGAAACTCTAACGTTAAAATTTACACAAACAAACATTCACGGTCTAAAACGTTGTTTAAAGTGAAAGGGTGATGGTTATGGTTAATGGCTGTCGTTGATACCATCTTTTACAAAATAATGAAACATAAAAACGTTTTGAAAATTATATGACTTTAAAACTGACCTTTTAATATATATTACTTAAAATAATGAATTAAAAGGTAAGGGTTAGCAGGCAAAATTTGTAATGACACTACATGGATAAAACCAAAAAAATACGTATATCTGACAAAGGTGTAAAACAAGTTCGGCAATCATCTGTTATTGACATCATTCAAATAATGGATCATAGTTGACTATTTACTGTACACAACACATCTTAATTTTGTTTTGTCTCCATAATAATGAAATAATAACAAAAGACTTTAAAAAAGTGTCCTTTAATTTATATATCACAAAAGAATGAATGGAAAGGTAAGGGTTAGCAGGCAAAATTTGTAATGACACTACATGGATAAAACCGCAGAAGTAGTATGTCTTCCAAAAGTAAAAAATCAAGATCGGCAATCATCAACTGTTATTGACATCATTTAAATACGGGATAGTTGACTATTTACTGCACACAACACAGCTCAATTTTGTTTTGTCTTCATACTTAGAACACGGAATACTTCCACATTTGACTTCTACAAAATGAATAAGCCCATGATTATAATTTTGTGATCCGTAAAATTCCGGATCTTCATCTGCACACACATATTCTGTTGTTACAAAGCCTTTCGCGTTCCTCGACGACACTAGAAAACCTGTATATTCCTTTGCCCATTCTGCATAGCATGATGTTCTACCAGGAATCATCAATGTTGTTTTGCCTTTTGTCAGACACACAGCACATGGGACATCTTTGTCATCAATGTGGTCTAAACTTTTACTTCTGTCAGTTCCTGAAATAGATGTGCGATTTCATTTAGCGGCTCTGTTTAAGAATAGCATGTATGAATATTTACAACGTCAAAGAAGAAACCAAGTTATTTGATGAAAATTGCTGCAAGTTTTGTTTATTTGACATCGATTTTACATGCATCCGTATTGGTCAATCAATTTCCACCAAATTAAGTTAAGAAGGAGATGTAAAAGGGAGAGGGGGTGTTAGTGAAAAGAATAGATGAATTATGTTTTTGTTTTATCATCCTACATTGAACTTTTGATGTAGTCCATTACTATGATTATTTTCAATAGATTTTCATGTGCAAGAAGACGGGTGCAAGTAGTTGTGAAGGACCTGTATAATTTCCTTTTCTTGGCATCTGAAGCTGTCTCCTGTTTGTGTGGTGTTCATAATGTTTAGTATTTTTATTGGATTTAAGAATGTTGTGTGCCCCTCTGTCGTCTATCTGCTTGTAATTATAATGACCGATCTTCTTTTCACTAAGACTGTCTTTCATTTAAGTTACGTATAACAATGAAAGAAGCAAAACACCATGAATCTGTTTTAATATTATCAAGTGATAGCAAGAAAATTGCGTTCAAATGATGTAGAAGTTAAGAACACAAGGTCACAGCACAGCCTTCGACACCGTGCAAACACAAGCTCGCCAGGAAATCTAATGAAATCCCCGACATGACAAATTAATTAAAAATTGAACAACAAAATTACGACTGCAATCTATAATCGACTAGGATTGTTTGTTTTTATACCGGCGGTCGGTGGTTTTACATAGCACTCCAGCTGGGCAGATATTTAGATTATATATAATTCGTCTAAATATCAGCATAACAACGTATTATCTGTAAACGCATTTTTTTTGTTTTTACCACCAGGATTCGAACTCATGCTACTGCCATATCGCGGCACTAAATCGAATTACACTGTGTCCGTTTGCACAATGACTTTCACTATCTATATAGAATGACCAAGAACGATTCATTTACTTTAATATAAAATAACAATGTTATTTGATAAACAATGTTAAATAAAATTTGACTGTCTTACTAATGGCGTATTGTCTACAACAGGCTTATCGTATGTGTAAATCAGATATTGCACAAAAGGTTTGTTGATTCATACCGGTTAATTCCCAACCGATGCCATAAAGAAGTCCAGGACTGCTAACCCAATCTGCAGGGATATCACCCGCTTGGGGATTACTGGTTAGACACAAATAATTGGATCCACTTCCTTGCGCCTTATGCGTAGGACCGGCCATATATCCTAAAATAAATATATTCTCTTTTAAGAAATGTGCGAGAAAACCACGACTTATACGCACAATAACAAAAGAAAAAAGAGTGCACTTTCTCTGATTTTTGTGCTATTACTATGTTCACATTTCGTGAGCAGTGTAAGAAAAAATAGTTCTAATCACCAGTAATATATCTTATTCAGCAAATGATTGGTCGAAATTTAGTTAAATGACGTTAAATTTTCTCAATTTCTTCTCAATTTCTTTTTGCGACGTTTTGAAAAAGGTGACCATGTCTGAGGACGTCATATATAAAGAACACAATTTTCTGCAAAATTTCATTGAAAAGGGAGGACTAAAACCTACAGAAACATATTGCATCATTATAACTCTTTTATTATGATAACTTCCCGCTCTCAGCAGTTACATGTAGATATATAAAAAAAACTCGACAAGCTTCGTGTTTCATGTGTTTTAAATATTAAAATTTAAATATCTCGATGGGAGAAATATCATAACACACTTGTTGCAGTGATGGATTCTATATTTTCTACCCTTAATATACCTTACTGATCTCTTTATTTTATATCCATAATTTATAACTAAAAGTGGTCCTACAAATTTCGCATTAAACCTTTTTTATTTATCATGCAAGAAGGCCAAATTCCACTCTTAACATTCATTATTTATATGTGTAATAGATGAATTCCCCGTTTCCTTTGTTTTTCTATTATTCTACATTTTCTTTGCATCACTCTGCCTTTCTTTGTCAGAATAATTTGATAAATAGATTGTTTATACATACCTTTATATACTAATGACGACAGCGTTCCATCACATGATTGTCGACCCCATCTAACAAATGTATTGCCCTTAAAGCTTTCGTCTAGAAATGAAGAAAACACAGTTATTATCAGCATTTTAGGAATATCATTTTTATCTGCAAACGACAGTTTTGGAATTACATAAAGGGATATCATCATTTTTTTACAGATTATTTTTCTTCAAATTAATCCGTACAAAACATGCAAAACATAAATGTAACGAGGTTCTTAACTCAGTCAGTCATAGCAGACACATAATAGTACACATGACACAACATATAAAAATAAAGACTAATCAACACGAACCCCACCAACAACTGGGGGTTATCCAAGATGCTCCGGAAGGGTAAGCAAATACTGCTCCACATGTCGAATATAACTTTCTGTCCCATAAAAAATGGCAAGGACTTCTCCTATTTGCAAGTCCTCAAAATTGATAACGCCTCCAGTTTTGGGAGTTTCGCGGTTTTGAATGGTGAATTGTCTAATGTTATTGTCATTTAACAGTTAAGATTTCCCCGGCTTACAGTTTTAAACCATTCAAACCTCACAGTAACAAATAAAATTCATCCATACATGGATATTTTACCAATCTTAAAGTGGGGACATTGTTTTAAATGCAAATTAACATTAATAAAGAAAAAAGGAAAACGAAATAATTTTCATCAATTCGTAACACAAAGAAAATAAAAAACCAATCAAAACGTTTGTCTGAGGTAACCAATTTCGAGTAGTTAGATGTTTTTTCGATGAACACATCGATCTTAAACAAAAAGCACATTTCGTATGTCTGTAACCCTATCTTTATTTTGCATCATTGTAACGGAAATGTATGAATCAACAACATATAGTTTTTTAAGACAAATCTATGGTATTAGATAATAAGAAAATAGAAAACATACAAGAAAAAGCACTCAGATTTATTTATAACGACTACACAAGTTCTTACGATACACTTCATGAACATTCCAGAATTCCTACATAATTTAGTAAATATTAAAGAAAATGCATATAACTTCATGTACAAAGGCATAGCAGATATACCACGGCCAAAACAACAAGGTATGGTAAGAGAAGCTTAGCTTTCATTCTGCATGTGCTATCTGTGTGTTAATATATATATATATATATATATATATTTTGATAAATAAAAAGTCCTTGGTACAGAAAATATAATTTAAAAGTAAAAAACACAAAAAATCACATCATAAATCGAACATTGTTTCTGTTAGCGCTTTCACCGCATCTCCAGCGGTTCATCAGACAGAATTGTTATCGTTAATAGTAACGACTTGTGACGTTACGTTATAGTAACGACTTGTGACGTTACGTTATAGTAACGTCATGCGGTAGTTGTATATATCTTACGGAAATTAATTAACGGACCGAATTTCACTTCCTATTTAGTGTGGGCTTATAAAGTTCAATAAAATATTGTTCCTTGGCTTCACGCGGAATTTTATCTTCGGTCCACATCTTACAAAAGGGATATATTTTAAAGTGCTAACAGAAACAATGTTCGATTTATGATGTGATTTTTTGTGTTTTTTACTTTTAAATTATATATATATATATATATATATATATATATATATATATATATATATATATATATATATATATAATATATGTGCTCTCTGTCTGTATGTTTGTGTTCTATGTGTATCTGATGTTATTACATGTCTGTTTTGATCTCCAAGACTGCTGGTTTTTTTTAATGTTTTATCTTTTTGCAGTTATGTTTGTGTTGTATGTGTATCTGATGCTATTACATGTATGTTTTGATCTCGAAGACTGCTGTTTTTTTTTAATGTTTTATCTTTTTGCAGTTATTTTTATTTATTCTTTATTTAGCTATTTATTTCTTTTGCTTATGCATTACCTTTGCTATAGCTGCATGCAGTCTTTAGTTTGTGCTTATGGTGTTTAATTTTGCATGTGCTACTCTGATATACATATTATGTGCTACTATATATGTGCTGATATTTGACATTTGTTTTAATATATATCTTGCTTAGCTTTTATTCTGCATGTGCTATCTGTGTATCAATATATATGTTGGAATCCGAGGTTCGATGGGGGCGCTGAAGTGCGATGGTCTACGCCGAAGTGCGATGGTTTTGCACATGACGTTTAAATATTGTGGCGTTTTCAAAAACAACGCTAATATTACAAAATCTCCAAATTAAATACAAGCATGAGCAGAAGATGATTTGTAGCTGAAAGTTTCATACATACAAAGAAACGGAAATAAAATGAAACGAACGATTCAGGTCCCAAACAGTTTTGATGATTGAGTGTGAAGGTTACCGAAATATGTAAATCAATGGGAACAAGGCGACTAAAGGATAATATGATTTTGGTCTCTAGATGAGCGTACCAGTGTTCGGAATACAAAATGTATGCTTGAAAAGTTTTGTACGACAAGTAAAATGTCTTGATTTTATTATTAATTTTGACTTTTTTAAAGTATCATTCAATTATAAGTATTTTTTTTTTTTCGTTATATCAAGTAGCGATAATTTTTTTTTCTTTTTTTCAGCGGTTTGAGATGAACCCTGTTTTGTAAAAAAACACACACAATCTCAGTAATTTTATTGTTCTTACAGGTTACAATACACCATTAGATTGTATGGGCGCAGCCATTTTATGAGCATAACATGGTATTCAGAATTAAAAGTATGGGTAATCCTGATTGGTTGATATGTGCGCCCGTAATTTTTTATTATTAGAGACTTCGTGCATTCTGCATTATATCATAGGCAAAAAAAATATTTTCCTTAGCCCTAATAGAAATGACAAGTCTTTTCAACGCTAGGACGAGACACGTTTTTTTAAGTGCTTAATTGATAGGCATGGGAGATAAGTACAAAATACGTTAAGAAAAGCAACGCGAACCTATATTTTTTGGACCAAAAATTACTGTCCGAATAACTTTTCTGTAATTTTAGAAAGGTTTCGTTAAAAAAATCGACTTTCTAAAATCTGTATCACAAAAAAGGCTATCATTGTCGACTATGGGGAAATTAATTGTTTATTTCAATCTATACAAAGTCGACATTACTTTATCAGAGTGCTCAAAGAGTGTCAAAAACAGTAGTTTTACTTGAAATTTGATGTGAAACCGTATTTCTTGGTGATACATGAATAATTGATTCACTAGTTTTTAAGCTATAGTCTGTTTCCTATTTGTATTGCGTTTTACCTTGAAAACAAGGGTGGGCTCGACTTTTGACTTACTGTGTGGAGAATATGTCATTTTCTGAACTTCTGCTGATTTATTTGAGGAAAGCGCGTACACGTCTAGACTTTGGATACACAACTGATTATTAAACATGACAATATCGACACAAGTGCTGTTATTGAAATTACGAAATTTAGTGAAAATGTACAGAAATGGTCCCCTCCGAACATTGAAATGTTCACTCGAATGGCAAACTATGAAAATTAGAACAGACATGACATTCTGTAGTAAACGAATAGTTTTCGATGTTTAAACACCAATATTTATACATTTTTTTTTATTTTTTGAATGTCTATAGTCTGTTTCAAAAATGTACTTTTATACGAAAATGGTTTCATTTAAAACTGTTGTTCAAAATTCATCGTAGTAGTTACATATTGGATCGGTTTTTGTATCAATATAATCAGTACTTGATGACATATAAAGAATCATCGGAGGAAGTGGACTTTATCTTCAGACCCTTTTTAGCAGTACCGTATTTACTACAAAAATCAGCTTTTTTTTTTCTTACATTTTTCGACTGGGGTCACCTCTGTAAAAAAATTGTGAAAATTCAGAGAGTAATGCCAGAACGGTTTGAAGATGATTTTTGTGTAACATATATATTTGTGCATCTAACGCACTATGAATTGCATGATTCTAGAAAGTAATGAATACCGTATAGGTTACAATACACCATTAGATTGTATGGGCGCAGCCATTTTATGAGCATAACATGGTATTCAGAATTAAAAGTATGGGTAATCCTGATTGGTTGATATGTGCGCCCGTAATTTTTTATTATTAGAGACTTCGTGCATTCTGCATTATATCATAGGCAAAAAAAAATATTTCCCTAATAGAAATGACAAGTCTTTTCAACGCTAGGACGAGACACGTTTTTTTAAGTGCTTAATTGATAGGCATGGGAGATAAGTACAAAATACGTTAAGAAAAGCAACGCGAACTATACTTTTTGGACCAAAAATTACTGTCCGAATAACTTTTCTGTAATTCTAGAAAGGTTTCGTTAAAAAAATCGACTTTCTAAAGTCTGTATCACAAAAAAGGCTATCATTGTCGACTATGGGGAAATTAATTGTTTATTTCAATCTACAGTATTAATCTTCTGCACCAAGATAGGCAAAAAATAAACCCGATTGGTCCCAACTTGGTCCTAAGTGGAGAAGCAGTAATACTATACCTGCTATGAGTCAATCGTAAAACTGATATAATATCAGATAAATGGATGACTGGGTGTTGTGAGCAATTTCTTAGGTATGATATGACAAAAACAAGTTACTAATATATTTGATAAAATTAATTGGATCCTACTTAGTGAATCAATTTTTATTATCGCACTTCAACATGCAATATAAAGACATATCTCGAAAACAACATCGGTGACTCCAATTTGTTTCTCTTAAAATTCCGAAATAAGTATAATCTATCTTTATGCAAAATTTCAATGATTTATTATTAGTAGACCAAGTATAAATAGTGCGATTTTCCTTTAATCTCAGCCATCCAGTCTATTTTCTGATCCCATACTGCTGTCTGCTTATATAAGCGGATGATTAACATATTAAAAATCAAAGTCTTTTGTTTAACCTGAACAGAAATAAAAACCCGATCTCTCAAATATGGGGCTATCACACTTACCACTACACCTCCACATAAAATAGGATTCCAACTTCAGACCGTCGTATTTAGCTAGTATAAACAGCGTCAAAATTAGACCATCGCACTTCAGCATACCCACCATCGCTCTTCGGCGTACCCACCAACGCACTTCAGCGTTTCTAACAACAAGTTTGCGTCACAATGTCACCATCGCACTTCAGCGTGTTAACCAACACACTTCAGCTTAGACCATCGCACTTCAGCGTGACCATCGCGGTTCGGAGTACCATCGCGGGTCCGAGTCCTACATATATATGTGCTCTCTGTCTGTCTGTATGTTTGTGTTGTATGTGTATCTGATGTTACTACATGTACGTTTTGTTTGTTAATATCAGTCGGTTTATAGAGCTCTTAAGAGCTCATGTTCTTTGTTATTGTGTATATATGCAACCCGACTTTAAATAAAGATTACTTTACTTTATTAGAGATTTGGCGATTTTGAGACAAATTTCAAAATATTTTATGCCGATTTTATGTGCTTTCTACACAAATCTTGACTATTGTTTTGAAAATTCAATTAGTAATATTTTATTTTAAATTATGTTTTTCAATTTTCAGTTGAATTTCATCGAGCCAGAGGTGTATGCAAAATGTTAGTTAAATCTGCGACATAGCCCATTTACTGTAACTTGACCTTAATGACAAATAAACTGAATTAAGAAAAGTCGATAAAAAATCAACAACAAGAACCATATTTGTATCAACAAAACTATCTTTTGATCAACCAAAAAATAGCTGCGAATTTTCCTGCTCACAGTTTGCATTATTAAGACAGCAAGTCAGTAGGTAAGGGGTCTAGATGTCTTTTATCAGCTATAGAGATGGTCAATTTTCACTTTTATTATAATATCTTCAAATAGTACCAATTTAACTGCATTATTTCAGCAGGCCGACACGTATATATATTTTCCAAGTTTTTGATGCTTGTGTTTTCTATCGTAACTTTCTTAATGGAAAGTTGCTACTTACAATTAAGCTTTTAAACCAAGAATTTCAAGCGTTAGAGTGAAGTCCTACCTTTAATAATTTTACAAACTGCATTATTGCTTGATTGACCGTTAACATTATCGGTAAATATTTCATAGACTGATTTGTTTCTATCAATCATGTTTTTTTATTTAAGAATTGAATGCTCTTTTTTGTAAATTTATTGGGGTGTAAAAGCGTTGACCGAAGTACATTTTGTATGAAGCGCGGAAGCGCTTCATACTTAAAATGTGCGCACGGGCAACGCTTTTACAACCCTATAAAGTTACAAAAAAAAAGCATTCAATACTTATAATTACATTTTTACCTATAGGATCATGAAAACACGCCTTTAATCAAGTTTTTATTTCATTTACCTGTGCACTTTATTGTGGGACCTCGTGTCATCATGAATGAGACGTTTTATTGAGTGATACAACTGCTTAAGGAATAACACATGATGTGCCGTTAGCCAATCAGAATAACGTATTGTAATGAAACATACATCTAATGTAATTATTAGAAAGTATAACCACAAATCAGACTAGTTATCGAATATAATCTTAAATAAACAACATGCCAGTTGATGTATATGGAAGATGATATTCTCACTCGTTTAGAGCATCTGAATGGAGTTTTTGTTGGTTATTTTTTTCTGTGTTTTGTTTTGTAGATTTTGTATGTATTTCTGTATTTTTTTGTCATGAAGTTATCGGTTTGTCTTTGAAAACCAAGTTTGCATCTCCGTTTGGTATCGTCCAACACTCTTTAAATGTCTCTTCCGTTAGGCTCAAAACCAAAATCTAATAAAACGGTTACGACATGATATAATCTATAAGACCTAAATAGAATGTTTAACCCGGACTATAAACTAAAGCTCTGCATAAAGAAGACACATTCCGTATTTTCAAAATTTATTGAAGTTAGTTTTTTTTCTTATCAACTTCATATTTAAATAAAACCATAGATACCTGCATGTCATGACTGAAGTGACATGATATTTATGTGTTTGTAATGTGTTTTATCTACACGTGTTTACTTCATTTACTTGTTGAAGCTTGGTTGGTTTATCTTCACAGAAAATCAACCGAGCTATAATCGAACTAAATGGTACAGATTTTGCTGTATCAGATATGCAATGTGATAAAAAAGGGACGAAAGATACCAAAGGGACAGTCAAACTCATAAATCTAAAACAAACAGACAACGCCATGGCTAAAAATAAAATAGAAAAACAAACAAGAGCACACATGACACAACATAGAAAACTAAAGAACAAACAACACGAACCCCACCAAAAAACTAGGGGTGATCTCAAGTGCTCCGGAAGAGTAAGCAGATCCTGCTCCACATGTGGCACCCGTCGTGTTGCTTATGACCAATAACCAATTGATAACCAATACCAATTTATTTTTCTTTTGAATATTTCATTCTTACGTTAATCATATATGGTAGTATAAATATGTATATACCTTGTAATACTTCAAATTTTGTCTTTATATCCGACTGCATCAACTTTGTAACATTCCCATGAATTTCATCTACTGCCTTCTCCATTTGAACATCGAAAGATACTTTAACAGCTTTTGTCACTTCTTCCAGAATATATTGGTGCAAAACACTATTAAGTTTGGAAACATCCAAATCAGCTTTTAAAGTGGCTTTCATTTCATCGATCAGTGGAACCGATATTATGTTTCGACATTGTTCCCCAATGCAGTCATGAACTGGAGCACCTTTGGCGGATATAATACCCCACAACAGCAGATTTAATATATAGATCATGTTGCTTTAGATTTTCGAAAAAAATAATTCATCAAGACAAACAACAGGGCTTTCACTCTGTCTAACGTAGGCTTTCTGTATGTTCCTTTATATGCTATCAGTAATCACAGGAGGAACCTTATTATGTGTACTAAAACATAACATATGTATTGATTTCATGTGCACTCTTCTTCCATTTTTTAACGATGTATGATACAAAACTCATACTACTGATAATATGTCTGTAACTATGGTCTGTAATGCCTGACTTCTATGATACGTTTTATCCAAAGTGATCATTGGAAAATATTGTTTGCAACCATCTTGTGTGTATCGTTTACTTCGATTTGACAATTGTTCATGTCTTATTGGATTTTGAGTTTAATTTTACATCTTTTGATAGTAAAATGACAGCACGTGACCGTTATATAACGTAAAGCAAATGTTTGAAAAATTTTGCCATAGATATGATTTGTGTATGCAGTTGACATTTCCTTTGACAAAATACAAATGCCATCGACCACTGAAATTTAAAGATGCCTCTATTTGAAAAGACTGTATGTGTGATCGTTGGAAAGGTTTAAATGATTTTCAACATCTTCAAGGAATATTTATTAGCATGACATGATATTGCATATTCGATGCTCCCAAACTCTCTGATTAAAAACAATAAATATTTCTTCTATTCACGAAATTTATAAATAAATCCACAGTATTTGAACGTTATTTTTTGTATTTCGTGTTTGCTTTTTTTTTGGAGTCATATGAAACTTCAAATTAAATGCAATTGATGCATATATTATATTTTTTGAAATTGTAAATGGCTAGTTTTTAATATAAAAACGTATTCACATATACTGTTTCTACAGAAAATTCTATATTCAAGTAAACAATTCACCGTAATGTTTTCTGTATGTAGTAAACAAACAAGGAACTATGTCGTAAACATTTGGTGATCGCAATACGCATGAATCTGTAATTGAAATACACTATTATCTAATTGTTCATGTTATACACGTGCTCAAAATGTATGCTTTTTGTTTATTGTTTACTAAGGTGACAATCGGTAAACTACGGCTTAAAAAAACGACAATTAATTTGCTGCAATATTTTTTACATCATAACGGACCTTGAGCATTTTCTTAAGATTATACGATATGGATGCGTAAAAAATGATGAAATCGTGCACAGAAGACTACGTTTATCATGTTTATGATATATATATACATTGGTTCAAGAATTGGTCAAACTATATTTTTAACCAGTCACTCGTTTCATATGACTTTAAAATTTATATAAGGCTCAAATATTATTGATTCTATTTAAAGCATTTATTATACGTTCCTAGATGAATTTGATCATTGTTTATGACGGAAAGTCTTTTCGCCTGTCAATTACAATAAACTCACAATACTTTGGCAAAACATGAACAACGACAAAAACAATCAACAGTTCACAAAACAAAACATATAGTACGTAACACTGGGTGACACGGGGTCACAAAAACACACGAAACAGATGAAATGGCTGTTAAGGTACACACGTGTTGAAATCAATTGATAATTTCCTTAGAAAATATGAATAAATTTTATTAAAATACGAAGTCATGATTCAAATATTAATAAACAATTTAATTTATAAACGAGTGATTCTGAATTGCGTATGTTTTTTGAAATTGCTCTCTATATTTTAAGTTGGAATTTATTGTTAAAAACTTCTTCTTGGTTGTGTGACTTGCTTAAACATAAAGACAGTATAAATCTTACAATTGTAGCAATTTCATTCGATAGTAAAGTCTCGTCATGTACCATTTATACAACGTTACTTTCATTTGAGCGTCAATGAATGACATCATTTTAACAGCAATGTTGGGAAATTATATTCTGACAAAACAAAAGCCCCATTGGTAGGTGACTTAGAAGTTGCCAAACTTACTAACTATTTGTTAAAAAAACTAGCATTACAAGTGTGATAACATCATTCGATTTTGTTTTATAACGCAGCTAGTACAACAACGTTCACTTTGTTTCTTTTTGTTTAAACATTTGTAAAAGAAGTAGATAGACATTGTTTATTATTGATTAGTGATTGAATGTTGAATAGATAGATGAAGAAATTACTATAACACCGTTCACTTTGTTTCTTTTTGTTTAAACATTTGTAAAAGAAGTAGATAGACATTGTTTATTATTGATTAGTGATTGAATGTTGAATAGATAGATGAAGAAATTACTATAACACCGCGTACTTTTAACTTACTTGCCAATATTTTGATATTGCAATTACTTCAAAATTCGTTAAGACGAAAACACTGGGTGTTCTGCGAATGCTTTAATTATTAAATGCGTATGTTATGATTTACTTATTTATATAATCTTTGTAGTTTCTTTGCAATCAAAAATGACTATTTGTTAAAAGACATATTCCGCATTGCCATTCTCAATTGTACATCGACAAAAAATGTTTGGCTTGAACGTATACGCCTAGCACAACATCCTATTACCGGATCCGTGGTTGGCAATAGAACCATTTAACTGTTTGTGCTTAAGATAAACCATTAGGATACTCAGTGTCGTTCGAATAAGTTCAACTTGGTGAAGATGTATAGTTGAAGCACTTTTTCTTATCGTATTTTCTTGAAACAATGGAATTTGTAAGCTACAATGGTTTTTGTTTGCTATATTTTTGTTCGTGAGTAAAGAAATTAAAACTTAAAGTTAGATATTTTTGAGATTTTGAATTAATTAGCAAGTCGAGCATTAGCTTCTATCTAAAAAATTCTTAGACCTTTTGTCATCTTTACAGGACTTTCTTGTGTCATAAGCCGGTTGTCTCAATGACATACCCACCACATCTTGATATTCTTTTCAACTCAATTCATAAAGCTTGATTATTCTAGTATTTATTTTCATACTTAATTACTGTGGATTCAATAGCATTCGTAAAATACAATTTTTCATTGTTTTGTTTTGGGTAAAGGGGATTCACGAATTTAGATGTTGAATGACGTCCAAATAGTCTACAGGTTCGTTGACAGACTTTTGATAATCTACGAAAATAAACATTGAAAAAATAAGGGTAAGACCTAATTCATTCTATTTAAGGGGTTCATAAGAAAAATGTGTATGGATTTGATCATTTGTATATAATTTAATTTGGATGTAACGCGTCTTCTGATTGGCTGACGTTATTTTGTTATCAGCCCATAGACATAATTTAGTCATGTGACCGTGACGTCATCAACGTTTTTTTCATGGTTTTCTACGGTTTAAAATGGAATTTAGAATTAAATTATAAGAAATGACTGTAATATTTTTTCTGTCTATTCGAAATAACATAAAAAATGTGGTGCACACTGTTAAATAACCCGCTACGCAGAAAATATATTACAGTCATTCCTTAAATAACGGAAATTATACGCCTTTACTCCTGTCAATTACAAAAACCTTGGCAGAAAACGCAAAACAACGTAAAGACAACAAACAGTTCACAAAACACAACATTAATAACTAAAACCTGGGCGACAAGAGTTCACCAAAAAAAAAAAAAAACCAGTTAACTTAAATTTAACTTACAACGGACATTCTTTAAAACAAATGACCTGGCTATAAAAGCACATACAGTACCATGGATGGATTATTGCGTAAAAAAATATCAATAAATTTTGTAAATGTACGATAGGCTTTGAGTTTAAATTTCAAGGTTACAAATGTACCATTTCATTTTAGTTGTGTGGCTTGTTTCAAAATAAAGATAGTATGTGTATAGGCTATCATTCTTGAAAATAAACGTAATCAACTATATAAACTTGGAAATCTTTCAAATGTAGCATTTTTATTCGATAGTATAGTCTTGGCATGTTGCCTTTCATTTGTAAAACTTTTCGTCAAGTTAAGTGTTGATCAATGACTTCATTGGACCGCAATGTTTGGAAATTAAACATGTCAATAACTGACCAAACGAAAGCCCCATTGGCTGCTCACTTGGACGTTTCAGAACTTAAAATGTTTTGCATAAAAAAAAACCAACCAACATTTAAAAATATGTGATAAAATGAATATTTCGTTATAATGCAGCTAGTACGTACAACAACTCTCTTTTTGTTTCATTGGTTCAAACGTTTGTTAAAGAAGTGCATACCCATTCTTGATTACTGAGTGAAAGTTGAATAGATAGTAGAAAGTTATATAACATCGCGTACTTTTTACTTAATTGCCAATATTTTGATATTGCAATTAATCTAGAATTCTTTAAGACGAAAACACTGGGTGTTCTGCCAATGATTTAATTATTGAGTACGTATGTTATTATGTATTGATTCATATTGTCTTTGTTGTTTCTTTGCAATCAAAAATACCTATTTGTTAAAAGACATTCTACCAATGGTTGTTTCAGAAAGATTACGAGTAACCACTTTAACAATTATATGTTGCATTAAATTAAATGCATGTTAATGCAAAGATATATAACATAGAATAGAGGAACCACAATCTTTATAGTTCACTGTGTTTAGTATGTTCAATCAAAAGCAAATAAAGTATAAACTTATTAGTTTCGTTGTAGTGTTGTATATGTGTTGCAACTATTATTTCTGGAATTTATCTGTTGAAATGTTGCAAAATGGAAAATAAACATGGATGATATCCATTGCATTTATTAATTAAACTCTAATATATACAGTATCTTTCAAATAGTAGTTATTGATTATCTTTGAGTCTGCTCAATTATAAAAATATTAAACTGCACAATTGGAACTATGATACTGTGAATTTGTGTATTGAAAGTCCTTCTACAGATGGCTTTTGAATTTTCAATGTCCTGTTAGGACATCAGCAGTTAATAGATACTGTTTTAAAGCTGCTGTTATTTGTAAAATAAAATTCCTGTCCAATAAGTTGACACATATCTATCATGTCTATTGTACTCTCAAACCATTATAAAGCTGTTGTTATTTGTAAAATAAAATTCCAGTCCAATAAGTTGACACATATCTATTGTACTCTCAAACCATTATAAAGCTGCTGTTATTTGTAAAATAAAATTCCAGTCCAATAAGTTGACACATATCTATTGTACTCTCAAACCATTATAATAAGATGTTAAAAATTGAATACAGACGATAAAAACTGTTATGTTATGGTTTCATGTTTTTGTCTTTAGATACAAAAGTGCTATAAATCGTACAGATGTTTATGTAGGGAAACCATCCGGTAATACAACGTCCATCCTGTGACATCATACTGTATAATAACTTTCATTTTCGGAAGTTATAGTATGGATAGTTTTTAGTTACAAAAAATGTTCCTGTTAAATAAATTTTCTCCTTGGTCATCATATAATATGTCCCTATTATATAGGGAAGGGAAAATAATGTAATATGCCATATGAACAAATCGATTCAATTTTGTTTGTATCTTGAACTAACTAACGACATTGCGAAGGGGTAATTATATTCTATTCTATAGCATATGATAAAACCAAACACTATATGCATCTTTATTATGACGATAAACTGATGCCAAGTTATGAAAAAAAAAACATACAAAGTAAAACTTTAGAAATCATAAAAAAAAAGATCTTTATGTTCTTTCAAGTAAAAAATGTACACCAGTAACAAACTAATATAACTTTTTAAAAGCAACAGCGAATCTGTCTGCACTTATTGAAACATCAATGAAATAAAACAGTCATGTAAAAGTTTATGCACTTTCATGATAATAACATAAGCAAAACGACGGGTGCATCATGTGGAGCAATTTCTTCTTATCATTCCTGAAACTACCCCAAGTTTTTGTTGTGGTTCGTGTTGCTTAGTCTTTGGGTTTCTATGTTGTGTCTTCTGTACTATTGTTTGTCTGTTTTGCCATGACGATGTCAGTATGTTTTCAATCTATGAGTTTGACATGCAGTTCCTCATGTGTCTTTCGTCCTTCTTTCATTACATGTTGTAAACGAAATTGAATGCGTTTTAAACATTCCTGATCATAACTAGGTTCCGCGGAAGTTAAATGTTAGTTGTCACTTATGAAAACACGTTTCATTGAAGAAAGCTATCATCAAACGTGATGACATTAGTTGTTATAATTCAATTACTATCGTTTTACAATAATAAAAAAATCCGGCCTGCACTAGATATGAAACTTTGGCAGATTTACGTGACAAAGAAACATAAATACAATCGAAAGTACAACGAGAACTGTTTCTCTGATCAATATTTTTTCATTTTAATATCTAATTCTGAAGCCGTTTAAGAGCAACACATGTACATGCCATATCTTACGTTGCTTTCAGTGTGTATATGATATTTCAAGCATTTTTAGAGGTTTTAATGTATGTTATGCTTAACAACACATTAAATCTGTTTAACATTACCCAAGAGCAATAATACCATTATATCATGTAGATATCTCTGTATTTATATTTAACTGCCTGCAATAAAATAAATAATAGACTCGTTAATATAAGTTTTCGAGCATTATGTGTTGCATAAACGACGTTTATTGTTATTTGAAGTATGGATACAATCATATTTTGTGTATTGCTTCGATTTTTTTTTTTCAATTACTGTAAAATATTACAGAATATCCATATGATAATGTAATAACATTTTATTTTCTATGTTTATTGTATTGCACAGAAACATAAAATAGTAAGTTATACATATTTCTTGCATTAAATAACATATACACAGAAGATATACAAACATGGAATATGAAAGCTGCTTGTACATATTTTTAATTAAACAATATATGTTGTTGTGTCTGTTGTATTTTTTTTTCTCGTTTTTTGGTTTTGTTTTGTTTTGTTTATTTTATCTTTTTATGACAATAAAGAAGTCCAGGGGTTCCAGCAGTTATGTGCCCTACTGAATCTATTATTTTCATAATAACCTTTTTTTTCTATTACAAAGTTTTCTTTTCAATAATTGATAGTTTGCTTCTATAAGTATAGAATTTTGTTAACAGAATTTAATTTATTAAGCTGATCATGTCATTTTATCGGTTTTAATTTAAATTCCAAATAAATCCATATTAATAATTCAAGTTAGTTTTATTTCAATCTTCTAATATATCAATGAGCTAAGGTCTTCAAAAAGATTGAAATATACGAACAATTCAATACTATATGTTTCATTGTCGACCCGTACACACCCAAAACTACACTTATCTGTCTTCCTAATTTAAATTTTATATTCAACACATCTGATTTAAAAGATACATTTTTTCAAATAAATGTCAAATCAACTACATTTCAAAAGATATAATTATATACAACACAAATGTAACAATACAAGTGAATATTTTGTAAACCCCTTGTATCAACATGCTGCAGTAAATGTATGCTTGAAGATGTTCGATGCTCTGTTTCAAAATATCAAATTTTACTTAATACTCTTATAAAAAGCAAAACTAGAAAAGTTAAAATTCCGTGTTTTTTAGTTATACAATGTTACATTAAACATGTTGAAAGCTATTAAAATATTGTCGCAAAATGATCCCGGTGGCTTGTTTTTAATTTCAAAGCTATGACAAATTACAAGAATTATAATCGTTAAAAAATGACCCTATCAACTATATCATGCATATGTTATATATTTAAAAAAAAAGTAGAGGTAAGCTGGCGAATGTGTATATGGCACTACATGAATAAACCCTAAGGATTCCGAGTGTTTGACAAAAGGAAGTAACCACTGCATTCAAATTAAAGATAATTCACTATTTACTGCAAACAACACAGCTCAGTTTTGTTTTGTCTAATTACTTAGAACATGGTATGCTTCAGTAGACAGTAGAAACCCTGAATATTCCTTTGTCCATCCTGTATAGCAAGACGTTCTACCAGGGGTCATCAATGTTGTTTTGCCTTTTGTCAGACAAACAGCACATGGGATATCTTTGTCATCGATATGGTCTGTACTTTTGCTTCTGTCTGTTGCTGAAATGAATGGACAATTTTATTGAGCGGCTCTGTGTAAAATATGGGTATATATTTATACAACGACAAGAACAAAACCAATTTAGTTGTTGACATAGCTGTCCCAACAAGCGTTCATATTATAGGCGATGTTTGTCAAACATTATGTCAAGGTCTGAATGACTCTAAGTTAACCAAATACCGGTATATATATTGTAGGTAAATTTAAATGATCTACGCATTCAAGCGTATCAGTTAAAATTTATTTGCATCTCTCATCATAATGTTAGATGACTTTTGTGACACGCGTGGCTTATCGTTACATGTTATTCGGGTACAATAGATTTGAAAAAAGGTTTGTTTTTCATACCATATAATTCCCAACCCATTCCAGAAAGAAGTCCAGGTAGGAAAGCACAGTCTTCCGGGAAAGAAGCCGCTTGAGGATCACTTGTCAAACACTAATAATTGGATCCACTTCCAGTTGCTTTATGCGTAAGACCGGCCATATATCCTATTATAAATCTATCATCTATTTATAAAAATTTGACGAAAAGCCACGATGAATACGCACAGAAACGTAAACAAAAACACTGAGAAGTGCCCTTTTTTCCGATAAAGTTATAGAAGGGCTTGTCTTTACAGGCATTATGTAAATGACTGAAATTTAGAAAACCAATTAAACAAATTGCCTGTTTAATTTTAGGTAATTTCTAAAAAAAAAAGTGAGATACATATGACAAAAATAAGATATCATGCAAAGAATATAACTAATTGTTCAGTTTAATTAAATAAGATATTCAAATACCATCAGGCAAAGTTGTATGTCTTTAATTGGTTTTTTTCTGTGAAACAACGTTAGGTCTGTACCCGCTCTGTATTTCAAATAATAATTTGATGATCTTTTGTTAGGGTTCAGTAACCAATATTTTTTTGCATTTTGAATAACGAGAACAAATTATATAAAATCAAATAGGTAGGTTAGGTAAAAGATATTTGAGAGGAATTTAGACTGCTACTTGAAATGAAAGTGTGTTGGATAAGCACAAACATGTTGATTTCCAGTATGCCACCAACGAAGCGATGAAACAATATTATTGTTTTCTATTTTGAAAGAGCAAGTCGAGAGCTAGAAATATTGCACTGACAAAGGCTTTAAGTGTCGTCTGGTTACTTGTGTCGTAGATTTGCTCTCAAGTTTACTTTTATCCAAATTTGCTGTTATTCGTTATCAACGTGAACACGTAAAACAGTCAAACGGTTCGAAAGAAACTAATTTGTAGATATAAAAAAGGTTAAATGTCACTTGCGTATAATCCCATTAAACGGTACGAATTTAACTGAATTATATGCGCGGTCCGGCCAATATATACACCTGGAAAAAAGTATTGCAACACCAAATTAAAATTCAAATTAAAAAAATACTTTTAATTTTTTTATTAAATGATTTTTTGAAATAGAACTAGTTAAACATTATTTAAATATCACCTGAGTTTAATCAATAAATATCGACTCTTTCAGTTCTTATCTGCACATGCAGCTACTGTACTCGTAAACACTAAAACAGATGTTTTAATCCTCATTGTTTTCAACACTTAAAATAACCAAGTTTATAAATTTATGTTATTTACACCTTGTAATTGGTCATCCACAACTCATAACTGCAGCAAGATGGCAGATATCCAGCATGAGGGAAGCAGGTATGCCGCTGTGATAATTGCACGTATTGTTGGTCATTTCCATTCCACTATAAGTCGTTTTGAGAATAAAATCTAGGCAAGAAACGATGTTAAAGACCTTCCGAGGTCAAGAAGATCCCCTATAACATCTGCTAGGGAAAATTAAGCATAATGAAGGTTGGTCAGAAGGAAACCCATTGCAAAAAATACAATCCTAAAAAGTGAATAATGACCATACAGGAGCCTTTAAGCAAGAACTGTTCAAAATCGGCTCATCGCTACTGGTTATCGTGCGATAATACCATTTCGGGGACCTTTGCCTACGAACAGACACACAGATGCCCGTATCCAATATTGTGCAGATCTCGCCAAAGTTGGAAATTAACGTTGTGGAGGAAGATCCATTGTTCCAATGTAATTCGGTGTATCTTCCTTGGCCCTTTCGTAGCCCGAATTTGAACCATATCGAGCATATATGGGACACTGATGGGCGTAAAGTGCACGAAAGGACACCCCAGTTCAAACAGGTCATGAAATAAACAATACCTTGTGTCAAGAATGGTTGCTGCTAGCTTAGCAACAAATGAGTCGACTTATGGCAGGAATCAGAAGACATTAAGATGCGGTTATCCGTTTGAATGGAAGCTGCGCACAAAGTACTAATTATTTGGCGTATATCGACCAACCATGATGTGAACAATCATCTAAAGATTAATTTTGAAATGTCTGACATTGTAAAGTTCGACTACAGTAAAACTTGTAAAATGCATTTTTTTGTACAAAAAACACTTCATTTTGTTATAAAAATTTTGGTTCGATAAAACCTTTTTTTTTTCATACATTTTTTGTTCGTTTTAAAGCCAATGTTATCATTAACTACGTTTCGATATTATTTTACAAATATTTTATCATATTCCATCCAAAATAAGAGACTGATTTTTCAATTTTTAAAAAATCAAGGTGTTGCAATACTTTGTTCCATGTGTATATATCTTCCATGCCAGTTGGTACGATATAATTTGAAACTTGTGTTTTCCTAAAATTATTTTTAATGAAAGGTTGCTGCCTAAAAAGACGTTTTTAAACCAAGGGTTTTAGCGTTACCATGAAATCCTCTCTACGAAAATTTTACTAACGGCATCACATATTAGTTGACCGTTTTCGAATAACTGTTTCACAGATGACGACGGATTTTTTTCAATTGTCGTATCCACAATCTTGTTTTCTTTTCTTGGATGTATAGCAAAAATCCGACTTTTCCTCGAATAAAATCTTTCATAAACAACACGACGGTTGCAGTATAATGAATATCAATTATGTGGTCATTTTTATAAATGTTCTTATTATAACTTATAATTTTTCGAAAAAACCTAAGGATTTTCTTATCCTGGAAATAAATTACCTCAGCCGTATTTGGCACAACTTTTTGGAATTTTGGATCCTCAGTGCTCTTCAACTTCGTTCTTTTTCGACTTTATAAATATTTTAATATGAGCGTCACTGATGACTCTTATGTTGACGAAACGCGCGTCTGGCGTACTAAATTTTAATCCTGTTACCTTTAATAACTATAAATGTAGCATGATATTCTCACTCGTCCAGAGCATTTGAATGGGGTTCGTGTTGCTCGTCTTTATTTTTCGTAATTTTTGCCATTATAATGTCGGTTCATCTTTTAATAGTGATTTGCCATCTACGTTCGGTATCGTCCACCGCTCTTTAGATGTCTACTCCGTGATGCTCAAAACAAAAACAAACTTTTAGATACGGTTAAGAGTGATATAATCGATAAGAACCAAATAGTACTGCCAAGCCCGGACAACAAATCAGAGCTTCGCATGAAGTAGACCTATTTCTTAATTTCAAACAATATTGACGTATTCGACTTAACTTTTTAATATAACAATGGATACGTGCATTCTTAAGTAACATTACATTTATGTCGGGTTTTCAAGTATTTTGTTTACACTTGTTGAGCCTTGATTAGTGGTATTGTCACAGCGAATCAACCCAGAAGTAATTTAAATTAAATGGTTCTTATTTTACTGTATTAGATGTTTATCGCGACAACTAATATGATGATATCGTAGCAGTTTTTAACTTTAAATATCTCATGTTGACGTTTATCATGAATGGTAGTATATTTACCTTTTAATATTTAAAATTTCGTCTGTATATCCGACTGCATCAACTTTGTTACATTTCCATGAATTTCATTGACTGCCTTCTCCATTTGAATATCAGCAAATTCCTTAACAGCTTTTGTCACTACTTCTAGAATATATTTATGCAACACATTATTGAGTTTGGAATGATCCAAATCAGCTTTCAAAGTGACTTTCATTTCATCTATCAGTGGAACCGATATAATGTCCCAACATTGTTCCCCAATGCAGTTATGGACTGAAGAACCACTGGCGGATAGAACACGGCATAGCAGAAAATTTAATATATACTTTAAATTTCCCGTCGAAAACAGAACAGAAACCAACAGGCCTTTAGCTTTCATCTGTCTCACGTAGGCTTTCTATGTGTTCTTTTATGTCAGTCAACACGGAAGGATGTTTATTATGTGCAATAAAACATAACATTTGTCTTGATTTCATTCGATAACTCCTACTTTTCTTCCCTTTTATGGTGATGCTTACAAACAAACTTCATCTATCTGTCTGTAACGCTACTTCTTTAATACGTTTACGCCAAAGTAATCATTGAAAAGATTGTTTGCATCTTGGGCATATCATTTACTTTAATTTGACAACTATTCAGGCCTTCTGGGACTTTGACTCTTATCTTACAATTTTTGATAATATGATGACAAATGCGACTATAATAGTATGCATAGTGTTAACTTACGATTTAAAACAAATAATTTATTTAAATGATATTAAACTTCTCCAAAGAACATTTATTAGCTTGGCATGATTGCATATTGGATATTTTAAACTCATATTGGAACTCACAAATTAAAACTTGAATTTGAAAAAAAGTTGAACTTATCATTTTGATGCTAAATTCGTACACATATCTTTTTTACATCAGTAACTCAAATCTACAAAATAACCATAATTAGCGAAGTACTAATCGAACTCAAATATTTACTGTGACAAAACAATCTTGCACGCCTACCAAATTTCTTATATCATTGGATGTGTGGTGTGCAGTTGGCAAGAGAGCCATTTTGAATATTCTGATACAGATAAAACATTAAGTTATTCATTGTCGTTTGATTAAGTTTATGAAGATATATAGTTAAGGCCCTTTTTATTGTGTCACTTGAAAATTTAAAGCAATGGTTTACTTGCTGTATTTTTGTTCATAAATATGTGAAAGAAATTCAGTCTTAAAGACAGATATTTTTAAAAAAAATTTAACAGTCCAACTGCTGTACACAGTCTTTTCACAGTTTTTTGCAAGGTATTAAATTCATTGGCAACTCGATCATTCGCTTCTATCTTGAAATTTTTGTCATCTATGCAGGTCTTGCTTGAGTCAATAGGCGTCTGTGTAAATAATATATACACCACATTCCTTTTACATTCTTTTAAACGCTACTTTGTAAGTATTCTAGTATTAATTTTCAGACTAACTTTACTGTAGATTCTTTATTATAGGTTACCAATGTTTCAAGGATTTTGAGGGTAAAGGTGTAAAACCACTAATTATATCCCCATCGTCTTGTATGTTCAACTCAGCAACTTCAATCATTGTTGGCTACTTTGCCTCAAGTTCTAAATAAGTGGCAGTCCTTTCATGCAAAAAAAACTTTACTTTATCCAGACTTTTGCTAAACAATTCAACATACTTTTAATTGCATATTAGAGCGTACTGTTTCCTGGACGTCGGGGAGTACTTAAATATGTGCCCTCCTCTTATGATTTTATACACTTTTTTATCATTCAAAATAAACTTTCAACAAGGGTTCTACAGTTATCCCGAGTCCCAAAGCTTTTATTTGTTAACAAAAACTACCCAAATATGTCACTATTGATAAAGATACAGGTATGCGAAGGAACTATTTAGTTTTAAATATGTTTTACTATCTTGTGTTTTCTTTCCGACCGGGCCCTAATTAATTGATCTAGGATGAGTTTATCTTTACCCTGAATTTAAACGTCCAATGAAGTACAAATATTAGATAGGTGTGAATGCAGACTTTTAAAAACAGCGAAAATAATTATTTACCAGTGGCGTAGTTATGTCATTTTTACGTGTACGCCCAAACCTCGTCGAATGGTTCTGAGGATTCCAAGCGGGTCCATTTCATAGCACCTGCTGGAAATGGGTTCAAGGGCCAGGATGGGGTTGGGAGTTATCGAGATTGATATACCATAGCTATCATTAACACTTAGCAGTAGCAACATTCTTAAGAATCTTCAACGTTTTTTTTATATACATTTAATTCATTCATTGTGTTAATTTCAAATCTAATGGTCATTTGGTTTAGGAGAAAATGTCATAAGCAGTTACTTTAAAATATGTTCATTCTCAATTTTATCGAATTAAAGTTACTGTGGAGTAAAGCAATTAATCGACAAAAACACATGTGAAATGTTAAGGTGCACTATTAGAATTCGTAAAGGGTTCTCGGTGGAACACTGGTTCACGCCTGTGATTGCTTTCCGCCAAAGCTGAATCCGGCTTCTCTCAGTCTTTTAGAAGATTTAAAAAAAATCTTTCGATAGTTTTTTCTTGAACTGTTCAAGTTTCATGACAATCTATGAATGTTTATAAATTTATCATGTAAAAATAAATTCCAGACGGTCTTTTAATTGCATAATAAAAAAACATGTCTGTCAATATAATACTGAAAAATAAAATAAAAAATACTTTATAAAATTTGCTTTATATATAGACAATAATCATTAAAAAGCTTTTGTTGACAAAGTTATTGATTTGTTACAAACTAATCCCACTTTGTATCCATCTACTAACTGCAAAAAGAAATTCCTGTTATCCTTGAAATACTGGATAAATACATATTACTTCATCATTTTGCTCTGGATACTCTTTTAATCATAAACAGTTTTGGTCCGACTTCCATCAAAATTTTCAAAGGGTTGACAAAGTTATTACCCCATGCTGAACCTTATTTTGACGTCACCGAATCACTATGTCTCGCTTTTGCGATACGAATGCCACTGGCTCAAAAATTAATACAAACCATGCGCATATAGAATTTCAGCAGGTAATGGGTTGCTTAAACTAAAAGTAAACTGATAAGAATTCACATTTTTCAGACTTTAACAGAAAATTTGATAACATTTGGTTAAAAAGGGAAATTTAGTTACTTTTAGTCGAAATTACAAGCCATTGAAGAAAGAATTGCATGGCCGATGTGCTTTTACCAGTCATTTTCATTTTATTTAGATTCAAATATCTTTTTATCAAAATTTAAGTGTACGCCCGGGCGTTTTGGCGTAAACGTAGCTACCCGCCTGTTTACGAAATTAAAATTTTCCTCAATCCACGAAGTACATATATAAATATAATCCTTTGTATATAACATAAACTCTACGTCTATTCGCCTGTCAATTACAAAACGACAAACTGAAAATACCGTGGCAAAACCATAGATTGATAGCTACATCAGAAAAACAAATTAACGTTATTGACATAAGATAGGACAAAGTCAAAATTAAAAAAAGAAAACAGCAAAGATCTAAAATATAAGCCGAGTAATTTTGAGTTTGATATATGTAGCAAACTGCTCCCTATATTGTAAGTAAGAATTCCGATAGGTTTTTGTGACTTTCTTAAAAATAAAGCCAGTTCGTGTATTATTCTTGAAAAACGTAATAAGTTTTGTACAAGTAAATCCAACAAAAACACATGAGAAAGGAAATGGGAAATGTGTCAAAGAGACAATAACTCCACGTCTGGCGTATATACAAAATTTAGTCCTGGTATCAATGATGAGTTTATTAACTATTGATTGATAGTTGAATAGATAACTGTAGAAAATAATATAACAGTGCGTATTTTTAATTGTATTGCCAATGTTTAATTTGATATTGCAATTACCTAAAAATACGTTAAGAAGAAAACACTGGGTGGTCTGCCTTTGCTTTAATCATTAAATGAACAAGTTATATTCTACTTATTCATATTTTCTTTGTAGTTCTTTGCAAGCAAAGATGCATGTGTGTTTATAGAAATTCTATAAACAGTTAATTCTGAAAAAAAGAGAGAAACTACTTTAACAATTAACCAATATATTATATGAGCCAGTCCATGCGAAAAGGTACAAAAAGTCCTTTTGATAAACTTTACAGGAAACGTTATCAAAGTTTGTTATAATATTTTTGAAAAACGATTTTATCCGAAAAAAATTACATTTTTTTAATGTAAACATTCATAAGATTGTCAATTCTATCCCGAATTTGTCAATTAAAACAGCAAAAGACGTGGAAATATCTGATTTTTTGGTATTTGAGCAAATGTAGAATAATTTGTTCCCCGGACTAATGCTATACCGACCAGAAACTTACAATTTTACGACACTAGAGAGACAAAAGTCAAAAATTTTCTTGAGTTTTACATGCGGGAAAATACAAAAACTATGACCTCTTGTGTTTTAGAAATTGAAATTGAAGTTAAGTTAAGTTATTTAATATTATATAAACAACTGTCGTTGCACGGGATTCGAACCGTTGCCCTGTCTGATTACATTGACAGCGAGAGCCTTATCCCCACTGCTACCGGAGTTAACATTATCAATTGGCAAATCAAGCCATTAAAACTGTACTTTGAAAATGATTGAAATATATGAAATAATTCATTAAAAATCTTGATAAAACTAAAGGGGGGGGGGGGGTCTAAAAACTTGCAGGTGTGTGTAGCTCACAGCTTAAGGATATGAAGAAAACTCTACTACAAATAATTATGCACACTTTTTAGTATTTCGTAAAAGTTTTGTTTTTGTAACTTTTTGCATGGACTGGCTCATATTAAATGCATTTTAATTTGAAGCAGTATAACATTTAAAAGAGGAACTACGTCCCTCACAACATCCTTGTGTTTAATCAAAAGTACAAATAAGGTTATCATATACTTACCTGTGTAGTGTTGTGGTTCATATGTTTTATACCATATGTATTGATTGTATTCGTACTCTTCCACAATTGTTTGGCGATGCATAATACCTAACTCATAATATCGCACACCGAGTTTGCGTATTGACAATTGACAGTCCTTCTAGAAACGGCCAACTTATAGTTAATTTCTAGTTAGAACAGCGGCATTTATATACTGTTTTAAAGCTGCGGTTATTGGTAAGTTAAATTCTAGTCTAATAAGTTGGCACACATGCATCTATTGTACTCGCAAAACATTATTATAAGATGATAAAGTTTGTTGTGTCATTGTTTAATGTGTATGTCTATAGAAATACAAATTCGATAGATTGTAATGATGTTTATGCGGAAATGCCATCCGGTACAAAACTTCCACTCTGACGTCATAATGAACACTTACTTCCATTCTCGGAAGTTAAAGTAAATTTAGGTAGTTGTGAGTTACAAAAAATGTTTCGGTTATATAAAATGTATCAAAGGCAATCATATAATATTTGTTTATTCTATAGGGAAAGGAAAACAACGTAATATGCCATATGGAATAAATCAATTCAATTTTGTTCAGACCTTCAACTAAATAACTACACAGCGAATGGACAGGTGAGGAACGTCAAGCATTTATATCTTATTTGAAAACATATTATGAAACCAAAACACTATTCCTATCTACATTGGGATGATAAACAGATGCCAACTTACAGACAAAAAAAGCATGCAAAGTGAAACTATTATTTAGATCTTTATTACTCTAAGGTTTCTTGTTTCAAGTAATAATAATGTACACAAGTACCGAAGTAATATATATTTTTTTTTGTAAAAATACAACAGATCGGTCTGTTTTTTTCAGAAATTATTGAAATAAAAGTGTATATGTTACACATGTTACAGTGAATTTGTATAATCAGGGATTATGTAGAATCACTGGCTAGTTTAGGGATTATATATAATCACTAACGTTCGGGATTATACATTGTACATAATAACTGAAATAAAGAAATAGTATTATTTATAAAGATAATGAATTAAGTCAAATAATTTATTCTATAAAATCATATAAAAACTTCATTATAAACATAAATTGTAAAATGTTAAGCACAATATATCAAAATGATAACCCCCCCCCCCCCAAAAAAAAAAAAAAAACACACAAAACAAAAAACAAATGTTCCATTATCTTCTTTACCACAAATAACACGCTCTGGATTTACAAATAGAACATGAATTTGACGCTGGCTTTTAAGCAACAAACAATACATGTAAAGTTATCGCTATAAAAGGAATGTTGATGATGATTAATTTTGACGTCTTCAACTTTATCCCCAAACCCTGTGTTGGTTATATCTTTAAGATTATCCTCTGTATTTAAAAGCAGAATTATTTCATCTGAATAGGAATAATGAAAGAAAAAAATGATAATTTGTCTATATTGTTTATTTTTTAACAAACAAAGGATCCTTAAATTATTGATAATCCCTGAAATCATATTAGGGAATATGTAGAATAGTTATTAAAATGTTCAGTGATTATGTGAAATCACTGGTCATTTTCAGGGAATATATGTAATTACTAATGATTTCAGTGATTCTACATATTCCCTGAAAAATCAGGGATTCTACATAATCCCTGATTATACAAATTCACTGTAACATATACACTTTCATGTGCATGTTGTGAACGAAATTAAATGAATTTTAAACATTCATTTACTGGGATCAGTGAAAGTTAAATGCTATTTGACAATGATGAAAAACGACTTTTTCGTCATTTCTTTACAAACGATTTCATTAGACGTGATGACATCAGTTGTTACACTTCCATTGCTTTCGTTGACAGTTTCGAGGCATTCCAATGAAGTACATTTTCCCTCAGTTTTACTTGTCTGTAGTGCCACGTAATCCTTCCTCTCGCAATTTCACCGCTACTTCGTGTTAGCCTTAATGTTTTCAAAGTTTGGCCTTCAGTTTTAAAAATACAAGATCCATATTCATTTGTGTCGTAGTAGTGGTAAAAAGTTTTTCGTCCTGCGCTACAGTTGTATCAGAAGTGTCTCATATTAGTGCCTGGAACACCCAACAAAATATTTCGAAAGGTATTTATGTCCTATTCTAGTTTATATACCCACACATTCTAGAATAACATTATAATTGAGTGTATTCCGTCTAGTGCCTCTTGTTCATTTCCATATATTCGCACATTTGCAAATGAGTAATATACTTTTTTACCAGATAAAAAATCAATTTGGAATATGTCAACTGTTGTTTTGCATTCCATATGTTCTGGAAATTTGAACAATAGTAAGTTGGAAACCAATAGTTTTACTTTCTTTAAAGGCTTGTTTGTTTTAAATTCGAAGATGTTTGGGTCAAGGAAAAATCAAAAAATGGTTTGCATGGACTGCAGGGACACTTCCTGAATATTTTTATGACGTCAAGCATTTACCATGTTTACTGTTACAGTTAGAAATTAAAACTCATTTACATAGATATATTCTGATGGCATGTAAATGGTTTACAAATCCTAAATGATACTATGAATATAATTATTATCTTTTTTATCTGGACTACTACACTTTTGACGAGATTACCGTTATGTATTTTTTTTAGTTTTTAATGGTATCAGTACGGCAAGCAGTCGGAGTTTTGTTAAAGCTTATTGTTTTGTTTTTTTAAAATTGTTTAATATTTCACAGCGGTATAATACTGTTAAATTATCCACCCCCTATTCTATTGATTTTGTATTTACATTGTATAACATATCAAATGTATTCGTTCAGTGTCTGTTCACTTGTGTTAATATGTCTTTTGATTGAGCTAAGCCATCTCAATTGATATTTTGATATTTTTATAATCTTGTGCGGTTACACTATTGTTTCAGATAGGGGTGAAGGTTTGTACCATTAAAACGTTTAAACCTTCTGTAATTGTATCGACCTATCCTAAGTCAGGAATCTGATGTTCAGTAGTTGTAGTTTGTTGATATGTTTTATAAGTGTTTCTCTTTTCTCGTTTTTATATAGCTAAGACCGTTGATTTTCCTGTTTAAAAGATTTTAAACTATTATTGTTTGGCTCCATTACAGCTTGCTTTTCGATGTGAAACAAAGATCCATTTTGAAGACCGTTATTTGACCTTTAATGGTTTCCTTTTATAAATTGTGACTTGAATGGAGAGTTGTCTCATTGGCACTCATACCACATCTTGTTTATCAATGTATCACATATTTTGGTTAAGGTTTGCATATAACCTTGGTACGTTACCTTATGAATAGAACATATGATGCATTAACGGCACATTTGTATGGAAGGCACATAAAACCGCCGATAAAGTTGTTTTAATTTAAATTTCAATATACACATTTTCTAAATTATCTGCATAACTGATAGGATGTTGATATATATATTTAACCGATATGAAATATTAATAGGGTAACCGACTTGTTTTGATGGTTCGACCGATCTGTAAAGGAGTTGTTTTGAAAGATGTTAAACCAAATGGCGTTTTACGGCTTACAGAGTGATAATGATACGCTTATTTTGACTTTTTGTATCTGAAGCAATCTTTTGGATTGTGTATATGTAAATGTAACATCGTTGACATATCATTACTATGGAAAATAATGTGTCAACAACATATCAGTATTTAAGAAAAGTATATGCATTGGTTATTGGCGATTTAATGAATGTGTGACATTTACCTTACATTTACATTAATTGTGTTTTAATAAGTTACTGTGGGCGCGTATTTAACAGTCCTGCCGTGTAGCTTAAACATATTTTATTGTTCAAAATGACAAATGGATCAGACACAAGTTTTACAACTTAGTAACGTATTCTCCATGTTGCATGCTAATCCAAGACTTGAAGTTTTTAGAATATTTCGTATACTATTCAAGTGGAACAAAAATATTCTCCATTTCTTCTATGAATTTTTAGCAATCAAAAGACTTAAAAGCTATAACAATGTACATTTTCATTAATTCATAATTAAATAGCCAGAGAATGAACTGTAGATTTGCTGATTACTGTGAACTGTGTAACTACCACGTGACCTTATCGATACTTTGTCTCCTTCTTTCATTTCCAATATTATATTGGTTGTACCCATTTCATAAGTTTGACTTGAGGGATTTAACCAAATACTTGACACATGCACGTCATTAAGGTAAAGACTAACCCACAGTTTGTGTCCTTTTGAGTTCATGACAGTTGCCGAAAAATGATACACTCCTTTACTAGGAGCAGTGAAAATACCTGTCGTTGGGTCGTAGTCGTTTTTAAAGTTAACGACAACTCTATCAAACTTG
The DNA here is from genome assembly GCF_965363235.1 of Mytilus galloprovincialis. Taxonomy (NCBI): domain Eukaryota; kingdom Metazoa; phylum Mollusca; class Bivalvia; order Mytilida; family Mytilidae; genus Mytilus; species Mytilus galloprovincialis. Next base: position 44,485,879 of record NC_134842.1, on the reverse strand, counting down.
ATAGCAACATTTGCTAAAACGCTTTGATCATGTGTTAGAACAGATGAAAATGCTGGTGTTGTCTCTCTGTTAAAACACTGAAAATCTGAAATTAGAAATAAATAATTGATAATATGAATTAAACTAGTCTTATGGTAATCATATTTAACACATAAAATATAGTTTTTTGTAAAACGGCAAAATAATATTGAATATGAAGCATAAATAATGTCAAGGCAAGATAGAAGATTACGTGATAGGCAATATGGTTTCAGTTAATATCATACATTTATAACCCTTGCCTGAGCGAGATTTGACAATTTGGTCACCAAAGTAAATATTTTTTTCCCGAGGGCTTGGTTTTAGGGAAATGAATGTTTTAATCCACTCCTTTTACTTTTTTTATTTTCTGAATGTGATAAATAATTATAAATCTATATACAATATTTGTCATCCGCTTGATATTTAGTACCGATTAAAACGTTATCATGTATTCTACTATGTTAAGTTGTTTTATGGATTGTTTATATGTCTGAAAACTTTTGTAGTCAGTAATGACTAAACGATCGCTCCCAACGTTATCGAGGTTTTGTCCAATGTCACATTGAGTCGTCTAAACCGATCAATTGTTGATTTTATTATTTTTATTTACATACAGTGGAATAAAACTTATAAGTTCTTGGTATTTGTACCTTTGTAAAATGAAGGTGGTGTTTTTGTTGGTACAATCACTTATGTTGCACATGTATGCCATATGTGTAGTATTTTGTGGATTAAAAGATCAATCAATATCATTATGTTAGTTTTAGTATTTAGTATACAAAAGTAGGTTTCTTTTTTGATGCATACTGTCAACCACAGGCTTATTTCTATATGCGTTCTACACTTTATTCAAAGTAAAAAAAAATGAAGTAAAGTTTTATGATATCATGGCAGAATTATAACATGCATAATATCAGACAGTATATAAGTACATTCATGGTTTTCAATCCATTTTCTTATGTTTTTTATTATTGTATTGAGGGTTACACATTTGTATACAAAAAGAGAATCCAACGTCTTTACTCAAGCATCATTATAGACATAGTATTGAAAATCAAAACTGTATAATAAATCTACCAAATGACATCATCAGATGATCACTAGACCTAAGAGTATGATACATGATGAGAAAAGCAGAAGGTACCATTCAAACGATACAGGTCGAAAATAAAACCACAACGTAATGACAAAAATAAAGTTTGAGAACAAAATACGAAGTAAACAAAACACAACCAAAGGTATACAGAACATAACAAATGACACTAAAGAATAAACACAACACGGCTGCCATTAAAGATAAATTTCTCAGGTGTTACGAAATTTGGCACTGGTCGTGATTAGTTTAATTCGCAAGGTCAAAGTATGGAAAAAGAGACGTGATCGTAACAATGAATCAAAACAGAAGAGAGCATATTGACATGAGATTTCAATCATAGAAAATTTTATATAAGTCTATCGACGGATAATATAAAGCTTTCCTAAACTCAATGAACAATGTCGGAAATATGTATATGTATATCTGAAATTCTTCAAATTCAAAACACACAAAAAAAGTCAAAAACACACTCACACAAGTGTTTACTGAATAAATTGAATGTTTATTCTGTGGACATTGTTTTAACATACGTATGAAAAAGGTACGGTACAAGAGACCAAATGACACAAATCACTATACGAACTTCAACAATCAGCAAAGCTCATATTTGTTTTTCGTTTATTGTTTTGTATATTAATAAGCCGTCTTTTTTTTTTACTCTTTTGAATTGTTTACATTTGCCATGCACTTTGGGGATTTTGTATAGCTGATCATGCAGTATGAAAAACTACTGAATAAAAGGCTAGAGCTCCTGACTTTGAACAGGCACATCCATACCGAATGTGGTGGGTAAAACAACAATTAAATTTTACTAATTGTCATTCAGTTAATTTGTGAAAAAAAATCTTAAATTACATCAAGGAGACAGTAACCGAACAACAAGGAATATGTATTTTCATAATAAAACAGAATTTTCCTCAAAGAACAAACCCGGACATAAGGGAACTAACTCTAAGTAGTAATGGGAGAAAATTTATCAGAAAAAAAATGATTCTTTGTTAAATATAAAACTCGAGAACAAGACTACAAAAATGTCAACAGCGACAACTGGTGACAAAATATCAACTTGAAACGCTACTTTTGACAGTTATATCAATTTTCTTTGTTAAATTCGTTTAGTTGTAAGAAATTAAAAGAAGAAACTAGTACCACACAGATTAGTCCTTCGGTGTTATGGAAAAATATAGGACTAGAATAGAAAGTTACAACATGTATAAACAAGCAGGGTAAATTTTTTGATAACAAATGCAAGTATTTTTACCTTGAAATTTGTCAATTGTAGCATCAACATTCGACTGTATTAATCGTGTCACATTTTCGGTTATTTGATCAATAGTTCCCTCCATTTGATTGAAGATCGCTCCTTTGACAGCTTTTGTCACTTCTTGTTCAATATATTTTGACAAAACTTTATTAAGTTCGGCAACGTCTAAGTCAGCTTTTAATGTAGCTTTCATATTATCCAGTAGCGGAAGAGATACAACTTCGGAACATTGCTGTCCGATGCAGTCCTCAATATTGACACCTATGGTAAATAGAAAACAACAAAACTGGATAGCTATTGAAAGAAACATCTTAATACCCACTATCCTAAGTATGCATGGAAACTGAAAAAGTACTTCACTGATATTTTCGACGTGTGTTGTCTGTCCTATTGTAAACGCAGAATAAGTGGTTTATACAAGATGTAAAACATTATATCACTTCTGTTTTGTTGGTAGTTATAAAAACAAAATCCGATAAGAACATGTTATGTTATAACATACATAATGTGTCTAGAATTAATCATGTTTATATTACGCTGTTGATCATGTTGATTATATAATTGAATGGGTGTATTTTGACTTTTAAAATTTGATATGTATTTGAATAGTATGTTTATAACGCAGCCAAATTACAAATAACATTATTTCCCTGATTTACTGTCTTATTTGTGTGTTTAAGAAAGAAACTTTTTTTTATAAATAAGCAAATTAATGGTTAAGTTATCGCGAGCAAATATTACAACGCATATGCTTTTTTTTTTTTTTTTTTTTTTTTGTACATATAAAATATGTGTATATTTGCGTCCATACGTTTCTCGTTTTGAAATATCAAAATAAAAAATCCTGTCATTTCTAATTTATTCAAAAGTGCACCAGACAATGAAATGATAACGATTTTCATTACATAATTATCGAAAATACAAAGTGTGAACATAGTTCGTTTTAGGTACGTGTTTATTTGCGTTCATTTGTATGTCTTAAATTCTAACACTTCAAGTACGTACTGATACAAATTCAGAGTCAGTATTGGCATTCTTTACATGTAGGTATCACCATATTTACAAACTGGCATTGAGCTTTGCAAATGAATTATTTATATTCTTTGTATTACAATTGTAGTTCCTTCTCTACGTGCTTCTATGGTTCTGACAAATTTCCATTTGAAACCACAGATATCATGCTACTGATACTAAAGAAACACTTATAAATTTGATTTGATTTTTATACGCCCGTGAAAGTTTTGATGGGACTTATTATGATATACAAATATCTGTCTGTCCGTCGTACCGTCTGTCCGGCGTCAACATGTCAAACCATAAGTTGAGAACGACTTATCCAAATTTCATGAAACTTAATATAGTTGTTTCTTTTGATGGTTAAACGATCTGCATACATTTTGGTGAAAATAAGATTAAAACTTTTGAGTTACGATACTTTCGAACTAAAACAGGGGGGGGGTTGTTTTTTTCACATGTCGTGCCGTACCTAAACATCGATTTATGATTATTGCTAAAAATTTTACCCACTTCTGAAATAATTTAATTTAAATATCTGTATACTTTTCGGCGGTGATTAAAAATTTCATTTAAGAGTTCTTGAGTTGTTTTTTTTTTTTTTTTTTGTATAAAAAAGGGATGTTGCGCGGTATCTCAAAAACGATTTATGACTATTGGATAAAACTTCAAATACAAGACGACTAGCGTATCATGAGCTCGTGGCGCAGCTGTTTATTTAAATATGTTATAATACATCTTGAATTTTGTTTTTATATATTATCATTGGTCATACTCGAAATCTAATGATATCAAACTATACATTTATTCCTTTAAAAAAATATGTAAATAATATTACATTTTGTATTTATTATGCATAAGATATGCATTTAATTGCATATGAAATGCATCCTTTCATACAATGTTAAAGCGACAGAACATGTTTACGTTTCTAAATGAGCGGCGTTCCTTTTTCCCACGAATAAACAAAGAAAAAAAGAAACATTGTTTTTGGCATCTGTAGAAATGTTTAGATGATATGATGCGTAGCTTAATTCATACGAGGTTGAATTGGTGTATCAGTCCACATGACAAAAGTAATTTTGTAGTTTTTGAAAATCCATTGCTTTCTGAATAGTGTATAGCCGTTCTCCCAAAGACATCAACTTCATCAACATTGACTGCTCTTTTAAGCAAATACAGAGCTAAAGAAAACACGTCATCTGCTTTACTTGCAGGATTTCTTTTGCATATAAACATCAACACTGTTGTTTTGAGATGGTTTTGATATTGACGTCCGACTGTTTATCTAAAAGAAGCATCGTTTTCACGGAATCTGCTTTCAAAATTGAATTGACAATTTCCAATCTTTTTGTAAATGGTTTTCACAGGAGAATCTTTCGTAGTTTTTACACATCATCGCAATTCCTGTAGAAAGATTCATTTTGAACACGGTATGATACGTCATACAACTAAAATTATTGTATTTTGTCTTCGTTTATTCAGCATGTTGTTTTATACTTTTAATTAATCGGTTCAAAATCCTGTATGTCCATTCTAGAAATCAGATAACAAATTTAAGATTAATTCTTTTTTTTTTTGTTATCTTAATTATAAACGTGTAAAGACGATTAATATTAAAACGTGGTAATGGGAATAAAAACGATCTTCTGCCAAAGATTCGGTTACTAGACTTATCACGAATATCTTGTCTCGTTTAGATTACATTATTAATCGATTGAATATCTAATGATTGCCGAAAATTGTCTTTGGTCTACCTTTTGGTAACAGTGCTCTTATATTTGTTAATTGGTTTTTTTTTCAACCTTGTTATTGTTTGTTTTTGTGTTGTGTATGGTTTGATAAGACAAGTCATTTTTCTAACTTATTTATAGAGTTTACTGTATGTTTTACTGTACATTATGTATAGTCACTGAAACGCCTAGCACATGATGATTACGAAACTGTAATATCTTTCAGATTGTGTGTAATACCAGCTAGTGCATTATTGATTTGTGGCCATTAATACAAAATATGTTATCTATGCCTTTTGGAGATACTACGAACTATATCTCACTTGGTATATATAAAGCACGCTAATCCAACACACATGTCGTTTTGATATCACCATAAACTGCCACACATGTGAAAATGATACAATGCATAAGAAAGAAACATGTGAGGTTTTTCAGTATGAAATGAATTTCATACACACGTACAAGTATAAATGACCAAAGTGGTAAACATTGATTGTGACAATTAGCACTGTATATGACATACTTTACACGACATATGCTCCTGAAAATAACATTCGTTAGCTTCTACGTTCGATACCAAAGGAATCGTAGATTGAACTTTGGAGGACTTAACAGGTCCCAGGTTAAGGGAGGTTTTGATCCCACTAACATGTTTAACCCCGTTACATTCTGTATGTATGAGCCTGTGCTAAGTAGGGAGCCCGTAATTCAGTGGTTTTCGTTTATTGCTGTGTTAGATATTTGTTTTTCATTGATTTGTTTGTACATGAATTTAGCCGTTTGTTTTCTCGATTGAAATGTTTTATATTTGTCATTTTGGTGCCATGTACAGCTGACTATGCGGAATGGACTTTGATCATTGTTGAGGGCCGTATGATTCATGTAGTTGCTAATGTCTATGTCATTTGGTCTCTTGTGTGAATAGTTTTTTCATTTGCAATTACAGCACATTTTTTATCATATTCACAGAAAAAATATATCACATGACAGCTCGCGATCTAGACAAAACCGTTAAAGTAATATTGATGGACACTTAACACAAACATTTTCTAATCATCGAAAGGAGTTGGCTATCGTTTTATCAGTTTAAGATGTTTAAGAAATATTATTCAAACAAAAACTAAACAGCACGATTACTATTTACAAACACATAATGGAATGTTTAACCACAAGAGTATGTTGAATATAAAGATAGACACAATATTGTTTAATTTATACGTCAAAGTTTTTGTTATGTGTTTAATTTTAAATAATGGATTCAATTGACTTGGACATGATTAAAGGTGCCATTTTAAAGTCAAAACTGGCTTCCTATTCCAGTCAGACCACCTGGTTCTGAAATAGCACACAGCTGTCTTTTATACCACCAGCCCAGAAGTTAGCACTTCTTTTTCAACATGAATTATCATTGATATGGTCAATTCAATTCAATTTTTTATTACTTTGAGCAAATGATGCTCATCAGTACAATTATAATATATATGCAAATACAATATATCATAAATAAATACATAAAACATACATAACTGATAAATGAATACATCCGAGAAGGATAATGATCTATATATAGTATTGGTAACTTATAACGTCTGTTCTACGTTTAAATGCATGGAAAATAAATTTACAAAGGTTACATAATTATGTCTTTTACATGTTTTGTGCTCAACAACTGTATAAGCTTAAATGACGATGGACGCCTATATGTTTGTAGGAAGTTTCCATGGGGGAGATAATAACTTTTCTTTCAAAAAGTCTTTATTCAAAAGAATAATATTTTAGGTTATCTCCCCTGAAAATTTATCAATAGCTTATTGTTATTTCACACATATTTTACTGAATATATGATGTTTTATTTAAAATGATATCTGATTCTTATAAATATAGAATACTTTTAGAAAGAAAAACTATATGAAAGCTTACTTTGGACAATTTAATAGCAATTCAAAATAAACAGTTCCCCTTCAGCATGGAAATGAATATAATATAACTATACAAACTGATAAACTAATTTTTGTCACAACATCATTAAAGTGGAGTTAAAGTCTTATAGGATTGTAAGTATATTTTATTTTATCACCTTGCACTTTCACATTTTGACTGAACAATTTGTTCAATTTTCTGACCAGTTGAACAATTTGGTTTAATAAAACAAATTGCAATTTGGTCAAAATTTTGAATGAGTTGCAATTGGTGGAGAGCAACACTAACAGTCAACTCACTGTAACTGTTTTTAAAAATTGTCATTTTGTTAAATATTAGATATATTCTATGTCGGTCAGGAATGGCTGTAATTGACAAAACATTTCAAAATTTTGGGTCCTCAATGTATTTTTACTTAGAAATTTATTGGGATTTGAATTGTTCGTACCGGATAAACGTACAGTAAGTAATAAGGTTAAGCAAATTAAAACAAGCGTTAATTTTTTAATTATAGTTTTTTTTATATACGTTCTTATATTGTATCATCATGATCATTTCAAACATTAGAAATATAAGGCAATAGTTTTTTTCCATTTGCTTCTCACACATTTTTTGTTGATACCTTTAGAATCTATTAAATATGTGGTTTGTACATCCCTGGGCAGAAAATTCACAATTTGCATTATATGATCTTTTAAGATTCATTTAACTTTTCGAATGTTTATAAATCCCTTTGTATTCATTAAGATTATTTGATTTCGGATGTTTTAAGAAGTACTTGTATAATCCAAATATGCACAAAGAAATTAAAAGAATAAAAGTCTTATAGGAGGGAGTACTTCACTTCTGAAAAATTTCAACACGAGATTTCTTGTGTAGCTACTACTACTACTACTACTACTACTTCTTCTACTACTACTACTACTACTACTACTACTACTACTACTACTACTACTACTACTACTACTACTACTACTACTACTACTACTACTACTACTCTACTACTATCCTACTGCTTCAACTACTATTAGTTAAAAAAAAAACGAATTGCAAATAATAATTAGCTAACGAACAATGGCCAACAAACAAAAGAATCTAAAAATTATATAGGGACTATATTTCAATAGGGTACATTGTATTGGGTGTGAAGGGATGGAAATTGAAAAACATTAGTTCGTAAGAATGACACCAAACTTTCTTTTTGCCTCGTATTTTAATTTTTTGATGTTCTATCTTGGGACATACTAGTGAAAAATATAGAGATGCAATGTACAGTTATTTCCATTTTCATAGTAATCACTAATTTGTTGTAACAGTTTATGTTCACATCATTTGTAAATGACTTATTGTGGTTTTCGTGACTCGTAAATTTAATATTATTGTACGCTAACTCTGTCCATAAACTCTCAACAACACGGATGAATATACAAGTTAAGTTAGAAGTGGTGATCTACAAATCGGAAAATATATTGAGTAAATTTTATATTTTGCTTTCACTGTTAGTAGAAATATGATCCTGATTATAAAACAATAATATCAAAGTGAAATTTCATAACGTCAGCACTGGACAGACGTGTCAGATAAACCCACATTTATCAACTGATGATAGTTATAAGTATTAAGGTGGTATGGGTGTCTTTCGCCATCTGGGATTGTAAAATTCAGAGAACCTAAGGTCCAGATTTTCAATCAAGTTTTGTTGAAAAAATGCAGATAACTAATGTTAATTTACATTTGAAAGAACAAATTTATAAGATTAGATATTAATATTTGTACAATTGTTAATTTATTTCGGTTGATTTTTCATGTGTTCAGATTGATATTTAAAAGGGAGGTACCTCTGACACACCCTCTGGCTGTTTGCCTTCCATCCAGTAATAGCAAACAAGAAGTGTGTTATAGAAAACAGAATGAGAATAATAACTTTTTTCAGCCAGTGTAACGAGTTATGGCGTTGCAACTGTGCGTTTCTCTGTTTGCATTACATTGTAAATATGTTTAGTGTTTCTCGGAATTTCTAAAGGGCTTCTTTACAAAAAGTATCAAACCACAAGCATCTTCACAAATCTCGTCCAAAGTTTCTTTTCCGCGTTTCCCAGCGTCAACTGTTCGCTTGTTTCACTACTCGGTTACTTGGACGTACGTACCATACACATTTGTGGAAGCAGGAACATCTCCTTCGACCACATACTGCTAAATTGCATATCCAGTTTGTTTTCTAGCACTGTCATGAAGTTCATAGAATTGTCTCCTAAAACCTTTAGTAATCTTCGAAGTCTAGTATACTCCCGTCGGTATACGGAATTTTTCAATACTGATGTTTCTTTCTTCAATACAGTCAGATATGTCTGTATTAGACATTTGTACAGAGATTTAATTACGTTGAACTATATTGTTTTTCATTGTCCCTGTCATATGAATTAGAACGTCGTTTTGATCTTTCAGCGCTAAAGTATCAATGACAAAAGTTAATGTATCAACGGAGTCAACTGGTACTTTATGTCTTATCTGATTTTTGTTATTTGTTATTATGCTATACGATAACACCCCTGTTCCGAGTCTGTATCATGTTGTTTAGCGCTTGTCGTTTGTTTCGTATGAAACATTTGTTTTTAATTTATTATTTTCTTGCATAAGTCAGGCAGTTTATGATTTCGTTTGATTAACTATACATTCATACCATTTAAAGGTTTTGCATGTTGTTAAATACCGAACGGTAACCTATATATGCCATTGTTACTCTAATGGAGGGTGATATTATTGCCAAACATATCACATTATCTTTTTTAAATTCTGTTATATGTTTATATGTATTGCAAACTTTTCTTCAAGATGAGCCTAATTTATTGATTTTATTACATGTGTATCTACTAAATACCCATTTGTTTTTAATCCAGTTTAGTTCAGCAAATGGAGATTATGGCCTTAGATGCATTATCATGGTGCAATAAACAATCTCTAAAGGGTTCGCAAATCATACGTGTGTAGGAGTTAAATTTGGATCTTTGTTCTCACAGAATTTAAATACATTTTTTTTTATTTGCTCGAGGAAAAACCTACGTGTTGTTTTAAAATTCTTTAAAGAGATTGTTGTCCTCTCTATAGTCGGGTTGTTTTCTCTTTGAAATTCCCTATTTCCATTCTCAATTTCATGCTATAGTTTTCTTTTTGAAAAGAGTTAAAAAAAACAGGGAAAGAGCCAAATGTTTCAAATTTTGTTTCGATTCAAGTCCAAGCATCAATGTGTTTTATTTTTTTTCTAATTCTTACAAATTTTCCTGCATTTTCACATACGCGACCTAATCTAGAGTTTCTGTTAGAGCTTTCAAATTTGACAAAGCTTATTCCACACCATAGAAAGAAGGGCTCAAAAGGGCTAATTTCTCAGAACGAAAGAGTTTGGCGAGGCTAAATATATACGTTAACAGATTTGGACCGCGGTATTCTGTCGTGAACCGCAATTTAAAGTTGGGGTAGTACGGCAAAGAAGGATATTCGTATAGGTTTTGCATTCAAGTTTAAAAAAACACATGGTTATTCCTATATTTTATTATAGGCTTTACTGCAAGACAACAAGTAAGATAAAACTGTTAACATGATTAATTTCCAAGACCAGCAGTAATTTGTTCGACATAACGATTCAAGTCTTCCTCAGTGAATATAGGAAAACATCACATAAAAATTAAATTAAAATTAAAAAATAAATTGTAAGATTATTAATGATAAATAACAAAGAATAATTGAATGAGGCATTTTATTATTTTTCTATCCAAAAGTAAAGTCTATCAACCAGTGTGCACCAAAAGCAGTACTGTCATAATGATTTTGAAGAGACGTCATACGTATCGTGGACGTTAGAATTTGATGACTACTGATCAACAAAATAAAATTACACATCGTACGATACGATGGTTGCCTTCTAATTTAACATGAATCGTTCATTCTAAATAAAAAAGATCCAATAGAACGAATGAGAAGCATGTGACTAATATCCAATTAATATAATATGATATCTGGCAAATATGCAGATTAATAAGGTGTCTGAAATTAAAAGCTGCCAAGTAACAAGAAACGTAGCCTGAATGTGTGATATCGATTCAATATTCACATAGCTTTCCTGACAACAAACACGTTTAATACTCGGGAATCAAAGAATATAGGAAAATAAGAAAACTAAAAAAAAAAAAAAAAAAAAAAAGCCAGGAAGAACACTGACGAGAAACACCTTTAATGTAACCTATAGTGCCGAATAAAAAGGTACAGCACCAGGGAACTGAAAGTTAACACTTCATCATTAAACATAAAACCTGACTAGGTAAATATAAAGGTTTCAAAATACGAATTTGATTAGAAAGTCATCTCAAAGTATGTTTCAGTTCCGTGAATTTGACATGTTTTTTTCGCACGGTAACAACAGTCAGCATTTTTTGCTAGTCATGATACCACTTTTTGAAATGCTAGATGAGCAAAATAAAGTTAATTTTTTTTAAGAATCAACTAACTTGTTTGCTGTTAGCATTTGTTATACCCAGTTATCTCCAAATGAATCATCTATCTTCAAATCTGTTTTTAAACAATGACATTTGACTAATTAAAATACCGTTTGAAACCCCGTTGATTAACGACTAGCATTATAAAATTACCAACAGCAATATCATATACGTTACAGAGGTGAAGACGCACATTAAAAGATATTATAGCTGGCTGATATGTTGAAATCCAGTAATGTCACTTTATAAGATGTACATATTTTCAAGTTGATGCTATAACTATCTTTTAAAGTAGAATAGAACGATTATTGTCAATCTTTTTTTTATTCCACTGCTGAATGATTATTCGTGAGAAATCTGAAATATTAAAAAACAATACAGAATAAACAATACCGTTATTCGGATGTACGATGAAGCATAATTAGAGCGTCTTCATACATCGTTTTGTACTTCTATTTGAAAAAAAACGAAAACAACACATTCTTGCGTCCGAAGTTTTATTTGAATTTAAAAATATAACGTTTAGGCACTTTCTAATTTTAATGCTGTTGAAATGTGTTTAAGAAATAACCTTCCAACGTAATTATTTATTTAACGACACTGCAAAGTTTTTAGCAGACAAAATGCGCTACTTACTACAAAATGATAAGCTTGGTATCTGCGGTGAATTTTCTTTATGAATATTCCAAATAATTTTTTTTCAAAATAGTATTTTTCAATTCAATCCATGCACAAAACGAATGCAACAAGATAATAGAATGAAAACCACAAAAAAACACAAAATAAAACAGGACACACATAACAGTAGACTATCTAAACAATGGCAAAAAATAACGTTATTTTTCCATGAATTGATATACTAGTGAGGCTATGTTTTTCTACAGACTTTTCGTTTCGACTTTCACAGATTTATTGTACCATACGATCTGAATTATTTAGTGGTTGTTTCAAGACCACTTGCTTTTGAGAATGATATTGGGATACGTTTTATTCTTTTTAATGCTTTGCAAATTTAATTTTACAAATAGTGTATTGTTCTTGGTGTTATTGTGGTGTCCAACGAACATGCTTACCATTCTTGTCAAAAGAACGTGCCATTTAAACTACATTTAGTTCAATCTTATGTATAAAGTTTCTGTCATTGGTAAAGTGTTTGAATTAGAAACTAATCACATGTATCTCTTCGTGGTTTGTATCATATCATGTATGTAGCAGTTTCTAAACATATCAATTTGACAGGTGTTTTGGATTAATGTGCAGTGACGAGATGCATATCGGGGTACATCAAATTTTGAACTGACAAGACTGTTTTGTTGGCGACAAAGGGATAAGACGTTAGCTGATATAACTGCCAATATATAAATGTTACAATGTCGACATCATAATGTGCTTTAAGTTTGTCCGTGACTATTGTAATATATAGATTTAGATTGCACATTGTAAACAACCAATACAAAAATTTAATTTAAATAGAGAAAAATAAGTTACATAAAAAAAACAGTAAAACAAAAAAAAAACTAAAATAAAATTCAAAAAGGGGAAAAACAGAGATATCAAACGTTATACTTGATCATGTTTATGTCACAGCATTTCAGCAATGAACAAAATGCATACCGTATTGTTAGCCATAAAAGGCCCCGAAATGATAAAAGGTAAAGCATTTCATATTAAGAGAAAAGGATAAAAAACGGCCTGACTTATGTTAACCAATGAACGAAAAACAAATACAATAGAAACCGACTGACTACAACTACCCACAACTACTACATTACAGGCTCCGGTCTTGAAACAGACATTTTAAAAGGTCAATGTAATCGGGTCAAACGTGACAGCTGGCGCGCAACCTTCTCATTACCTTGCATAGTAGTGTTACGGCTCAATATAACAATAAATATAATACAAATCAGATAAGAAATGCTTCATTGAACGGAATACTACTCAATACAAAACCATAACGAATAAAAACACTAGAGACATACATTACTGACGAAAGAAATATAACCAGGAAGATTTGGACAATTAGGACTTAGATATAAATCAAGTTCAGACAATATATTTTAAGTGCTATAGTGACAATTTATTAATCCTTTTATCAAACCTTTTACATTTCTTTGTGTCTAATTAATTCTATTGTTAAATATAGTAGTGGAGAATATAACCGGAAGAAAAGTGACTTCAGGAACTTTTACAATAATTCGAAAAGTGCTTTAGATGAACTCTCGTTTTAGATTGGATATTTATATGAACTCTCGTTTAAGATTGAATATTTCTATGAACTCTCGTTTTAGTTTTAAATTGAATATTTCTTATTTTAGTTTTAGCAGAATATTTCTTGTTTTATTCTTAAATATAATGTTTCTTATTTCAAGTATCCAAAGAGATTATAGATTTACTATTTTACAACATAATCCGATGGATGTCAAAAGTGCGAGATAATACATGTATCTAGCACTTGAACTACAAAAGCAATTATCGCTATTTTACTAAGTTCAGCCGGAGGACAATAATCCTATTATTATTACATAACATTGGACAATTATATTTATATTTTATGAGAACCTTTTATAATGTTTTAATACCCTTATCTTTGACTTAATTTATGTTTTGTAAACTGTTGCTTGGGCAGTCTTCCCCTAGCTTTCGAACTGTAAACTTGTATGAATAAATTTGTATATATTTTTATACGGTCTTGCGTTTAAAGCAGCCGTAGTGTCGATTATAGACCTAAAAACTTTAATGTAACCCGTGTCGAACTTCACGTACTGATGCCGGAATTTCACGGGGTTATAATTGGGAAGGACTCCTCGATTACCGTAACCTTTGCAGCCAAGCGAGTGTTTTATTTATGAACTAGTCCCAGTATACGAAAATTTGAAAATGGAATTACCGAAATTGGAAAAATTTAACGCGTTCGAAACAGAAAATGCAGATGTATGGATACAGCGTTACGAACTTATGTGCGAATTTTCAAAATGGGATGATGTGCAAGCCACAAGAGCGTTTACATGTTTTATCGACGATTACGTTTTAGCATGGTACATGTTATTAGACAATGAAGACAGAAACAACAAGCAGACATTGTTCAGAAAATTCACGGAGCGCTTTGGGAGAAAGAGTATAGAAAAAGTGGGATTGTGGAAAGATGCGGCCGATTTAAAACAAAAAGACGACGAAACCGTTTCACAGTTCATATCCAGGATCGAAAGACTGTGTTTTTTAGCAGGTCAAACGCTAATGATGGAACAATTTATTCTTCGTGGACTTAGACCAGAGTTTGTTGTTCCGTTTGTCACCGCAACCGGTCTTAAACAAAACTTTTCCGTAAGTGAGGCCATAGATGCTGCTTTGCTAGCAGACATCACCATGCAGCTAGTATCGAAACCAGAACCAGTCACCAGTGCTATAGAGGACACTCCTACACCACAGATCCAACCCAGAAGTGATGGTAAGTGTGATACATACTGTCATAGTTACGAACATTTTGAAAATGCACAATTTTACGTCCCCCCTGTCAATGTACTTAATCATGTTTATAGACAACAGAAACGCCCCCCAAATAAAAGGCTTCAGAGAAACAAATTCAATTGTTATCCAAGTCGTGCTAAGTCCAACCTATCCCATAATTCAATCAACGACAGGTTTATGAATTCTAGAAATAACCCCCCTAATCAGAATATTGTTAATCTGTTTGCAAATACAGGCTGTTCAAGAGCCGATTGTAAAATAAATGTTAGAATAGGTTCCTCAGTTATTCATACTCTTGTAGATACCGGTGCAGCAGTATCGGTCATAAATACAAATACTTATAAGTCATTACAAGTAGACAAACCTTACCCTGTAGATAAATCAGATTTGTTAGGTGTTCGTGGTGTAAATGACAATTTTATCAGAGTGCTAGGCAAAGTCACACTGCCCGTTGAAATAGGAAAGCTAACTTTATTTCACGATTTTTATATTTTGGATGATGTCAATATGCCACTTATTTTAGGCCGAGACTTCATGCATGATCAAAAAGCTGAGATAAGTTTCCCCAAACAAGTTTTGTCATTACAAAACGGAATGACAGAAGTTTCTTTAAGTCAGGGCCAAGATCGGGATCACACACACAATTTTGTTCGTGTGCTATCTGATGTTATCTTTCAACCAAGACAAAGAGTTATTTTTCCTGTAGAAATAGAAAATTTTAGCGAAAACACATCAGGAGTGATTGAACCAAATTTTTCACTTGCTGGCAAACATAATATTATGGGAGCACGGTGCTTAATACAAACACATAACAACACTTCTGTTTTTGAAATTTTAAATCCTACAAATGCTGTAATAACACTGAAACAAAATACTATAGTTGGAAATTTTATTAAAATTCAAGATGATAAAATTTTTGGAGAATTAAAAGAAAATTTTGAGTTTATAGATAGTATCAGAACTGGCGAAGCTTCAAATTCAAATAATAACTATATCAAAATTGCTACCGAGATGGGTATTGATCTTTCAAAATCCGATTTAAGTGAAACACAAAAATATCAGTTATTGACTCTGTTAGGGCAATATAGGCAAGCTTTTGCTAAAGACATAACCGAATTGGGCTGTACCAAAATAGGCAAACACATCATTGACACAGGCGATGCAAATCCAGTCAGACAATTTCCGTACAGGACTACCCCTAAAACAAAGGAAGAAATAAATTCACATTTGGACGAAATGGAGGAACAAGGTATCATACGAAAAAGCATGTCACCATGGAGCAGTCCCATCTTACTTGTAGCAAAACCCAATGGCGAGAAGAGAGTATGCGTGGACTATCGAAAACTAGACCGTCTTACGAAAATATATACACAATCGCTGCCAAATCTTTCAGATGTCCTAGATACACTTGGGGAAAAACAGGCTCAGACATATAGCGTCTGTGATATGAGACAAGGCTTCTGGCAGCTGGAACTTGATGAACAATCCAAAGAAAAGACCGCTTTTATGACGCATCGAGGTCAGTACGAATTCAACCGACTTCCATATGGCCTCGCCAATTCTCCTGCAACCTTCAACATGATCATGAATGAAGTTATCCGAGATCTCAATTGGAAAAGCGCATTAGTTTATGTAGACGACATTCTTATCTACAGCAAGAACTTTGAAGAACACCTTTGTCATTTAGCAGCCCTATTTGATAAACTAATTGAGGCCAACCTTAAATTGAAGCCGTCAAAATGTCAGTTCGCTTGCAAAGAAGTTCAATATTTAGGCCACATTATCACCAAAGATGGCATAGCAGTGGATCCAGAGAAAACGGCATCTGTACATTCCTTTGCAGCGCCGAAAAATGTCAAAGAAGTACGTATGTTTCTTGGACTATGTAATTACTACAGAAAGTTCATTCACAACTACTCCAAGATTACTTCTCCGCTCAATCAACTGCTACACAAAGATCAACAATTCCATTGGACAGACGAATGTCAACGATCGCTCGAAACGCTCAAGACAAAACTTACTTCAGCTCCTATTCTAGTATTTCCGGACTTCAATAAAGAGTTTATTTTACATACTGACGCAAGTGGTACTGCAATAGGATATGTTCTAGGTCAACATGACAAAGACAAGAAACTCCGAGTTATTGCGTATGGCGGACGTATGCTACGAAAACCAGAACAAAGATGGGACGTTAAAGACAGAGAATGCCTTGCACTTGTTGTAGCTATCAAACAGTTCCACGTTTATTTGGCCAATAACAAATTTCACGTGTATACAGATCATATAGCGTTACAATACCTTCATCGTATCAAAGAGAGTACCGGACGTTTAGCAAGATGGTCCATGTATCTTCAGACATACAATTTTGAAGTTCACTATCAACCAGGAAAAGATAACGTTTGCGCTGACTTCCTCTCCAGAATTCAGCATCCCGAGAACCAGCGTCAGCGTCGACTCAGTATAGACGAGATCGAGGCTACATATACAGCAACCGATCAATCCAGAAAAGAAACCAATCAACACAGTTCAGTCATCCAGCCAGTCCAGTCAAAGCAATTAGACGAATCAAAACATGAATCAGTATCAGCAATTAAGGCACTTACTGAAGCAGATAATCAATATCGTAGTGCAGATCCATTACTCATGATGATCGAAACCACAAACCTTACCCAGGGTAGAATCCAAGCAGCTCAAAATGAAGACGAAGAAGCAGGACAAATGCTACAATACATTGAACAAAACAAGTTACCCCAAGACAAAAAGAAAGCTGACGTAATAGTCCGAGAGTCAAATCACTACGTTGTTTCTAATGGTATACTGTTTCACCATTACTATCCTAGAGGGAAAGGACACTTATCAGATAGGGTCATCAAACAATTAGTTATACCAAAGGCATTACAAAACGACGTACTTTTATCGTACCATGATGCAATTATTGCAGCGCACCCCGGTATTGACAGAACTTACAACAACATCCGAATGAAGTATTACTGGAAGAGAATGTACTCAGACATTGAAGATTATGTGAAAACCTGTATTGAATGTCAACAAGGCAAGACTAATCCGCACTCTAAGAGAGCACCCTTACAGCCGCTTCCGGCAACTGGAGTATTTGAAAGAATACACATGGACATTCTTTGCAATTTACCAAAGTCAGCAGGTGGATTCAACCAAATCTTACTAGTTGTATGTCCGTTCTCTAAATGGTGTGAAGCCTTTCCACTTAAAACAGGAGGAGCCGTAGAAACTGCAAGAATCTTATACAACGAAATTATATGTCGATATGGTCCTTGTAGACAAATTCTTACAGATTTGGGGAAAAACTTCACTTCGAACCTCGTGAAAGAAATCTGCAAAATTTTCCAGATCACCAAGCTAAATACGTCATCCTATCACCCAGAATGCAATGCAGCAACCGAACGACAGAATCGTACATTAGCAACATCTCTGCGTATGTATTGCCATGACAACCAGTCAACATGGCCCGACTACTTACAAGGCGTCATGATGGCTTTCCGAAACACAATACAAACCGAGTCAACACAATATAGTCCATATTATTTGGTTTTTGGAAGGGAACCTCGAAATCCTATCGACATCGCACTAATCCCAGAATCTACAAAAGGATTGAGCAAAGATGCAGAGTCAGCCCTAAAATTGATTGTCGATAATTTAACTCTTGCCAGAAAAATTGCGAAGACGAATATTGAAGCTGCACAACAAAAGTACAAAACTCAACACGACAAAAACGTAGAGGAACCCACGTTTTTCATATTAGACAAAGTATGGCTTTACTGTACCCGGACTCCAGTTGGTTTGTCTCCCAAACTCCAACGAAAATGGACTGGACCATATTACATTACGGAACACATAGGCGAATATACTTACCGTTTGTGCAAAGCTTCTGACGATAAAATATTGAAGGCTCCAGTGCACGCAAATCGATTGAAGAAATTTCTCGACCCCAAGAATCGCCCCACAAACCCACCCGATGAAGTAGACGAGGATCACGACCTAAATCCAGAGGAACTCATGGACATGCCTGAAATCCTTGACAGAGTCAATGACACAATCATTAACCACACACAAAATCAAATAGGGGAAAATAATCAAAATAATCCAACACAATTACACAAAGATAAGCAACCGTCACAAAATCCAAACCCTCAACAAGACATGTATGATGTCGAAAGAATACTTAAGTGTAGAATACGAGGCAACATTAAGCAATACCTTATTAAATGGCGAGGTTATAGTACTTCACAAAATACATGGGAACCATCAAACAACATACCCAATGATTTAATACAACACTTTCATGCTCAGAGTCAAAGTAAAAATAAGCGAAAACGACACGGATAAGGTTAATAATACGCACGGTCAATTTTTGTTTTCAGTACACATGTTTTTCCCCCAAACTAGTATATATAAATACCTCCAGAAGCAGCAATATGGAAGGATCCTGGAATTACCAGCCTTGCAGAAATGGACACCCGTTTCCGATGAGAAAAACAGATACCTGTTTGGACTTTCTGTGCAAATATTGCGGTAAGACATTGAATGTTTTCACCTACCATCGGTGTTATGCAGTTAACGCTTATTGTTACAAGTGCAGACATCATGGACATTTTGCCCGTATGTGTAGTTTTCACGTGAAGTCATATGAAAACCCAAAACCGAAGAAGAAATCAAAGTCGAAATCCAAAATTCAGAGAGACAGTGACCGTATGAGAACGTTTATTGAGAAGAAGCAAATGTCTCAATTTCCGTTTCAAGGACTTGAGGACAAGGAAATCTCTTCATTTACGTGCTCCGTACAGGACGAATCCGTGAAACAACACCTAAACAAGTTGAAAGAGTCTAACCGAAACTTCATCAAAGAAATCAGTATACTCAAGTGTGAAAATTCAAAATTGGATACCGTAGTGAAAGATAATGTGATATTAAGGAACAATTTGGACAAAGTAAATTTGGAACGTTTAGAACATGGCCGGATAATTCAAAAGATCGAACATGAGTTAGCCGAACATGCAAGTAGAACTGAAAATTTTGAGAAGGAAATAGTGCGTTTGAAAGAGGAAAACCTAAATCTAATCAACGCCAGACAACGCTTAACAATGGAATTTAAAAATACTGACATGCACTACAATCGCATCTTAAATGATATGGAAGGCGAAATTCAGAGACTGAGGGAAGAGAACGTAAACAGTAGACACGAGACTCAACATCTAGATATAAAACATTCAAACCGAGGTGTGCGTTCGACCCTTGCAATTTGCTCGCGTGGCAATTCGCAGCAACATCATCGGCGTGGAGGAGGATACCCACGACGATAACAAAATTCATTCGGCCAACTCGGAGACCGAGTTTAGGTGGAGTAGTGGCGAATATAACCAGGAAGATTTGGACAATTAGGACTTAGATATAAATCAAGTTCAGACAATATATTTTAAGTGCTATAGTGACAATTTATTAATCCTTTTATCAAACCTTTTACATTTCTTTGTGTCTAATTAATTCTATTGTTAAATATATGTTTGTCGTGATGGAAATCACTCTGACCAGTCCATGACAAGTTAATCCGTTGGACACTAATCCTTTTCTATAGTAACTGTTTTTTATATATGCTTTTGTATGTTATTTTGTAGTCAGTTTAGGTCTTAGGTCTGGTACTGTCCGGACCTTGCTAATAAAGTTTAAAGTATTGGTATTCCGTCTTTGCATCACTATAACACGGAAAACTCCCGGTTATAGAACACTCAAAACAAATGACAGGTGTTTAAAACCAACTGTATGTATTTCGTTTTACCTGATAAAGCTATACACGTCTATGAATTTAATGTGAAGAAAGGAAACAAACGTGACCTTGTAAAATATGTTAAGGATGAGAGCAAATGAATATGGTAGCAAATCACACGCGAGAACTTTAATCTACTAACCGGTTAAAATGCATAAAGTATTAGATTTTCAATCATATAAAAAAATGAGATTAACTTATACACGCCTGCTTAACCTAAACATTAGCAGGATATCTTTTTCATTTTCACTACCATATGTTCATCCAATTGCGACACTGAAAAACAGTAATTGATAAAATTAATTCAAACTAATTAAATTATTTATGATTTGATTTTTTTATCGAACTCGTATTTTGCAATGTTTACTTAATCGTTTTAATTTATGATTTCTTTTCTTTAGACAAACTAATTAGATACTATGAAGATGACTCTGATGTTGTTTTGCGTAAAAAAATAATTCAAATTCGCGAGACTAAAATAACCAAACATATTGTAATACGTCTTTAATATTTACATTGAAAATTATCATAGAAAAAGTACAATAACAAAACCTGTCCTTGACCTTTGACCGTGTTCTACATTTCTTATTTTAAACTTAAGAACCTTAAATAAAAAAACTCTAGTTTTATACAGTTTACGGTTTGTGAATTACAATAACAAAATAACACGACGTTTAATTGGTAAAGTTTGATGACTCATATAAAATGTCACTGTATCACTTCGATCAAAATAAGCATACGAGTCTTTTATAGACAAAACGCACATCTGGCGCAAATATGAAAGACAATAACAATCAAAACCAAGGAGTAAACAAGGACTCTAAAAACCAAAAAACATTTAAATCAACAGTTTTAAATAAGTAATAAGAAACAACACGAACTCCACTAAAAACCGGGAGTGAAATCAAGTGCTCCGGAAGGGTAAGCATTTCCTGCACCGTATACGGCATCCGTCGTGT
The DNA here is from genome assembly GCF_965363235.1 of Mytilus galloprovincialis. NCBI lineage: Eukaryota > Metazoa > Mollusca > Bivalvia > Mytilida > Mytilidae > Mytilus > Mytilus galloprovincialis. The sequence goes on along the minus strand of NC_134842.1, from coordinate 44,464,117 downwards.
TATTTCTTTGTTCAGTTCGGTAATGATGGAAGGTTATGATGATTGAGGAAGAATTACAGATATGATTTCTTACACACTTTTGTCATAATGGCCAACCAGCTCATGATGGCGACCATAAACATTCTTGAGTAATGACATTAATTTGATTGATTCATAGATCTGTCTTAGCAACTTGTGAAAAAGCAGTATTCCTCGTTCAACAAAATCAACGTACTAGAGTAACCTATCAATTGAGACACACATACTTCATGTGCTGGTGCCGCTGGGATTTTGCTATACAGAAATGGAATGGTGAATATAGGAAAATTAAAATCATCGCGTTTAGAATAAATTTTGGTATTTAACCTACCACCAGTCGTCATTTCGAGAAAAAGGTCTAAATATGAAGCAGAATAATACTTTTGAATTTTTCAGTATCTGATTAACAGCACTTCTTGAATAAGCAGTTCCGAAATATAACTCCGTATTAAACTGCAGTGAGTATGGCAGTAAGAACGTTAGAAAGGGGTTTAGTGGAACACTTGGAAGAACCTGTAATATACCTTCCCTCATAAGAGTCAGTTGCAATCCTGATATCTATGACAAGTTTATTTGCACAGAGTCAGTTTAAAATGCGCAATAAATGATAACGATTACACATGCAAAAAATTTAATCGAAATCTTGCGATAACGCTGTACACTACAAGAAAAATGTGTCGAAAAATAAAACAATAAAAACAATCAGAATAAAATCATCATGTCCTTCCACGGAAAATTTGAAAACCCTAAACAATCGGTATCATCCATGTTTAACATCATGTGTTTCGATATATACCTTTAATGTAGGACAATTTGTTCATGATATCTCATAATGGAAAAAAATCACATGCTTTTTTTGCTTTTGGATCATTTTCATTTTGAATGATAGCTTATAAATATGTGCTTTAAATTATAGTACGTAATCCTTTACTCAAAATAAGTTTTATGTTTTACAGTGGACTTCAAATTCTAACAGACACAAACTTTGTAAAATGTTTGCAACAAATCATCATGACAGCCATGTGATCAAACAAATTGTTCATCAAACTCAGTACTTCTCACAGAAAAAAAAAACCTAAACAGAAAATAACACAATTAATTTTTCATTAGAACTATTGTTTATGATCATCGACGGTGTAAGTGACGTTACTGGGCGTGTTTTTCGTTGTTCTCCGTGCTGTTTCAAGAAAGGGGTCCTGTTTTGTTTTTTGTTTATATTTCCTCTTAGATTTTCTGTTAACCGTTTTTTTACGTATCATGCCTGCTTGTTTTCAGAAGCACCTATCGTGACAAATCGAGTCGTTCTCACATATCCTGATTCGTTTTCTGTTCCTATACGTGTAAATAGCCTTTAATTGCAGATACTATGTAATGTTTGTTAATCTGTATATTTGATTTGTCAGATATCATAGCTGCTAATGAAATATAAATCACATGCTTCTAATGATTTCTGTAGGATCAATTTTATTAGGAATGTCAGCCGTCAAGTTTCAGATATAGAAAGTGCACGGAATTAGAGTGTGATCCCTTTATCGTAAGACACCAAATTGTAAGAGGCACAAACAGTATCATGTTTAAACATTACCATTAGGACACTCTTTTTTTCAAAACGGAATGGTTCATTAACCTTCCTTTTGGATAGAAACCCAAATAGTACAGATGAGATGTGATTTACAACTAACTCCTTGTTTAATAATTGTCATATCAAATATCACCAGAAGATTTCATAAACATGTGATTAGATACTGACACACAGCCAACACGTTTTCTATTTGATAGTGTATAGTCAAAGTAGCTTTTTATGTATTAGTTATCTTCAGTTTATCATCACAGTCTTTTTCAATTGACAGAAGACACCATATTTCTGTTCATTTTCGTTAGCCAATGGTTACTATCCATTATCCTCCTCGGAGCGGATCATCAACCATGCCTAGCTGTCGATAAGGAGTTCTGTTAGTCACACACAAAATAAAGCCCCACAAAAAATCAATAAAGGGCAACATAGTGGTTTCTTTATCTAACTTTTCTGTTTCATTAATTTAGTTTTGAAAAGAGAGGTGAAAGATACTAAAGGGAAATTGGAATTCGTAGGTAGATGACAAACTGCCAACGCCATTGAAAAAAATACAAATAAAAAAAATGACAACATACAAGAATGGAGAAACTGAGTGGATCCACGTGATTGCTTATGATACTTGGAACGTTGTTGCTGAATGATTATTCATGAACAATCTGAAATATTCAAATAAAATACAAAATTATAAAACCGTTTTTCAGATGCACGATGGAGCATAGTAAGAACGTCTTCATACTTCGTTTTGTACTGCTTTTGACAAAAAAATTAAAACAACACATTCATGTGTCCGACGCTTTATCTTAAGGTTTAGGCAATTTCTTATTTTAATACTCTTGAACATTGTTCAAAATCTAACCTTTTAGCAATTTTTTTTTTTACGACACTGCAAAGTATTAAGTAGACAAAATGCGAAGGCTAAGCTTGGTTTCTACGGTGAATTTTCTTTTTTAATTTTCCAAACAATTGTTTTCAAAATATAGTATTTATCAATTCAATTTATGCGTAGAACGAATGCAACAAGGTAATAGACCTCCCCTCCCCCCCCCCCCCCCCCAAAAAAAAACAATGGCCAAAAATAACGTTATTTTTCCATGAAGTGATATTCTAGTTCGGATTTGCTTTCTTTACAGACGCTTTGTTTCACTTTTCGCAGATTTGTTGAACCATACGATATGCGTAATTGATACATGTAAGTGGTCGTTTCAGGACCACCAGCTGTTGAGAATGATATTTGGATAAGTTATCGTTTTTAATTCTTTGCAAATATAATTTTAAAACCCGTTTATTTTTCTTTGTGTTAGTTTGGTGTTCAACGAACATGATTACATTTTTGTCAAAAGCACGTGTCATTTTAACTAAATGTAGTTCAATCATATGTATAAAATTTCTGTCATTGGTAGAGTGTTCGAACCTAATCACATATATCTCCCTCATGGCTTGTATCAATAGTATCATGTATCAGGCAGTTTATAAATATATCAATTTGACAGGTCTATTGGAATAACGTGCAGTCACTATGCTTTACGATATACATCTTGGGGTTCATCAACATGTGTCCGTTGGCAACATAGGGATACAACATTATATTATATTATTCTCAGTTAAAAAATGTTACAATTTCGGAATCATAATACGCTTTAAATTTTACTGTCACTGTGATTATTGTGATATATAAATTTAGATTGTTCATTGTAAGATGTATAAACAACCAATAGAAAAAAAGGAAAAATGAGACAACCTATCCCCCCTCCAAAAAAAAAAAAACCCACCAACACTAAAACAAAAAGACAACTAAACTAAAATTAAAAAAGGAAAAATAACCCAGAGAAAAATCAAACGTTAACATTTACCATGTTTATTGCACCGCATGTCAGCAGTGAACAAAATGCATCGCGCTTTGTTAGCCATAAAAGGCCTCGAAATGATAAAATATAAAGCATTTCATATGAAGAAAAAAAGCATTAAAAGCGGTCTGACTTATGTCAAACATAACCAATGAACGAAACAGATACAATAGAAAACGAATGACTACAACTACCCAAAACTACTACATTACAGGGTTTGGTCTTGAAACAGACGTTTTAAAAATTACATGTGCATTGCAGTTGGGTTAAACATGAGAACAGGCGCGTAACCTTCCCATCACCTTGCACAGTAGTATAACGGCTCTTTATAACTATTCTAAATATCTAAATACAATATACAAAATGAGAAATGCTTTACTGAACGTATTACTACTCAATACAAAAACATAACGAATAAAAACGAATAAAAAGACTAGAGACATACAATACCGATGAAAGAACACTCAAAACTACTGTCAGGTATTGAAAACAGGTATTTCGCAGCACCTGATAAAGATATACACATCTCTTGATTTTAATGTAAAGATAGTTAAAAAAACGTGACCTTTTTGTGAACTTCAAATGAAGAGCGCAATGTTCCAACATAATATAAAACATGTAAAAGTAAATTTCACGAGAGAAGTTTAACCAAGTAACCAGTTAAAAGGCACACAGGATTATAATTTCAATCTTCTCAAAAAGACGAGATTAATTGATACACGCCTGTGAAACCCAATCAATGCCATGCTATCGTTTTCATTTACACTATCATATAATTAAACATGTAGGTAGGTATTAACGTTAACACGTTTACAATAGCAAATCAAAACGAATTTATTCTTGCAATCTGATTGGTGAATTAATCCTAAAGTGAACTATAAATAAAACTAATAGTTGAGGGCAAACATTATAAGCAACAACCTTTATTGAAGTTATAAGAACCATCTGATTCAGTAGTTGTTTAAAATGGATCTTTCAGTTGGAATTGCGATGATGTTTAAAAACTACGAAAGATTCTCCTGTGAAAAACATTTACAAAAAGAATGGATGGAAATTTTCAATTCAATTGTAAAAGCTGATGCCGTGACAACGCAACATCTTCTTGAGAAACAATCAGATGTTAGTGTTAAAACTAATCTCAAAACAACAATATTAATGTTAATATGTCAATCTTTTCCCGCCAATAAGGAAGATGACGTGTATTCCTTAGCTCTGTATTTGCTTAACAGAGGAGTTAATGTGGACGAAGTTGATGTCTTTGGAAAGACGGCTATACACTATGCAGAAGGCAATGGATTTTCAAAAACTACTTAATTACTTCTGTCGTGTGCATTGATTCACCAATTCAACCTCGTTTGAACTAAACCAATAAACATTTCCACAGAAGCCACTACATGCTGACAAATATTCATATGCTGAATTTCATTATTTTCATTTCTTATAGGGAAAAGGGTTGATCTTTTGGAGACTGATTCATAATTTTGTCTATTATAAAGAAACATATGTCAATTTTGAACAAGCTATTGTGGAAGTATTTCTACCTCATTGGCCTCAGAGATGATCATATATCTAAGGTTTATAAATCAGTGCTTAGACTTATCGTAAGTCAGTCATTGTACATCATATTCCATTTAATTTTTTTTTCTGTTTTGTGTACAAATATGTATGTGCATGTATTAGATTAATTTGTCTGTTTGAAGAATGCATTATATATTTTATCATCATTTTCAAATTGAAGTATGTACATTGCATATGTAAATATTCAAATAAAAGTTTTGTAAACTCTGCAGTGGTTTAATTTAACATACAAAAAACGATGTACTCGAACTTCATGATGACTGCTGGGTAAACGATGATTATTCATTTTAATGCTGAATTGGAGTTGATTATACAATAATGCAAAAAAAAACTATTTTGTTTGAATTACCCATTTGGTAAACTGTTAGAGCCTAGCATCTGCACCACGTTGACTCTCATATAATGACTTGATAGCAAATCTACATGCATTTTTAATTAATCTTTATTAGATCTAATCTAAATTAAATGAAATTCATTCCAGAAAATATATATTTTTGCAACTTCGGCTTTCAAAAAGAATAGCAAAAAGGCAAAACATTAAAGCGTTTTCTTATCTAAAATTATTAAATGTATCATCATAGATATATGACGCCGATGTTACTTTAAAAAAAACCACTTCAAATTGTTGACACTGAAAAAGGTGATGCATAACAGTTACTCAATCACCTACACACCAAATAAAATAATAAATGATTTGACTTTATTTATCAAACAAGTATTTTGAAAAAAAAAACATATTTCATCAGGTAAACTCTTTAGTTACATTTTAGATGACTCCGATGTTGCTTTGTGGGTACATAAAACAAAAAATTAAATTCTAGTTCGAAAAATGAATATCATTTATATTATTTAACTAAACTGTTAGAATATTGGCCTTCAAATATCTGGCGTTTGGACGGTCCTGATTACGGGAGACACAGAGAAGTGCGCTTCGGACGCATGCAATTTTTTAACGTTCGTTTTTATTTTTTATTGTTTACATGACGACCATATATTGTCTTTTATCATTATTTTCTGTTCAAAGGATTGATGCAGTACTATTACTGAATTAATGGTGTCGCAATCAACGTTATTCTTGCCACGAATGTTGGAGCTAGTTGAAATCTAGTTTACACTGCTACCCACTATACACGCTGCAATAAAGAGTAAGATTGAATATTTGTAACTATTTGAGTCAGGATTCTGTTAAAATGTATATAATGTTAACATCCAACTCATCGTGCTGGTCTTGTAAAAGCTGTACACATTCATACCATATAAATGTAAACCACAAAACAGTATTTAAATCCGGCATATTGATGTAATAGTTGCCGCTGTACATTCAGCCCCCATCTATCGATTTGTAGGTGTTGGCATTTCGAAATATTAACGATACACATATGATCAAGTTGAAGTGACTAATCGAGATGGTTATCTATTTGGGAATACATATAAATATTTTTACTATGGTGACACTATATTTGACTTGAATCACGAGGGACTTCAATAATGTTATAGATATAAAAAAGCTGAACCTCAAAATCCTCATGATGAAAAGCATTTTTGTAATACAAATAGTACATCAATTCGATCATCTTTTTTTCTAAATGTTTTGAAAACTTAATTTAATAGATTTTCAATATTCCATGTTTGGTTCAGAGCACACATAAAAACATTGGTGTCATTTATAACAGGGGCTTCCTATATATATATTTAAGTTCAGGTTCGTTAAAAGAATATATTTCCTGTAAAAATTAGCTTGACTATACATTTATTTAAGATGGAAGCCAGTCTACAAATGCGTATTTTCACCAATGAGGAGATAGACTTCCATATACAGATGGATTCGAATTAATATTGTGCTCTCTGTATGTTTTTTTTTTTATTATATCATTTCTTTTTGTTTAGAGATGAAGGGTTAAATTTTAGTTCCCTGATAAAGCACGTACTACTTCTATCTTTGCATTCGGCATCGGAGGTTCCAGTGTCTAATATTATCTGATTCCCCATTTGTAGGCATCAAACGTGCTCGTGTATGGGACGCACCTGTTGTAAAAATCGAGTCGTTGAAACGTTTATCTAATACGCTAAAGCCTTTGATTTCAGACACTTTGTTTATCTGTATATTTGTCAGATATCATATCTGCTAAGTAAATATAAATCGCATGCTTCTAATGATTTCAGTAGGATCATTTTCATTTGCAATGCAGCTGTCAAGTTTCAGATCTAGAAACGTGCACATAATTAGAGTGTGATAACGTTATCGTAGGTTTAGTACTTTGCTGAACAGTCGAAATCAAGTTGGAACAGGCACAAACAGTATCATGTTTAAAAACAATTTTGGACACTCTTGTTTTCAAACGAAATGGTAACATGAAACTTAATTTTGGACAGAAACACACAAAACATGCCTAACTTAAGTTATCTTGATTATTTGTTTTTGATATGATCTTCCAAGGTTTATAAATTTGACGTTTGTTAACCTTTCTTTTTTGCATATTTATTTGGTTTTATATTGATTAAGAGTATATTACAATGTGGACTGCTATACTCAAATCTTTTACATTTTTTCCTATTATATCTCTTAGTTTTGTTCACACAACGTTGATAATATAATGGGATTGTATTCGACTGTCATACTAGTAACAAGTGAAGCTGGCTAAAAACCAGGGTTTATTCACCATTTTCTGCAAAAGAAATACCTGTACTAAATCAGAAGTATTACAGTTGTTACCTATTCGTATGTGGTGTTTGAGGTTTTGATTATGTCATTTGACTGCGGACTTTCGCTTTGAACTTTTTTCGGAGTCGGTATTTTATTTGTTTTTTCACTGTTTTTTATTTTCCTAAAGGATAGCTGACTTTGTTAATGTAGAATAGATCCCCAAAGCAAAAATTCTTTCTATTTTACTTTCTTATATATTATGACATCAGTGTGTCAATCTTAAAAGTTATCTTTTAAGTCACCTTACTGGTTTTTATCATACCAAACAGCTACAATACTTTTAATGTGCGTCTTCACTCCAGTGACGTATGTGGTATTTATTCAAAGCTGTTGGTCATTTTGAATGTTATACGATTTAAACAAACTGGGTTCAAAAGGAAATTTTTGAGTCAAATGTCGTTGTGTATAGAATATTTGAACACTTCAAATTCACGAAACTGAAACATATTTAGATTTTACTTTTCAATCGAATTTGTATTTTGAAATCTTTATCTTATCAGGTTAACTATCAAAAGATTGTTGTCTTCATTTTTGCAAATTAGCACTTAGGCCAATGAGGTAGACTTATTACATGTAGAGGTGGAATTATATTTTTGTTTGAGTTTTCCTTTTGTCCTATATTCTTTGATTCCAGATAATGTAGCCTTCAAACGTGTTCGTTGTCAGGAAATACATGTGAACATTGAATCGATATCCCACCTTCATGCTACGTTTCTTGTTACTTGACAGCTTTTAATTTCAGACACCTTGTTAATCTGCATATTTTTCAGATATCATATAATGCTAATTGACTATTAGTCACATGCTTCTCATTCGTTCTATTGGATCGTTTTTATTAGAGTGAACATATGATGTTTCAAACGTTGTGCGTCGAATTAGAATGCAATACTTTTATCGTACGCTATATTTTTTAACTTTTGTGAACAGTAGACATATAATTCACTCATCCACAATACGTATGACATTTTATTTGAAGTCAGTATGACAGTACTGTTTTCGAACGAATTGAACAGAAAAACAAACGAAATTTCTGATTTTATTAATCTTTATATTGATGTTGGGACTTAAATCGATAACAAAATTTGAAGCATTTGGCTTTTTTTAAAATTTTTTCTATCTCTTTCATCAAGAAACTTTAACGTAAAATTAAGACTCGAAATAGGGAATGTGCCAATGAGACTACAACCCGACTATAGAGCAGACAACAATCTCTTTAAAGAATTTTAAAACAAAACGTAGGTTTTTCGTCTAGCAATTAAACACAAACCGTATTAGAATTCTACAAGAACCAAGATGCAAATTTAACTGATACACATGTATGATTTTCACTTTCGATATTTTTGGCATCGTTTGATATTTCAGCTTAGGTCATAACCTGCATGTGCTGAACTAAACTGGAATAAAAACAACGGGATATATGTTTGCCAATGAGACCACGCTCCACAAGAGAAAAAATGGCAGATACAGAATACCGTTCGGTCTTTAACAACGAGCAAAACCTATAAAAGTAAGAATGTATAGCAAATCAAACGAAAGCATAAACTGCCTTAGTTATGAATGAAAATAATAAATTAAAACATATGTGTCATGCACTAAATAACATGATCCAGACTCGGGACAGTGGTGTTATAGTATAACATATTACCAAATTATGAAAATCAGTTTCAAAAAGGGCTCAACTAGTCACATCGATACAACGCACTTTAAAAAACCCTCAACAAGGCAAAGAAGACACAAAGTATCAATTGACCGCAATGAGACATAAATTTTTTGTCATCGATACTTCAGCGCTGAAAGATTGAAACGACCTTCTTATGGACAACTCATATGGCAGGGACTATGAAAAACGATATAGTCCAACGTAATTTAATCTCTGTACAAATGCCTAAAAAATACATAGCTGACTATCTTGAAGAAAATAAAATTCGTTATAGAAAAATTCCGTATACAAACTCACAAGAACATACTGAACTTCGAAGAACACTAAAGGTTTTAGGAGACAACTCTATGAACTTCATGATGGTGCTGGAAAACTAACTATACATATTTGTAATTTAACAGTATGCGATCAAAGGAGATGTTCCTATTTCCACGAACGTGTATAGTACGTACGCATAAGTAACCAAGTAACGGCTGATATAGGCGAAAACCATGACGCTGGGAAACGCGCAAAAGAAACTTTTGATGAGATTTGTGAAGATACTCGTTGTATGATACATTATATAAAGTAGCCCTTTATAAATTCCAAGAAACACATAACATATTTACAATGTAATTCAAACAGAGAAAGGCGCAGTAGCAACGCCTTTTATAGTAACACTGGCGGAAATAGTAATAATTCTCATTCTTTTTTCTATAACACACTTCTTGTTTGCGATTACTGAGTGGAAGGCAAACATTCTTGATAGGAATGTGTTTTAAAATACGAGTTCGATAAACAAAAAAAAATCAAATCATAAATAATTTAATGAGTTTGAATTATTCTTATCAATTTTTTTTTTGCAGAATAGACAATTTGAAGTGTTTTTTGTAAAGCAACATCGGTGTTATCTAATTTATATGTTCCATATTTTTAGGTAAGAAAACGCTTTTATTTTTTGCATTTTTCTTTAATATTTGAAATCCAAAGTGACAAAAGCAGGTATTTTTTGGAATGTTTTACATTCATTTATATATAATTAGGGTCCGATTAACTAGAAAACTAATTGAAAATGCATGTAAAATTGTTATCTAGTCATTGTATGAGAGTCAACTCGATGCAGATGCTAGACACAATTCAGACTCTAACTGTGACCACATTGGTAATTCAAGCACAACATGATTACTTCTAAGACATCTTTTCGAATTATTGTATGGTCAACTCCAATTAATAAATGCAAGGATATGTGGTATGAGAACTCTCCGTCCAAGTCACAGTTTGTATAAATAAACCAGTATAGGTCAAAGTACGGTCTTCGACAAGAGCCTTGGATCACACCGAACAGCAAGCTATAAAGGACCCCACAAATGACTAGTGTAAACTCATTCAAACGGGAAACCAAACGATTAATCTATAATATAAAAAACGAAAAACGAGAAAACACTTATGAAACACATCAATAAACGACAACAACTGAACATCAGCTTAAAATTGGGACCGTTAAAAACCAATTCATCGGGTTTAAACGTTCTTATAGGTACCTACGGAAGCGTATTAGTGCCACACATTTTCCCCTATCTTTGAGTTATAACGCAAACCTTTGCGTTACAACGCAAACCTCTGCGTTATAACGCAAACCTTTTGCGTTAGAACGCAAATATTTACCTTATAACGCAAACCTTTGCGATATAACGCAAATATCTTGATTTCAATTATTCATTAAGTTTTGTATATATGTCATTCATTTCGTATGTGATTTACTAGTAGATAATAAAAAAACATACATACATGGCCAAATCATTGTAATAAATATGCATAGGAATAATGGAATACTTTAAGTGCAATTATACATACATTAAGTGATTTGTGCATCAGAAAAGTATATAATTTAACAAGAAAATAGATATAGTTTAGTATATAATCATATTCAAATTGAAAGATCAACAATAATGTCATACAATTGCGAAACCTCCAAGTCAAATAGACAAAATGATCTTTCTACTTTAGAATGAATTAATAATAAGGCAACATTTGTTTTTAAATCTCAGAATATGATCAAGATTCTAAGATAAAAGTCATTGAATTTTCATTTCAATATAATAATGAAGTATTTCTAAGATGCTTGGGTAGCAATTTGAATAGAAAGAACATAATTTTATTAATAAAACATCTTCATTCTATACATTTATTGCCAAAGGGTAGCTTGTTTGAACCTAACCTACTTTACACAGTTCTCAAACGAGAGCTTACTTTGGAAGTATATTTATATTCGGTTATCGTTATATTAGCAGGGTTGATTTTTTTTCTTGGGTATAACCTCAATTTACTCGACTTTCTACATGGAGATCGTTTTTGGGGGCCTTTATAGTGTGTTGTTCAGTGTGAACCAATGCTCCGTGTTGAAGACTATACCTCGGCCTATGATGGTTTAGTTGTACGAATAGTGACTTAGATGGAGAGTTTTATTATTGCCACTCATACCACATCTTCTTATATTATTCTGCTCATTATTAGTCAATGATATAATTATTCAAGCATTTTACTTTGCAAATACTACAAAGGTGATAAATTTTAATATATACAGCCTCCTCCATTAATAACTACTGTTTCCTTGCAATCTTAAATAAGAAATAAGATAAAACAAACGTTTTCGTTATACAAATGTTTGCGTTATAACGCAAAGGTTTGCGTTTAACGCAAACAAAGGAAGAAAAAAATGTTAGGCGCTAATAAGCTTCCGTAGGTGCCAACATTCACCCTTACCTGAAACAACAGTTATCACCACAAAAAAGAAAGACATGAAAAATAATGAGCATTTTGATTGACGTTCATTATAGTGGAATGTATAAAACCCTGTTTTCTCTGCAATCAACCTGATGTGTTATGCAGCTCGAGTGCATCTCTGTTTGTATTTTAAATAAAACAACTCCAGAATGAATATAAATTTTAATTTGAATATTTCGATATACAATGTAAATACTTTGATTTGAAAATAATGATAAAATATATAATGCATTGTTCGAGCAGACAAATGCATATAAATATATGTAAAACGAAATATAATCATTATACAAGTATTGACATTTGGTGAGCTAGAAGCTGTTAAAAAAATGCTATATATCATGTATCTCTATAATTGATAAATTTATGAATCCTAGTCTCTAAAAGGTCAACCCGTTTTCCTATAAGCAATGAAATAATGAATATTTGTCAGCATGTTGTGGCATCTCCCGGAATGTTTATATGATATGATACTTGTTTGCGTTCAACAGAGGTTAAATTTGTCAATTAATGCACACGACAGAAGTAATTTTGTAGTTTTTGAAAATCCATTGCTTTCTGCATAGTGTACAGCCGTCTTTCCAAAGACATCAACTTCGTCCACATTAACTCCTCTATTAAGCAAATACACAGCTAAAGAATATACGTCATCTTCTTTTTTGGCGGGAAATGTTTTACATATTAACATTAATATCGTAGTTTTGAGATTGGTTTTAATATCAACATCCAATTGTTTCTCTAGTAGAAGCTTCGTGTTCACGGAATCAGCTTTCAAAATTGAATTGAAAATTTCCATCCAATCTTTTTGTAAATGTTTTTCACAGGAGAATCTTTCGTAGTTTTTAAACATCATTGCAATTCCAGCTGAAAGATCTATTTTGAGCAATTACTATGATACTGTCAACTTGAACAAAGGCGGTTACTTATAATGTTTGCCCTCAACTTTTAGTTATATTTATAGTACACTGTATGCATATTTCACCAATCAGATTGCAAGAATAATTTCGTACTGTTGTGTTATTGTAAACGTGTTAACTTTAATACCTACCTACATGTACATATAGTAGTGTAAATGAAAACGATATCTTGCTAATGTTTAAGTTAAGCAGGAGTGTATTAATTAATCTCATTTTTTAATATGATTGAAAATCTAATACTTTAAGGAGACTTGCGGGTACAAAAGTTTCGGCAAAAAATTAAACATTTATTTTTTCATTACAAATTTTATTTATCACACTAATAGTTATTACTTTATGATATGGTACAATAATCAACCACAAAAATCGATTCTGTTTGGCCCAAGATGACTTGAAAAATGTTTATATCATTTAAAAAGCTCTAAATTATCTCCCTTTGGTGCAAAAATCCCATTGTTTTACATTAGAAATTGAAATATCTTTTATGAGACATCGGAGACCAACTAGTATATTTTTTATCATTGTTTTCAAATAAGCTGTACATAAACTAAATTTAAGCGATTTCTGTAATTAAGGTTATTTTCTTATTTTGATATAACCTCTATTTCTCATATTAGTTCAACAGAAAAAAGGACATTAACAAAAATGTGTGCCTCTTTCAGAGGCAGATTGTGGGCTTAAATGAATGTTGACCCCATTTTTTTATTTTATTTTTCTATTAAGTATATAATAAAGTTCATTTATAAAAAAAAATATAACGAAATCCTATATATAAAAAAATGTATACCCGCGATCCCCCTTAAGCATTTTGACTGGTTAGTTGATTAAATTTCTCGCGTGTGATTTACAACCATATTCGTATGAACATTGCACTCATTGTTTACATATTTAACAATGTCACGTATTTTCTCCGATCTTTACACTAAAGTCCATAGATGTGTATGGATTTAGCATTATCATCTTATTTGTATATTATATTGTAGTATTTATAATATCTATATTGAGCTACTGTTAAATGTTAGGTGAAGATTTCCTTTCTTAAGACCGGAGCCTGTAATGTAGTTTTTGTAGTTGGTCTCTATCTATTGTATTTGTATTTCGTTTTTTATATTATTTAAATGAATCATAATTATTGGGGTTTTGTGTTAAATGTTGGGTGAAGATTGCCTCTCTTAAGATCGGAGCCTGTAATGTAGTTTTTGTAGTTGGTCCCTATCTATTCCATTTGTATTTCGTTTTTTATTTAAATAAATCATAATTGTTGGGGTTTTGCGTAAGCAATGCTTCTTAAATTTTACGGACGCCATTACGAGTTGGTTGACCGTTATGGAATATCTGTTATACAAATGGTATCGGATATGTTCTCTTTATCGTAACAACAATCTTTTTTCCTTTTCACGAATGTGACCTACCGAATTCGACTATTTACGGGCTTTGAAATAACATCGGCAATACGACAGGTACTACATGTGAGGCATGATCTGCTTACCCCTCCAGAGCACCTGAAATCACCCCAGATTTTGATGGGGTTCATGTTGTTCTTGTGCCCCTATTTGTGACATTTTTTCATCATTGTCAATATAATGGATTTGATGCGACTGTCGTACAAATGAGAGGTTAAGCGCTATAAAACCAGGTTCAATCCACCATTTTCTACATTTGAATATGTCTGTACCAAATCAGAAATATGAAAGTTGTTGTCCATTCGTTTGATGTGTTTTGTTATTTGATTTTGTCATGTGATTATGGACTTTCCGAATTGATTTTCCTCTAAGTTCAATATTTTTGTGATTTTACTTTTTAGGTAGCACTTTGTATATACAGCTGTTTCTCAAACCACGCCTCTTTTGTGGAGATTTAGAATATTCATAGAAAAATAATTTTGTTTAGATACTGGTTCCCAGTTATGATCTCTGTGTTCTATCTCATAGAGACATAACTTGGGAATGTTACCAGTAAATAAACTCATCATAGATACCAGGACTAAATTTTGTATATACGTTTACAAACGACTCATCAGTGACGCTCGATTCCAAAAAAGTTAAAAAGGCCAAATAAAGTACGAAGTTGAAGAGCATTGAGGACCAAAATTCCTAACAGTTTTGCCAAATACAGCTAAGGTAATCTATGCCTGAGGTAGAAAAGTCTTAGTATTTCAAAAATTCAAAATTTTGTAAACAGTTAATTCATAAATATAATCATATCAATGATAATTCATGTCAGCACAAAAGTGCTGAATACTGGGCTGATGATACCCTCGGGGAAATAAATCTCCACCAGCAGTGGCATCGACCCAGTGAATATACACATGCAATTTGTTTATATTGAAATCTGTGGTAACCTTTATTTTGACCTTTGAAAAAAAATTGTAGTGCATATGAGCATTCAATTCTAGGATACGATTTTATTCAAAACTTCATAGTTAAAGTGGTACAGTTTAAGTCGTAAAAGGAGTTCCCATGGGAAATTGCATTATCAATATTAACAGAAATGCAACCTTTATCATTTGATTTTACCATTTGATTAGAGACTTTTCGTTTGGAATTTTCTTCGGAGTTCAGTTTTTTTGTGAATTTACTTTTTACATATTTTTTTAGTTAATTGTTTTTTTTTTTTTTTTTTTTTTTTTTTGTTTGTTATAGTTAACATAATTTTCTTGTTTTAAACTAAGTTTTTCTATTGGTTGTTTACAGTGTGCAATCTAAATGTGAACGTACATCACAATAGTCAAAGGAAAACTTGTCACGTTAGGAATTCGACAATTTTAACATTTTTAATTGGCGGTAATATAAGCTAATGCCTTATCACTTTGTCACCAACAGAACACTGTTGTCAGTTTTACATTCGATGTATTCCGGCATGTATCTCGTATAGCATAAAGACTGCACGTTAATCCAAAACACCTGTCAAATTGATATGTTTAGAAACTGCTACATACATGATATGATACAAACCACGAGGAGATACACGTGATAAGTTTATAATTCAAACACTTTACCAATGAGAGAAACTTTATACATATGATTTACCTAAATGTAGTTTAAATGACACGTTCTTTTGTCAAAAATGGTAAGCATGTTCGTTGGACAACAATAAAAACACAAGAACAATAAACTGATTGTAAAACTAAATTTACAAAGCCTTAAAAAAAGAAAACGTATCCCAATAGCATTCTCAACAGCAAGTGATCCTGAATCAACCACCAAATCACACAGATCGTATGGTACAATATATCTGCAAAAGCCGAAACAAAAAGGATGTAATAAAACTCAGTAGAATATCACTTCATGGAAAAATTACACTATTTTTGGCCATTGTTTAGATTGTCTACTGTTATGTTTGTCCTATTTCAATCGATGTTGATTTTTTGTGGTTTTTATTCTATTATCTAGTTGAGTTTGTTCTGTTCATGAATTTGATTGCAAGATACTATTTTGAAATAAATAGTTGTTTGAATATTCAAAAAGAAAATTCACCGTAGATACCAACATGACCAAGCTATACATCACTTTGTACTTAAGTAGCGCATTTTTTCTACTTAATATTTTAAGTGGCTCTAAAACAAATCAAGTTGGAAAGTTAGATCTGAAACAAAGTTCAGAAGCTTTACAATTAGAAAATTTTTCCTATTGTATTTCATTCTCTCATAAATCTTCAATGAAGTTTGCAACATCAATTCATAAGAGATCACTAAAATTCAATGTGGTATAACATTTGTTCTATTGATAATTTTGGAAATCTGAGACACAGTTTTGGAGGTCAAGCTGTGTTGTACAAGAATCTATCAGATATTTTGGGATGCTATGAAGAACAAAGACGCTAAATTCATTCAAGTGTGTACATCACAATATAGCTTCAAATTACATAACAATTGATTATGTAATAATTATGTCATAATGAAATTATCACAATCAAGAGAAATGGATTATAACAAAGGATATAGTATATGATCATTTTATAAAAAGGTGTGTTACTTTTTCAAATGATATGCCTTTATAATAAAACAGTGTAGAATTTTTATTTTAATCTATAAATATATTAAAAAATTATATATAATTTATGTGTAAAAGAATTAAATAATAAATATTAAAAGAAGTACTTACTTTTATTAATACAAATAATCAATATGTATTAAAAGAATTACTTACTATCATTAAAAGAAATACTTAATGTGTATTAAAAGAATTACTTACTTAAATGAAAAGAAATACTTACTTTTATTTAAAGAATTACTTAGTAATACTTTTATTAAAAGAATTACTTACTTTTATTAAAAGAATTACTTACTATTATTAAAAGAAATACTTAAGGTGTATTAAATGAATTACTTACTATAATAAAAAGAATTACTGAGTATATAGGAAAGAAATTACTTAAGTATTCATTAAAAGAATTACTTAAAATTAATTACTAGATAATTACTTAAAATTACATGGTATTACTAGCAATTACTCATTTTTTGACAAACATTTGTACTTGTTTGTTTTACTTAATTTGAGTAAATTAAATACTTGTTTTAAGTAAATTCAAGTAATTATTTTTTTTAGTGCATCCGATGTCAATAAGAAACTGTTTGTGTTTCAGCTGTTTTCGGTTTTTATTGTTACAATGGCGTTGCCAGTTTGGCATCGATTTATAAACTCTAATATCCCTTTGGTATTTTTCACCTCTTTTTTCTAAAATAAAGGAGTAGGTTCAGTAAGACCCCTTTTTGGCCCCAAAATATAGCAGTTTTAGAAAATTGTGAAAATGTAATCTTTAAGCTATATTTTGGAAAGTAAAATGCTTCTGCTACATAAATATGAGCTGTTTTTGCCACATACAATGCACAAATATCGCGTTCTAGCATCATTAAGTCATGATAAATTACTGAAATCTTCACAATTTTATCATTTTGGTTAATTTTTAGACGGTTTCCGTCTAAAATGAAAGTGGCCGCATTCGTGTTCATTCATAATATTGAAATGTTAGTTGTATTTGATGATAATACAAAACATATAAAACAGACTCTATTTTAAAAGAGTAAAATCCATTTTATTCCTTTTTATAATCTTTTTCAATGTTTACCATAAATTGAATGAAGATTTCATAAAGAAACACACATTTTTTGCAACATTCCATGTTTTTATTCTTATAATTGATAAAATTTACATTTATTGTTCGGGAAATTTCCCAAAATATATGAAAGTTTCAAAATATTTGTAGTAAAGATGTATGTGACAACAAATTATTCGGGAAATGTCCCGAAATCATTCTCAACATTATTATTTATAACATATATGTTGGCAGAGCATTTTAACAATTGCAAACAGATCTGAAACGCATTTCGGGAAATATCCCGACAAAAATAAACTAAGTACAACATGTATAACACAGATGTCTTCAAATATTTCGGGATTTATCCCGAAAATTCAAATGTATATGCTAGACCTCATGACTAATAATTTCTTTTCACATTTCGGGAAAAATCCCGAAAATATAAATCTAATATCAGACACACACTTGTTACATAGATTTTTTTTACCCATTTCGGGGAAAATCCCGAAATAAAATCTACAAGAAAAATTTATGCATTTTGATTTTTTAAACATATTGGGGAAAATCCAGGGAAAAAAATCATTCAGATTTTACAACACATAATTTTGATACATTAAAAAAAGTTTTTACATAAATTTGTTTCCAACATTTGTTAAAATTTTAATTCATAAAAAATATGTTTATAACCATACTTTTCATTTCTTTAAAAAAAAAAAAAAATTGTTTTAGAAATAATAAGGTTACTCTATACTGCATCCCTTTTTTCATGCTTCAGTAATTCCCTAAATATAATATCAACCAAATTTGTCCGACAAAAAGGGGGGCCTATGCATCCTCTAAATCCTATTTATAAGTGGTCGATATTAAACTGGCCTAAGCATAAACTTTAACATATAAACAGAAAACTGCAAAAGATTGTAAGTTATAAAACCATGATTTAGGGTTCAGGATTATTAAAATCCCTAAGCACGTGCATTGTCCAAAAGCTTATTCAACTGCATATAAATTATCCCTGACCTACTTTTAGTGGTTCTCCTTAAACTGGACTTATCACAAATATTTCAGTGTAAACAAAGGAAATTTTCAAAGTCAATATGCCATTACTGAGAGGCTGGTGAGGAGGGCGATGCTCTGTGGGATTGAGATATATATATATGTGTCCATAACACATTTTATTGTATAGCAATATAATATTTCCCACAGAACTTAACCAAAAGTTAGCGTGCAATAAATTCTAATATTGCACTAGTGCAATAAATTTTCAAAATTCATGACGTCATCAGCGTTTAAATCTTAGTTTAAACCAACTTTTACTGTCAAATATTATATTGCTATACAATAAAAGGGTTATTGCATGAATATTGGGGAATATTGTCCTTCGTAGAACATATATTGCACTCGCAAGCTCGTGCGATATAAAATTCTACTCGGGACAATATTCCCCAATATTCATGCAATAACCCTATAATACTCTGCTTCCACAATCAGATTTCCATGTTCAGTAACTTATTTGTAATTGTTTAAAAAACACTGACTTAAATGAACACTTGAAAGTACAAAGTTTCAAGTTTATTTGACCATTACATCATAGTAAACTATTGTACACAAACCTTAACCTTCTCTACTGTTGTACATCTTGAAAACAAAATAATTGATAAAAACTAGTTTCAACTCATTATTTCAAATGCCAATGAAATTTTAAAATAGGAATGAAAAAAAAACTCAAACTCAAAAATATTCAATAATGTAGCCTCATTTCATTTTCCTAATTTGCACATTTTTTTTGTCACAGAAAACATGGAAGAAACTATCTTTAATTATGTTTTTCTAAATTTCTTTGATATTCTCCACAGCAAAATATAAAAATTAAAATACTGTTCTAAAGTAAAATACATGTACTTTTAATATTACAAATACATACAAAGTATACATGTGAATAAATCTTCATAGCATGTGCAATGTTTGTTATATTCAGATGGAATTATTACATATTATAAATTGATCTGTTTCTTTACTGATGCCTAGCTTTCTCTTCCTTTCACTCCTGCCTATAAGAGCAAAGTAAATTAACATTTAATAAAATATATAACAAAAACGTTCTATTCTGCTGAACATGCTAAAAGTAAATATTAACTGTGAAATCAACAATTTTGATCATGTTGATAGGTTGAGACTATAACCTTTTGACATTTATAATAAAACTTCTTTTCCCCCCTGACCATTTTGATTGCCTTGTGTGACGTTTCACACAATCAACATGATCATAAGGTACATAATGTTTTTGACATTTTTATAAATAAAGATAGTATAGCCAATAAGTTTTCAAAATTATTTAGCGTAGAGTGTTTGCATATAACATTTTAAAGGGTCATAAATCAAGAATGGTAAAAGTGACACACAGTACCCAGATGAGTACTTGATCTGATTTGTGTGGTAATAAGCATTGTGTTTAAGTTTCAGTACATTTGGTTTAGCAAACTTAAGTTTATAGTGAACTAAAACAAATAAACAGATGCGCCATGTGAACATGATACCTCCCTCTCTTTTTCAAGAATAAAGTTCAATAACTTCTTCATAAAATTGAGAATGGAATTGGGGGAAATATGTCAACAACTTGACCAAAGTGCAGACAACAACCGAAGTCCACCAATGGGTCTTCAACACAGTGAGAAAATCATGCACTATAAGTGTTTGTCTTTTCTCTTTTTTTTTATATAGATTAGACCGTTGGTTTTCATGTTTGACAGCTGGTTTCACAATAGTAATTTTTTGGGTCCTTAAATTAATAATAGCTTACTGTTTGGTGTGATCCAAGGCTCTGTGTTGAAGACTGTACTTTGACCTATAATTGTTTTTCTTTTACAAATTGTGACTTGGATGGAGATTTGTCTCATTGGAAGTCATACCACATCTTCCTTAAACTAATATTATGTACAAACATACAAGGATAAAACTTAATGCCCCCTCCTCTACAACGGGGCATAACAAAAAGCATATGTATATAGAGAAGCAGGACTCTTATTAAGACTGAATATTACAGTACCTTATTCTGCATTCTTTCATCTTATCCCCTGATTGCTGACATGAATGGTTCTTTTTTTCTTTTACTTCCAGGCAATTTTGGTATGAAAGCACCATATTTCAAGTTAAGTGTATCCATGGTTTGTCCTGGGCGTATTTTGATAAAAATGATAAATGTTGACCGCATCTTTTGGTGTCTCTCTTGTAAAACAATAATGCAAAGCCTCTGTGTGTTGTTTAAAATTACAAATCAAAGGAATTAACCAGTAAAATAAATTGTATTATAATTTCACTTCTGAAATAATCCTGACAGGTGACTGTACAGTTTCAGCATATTTTCTTTTGTTCTTAATTTTTCTGATATTTAGCTGAAAGCAGGATCAATGAATCTTCATGTGTGTGGCCAACAGGTTCTTACGACCAGAGAACCTGAAAAAAAAATTATCTGTTGAGGTCTTGACTAGTATCATTTATTTATCCATTAATGAGATAGAGCTTTGTTAGAATATTGAAAGGTGGAAGCAGTATAATTACTTTAATACACTAAAATATGTAATAAATAAAACAAGAATATGTCCATGGGACACAGATGTCCCTGCTTGTAAATATATCTCTAATATATATCCTTTTTCCTATTAAAAAAGTAACATATTCATGATAATATGAGAATGACGAAAGTGACTTGATCAGTGTTTGATGTTAACAAGCATTGTGTAAACATTTCACAACACTTAATGGTTGATGCAAAGTAAAGTTAAAGTGCAGTTTGGGATTTGAACAAGTTTTCAATAACTTCAAATTCCCGTAAATCCCGGATATTCTTTAATGTTTTTTTTTTATTGCAGTACAGTAATAATCTGATGGTTCAAGAGAGCACAAAACCACGACAACAACATGTTTAATGTTTATCAAAATATCATTTTCCTTTGTTTTTTCTTAATATTATAAAACCAGAAGAAAAATAAATTTCCATATCTTGCCCTGTTAACGAGTTGTAATAAAATTTATTCATCAACATGATCAAATACACTGGATAAGAATCTGTTGGTAGTGCTCTGAGGTTAAATAATTGACTTATTTTCATAGGTTTATGACCACTGACCAGCTATAACAATAATGGCTATAAAAAGTTGAGGCTCCAATGGGCCTTTATCGCTCACCTGATATTCTCATTTACAATTGATGCATGAAATAATGCAACTGTTATACTTTTGCTTTAGTTTCAGAGATATAAGTAAACACTGCATTTTCCTCCTATTTTCTATTTTTAGCCATGTCTGCCATGTAGGTTGGCAGGGTCATCAAACACATTTAAAACTATATATACATACCCTAATGATGAGTGTGGCCAAATTTAGGTAGATTTGTCTCAGTTGTTTCAGGAGACGACTTTTCTAAAAGATGAAAAAAAAATTATGAAAAATTATTCATTATTTATTCCTTTCAAAATTCTCTGAATAAATAAATGTCATGATTGGGTCCATGGGACACTGATTATGCCCCCACTTGCATATAACTTTTTAAAGAAAAAAAGAAAAAAACATACAATAGATTGTATACCAATATACGAATTAAAATATTAAGGTACAATGTAATGTATGTGCCTGTTCCAAGTCAGGAGCCTGTAATGCAGTGGTTGTCAATTGTTGAAGTGTTACATATTCTTTTTTTTTTTTTTTTTTTGTACATAAATTAGGCCGTTAGTTTTCTTGTTTTACATTTGTCATTTTGGGGCCTTTTATAGCTATGCAGTATGGGCTTTGCTCATTGTTGAAGAGGGTACAGTGACCTTTAGTTTTTAATTTCTGTGTCATTTGGTCTCTTGTGGAAAGTTGTCTCATTGACAATCATACCACATCTTCTTTATATATAAAGTTAAGTACAAAATTTAAAAGTGTTGACAATGGTTGATGTTAATTACATTATATTAGATTTTCTTGAGGAGAATAACTAAAATATGATTTTATTAGGGCTTGGATCCCACTAACATGTTTAATCCTGCTATCTTTTGTGCCTGTCCCAAGTCAGGAACCTGGACAATCAGTGGTTGTTGTTTGTTGCTGTGTTGCATATTTGTTTTTAGTTATTTTATTTGTATATTAATATTAAGGTCATTAGTTTGGAATTATTTTACAATTGTAATTTCAGGGCCTTTTTTATATATGACTATGCAGTATGATCATTGCTGAAGGCTGTACTTTGACCTATATACATAGTTAACTGACCGATGTAGGGACAGGTGTAAAACAATATGCCTGTCAACTTTTTCATACAATTTCATACATTTCCCATATCATTGACTATTTTATCATTACTTACATCTGTCCATTATTATACTGTCTTTTAGGTCACATTGCATTTCAAGCTGATGTTCAATACTTGCACAGTTGTACACCTAGAAAAAAAATATGCAAAATTAAGATAAAACAGTCTTGTGTTACTGTCACACTAGTTTAGATAGAGAGTCTTGTGAGTTTCTAACAGAAAATTTACAACACATCAATGAGAAATTGAAAAAAGTAAATAAAATTATACATTTGTCATTTTCGCTGTTGAGGTTACATAAGTGCATTAGCTGCCTTATTTTTACATGTTCACAAATCAGTATAAGGAGAAGAGTAAATATATAGAGGCTCTGCATCCTCCCCCTGAAATGTCGTGTTCTTAAGGGAACCAGGTGCTTTTTCCAAGTTAACAAAGAGTTTTAAAACTATCCATGCATGTCCTCACATCTAATTTATAAAAGATGATTAAATTGATCATTGAAAAATGTATCAGAGTGAGAACTTCTCAATGTTCATTTTTTTTTTGGGGGGGGGGGGATATTTATTACCCTAATTTAATATTTCTATTGTCAGTGATATTGTTGGCTTTTTTCAAAACTACCTCTACCCTTTTTTATTGGGAAAATATGCGTCATTTTTATCAAATTGGGAAATTTAAAATAAACCATGAATTTGACTGGGACTTCAATTAGCAGACCCCCATTCAAGAGGTAAACCCCTAATTTGAAATAAGACATCTTATTGTCAGTGATGATACACAAAAATACCCTCAAATCTGCTCATATAGTCATTTTAGGAATGAAAAATGTTTAAATGAGTGTTTCTCAGTTTGTATTCATGCACAATTACTACTGAGACTGCACTGTTTGGGAAATAAGTTGTCTTTTTGGGAAAAAATTTAAGCCATTTTTTTTTTAAATTGGGATTCTTCTCCAGTGGAAAAAGCCTTCATTCTCCAGTAATTTCAGGCAAACAATATCACTGATTGTCTTTAATTAAGTAACTGGGACATACAGTACTGAGGATAAAATTTTCATATCTCTTCATTTATATACACAAATTCTAACTTACTGACTTATTTTCAGTTCTTACTTTGCTGTACATTATTGCTGTGTACAGTTTATCTCTATCTATAATAATATTCAAGATAATGACAAAAAAAACAGCAAAATTTCCTCAAAATTACCAATTCAGGGGCAGCAACCTAACAACCGATTAACCGATTCATCTGAAAATTCCAGGGCAGATAGATCGTGACCTGATCAACAATTTTACATTCTGTCAGATTTGCTCTTAATGCTTTGGTTTTTGAGTTATAAGCCAAAAACTGCATTTTACCCCCATGTTCTATTTTTAGCCATGGTGGCCATCTTGGTTTGTTGGCCGAGTTACAGGACACATTTTTTTAACTATATACCCCAATGATGATTATGGCTAAGTTTGGTTTAATTTGGCCCAGTAATTTCAGAGGAGAAGATTTTTCTATAAGATTACTAAGATTTACGAAAAATGGTTAAAAATTGACTATAAAGGGCAATAACTCCTAAAGTGGTCAACTGACCATTTTGGTCATGTTGACTTATTTGTAGATCTTACTTTGCTAAACATTATTGCTGTTTACAGTTTATCTCTATCTATAATAATATTCAAGATAATAACCAAAAACAGCTAAATTTCCTTAAAATTACCATTTCAGGGGCAGCAACCCAACAACGAAATGTCCGATTCATCTGAAAATTTCAGGGCAGATAGATCTTGACCTGATGAACATTACCACCCCAGGTCAGATTTGCTCTAAATGCTTTAGTTTTTGAGTTATAAGCCAAAAACTGCATTTTACCTCTATGTTCTATTATTAGCCATGGCGGCCATCTTGGTTGGTTGGCCGGATCACCGGACACATTTTTTAAACTAGATACCCCAATGATGATTGTGGCCAAGTTTGGTTAAATTTGGCCCAGTAGTTTCAGAGGAGAAGATTTTTGTAAAAGTTAACGCAGGACGACGATGGACGACGACGACGGACGCCAAGTGATGAGAAAAGCTCACTTGGCCTTTCGGCCAGGTGAGCTAAAAAAGAATTAGCTTAACTGATTAATCAATATTTAGTTCACAAGGCTTTTTACCCTGATGATCGAAGCTTGTCTAGAAATTGCTTCAGATTACTTTTAAGCAAATAGAACAGTTTTGAACATTCAAAAGGTCCCAAGTACATGTAAATATTAATGACACACATTTTTGATGACCAACAATGTATGAAGAAATTTTCATAGAACATAAAAATAAAAAACACAAAAAAAATCACATTATAAATCGAACACTGTTTCTGTTAGCGCTTTCACTGCATCCCTTACAGTTCATCAGACAGAATTGTTATCGTTACTAGTAACAACTTGTGATGTTATCTAATAGTAACATCATGTGGTAGTTTGTATATATTACGGAATCTTATTCACAGACTGAATTTCACTTCCTATTAAAAGTCGGCTTATACAGTTAAATAAAATAGCGTTCCTTGGCTTCAAGTGGAATTTTATCTTAGGTCCATATCTGAAACTAGAGGCTCTAAAGAGCCTGTGTTGCTCACCTTGGTCTATTATTTTGTGCATATCATAAACGAAGGACACAGCAGAGTGATGGATTCATGACAAAATTGTGTTTTGATGCTGGTGATGTGTTTGTAGATCTTACTTTACTGAACATTCTTAGTGCTTACAATTATCTCTATCTAATGAACCTATGAATCTATCCCAGTAGTTAAACTATTTTGTAAAATTTTACAAGATTTAAAAAATTTATGAAAATTGTTAAAAATTGACTATAAAGGGCAATAACTCCTTAAGGGGGTCGATTGACTATTTTCATCATGTTGACTTATTTGTAGGTCTAACTTAGCTCTACATTATTGCTGTTTACAGTTTATCTCTATTTATAATAATATTCAAGATAATAACCAAAAGCTGCAACATTTCCTTAAAATTACCAATTCAGGGGCAGCAACCCAACAACATTTTGCATGTTTGTTATGGAAATTTCAGGGCAGATAGACCTAGACCTAACGAAACAAATTTAACTGCGTCAGATTTGCTTAAAATGCTTTGGTTTCTGAGATTTTAGCAAAAAACTGCATTTTACCCTAGTTACAATTTTTTGCCATGTTGGCCATCTTGGTTCGCAGGATGGCATCATTTAACACATTTTTTAAACTAGATACCCTAATGATAATTAAGACAAGTTTGGTTAAATTTGTCTTAGTAGTTTCAGAGAAGATTTTTGTAAAAAAAAAATTGACAAAAATTGACTATAAAGGGCAATAACTCATTAAGGGGTCAACTGACCATTTTGGTCATGTTGACTTTTTTGTAGATCCTACTTTGCTGAACATTATTGCTGTTTACAGTTTATCTATTTCCATAATAATATTGAAGATAATAACCAAAAACGGCAAAATTTCGCAAAAATTTCCAATTCAGGGGCAGCACGACAATGGACGACGGACGCCAAGTGATAAGAAAAGCTCACCTGACCTGAAAGGGATATAGTTTAAATTTTCCCTTTCCACATTGGTCAAAGTGTTCAGAACATGGAGAGTTTCTAATTGAAGGGACCTTTGTCCAGACAGCTGTTTGTGAACTCTTCCTCTATCAAATGGTTTGACCTATGTAGTTTTGATTACAAGTGGGACAGGTTGCACAATAAATAATATTTTTCGGTTTAATTGCTGTGCCTGATTTCAGAGTTTTACTTCTAGCATTTAGCATGTTCCACATCTGGGATCCCCCCATTTTTGTATTTCTGCCACCTTTGTTCTGTGTAATGAATTTTGCTCGTGTCAGAAGTTTCTTTAGATTTGGTGCTTGTTGACGGCTCCCAATAAGTCATGATTCATCGACTAGATCTTTCATTTGCTTGATGCAGAATAGGTAAAAAAAAACTTAGCAGAATTAAAGATCAGTTACTTTTTTATTATCTCCCTTTAAAGGAGACTTAGCTTTCACTGTGAAAAAGTCCTCTTATTGCATGTCAACCTTGTAGGACAGAATTTAATAGTACTTTATCATAAAAGAATGTCCAATTGAAGGACACTTTTTCACAGCATCTGACAAATTAAAATATTTACATTTTCTGTAAAAAAGTGTCAAGGTGGTTGATAGTAAACAAATTAGGTATTGTTACTTAAAGACCAAACAACCCATTCATTTCTACCAGTGATTTTTCCTGAAAATTTTGTGTGAAGGTATTTCATGATTTGAGGAACAAAATGTGATGAAACAAATTGGGGGTCACCGACTTATTTTTGTCACTATAGCAACCTCAGTTTCGCGTTTCCTGAATATTAACATAATATTTGCTTGTTATCTAAACTCTCAAAAAAATCCTTTATATCAAACCTACAAGCATAGTTCTTGTTTCACGTTTAACAGTAGATTTGTATCTATCAAAACAGGTTCAAAAATTTAAAACTCGTATTGATTTGATCTTTAAAAATATGATTTATTTCATCCCCGCCAAAAATAAAAATGAAAAATGAAAAACATTTCCAGTATTAAAAAATTTCTGCCAGTGATTTATCATGGATACAAAATTTCAAGAAGGAAAGTGCCATGTGTATGTAATCTTCAAAATAAAGCAAACAAAAGTGTGTGTCACCGACCTTTCAAAAAAGTTATGAGTAATTTTCATGTTTTTTTTTCTCGTTTGTTTTGAAGAAAAGAGTTGTCTTTCTTTAGAACATTGCATCTGACGTCATAGTACAAACTTTTCTTGCTGGCCCACTATTTGAAAAAAATCGCAAATTGGACTTTTGAAACTCACATTTAAATTTCCAAGAATAGCAAATATATTCACCTACTTTATCATCCGGTAATACAAGAGATTAAATGCATGTATCAGTATCAGATCTTATGATGCTGTTGCCGCATAATATTTACCTTCAGAAACACCATCCGTTGGAATGAAAAATTGTTTGAAATAACCTTTTACGCCGCTTTTGTTATGAAAATCTGTTTTTGTCCTCTGTTCCTCATTAGCATAATTATTGAAAATACAAAAAATGAAAGATGGCACTGGCTAACTTACAGAGTATTTGACTATATCAGACTAGAAGTGTGTTTTTTTTTTTGTGTGTCAATTTTAGAAGTCTGCCATAATGAACTTATTCGCTACTGTTGACAGACAGACACACAAAATCATGAACGAATGTCTTTATACCATTATTTTTCCTGACTCAGACAAACTTAATTATTGCATCAAGTTTGTGATTCATTATTTTTGAATATTTAACAGTCAGGAGACTTACTTAAATGAGTGATTTTCTAAATCACTGATTAAAGTAACATTATTTCCATAAAGATTGGAAGTAAGAGTTGTCTTTCTTTAATAATCACCTATTTAAGTAGTACAAATTAATCACTAAAAGAAGTGATTTAATTTCATTATGGCTTTAAATATAGAATACTAATGATCCAGGGACTAATTATGTTTCTAAAATTATCAGAACCAACATCTGTTTTGTCTAGGATGACCAGGTCATTTCAGGTGATGACCTTGTACTGAATCTAGGATAATGACATTAAGATCACTTGTTTAAGTATCATACCTCAATTTCCTTCCCAAAAATCAGTTATTTAAGTATCATTATTTTAATAACCCCCACTAATTTCAACTGTCCCCTAACTTCACAGGAAAAATACTCCCACTGCTGGAAAAAATCTGTTAAGAAAGTATCAGTTCATTATGTAAAGCCATTATTATAGCATTTTTTCAACTAAAATAGAATTTGCAGATAAATGATAGCATCAAAGGCATAAACCTTGCTACATAAAAGAAGCCAAAAGTTCATTTTTTCCAAGTTTATTAATGAAAAGATATTATTTAAACCTATGTCACAGTTTAAAATTTTGGTAAAACTTCAAAATCACAATTTGTGACAAAACTTCAAATTTGCTACTCAAATAAGTGATTTAAAAATCGCTTATTTCAGTATTTAGTCCCCTGACTGTTTAAGATATTTAAGGAAATTCAAATTATAGTATAATATATGAATTAAAGTTTTTTATTCTAAAATGTTATAAATCTATCATAAAATACAATCCCTGTTATTACTATCTCAATTGTTTTGAATAAACGAGACAGTAAATATAAAATACAAACCAGGTGCTCCGCAGGGCGTAGCTTTATACGACCGCAGAGGTCGAACCCTGAACAGTTGGGGCAAGTATGGACAAAACATTCAAGCGTGATACAGAGCTCTGAATTTGGATTGTGATCAAATTTTTGACATTACATGGTTTTTTTTTACACAAACCAAATGTCAAGATTTTACAAATCAATTAAAGATTTCTTCTTCAAACTTTTTAAATCTAAAATTAAATAGTTGATCATGACACAGCATAGGTTTCTGACACAGAACGAATGTGGTCTAATGAACTTAAAAGGTTTTTTTTGCCTTTGAGCAATTCACTATGCTGTTGAATATTAATCCTCTCAAAAAAATGTTTGAAGAAATTTTCTTTTTATTTATGAAATCTGAAATGAGAAAAATTTACCCCCCCCCCTTTTTTTTCAAATCCCTGTTTCCCTTTTTCCAAAACTGATATCAATTCAAATTTCTAATGGAGTTTGCAACAATAACTACTCTTTTAAATACATCATAAAATATTAAAATGTAAAATAAAGTGCTTGTTATCACTGAATGGTAAAGATTGGTTGGTAGTAAAAGTGAATATACATTGTTTATTGTATAAAACAATAAAAAAAACTTCATCAGCAACATTTTATATTGGCAAATTTCCAATGAAGTTATTTACATAAAGTTATTGGCAAATAAAAATAGAAAATGACATCATAGTCATGTCTGGCAAATGTCCAACATACATTATCTAAAAACATTTTAGATAAGACAAGGAAAAAAAGCTTCATCAGCAACATTTTATATTGGCAAATTTCCAATGAAGTTATTTACATAAAGTTATTGGCAAATAAAAATAGAAAATGACATTATAGTCATGTCTGGCAAATTTCCAACATATATTATCAACTACTATTCTATACAAAGAAAGATAACTCCAACTGAAAATTAATTGCTATTGCACAATATTGTGCAATTAGATATTTCTTGCTATTGTGCAATACTGTGCAATTGAAAATTTCTTGCTATTGCACAATACTTGATATGGAATCCTGATTTGGACCAACTTGAAAACTGGGCCCATAATCAAAAATCAAAGTACATATTTAGATAAAGCATATCAAATAAGCCCAAGAATTTAATTTTTGTTAAAATCAAACTTAGTTTAATTTTGGACCCTTTGGACCTTAATGTAGACCAATTTGAAAACTGGACCAAAAATTAAGAAAATACATACACAGTTAGATTTGGCATATATCAAAGAACCCATTTATTCAATTTTTGATGAAATCAAACAAAGTTTAATTTTGGACCCCCATTTGGACCAACTTGAAAACTAGGCCAATAATTAAAAATCTAAGTACATTTTTAAATTCAGCATATCAAAGAACCCCAAGGATTCAATTTTTGTTAAAATCAAACTAAGTTTAATTTTGAACCCTTTGGACCTTAATGTAGACCAATTTGAAAACGGGACCAAAAATTAAGAATCTACATACATAGTTAGATTCGGCATATCAAAGAACCCCAATTATTCAATTTTTGATGAAATCACACAAAGTTCAATTTTGGACCCTTTGGGCCCCTTATTCCTAAACTGTTAGGACCAAAACTCCCAAAATCAACCCCAACCTTCCTTTTATGGTCATAAACCTTGTGTTTAAATTTCATAGATTTCTATTTACTTATACTAAAGTTATGGTGCAAAAACCAAAAATAATGCTTATTTGGGCCCCTTTTTGGCCCCTAATTCATAAACTGTTGTGACCTCAACTTCAAAAATCAATCCCAACCTTCCTTTTGTGGTCATAAACCTTGTGTTATAATTTCATTGATTTCTATTTACTTATACTAAAGTTATTGTGCGAAAACCAAGAATAATGCTTATTTTGGCCCTTTTTTGGCCCTTATTTCCTAAGCTGTTGGAACCAAAACTCCCAAAATCAATCCCAACCTTCCTTTTGTGGTCATAAACCTTGTGTCAAAATTTCAAAGATTTCTATTCACTTAAACTAAAGTTATAGTGTGAAAACCAAGAAAAAGCTTATTTGGGCCCTTTTTGGCCCCTAATTCCTCAAATGTTGGGACCAAAACTTCCAAAATCAATCCCAACCTTCCTTTTGTGGTCATAAACCTTGTGTTAAAATTTCATTGATTTCTATTCACTTTTACTAAAGTTAGAGTGCGAAAACTAAAAGTATTCGGACGACGACGACGACGCCAACATGATAGCAATATACGACCAAAAAATTAAAATTTTTGCGGTCGTATAAAAAGTTTTTAATTCAAAAATTATTTTAGAAATAATTTTCCGTTGAAAACTACAAAGTAAGATTTCTCCAACAGGATAAAATATTATAAATCTAAATTGCTCATTTTGGAAATTTAAACAAAGGTTGTTGCCGGTATAAAAATCAAAATTTGTTTTCAATCTTTCCGGTCATAGTTGAAGCTAAATGAAAGGGAGAGATTTAATGTTGGATATTATTCTTGGAGCAATTCTTTTTGCCTTAAGTTAAATTTATAACTATTTAGTTTTTACCACCGACAATTTTGATTTTATTTCACATTCGCTGAGTATTAATTTTATTATTATGTTTTGCCTTACAGCTAATTTCCTAATGCATGTAGGGTAAAACTTTGGTTGGCCTCCTTGCTTTGTTTGTTTAAATGTTTATTCAAACTTTGTAATTAAGATTGACATCTTCGTATATATAGGTATGTAAACCTGTATATGATATTTAAATTCAATTGGACATTATCAAAAAATACAAACAAAGAAAGCAAGCTAACCAAAGTGTTGTCAGATATACATAAATTAGGTAATTAGCTTCAGTGAGATCAGGGGAAATGTTTGTCATTTCTCCTTTAGACAATTTGAAATGAAACAAATGACAAACGACAATGACCCTTTGTCATAATTTTATTTTTACTATTAGATTTTGTGAAATAAGCAGTATAAATAAATTTTAACTTCAATGCAAGATCGGACATTATTTTACGAGAATCATCCAGACATTAGTTCCATGCATACGTTGCCAGTATGTCAAAACATCTAGGAATAATTGTTGATCTGAATACTCAATTTTTGAAAATTGTGACATAAAATTAGAAGGATCATATCATAAGGAACATTGTGTATTAAGTTATAAGTTGATAGGACTTCAATTTCATAAAAAACTACCTTGACCAAAAACTTCAACCTAAAGCGGGACAGACGGAGGAACGGACACACAGACCAGAAAACATAATGTTCATAAATGGTGCTGAAAAAGAACTTTCACCTACATGTACACAATTGGAGAAAATGAAAGACAAAATCTACGCAAGTGAAAAATAAAAAAAGAAATGCCGATTGGCACAAATACAAGACAAATACGCATGTGAAATAATAAAAAAAATGATATGCAGATCGGCGAAAATGCAGAAAGTCGAGATCAAAATTTATATTTGATTATTTTTATTAGAACGAAGGTCAAATATAGTGTAGTATCTTTTGCGTCCATTTGTGTTAAATTTTACATAAGACTAGAACACACCCGGTGCCGGCCGTGAAATGGCTGGTCCCTGACTAAAATAAAGTATATAACTATGTGTAAGCCTTATTTTAGCCTGGATATTTAGTTATCTGATAAAGTCATGCTGATTATAAGATGCACAGTTTTCTCTACTTTCAAAATCTTTCTGTTAGAAACCGTCGACCTGGAACTTATCAATTATTGGTAATATTAACTATTTGAAAAACAAAAGAGCCTGGAATGGAGTAATTTTTTATCAACACCATTGTCCAATATTAATTATAAATAAAGTCAAATTCTTGGTTTTGCTGTTTTGCGTCATGCCGGCTAACAAATTGTAAACTGAACCTATACGCCTTATTTTAAGTCTAGATTTTTAGTATTCATATTATCATCTTTTAAAGTCATAATGATTAAAATACTACAATAGGAAACAATGTGATAGAATTTAGTATTGTCAACCTTGTGATTATGACCCTTGTATATATATATATAGCAAATCCTAAATACACCGTTTGGTGGTGTGCCTGTCAGATGCAGAACGTACAGATAAGGTATAGGTAAAAGGTGAATATACTATAATTGGTATTGGTATTGGTATTGGAACTTGTTAATTATTTACAATATTAATTATGTGGAAAACAAAAGGGTCTGGAGTGGTGTAACTTTTAATCAACACCATTGTCCTATATTAGCTATATTAAAGTTGAATTCTTTGATTTGTCGTTTTTATCCCATGCCGGCTGACAAATTGGACCTCATTATTTTAGTATTATAGATATCAGCATAACAAAAAATGAAACATCTGAGTGGATTGAGTCTCCAAAACACATTTTATGAGAATTATTTTACTTGAAATTGATTTTGTTTTTTGTTTGTTTTTTTTTTTGGGGGGGGGGGGGGGGGGCTGGAGGGGGGTGCTTTTTCTCCTTATTTCTTATATTCTGCTATGATAGAACATTTTCCTAGGAAATACTTAAAATAAATATATGTTTATAAGTTAATGAAATTATTTTTAATGCTGTAACGACAAATTAATCTTTAAAAGAGAAGCCTTTTATGTCCCTCTCTGGAATGCTGCGTAAATTTAATTTTGACGTAAGGACTTATTGAAACCTCCTTGGAGACAGTTAACTTATATATGGCTTGTTCATTCTGCTTAAATACTTCAGTTACTCATTTCTGATAACATTTCTATCATAAATGAGTGAAAGTTACCCCATTATTTTTACTTATTGACCTGAAAAGTTAAAATTTTAAGGAAATTAGAGGTATAAATTGACCAAAAGAGACCTTATAAAGGAGACAATGTCAGTCCATAAGTGGTATTTATCTTCCTAAAATCATCTTAAGTATCATATTCAACTGTTTGTAGGCAGATAAGATAAATATTTGATCATTTATTGGTCCACACTATATTTTATCTTGATGCGGCTTGGTTTGGATTTGTCGAAGAAATTTTGCTCGAATCGCTGTAGATGTCGTCTTTCATTATGCTAGATTTTTCTCAAACTATTGACCTCTGGTTATGACAAAACTTAACAGAAATGCTTGAAATAACCAGTATTACAAAGGAAAAAAAGTCACATTCAGTTTATTAAACAATAATCAGATAATGTCTTCTTTAAATTTAGTCCTATAACAATTCTTCCTTTTTTTACATCTTCATTCCAGGCAGGGATAGGGGAAACCAACAATCATTTTTGAATGGCCTGATCTGGACGAATGGAAAATAGGGATTGTATGCAAGTAAAGCTTAGATTTATGTAAAAAAAAAAAGAGACTTTTACTTAGTTTGATCTATTACAGATTTTCATTGTGATTAAGTCACTAATACAAGTATGATATGTTCATGTCAGCATAATCATTTGTTGTTTACAAAGAGTCCTACACAACTTTAATTTGAACACCCTGGACCCAAAGCCAAAGGTGCACTTGAATGGGTCTATATATTTCATGTATTTGGTAGATAGATTTATAAATGAATAACTTTATTTCTGAATTTTAAATTGTTTTCTTTTAAACTGTGTAAGATAAATAATTGCTCTATCTAATAAGCATTGACCAGTTGACATTATTGTGGTCAAACAAATGACAAAAAAATATTCTGAATGATGAATCCAGATTTTCCCCATACCTGTCACTGTCAGGTAACCTGAGGATTCCGAAAACCGAAGTGGTTCGTCTGAAAAAGGTGGAATTTACAGAAAAGGTGACGGGTAACAGGTCTGTGGATAGAACAAACATCCTCACCTTCAAACTGGTAAAGTTCGACTTCTACAACACTTTGAAACTTGAAACTTTGAAACTTTTTATTTCTCAAGACCCCATCAGGGGTATGTGAATATAAACAATAATAACAAACAATAACATATATACAAAATAATGAGATCATAGAATGACATGGTTACATATTCAATGGTATACATAAAGTACATGATTTAAGGAATTTGCAGTGGAAGGCAAATCTAATTTATAACAGACAGAACAATTTTACAAAATTTGGCAAGTTTGACAATTAAATTGTAGTCATCAGAACAAAAAAGTTCACAATATTTTATAGCATTTGGCTTTTTATACACATTACAGGGCAAAAGCCTTTTTCTTTCATTTGAAAAAAAAGTACATTTAAATAGATAATGAAATTCATCACCAATTTCACATAAATTGCATAAATCACAAATGCGATCATCACGTTCAACACCCCAAAAACGACCTTGTTCTATTGGCAATTTATGGTTCATACATCTAAAATTACAATATGCCTTTCGAAGATCATATGGTAGATCAACAATATATCTTTCAAAATTATGAATGGTTTTGAAAATTCTATAATTTAAACATTTAGCTGAATCATAAACAGTAGTAACCCATGTTTGTTTGAACTGATCACAGAGACATTGTTTGACTAGATTTGATATGACTACATTTTTTGGTACACTCTGTGACAGCCAGTACTCTGAGAGACCACAATTATTAAGGGTTTTTTCAATACAAACAATCCATTTAGAATGGAAAAAATTCTTGATATGCATGTTATATAATAACTTGTACAAAGTAGCAGCAATTTTATCTTGCTTATTACAAATAATTCTTTTCCAGAATGCAACCATTCTACTTTTGATAAAAATATCAATAGGAAATCTTCCTAGTTCACCATACATGATACAATTTGGTGTACATTTCTTCAGACTTAGTATATATTTATAAAATTGCAGACAAAATGATTCTAGTATACTGTTATTAGTAGAACCCCAAATCTCACAACCATACATTAATATAGGTAAAACCATTACATCAAACATCTCAAGCTGTATATCAATAGGTAAATTTAGTTTTCTACTTTTTTTCATTATACTAAACATAGCCTTTCTAGCTTGACAAACTAATCTTTCTTTATTTTTACAAAATGAACCATTTGAAGCAAAAATTATTCCAAGATATGTAAAATCATCAACAATATCTATATTTTGACCATCATAAGTGAAAGCAAGGTTATTATTCAGTTCAAAAGTACGTTTTCTAAAAATTACTATCTTAGTCTTAGCAACATTTACTTCTAATTTCCAACATTTGCAATACAAATACATGGCATTCAAGGCAGCTTGCAATTCAGATTCAGACTCTGCTAGAATAACAGTGTCATCAGCATAAAGTAATAGATACAATCTAAAGTATACAGCAATTTCATCATTATCAAGAAAAATATGAGCAGCATTGTAAACATTTGTCAAACCTTCATAAGAATGTGACAAAAATTCAACTAGATCATTTAAAAACAATGAAAATAGTACAGGAGACAAATTTTCTCCTTGGCGTACGCCAACATTGCTAAAAAAGAAACTTGAGGTGTTACAACCTAATCGTACACAAGATTTGGCATTTTTATACATACTGTGAATAACTTTAAACATTTTACCATCAATACATTGTTGTAGTAACTTGTGCCATAATGCACATCTATCCACCGAGTCAAAGGCTTTCCGGTAGTCAACAAAAGCACAAAATAAAGGTTTGTTACATCGCAAGTAAAGATCAATCAGACAGTTCATATTAAAAATGTGATCAGTAGTACCATAATGCTTTCTAAAGCCTGCTTGCTCTTCGCAGAGAAACAGTCCAGACAGAAGAACGTCTGTTATCCAATGTAGCTATGCAATCTGGGAACCAGTTCAGGTAAGACCTTGAACTTGAAGATGCAGAGCTTTGCTTGTCGGTACGACAGCAGCCTGTTGTTGAAGTGATTTCAATATATATGGTCCTACATGGTAAACATTTAGTTAAAACAAGTGTGAGAGGATTATTTACGTTTAAAGAAGGACTGGGTGTTTCGTTTTGTCCTTCTTTTTTTTTTGGGGGGGGGGGGGGGAATGGGATGGGATGGGATAAGATAAGGGTAGTCCAAATAATTATGACGTCGTGAAAGGCTATTATACTTTTTTTCTTTGACGCCTGACTGAAAGGCTATCATAATTTTTTTCTTTGACGCAGACAAAAAATTATTTAGCCGTGTGCAGTGGGTGGTAAGGAATCCAGGTCCGTCCGCCCTGATTCTGGTTCGCCCTAGTTTCTGTTCGCCCTAATACCTGTTTGCCCTGAGTCCGTTCGCCCTGATTTTATTTTTAAGTATAGTGTTGCGTTGTGTGTATATAATTGAATGTGTTGAAGTCGGTCTACAATTTCGCCGAATATTTACGATGACGATGTATCATGTTAAATTGTCTAAAGCTAGCTGCTTGACATGCTATACTAGGTTATAAGTTTCAGTACATTTCATGACTATAAGTTTTTGAGGACTAAGTTTGTATCTGTATGTAATTACGTTACAAGGAAATATAAGTTTCTGTAAATTTCAGCACCACATTGTATTTTTAAATGTAAAACAACTGAAGACTAAATTATTTGTATGTAATTGAATATGTTGAAGTTTACATTCACCGAATATTTATTTATGATGTGTTCTGTGGTACTGCTATTAGGAAATAAGTTTCTCGGAATTTCAGCACTACATTGTATTTTTAAATGTGAAACAACTGAAGACTAAGTTGTTGTCTTGCTTCTACGAGGATAAGTTTCTGACTTATACCTGACATAAAACAACTAAAGACTAACATGACTAAGTTATTTATATATTTAACTTTATTGATACATTTTAACAATTTAAAAATATTCAGTAAC
Source organism: Mytilus galloprovincialis (assembly GCF_965363235.1). Lineage (NCBI taxonomy): Eukaryota > Metazoa > Mollusca > Bivalvia > Mytilida > Mytilidae > Mytilus > Mytilus galloprovincialis. The sequence goes on along the minus strand of NC_134842.1, from coordinate 44,425,891 downwards.
AGTTATAACAAGATCAATTCTGAACTGTACGTCGCACACATTTATTTCCTAAACAAATATTTAAAAGCACTATATAGAATTACTATTAGTGAAACAAATACCAAAAACACAGTCAAACTGCTGTACATTGATCACTTGTCATCAGTGTTTTTACCCATCCTTTTTTTTATTTATTTTTTTATTTCAAACTGAATTTTACCCATCCAAGCTGACTATTTTATTTGAGAAAAATGTTATTCTCATTATTAATCCATCAAAGACAATTTATATAACAATCAGTGATATCAATGGTTTCAAATGACACCTACTCAGCAATCAAATTCCATCAACAGTAATATTAAAAGTAATTATAAAATAAAGTGTAACAATGCAGCCAAGACTTTTATTTAATTAATATAAATTTGGCAAATATTCTGTATTTAACTTTTAATAGATATACATAAATTTTAATAAATTTTAATATATATATATTTCGTTCATTGATGTAACATATACATATCATAGATGAATATAGGGCGAACGAACCCAGGGCGAACGGACTATCAGGGCGAACAAACTCAGTGCGAACGAACCTAGGGCGAACATGTAATCAGGGCGAACGATCCCGATACCGGTGGTAAGGGGGGTGCTTGCACGTAAAAAAACGTGAAATAAGACATTATTTCATGAACGTTGCACAAAAAATAAATACTTTGTTGTGAACCTTTTTCTGACTGAGTCACAGTCTTCTCATTGGCGGATCCTATTCCAGGGGTTGGAACCCCCATTTTTTTTGAAGATCAATGCATTTTAATGGGGACATATAGTTGGAACATCCTCTCACCTATGTCCTGGGTTGGGACCCCCCCCCCCCCCTTTTCAAAATGGCTGGATCCGCCCCTGCTTTTTGTATATATTAACTTTATGTTTTACATTGTGTACTTGATATTCCCGATTTAGTATACACATTTATGATATAATTGGTTTACAGCTTTTAAAAAAGTATCCCTGCCAATTTCAGTGTTTGAATTTTATTTGAAAAATACTGAGCACGCAAAACAGGCATTTGAAAATCACGATGCACATAAATTTAAATTAGCAGAATATATTGCACGAGGCACCTGAGTCTTGTAAGACTGAACAGAGGCGGATTTAGGGGGGGGGGGGTCCCAACCCCCCTTAGGCAGACAGTGGACCCCCTCTTATGAAAATTTCTAGATTCGCCACCGCTAAACGTCAAATTAAAAAGTTAAAACATGTTGAAAGTAAAATAATAACACAGGTTGCAAGGTGAAAGGTATAGATAACGGACCTACCATTTAGTTTTTAAGGGGGGGGGAAGGTGGGGTAGGATGAACATTTTTGTCCTGCATTCTATTAGTTGTTATGTATTTTTCACTCTGCCTTTTTTGTATTAAAATTGAGAATGGAAATGGGGAATGTGTAAAAAAGACAGCAACCCTACCAGAAGAGTGTACTAGTGAACTGTCTAGTTAATTAGTTTATCCTGCCCTTTTGTACATACATATAAATAGATCTTAATAGTCATCCTGCCTTTTTTTTGGCAAAGTGTCTCATCCCCTATTTTAATCATTTTTGTTAATTCTCCAAAACCTGATTTTTTTCATATTATAGTCTACATGTAGTTGCATAATGTTATTATTACTAAAACCTCAGTCTATATCAAAAACTTCATATTGTATGAGGGTCTGGTTGAGGGGGGGGGGGGCTGTTATTCTGTAAACATTTAATTTTCACCCCCTTTTTCTCTAATCTTCAAAAAATTAACCCCTTTTTTCTCTAATCTTCATTTTTTTTGCCCTTTATTCTCTAATCTTAATTTTTTAAGGGCATTATTCTTTAATCATTTAACCCCATCCAAACTTTCTTGTATATATGTTCCAGACCATATGAGTATTTGAACCGTACACCTATATTCGTGTGGTGGGACCATATGTGTACGGTCAGACCAATATATATGAGTATACTAATACAGTCTAGTTATGACTAACTGGCCCCTATATGTATTTCGACCCTAGGGGTTAATTTTTGACAAACATGTATCAAAATCTGTTATTGAATATATATACAAACATTTAAAATTAATATTATGAAAATTAGATGAATGGAGTGAAATGTATCATCATATCACCAACCCTAATAATCTGGAAACAACTATTATTAGAGTTACAAAGCTACCTTATTTTTCTTTGCACTAGTTTTGTACTCATTTTTATTATATTTTCTCTATGTGTTTTCAAGGGATTTTTTTTATAGTTTTTGTCATGTATCGATCTGTGGAGATTTTGAAGAAAAGTTCCTAAATATTCTAAAATATATCTTCCAACATTATGTTTATTCTGATAACTTCAATTTCAGCCAGCATAATTCAATCTGATGTATTAACTGACATGCTAAATGTACAGAAGCTTAACAAAATAAAGCTGTGATTAATATAATGATACTGTTCCACAACATTTTAGGGTCAGAGAAATTTAATGCTTGATTGGGAGCAATTATTTGTGGTCACTTAAACTGAAGAAATTTATTGCTTTTAATTGATTGACCATGTGCAGCTGGTAAGCACATAATCTGCTGATTTACTAAAATAACATTGATTACCTTGAATATTATTATGGATAGAGATAAATTATAAACAGCAATAAGGTTCAGCAAAGTAAGATCTACAAGTAGGGCAACATGACCAAAATGGTCAATTGACCCCTGAAGGTGTTATATTTTATTTAAAGAATTTTTCATAAATTTTTGTAATCTGAAACTACTGGTCCAAATACATGTACATGGAATATATATGAAATAGATTCAAAGGAGTAGGGGCAATAAAGGTTTTTTTTTTTCGTCCAATTTTGCTTATTATCTTGAAAACTATAATAAAAGATAGAGAGAAACTTTGAAATGCAAAAATGATCAGAAAAATACTCTTTTGTGTGTGAACTTGAAGCAAGAGCTAAGTAAGATCATAACGATAGAGAGAAACTAAACAGACTTCATTGATCAGCAATATAGTTACGTACGATACAATTTTTTTTTTAGTAAAGAACACGATGTATTAAAAAAACATACACAATATAATTTAAATCATGCACATGTATATATATATATATAAATCAAGCACGTGTATATATATATAAACTTTTCTAAACATCAACCCAACAATGTTAGATCTGTTAATTTGCTTTCGCAAATTGTTTTTTTTTTTAGCTCTCAGAGAAATTCAAACTCATGCTACTGAGATACATTGTATTGTAACACCAAATCGCCTGCACTTTATCGGACGGGCTACATCACTTGACCACCTGGGCTTCACAAAAATAAAGCTTTCGGTGGCTGGGTCTCCCTGTTACCTTTCCTCCTGAGTTTTTATTTAACGTTGTAATACAGTACATGATATATAAGGCATGAACATGGAATGTATATATATATATACGACCTATTAGTCAAATGTGTTTTGTTAAAATATACTTTTTCACTTTTTTGGTCTTTTGGAAAACGTTGTTTGTGCTGTATTTAGACCCTTCTTCAACGAAATTTGTTTTACATGCACACGTATAAATTGCTGTTTTAATCCAACGCAATCATAGGTTTGAACGTAGTTTTTAATTTAGATTTGTATATGTACATATATGTCAAAATGTTCACTTCAATCTATCCTGAGCCAGTTATTTCAAGACATTAAATACATTTGTATATAGTCATAATATGCATTAATTAGGGAATGATGTGTTACTGTTAAACTTCAAACCCACTGTTGTTGAACTTTCAAAGAAATATATGATAGAGAATTGTTGACATTATCCTTTTATATTATATTACTGTATCTAAACTTCAAAGTGTAATTTTTAAAATAACTTGCCATTTTCTTCTTTGAACTGTTTTCTTTCACTGCATGGTTCTTCACAAAATCACCACAAAAACAATATTGTAATAAATTGAAGATAGTTATAAGATGTGTATTCTTGATGAATTTCAAACTACATTTTATTTTGCTCTACACATTTTATGATGTCCAAGTAATGAGGTCATGACATCAATATGAATCCATATAGTAACCAATGAAATAAAAGAGAAATTCATTTTATGTCTACCTAGATCTTTGGATAAAAACAGGCCACATTTACTTGTACATGTTGTGTGTATTGTACTTAAATATAAAAACACCAGTAAATGTTATACATATATATCATGTATATACTCTCACCTCATTCAATGTCATTGATTCAATGGACTTAATTAAGTATAATGGGAATAGGTCTATTAGTGTAAATAAAAGTGAAATAATTAGAAGGATGTTAGTATTGTATTTCACAATGACCATGATGACATACAGGAATAGAATTTTGAAAATTTTATTGTAAGTAATAATTTCATACTTTGTGCGAATTATAATTATGATAATTGTATATTTTTTTTGTTTTGTGTATGGTCTCCTTAAAGTTTTATTTTGAGGAGGATTAAGAGGGATGGGGCAAATGGGCCCGGGCATTCCCTTTTTGATAAAATTTTGTTTGATTAATCTATTTAGGGATCAAATCACTGAAGCATGATTTGTACGGGTCCCTTTAAAAAAATTCTGGATTTGCCACAGGCATACAGAAATTAAGGATGTTTTATAATTTTAAGAAATTCTAATATATATCAATTAAAATATATATATATATATGCAATTAGTGATAAATTTAATAATCGTGTCACCTAAGGATATTTGCCTATAGATGTGTTATGTCCCACCTTTGGGCATTATGCTTTCTAATGAGTCATGAGTATGAGTCTGTTCCTCCATCTGTCTGTCCGGCTTCAAGTTTTTGATGAAGTTGAAGTCCAATCAACTTGAAACTAATAGTACATGTTCCCTATGATACGATCTTTCTTATTTTATTATCCAATTAGAGTTTTGCCCCCAATTTCATGGTCCTCTAAACATATAAAAATGATAGTGTTAGTGGGTCATCTGTTCACTATGGACACATTATTGTTATTGATTTAAATGCAAAGTATTAAGAATAAGTTTCTGAATTTCACCAGTTGATAATTCCCTACAATTTAAAATTCAAGAATTTTGTACAAGTATGTACCACTTGAAAGTATATTTGACATGATCCGATGAGAGTTTAGATGGGGTTTACAAATTAGAGAATAATGTTCAGGCAAAATGTACAGAATAAAGGTAAAACAAAAATAATAGGGAAATAAAGAAAACTAAAACTAAATAAATATTAGAAAATTTAACAGGGTGCTGAAATGAAATATAAAAATAGAGATTAAAGAAAAACAATTTAATATACATGTCTTAAAGAATAAAGATACATGTATACAGAACCCATATCGACCTTAATAAATCAAGCCATATAAACACATAAATGACAAATACTCTGATAATTGTGATTAGGTCAGACAGGAGTTTGTCTGCGAAAGACTCATAAGTAACTCGATCTCCAATAAAAAAAAAATGAAAGGCCAAATAATTTACAAAATTAAAAACTTAGATAATCAAGAGAAAAACTGAGAAAGACATTATATATCTATGATTCATACATAAAATACAAAACTTAGAACCTGAAATTGAAAAATTATAAACAGTCAGGGGCGTTACTTAAACAAGTACTTTTTTCACGTTATTTATATATATATATATAAGTATTTTTTGTTTTTGAAAATAATAAGATTACTTAATCATGTTAATATACTTAACAATTTGATGAAAAACAAGGAAAATCACAAAATTTTACAAAATATGCAAATTAAGGCATGATTTGTTGCCATGGTAACTTGTTTAATGTCCAAAATTATTTTGTTTTTCTGAATACCTTCTACCTGAGATACTTTTCAGTAATTTTAAAATATGTATGAAAACTTTTAAATTTGCAGTAATTTTTGGGCCAAATAAGGGCCTTATTGCTCCTACTCCTTTGAATAGAAGCATAGATTAAATGTAGTTTGAATGAGTTTTTATATAATTTTATATGATAAAATAAAGAATTTATTAGATTGGAGAGGAGTATGGAGATAAAGGTTTATAATGACAAAACATTACTTAAATAAGTTATTTTATACATTTTAATTTTTTTTAGTAATAACACTTATTTAAGAAACACATGTAGTTGATTTGGGTTAGCAGAACTTTATAAATAACTTGAAATCTTAATTAATTCACAAGTATATTAACTTTCTATTTATACCAGTCTAGCTACCTTCAAGATTTTGGAGGAAAATGATAATTTAATAGTCCCTGAAGAGACCAATCTAAAGTTACCCAGAAGTATCCATATGAAAGATAAGTGATAATTAAGTGCATCAGCAAGTTAATTAGTGTTTCAGAAGAAATTTATATTTCATGGGGAAAATAACCAGATGACTGTGAAAATTTGTTAAAGCTAGTAAAATCTGCATTTTTGGACACCTATAAAAATAATATTTAGAAAAGTTACCTAATATATAAGTAGTATTGAAAATAGCCTGGTTTTCAACATAACTTATATAGGCAGTTTTAAATGTTACTTGTTTAAATAATGCCCCTGACTTATATGATTTTTTGTTTGTTTGTCAAAAGTTTTATTTTCTATTTAGCTCACCTGACCTAAGAGGCCATGTGAGCTGGCATTAATTGTTGAATCATCCATTAATGTCTGGTGTACACTTTTTCATAGATCTTCTCTTCTGAAACTACTGTAATTAATTAATTTTAACCAAACTTTGGCTAAATGATCCTTAGGGTATCTAGTATATATTTTTGTAATTTTTAGCTCAGTGAGCTTACACCATCACTTGGCGTCCTATGTCGTCTGTCGTCGTAAACTATTTAAAAAATCTTCTCCTCTGAAACTACTGGGCCAAATACATGTACCTTCAAACTTTAACTAAATGTTCCTAAGGGTATCTAGTTTATAAATTGTATCCGAAGTTTTGATCCATTGACAAACATGGATGCCATGGCTAAAGATAGAACATACTGGTCAAATGCAGTTTTGTTAATTGGCCCCTTAAGGAGTTATTGCCCTTTAAAGTTAATTTTACACAATTTGTTGATCAAGTTTGCTAATTATATATAACATTTAAAAATCTTCTCTGAAATACAGATGAGCGATTCAGGCTCTTGAGAGCCTCTTGTTATCTTGTCCTTTAATTAAGAAACACTGCATAGTTTGGTAAAAAAAACAATAACTTTAATATTTAACGTAGCATTTCAAGATTAATCTGCCTTTAAAATTAAGACCAATCTTGAAAACCCTTGGCTATTTGAAGTTATTGCTCCTGCAATAGCAAGTTCCCACAATTTATACATGTTATATATATGTTCTTGTTAACAATGATTGTCATATTGAAAACAATTGTAGATATCATAAAGATAAATTTAAAACAGCAAAATAGTAGTGTGGATCCTTATATGAGTTATTGCCCTTGAAAGACAAAGTTTTAGCAGAATTTCAAGTTTCATGCAGGAAGTATGATAGATGTAGAGACAAATATTTATGTTCAGCTAAGTTAAAGATCTGCGAATAAGCTTACATCATGACCAAAATAGTTAATTGATCCTTTATAGGATTTTTTGTCCTTAAGAAATTATTTTACCAAAAGTTATGTTTTTTTGCAGATAATAATAGAAAGAAGGAATTTTAATTTTTTTTTAAGTGATAAATATGTTCAGCAAAGTAAGATCTGGGAATAGGACTTGTATTATATAAATTTCTAATTGATCCTTCAAAGCTGTTATTACCCATGAAAGAATATATTACCAAATATTTTTTTCTTCGGTTTTTTTTTTTTATTTTTTTTTTATGGAAGTATTATATTTGATTTTTCTTCCAATGGTCGAATATAGAAAAGTAGAAATTTAAGTAGCTTACACCAATTATAGGGGCCATTGGCGATTGGGCCCCTGCTAATTTAAGTTTTTCATAGTAAAGAAGTGTCTTCATCAGAATTACAGTTTACATGTGTTGTTTACATTAATTAGTTCTGCACAGTTAAATGTTAGAAGGAACTCTTTAGTTCACATAAATTCTTTTATAGCTGTTTTAAAACTAATTCACCAATGTTTCTATTTCTTTTGAATCCTATTGATAGGTTTTTATTGAATTTGTCACCTATTGTAGAATCTATTTTGATAAGATTCCAGTATTTCCTGAATATTGTTTGAAGTTTTCTGCTTAAGAATTCGATTGATTATTGGTAATGAATGATATATTTTATCTATTTTCAACTTTGTTCTTTTTCTAGACATAAATTCATAGAAATTGATCCAATATCCACCTATTTAGGTGAAAATCCTAACTCTGTCCTGATTTCATAAACAGAATTATAGAAATTAATCTAATATCTATCTATCCATTAGTGCATATCACAATTTTAAATTAAATAAATGTGCCTTCAAGTAGTTCATGTGTAAAAAAAAATGCTAAGGATAATGCTGTGGATTCATTTAAATTTTGTGGTCACATGTATCAATTTTCGTGGATTAAAAAAAATTTGTATTTGTTTTGTTTGGTTTTTTCATAGTCTGTTTACAACCCGATGGCAAATTTATAATTCGTTTAACATTTAAATTTGTGATTCAGCTGTTTCAATGAAAACTATGAAAATTGGTATCCCATGAATAATAATGAATCCACATTGAACATTTTCAGCATGAAGGTTTATGCCATTCTGTTCTTATTTCAGATTGACATATCTGTAGGACATGCAGTTAGCCTAGACAAATAGGAAGAGAAAGGTCTTTGATTCTGAGTTCTCTGTGAAGTTCAAGGTCTTTTTTAGTCTAAATTATAATGGGAAGATGTGAACGGTAAGTTTGAAAGTTTGTAATTGTGCAAAAATATGTTATTTTTAACAAAATGTGCTGTTTCACAAATAAAATCCTCTGTCTCTTAGACACTTATGTAGCAATAAGGCCACTATATTGGTAATATGAAATGATTGTAAGCTGTATTTGCTTGACTGGTTAAACTGACCATGCCTTCATTTTCATGGATCAAGTTTATGTGATATTATTAAAAAAAAAGCGACAAATTTTCAATCATAAGTAAAGCAGGCTTAGTTGTTAATTTATGTGTCATTTGGGCTCTTGTGGAGGGTAAATGTCTCATTGGCAATAATGAATTATACCACATCTTTTTTATATGACATTTGAATGTTGCATTTATATATATATATTATATACGTATTGCAATCACTCATTAGCTGGCCAATTGTTTATAAGCATCCATGTTCACAAATAACTACATTTGTGCAATAATAAGATGATTTGGTGGCACCATGTACTTTAACTGTTCTAGAGTAATGCCCCTTTACAAACAAACAAAAGTGCTGAATTTTGTTTCCATTTTCTTACTTTTATAAGTTTGCCTCTGAATCAAATGCTATGAAATCAATACACAGCAATGCTTATTACCACAGAATACAGATCAAGTATGTATTAAGGGGGTGGTGTCAATTAACTGTTCTGTAGTTATGCCCCTTTACAAATGAAAAATATGCTTATATTTATAGTTTCCGTTCTCTTACTTTGATTTGCCTCAACTAAATGCAATTAAACTTGTACACAATGCTTGTTACCACAAAATACAGATCAAGTTTGAATTTTAAAGGGGTCACTTTAACCGTTTTAGAATTATGCCCCTTCACAAATTGAATGATTGCTGAAATTTTAATTTCCATTCACTTACTTTAATTAGCTTACCTCAACCAAATGCTATGACATGTATGAATAATTGTACACAATATTTATTACCACAAAATACAGATCAAGTTTGACTTTTGAGGTTGTCACTAAATTTTTTAGAGTTATGTCCCTTTGAAAATGGAAAAATTGCTGGATTTGTGTTTCCTTTCTCTAAATTAAGTTTGCATAAACTAAATTTTATGAAACTTATACACAATACCTATTACCACTTAATCAGATCAAGTGTTTTCGGTAGAGTCACTTTCACTGTTCTTCAGTTATGTCCTTTTATAACTTTATATGATATGCAAGCGTGGGCATCATCTGTGATCCATTGATACATTCCCCATTTAATTTTTTGTTAAACATCAATTTTTTAATTTTTTGGTTGTCAGAGCCGATTAATGCCCCATTTGTTTGTAGGTAAGAATTGGTAAAGTAACCCACACACATATATATATCAAAAAATGAAAACACCAGATTAGAAAAAAAAGATGCAGTATGATTGCTAAGGAAACAACTGCCATAATAATTATAAGAACAAAATTTAAACATCATCAGAGTATTAAGGCTTCAATTATTGAAGAAAACAAATGACATACAGTAAGCTATGAAAGGACCTGTGATAACAAATTCATCTATTATCATGATTATAAGACAGAACAAAATATGTCAGGGGGGGGGGATCATGAATATTAATATGCCTGAAGGACTTTAGAATATTGAACTTGAATTGACTTTTCTTTGTAGGATACAAAGAAATCTTGGAGGACAAATTGGTGCGAGTCTTAAAAGGCACAGATTTGAAGATAAATGAAAGAAAAAGAATGACAAACATAGTTTAAAGGACTGCAGACTTCCTGATATCTTTCAAACTGTTCTTTTGGTATACATGGTATAAATGTAATATTGCAATATCATTTTATTTGTATAGGTATACATCCTGTAAATCTTGTTGGTGCCTTTTAGCTCCTTAAATGCAACCACTATTTAGTAAACATTGTCATGATTGTTGTTCTATATGTGAGCTTATTAGTTAACTAGAGCATAGTAATTGCATATATATGCAATCTTAGTCTTTTTAATTCAGAAATAATTTTTAAAACAAGTTATTCTAATCAGACTAATGGAATTTTATTTTGTATGTTTAACCTGTTATATGCACTTTGTCAAATTTAGCATGTTGCAAATGTGATGCAATAGAGAGCAACCTTTATATTTCTTAGAAAATGCTTTTTCTGAACTGTAATGAAAAGTATGGTTATACATAATATCCAAAAAAAAAATTTTAAGTGAGACATATGTTTTATGAATATTTCAATAAATGTTAGAAACAAGTTTACATAATAAATTTCTTATGTATCAAAATTCTGTGTTGTAAAAAGATTTTTTTTTTCGGGATTTTTCTCAATATGTTTAATAAATCAAAATGCGTAATTTTTGCTTGTAGATTTTATTTCGGGATTTTTCCCGAAATGGGTAAAAAAAATCTATGCACCAAGTGTGTGCCTGACATTAGATTTATATTTCGGGATTTTTCCCGAAATGTGAAAAGAAATTATTAGTCATGAGACCTAGCATATACATTTGATTTTTCGGGGTAAATCCCGAAAATATTTGACGACATCTGTGTTATGCATTTTGTAATTAGTTTATTTATGTCAGGATATTTCCAGAAATGTATTTCAGATCTGTTTGTTCAAACGCTTTGCCAACATATATGTCATAAAATTTAATGTTGAAAATGATTTCGGGATTTTTCCCGAAATGTTGAAAGAAATTATTAGTCATGAGACCTAGCATATACATTTGATTTTTCGGGATAAATCCCGAAAATATTTAAAGACATCTGTGTTATACATTTTGTAATTAGTTTATTTTTGTCGGGATATTTCCCGAAATGTGTTTCAGATCTGTTTGTTCAAACACTTTGCCAATATATATGTCATAAAATTTAATGTTGAAAATGATTTCGGGACATTTCCCGAATAAATAGTTGTCATATATACATTTTTACCACAAATATTTTGAAACTTTCATATATTTTGGGAAATTTCCCGAACACTAAATGTAAATTTTATCAATTATAAGAATAAAAACATGGAATGTTGTAAAAAATGTGTGTTTCTTTATGAAATCTTCATTCAATTTATGGTAAACATTGAAAATGATTATAAAGAGGAATAAAATGGATTTTACTCTTTTAAAATAGAGTCTGTTATATAAAGGTTGAGGATGAACACGGATGCGGCCACTTTCATTTTTGACAAAAACCATCTGAAAAGTGACGTTTTTTGGCATATTTGATAGATTTTTCATATTTAAGCTTGACTCAGAGCGTTTTTAATGACTAAATCAGTTAAAATCTTTCACATAAACTAATCGATACAATTGAAATAGACACTTAAGTGTTTAAAAAGTGTCAAAAAACTTTCGTTAGATGAACCTGAAATTTGAGGCCACAATCGGCCCTTACCGGACCTACTCCTTTGTAAAAACAGATAATATTATGTCTTTTGTTTTGCTGACACATCGAAGTCAATATAATTGAATTCTATGCGACTGTCATACAAGTGAGAAATTAAGCTAGCTATAAACAAGGTTTAATCCATCATTTTGTACTTAACAAAATTACTTACCATTTAGGATTATGACAGTTGTTATCCGTTCGTATGAGCGTTTGATTTTGCCATTTGATTTGGGACTTTCCTCAGAGTTCAGTATTGTTTCGATTTTACTTTTTCACAGTTTAACTAACCAAAATTAAATTTAAAAAAGAAGATGTGGTATGATTGCCAATGAGACAACTATCCACAAAAGACCAAAATGACACAGACATTAACAACTATATGTCACCGTACGGCCTTCAACAATGAGTAAAACCCATACCGCATAGTCAATAGCTATATATATTCAGGTCTTGATAAAACACATAATCAGTCGTAACAAGTAAGTACTACACTAAACAAACATACAATAGGATTTGTCGGTTAAAACAATATATTGTCTTGTATTGATTTTAATTTTGATTTTGATTTCGTATGTGATTAACAGAACTATCCGTCAATTTAAATACTTAAAGATAAATTCTTCATACTACGTTTAGTAAAATAGAGATAAACCAGAGGGAAAAGAGAAACGAATTTCACAATGTTTTAATGTGATGGTAGTCTGATGATAACAAACCCATGAAAAAGTTACTCTGACTACAAGATGTACACACTATCAATTAGAAACGTGATGGCTGTGTTTGCGTCAGTATCTGTTCACACGTTTATGTAGAGCAGTAAATAATATTTATTATGTGTCAAATCTTCTGGTGCTATTTGATATGACACTTGATATACAAGGAATTTTTAATCACACTTTTTTTTTGTTTCATCTCTTTTGTACTATTAGACTATATCAATGCAGCGTTTCTAAAATCCTGGTTTTCTGGTGATCGCATATTTACGGTTAATAAGAAAATAATTTGTTTCTAAGTTTATTACTTGGTTTAACATGTTTTACAATGAATACAACGATTCAGTACCGGCTATCTTTTTCTTTTAAACAACAACAACAGGTTGTCTGATCTACATGTTACTCATATTTTTTTAGTCATGGCTGCCATGGCAGCCATCGTGGTTGGTTAGCCGGGTCATCGGAAACATTTTGTTATGATTGTAGCCAATTGTGGTAAAATTTGGTCGAGTAGTTTCAGAGTAAAAGATAACAATGACGACGGCGGACGACGACGAACGACGGACGCCAAGTGATAAGAAAAGCCCTTAGGGCTATGTGAGCCAAAACTTGAAACACTTATAAACCAAATCAACAAACGACAACCACCGACCATCAGCTTACTAAATAAGAACAGATACGAACAAATTCAGTGGGTTAAAACGTTTTAATAGGTAGCAACTTTTACCTTTACCTGAATTAATAGTATATCATCAAAACAACGCAAGACATTAAAATAAATGAGCATGCGCAATGTGGGTGACGTTCATTATTGCAGAATGTATAATTCCTTGTTTTTCTCAGCAGTCAACATGCTTTATCATGAAGTTTGTGTGCATCTCTTGTTGTATGTTGAACAAAACCACTCCAGAATCAATATACACTTTTATTTGAATATTTAGATATACAATGCAAATACTTTGATTTGAAAATGATGATAAATATACAATGTATTATGCGCATAAAGATATAAAAAAGGAATATAATATTATACAATTATTGAGTTCGAACAATATTTAAAATACTTTCGATAGAAGTTGTTAAAAATTGATATATCACCTATCTATATAATTAAGAAATTTATGAATCCTAGTCTCTAAAACGTCAACCCGTTTCCTATAAGCAATGAGATAATGAAAATCGCCATATGAATATGTGTCAGCATGTTGTGGCATCTCTAGAAATGTGTAATATGATATTGTATTTGATTGTGTTCAACAGAGGTTGAATTGATCCATCAATGTACACGACAGAAGTAATTTTGTAGTTTTTGAAAATCCATTGCTTTCTGCATAGTGTACAGCCGTCTTTCCAAAGACATCAACTTCGTCCACATTGACTCCTCTATTAAGCAAATACACAGCTAACGAATATACGTCATCTTCTTTTTTGGCGGGAAATGTTTTACATATTAACATTAATATCGTAGTTTTGAGATTAGTTTTAATATCAACATCCAACTGTTTCTCTAGTAGAAGCTTCGTTTTCACGGAATCAGCTTTCACAATTGAATTGAAAATTTCCATCCAATCTTTTTGTAAATGTTTGTCACAGGAGAATCTTTCGTAGTTTTTAAACATCATTGCAATTCCAGCTGAAAGATCCATTTTTAAGCAACTTTTGATGCTCCTAACAATTTCAACTTATACTGTTTGTCTTCAACTATTAGTTAAATTTATAGTACATTCTATGCTTATTACACCAATCAGATTGCGAGAATAAATTTGTACTGTTGTGTTTTTGTAAACGTGTTAACTTTAATACCTACCTACATGAACATATGGTAGTGTAAATGAAAACGATACCCTGCTAATATTTAAGTTAAGCAGGCGTTAATCAATTAATCTGATTTTTACTATGATTGCAAATCTAATGCTTTAAGCAATTTAACGATAAGTTGATTAAATTTCTTGTGTGTGGTTTACCTTCATATACAGTTGGACCATTTCTATCATCGTTTACATATGTTTCAAGATCACGTTTTTCCTCCGATTTATACACTAAAGTACTAGTCCATAGAGGTGTATTGATTCATTATATCCATGAAACATGATGAATGTAATACCTACGATTGATTTTCAGTAAGTTGTCAGTAGCTGTGAGTGTTTTACATCGTCACTGTATGTCTGAAATCGTTTTATGGGATATGTTTTTGTATTGGGTAACTATTTGTTGAGTAAAGCATTATAATCTTATCTATTTATTATATTTTAGGATAAATGATAGTTATTTTGAGCTGTTACACTATCGTTCAACGTTAGGTGATGTTTGCCTTTCCCAAGACCGGAGCCTGTAATGTAGTTGTCGTAGTTGGTCCCTGTCTATTTCATTTGTATTTCGTATATCGTTAACAATGCTTTACATGTTTTAGTTTAGTTGTCCTTTAATTTTGCTTGTTTTGGTTTGTTATAGACAGCATAATTTTAATTTTTTTCTAAACTAAGTTTTTTTCTTTTGGTTGTTTACAATGTGCAATCTTAATTTGTACGTACATTACACATGTAACAACAGTCGAAGGAACATTTTATGATTACGACAATTTTAATACTTATAATTGGCGGTAATATCAGCTAGTGCCTTATCCATATGTCGCCAACAGATCACTGTTATCAGTTTAACATTTGACGAACCCCGTAATGTATCTCGTATAGTATAGTGACTGCACGTTTTTCCAAAACACCTGTCCAATTGATATGTTTTAAACTGCCTGATACATGATATTGATACCAGACATGAGGGAAATATGTGTGATTAGTTTCTAAATCAAACACATGTACACGAACGTGCACCAATGACAGAAACTGTATGCATATAATTGAACTAGTTTAAATGACACATGCTTTTAACAAAAATGGTAGGATGTTCGTTTAACACCAAAATAACACCAAGAACAATACACTGATTGTAAAATTAAATTTGCGAAGTATTAGAAATAGAAAACGTAATCTAAATATCATTCTGAACAACGTTCCCGAAACAACCACTAAATCACACAGATCGTATGGTACAATAAATATTCGAAAGCAGAAACAAAACGTCTGTAAAAAAGAAAAACCCACTAGAATATCATGTGATGGACAAATCAAATAATTTTTGGCCATTGTTTAGATTGTCTACTGTTATGTTCATGATGTTTGTCCTCTTTCAATCGGTGTTGATTTGTTGTGGTTTTTATTCTATTATCTGTTGCATTTGTTTCATTCATGAATTGGATTGGATGATACTATTTAGAAATAAATTGTTGTTTGAATATTTAAAAAGAAAATTCACCGAAGATATCAAGCTATACATCATTGTGTACTTAAGTAGGGCTCCTTTCTACTTAATATTTTTTGTGGCTCTAAAACAAATCAAATTGGAAAGTTAGTTCTGAAACAAAGTTCAGAAGCATTACAATTAGAAAATGCCTAAACCTTATAAAATTGAAAATAAAGCTTCGGACGCATGAATGTGTTGTACAAAACGATGTGCGGGAGAATAAACGATATGGGTTATTTGTTTTTCATTTGAATATTCAAAATTGCTCATGAATAATCATTCAGCAACAACGTTCCAAATATTAAAAGCAATCACGTGCACCAATCAAATGGCAATAAGAAACTGTTTGTATTTCAGCTGTTTTAGGTTTTTATTGATACAATGGCGTTGCCAGTTTGTCATCGTTTTATAAACTCTATTATCCCTTTGGTGTCTTTCACCTCTCCTTTTTAAAATAAAGGAGTATAGGTCCGGTAAGGGCCAATTTTGGCCTCAAATTTCAGGTTCATCTGACGAAAGATTTTGAACATTTTTTAAACACTTAAGTGTCTGTTTTATTTGAATCAATTAGTTTATGTGAAAGATTTTAACTGATTTAGTCATAAAAAACGCACCAATTCAAGCTGAAATATGAAAAATCTACCAAATATGCCGAAAAATGTCATTTTTCAGATGGTTTTTGTCAAAAATGAAAGTGGCCGCATCCGTGTTCATCCTCAACCTTTATATATGTTATGTATTATCAAAAAATACAACTCACATTTCAATATTAAGGATGAACACGAATGCGGCCACTTTCGTTTTACACGAAAACCGTCTAAAATTTAACTAAAATGCTAGCATTGTGAAGATTTCAGTAATTTAGCATGACTTGATGGTGCTAGTACCCGATATATGTGCATTGTATTGTCAAAATCAGCCAAAATTTATGTAGCAGAAGCATTCCTACTGTCCAATGAAAAACTACAAATTCACTTTTAAACAATTTTGTAAAACTGCTATATTTTGGGGCCAAAAAGGGGTCTTACGGGACCTACTCCTTTGTAAAAACAGATAATATTATGTCTTTTTTTCACATATCGTAGTCAATATAAGGGAATTTTATACGACTGTCTTGCAAGTGAGAGATTTAGCTAGCTATAAACAAGGTTTAATCCATCATTTTGTACTTCAGAAAATTACTTAGTAATACCATTTAGGATTATGACAGTTGCTATCCATTCCTCTGAGCGTTTGATTTTGCCACTTGATTCGGGACTTTCCCCGAAGTTCCGTATGTTGTGATTATATTTTTTCATAGTTTAACGAACCAAAAGTAATTAGCTATTTATATTCAGGTCTTGATAAAACATATAATCAGTCGTATCAAGTAAGTACTACACTAAACAAACATAAAATAGGATTTGTCGGTTGGAACAATATGTTGTCTTGTATTGATTTTCATTTTGTGTGTGATTAACAGAACTATCAAGTTTTCCGTCAATTGAAATACTTTAAGATAAATTCTTCATACTACGTTTAGAAAAATAGAGTTAAACCAGAGGGAAAAGAGAAACAAATTTCACAATGTTTTAATGTGATGGTAGTCTGATGATAACTAACCCATGAAAAGTTACTCTGACTACACGATGTACACACTATCAATTAGAAACGTGTTGGTTGTGTTTGCGTCAGTATCTATTAAGATTTAATAAGAATATTTTAAGAAAATAATTTGTTACTAAGTTTATTACTAAGTTTATACAACGATTAAGTGTCGGCTATTTTTTTCCTTCTAAACAACAACAACGGGTTGTCTGATTCGTCTGAAAATTTCTTG
The DNA here is from genome assembly GCF_965363235.1 of Mytilus galloprovincialis. Taxonomy (NCBI): domain Eukaryota; kingdom Metazoa; phylum Mollusca; class Bivalvia; order Mytilida; family Mytilidae; genus Mytilus; species Mytilus galloprovincialis. The sequence goes on along the minus strand of NC_134842.1, from coordinate 44,407,937 downwards.
ACCTAATTAACAATTACATCCAGTTTGAGATTTGCTCTAAATGCTTTTGTTTCAGAGATAAAAGCCACAATCTAGATTTTACCCCTATCTCTATTTTAGCCATGGCTGCCATGGCAGCCATCTTTGTTGGTTGGCCGGGTCATCGGACATATTTTTTAAACTAAATACCCCATTGATGATTGTAGCCAATTTTGGTAAAATTTGGTCGAGTAGTTTAAAAGAAAAAGTTAACGATGACGACGAACGGACGACGAACGACGGACGCCAAGTGATGAGAAAAGCCCTTAGGGCTATGTGAGCTTAAACTTGAAACACTTATAAACCACATCAAAAAACGACAACCACTGAACATCAGCTTACTAAATAAGAACAGGTACGAACAAATTCAGTGGGTTAAAATGTTTTAATAGGTACCAACCTTTACCTTTACCTGAAATAATAGTATATCATTCTAATATGACGTGCTTCTTTTGCTTTGTAAACAACATTGCGATAAAATTCTCGATATATCTATACTTAGCGCAGACTTCGTGGTGTACATAATAATAGCTGTTACAATATACTTCCCACGTAAATCCACATGTATTGAAACCTATTTGCAAACCCTTTATCGATTTTATTGTTTCAAAAATTGCAATTAAAAAAAGACAAAATCACTTTTATTCTTATTCGGATGCATAATAAAAAGAAGTAATGCACAAGAGCTCGGAGAAACCAACAAAATAAAAATAAAATAAAATTCCGCGAAAGTCTATTAATGTTTTTGGCGCATTTAAGTCATTTCAAAACATGACGTCATACAAATCAAAACGCTAGAGTTGAAAGTTTTCTGTTACGTGAACTATTGAAATGTCGTTTACTATTGTATAAAATTGATTATCAAGGTAGGTTTTGTTTGATTTTCTATTCCATTGCATTATTCGCATATTTACTGATTTCTGCAAGTCAACATATCGGCTCCTTAGTGACGAAATGTCATCTTTGGATTTGACGGTAGCTCACGAGAAAAACATGTAAATCAAAATGACAATTGTTGGTTTTGAGAATGAAACAGATTTTTTTTCAGCGGTTGTTCACGAAATAATCCATGCAAGCTACAGATCTATAAGAATGTTTGAGCTTTATCTAACAGGGAGTAAAAAAGAACAGCCACACACACAGCTTTACCTACCCTCGCTTCAATATTTTTAATGATCGTATTTGTCCTATTAGAATCGTAATAATTCATGGAAGTCATAGATTATTGGAAATTTACACATGGCCTGGGCCGTGATATTCGTTAATTTTATCCCTCGCTAACGCTCAGGATAAAACTCGAATATCACGGCCCAGGCCATGTGTAAATTTCCAATAATCTATGGCTTCCATGAATTATTTCTTAATCAAAACATAGATAGACATTAAAATGCATGCGCAATGTGGGTGACGTTCATTATTGCAAAATGTATAATTCCTTGTTTTCTCAGCAGTCAACATGATATATCATGAAGTTTGTGTGCATCTCTTTTTGTATGTTCAACAAAACCACTCCAGAATCAATATAAACTTTTATTTGAATATTTAGATATACAATGTAAATACTTTGATTTGAAAATGATGATAAATATACAATGTATTGTTCAAATAGACATATGCACATAAAGATATGAAAAAGGAATATAATATTATACAATTATTGACTTTTTATGGGTTCGAACAATGATTTAAAAAACTTTCGCTAGATGCTGTTAAAAAATTGATATATCACCTATCTATATAATTGAGAAATATATGAATCCTAGTCTCTAAAAGGTCAACCCGTTTTCCTATAAGCAATGAAATAATGAAAATCGCCATACGAATATGTGTCAGCATGTTGTGGCATCTCTTGAAATGTGTATATGATATGGTATTTGATTGTGTTCAACAGAGGTTGAATTTGTCAATCAATGCACACGACAGAAGTAATTTTGTAGTTTTTGAAAATCCATTGCTTTCTGCATAGTGTATAGCCGTCTTTCCAAAGACATCAACTTCGTCCACATTAACTCCTCTATTAAGCAAATACACAGCTAACGAATATACGTCATCTTCTTTTTTGGCGGGAAATGTTTTACATATTAACATTAATATCGTAGTTTTGAGATTGGTTTTAATATCAACATCCAACTGTTTCTCTAGTAGAAGCTTCGTTTTCACGGAATCAGCTTTCAAAATTGAATTGAAAATTTCCATCCAATCTTTTTGTAAACGTTTGTCACAGGAGAATCTTTCGTGGTTTTTAAACAACATTGCAATTCCAGCTGAAAGATTCATTTTAAGCAACCACTTTGATACTGTTAACTTCAACAAAGGCTGTTGATTATAATGTTTGTCCATAACTATCAGTTATATTTATAGTACACTGTGTGCTTATTTCACCAATCAGATTGCAAGAATAATATGGTACTGATGTGTATTGTAAACGTGTTAACTCTAATACCTACCTACATGAACATATGGTAGTGTAAATGAAAACGATATCCTGCTAATGTTTAGGTTTAGCAGGCGTGTATCAATTAATCTCACTTTTTTTATCATTAAAAGTCTAATACTCCAAGCATTTTAACCGGTCAGTTGATTAAACTGCTTACTACCATATTCAGTTGGAATATTGCTCTCATCTTTAACATATTTTACAAGGTCACGTTTTCTCCGATCTTTACACTAAAGTCTATAAATGTGTATGGATTTATATATCCATAAAACATGATGCATGTGATACCTACAATAGGTTTTCAATAAGCTGTCAGTAGCTATGATTATTTTACATCGTTACTTTGTCTTTGGTCTACTTGTGGTTTTTGTATCGGGAAACAATTCGTTGAGTCAAGCATCATCATCTTTTTTGTATTTTATATGTTAGTATTTATAATTTTTATATTGCACTGATACACTATCGTTTAATGTAAGGTGAAGATTGACTTTCCCAGGATCGGAGATCGGAGCCTGTATTGTTGTTGTTGTAGTTGGTCCCTGTCTATTTTATTTATACTTAGTTAATTGTTTTTATTTCAATAAATCATAGTTGTTGTTTTGTGTAAGCAATGCTTCGAAAATTTTACGGACGCCATCACGAGTTGATTGATCGTTATGGAATATCCGTTACACAGATGGTATCGGATATGTTCTCTTGGCGTAACTATAATCCTATTCCTTTTTTCAAAAATGTGATTTATCGAATTAGACTATTTAGTGGCTTTGTAATAAAATAAGATACACGACAGGTGCTACATGTGAAGCATGAACTGCTTAGCCTTCTGGAGCTCCAGAAATCACCCCCAGTTTTTGATGAGGTTCGTGTTCTTCGTGTACCCCTATTTGTGACATTTTGTTCATGCATCATTGTGAATATAATGGAATTTAGCAAGACTGTCGTACAAAAGAGAGGTTTAGCGCTATAAAATCAGGTTTAATCCACCATTCTCCACATTTGAAAATGCTTGTACCAAGTCAGGAATATGACAGTTTTTGTCCATTCGTTTGATGTGTTTTATCATTTAATTTTGCCATTTTATGAGGGACTTTTCGTTTGGAATTTTCCTCGGAGTTCCGTATTTTTGTGATTTTACTTTTTACATGTTTTTTTAGTTTAGTTGTCTTTTTATTTTACTTTTTTTGTTATAGGTAACATTATTTTCTTTTTTTTAAACTAAGTTTTTCTATTTGTTGTTTACAATGTGCAATCTAAATTTGTACGTACATTACAATAGTCAAAAGAAAACTAAACACGTTATGATTTCGACAATTTTAACATTTTTAATTGGCGGAAATATCAGCTAATGCCTTATCACTTTGTCATCAACAGAACAGATTTTAACATTTAATGTACCCAGGAATGTATCTCGTATAGCATAGTGACTGCACGTGAATCCAAAACAGCTGTCAAATTGATATGTGTAAAAACTGCTACATACATGATATGATACTTACCACGAGGAGATACATGTGATTAGTTTCTAATTTAAACACGTTACCAATGACAAAAACTTTATACATATGATTGAACTAAATGTAGTTTAAATGACACGTTCTTTTGACAAAAATGATAAGCATATTTGTTGGACACCAAAATAACACCGAGAACAATAAATTGATTGTAAATTAAATTTGCAAAGCCTTCAAAAAAGAAAACGTATCCCAATATCATTCTCAACAGCAAGTGATCCTGAAACAACCCCAAAATCACACAGATCGTATGGTACAATAAATCTTCAAAAGCTGAAACAAAACGTCTGTAAAAATACAAAGCATCACTAGAATATCACTTTATGAAAAAATCATGTTATTTTTGGCCATTGTTTAGATTGTCTACTGTTATGTTTGTCTTATTTTAATCGGTGTTGATTTTTTGTGGCTTTTATTCTTTTATCCTGTGGCAATTGTTTTGTTCATGAATTGGATTGCAAGATACTTTTTTGAAATAAATTGTTGTTTGAATATTCAAAAAGAAAATTCACCGAAGATACCAAGCTATAAATCATTTTGTACTTAAGTAACGAATTTTTTCTACTTAATACTTTTTAGTGGCGCTAAAAACAAATCAATATACCAGGATAAAAAAAATTATATTCACGCCAGACGCACGGAAATTAAGTTCTTTAACAAAGTTAAGAGCATTACAATTAGAAATTGCCCAAACCTTATATTGATAAAATTGAAAATAGAACTTCGGACGCACGAATGTATTCTGTTCATATTTTTCAAATAGGAGTACAACACGATGTACATGTATGAAGACGCTATTGATATGCTTCATAGTGCGGAAGAATAAACGGTGTGGGTTATTTTGTATTTCATTTGATTATTTAAAATTGCTCATGAATATTCATTCAGCAACAACGTTCCAAGTGTTTAAAGCAATCACGTGCATCCATCCAATCTCAATAAGAAACTGTTTGTATTTCAGCTGTTTCCGGTTTTTATTGTTACAATGGCGTTGTCAGTTTGTCATCAATTTATACACTGTATTATCCCTTTGGTATCTTTCAACTCACTTTTCTAAAATAAATTGGTAAACAAATAATATTATGTCTTTTGTTTTGTTCAAACATCGTAGTCAATATAATTAAAATTGAGAATTGAAATGGGGAATGTGTCACAGAGACAAGAACCCGACCATAGAACAGACAACAGCAGAAGGTCACCAACAGGTCTTCAATGCAGCGAGAAATTCCCGCAGCCGGAGGCGTCCTTCAGCTGGCCCCTAAACAAATATTTATACTAGTTCAGCATTGTTCAGTGATAATGAACGCCACACTAAACTCCAAAATTGAATGTTATGCGACTGTCATACAAGTGAGAGATTTAGCTAGCTATAAACAATGTGAAATCCATCATTTTGTACTTACCATTTAGGATTATGACAGTTATAATCCATTCGTTTGATTTTACCATTTGATTCGGGACTTTCCTCGGAGATCATTATTGTTTAGATTTTTCTTTTTCATAGTTTAACGAACCAAAAACAATTAGCCATTTATATTCTGAATCAGATTTTGATAAAACGTGAAATCAGTCGTAACAAATTGTTCCTACACTTTATAAACATAAAATATATAGGGTTTGTCGGTTGGACCAATATGTTTCCTTGTATTGATTTTTATTTTGTATGTGATTAACAGAATAATTACACCTTATGTAAGAATCCTGGGTTTTGATTGGTTGATAGCAGGTGTATTTTTCACCAATTTACTGCTATCAAATGCATATCGTTCATTTTTAACGTTGCCGGGGTATATGCCAAAAAATACTCTATCCGACTGGACGCTTGTTACGTCACGATCCTCAATGCGTTTTAGACATTCGGTGTAATTAAGAGGGTGTCCATGGAAAAACCAGGCAGTGGATGGCACATGACATATTTTGTTTTCAAATTTTTTTCATCTATATCATATCATAAATTCATTCTTTCTCAAAGTTAAATTTTGTTTTTTTATTAACTGCAACAAATAAAGAGAAAAAAAAATACATAGAAAGCACTGAAAATTCATTGAAAAGGGGAGATAACTCCTCATTTTGTACAAAATTTTGTTGCTTTGTTAGTGAACTTTAAAGTCATTTTCTGAGCCATCCACTGTTGATTCAAAAATATTTTTGACATATATATCCTTTGCATGATATGAACATTGCATTGGAACCAAAAATTCAGTGGGACAAAAATTATGTTGTGCCACCCATATCATAGGATTTGCCTGATATTTACTTGGACAGCCTCTTAAACAGATATAGCATGTCCTTGAGGGGTATTTGCGAAAAATACCAGTCTTGAGAATGAATTTCCCTCGCCTTACGGCTCGCGATATTTAACATTCTCTAGACTGGTATTTTTCGCAAATAGCCCTCCTTAACATGATATATATATCTGTTCACTATCATGTATTCAGTCAATTGAAATAGATAAATTCTTTACACTACGTTTCGAAAAGGGAAAAGAGAAAAAAATTTCACAATATTTTAATGTGATGGTAGTCTGATGATAACTTATCTATGAAAAGCTATACTCTAACTACTTGATGTTTATGTATACACTATCAATTAGGAACGTGTTGGCTGTGTTTGCGTCAGTATATATTCACACGTTTATGTAGAGCAGTAATGATTAATAACATTAATTCTGTTTCAAGTCTTCTGGTGATATTTGATTTGACACTTGATAAACAAGGAATTGTTAAACACACTTCTTTTTTTGTTTCATCTCTTTTGTGCTATTAAACTATATCAATGCAGCGTTTCTAAAATACTGGTTGTCTGGTGATCGCATATTTACGTTTAATGCGAATGTTTTAAGAAAATAATTTGTTACTAAGTTTTGTTACTAAATTTAACGCGCATGAATACAACGATTAAGTGTCGGCTATTTTTTTTCTAAATTGAACTATTTTCGCAAAAAATTTAAGGCATCTAAAATTTGTTACAAAAGTTTACTGAAATTTGTTTTTAAAAGTTAAGAAGGTTTTGACAGAATTACAAGAAACTTGTATGACTTCTTCTTAATGACAATGATGTAGTTTGAGTTTTTAACTGTTTCTTGTGAAGCATGGTGCCAAGGATCTATCTGAGACAATATCTGAAAAAGTATAATTTCCTGGTTCCATCTTTCAACGGCAATCATGTTTTTATTCAACCATATTTTTGTAAAATTTTTAAGTTTCAGTATTAACAAGAGTATATATTGCACCAACTATGTACTATATATAACATGGTTCTTACTCATTATCATATTTAAACAAACGAATTCGAAGCTGATTAAATACTCCTTCTTAAATTTCTTCCAAGAACATATTATAATTTGAATGTTCAATCACCCAAAAATCAAGTTGTCCCATGTAACAACATAACTATTCTCAGTAACAAGAAGTATGTTAAAGGACAATTTCACTGATGAAACACAAAGGTAATCTATTATATGCCAACCATTGCATTTAATATAAGTTATTATTATCGTATTAAATAAATCTCAATACAGTATACAGTATTTGAAATGAAAAGACAGGTTTTTGACTTTTGATTACAGCAAAGCACATTGTGCAATTCTTGTATTATAGTAGATGGTAACAGAAAGGAATATATTTTTGAATTTTCATTACTTAGGCAGATTTTTCATCTCACAAATACCTTTTTAAAGAAAAAAGGCATTGTTTGTTGATATCTTTCAAATGTGACCAATTTGTAATGATGTATTTTTCATGAACCATGAAATAAAGGAATTGTTTTGAAAAAATAATTCCCTTCTGTTACCAACTTGTTACTCAAGATTCTTCTATGTTACCGACATATCGGACAATAGTTTAGTATATTTCATAACCTTTTGTATAGTAAATGGCTAAAAATAAATAAGTGGCATTTGATAAAATATTGTAGGATATAATAGTAAACCATATAATAGTATCTTTAACTTATTCTTTGTTCCCATTTGAAACTTGTTCAATTTGGTTCACTTTGGTAACAGGAAAGAACTGGAATTTGTGGTAGCATTTTATAATTGCCATTGTTACCACATTTAACAATTGTTTGAATTACAGACAACAGTTCCTGAATCCTCAATGTTAGTTCTTCGATTTGAGCTATTTAAACGCCGGTTCTAAAGACATTCTCTTTTTTTGGTTTTTCCTATTGACAAACATTAGACATTTTCAGATATTGTCTCATCTACATTTATTTTTTAATTGACTGGGAATTTTAGTGTTCCGTTAGTCACCCCTAAAATAAACAAGACAACATTGCTGTACCACTCCATTTTTATAATATAAATGATAGTTCAAATTAGTACGACTGAATTATGTTTTTGTGTAGACCTTAATATATAAGAATACATATTGAAATACAAACTCTTTTTCATAAAAAGAAGCTTATTTTAAATAACTCTAAATTTTAAAATTTTCTTTTTACCCTCAAAGGTCGCTTAAATGATTTTATCATGATCTTGACAATTTTAACAAATGATTATTCATGAGAATTTTTTTGTTTGTTCATAAGATGAAAATTATTTAAAAACATAAGTAGAAGAGTGTCACTTTGAATGTTTTAAAGCATTTTTTGACGTGGCATGCATATGTGAGCATGGTTAGATACATGTTTTTAGTTAATCAGACAGAGAAAGCAAAGCAACATTAAAAAGAGGCGAAAGATACCAGAAAGACATTCAAATTCATAGGTAAAAAAAAATGACAATGCCATGGACAAAAAATGAAAAAGACGAACAGACAAACAATAGCACACAATATAGTAAAATATGGGAAATTCATATTGGCTGATCAACTTTCATTTGCGGATGTTCACGGTTGTTCACCATGTTTAAGACGAGACAACACTCAATTAAAAACATTTGATTAAAAAAAAAGAAAAAAAAAACACTTTAATTCATGGATTGAAATGGGGACTGCAACTGTAGGAGAGGTAATACTATGCAGTAAGGGCATGTATATAGAAGTAATTGTAACTGGTATGGCAAGGTTGTTTTTTTAAAATTCAAACTCTGGACAAAAATAAAAAATCAATACAAGAGCCGTCGAAATTATTTTCGCATCTCAAACCAAACGAATCTACATCATTTCATTAGATTAAAACATAAATTTACACATGTTACAGAAGACCACTAGTCTTAGCAAAAGTTAATAAAGTTAATTAGCTGTGCGAGGAACGGAATCAGTGTAAAATGACTCTTATTTTTACACCTTTTTTAAAACTTATTATAATCTGATGATCACGATTCTCTTTATAATTGGATTACCTACATTGAAATGAACATACTGTCAGAAAACATGAGTGATGCTTTAACGCTGTTGGCTCATGTTTTGTGTTGAAGATCAGTAACTGATCATGAACTGTTGAATTTTCGTGTGACTTTTAAATCATAGTAGTACATATAATTGGGCATTTCTTAATGCCAAATGTATTTTTTATAGTTTGATTCTTTGTCAAAGAGAAAAAATACTCTAGAAACACAGTTTTGTGATAACGACGTCTAAAAAATTACGGTACAGACATTTTAAAAGCAATGACATTTCTTTTTAAGGTATCCAGCAAGAAATTCGGAATTGCCATGCATGTCATAGTAATATTGAAATTAAGCATGTCTGCAAATAGCCTATAATATAAAAATGAGGATGTGGTATGATTGCCAATGAGACAACTCTCCAAAAAAGACCAAAATGTCACAGAAATTAACAAGTATATGTCACCGTACGGTCTTAATAATGAACAAAGCCCATAACGCACAGTCAGCTATAAAAGACCCCGAAATAACAATGTAAAACAATTCAAACGAAAAAACAGACGGCCTTATAAATTTACAAAAAATAAACGAAAAAACGAATATGTAACACATAAACAAACGACAACCACTGAATTACAGGCACACACATATAGAATGTGGCGGTGTTAAACATGTTAGCGGGATCCCAACCCTCCCCTAACCTGGGACAGTGGTGTAAGAGAACAACATAAGAACGAACTATAAAAATCAGTTGAAAAAGGCTTTACTCATCAGATAAAATTACAAATTCTGCAAATATAAATGGACGTGGCCGGGTACTTGTACATCCCAACATCAAAAGACACAAAGTACAGATATGTAAGATACAAAACGTGGTGTGCTATACCAATGTAATATGCACACCCCTCATTCTAAGACACAAGTTGTTAAACTACAAAATAAAATAGCAATAATAAACAAAACAGTCAAACAGCAAGACATGTCTTAAGTTACAATGTACACCAATTTATAATTATACGATCTTTTGGTGAACAAATAAATTTTATACAGTGACATCTTTTAATTGAGTAGTATACATCTTATTGTATATTTTACCTATTTGTGTTAATCTGACATGTCTGAAGAAGTGCAAAATCGAACATTTGATTATAACATTTTCTCTACTCTATGCATCATATATGTACATATCCCATTGTGAGAAGCCTGTAGCATGGTGGTTGTCGTTCGTTGCTTTGTATTATATATGTGTTTCCCTTTATTGTTTTGTATACTTATCTTTTCTGTTTTGCTGTTGAAGTACTAGTCAAGGTTAGGCAGAGGTTGCGCGTCTTTTTACATATTTTACCTTGCCACATTCACTATGTTTGTTTCAAAATTCAACAGCCTGGTTGTCGCTTTCAGTTTGTATCATAAAATTGAGAATGGAAATGGGCATATTTGATTTTCGTTTCCTGTGTTTTTACATACATTAATATTTAGATTTCTTTTCGATTCTGGTGTTTTACATTGATCTGAATGTGGATTAACATCTAAGAATTGAAATCATTATTGTAACAATTATAAAAATCATTGTAATAAATTACTTTGCTCTTCATGGGCCCTTTAATTGGAATAAAAATATCTTATCATGTAAGGGTTTTGTAAAGCCTGCTATATATGCGGTACGAGCTTTGTTCATTGTTTTGGCTATTCAGTGACATAAAGGGGAATAAACCAAGTGTAATCTCTGATAGAGAAATGTCTCATTGGCAATCATCATATTTCTTCTTATTTTCATATTATGCAGATTATAAAATCGAATTTCACTGGTCAGTCACGACTAGTGTTTTTGTCTGATGTTTTATTTATTTACAAATCTTGTTAAACCCAAATTAAAAACACAATTTCTTTTTTTAATATAATTTGATTCAAGTTTCCTTGAGTAATATTCTATTCAGCGAACGCCGGAAAGTTTTTTTTTTCTTCACTTTTGAATAACGAAGGACGAACTTCCCTCATGATAAATACATCCGATGATCAAACGATCTGTATCCAAATGCAGCCTTGGTGTCAATCATAACACGCTGAAGGTTATAAAGCTCACCGCATTTTTACGTCTTTGTTAGTCTTGTATGTTTGGTGGTTTTTTTTAATTTTAGTTTATTCATATGTTTTAAAGTTTAGAAGCCACTTAATTTTCACTGAACTAGTATACATTTAGGGGCCAGCTAAGGCCAACCTCTGGTTGCGGGATTTTCTCGATGCAATAAAGACTCATTGGATGTCTTCGGCTGTTATCTGCTCCATGGTCCCATTGGCAATCATACTACATCTTCTTATTTTTGTGAAGACTGGTTACTCGTTCAACAGCTGCTATTGTCTATACGACTAAACTGCTGTCCTCATTTTTTTAACTTCGGATAACACTTCAAGTTTTGAGTGAATGACACAATAGCCGTAGTTCTCAAAACCCGTCAATAAATGTATGATGTCATCTTTCTTTTTCTTCAACAAACAAAAGACGGTAAGCAAATAATGTTCATTTAAAAGATGATAATAGCAGAACATTAAGTAAACGTCGATGTGCAACCTCGTTTAATATTCGAAACAAATGGTCTGAAATTCTTTTCTAAAATCATATTGCATGTTTGGGGATCGAATTGTTTCCTTTGGTACATGTAACCCCGAAATGATCTAGGATAACCTAGAAATCGTCTAGCTTGCGCGTCATACATATGTTAATTCGTGTACATAATTCATCATGATATATTTATCAGCTATAATTGATCTTGAACTAGCTTTCAGTAACTGCAAGTAATCATACATTGTCTTTTGTGTCTTTTTTTTTTTATTGTTATTTGTTAGGTTTTTGGGAGGTTTATTTTTTTTTTTGCTTCGTGTCGATCCATTTTCAACTGCATTTTATACTGTGTCCTTATGTTGTACTCTTTCACAAATTTCCCAAATTAGGGATGGGTTGACTGGTACACACACACATGATACATGTAACCCCGCCTCATTCTTAGTGTGCATGTAACAAGTCATGACACTTTTATTCGACAACCACTGATTTGCAGCAGCCTGACCATGGACAGGCACATGCAAAATCTGAAGATTGAACTTGTTTGAGAGCGCACAAACATATCGCTAACCCATGACATAGGTGTAGGCGAACAGCAAAAAAATACAAATCCTATTTTCATGGACGAATTTTTTGAAGTTTTTAATTGTCCGATATCCAACATTTTAAAATTGTAATTGAATCAATGTTTTGATAACAAACAGTTCATACATGGGTGGTATTTAAAAAAAATCATTATCATTTTGCATTTACTGAAGACTGCGTCTCGCCTTCTGGTTATCATTTGGAAAATTATTTCGTGTTGTATACGTAATGACTTTATGTGGACCGTTTTAAGATTCGAGGTATGCAGCATGTCATGTTAGTGCTAAATAGTCCGCTTGTTGTTAAACAGGTTTAAATAAACTAACAAACAAACAGTGCCTCTTCTTTGAAAAATACCTATATATATCAATATAGAAGGTGTGTCTTGATTGCCAGTGAAACTATCCATTAAAATTCAAATGAAGTGGATGTACGGCCTTTAACAGTGGGGAAAACCCTTACCATACACGAACATATTCGGCTATAAAAAGGCCCTGGCATGACCAATATGAACCAATTCAGTTGAATAAAACTAGAGGACTAATTTATGACAAAACAATTTAAGCAAAACAAATATGACAGACAACCACTGAATTACAGGCTCCTGACTCGGAACAGGCGCATATTGGTGCTGGCGCCAACCCTCGCTTTTAACAGGGCCGGTGTCATATAGCCATTCTTCCCCATGCAAGTCCCCCCCCCCCCCGGGGGGAAAGACTGGCATGAGCCAATGTTTCCCCAGGGGAAATGTTGGGTCATTGTCATTCTTCCCCTGCGGAAAGTTGACAATACATTGTACGTATACATATAGTAACTTTTTCCCCATGCCAATCCCCCCCACCATAATATAGATTTCACTATATTTATATGCAAGTCTGTAAATGAAACCGAACAGTGTTAGAATTATTTTTATTTGTATACAAATTTGTTGTTCATTTAAATATACACAAGTCTGTCTACAGATTTATCAGTCTGTCTATGTGTCAACTAGTCTGTCTTTCTGTTCACCAGTTTTTCTATGTGTCCCCTAGTCTTTTTACAATTTTAACTGTCTGTCTATATGTCCGCAAGTCTTTCTACATATTCACCAGTCTATTAACATGTTTACCATTATGTCTATGTCCACTAGTCCGACTGGACTACAATTTCACTGGCTTTGAAATACCTTTCCGTAGAGCCTATAAACGGCGAATACTTTTTACTTTTATTTCGGTGTTTTGTGTCTTTTGTTTTTATGTAAGTGATAATTGTGCACCGTACTAACATTTGAGTGAAGTCAATTGCAATTGATATTTTATAGTTTTTTCTTGCGCTATGCTGTCACAGGTTGGGTTGGAGGAGGGTTGAGTTTAAGGCCGCCGCATTCTTTATGTGCCATTCCCAAGCCAGGAACATGTAATACAGTTGTTGTTGTCGTTTCATGGCGGTCAAGTTTGTTTCGTAAATTATTTGTTATAAATACATTGTAGTTTTGTTAAAAAAAATTCACATTTTTATTGTCGGGGTATTTTATAGCCGACGATATGAGGGTTTCTCATTGTTAAATGCTGTACGGTTTCAGTGGCCTTTAATTCCTTTCTACCACGTCAAATTTGTATCATTAGTGCTGGATGGTGTTCGACCCAATGCACCTGTAGGGCAGGCGGGATATTTTTGTAGATCTTGTACAGCTCACACTAATGGAGGTAGTTCATGTACTTCTCGGTCTCCCATGCTGGTTAGAGTGGGTGTTCATATCTCCTCTAGTTTGGATGAAGTTTCATCTGTATCGGACTTAATTATTCTCCTGAATGAAAGCTTTAAGTCGAGAGTATTCCTCTCTATACGTGCTTTCGGTGAGTTCTTTTACTTAGAAATACTTTGCATGATTTATCATGTGAAGTCATTTCACGATATTACTTTGGAGACATCATAGACGTCTGTCCAAGGACAAATCTACTAATTGACAAGAAATGGTTAACGTAATTGTATTCCAGGAACGTAACAACATTGAGGCAAATGCCTCATGTTGAAAATTTCAATAAAAAAACTGAAACAAAAGATGGTCTTCATATCAAATTGTTTTCACGGAAAGTGTTTTGCAAGAATCAAGCTCTTTTCACTCTCTGATGTCGCCCCTGCATGTTTTTCGTGATCCATGTTTCTATTTTACTTTTAATTTTCAGAGTTGATGGTCTATTGTTTTTACTTCTGTGTCCCGGGTTTGTCTTTTGTTCATTTATTGTCCTACTTTATGACTTTATAGTCTGAGTGTTGATTTTCATCTGTAAACGTGTGGTTTTGCAATGTTGCATGTCCACCGATGTCTAGACTATCACTGTGCGAGAAAATATTTTAAGAATATACGATGCTACTGGGCACAGAACTAGATTGGTCGTTTCTGCATGGAGAATGAACTTGATATGAAAGAATACAAAACTGGCTCTTTTTTGTAGATAAAACTAGATAGCTGACTTGGTTTAAATTAAAGTAAGACCACCAAATTCCAGGTATCAAATCATCTATAAAAAAAACTTCAATGTATTGCCATATGACCTTTTACATTGAAGGGTCAATCTTGCATTAAGTCGTGTTCAGACCCTTTAACAGAAAATACGGGAATATGGAGTAAACGTGCACGGGACCTAATCTCACACAAAGGCAATGCATAGAAAAAATACAAATGATCAATGGTCAAAGTTTGTATTCCTGTTTTTCATCTTGATAGTTGCTGGAAGGTCTTCAACAATAAAAAAAATCAGTAATACCGTAAAACAAGGTCAAAATGGTCCTTAGTGTCGACTTAAGCAGTATTAGTACTTAAAGTACAAGGCCGTGTTCACACCAAACGCCATGTACAGTAAACTTGTCGATGGAAATATTTCGAACCCCAATTGGATAATAAAAAAAAAAGGTCCTACAGATGATACAAAAATATTCTAAATCAAGAGTTTCCCCATACATTATAGTGTTAAATGTGGAAAAAAATTGATTACCAGCATCGAAAAAAAACACGGAATAAAACGTTTGCGCGGAAAAATTTCTGGCTCAGATAAATTAACAAAATACCCCCCCCCCCCTTTTTTTTAAAGTTAAGTGGTTGCTTCTTTATGAAAGCCATTTTGATGATTTGCAGTAGTTTAAAAATAATAAAGATGTCTCGATTAAGCATTAGAAAACGTAGAATATATATTTTTATTCTCATAAAGCTCATGCATTACATCGGTACAGAGAAGAAGGAATGATATATAAGGGATCACTATATTCCTATCTTTACTATTTGTTTCAAATGGTATTTCTTCTCCAAGGAGTATTTGGCAAAGGGAGGGGGTAATGTTTTTTTTTTTTTTTTTTTTAGTTTTAAGGGTAATTTAACGGATCCGAGATACGTGTACTAGACAAACAATACATTTACCTCACACTTTTTAAGTAATGCATTTATGAGTGAATCGTTGTTTGAGTAAAGACCAGTGGCAAACATTTCTGTGCAAGTCAAGTCGATTCGGAAAGACCTTTATTTTCAAATGAATTATGTGTTCGGCAATGACGCTGCTTTGAGTCTTGATAAGGGCTTAATAAAGCTACGTTAAGTTTTATAAAAAATATATATCAAGTTTAGACAAATATTTCTGTTAAGAACTTTATTAATAATTGTTATAAATATCAATTTTATTCAAAAATTGTTTCTTCCTTAAATATACACGGTGAAACTAATGTTTTAAATGCCTAGTTTTGTGTACACTTAATCTACACAAGGCCTACATCGAGTATCGACTGCATGTAGACAAAATATGTTTTACACTATATGTAAAGATTGAATTTTATCAATGGGAACGTAATTTTGTTTAGTTTACGTGTGAGTTACACTTACACAACACCGAGCTTAGGTCAATGTGAACACGGCCTAATACTGCACTATCACTATATTTGAATCTAGTCATAAAAAATCCCCAAAGTCTAAGCAGCATAAAAGACAAGAACAGATAGACGGATCCGGTTTAAATTATTATGAAAATTACGATTTTTGCTTTATCCTACATATTGGTCTACTTTTATTGTTGTCCCCGTTAAACCTAAAAGTCTTACATTACAACGAATCTCAGGGGTGGATCCAGAAATTTTTATAAGTGGTGGCCCACTGACTGACCTAAGAGGGGCCCGCTCCAGTCACGCTTCAGTGATTCCCTATATAAGCAACCAAATTTTTTCCCAAAAAGGGGGGGGGCCCGCCCCCCCCCCCCCCAAATCCGCCTCTGAATCTATGGTTTTGCTTTGAGACCAGAATATTTTCGAAAAAATAAAAATAGAAATTAATTGCGTTTCTATGTATTAAGAAAGAGTCCGGGAAACGCTCAGAATGCACGATTTTGCGTTATTTTTCTCAGAGCTTCTGGGGGCATTTAGGCTCCCCAGACCCCTCACCAAAATTTTCGCCTCGCTATGCTCGGCGAATATATTTGCCTCACTATTAAAAGAGGCTAGTTACGGCCCTGTATTCATTTATTCCATGATACCAGGGGTTCAAGACGGAGAATAGATGTGATCATCACACCAGAATGTGTATACATATATATATATATATATATCTATAAACACATTCTAAAAAAAAATTTTATCGTGACGTCGCCAACGGTATATTACAAGGCGGAAATTTTAGCATCGCACGCTACTACGGAGGGAGGGGGGGGGCTGATCATGGTTCCCCACCCTAAAGCTGAGGGGGGAGTAGGATCATGCCAATTTTTCCGGGGGGGAAATATTTGATCGATCCAGTCTTTCCCCCCGGATCGATCAAGTCTTTGCCCCCGGAAAATTTGGCATGGGGGAAGAATGGCTATAGGACACCGGGATAGTGGTGTAACAGCAAAACATAAAAACAAATATACATTTTCATATATAAAAGTATTAAATACATTCCTTATGACGTATCGTCCGATCGGGTGTATTTGCACCATGATATTGCGGTTAATGCAAAATAATTGATTTCAATAATTTAGGAAGGGAGTCATCAGATTGAAATTATGTTAATGAAAACACATAAAAAAAAATCAGTATTCATGATATTTTATAACATAAAATCTGATAAAAATAAAATCCTGATTTGATATGTAATCTAACTAGGAAATAAAAGACAATGCAAACTAGCCCGAAATTTTACCTCTGAGTTTAGATTCGTATATATAAATTCCTTAAAACAATCATTCCTAACCCATGTCAAACAGTTAATATTTAGCGTTCCAAGATATATACTGAATGAAAAGTAAAGTATCTCTCCTTTTAAAAAATGATCTAATATTTCAAGAAAAAATATCTCAAAAGGAGATGTTTTATTCTAATGGGAGAAAGGAGAACGGGGGTGGGAGAAAGGAGAAGAGGGGTGGGAGAAGGGAGAAGGGTACCCCCTGTCCTCCCCCTCTTTAATTGTTTTTACAAGAACGACAGCAAGTGTTTGTAAAAGCATCGTTGTACGCCCTTGAAACACACATCTGTTGGATATATATAAAGGAAGTACACAGCTTTACTTTATTGGCTTATCTTTATGTTAAAGTGTTGGTTTAGAGTTTAGTCACAAATTTTGTTGTTGTTAGTAAAATATACAAAAAGATCATGAGCTAAGAGTGCATGATACGCTTACGTTGTCTTATGCATTTATGATAAGAGTAAAATGAAATATTTAACCATAATTCAGTTGGAATGCTCCATAGAAAAAAACTTGCATGAAGAAACCCTACATATAATAGAAACAATGCCTTAAATATATATGGCTCCTGTAACTCATTTCATATACATGTACTATCAGCAGTGGTTGACACTGTAAAATCCCGTCACTCTTAAACGACAAATAGGGGTTTACATGGATGGATCCACGGTTCGAGGAAAGTGTTTGCTCAAAACATTGTTATGTTGATACATCAATCCGTTGTATACGAAATACATCACCCATTACATGCCCATTCAGATATTCATGATCATTTGGTATTAACTGCAAGTATTAAATCGTAAATGCAGAGAAAAAAAAATGTGTTATACTTTAAGAATAGGGGTTTTGTGAAAATCATTACGGACCGATTTAGAAAATTAAAAAAAAAACGAACTTCTGAACCATGATTTCTTTAAAACAACGTAGATCTATAATAAGATAAGATAAGATAAGATAGTTTTATTCCAATTGAATGGCCCATGAAGAGCAAAGTAATTTATTACAATGAATTTTATAATTGACATAATAATGTTGATACTATGACAGAGTCATATTTGATTGATATATTAAAATATACTGACTGGCTTTAAAAACGCAACACTCATTTTGTAGATTTTTTTTCACCAAATATTGTTTGATCCTCATACAACTACTATTCATGCTCATCATATGTCTTTCCCTTTCGAAAAATAAACATCTGACTTACCTGTGGTTATTGAACATACCAGATTTTTTAGATCGCACGAAATTACAGAAAGAGAAATTTCGAGCCAATAAAAGATTTTTTCCGGTTATTTTTTTCTTTGTGAAACAGTTCGTTCAATCCTTGGACACACTTTAATCATTTAAAAAATGTTGCATCTTCATATTGCCAAAACTCAGGAATGAAAATCTGAATCAACTCATTAGAATTCTGCAAACAGGAAAACGTGAACGTGCTGCAACACAAAAAATTGACGTCAGAAACTCGTCTTACTGTCCTTCCGACAATGATACTGGTAGACTGGATTTGTTGAAGACCATCAAAGACTAGATCAACATGTAGTGACAATGCAACGTCAATAGAAATTGATTAGACAACGTCATTTGTGAGACAGATCTACGGCCGCAACGTCAACTGCTAACCAAATTGATGAATGAAATTTTGCACAGATTTATGCCATAAATGTTTCCCATTAACTGAACTGGCAAAGAATCGACTGCAGAAAAACATTTAGAGCCTTAAAGTTTAAACCGCATAATTGACAAAACAAATTGTAATGAGTGGAACAACGGCAAAATCAGAAGGTGCAAAACAGAAACCAAGACGTGCCGAACAGAAATGGTTGACCTTTCTGACAATCATTTTGGCGTTTGTTACAGGCAGTCATTGCTTTTGACGGTGACACGTTCATTGGTAAGGGGAAAACCAGGGTTTCAGTGTATACCACAATATTTGAACATCGAAAATGACGTAATCAATTCAACTTTCGAACTGCATTTTTTTTTTCAAACATTTAAGTAATGACAGAACTTTCTATTCATAAGTTTGTTTACAAAAAAAATGCATAATTAAAAATGAAAATTGAAAAGAATAATCTAGTGTTGCGTTTCTAAAGCCGGTCAGTATATGATATTGTTGATTATTAATTTTATTGCAGTGTTTGATAGTTTAGTTACTCATTGTTTCTATTTCTAGCACTATTGTTCTAGCATCATTCTCTTTTCCCTTTGGTGAACCTCTTTTCTTTCATATCATTTTGGAGGGGAAATTCTAACCTTTTGATTGGTCAATCTTCAGGCAATAGGCCTTACTATAGGTTTTCATTGTTTCTGGTAGATTTAGACTGCAGACATATTGGAATGCAGTGAAAATTACCTGCTTGATATATTCAACTCTGACATTCATGATATTTATATTATACTTCTTGGATTTTCAATATTCTTATATTCAGGTCAGTTGATTAACCTTATTTCTAATTAACAAACTTAATAGTATGTCACTCATTTTAATACTTTGTGAAAGGATTGATTGTATGTATTGAATAGAGGAATATTTGGAGTATGAAAGAGTAAAAGATTAAATCATTTTATAAAAACACAGAGTCATATTAAACATTTTAATATAAAACATTCGAATACTTTAAATATTATAAAGTTACAATAAAAGTAAAAGACAGATAACTTTGGTATTTGAATAATACAGAATTCTGAAACTACATATTTTAGATGTAGTTGTGTATTTTATTTAATTGGTGAAATAGTTCTGTCACTGGACTTATAAATGTTATATTTTTATTTATTCAGGATATGGATTAATACTTTGTCAAATTGTCATATGAGTAGTGCTCAGATTTTATACACGTACAGCATTGTGATGCTTTCAGCTATTACACTGACCTATGTACCACATACGATCATTACATGGTATAAAGCATTGTGTAATATGTTGTCTATTTGTAATGTCTGCGTTGTCTATGTTTTATTTAAGTAATTGTCTGTTTATGTGAAGTGTAGTTTAATATGTGATATATTTATGTTGGTCAGAAGTTGTATACTTTGTATACAAATCTATTTATAAAATGGACAACTCATTAAGAGATTTGAGATGTATATAATTATTTATTATTATGAGATACATATGAATTATATTGTATTGGAAAGTTAACTAAAGAGTTAGATTTGTGTGCTTAAAGGACTTATTGTAGTATATAGATATTTAAGGAATAAGTATGAATTGTAGTTATTCCCCTTTGACCATATGTTACATGTACTGTCGTGTCATGTGAATATTTATTATTTTTTATCTATATGTTGTAGGGTCTAAATATTGTGTATTATATAAAGAAAAGAACCCTAGAACAGCGTTTACGTTGTATTTGCCTAGAAAATACCCCGTTACAATATAAATGATAAATATCCACAGCCAGATCAGAGCCACACACATGTATATTAAAAAAAGGCATAACAATTATATCAGGCTATTATGCAATCTAATTAAAAACCGACAGGAGCGATGAGAGATCGGTTTTTAATTAGATTGGCTATTATGATACGTAAACGGTTCAGATGTTGGTCTTACCATTACACAGATTTTCAAGATATATATATATGACGTCAACAATAATGTCGAAAAGTAAGTTGGTTCTTGCCTGAATTCTAATCTCCATGTTCGTTAGTTTCGTTTGTCAGGTTAATAATGTAAAATAAGCGAACTTAACGGACGAACGAAATTGCCGACGAGCATCGTAAATGTATTTTATATTATAAATGAAAACAGGTAACAGATCATTCGTTCACAAAATGCCGATTGATAGAAGCTCATGAAAAAGTATTCAACATGTATGATTGTAAATGAGACAAATCACAACACTCCACTAGAGAACAAATGACACAGAAATTAACGCGTATAGATCACCGCACGGCCTTTAGCAATGAGAAACCACCGAATTACACACTGTTTGTGTCTATCCCAAGTCAGGTGCCCGTGAATTGTAATTTTTTAGAGGCACCTGACATGGGAGAGACACTTGACTTACAGAATGTGGCGGGGTTAAACTCGTTTGAGAGCTCCAATCCCATCCTCCCCTTAACACATGGGACAGTGGTGTAACAGTACAACATAAAAGTGTGCACTTTTTTTTTTAGAATGAAACGCGGAATATAAAATGTATATTGATCTAGTATATTGGTCAACGCTTAGCACCCCACACACTGAGTTTACAAAAATAAGCATTCAGCATATACTTACTCATCCACTTCAACTCTCCATCAAATCGGACTTTGAATTTTTATGATAAGATCGACATAGTTCTATAAACATTAATGACTATTTTTAGATTTATTATCAAGAGTTATAGGACTTTAATCGAACAACACTAATATACACATGGAAAAAAGTATTGTAACACCTTGATTTTTCAAAAAATCAGCCTCTTTTTTTGGATGATATATAATAAGATATTTGTATAATATTATTGAAACATAGTTTATGATAACATTGGCATTGAAACGAACAAAAAATGTTTAAAAAAAAATGATTTATATAACCACAATTTTAATAACAAAATGAAGCGTTTTTTTGTACAAAAAAATGCATTTTACAACTTTGACTGTAGTCGAACTTTACAATGTCAGAAATTTCAAAATTAATCTTCAGATGACTGTTCACATCATGGTTGATCGTTACACGCCAAAGAATTTGTACTTTGTGCGCAGCCTCCATTCAAACGGATAACCGCATCTTAACGTCTTTTGATTCCTGCCAAAAATCGACTAATTTGTTGCTAAGGTAGCAGCAACCATTTCTGATGAAGGGCATTGTTTATTTCATGATGTGTTTGAACTGGGGTGTCCTTTCGCGCACTTCCCGCCCAATAGTGTCTCATATATGCTCGATATGGTTCAAATCTGGGCTACGATCCGTCCACGGAAGATGACCCGAATTCCATTGGAACAATGAATCTTCCTCCATGATGCTAATTTTCAATTTTAGCGAGCTCTGCACTACATTGGATACGGAAAACTGTGTGTCTGTTCGTGAACAAAGGTCTCCGAAATGGTCTTATCGCACGATAACCAGTAGCGATGAGTCAATCTCGAACAGTTCTTGTTAAAAGGTCCCTGTATGCCAAACACTCTCTTTTTTGGATTGTATTGTATGCAAGGGGTTTCTTTCTGACCAACCTTTTTTATGCTTGATTTTCCCTAGCAAATGGTATAGAGGGTCTTCTTTATTTCGGAAGGTCTTTAACATCGTTTAGTGCCATTTTTAATTCTCAAAACGACTTCTAGTGGAATGGTGATGACCAACAATACGTGCAGTTATTACAGCGACCTCCTGCTTCACTCATGCTGATAATCTGTCATCTTGCTGCAGTTAAGAGTTGTCGATGACCCATTACAAGGTGTCAATCACATAACTTTAAAATTTTGGTTATTTAAAGTGTTGAAAACAATGAGGATGAAAACACCTGTTTTGCTGTTTACGGGTACAGTAGCTGCATGTGCAGATAAAAACTTACCGAGTCGATATTTATTGATTAAACTCAGGTGATACTTAAATAATGTTTAAGTAGTTCTATTTTACCAAATTATATCACAAAAAAATAAAAAGTGTTTTTTTAATTTCAATTTCAATTTGGTGTTACAATACTTTTTTCCATGTGTATAGTATACAAATTGTCTAAAATTTATGAGTTAAGTTAAAAGACCCGATTTCTTACATCGAAATACATGATTTTTCTTACAATATAATTATATAAGGTGCCTCTAAATTTTGACATTCAAGTCATTGCGAGATCATAAACTCGGGTTAGAAGGAAGAAATTGAAAATCATCTAACTCTTTAAAAATATAGAACACATTGATGTGGATTTTTTTAAAACCATAAGATCATAAAAAAAGAATATCTTTGTTTACCCTAACCCTACCTTTTAAGAAAATAGATGCCTCCTCAAAATCTTTTAGTGATGTAGACATGTAGACATGAAGATTAAAAATAGCATCCGACATTTTAATTTCTCTTTGCGAGGATAAAAAGAAAAGAAAATGCCTACCGATCTACCTACATATACCCACACAGGCAAATTCCACTCACACCAATATCAACGTGAATTTAAATTCATGTGCATCTCAAACGAGGTTATACGTGAAACTCACGTGAAATCAGTTCATATGAGTTTCATGTGAAACTCACGTGAATATCACGTGAAAATCGCAAGATTTTTTTTCATGTGTTGGCTTTATTCTACTCCCAGTCCCTCAGACCTCACCTCTATGAAACATGGATACATCCGATCGAATGATACAACTCTCAGAGACCGTTTGTTATAAAATTTTCCAACTCCGTAGTCTTATTCTCTTGACAATGTATATCGCCAGTTTGGTGGGACAATTCTTACGGGAGTTTTAGGACTTTGACCATCTTTTTAATAGTGTAAACATGCAAATGCAACGTCCATTTTACATAAATCGCTTTTTCTTTGTCGTATTTGGCTGTTCATTATCACTGTACTAGTATTGATATTTGTTTAGGGGTCAGCTGAAGGACGCCTCCGGCTGCGGGAGTTTCTCGATGCATTGAAGACCTAATGGTGACCTTCTGCCGTTGTTTGTTCTATGGTCGGGTTGTTGTCTCTTTGACACATTCCCACGTTTCTAATTTCAATAATAATTAAACATGTTAACTTTGTATCTGGCAATTTAATAGGCTCATTTTACATGAGTAAAGCTTAAGAGACTAACTATTTTTTAAAGAGTAATTTGACAACGTTAATGTAGCTGACCATATTATATCGGCGTTGGTGGTGTAGTTTACTTCATTTTAAATTCGTTTGGCTTTTAAGGCACATAGTTTTACATTAAGGAATGAAAAAATAAGGTTGAGAGCGTAATATCAAAGAGTTGTAAAAAATATATTTTACTTAGAAGCCCTGTCTCATGCCTGCCTGATGGTGTCCTTCAACAATGTATATATAAAGATCATTCAAAGGTGGATCCAGAGTTTTGAAATGGGCGGGGCGTAAATAAAACGCCGATTATTTTCTGATTCGCAAATATCTTTTGACAATTGTTGTTGAAAAAGAAATACATAAATCAGGTGCAACGTCACAAGTTTTGTCTGTTTGTTTTTCCACCAAAAATGGTCGGTCGCCCTCTACGCCTTGTGAATATTTGTATCGGTGGATTGCTGCCACATTGAGAATACATTCATAAAAATCTTAAAGTGTTTTATATTGGAGAATCCAACAAAACAGGAGCGGCTCTAAAACAACCGAACAATACCGGTAATTGCGAGAGAAAAAGAGAGGGAATGTCCGTCTGAACACTTAAGGTGGTACCTAACACTACAGGGAGTTAACTCTGTAAAATCAGCTAAACGTTTTGATTACGTTGTGTTGTTAAGGGAATATCAAGCTTCTCAATGAAATGAATTGAAATTTTTATATTTTTGTCAAAGGGTCAAAGTAAATACTTTGCCAAAATTTAAAGCCAAATTAATTTTAGTCAAAGTGTTGGGTACCACCTTAAATGCATTAAATTATTATTCTTATACAATACCAACCTCTGTAAAAAATGAAGTTTTGAAGATCTTCCTTGTACATGTATCTAGTATATTTAACTGAACGACCATTAAACTTCAAATAGGATGGAGTTTTTTATGCCCCACCTACGATAGTAGAGGGGCATTATGTTTTCTGGTCTGTGCCTCCGTTCATCCGTCCGTCCGTTCGTCCGTCTGTGCGTCCGTCCGTTCGCTATAGGTTAAAGTTTTTGGTCAAGGTAGTTTTTGATGAAGTTAAAGTTACATCAACTTTAAACTTAGTACACATGTTCCTTACGATATGATCTTTCTAATTATAATTCCAAATTATAATTTTGACCCCAGTTTCGCGGTCCACTGAACATAGAAAATGATAGTGCGAGTGGGACATCCGTGTACTATGGACACATTCTTGTTTTTCTTTCTAAAAAAAAATTGTGATCCCCAATTTGATGAAATAAAATATTCAAGCAGTTGACAAACAAAAATATTCTGAATCCATAATTTCCCCATACCGTACATATACCATTATAGTGTTACATTTATGAAATATTCTAATATGACGTTCTTCTTAAGCTTTGGGTACAAAGCCATGTTCTAATTCAAATAGAACATGGGCTGCACGTGCAACGTCAGATGAATTTTGAACAACGCCAGAGATCAAAATGGACATTTTTGTTGGTGTTGCTCACTAGGAAATTAAATAAAAACATTACACACCGGAACATTTTAAACCTTACAGGATCACGTGCCCTCATTGTCAAGAGGAGATAACTACTGAAATTTCTTTTTACATGGGATCCGCTGCTAGATCTTGTGTTTTCGGTTCACTTTTCTTTTGGTAAGTATTTAATACTGTCAGAACAAAATTGTTACAGCTGATCAGCTTTGAAGAACTGTTTGCAGATGTTTAATTGGTATGAATTAGTTAGAGACAATAGTTTTCGAACTTATATTCTGTGACGTCATGATAACTTGTAGTCTTCGATAACTGATTTATAAGCAACTAAACATGTTATAATGATCAGTGAACGGAACGCTTTTCCAGTAACACTTTCACATTTTTCAGTGTGTTTTCATTGTGGCATGGTGCAACTCCTATTTATTTTTAAAATGTCACCAATAGTTTATGGTTACCAATATAAAATTCATAATTCTTTAAAAAGTAAAAAATACAAGAGTTTATAAAGTACAGTTTTGCTTATTAACAATGGTATACGTAAGGGAAACTAGCCTGTCAAAACTAAAGTTCCGAATTCGACTAAAATCTTAATTGACTTCTTGAGATTGATAGTGCCCATAGAGAATCACCGGCCGACCTTCGGTAGGAAACTATCAATCCTAAGTAGTCAATTAAGATTTTACTAAAATATAAATCCTCAGTGTTGACAGGCTAGTACATGTAGTATCAGTAGTTGGACCACTTGTACCGCTCGTCCACCGAGGTACCCCGATGAAATGATGAAAACGTTTTTCCAACAAAAAAGAGTTGAACGGGAACCTTAGTTGAATAGCATTTCGTCGTGTATGATCATTGTATGTTTGTAAGATTTAATGAGATATCAAGAAAGGTGAAATTCTTCTTATTTTCATAATATCCTACGTTTTGCTGACCAGTAGTTTTGCGATACTAATTCCTATTACTAGTTCTATTTAAGATTGATTACCATTCCTTAATTGGCTAATTCTCTCTTCAAATCGTCATAATCGGATCTGGGGTACCTGTTCAAAGAAGCATGTGACGCGTTCAAACTTGTTCAGAAGATTGTTATCTAATATATCAATTGAAGAGTCGATTTAGCTACTCAGAAACAGTTGATTATTATATTTCAGTAAAAGACGTTTCTTTCCTTTTCAGTATATGGTTTTGATTGTTTTGTGTTGCGTTTTGGCCATGCTACACAAATAAGTTTAAAGATGTGAAACACACTTGTCCATACTGTCATAAGGTAGTAGCTAGGTACGAAAGAAGAAAAATAGCAACATGGCATCAATCACCATGGTTACGGGAAAGAAGAGGTAAATAATTATAGTACAGACTAAAGATACATGAATGTATTATTTGAATGAAAATAAAAATAGCGCATAACGTGTCACTATATAACAACATTCAGAGATCTAGAAGCTGAACTGGTTTTGAATAGTCGCAATTTACAGTGCAAAATTGCATATCTACGATCGACGATTATACGTACTTTCTAAACATTTATTATCATATTCTAATATTTTACCAAATAAATCTTAGATTCTATATTTAACAAAATAAATCAAGGTTTAGGCTAAATAAGTTGCAGCAAAGTCAAATGAAAAGGCTTCATCGGTATTCTCTTAAGCAAAGAAAGGAATGTGATTTACGGTTCTGATATGATTTTTCATGCACTATCGATGTTGTTGACATTTACCTTTAGATAAATATTTTATTGAACGGGCGAGACCCCCATCGTTAGTCAAGGTCTTTAAACACCCCCTAGTAATGTTTCGGGAAAATCACGAACAATTAAGGTGGCTCACCCCAATAAGGACCCCCGGTAGAATTTTTTTATTTTCACATATTTTGTAGATCTTTTTATGCTGAATCCAAAAATGCAAAGAAAAAAGGGGGTCACCAGGCTCGTTTTCCCCTCAAGTTGAAGCGAAATGTGCAATTTTGACCCTATTTCCAAACATGTCCACCCTTTCAACAATAACGGTTACATCAAATTCAAAGACTTTTAAAACCAAGTCAGTATGATTTTTATGTGAAAAAACATTAGAATTTGAAATGTAAACCTTTGCCTTGGTTGTTTGTGACTTAAAAATCCATTTATTTTCAGATTAATGTCTAAATTTTGCATTTTCTAATTTCAGTTTAAGGCAAAAAATATTGGTTTAATCGATTTTTCGTAAAATTTCCCCGGTAGAATTTTTTTAAAAACAGATATGTCAAAGCTATGAACTTTTCGAACATTTTAAGGTAAAATAAAATGGGGGTCACCAGGCTTTTAAAAAAGTTACGAGCTTTTGTTTAACCCCTCTACCCCATAAGGTCTGATTTCAATGCACTCCATTAATTACTAAATTGTGAATTCTTTATTGATGGTTTTAATAAAATAATGTTTGTAATTATATCAATAAACGATGACTGAATATAAATGTGGTTATCGTATTACTGTTTGTTATCAAAAAGCGAAATTTTGATTATTTTGGTGAAATACGGTAATTTTGTCTGGCGCGAGTTGCTTCCCTCTAATTTGGCGCCATTATAGGACCAGAGGAATTTCAAGGTCGCCATTGCCGAGCAGCATACTATATTGATGAATACGACCATGTACATGCATAACAGACATTGTGGCGAATATACAACGATGAAGGTAGAGTTATTACATAAGAAAACATAGATTTCGATATATTAGGCAGCCAAATGTTATCAGTATAACGAAAAATACAAGCTTGGGGGTTGTCTCAAAATACTCGCTAGTGTTGAAAATCACTGCGGCTGAAACCTTGCACAGGCTCAATTTCTGTTCCATGTTTAATGTTATAGATCGTTATAGCTGGTATCTTATATGTGTTTATTTTACCCTTTACAGACAAGTTGTAAACATGTCTGGCCAGTTTTGAAAAATATCCGTGTGCAAACGGCCGAAGAGGAAGGGATGACATCTGACTATGAAGCACCATGGCCACAACTGTCATTTTTACGCTACCGTTAGTGTCAATGAATTAGTCTTTTTTAATCATCATTTGTAATATGTAATTTAGTAGCCAAGTCAGGGTCATATGTATGTGGGGTACCCCATAAACTTCCCTCGGAACAGTTTCTACTCCTTAGGCTTAGTTCTAACTATATTTCCCTTCCCTTTTTACCCTAATACCCCCCCCCCCCCCCTTTTACTTCAATACTTCCATCTCCTTGCTCCCAGACAAAATAAAAATGACAAAATATATTTCCAAGATACCCCCTTTTCTCTGATTCCTCATTCCCCTGTCTCCTTACCTCTGACTCCTTACCCCTGTCCACCCCTCAATTAAGGTCCTCAAGGGGTTTGATTGACTTGTTTATTTTCTTGAGAATATGATATAATTGGCCTAATTTGTAAATGATAAACCATACACCTTATTGAAGGATTCGTCTTGATCAATCACAATTTGTTTACCATTAACCCCCCCCCCCCCTTTCCCCCTTAATTCTGTTAGGTATACAAAAATGTCTTAAGGTCTAGTAATAGAAGTATCAGGGTTAAACATGTACAGAGTGTGGCCAGAAGTATTTGTCACTTGAGATTTTTAGCTGTTCATGTATATTGTATTTAAAACTACATTTTTTCAAAAAAAATATTTTGGATTGATTTAAAGCATCCTGGTACCAATAGAAGCAATATTATCACAGGTTTATTTTTTGGTTATATTTTTTTGTGTCATTTTCATCATTTTCTGTATAGAAATTTGATATATATTCAACCAAATTAAATTATAAAAAAAATATTTTATGTATTCTCAAGGGAAAACAAAAACACATGAAAACGAACCTATTATCAAATAAACACATATTAATTAATACCATTCTACTTCTTTTAAGGTTACTCTTGCATTGTCAGTCTTATCAAACTTGCATGTAACTCCCAAATTAGGTTTCTGTTCTCCAACTTCAGTTTGCCTCTACCAATGTTATGAAACTAATACACAATTAATGCATATATATATATATGATACTACAAACAAACAAACATGAAGTTTGAATTTTTGGTGGGGTCGCTTTTACTGTTCTAGAGTTATGCCCCTTTACAAATTAAAAAAAAATGCTGAATTTTTGTTCCTTTCTTTAACACAAGTTTGCTTCATCCAAATGTTCTGAAACTTATATGCAATGCGGACTACAACAACACTCAGATCAAGTAAAAATTTGGGTGGTGTCACTCTTTTCATTCTTTATATGCAAGCTGCTGGTCGTCTGTGTCCCATGGACACATTCCCCATTATGAACTCGTCTAAATCTATTTGCTTTTGAATGTCAATAATTGTTGATTTTCTGACAGAATTACTCTGATATTTAATTTCAGGCTGCAAGTGCATTTGTACATGTACATTGCAAATGGAAGGAGTGATCTTGGAATGTTCAACTTTACTTGGAAACTATTGGCAAAGTACTGACAGAATTTCATGAGAAGCCAGTATCATATTCTAGTCTTGCAACCGGAAACTATGTGTAAAGTGCTGAAACTTAAGAACAACATTCTACATGCTTATTCAGTCTGCACCAAAAACTTTTTCAACTACTAGTCCGAAGACCAATATTCTGACATTTTCATTCTTTGTCCAAACAAAGTTAAGCAAAAACTTACTAGTCCGAATGAAATTATACTAGTCTGGGGCATCAGACTAGTGGCTAACCGTGCATACTGGACTATATATGCAATATGTGTTGCCACAATCCACTTAAGGAGCTAAGATCAACTATAAATTGGAACTACATGTATATGCTTTAGTGCTGTCAAAATCCTTTAAAAAAATCCAATCAAAAGGACCTACTTCACCTATATATATTGCTACCTGTCCCAATGATGAATACAGATCATATATATGAGTCTTATAAAAAAAACAGTGAAAGAGAATAAAAATAATGAAACTATAGAGCTGATCAACTAATGATTGTACATGTACATGATGTATAAATGGCAACAATTCTTACATGTATACTAGTACATTGAAATTAATTATATTAATAAATGTTTTATAAATTTGATCTCATAGATATTAGAGGAATAAAATCAATCACGTTTCAAAAATTTGATTTAGTTGAGGCTTTTTTTACGCCCGTTTTCAGATTATGGTATTAACATATTATGGTATACCATTGACTGTCCGTTGTCAACATGTCGGACATAAACTCAAAAATAATAAATACTAAAAGGTACATGTAGTAGATGAACTATTTGCGTGCAATAATTTACAATTCTGTCTGTCAATTGTAATTGACCACATAATCACTTGTATGGTTCATTGGTCAGCAGTAAGTCCTCTTTTAATATGCTATATTGTGAAATAAATAGGTCATCTTCATGTATATTTGGTGTATGAAATGATTATTAAATGTATTATAACAAATTAAAATATCAAATAAGAGGATGTGATATGATTGTAAATGAGACACAAAAGACCAAATAACACAGAAATAACTATACATGTAGGTCACCATATGGACTTCAACAATGAGTAAAACCTATTCTGCATAGTTGGTTTTAAAGGCCTCAAAATGACAAATGAAAATTTAAAACATTTCAAATGAGAAAACTAATGGGTGATTTATGTAAAAAATAATGAATGAAAAACAAATATGTCTGTCTTGCAGGGTTTATCTGAACTTAACCTTATTTTCATGGACTTGTCTGTTTCTTGAATTCTAAATATGTTTCAAAATATTTGGTTGATGGAATGATTGTTACAGAGTCTGACATAGGGTGCAGGCTTATTGGTATACATGTATTGTGAATAACTGAAGCAGGCCCTGCTTTGGCAGTCAGTCCCCACATTGCCACTGGAGAAATAAAATAACTAAGAAAAAAAATGGTATAAGAAAAAAAAGTTGAATCATGATAATTTTCTGTCGATATGCACATCTTCATAGTATGTCCTTATTATCTAAAAAGGTTTCATGAAAGTCTGTTGTGCGGTTTGAGAGGAGTTGCAATGACAAACTGTTGCAGTAGTATATTGAAGCAAATAAGTTCAAAGGGGCCTTACTCCTAGAAAAAAAAATGTGTACATCTAAATAGTATGTCCTTATCTAAAAAGGTTTCATAAAATTCTATTGTGCGGTTTGAGAGGAGTTGCAATGACAAACTGTTGCAGTAGTATATTTAAGCAAATAAGTTCAAAGGGGCCTTACTCCTAGAAAAAAAAAATGTGTACATCTAAATAGTATGTCCTTATCTAAAAAGGTTTCATAAAATTCTATTGTGCGGTTTGAGAGGAGTTGCAAGGACAAACATGCAGTAGTATATTGAAGCAAATAAGTTCAATGGGGCATAACTCCTAGAAAAAATTTGACTCGTAAATTCCTGTCGATATGCACATCTGCATAGTATGTCCTTATTATCTAAAAAGGTTTCATGAAATTTTGTTGGTCGGTTTGAGAGGAGTTGTGATGACGAGAAACAGGACTGATAGCATAGGCGATTTAGGTTGCTTATATAGGGAATCATTGAAGCGGGCCCCCTCTTAGGTCAGTCAGTGGGCCCCCACTTATGAAAATTTCTGGATCCGCCACTGGATAGACTGGCTGATGGACGGACGGACGGGTCAAAAACGTTATACCCTGTGCCACTTCGTTGCATAATGTATAAAAATAGGAAGATGGGGTATCATTGTTTATGAGGCGACTTCACCAGAGACCAATTTACATAGAAGATAACAATTATGTCCCCGTACGGACTTCAACAAGTACTATAAACTGATATACCACATAATCAAACAAATAAAAGTCCCAGAAATTACTTTTTTTTTATATGATTGCACATAATGAAAATTTAATTTGCATACTGAATGATCACTGGCAAAAATTTCAAGCATAATACGGATGAGAACATGCAGATAAGTATCTATATACTATTAAACGAGAAGACCTCATTTTGTGTGTCGCTTCTCTTCCTTCCACGAGTTATTAATCACCATGCCTCTGTGTTATATAGGTAACATGCATAGTCGCATTTGTCATCCATTCTTATGATTATTCAGATTGAGTTATTTTTGGAGAAAAACGACAAAAAAGGAGTCCGGATATTGATTCCGTCATCAGATTGACTTTTAGTCATAGATAAGACTTCCGGTTTAAAACAACCAATCGTATGATAGATAACAAAAATCGAAAAATAAATAAGCCAATCAGAGCGTTCTCCATATCATGGTGTTTAGATCGCAAGAACCACAACTATTGTACCTCCTAAGAGAGGACAATTATTTTACGCGTTTTATCTACATGTAAACTACGACTATGCTACTTTGATATATAGATCCTCTCTGTATTCTGTCTACTGTTTTCTTTGAAATGTTTACTATTTAAGGGGTCATACCAGTTGCATGTATATTAAAATAAGTAAAACATGTGGAAACAAGAATGTGTCCATAGTACAATGATGCCACCTCGGCACTGTATTTACTAAGTTTCGAGTTGATTGGACTTCAACTTCATCAAAAACTACCTCGACCGAAAACTTTAACCTGAAGCGGGACAGACGGACGAACGTCACGAACGAACGAACGAACGCACGGATGTACAGACTAGAAAACATAATGCACATAAATGAGCATAAAAATTTATTGTTAAAAGTGAAAGTAGTGATTTGGCGAAAATGAAAGTAGGATAGAGACTAGAGGGAGGCAAGACCTTTTTCGGGACTTCTGGATCGGTTGTTTTTAAGCTCGGGGTTTGGGGATTGATCAATACGGGATCCGGGAATATAGTTTTCGATTTCGGTATTTCGGAATATGAATTTCTTTAAATTCTGCATCTCGGGATTTCATGTTTTTAAGACCCGGATTTCGGGATCAGGACCTCTCCGACCATCCCTCAAATTAGCAAGGCCGTAACTAGGCATCTTATTTTAGTGAGGCAAAATAATTGAGCCGAGCGAAGCGAGGCGAAAATTGTTTTTGGAGGGTATGAAATGAATGGTGCAAAATCCTGCATTGTAGGCATTTTTAGAGAGTTTGATAATGTTTTGAATTTGGACACTTTTTATACAATTTTTTCATATTTTAAGACTTTTACAAACACCAAATTTTTAACAACTTTATTTAAATTAATATATAAGATAATCATCCAAATATCAATTTGAGTCTGTTGCCAAAACATAGAACAAACATCGATTCAGTAGAGTTTGCCAAATTTTTCTATTGCCGGTTCAGTCAAATTGTTTCAGAATCATAATTTGGTCTGCTGATATCCTTATCGTGATGAACATGGAGCATGGCAAAACCGCACAATCTCTCGCCACTCAGGCATGCTCTTTTCCAAGTTGTCAGTCGTTTCAGGGCAGTCTGTGTTTCTAAAGGTAGCACATTATCATCAACACAATGATCAATGTCTTCTTCCAATTCCTTCTCCATCGGCAATTCGGTAGCATCATTGGTAGTAACAGTTTTGTTTGCAAAAGGGAATTACGCTTTCCTGTAAGCACCATCATACAGTCGCATTTACAAAATATTAAACTCGCTTTTATGTTGACAAAGAGTAGACAAACTAGAGATAGAATGAGATAAGATACAGGTATATGATTCTATCTATAGAGTAAGTATATATGATATGGGTACAGGGGAATTGGAATGGAGTTTTTGACGTTTATACATGTAGGTCCGTAATTTCAAATTATTTCTGGAAATAGTCGGAGGTATTTCAGTTTCAGAATCTATAAATTTAGGGGTTAGGGTTGGGGTGTCCGATTCAAAAACCTGAATATAAAGAAACGAAATTCCGTAGTCCCGAATAAGTAAAGACAAAATCCTGTGTTAAAGGTTCTTAATTCCATTCCTCACTAATGTCAAATTGGAATATGGGATATTTTTAAGTTTAAAGAAACATGGATAAAAAAGTAATCCATGCATGTTTCATATTATTTATATTTTATTTATCTGTAAAGAGAAAGATTAAAGTTCGTGAAACAGAGAAATGAATACACAGACAGGACTGCCCCCTTGTGATGCCCAGTACTTGATTTGTCAGTCTACTTATCGTTTTTGGATTATTCTAATGAAGTTATATGCAATACTCAGACTCTGTTCACAAAAAAAAATATACTAGAATTATTCCTTCTTTACCTTCAGTGTCGCTTTTCCTTTTTCTGCTAGAGCCTGTTTTTAACCAGAGATCCATGATGATTATCGTTACTAGATTAATGTAATCGAGAAACATCACCCGTTGAGATGCTGAGTTATATCCAGAAAGAAAAGTTTAAAAGAAATGATGACAAGTTATAGAAATAGATTGAGACAGAACAACACTGAATGACTATTATATTTATATATATATGTATAAAAAAAATAATCATTGTCGAAATTTTAGTGAGGCAGTTGCCTCACTTGCCTCAAGGGTAGTTACGGCCTTGATTAGCCTTAGTCGGCCTTAGTCATTTATACAAGATTCGTATCCTACATTTGGCATGTTAATAAGGCTCTCAAAAGAAAAAGCACTGATGGATCTGATTGTCCTAGAAGCATATTTTATTAGACTAATAATGGTCTAAACATTGTATATAAGTAGTTACATTTATTTCATGTTTGAAGCGGTGCAAATTTTTAATTTAATTTGACTTTTACCAAAAGATGCATTGTAGCAAAGGAGAAGAATAATTGTGGTCTGAGGCCAGAAACACGAAAATAGTTGAATTTAACAGAAAGGAAACAAATATCGAACTTTGGAAAAAGGGAGAGGGCTTTTGATACCGGCTTTTCTGAAATTCTCCAGGATACATAATTGTCTTTTACAAACATAATCCTTCAACCGTTCACAAGCTGAATATGCCCGCGATTTCGCGGGTGTGTTCCAGTCAATTATGAAAGTTATGCAAAGTAAGAGGATCTAGATATATGGACTGCCATAAGAAAATGAATGGACAATTATGCTTGGTGCATGTATAGGCCAAATTCCCCCTTTTTACCCTACGAGGCTATGTATATATCCAGCTGTTTGAAACACCCTGTATAATCAAGGGATCATCTGTCAGATTAGTCATATTTCTATGTTAACCACACGATATGAAAATAAGCAGATGTGGTATGATTGCCAATGAAACAACTATCCACCAAAGTTCAAATTTAAAATTCAATATTATAAATAAAAAAACATTATCTCCTTTTATCATCACGCATAGATCGATAATTAGTTATGCATTTCTTTGCCACGCTAAGATCAAATAAGTGTTCACAAACAAAATTGTCATTCACATTTTTTGCCGCAATGACATCACTCAACTATATTTTTTTTTTAAATCAAGAACTTTCCTTATTAGCATGTCAAAAATTAAGATAGAAGTTAAAGTTTGCCAACATCACCGGCTAATATAGCGGTCCTGTGTACTGGACGTAGTTTTTAAATTACAATCCAAACTTTTCCTGAATCTAGTACTAAGTAGTAGTATAGATTTTTTTTTAAATATAAAGTCTTTAGTAGTGTTTGAGACTGTCCGGCACGCTGTGGGTGTATGTACTAGCATTATCCCGACATGGTGAAACCAAAAATTTTGCGGTTTTCCGCAAATCATACAGACGAGTATTGAGGAATTATATCAAAGACCGATATATAAGGTCGGAATACTAGGCCAGTCCCGGTTACTTTTGACAGTGTTGGATCCAGGGGGAGGGTTCCGGGGATTGGAACTCCCCTTTTTTTGACGATAGAATGGGGAAATATAGTTGGAACACCCTCTTTTTGTCCTGGGTTGGGACATTTTAATTTAATCATTTTAGTGAAATAAGTTGCTGGATTCATTAGTCTATTTTAATAACACTCAGTGCTCTGATTCAATTATTTTAGTTTTAATGCTGATATTTCTTTTTTTTTTAATATGAACTCGGTTGACATATTGATAGATACAACAGAAAATTGCAAATCAACAAAATAACAATTCAGTAAAATAAGTAATAGAAGAAAAGTATCATAAAAATAGAAAACATTGGCCCCGAGGTCTTAGATTATAGGACTTACAATGTAGTCTATAGTGTTCCGGAAATCATGGAATTGTGATACGACAAAAAATTTCAAATGATTTTCGTGCAGGTAAACAAATCTTTAAATTAAAATGTTAGGTGTGTCTGTCAAGTATTAAGTCTGTTAGAAAATTGGCATGTTCAAATTTGTTTTGGGGAAAATAAAAAATATTTAACTATAATTATCAAAATTTTGCAGTGGAAAAATATATCGCATACTTGGGAATAAACTCCAAAAAATACTTGGAAATATTAAAAGATATTTCAAGTTTTAAATAGATTTATGACAGAAACAAATTGTTATAAAACGCCAAACGGATTATAGCGTGAAAATAAACCCGCCCCGATGCTTTTAAAGCATACTATACGGGCAGAGACATATACACACACATATGTCTCTGATTTAACTGTTTTTGAAAGCTGTACGATGACATGAAGTTGTTTACATCGCTATCATTTGTTTACAGTTAATCATTGCGTCATTGGCAAAATATTTTCAAAAATAAATCTCCAAGACATCATTTAATTCAACCGGTATTTAAGTGAATATAAAATATGGTACGAACGGACCCAAGAGGCGACCGTGTAAGATGAGAATGCGTTTTGGGAGCGAAGCGGCACCAAATACCGTCGACGTCATATATATACATGTGACTTTGTCAGTATTTATATATTCTTTTTTTTTTAATGTTATATTCATGTATATTTCTGTCCTTTTTAACTTTTATGCGAAAAATGAAGAAAGCACTCTGAATTTCTGATCGAACATATTTCCTGTTTTGAAGAACGTTTTGCATCATTTGTTTACATCGTCAAGGGTGTTTTCATACACGCCCGCGTTCCAAGGTCGTCAAAGCTATTTTTGAGAAGACCCCTAAAAGCGACCGTTCCCAAGGCACTCGTCGTAAGAAACATGCGTTGAAATATGCGCACTGTTAAAGGGCCGAGCCACCTTAACAAATCCAAAGTACAGATCAGTATATTATCATGATTTTTCAAACTCTTATGTATGTATTGTAACTTTAAGGTTGGAATGCAGCAGCACTTCATCTTCAGCCAAGATATGGGGTCAAGCAGCAAGTAGAACAGGCGGAAGCACCACCAGGTGTTCTGATAGTACAACCTAGGCCTTTGCCAACACCAGAACATTTCAAACCTTATGATACCATATGTCCACACTGTAGCGAACATGTAACAACTGAAGCTTCCTATACAATGGGTGACCAGGCGTATCATACTATATTCAGATTATTACTTGTACTGTAAGTAAAATATAAATCTGACATGAGGGTCTGGATGTGGGGTCCTCCATTTCTATATTCTTTAATGTTTATGTCATTTTACTCTTAACTAGTATTCTTTATATATTTTTTTTTTTGCTCATTATTCACAGTTCTTTATTTTTGCCATAATTCAATTTATTTAAATAAAATACTGTTTAAACTAAAATGTAACACTATTAATGCAACATTTTTTGTAACTAGTTCCCTTATGCATAGCTCTAATTCATTGCCTGGGTTTGGCTTTCATTTTGATCCTTTGTGTTATATTTCCTCTGGAAAGTTTAAAACGGGTTTAAACTTCCAGTATTTTTTATCGACCATCGCTGACAAAACATGGCTGAATAGACATCAATTGCTGGAATGCGCATCTGGTGCAGTTGCTACCTTTAATGTTAATTAATGTTTGAAACAACTTTGTTGCTGTTGAACTTTTCGTGGCATCGAAGTCGGGCAACAGTTAATTTCATTACTGTATATAAAAAGTTTGATTTTTCTCCCGTTTTCTTTAAATTTTAATTAGCTTGTAATTTGAAGATTTTGAAGCTTTTGATACAACTTGAATTTACAAAATTCTTACTGTGTTATCAAGTATGAATTGATCGCCTGGCGTAACCCTAATTCCTGATTTTTAATTGTGTTTTAAAATGAATAAAACTTCGATTTGCTCACTCCAACTACAATATTATGAAGATGAGGTACAATTGCCAATGAGACAACTATCACCAAGTTTCCAATGAAGTGGATGTAAGCAATTATAGGCAACCGTACGGCCTCCAACAATGAGAAAAAAACATTCCGGCTATAATAGGCCCCGACATGAAAAATATGAAACAATTCAATTGAGAAAACTAACGGCCTCCACTATTTTATAACAAAACAATTTACGAAAAACAAATATGACAGACATGAACCAACGACAACCTCTGAACTACAGGCTCCTAATCTGAGACAGGCACATAAAGAATGTGGGTTAAACATGCTTTTGAGCGCTCCCCTCCCACTTAACCTTGGACAGAGTTGTAACTGTACAACATTAGAATTGAAATTATACATGTACATCTAACAAAAACATAGAGTGGACGTGGACGGGTACTTATACATCCCAAAAACAAAAATACGCTAAGAACAGATCTGAGAGTACTCGCAGTTACTGACAGCTATTTCAAAGCCAATAATACCTAAAAAAATAATGTATCTAAGACTAAAATATCAATAAGTACACATCCAACATTCAATGGATTTAGTGTAAAGACGTCATTAAGTCAGAAAAAAAACATGACCTTGTGCAATGCCTAACTATCAGTATCAACATATTGTAGTACCGCGAAAGCACATATGTGTAATATTTAATACGGTTTTAATTTACTGATAACAAAATCAATAATAATACCAATAAAACTACTAGTATATTCAAAGATTTAATTACAATGTTGAATAGGTAACCTTTTAGAACAAATTTATTTAAAGGGTAAGTTTACCCGGATCGTATCAAAATTTCCAAGCTCGGTTTACAACATCACCGTAAAATTTAGGATGTGTTATTCTGTTTGAAATATGTTTTCTACAGGTACAACAAAACTTGCAGACAAAATCTTTGTATCTGTGAAAGAATTTAGTAAAGGTTTTAAGTATTTTGTGGTAAAAAAATCCCCGAGCTAATAATTTACTAGTAATACATAGATTACGCTCATCAAAATCCAAAACGTCACTATAGACACGAGCATAGCGAACGAGTTGGTATATACAAAATGATTTAACAACGTAAGACGGTGCCAAAGGAACACCACCGTGCAAAAAGGGAAAATTAACAATACCATTTTGTTTATCAAAATCATATGAAAAAAAATCGTTATGAAAGTCGACTCTATATAGTCATATGAGTGCATTGGTGTTGCAGTTAATAGCCTTAATCGATAGAAAAAAACATTTGGATACATTTGAATACGCCAGTTTGTTTTAAAAACTATTCTTCATTATGCGTTAATTAAACCATAAACAGTATCGGCTTTTTCAATTGGAAATTGATAGCTAGACTTAGACCAATGTACTCAATATGATATATGTATTCAATACTTCGATTACCAAAAACTATTAATTTTCAATAGTATACATACACGTACAAAAATTGTATATTACACTAATTGACTGATTGTTGGTTGTTAGGTCAAGTGGCAAATATTTCTTGCATGTTCAGGACGACACATGTTTAGTAAATCAAAGATCAAATGTTGTCTTTATAATACTCCATCAGCTGATTTTACTAAATGGTCCCGCTATAATTCTGCATTCTGAAATTCCGTACGGTATTATTGTCCTATAATTGCATTACTAAATGTTGAGAAACATTTTACAAAATCCATTTATAAAAGAAATATAATATATATATGACCAATCATATCAAAATATTTAGGATTTATTTGAAGACGATCTCCTTAAAACGAACTTGACTATTTTAATAGATTGCCATAAGGTAGATGCTGCCGAAGAAAATGTTACCGGCGAACAAAACTTTGAAGTGGCAAAAGTACCAATCGAAACTATTAATTCAGGTTAAAAAAAAATGAAGTTTAAATTGAAAAGGAAATTTTTTTAAACTATTTGTCTAACTTCATCTTTTTGTATGTACACCAATTTGCTGAATTTTTCTACAACAATATCCATGACTTTAAAAAAAAACATCCTTTGAAAACCTGGAACTATAAGCTGCAAGGATCGTGACATTACATTTAAGTCAGCTAGCAGGGCACTAGGCGCGCTATATGGAAAGTTCATTAGTGCTGATGGAATGACTCACAGTGTGTACACAAAATTATATTCCACTATGGTAGAACCCGTTTTATTCTACGGAGCAGGCATTTGTGGAACTTAAACATTTTCAGTGATTAATTCGATTCAGAATAAAGCATCTAAGTTATTCTTGTCAGCTGGAAAGTATACATCAAATACCGCCGTCAGAGGTGACATTGGATGGTCCTCGTGTTTTACCAAACAGCGTATTGCTTGTATTCGTCTGATGTGTCGAATTACTAGATCTGATGATGTCCGTATTACCCGTAAGATATCAGCATGGATTGCAAATAGGCGTAAGGGATGGTACTACCAAGTTAGCACAATGATACAAAAGTGTAAATTGTAATGCTACGGACATAGTGAACGATAATAACATTACGACAAAAACTGCGATGAGAACAATTTATGAGCGCGTAATTATTGTAGACAACGACGAAGCGAACTTTTTAATGACAAGAATAATCCAAACGGCAATAAACTACGTACATATAGACAATACAAAGAAAAAGTAGAAACAGAAAAATATTTGAAACTTCAGTTGCCGAGATCGGTCCAACGAGTTGTTGCCCTGTTCCGAAGTGGATCGCTTCCGTTGGCAATCGAGACAGGCCGATACGCACGACCGCAAATTTTTATACCAGTTAATGAAAGAAGTTGTAAATTCTGTCCGGATGACGTCTTAGAAAACGAGACACATTTTTTAATGAACTGCACTATGTATGATGACTTAAGATATAATTTATTTTCTCGAGCCAAAAACCTTATAAAAAACTTTGATACTCTTATATTGACAGGGCCTAAATTAAAATATTGTTTGTTTGCCCTTTTCCGACCCTATTTTTTGAAACAGGGTAGGTAGGTAGGTAAAATATTTTATTTTTATTTCCCAAAAAATAATTTGACTCGGTACATTTTTTGTCATGGGTAGGTGGGTAGGTATAATATTTTATTTTATAGATACAAAATCTGCAGGATATCATTGTTGTCTGTATTGCATTTGTTTAAGTATGCTTTTACTATGAAGTTTCTGGGATTATTTAATTTAGTATAATAGTCCTAGGAGGTTTTGAAAAAAAATATAGAAAGTGAAGTTAATGCATAATGCACTGCTACCTTTTTTCTTCAAATATAAAAATAAAGGACTATGTGGCATATTTTCAATGTTTATATGCCTGGAACTTTTTAGAGTTTTAACTTACACTAAAAGTCTTTACTACGTACCCTTACCTCGACCTTAGATTTTCCACATATTTCAATTTGACGGTATATGGTGACCAATCCCAAA
The DNA here is from genome assembly GCF_965363235.1 of Mytilus galloprovincialis. NCBI lineage: Eukaryota > Metazoa > Mollusca > Bivalvia > Mytilida > Mytilidae > Mytilus > Mytilus galloprovincialis. Next base: position 44,365,816 of record NC_134842.1, on the reverse strand, counting down.
TCATGTCTCTAGGAGATGAAACATGAGAGATCATATCTGGTAACCAGTATGACAAAAATATTAATTATCTATCTCTCCCTAGCATGGTTTGTGAATCAGCTGTATTTACAATGTGCAACCTATAGCATGTTTTATTCACATACTAACAATTTTATCAAAATTTGAACTTAAACAGGGACTTTCTATACTTGTGGAAAGTCCCTGACTTAGAATACCAGAGCCATGTCTGTGAAATAAAAAGAAAATTTGATTATAATATAAAGCCACTTCCCGGTAGTCCATTTCCCGCCATCATCGTTTTGCAACCAGTTAGAAGAGCTAAAACTAAGCATTTGTCTTATTTTACTTTCAACCCTCGAGTGTTTAAATTTTCCTGTGGGCCGGTGTTTCCTATAAAAATGCTTCAAGACATGAAACTCACTTGTCACGTATTTTACATTCAATTTGCCTTTATAAATGGTCTATAAGGAAAAACTTGGCGATTTTACTGCCAATTCTTCTCCCCTTTACAGGCCTTTTGGTTCATGTCAGATATAAATAATATGCCAAAGCTGGTCGAAGGCATCATTATCATCCTGATCTCCTGATCAGCAAAGTCCTCCCTACATAAGATACACCGTCCGTTTACAAAATATTTTGTACACACGTTGATAATTTTGTTTTGGACAAACTTATTAATGAATGGCTATTATCTATTTTGAATTTATTGAACCATAAAACTAATTTTTGACTCTTCACATTGAATAATCCGCGAAGCGGATTATGTAAAATGTGAAGAGTCAAAAATTAGTTTTATGGTTCAATTATATATAAATATACTAAATAAATAAATGATTTGGAAAATACATTGAAGGTATAAAAAGTCATGAGAATTCCGAATGCAATTAGGTTATATCCGGGCACTCTGGTTCTAAACCTTGGTTCCATCTGGGTTTTCTGGTTCTGAACCTTGGTTCTTTGGTTCGAAACCATGGTAACTGGTTCAACATCCGGGTTGTTTGGTTAAGGCAACCCAACTTCTTGGTTCCATCTGGGTTCTATTCTAGAACATTCTAATGTTCCCGTTGAACATAACAGAAGATAACCGCAAGTCTCCGAATAAAAAGGTAAAGTAGGTCAAAGACGCTAAAATTAGTTTATAACATTAAACATTTTAGCATCGACGGTAAAGGAAGCTATAAGGTACTTATCTTCTCATTTTAATTATTTTGATAAGGAAACTAGATAAAAATAAAGCATCGTATAGATTTTTAAAACAAACCGAAGTATACAGTACATCGAACATCTTTTTATTTAATTCAGTCATGCTGTTTTCTTTTTTTTTCCTTTACTCATCCCTTATTTACGTAAATATGTCTAGACAGTGGCGGATCCAGAACTTTCCCTAAGGGGGCCCGCTTCATTCATGCTTCAATGATTCCCTATATAATCAACCAAATTTTTCCCACGAAGGACCCCCCCCCCCCCCCTGGATCCGCTCTTGGTTCCATCTTAGTTCTATTCTAGATCATTCTAATGTTCCCGTTGAACATAACAGAAGATAACCGCAAGTCTCCGAATAAAAAGGTAAAGTAGGTCAAAGACGCTAAAATTATTTTATAACATTAAACATTTTAGCATCGACGGTAAAGGAAGCTATAAGGTATTTATCTTCTCATTTTAATTATTTTGATAAGGAAACTAGATAAAAATAAAGCATCGTATAGATTTTTAAAACAAACCGAAGTATACAGTACATCGAACATCTTTTTATTTAATTCAGTCATGCTGTTTTCTTTTTTTTTCCTTTACTCATCCCTTATTTACGTAAATATGTCTACACAGTGGCGGATCCAGAACTTTTCCTAAGGGGGCCCGCTTCATTCATGCTTCAATGATTCCCTATATAATCAACCAAATTTCCCCCACAAAGGGTTTTGGGGACGCCCCCTGGATCCACCTATGCTAGAAGTTTTAAAACCACCCAATTAGGACATGTTGTTTATATGGCTAACGATATGTGCATCTAGCCACTTGACCAGTTGACGACTTGCATATATATTTGATTGCACATTTATTATCAAGTTCGACTGAATTTTATTTAATGGATTTTTAATAATGTCAGATTTGAAAGAAATACATGTGAAGTATATGTTAGAAATCTTTTTGTTCAAAACAGAATATTAAAAGACATATAAAGGAAAGTTATGATCAATAATTTGGTAAGCTTTAATTAGTTGGAAAAAAAGTTATAAATATAATAAAATGTATAATTATGTACAATAAATTTGTCAAATTTGATACTCATTCAGTCGTTGTGAAGGGTATGTATATAATCATTCGGCCAAAAATAAAGAAATCAAGATTAAGATTGAATATTATTTTTATAACGGGTTCTGCTCTTCTTACTTTAGTTTGCCTCAATCAAATACTTCAAAACCTAAACACAATATATAAAAGGAGCTGATGCATGAGTGCCAATGAGAACTTCTCCACAAGAGACTAAATGACACAGAAATTAACAATTATACAATGTAGCCTAGGTCACCAACACGGTCTTCAACAATGGGCAAGGTTCATACCGCAAAGTCAGCTTTTAAAGGCACCGACATGACAATGTAAAACAATTCAAACGAGAAAACAAACGGTATAAGTTATGTACAGAAAATAAACGAAAAACAAGATAGGCACGTGCATATAAAATAAGGCGGGGTTAAAAATGTTAGCGGGATCCCAACCCTCCCCCGTATGTGGCATGAGTGCCAATAAGAACTCTCCACAAAAGACCAGATCACACAAACACTATAACAACTATGGGTCATATGCAGCTTTCAACAATGAGCAAAGTCAATACCGCATATAGTCAGCAATAAAAGGCACTGAAATGACATTGTAAAACAATATCCAAACGAGAAAATAAACGAACAAATTTATGTACAAAAAATGAACGAAAAACAAGTAACACATAAAAAACGACATTCATTGAATTACAGGCTCCTGACTTACCACAAGCACATACATACCGAATAAGGCGGGTTGAACATGTAAGCGGGATCCCCACCTCAACACAAAATCAAATTTGAAATTTTTAAGTATCACTTTTACCGTTCAAGAGTTATCATGTCCCTTTAAAAAAATATAAAAAGTGCTGACTCTTTCGTTTCCTTTGTTTTAAATAAGTCTGACTCAATCAAATGTTATGAACCTTATACGCGATTCACATTACTCCATAACACAGATCTGTAAAGCTCAATATTGGGTCACGATGGCGTCACTGTTCATGTTTTTTAGATGTTAAAAGTTGTGGTACGAGTACCAATGATACAAATGTCAACCCGGAGCCTTGAGATAGGAAAACTGCTAAATCTATTGTTTCCGTTCTTTAACTTTAATTTGCCTCAGCCAAATGTTTTGAAACTTATTCACAATGCTTATGGTCACAAAACGGTCAAAATTACGCGAATCCTGCATCTATATGTGGAAGTTTACTCATTTTTTTTCACAAGCAGGGGCATCTGTGATTAATAGACATATTCTACATTTATTTCAGTAATCAGCTTATTTTCTTCCATTGAATTCTTTTTTAAATAAACTGAACTTGCACATTTTTTTTCAGGATCTCGGTGCAGTTTGGTAACAGACAGTGATATCAAGTTAAATGTGACCAACTTAACAAAGTGTTTCACTAGATTGAGTTCTCTGTCTAAGTGTACTTTAATGGTTCTTAGCATTGAGTTCAGTTTATTGATATGCGTATACCTTCTGTGTGAATTTTTATGATGTAAAAGCAGACTATCCATACCTACATGTCCATGAAATGAAATCTAAGGTAAAATGATTGAAACATTTTGCATTATCTATCACAGCTGGCAGAACATGATGCTACTGAAGCAGTAAATTTTCTTACTTGATATTCACGGAAATTAAAGGATTTAGTTTCATTTGAACCAAACATTCTAAAAAATTGAGAATGGAAATGTGGAATGTGTAAAAGAGACAGTAACAATGTCAAAAGAGCAGAAAGCAGTCAAAGGCCATTTATGAGTCCTCATAGCTGACTATGCGGTATGGGCTTTGCTCATTGTTGAAGGCCATACGGTGACCTATAGTTGTTAAAGTCTGTTTCATTTTGGTCTTTTGTGGATAGTTGTCTCATTGGCAACCATACCACATCTTCTTTTTTATATCTTCAACAAAGCGAGAAAATCCCTCTTCCAAAGTCGGGCTCTTAACAAAATGTGTACCAGTTCAAACTTCAAATTATAAAATCAACTTACAATTAAAAATATACAAGACTAACAAAAACCAGAGACTCCTGACTTGACGTCAAGGTAATCATACCAAGAGACACATCCAATATGCAAAGGTCAAGAGTCAAAAAGTCATAGTCTGGTCAAGAGATTCTTGTGAAAAAAAAGGATTTTGATAAAAGGGTCATTGTGGTACACTAAACTAACAATATATCTTATGTATCTAATATATCTTAGAAGATGTGGTACGAATGCCAATCATACAGTTAATTTTCCATTTAATTCAAACAAAATATACAAGTTTTACATTGAGGGCAAAGGTCAAGCTCAAATGAAGTTTCTCGTGCCAATAGACTCATATAGAAAACCTAGGGCAGAGACAGAAACACAAGACATATAATAACTAAACTCAATTGAATGGAACTTGTATTGCAGGTCACTACAATTGCCTTCAACAAAGAATATAAACTCTCGCAACAAAGCAAGATTAACCCCGTCTTTCACTAAAGTTTGAGCAGGATTCTTTGCAACGATTATCTTAACACATATAATTGAGAATCGAGTCGTGCAGTTATGTCAAGAAATTAAAACGGTAAGATTAAACATTAAAACAGTAAAAACTAGCCTAAGGGTTTACCATTAATTTTTAACCCAACCATATGATAGTACTATGGTAAACTTATGGATACACATGATACAGTCATGAAATTGAATATTTGAAATAGTACGACCAGAACAATACAAGACAGAGTTGTAAACAAAAGAAAGTAATGATGCATATCGAATTTTTAATTCCAATGCACAAATTAGGAACCGTAGTTTTCATTCAATTTATTTATCTAAAATGTACGCTTGGGTTAAACAATGGAAATTAACACTGTATATTTATATAAACTATCAATCTTGTAAAATCAAAATAAATTATTGCCATTCATTATAAATAAATTTCTATCAAAAATAAGGCGCAAAGAACTTTTTATATAATTTATATTAAGAAAAACAACGTACACACATGTTGGCGTATGAATACTCAACGTCAGAGTGGGCGTGTCGCCATCAAAATTGACAACATTGAAAATAAAACTAATAATTTTAACCAATCAGAAGACAGTAAATACACCAAATTTATTTATTTCTTAATGAACCCTGCTCTTCAAGTATAAAGACACACGAATCCGGGTCCGTCCGCCCTGATTTCGGTTCGCCCTAGTTAATGTTCGCCCTAGTTCCGTTTCGCCCTGAGACCGTTCGCCCTGATACCTGTTCGCCCCGGGTATGTTCGCCCTGATTTTTATTTTTTTTTTATTATAGTGTTGTGTTGTGTGTATTTAATTGAATATGTCGAAGTCAGTCTACAATTTCGCCGAATATTTACGATTTTTATTTTTTAGTATAGTGTTGTGTTGTGTGTATTTAATTGAATATGTTGAAGTCAGTCTACAATTACGCCGAATATTTACGATGTATTATGTTGTCTACAGCGAGCTGCTACTAGGTTATAATAAGTTCCTGTAAATTTCAGGACTACAAGATATTGTGACTTCAAGGTATTGAGAACTAAGTTAGTATCTGTATGTAATTACGTTACTAGGAAATTAGTTTTTGTGAATTTCAATCAGCACTACATTGTATTTTTTAAATGTAAAACAACTTCATGAAGACTGAATTATTTGTATGTATATATATATATATATATATATATATAATGGCATATGTTGAATTCTGTTTACATTCACCGAATGTATTACGTGTTGCTGCTTTTGGGAAATAAGTGTCTCGGAATTTCAGCACTACATTGTATTTTTAAATGTACTAAGTTATTATGTCGTATTTGAATTGTACGGGCTTATTTGTCATTTCAGTACAATCGATGTACTGTGCGCTGACTCCACTGTTTTTCCAAGCTCCGTACATGTCAAGCTGGATTAAACTTTAACATAATTTCATGCCCTGTATGAAATTATGTTAACCGGTGCAACCAGTGGTCGCCCCCAGACATGGTAGTCGTGACGACTACCATGTCTGGGGGCGACCACTGGTTGCACCGGTTCCATAATCAACTTCCTTTGAAGTTGATTATGGAACCGCCGAAACATTATATTAATGTCGGATTGATGAAAAGCAATTGAAAGTCTAGAAATACTAGCATCATGTGATCAATATTTTGTAATTTAATTACAATAAAGTACTAATAGTATGTATACGGAGTCTTCCGAATAAGATTTTTTACTATCGGATTCAGACTGATGTTGGAATACGTGGATGTTAGGTGTCACTTTTATACAAAGCTAGAAAACAGGTTGTTAATCTTTCGCATAGAAAATTAACTGATGACGAGTATTTGGTTTTATCCAGAGGTTTGAAATTCATTCCTTCACCGTCAGTCAAAAGGGCAAAGCAAGACTTATTACATGATTTTGATGAATTAGCCAGAAAAATGAGATGTCGTTACTTATATCATGGTAACTTGGATGAAATTCATCCCTTTAGAGTTAAATCTGGACATACGCCACCTTTAACCTGCAACACCCTTGAAAATTACCTGTTTAATACAAAGCACGAACTATCTTCAATGCAAATTCGAAAATTTCGAAACAATCTAAGTCTTTCACAGAGGTCCGGCATTTCTTCTCTGTTAAATGATGAATCATTAATCATTAAGAAAGCCGATAAAAGTAACAATGTTGTTATTTTAGATAAGGCAAATTACCTTCTTGAAGGCGATCGCCAATTAAATACACAACATTACACCAAATTGGAAAACTTTGACCTAAAAGCACTTAGATGTAATATCAATACATATGTCAAAGGCATGTACACCAAATGTGTTATAGATTACTCCACATTTAATTACCTTAATAATGGTAATCAAATTGATTATGGGCCTGGATATATGCATATCTTGCCTAAAATACACCGATTAAATGAATCGGAATTAGTAAAAATCAATAAATATGGGTTTAACATTGATAACATAATGCCGCCATGTCGGCCAATCATATCTCAGATTGGTACTGTCACAGAATTTATTGGACGCTATATCGATTATTTTTTAGTACCTATGGTACAAAAACAACACACGTATATAAAGGATACGTCTGATCTAATATACAAGTTGGAAAGAATTAAGCCTAATGCAGATTGCTGGCTGTGTAGTTTTGATGTAGTATCAATGTACACTAATTGCCCGATTGATGAATTATTATCGGCAGTTAGAATTTCGTATGATCAGATTGATAAATCAGATTACAAAATCAAATGCCCACCGACAGATGATTTAATCTATCTCCTCAGATCAATTTTAGAGAACAACATTTTTGATTTTAATGGACAGCTATATAAGCAAACAATAGGAGCCGCAATAGGAGCCGTGCCTAGCCCGGAAATCTGTGATATACTCATGTATAAAATTATGAAAGAAATTCTTTCTAAGTTTGAACATAGAAAAAATATATTTTTCTATGGTAGGTATCGTGATGATATTATATTAATATATCACGGCGATTCGAAGGAAATAAAGGATTTGCTAAAGTTAGCAAATAATCATCATCCGTTCCTGAAATTCACACTAGAATTTTCATCTAAAGAAATAATATTTCTTGATGTTAATATTTTCAAAGGAACTAGATTTTCTAATGAAAATATTTTGGATGTGAAAACACACTTTAAACCGACAAATGCCTTCATTTATCTAGATCGTAAAAGCTGTCACAGTAAACATGTGTTTGCAGGGTTTATCAAGGGCGAAGTAATCAGATACATTAGAACAACAAATAATGATGTTGATTTACAATATATTTTGTTACAGTTCAGATCGAACTTAATAAAGAGAGGATACAAGGAGATTGAAATCGAAAAGTACATAACTGAGGCATTATCATGTAATAGATCTGATTTAATAAGAAAAAAGGCCAAACAAAACACAAGGGAAATTCCTTTAGTATTGGCAACGAAATTTAATCCATGCATTCATAAATTAAAACAATGCATTAGTAAACATTGGGACCTACTAAAACAGGATGCAGTTTGCAACGAAATATTTTCAAGCAAACCAATAATAGCTTATAAAAAGCATAAAAATATTGCAGATCTATTGACAACGACAAAATTAAAATAAATTGATATAGGTAAATCCCTGATGATGGCGGGCCTACAATGCTTAAACCCTTTCATAAATGTTATACATTTATCATTAGCATATAATACAAAAACCGCCGAAACATTATATTAATGTCGGATTGATTTAAAGCAATTGCAAGTCTAGTAATACTAGCATCATGTGATCAATATTTTGTAATATAATTACAATAAAATACTTATAGTATGTATACGGAGTCTTCCGAATAAGATTTTTTGCTATCGGAATTCAGATTGATGTTGGAATACGTGGATGTTAGGTGTCACTTTTATACAAAGAACAAACTCAGTGCGAACGAACCTAGGGCGAACATGTAATCAGGGCGAACGACCCCGATACCAAGACGACACAGGGCAATGTTCGTCATGATTTTAAAACTTTCGACATCGATTTCAAAACAATACTTTGAATCTCTAAATGCACGTGTTCGTGTCAAACGCTCTAGTGATACCAAACGGACTAAACACTGTACGAGGAAGATACAACCCGAGGATTCCGTTAAAAAAGTTTTGAGCGGTAAATACAAATATAAGATTTTCGGTAGGAACGAAGAAAAAAAATAAAATAAATTAAAAACCAATTGTTCAGAGAACAATTGAAGGTCTTTCCACCCAATAAAATATATTTGAATGTTAAAAATAGCAAACCTCATTTAGAAATGTAATTTTCAGTGCTAAATGATAGTTTTGTGTATTCTAAATTTCAAAATATATACTTTTGCATATAATAAGTAGAAAAAGTAGCCACTTCCTGTTTACCAAATTTATTTCCAGTAGTTTTTCTAGATCATATGGCTTACAACACAAAGTTTCATAGTTTTATCATGCAGAAATTTAAAGTTAAAGCAAAGGTCAAAATCAAGAACGTCAAATCAAACCTTGACCACGATTTCAAGTTCATGAAAAATGGGCCTCAAATAAAGACTAAGTCTCTACTATATATTGTTAATGAGCTATATAACCATACAGCTAATACTAGATAACAAAGGGGCAAAAACTCCCAGTTAATGTCTACGTACCTTTTCAACTTAAATTTGAGAAACCTGTCACAACAAACAATTCTCTGAAAACACCAGATTCACATTTTTATTCTTTGCTGACTAATCATTATCAACTGTTTCACCTCATGGCATTTGCAATTTTATATATAAAACAATGCACAAGAGCTAAAACAATTGAGATCTAAATCTCTCTTCTCACTGCTAAGAAAAACTGTCTTGGAAATGTTGATTTTTATTCTGAAAAAAATAAATAACAATATTCATCAACACTTTTTCCATTTTTTAAAATGATATGCTGATGCATAATATCATTATTCAAAGTTCAACAATTTTTGAATCCTCAAATTTGAGCCATTGATTGAAAAGGTGAGACTAAAACACAACATAATGAAAAAAAGCATTAAATTAATAAATAGAAACACCTAGACTGATTGTTGTTTGCTAAACATGCTGCTGCAAATATTTCATGCATATTCAGCAAGACCAAACACTGTTCATTGGTCACTGCCAGAGCCCTGTTTGTTATCAGCACTAAATCATGCGTTAGTGCTGATATCCGCCTCCTACGACGGGGACGAAGGGTTGGACTTTAGGAGGCATTATTTTTATATTTTTTTTTTACATTATTTTTAACATTTGAAATCGAAATTAAAACAAACCTGTTTTTCCTTTAACATCTTCATATTCAAATCTTTGTTTGGTCTTCAACGTTTGAGTACTATTCTAAGTGCCTCATGGTAGCTGTAATATGTGGGAATCATTGCAACAGATATATCAGGACATCCTCTGACATACACATGATCAATTAGTGTACCACCCTCTGTTGTTGGACTATTGACAAGCTGGTTGAAACCTTTTGATTGCATGAAATTTAATACTGTATTACATTCTTTTAAAATATCTTGATTAAAATCACCAATGATTACAACTTTTTCTGATAATATTTGTAACTTGCAGATTAATGTCGCCAAATTCTCCAAAAATTTTCCGACATTATACTTCTGAGTTCTGTAGATCGTAGCAACTAAAATATTTTTAGTTGTTATCTTGAAAACTATACATTCCAAGTTTGAGGCCAAGTTGCATAGTTCAGTTTCTGATGAATGCTTATAAAATACACACACGCCACCATGCTGCATTTCCTTCAAAGATGAATAGTAAGAGTCGTCATTTTCAAAAGCTTGAGATCGCGGCAAATGAAAACCATCATATCCAATCATTTCAAAGCAAGCAAATTCCTGATTAGCCCAGGTTTCAGTAAGACAAATGTAATCGACACCTATAAAGTCTGGATTTTGTTTGAGATCTTCTGCATGAGTCTGCAAACCTTGAATATTGTGATACATTATCTGGACAATATCGGTCTGTTCCTCTCTTTCATCCTCAACTTCAGGTAAAAATCTTGTCATTTCTGCAACACCCTTTACAATATCAGGATCACAGAAAATTTTCTTGTCAAGTTTTTCAGATTCTATGCTTTTAATATGAAGACCTGATTTTGAGGTAACTCTGCTTAGTGCAACGTATGCTTGACCATAAGTGAAACATTTATTTAAATCAACAACACATTCTTCTACTGTCAATCCTTGAACTTTATGAATAGTGCAAGCCCAGGCTAGTTTCAATGGGAACTGTTTACGTACACAGGTGCTTAAAGGAATGTCTTCACTTGAAGGCTTTAAACCAACACAGCGTTTTCCGCAGATGATTTTTTGTAACTTTGCATTTTTTCCAACTCTTTCATTGTCAAAGAGAACAAATATGGAACTTGGGAGTGAATTAGGTGAGTAGTCTTTGATAGAAATTACTGTTCCCATTACTCCATTTACTAAACCATCTGCTGTATCCTCATTCTTGATAAGCATTACTCTTGCCCCCTCAGCTAAAAGAATAGATATTGGAAGACAGACATCTGACTTTGTACAATGGATTTTTTTCAGAGTCAATTTTCCTGATGTTTTGTTTTTTTCATAGTCTTCTGCTTCAATTAGTTTTGAGTCTGTACATAATTTCAATATCATCTCCTTGTTAAAAGTATCAACCTCTGCATTTGTTGGGTATATGTGTAACACTTCATCAGGACCATCACCAATACATTGTTTTAAAGTATCTTTATCAGAGTATGACAAACTTTCATTTTTCTGCTTTACACGCATTCTGTTTAAAAGTTTTGCAAACAAACCATACTCACGTTGACGCATTATTTCATCCAATTCAGCAATATTAAACAAACCATTCCATAGCTGATTTGAGGGATTAGAGGGATCATCTACATACAATTTGTCTACCCTTTTTGTTCTAACTGGTGGTAACTGATAAAAATCACCAACTGCAATTACTGAGACACCTCCAAATAAACAATTGTCTGGCCTTTTTTTCACTTGTCTGAGTCTCTCATGAACAAAAAACAACAATTTTTTATTGACCATTGAAATTTCACCAATAATCAAGATCTGTAAGTTTTCTAACTTAGTTCGTAGGGAATTAATTTTGTCTTCACTTAGAGTTGCATGGTCAGGTGAAAGTGATTTGAAAATGCCAAGAGCACTGTGAATTGTCAATCCGTGGATATTAAATGCGGCTGTTCAAGTTGGAGCTGTTAATAGAACTGTGAGATCATCTGGATTCTCTGAAGTGTGTGCTAAAATTCTAGTTGCTTCATATTGTATACACTTGATCAAGTGACTTTTACCCGTTCCAGCTCCTCCTGTAATGAATACATGTAAAGGCTTTGGTGTTTTTCCATTTGCTTTCTGAATGCATCAATCTCTTACTTTATAGAGAATTTGTCTCTGCTTCACATTCAAACTTCTGAGTCTTGGGATAATGTCATTTTTTGTGAGGGAAACTGACAGCAGATTAGTTCCAACAGATGATGAGCTCTTTTCATTATTCAAATCGGGTATTGTTGCTTCTGACAAATCTTCTTCAATCACACTTGTTACTTTTCCTTCATCAATACATTCTCTTCTGTTCAGTTCTGATTCTGGACATAATTCACACCATGCATCTTCTTTTGGATCTGTTTCATGTAATTGATTTTCTGCGTCCTCTAACTCTTGACCAGTTTTCACAAAATCTGCCATGTTTTTGATAACAAATTCCTTTACAGAAGTCAAAGTATTATCCCCTGGAAACTTTACTCTACCACAAGTGAAGAAATTTTCATATGTATCAAATAGTGGAGGTTTTAACTGTTCATCATGCCTGTATGGTAAAAAGAGTTGCAAAATGCTTTGGAAGTATTTCTCAGGAGAAGTTTCCTGTGAGAAACGTGGATATTTGATAACTGCAGGCGAGGTTCTTGTGCGCTTTCTAATATGTCCAAGATTGCCATCAAGTTTGAAGGTTGTTTCTTCATTAATTTTCTGGGGTAACTGTGACTCTCCTAACACACTGTATTCAGAACCGAACCTTGCAAGGCACATTTTAATAAACATATCAATGTGTGGTCTACCTTTATACCTATCAACTAAATTGTTCATCCAAATTTTAATTTCATCATCATTTTCATCTACACTGTCACTATTACTCCTTTTCCTGTTGGAAGATTTATAACTTTGTTGTTTCTCAAGGTCTTTCAGAGGTATGCTCATTCTACATGGATTTTCACCAACAGGTATAAATTCTACTTTTCTAGAACATTCTCTTAATCTTAATCCAGTAACTCTAAAAACAGCTTCTTGTGCACTAACCTCTCTATGGTGTAAGTATGAAGTTCCAATTTTTTTCATAGTCTGTTGTGCATTTAAATTTCCTTCTTCAGCTTCATTTTTGGTTTGTTGGAGGAGTAATCCTAGTTCTCGCTCAGATTTACTTATGTAACTTATAATGTATACAACACAGGAAAATGCATCCAAGATATATTGTATGTCCATGTTTGCATTCCAAGCCCTTAACAGATGTGGATTATACTGGTTGGTGTAAATTTCATTTGGCTCACGTTTAAGAACTACCGTGTTTCGATTGGTGATGAAACGAAAATACTTTTCAAAGCTTTCTTGAGTAAGACCTGCCTTTTTGAAAATTTCAGATACATCTAAGTTTTTATCTTCCTGCTCTTTTATAACTTTCCACAAGCCAGACAATATTTCTTTTGCTACTTCTTCGTCTTTTTTAGTTTCCTTATCTGGTTTACTTGGTTCAGAGATGAATGTTTTAGTTGAAGGAGGTCTTGGGAAATTAAAACGACATACTGTTCCTTTTTTCTTACAGGTTTTTGAATGATTTTTGCTGTGTTGGTGTACTTCCATAACAATGTCATGTAATTCTTTATCTATATTTTCATCTGGTATCTCACATGTAACATACTTGTCAATAAAACTCATAACTTCTTCATTGTCATCTTCACCATATTTTGGAGCATTTTGTACCCAAAACAAACAATGGGTGTGAGGAGAACCTCTTTGTTGAAATTCAACTCTGTAAAAATAGTCAACTATTTTCCCTATTGGTTCAGCATCTGACATAATAACATCCTTTAGAAAGATATGGAATCTATGATTAAACATTCTTGCAGCTGTAACAGGATTGCTACAAAGAACTTTACATTTTTCATCCCATGTCATATTTTCCGTATTTCTCATGTCACCCTGTTGTTTTAATATTGTATTAACAATTTCTGACCATCTGAAGTCTGCTGATGAAAAAGAACAGAAGAATGTTGGCACACCTAACTGTCTGATCATTGCAAATATATCTTTCTGTGAACTTTGCCAGTATGGGGGAGTTCCTCTAATAGGTTTTAAATACTTAATAGCTTCATCTTTTTTAAACAGCTCTTTCAGGGTTTCCTTATTGCACAGCATTTCTCCAGTAATTTTCTTTCCCTCTTTAGAAATAGGGCATTCTTTTCTGAGAGATATCTGTACATTTGAAATCACACTGTTGAGTTCTGTCAAATATTGACTGAAAAATATGTAGGATGTATCCCTTGCAAACCTGTTTTCAACACTCATCAATCGAAGATTAAAGTACCTTCCAATGGTCAGTTTTTCATCACGGATTTCATCAAATGTATTTTTACCTGTTGGAAAATGTACAGGAAAAGTTTTAGCTTCAATTCCTGATTCTTGGAGAACACTAAGAGGACTGTTATTTTCTGCTGGAGCAATGTTAAAAACTTGGTCAAAGCATAAATCTAAAGCCTCTTGTCCAATATCAGCAGGTTGTAAACAAGTGTCTAACTGAACACCACGTAATCTATCATCAATGTAGCTAACAGGTTCGCTTTCAATTTCTTTTTCATTGCCTGTTGTAGAGGTCGTTGTTTTAGTTTTTTCTTCCTCTTTTTTATTTTCCCTCACTAGCTCAGTATGATCAGATTCAGATTCATCCTTTTCTACTTGATCATCATTTAATTCAGGAATTGGATTAATCCATTCATTGTTGATAGCCACATCTTTATACCATATGTTTTGATCTTTTAAATACAAAAGAGCTTGCTCTAAATGGTTTGGTCTTACAAATTGATATTTGTCATATCCTTTGTAGCTTAGCTTTCTCTTTAACTTAACTTTCAGTAATAGACTTTCATTTTCAGATCTGGGTAATGTGGAAGTTACTTTTTTCAAATCAGATGGCACACACACTACAGGTCCATGAACACCTTTTTGTCCTCCTTTTGGTAAAGCCATTATTTTCATAAAAGGAATGTTCTGGGCAATAAGTTGTTGCTCAATTGAATTAAGCTGTTTTAACTCTACTGGAACATTTTCTAGTAATAGACTATTTGAAAAGGAATCAGCAGGTATTTTACCTTTCAACATTTTACGATGACAAGTATAACAGATCCACAAACTTGTTCTACATGTTCCTTCAAAAGCACAATTTGTCTTACAATCATCTGTACATTTGTGTTGGTATTTATCTGTTGTAACTAAATCAAATATAGAATTATCGTAATAATCCTTTTTGCAGATCTGTACTTGTTTTTCAAAAAAAAGCCTCAAACAACAAGCACAAACACATTCTGGACCTTTGTTAACTTCATCTTTAAATTTTCTTATAACCTCAGTTATTTGCTTGTTTTCTAACTGAAGATTTTTACGACGAACTGATGTTTGTTGTTTAATCTTAATTTTGTGTGCATCATCATCTGCATACTTTTGTATACTTGCTTGTTTTACATGTTCCTTGTGACTTTCGTCTTCTTTATACTTTTGTTTACTTGCTTGTTTTGCATATTCCTTGTGATTTTCATCTGTTTTATACTTGTGTATACTTGTTTGTTTTACATGTTCCTTGTGCTTAACATCTGATTTATACTTTTCTATACTAGCTTGTTTCAATTTTTCTCTGTACTCGGGATCATGATGATATTTTTGAATTCCTGATTGTATTAAAGCATCTCTGTAAACCTTGTCTTCCTTATATTTCTCAATTCCTGATTCTATTAAAGCATCTTTGTAACCCTTGTCTTCTTGATACTTATAAATTCCTGATTCTATTAAAGCATCCCTGTATTCTTCATCGTCGTGATATTTTTGAATACCTGCTTGAATTAAATTCTCTCTGTATGTCTCATTTTCTTTATATTTTTTAATGCCTACACATAATTTTTTGGAACGTATTCCTTCATTCTCCCAGTATTTTCTTTTTAATGTATTAGTCTTTCTAGCTCTAAATTTGTCATCTGCCCAGTACTTGATCTTTTCTTTTTCAGCTTTAGATAAACCTTTTGATTCAGTATTGCAATTACCCAAATTGTAAATCAAGCCAGTTGTCTGGTTTTCATCAACTTTCATTTTCTTAGAAGTGACCTCAGATTTTCTATCAACTTGAAACTTTTCTACATACTTTTGTCTATATTGAAATGGATTTGGAGAGCGTGATTTTTTAGTAACATTTGCGACGACTTCATAATGATTTATATCTCCTTTATGTTGAAGATAAATTGCCTGATCATTAACACAATTATTGCTGTATATTTGAGGTGAAGAATACTTAATCCATGTACCATTATAAAAAGTATAAATGTCTGTTTTAAGAAGGTCAGCACAAGCTAATATTTCCAGTTCAGTTCCCCATACATTTCTTTCTTTCATTTTCAGTGTTTGTATATGCTGTTCTACAGTTATAAATCGAGGCTGTAAAAATGGCCTGAATATTTCAGTATTTGTCATCAAATGATCAACTATTGCCTTTCTTACATTTCCAAAAAATTCTTGTCTATTAGATATTGCATATGAAATGGCTCGAAATAGACAATTACCATCACCTGTGATAGTCTTTGTAGCAGATGGTGGTCCCATGTTATGTATGTTTGGTGTAATCTTTTTGGATATTGTCTTGGTTGGTATCTTGGCGATAATACAGAGCTTCCTCTTTGAATCTGCATTCAGAGGTTTGAAATCATAACAATTATTTATTGTTGACAAAATTTCAACATCAGAGTCATTATCTGTAATACCCTCATCAATGTGTACTTCCTTATTTTTCTCAGTGACAATAAATTCTTCACTGCAAATGTTAGTTATGAATTTTTTGGGTGAAATGTGGTCATCCATAGTTAAAATTTCTGGAGTTTTGATGATCTCATGATTGCTTTTGTTTTCCTTTTTTGGATTTTCAGAAATCTGAGTGTTGCTGGTGCTAGCTTGGTTATAACTTTCTAAAAGTTCATTACTTTCAGTGCAGTTTTCAATACAAATACTGACTCCTGTTACCTCAAACCATTGATTTTGGCTTGATCCAGCCATCATGTTGCAACAATATTGATAAAGATGATCAAGATTGTTTAATTTTAAAAGTAAACTTTTACCATCACTGTCCTGTAAGCCAAACTTGTTTCGTGCATGGGAATCAAACAAAATTAAATCTTGATTATGTTTCAAGGCTAAGAATGTTGTATCATATGCACATATAAAGCAAGCATCATAGTCAATTAGAGATTCTTGTAAAGCTTGGTCTAAAGGCAAAGAGTTTCCAAATTCACTAAAATCTAAAGTTCCATAGTTATCAATGACAGCTGTTATTGATTCTTTTCTTGATATTTTCAGTAATTTTCCTGACATTTCTATCATTCCAGGTAGGTCTGATACAAGGAGATGAACATTGTCACCATGAATATTGCTGTATATTTGGTTTCCCTTGATCAAAACATTATCTATATACATCTGATCCCAATTCTTTACACTTTTAAATTTACTATGAGCAAGAGCTGATAAACAGTTTGCAACACATTGTTTCCCACTGTTAATTCCAAATCGGATATCTCCTTGGTGAAAACTACCTTGGACTACAAAATCTCTATCAACTGATCTACTAACATGGTTAACCTCTATACTGTTTTCTGTTATTGTACCTTTGTTCTTGTGACTGTACAGCTTTAAACCATTATTCTCTTGTTCAATGTCTATAATAAAATTACCATTACAATCAAGTTTTGTATTGTCAGTTTCTACAATCATGCTTTTATCTACGAGTTCTTTAAATCTTTTGTTTTTCTGAATGTGTATTTGTTTCATTTTAATGTTGCTGAAAGTATTTCTATAATCTGAATCAGCTTCGATTGAATCATGCAAATTAGATTTTTCCAGTTCACATGTTCCATTACAATTCACATTTGATTTAAGTAATTCAGAATCCGTATTAGATTTAGTTGCTTGAAAATCCAAACTTATTTCAACTGATTCAGAATCCATATTTAAATCCATTGCTTCAGAATCCGTGTTTAAATCCATTGCTTCAGAA
Source organism: Mytilus galloprovincialis (assembly GCF_965363235.1). Lineage (NCBI taxonomy): Eukaryota > Metazoa > Mollusca > Bivalvia > Mytilida > Mytilidae > Mytilus > Mytilus galloprovincialis. The sequence goes on along the minus strand of NC_134842.1, from coordinate 44,347,755 downwards.
TCCATATTTAAATCCATTGCTTCAGAATCCATGTTTAAATCCATTGCTTCAGAATCCATGTTTAAATCCATTGCTTCAGAATCCATGTTTAAATCCATTGCTTCAGAATCCAGATTTACTTTAACAGATTCAAAAAACAAATTTGATCTCATTGTTGATTTCAATGATTGCCTTAATTTGATTGATTTGTTTAAAATAAATGATTTAATAGATTTCATTTCATTGATTGATTTTTTCGATCTGATTGACTGTTTCAATTTGATAGATTCTTTTGATTTTTTTAACCCAGTATATTTAAAGAATTCAGTAACATTTGGACAGTTTATGGAGTTGACGCTCTGATCTGATTGTATAGGACAGTTTACATGGTTTATAGAGTTGACGCTCTGATCTGATTGTATAGGACAGTTTACATGGTTTATAGAGTTGACGCTCTGATCTGGTATTATAGGACAGTTTATAGAGTTGACGCTCTGATCTGATTGTATAGGACAGTTTATAGAGTTGACGCTCTGATCTGATTGTATAGGACAGTTTATAGAGTTGACGCTCTGATCTGATTGTATAGGACAGTTTATAGAGTTGACGCTCTGATCTGATTGTATAGGACAGTTTATAGAGTTGACGCTCTGATCTGATTGTATAGGACAGTTTATAGAGTTGACGCTCTGATCTGATTGTAGAGGACAGTTTATAGAGTTGACGCTCTGATCTGATTGTATAGGACAGTTTATAGAGTTGACGCTCTGATCTGATTGTATAGGACAGTTTATAGAGTTGACGCTCTGATCTGATTGTATAGGACAGTTTATAGAGTTGACGCTCTGATCTTGTTTTGGACAGTTTAGAGAGGTGACGCTCTGATTATTTCTGCAAATGAGGTTCAATTCACTAGCCTGCTTTAATCTCTGCTCTCTCAGTTTGTCCCTTTTTTCTTTTCTTTTAGAATCATAATGTTTTCTACCTTTGCGTGGCATTGTCTACAAAATAAGAAACATATATGATTAATGTCAAACATGTTTATTATGTTATAGTGACAATAAGAGAACTTTTTGCACTAAAGCATATAGATTATAAAAAAAAGAATTGAATTTATTTACTCCAATATTCATGATATTTAACAATGTTTAAAATATAAAATTTATAAATTTCAAAACAAAATTTACTTCAATAGACACAAATGATAGATATAAACAATTCACCAAAGTTTCATGAAGATTTTAATTTTTCTGCCTGTATTTTTATTAAAAAGGAGTATGCAAATATGGTATGATGACACTTTTATTGATTATTTATATGTGCTGTACATGTGTTGCAATTTTTTTTTAAAAAGATATAACTCAAAATGGGGGTGTTCCTATTTATAGAGGCTTACATTAAGAAAAAGTTTACTTCTGGTTTACTTTTTTTCAATGCATTATGTGGAAATTAGTCGAAGGGTCAGTTTAAAACCTTTTCACAAATGACGTCTTGTCAAAATCAAACCATATGAATCAATCTTTTCATTGTTCAATCCAGATTGAGTAGAATTATGATATCAAAACAATTATCATCAAGTGAAAATAATTTATAAGAATAAGAAGAGAGGCACATTCAAGCCAATTCTGGACTTTATACCTCTACATATTATTTACTTTCTTCAACTTTCTAGTAGTCATTCATTTACCAGACCATGGCATCATCCAAAGAAATTAAAAGGGGCATTGGGTCATTTATTTGGACAGAAAAGGGGCATGGCATCTGTGCCTGTCCCAAGTCATGAGCCTGTAATACAGTGGTTGTCGTTTGTTTATGTGTTACATTTATGTTTTTCATTCATTTTTTGTACATAGATTAGACTGTTAGTTTTCTCGTTTCATCGTTTTACATTGTCATTTAAGGGCCTTTTATAGCTGACTTTGTGGTATGGACTTTGCACATTGTTGAAGGCCATACGGTGACCTAAAGTTATTAATTTCTGTGTCATATAGTCTCTTGTGGAGGGTTGTCTCATTGGTAGTCATACCACATCTGCTTTTTTATATAAACATGCCTTGGGGAAACACTTTTTAGTTCAGTACATAAATATATATAAACTCACCACAATGTCAATTATATTAGTTGCAAATAAATCTCAACTTCAAAACAGCTACTTAGGTCAGCTTTAAATTCAATCAAGAACCTCTGTTACAACAACAAGTGAGAAGTTAAAAAATCCTATAAAAAGAAGAATCATTATTACATTTGATAATAGTTTTTATTTTTATTGGGGGAATGTGTCCATAGGACACAGATGATGACCCTGCATATATATAATGTTCTAACAGGACATAACTCAAGAACAGTAAAACTTACGCTTTCCAAATTTTAACTTGCTTTTTGTGTATACATAAGCAATGTGTTAAAGTTTCAAAACACTTTGACTGAGGTAAACTTAAGAAAAGGGAACTGAAAGGAAATAAACATAATTTTTTCCATTTGTCATGTTTGTTAAGGGCATAACTCTAGAAGAGTACCAGTGACGCCACCCAAATTCATACTTGATCTGGTTACTATTTTGTGGTAATAAGCATTGTGATTCAGTGTCATAACATTTGGTTGAGGCAAACTTAAGTTAGAGAAATGAAAAATTAAGCATTTTTTATTTAAAAAAGGGCATAATTCTAGAACAATAAAAGTGATGCCATCTAAATTCAAACTTGATCTGGCCTAAGTGAGCTAAAACTTAACAGCTTATCTCATTAAAAAAACATAGTATTTAAAATGACATTGATTTCATTTTATTCATACAAATAGTATTATGATAATAACCCTGTCTGATTGTGGATCATGCTAAATTGCAGCTTTTGCACTTATCTTTTATGTCAACTAGAGCTCTTGATGAGGATTTATAACTAAAAATTGACTATGAGGGTCTGTTGAAAACAAAACCTTACGATAAAGAATTTGATTTCAGCTTCCCAATAGGACCAATAGTGAGGCATTGGGAGGCTGAGATAATCACTTTGTAAATTTAAAGCCATCACGAGTTGGTTGACCATTGTGGAATATATCTGCTATATAGATGATATCGGTTATATTTTTTAAGTCATAACTACAATCCTGGTCCATTTTCATGATTGTGACATACCCAATTAGACTTTTTACCTTTATTTGTGACATCTTTACCTGTTTGTTTCTGTTTGTTTTGTTCATGCATCATTCATATCAATATTATTAGATTTGATGCAACTGTCGTACAAGTGAAAGGTTTAATTTAGCGCTTTAAAACTAGGTTCAAGGTTCAATACATCATTTTCTACATTTGAAAATGCTTGTACCAAGTCAGGAATATGACAGTTGTTGTCCATTTGTTTGATGTGTATTATCCTTTGATTTTGCCATTTGATAAGGGACTTTCTGTTTTGAATTTTCCTCATTTTCCTCAGAGTTCAGTATTTTTGTGATTTACTTTTTTTTTTTTAAAGAATCTTTAATCTTTTATTACACATCTCTTGCATGTACAATGTACATGTAAATGCATGAATATCTGATATGAATATAGTATATTAACTTACCACAAGGTGAACTAGATCAATTCCAAATAATAGTAAATTTTGGACAGCTCTTTTGATCATCTAAAACTGTCACTTCACTTCAACGAGTCAGAAGATAAGAAAATGCCTGTAAAAAAAAGTACAATGTATAATTACATACATTTTGAATGTTTCTTTCAGAGATAGATCTAAGTTTGTCTTTCATCATCTTATAAATAAAATGGTATACTAATTGCTAATTTGAAAATCAACTGTTAATGTATCACAAAACCAAAATCAGAATTTTATATAAAACTAGAGGTTCACTAGACAATGCTAGAGCCTATTCAATCACCTGTGTTTACTGATGATTTGGAAATCATGTAAAATATGGTTAAAACACAATTAATAGTATTAGATATTGGATATCATGATAAGATACTATAATGATATCTAAGATAATAACAAAAAACTGCAAAATTTCTGTAAAAACTACTAACATGACTAACTTTGGGGCAGCAACCAAACAACAGGTTGTCTGATTCTTCTGAAAATTTCATGGCAGATAATCTTAATCTGATGAATATTTTTGCCACCCATCATATTTACTTTGAATTTATTTGACTGGCGGATGAACAGACAGAAGGAGTGCAAACCTTAAGTCTCTTTTGTCAGTAGGGGACTAATAAGCAACAGAAATGATCAAAATCTAGCTTTCATTTAGTTAATTGTCATATGCATGATTGTTATTGCAAATTACATTAACCAAAATATTCATACCAACATGACCAATAAAACAATATTGAAAGATTTTATTACAGAGTTGCCTAGGTAACAATGGTAATCTGGATTGTATTTAAATTTCTAGGCTCGGTTAACATCAAAACCTTAAAAATTATTTACAAAATGTAATCCAGAGTTTAAAGTCATGGAAGTTGGTCTGTTTCTAGAAATAATGACAACAACTGAAATTAAGGTTGTAAGGTTCAACACATTGTGACTTTAAATTATTTTGATTGATTTGTTCAGGGCTTATTGAAAACCTCACATGCTCACAATCATTCTATGTGTTCAGCATCAACACTTTCTGTTTGCTGAAAGTCATTCCAGCAGCACATAACATATGCTGTCAAGTACACATCATGCATTTTGAATTATTTCACCGTGTATACAGAAAACATACGATTAACATGGCAAAATGCATAAAAATCTTCAGTGATACTTGGAGTTTCAAGTTTAAACCAGATGCTCCACAGGGCACAGCTTTATACAACCACTTAGGTTGAACCATGAACAGTTGGGGCAAGTATGGACACAACATTTAAAGCTTGATACAGCTCTGAATTTGAATTGTGATTAAATAGTTGACACAACATAGATTTCTAACACAGAATGAATGTGGTCTAAGAACTTAAACTAAAAAACTTAAAACATTTCAAATGGGACATTTACCTTTTATGGTCCAATATCTACAACCTAAATACATGGTTAGATTCAGCATATCATAGAACCCCAAAAATTAAATTTTTGATGAAATCAAATATTGTTCAATTTTAGACCCTTTAGACCTCAAGGTGGACCAATTTGATAACCTGTAATAAGGCCCAAATATTAAAAATCTAAAGCTAATCTAGATTTAGCATATTGAAGAACCCCATATATATATATACATCTTCATGCCTTATATATCATGTACTGTAGTACGCCGCTAGATTAAAACTGACGAGGAAAGGTAACATACGGCCAGCGAAAGCTCTATTTTTGTAGAGCCCAGGTGGTCGTGTGGTCTAGAGGGACGGCTGCAGTGCAGGCGATTTGGTGTCACGATATCACAGTAGCATGGGTTCGAATCCCGGCGAGGGAAGAACCAAAAATTTGCGAAAGCAAATTTACAGATCTAACATTGTTGGGTTGATGTTTAGACAAGTTGTATATATATATATATATATATATATATATATATATATATATATATATATATATATATATATATATATATATATATATATATTCAATTTTTGTTGAAATCAAACAAAGTTTAATTTTTAACCCTTTGGACCTTAATGTAGACCAATTTGAAAACGGGACAATACTGTGCAATTGAAAATTTCTTGCTATTTCGCAATATTGTGCAATAATATATTTCTACAGAACTTGCTATTGAGCAATACTGTGCAATAAGATATTTCTACAGAACTTGCTATTGAGCAATACTGTGCAATTGAAGATTTCTTGCTATTGTGCAATACTGTGCAATTGAAAATTTCTTGCTATTGCACAACAATGCACAATACTGCGTAATTGAAGATGCCTTGCTATTGCAGAATACTGTGCAATTAAAAATTTCTTGCTATTGCACAATACTTTTAAATATATTAATTTTGGACCCTGATTTGGACCAACGTGAAAACTGGGCCCATAACCATAAATCTAAGTACATGTTTAGATTCAGGATATCAAAGAACCCCAAGAGTTAAATTTTTGTTAATATTAAGCGGAGTTTAATTTTGAACCCTTTGGACCTCAATGTAGACCAAATTGAAATCAGGACCAAAATTAAAGAATCTGAATACACTGTTGAATTTGGCATATATCAGAGAACCCCAATAATTCATTTGTTGATGTAATAAAACAAAGTTTAATTTTTGCACCTTTTGGCCCCTAATTCTTTGGGACCGAAACCCTCAAAATCAATCCAAACCTTCCTTTAGTGCTCATAAACCTTGTGTTAAAATTTCGTAGATTTCTAGTAAGATTTCTAGTAGTATTAAACTTATAATAAAGTAATTGTTCAAAAACGTAGAAAAATGCTTATTTGGGACCTGTCTTTGGCCCCTTATTCCAAAACTGTTGGGACAAAATCTCCCAAAATAGAACCTAACCTTCCTTTAGTGGTCATGACCCTTATTTAAAATTTCATAGATTTCTGTTATAGTGCCTAACAAGATTTTGTGAGGTAGACGAAATTGACTTTAAAACGATCTTATTGACTTTTGATGTGCAGAAATAGGCAGATCGGACATATTTTGACTTAAGTTACTTACTTGTTAAGTTTGGGATTAATTGTAATCAACATATTCCAATGAGACTGAAAAATGCTTTTTTTATTTATATGAGAAATAATAATTTTACATGCCGTAGTCGTGCGTAAAATATATTTCGGTATTTCTCTTACGAAAATGACTTGTTTAATGGAACAACACGTATTATTTGTAAACTTTCTCTTTACTCTTCACAATAGGCTTTTTAAAATATAACCTTTCAACTGTATATTCCGAAAATTTTGTGAAAATCGAATAAGTGGCAATTCTTACCTTTCATACCTTAACTTTCATTGATAAAACATAATATTGACTCGTCCAGTGTCCAGTTTGAAGGTCATTTTAGTTACCGTACATATTAATGCACGTTCTAATTAATCAATAGTCATGTAAGAAAAGCATAAACAAGTTTGAAGGTAAACTAATAACAACTTAATCCAATCAAATTGCCTACGATTCAATAACAATGACCAGTCCACATTATAAAAATGTATAGGGTTAAACTGGGTAGGGAGAAAATGTCAGATATATTAATTTCATTATTTTGCAATAACGAGTAAAAATTTGTTAACCAATAGATTTGTTATAATTTCATAAACATGTCGTTCTGTATTGGTATAGTTTTTGGATCTTTCATTAGCCTATTTAAGGCTGTAGAAAGTTTGGCCTTCAAAAGTCAACATAATCATAGACTTTATAAAGAAAATTCGCCTTTTTAAAACATTGGATGTTTCACAAATAATATGCGACAACAAAGCAAAATCATTTCTTAAAACACTGCAAAAACAATAATTCTGATTGATGAAGTGGTATTGTCATAAATTGCATTGGAGTGAACAGTGGAACATCAAACGTCAAATTCCCTCACACAATGTTATCACACACTATAACTTTTACTTAATATGTTAGAGTGCGAAAACCAAATGTATTCTGACAATGACAACGACAACGTGATACCAATACAGACCAAATAATTTCTATTTTTGCGGCTGTATAAAAAGTATTATATGAATATTTAACATACTGTATATAATAAAATTTCTTAATAACAAGAAGAGTTTATCAACAACATATTTTCTTCATTACAAGCACATTTAAAACCATACATTTTGTATTTACTGATTGTCACGAGAGAAATAATAAAAAGCTGCCCCATGAGCGCATGATATGCCCGTCGTCTTGTGTGAAAAGTTTCATGCAATAATCATAAATAGTTTCTGAGTGAGTTTTAAGCAATAACCATATATTGTTTTTAAAATACATCATGTACATAGGGACATATGAACCCCCCCTCTATTTAAAAAAAAAAAAGCTAAATATCACTAAAATAAAATTTTGAATCAAAGCCAAAAAGTATATCAAAAGCAGATTCAGACTTATTTATGTCTGAGCTCCGACTGTTAAAAAGCAAAAATTAGAACCCATATAAATTCATATGATTGTATAAGTGTTTCAGCTGTGCACACCTAAATAAGTATTTTTGATAAGTTTAATATATTATAATATAAAAACAGTGGAAACCTGTCCAAACCGAACACCTACAGGACTTTGCGTTTTGTTGGGTTTTCACAGGTGTTCAGATTGAAGATGTTAACTGAAGTTGACATCAAAATAATTTTGGCACTTACTGACAAGGCACAAAAGGTGACACAACAGACAGCTTTTTTTCATGATGATTTAAATGTAAATGTAAAAAAATAGATAGATGAAGATAGACGTATTTTTCCTTTTTTATTATAAATCAAACGCTGCTCCGTCAATCATAATCCTCCTTGTGTAAGGGTATAAATCGTTCAATAATGTCCGATGTGGAGAGAATTTGCTTTTTATAATTATTTTCCAATCAGTTAATTCAGTGACCGATTCATATTCTCAGTCACTGTTAAAAGACGATTCCATTGTTGAATTGATATCGTCATTTTCAATAATCTGAACACACATACAAGTTCTTGGAGTAAACTGGTCACCCGCTGATTGATACTTTGCCACAAGATAAGAGCGAAACTACAGCAGGGGTCCAGTTTATTCTCAGACTGTATCTTTGACAAATACATAAGGGAGGAGGAGCATGAATTATATATATAGGGACTCAAAAGGAAATCCAGTATCCCGTAAATATAATTTGAAAGTCTTGCACCACTTCTTAATCCAGCAAAACGGTTTAAAACTATTGTTTAATTAAACAGGTTGGCTACTAAATGACAGTTACCAAGTTATGACCGTAAATATTTGAGTAACAAGCATTTAATTGATCTTTAAAGGAAAAGATCCATTCTTGACCTTTTCGGCAATAGGGTCGCTGACCAGTTAAACGTTTCTTTACAAACAAATCATTTACTCACTTAATACAAAGACACAAACATGCTAGTGATAACAACTCATCAGTTCATTTAACCTCAATTACCCTCGGGGATACTCAGTTATCCTGTGTTTGTTTAATTAAATCATCCAAATAATTAAAAATACTTTTTTGTTTTAATTGCTATTGATTGATTTTGACAGGTAATTTTTAGATATATACATACTAACGAGCCTTCAAAAAGTGTCCGGAATTCGATGTTGACAGGGTTCGGATTTTTCAGGTTAGGTGAACCCAGGCTACATTAAACTGAAGTTCGGTTTTATCAGTGTTCGGTTTACCCAGGTTTCACTGTATTACAAGATGAGAAATCATATACAATAATCCAAGATAAGGGGTCAGTAAAAGACTCTGGCTTATGTAACGACCCGAGATAAATGTATAAAGGTATAATACTTGAGCATGAAAACTCACAAAGACAACGATTAATATAATTTACCTTGCTTAAAATGAAATATCTTGTTCAACAAGGTAAAAGTTCTTCTTCCAGTAACAAGTGCATTCAGTTACTGTTTCATTTGTAAATTTTTAAATGCTTTACAGTCGTTTGTTGACGGACAATTTTTATTCCTATCTTATCTGTACACTCAATTTACGATTATTATCGATAAACTATATTTTGTTTTGACTTTTGTGGTGTCTCGTGTAAATTTTAACCTACTCTCTGTATATCTGCAGGACGATGAAAATCTCAGTTTCTTTATATAAATATCTATTGAATACTAATCGAGAGTCCAAGATACAACTATAAACTGTACGTGCGAAAGCATGTACTTGTAAGAAAATCGGAAATCGACAACTGTTTCTAATTTTCAATACGAAGTCGGTTCTGATTCCGGAATTAAAGATGTAAGCGCTATTCGCTAGTAGACTATGTGTATTAAAATGACATGAAGCAAGACAACTGTGATTAAGGTGACACATATCATACACGTATCTTACTCTAGCTACTATTAATTATTTATTGATATGTCATAAGGTATTTGAAAATTAGTGAAAATAAGCCAAAATCAAAATTTAAAATATGACCTTGACCTTTGACCTTGGCCTCATTTTCATTTTTTTGGACCAAGGACCTCAAATCTGAAGACCCTAGGTCTCTATCCCTTATGGTTTACTAGTTAGAAATGCATATAACTTGAATCAAATGAAAAAGGGGGAATAACTCTCATATGGAGTCTCCGTAAAGCTTAGGTCCAAATGAATATCCTAATCTTTAAGATGTAATGAGCAATTTGGTAAAATAAATTTGTCGTACTTTTTTACGGTTGCGAAGGAGTAGTGGCCACAAGAAAAACAGTGTTTGGGGAGATAACTCTTACAACGTAAAGTATTTTGTTACGCTGTTGTAAATTTTTAAAGCGTATAAACTATACGATATCATGTTTCAAATATCAAAGCGACATCTTTTGAAACATCAATATTACGCAAGAAGAAAAATTAGGCGGAAGAAAAAAAAAAAAAAAAATTAAAAACCAATTGTTCAGAGAACAATTGAAGGTCTTTCCACCCAATAAAATATATTTGAATGTTACAAATAGCAAACCTCATTTAGAAATGTAATTTTCAGTGCTAAATGATAGTTTTGTGTATTCTAAATTTCAAAATATATACTTTTGCATATAATAAGTAGAAAAAGTAGCCACTTCCTGTTTACCAAATTTATTTCCAGTAGTTTTTCTAGATCATATGGCTTACAACACAAAGTTCCATAGTTTTATCATGCAGAAATTTAAAGTTAAAGCAAAGGTCAAAATCAAGAACGTCAAATCAAACCTTGACCACGATTTCAAGTTCATGAAAAATGGGCCTCAAATAAAGACTAAGTCTCTACTATATATTGTTAATGAGCTATATAACCATACAGCTAATACTAGATAACAAAGGGGCAAAAACTCCCAGTTAATGTCTACGTACCTTTTCAACTTAAATTTGAGAAACCTGTCACAACAAACAATTCTCTGAAAACACCAGATTCACATTTTTATTCTTTGCTGACTAATCATTATCAACTGTTTCACCTCATGGCATTTGCAATTTTATATATAAAACAATGCACAAGAGCTAAAACAATTGAGATCTAAATCTCTCTTCTCACTGCTAAGAAAAACTGTCTTGGAAATGTTGATTTTTATTCTGAAAAAAATAAATAACAATATTCATCAACACTTTTTCCATTTTTTAAAATGATATGCTGATGCATAATATCATTATTCAAAGTTCAACAATTTTTGAATCCTCAAATTTGAGCCATTGATTGAAAAGGTGAGACTAAAACACAACATAATGAAAAAAAGCATTAAATTAATAAATAGAAACACCTAGACTGATTGTTGTTTGCTAAACATGCTGCTGCAAATATTTCATGCATATTCAGCAAGACCAAACACTGTTCATTGGTCACTGCCAGAGCCCTGTTTGTTATCAGCACTAAATCATGCGTTAGTGCTGATATCCGCCTCCTACGACGGGGACGAAGGGTTGGACTTTAGGAGGCATTATTTTTATATTTTTTTTTACATTATTTTTAACATTTGAAATCGAAATTAAAACAAACCTGTTTTTCCTTTAACATCTTCATATTCAAATCTTTGTTTGGTCTTCAACGTTTGAGTACTATTCTAAGTGCCTCATGGTAGCTGTAATATGTGGGAATCATTGCAACAGATATATCAGGACATCCTCTGACATACACATGATCAATTAGTGTACCACCCTCTGTTGTTGGACTATTGACAAGCTGGTTGAAACCTTTTGATTGCATGAAATTTAATACTGTATTACATTCTTTTAAAATATCTTGATTAAAATCACCAATGATTACAACTTTTTCTGATAATATTTGTAACTTGCAGATTAATGTCGCCAAATTCTCCAAAAATTTTCCGACATTATACTTCTGAGTTCTGTAGATCGTAGCAACTAAAATATTTTCAGTTGTTATCTTGAAAACTATACATTCCAAGTTTGAGGCCAAGTTGCATAGTTCAGTTTCTGATGAATGCTTATAAAATACACACACGCCACCATGCTGCATTTCCTTCAAAGATGAATAGTAAGAGTCGTCATTTTCAAAAGCTTGAGATCGCGGCAAATGAAAACCATCATATCCAATCATTTCAAAGCAAGCAAATTCCTGATTAGCCCAGGTTTCAGTAAGACAAATGTAATCGACACCTATAAAGTCTGGATTTTGTTTGAGATCTTCTGCATGAGTCTGCAAACCTTGAATATTGTGATACATTATCTGGACAATATCGGTCTGTTCCTCTCTTTCATCCTCAACTTCAGGTAAAAATCTTGTCATTTCTGCAACACCCTTTACAATATCAGGATCACAGAAAATTTTCTTGTCAAGTTTTTCAGATTCTATGCTTTTAATATGAAGACCTGATTTTGAGGTAACTCTGCTTAGTGCAACGTATGCTTGACCATAAGTGAAACATTTATTTAAATCAACAACACATTCTTCTACTGTCAATCCTTGAACTTTATGAATAGTGCAAGCCCAGGCTAGTTTCAATGGGAACTGTTTACGTACACAGGTGCTTAAAGGAATGTCTTCACTTGAAGGCTTTAAACCAACACAGCGTTTTCCGCAGATGATTTTTTGTAACTTTGCATTTTTTCCAACTCTTTCATTGTCAAAGAGAACAAATATGGAACTTGGGAGTGAATTAGGTGAGTAGTCTTTGATAGAAATTACTGTTCCCATTACTCCATTTACTAAACCATCTGCTGTATCCTCATTCTTGATAAGCATTACTCTTGCCCCCTCAGCTAAAAGAATAGATATTGGAAGACAGACATCTGACTTTGTACAATGGATTTTTTTCAGAGTCAATTTTCCTGATGTTTTGTTTTTTTCATAGTCTTCTGCTTCAATTAGTTTTGAGTCTGTACATAATTTCAATATCATCTCCTTGTTAAAAGTATCAACCTCTGCATTTGTTGGGTATATGTGTAACACTTCATCAGGACCATCACCAATACATTGTTTTAAAGTATCTTTATCAGAGTATGACAAACTTTCATTTTTCTGCTTTACACGCATTCTGTTTAAAAGTTTTGCAAACAAACCATCCTCACGTTGACGCATTATTTCATCCAATTCAGCAATATTAAACAAACCATTCCATAGCTGATTTGAGGGATTAGAGGGATCATCTACATACAATTTGTCTACCCTTTTTGTTCTAACTGGTGGTAACTGATAAAAATCACCAACTGCAATTACTGAGACACCTCCAAATAAACAATTGTCTGGCCTTTTTTTCACTTGTCTGAGTCTCTCATGAACAAAAAACAACAATTTTTTATTGACCATTGAAATTTCATCAATAATCAAGATCTGTAAGTTTTCTAACTTAGTTCGTAGGGAATTAATTTTGTCTTCACTTAGAGTTGCATGGTCAGGTGAAAGTGATTTGAAAATGCCAAGAGCACTGTGAATTGTCAATCCGTGGATATTAAATGCGGCTGTTCCAGTTGGAGCTGTTAATAGAACTGTGAGATCATCTGGATTCTCTGAAGTGTGTGCTAAAATTCTAGTTGCTTCATATTGTATACACTTGATCAAGTGACTTTTACCCGTTCCAGCTCCTCCTGTAATGAATACATGTAAAGGCTTTGGTGTTTTTCCATTTGCTTTCTGAATGCACCAATCTCTTACTTTATAGAGAATTTGTCTCTGCTTCACATTCAAACTTCTGAGTCTTGGGATAATGTCATTTTTTGTGAGGGAAACTGACAGCAGATTAGTTCCAACAGATGATGAGCTCTTTTCATTATTCAAATCGGGTATTGTTGCTTCTGACAAATCTTCTTCAATCACACTTGTTACTTTTCCTTCATCAATACATTCTCTTCTGTTCAGTTCTGATTCTGGACATAATTCACACCATGCATCTTCTTTTGGATCTGTTTCATGTAATTGATTTTCTGCGTCCTCTAACTCTTGACCAGTTTTCACAAAATCTGCCATGTTTTTGATAACAAATTCCTTTACAGAAGTCAAAGTATTATCCCCTGGAAACTTTACTCTACCACAAGTGAAGAAATTTTCATATGTATCAAATAGTGGAGGTTTTAACTGTTCATCATGCCTGTATGGTAAAAAGAGTTGCAAAATGCTTTGGAAGTATTTCTCAGGAGAAGTTTCCTGTGAGAAACGTGGATATTTGATAACTGCAGGCGAGGTTCTTGTGCGCTTTCTAATATGTCCAAGATTGCCATCAAGTTTGAAGGTTGTTTCTTCATTAATTTTCTGGGGTAACTGTGACTCTCCTAACACACTGTATTCAGAACCGAACCTTGCAAGGCACATTTTAATAAACATATCAATGTGTGGTCTACCTTTATACCTATCAACTAAATTGTTCATCCAAATTTTAATTTCATCATCATTTTCATCTACACTGTCACTATTACTCCTTTTCCTGTTGGAAGATTTATAACTTTGTTGTTTCTCAAGGTCTTTCAGAGGTATGCTCATTCTACATGGATTTTCACCAACAGGTATAAATTCTACTTTTCTAGAACATTCTCTTAATCTTAATCCAGTAACTCTAAAAACAGCTTCTTGTGCACTAACCTCTCTATGGTGTAAGTATGAAGTTCCAATTTTTTTCATAGTCTGTTGTGCATTTAAATTTCCTGATCAGCTTCATTTTTGGTTTGTTGGAGGAGTAATCCTAGTTCTCGCTCAGATTTACTTATGTAACTTATAATGTATACAACACAGGAAAATGCATCCAAGATATATTGTATGTCCATGTTTGCATTCCAAGCCCTTAACAGATGTGGATTATACTGGTTGGTGTAAATTTCATTTGGCTCACGTTTAAGAACTACCGTGTTTCGATTGGTGATGAAACGAAAATACTTTTCAAAGCTTTCTTGAGTAAGACCTGCCTTTTTGAAAATTTCAGATACATCTAAGTTTTTATCTTCCTGCTCTTTTATAACTTTCCACAAGCCAGACAATATTTCTTTTGCTACTTCTTCGTCTTTTTTAGTTTCCTTATCTGGTTTACTTGGTTCAGAGATGAATGTTTTAGTTGAAGGAGGTCTTGGGAAATTAAAACGACATACTGTTCCTTTTTTCTTACAGGTTTTTGAATGATTTTTGCTGTGTTGGTGTACTTCCATAACAATGTCATGTAATTCTTTATCTATATTTTCATCTGGTATCTCACATGTAACATACTTGTCAATAAAACTCATAACTTCTTCATTGTCATCTTCACCATATTTTGGAGCATTTTGTACCCAAAACAAACAATGGGTGTGAGGAGAACCTCTTTGTTGAAATTCAACTCTGTAAAAATAGTCAACTATTTTCCCTATTGGTTCAGCATCTGACATAATAACATCCTTTAGAAAGATATGGAATCTATGATTAAACATTCTTGCAGCTGTAACAGGATTGCTACAAAGAACTTTACATTTTTCATCCCATGTCATATTTTCCGTATTTCTCATGTCACCCTGTTGTTTTAATATTGTATTAACAATTTCTGACCATCTGAAGTCTGCTGATGAAAAAGAACAGAAGAATGTTGGCACACCTAACTGTCTGATCATTGCAAATATATCTTTCTGTGAACTTTGCCAGTATGGGGGAGTTCCTCTAATAGGTTTTAAATACTTAATAGCTTCATCTTTTTTAAACAGCTCTTTCAGGGTTTCCTTATTGCACAGCATTTCTCCAGTAATTTTCTTTCCCTCTTTAGAAATAGGGCATTCTTTTCTGAGAGATATCTGTACATTTGAAATCACACTGTTGAGTTCTGTCAAATATTGACTGAAAAATATGTAGGATGTATCCCTTGCAAACCTGTTTTCAACACTCATCAATCGAAGATTAAAGTACCTTCCAATGGTCAGTTTTTCATCACGGATTTCATCAAATGTATTTTTACCTGTTGGAAAATGTACAGGAAAAGTTTTAGCTTCAATTCCTGATTCTTGGAGAACACTAAGAGGACTGTTATTTTCTGCTGGAGCAATGTTAAAAACTTGGTCAAAGCATAAATCTAAAGCCTCTTGTCCAATATCAGCAGGTTGTAAACAAGTGTCTAACTGAACACCACGTAATCTATCATCAATGTAGCTAACAGGTTCGCTTTCAATTTCTTTTTCATTGCCTGTTGTAGAGGTCGTTGTTTTAGTTTTTTCTTCCTCTTTTTTATTTTCCCTCACTAGCTCAGTATGATCAGATTCAGATTCATCCTTTTCTACTTGATCATCATTTAATTCAGGAATTGGATTAATCCATTCATTGTTGATAGCCACATCTTTATACCATATGTTTTGATCTTTTAAATACAAAAGAGCTTGCTCTAAATGGTTTGGTCTTACAAATTGATATTTGTCATATCCTTTGTAGCTTAGTTTTCTCTTTAACTTAACTTTCAGTAATAGACTTTCATTTTCAGATCTGGGTAATGTGGAAGTTACTTTTTTCAAATCAGATGGCACACACACTACAGGTCCATGAACACCTTTTTGTCCTCCTTTTGGTAAAGCCATTATTTTCATAAAAGGAATGTTCTGGGCAATAAGTTGTTGCTCAATTGAATTAAGCTGTTTTAACTCTACTGGAACATTTTCTAGTAATAGACTATTTGAAAAGGAATCAGCAGGTATTTTACCTTTCAACATTTTACGATGACAAGTATAACAGATCCACAAACTTGTTCTACATGTTCCTTCAAAAGCACAATTTGTCTTGCAATCATCTGTACATTTGTGTTGGTATTTATCTGTTGTAACTAAATCAAATATAGAATTATCGTAATAATCCTTTTTGCAGATCTGTACTTGTTTTTCAAAAAAAGCCTCAAACAACAAGCACAAACACATTCTGGACCTTTGTTAACTTCATCTTTAAATTTTCTTATAACCTCAGTTATTTGCTTGTTTTCTAACTGAAGATTTTTACGACGAACTGATGTTTGTTGTTTAATCTTAATTTTGTGTGCATCATCATCTGCATACTTTTGTATACTTGCTTGTTTTACATGTTCCTTGTGACTTTCGTCTTCTTTATACTTTTGTTTACTTGCTTGTTTTGCATATTCCTTGTGATTTTCATCTGTTTTATACTTGTGTATACTTGTTTGTTTTACATGTTCCTTGTGCTTAACATCTGATTTATACTTTTCTATACTAGCTTGTTTCAATTTTTCTCTGTACTCGGGATCATGATGATATTTTTGAATTCCTGATTGTATTAAAGCATCTCTGTAAACCTTGTCTTCCTTATATTTCTCAATTCCTGATTCTATTAAAGCATCTTTGTAACCCTTGTCTTCTTGATACTTATAAATTCCTGATTCTATTAAAGCATCCCTGTATTCTTCATCGTCGTGATATTTTTGAATACCTGCTTGAATTAAATTCTCTCTGTATGTCTCATTTTCTTTATATTTTTTAATGCCTACACATAATTTTTTGGAACGTATTCCTTCATTCTCCCAGTATTTTCTTTTTAATGTATTAGTCTTTCTAGCTCTAAATTTGTCATCTGCCCAGTACTTGATCTTTTCTTTTTCAGCTTTAGATAAACCTTTTGATTCAGTATTGCAATTACCCAAATTGTAAATCAAGCCAGTTGTCTGGTTTTCATCAACTTTCATTTTCTTAGAAGTGACCTCAGATTTTCTATCAACTTGAAACTTTTCTACATACTTTTGTCTATATTGAAATGGATTTGGAGAGCGTGATTTTTTAGTAACATTTGCGACGACTTCATAATGATTTATATCTCCTTTATGTTGAAGATAAATTGCCTGATCATTAACACAATTATTGCTGTATATTTGAGATGAAGAATACTTAATCCATGTACCATTATAAAAAGTATAAATGTCTGTTTTAAGAAGGTCAGCACAAGCTAATATTTCCAGTTCAGTTCCCCATACATTTCTTTCTTTCATTTTCAGTGTTTGTATATGCTGTTCTACAGTTATAAATCGAGGCTGTAAAAATGGCCTGAATATTTCAGTATTTGTCATCAAATGATCAACTATTGCCTTTCTTACATTTCCAAAAAAATCTTGTGTATTAGATATTGCATATGAAATGGCTCGAAATAGACAATTACCATCACCTGTGATAGTCTTTGTAGCAGATGGTGGTCCCATGTTATGTATGTTTGGTGTAATCTTTTTGGATATTGTCTTGGTTGGTATCTTGGCGATAATACAGAGCTTCCTCTTTGAATCTGCATTCAGAGGTTTGAAATCATAACAATTACTTATTGTTGACAAAATTTCAACATCAGAGTCATTATCTGTAATACCCTCATCAATGTGTACTTCCTTATTTTTCTCAGTGACAATAAATTCTTCACTGCAAATGTTAGTTATGAATTTTTTGGGTGAAATGTGGTCATCCATAGTTAAAATTTCTGGAGTTTTGATGATCTCATGGTTGCTTTTGTTTTCCTTTTTTGGATTTTCAGAAATCTGAGTGTTGCTGGTGCTAGCTTGGTTATAACTTTCTAAAAGTTCATTACTTTCAGTGCAGTTTTCAATACAAATACTGACTCCTGTTACCTCAAACCATTGATTTTGGCTTGATCCAGCCATCATGTTGCAACAATATTGATAAAGATGATCAAGATTGTTTAATTTTAAAAGTAAACTTTTACCATCACTGTCCTGTAAGCCAAACTTGTTTCGTGCATGGGAATCAAACAAAATTAAATCTTGATTATGTTTCAAGGCTAAGAATGTTGTATCATATGCACATATAAAGCAAGCATCATAGTCAATTAGAGATTCTTGTAAAGCTTGGTCTAAAGGCAAAGAGTTTCCAAATTCACTAAAATCTAAAGTTCCATAGTTATCAATGACAGCTGTTATTGATTCTTTTCTTGATATTTTCAGTAATTTTCCTGACATTTCTATCATTCCAGGTAGGTCTGATACAAGGAGATGAACATTGTCACCATGAATATTGCTGTATATTTGGTTTCCCTTGATCAAAACATTATCTATATACATCTGATCCCAATTCTTTACACTTTTAAATTTACTATGAGCAAGAGCTGATAAACAGTTTGCAACACATTGTTTCCCACTGTTAATTCCAAATCGGATATCTCCTTGGTGAAAACTACCTTGGACTACAAAATCTCTATCAACTGATCTACTAACATGGTTAACCTCTATACTGTTTTCTGTTATTGTACCTTTGTTCTTGTGACTGTACAGCTTTAAACCATTATTCTCTTGTTCAATGTCTATAATAAAATTACCATTACAATCAAGTTTTGTATTGTCAGTTTCTACAATCATGCTTTTATCTACGAGTTCTTTAAATCTTTTGTTTTTCTGAATGTGTATTTGTTTCATTTTAATGTTGCTGAAAGTATTTCTATAATCTGAATCAGCTTCGATTGAATCATGCAAATTAGATTTTTCCAGTTCACATGTTCCATTACAATTCACATTTGATTTAAGTAATTCAGAATCCGTATTAGATTTAGTTGCTTGAAAATCCAAACTTATTTCAACTGATTCAGAATCCATATTTAAATCCATTGCTTCAGAATCCGTGTTTAAATCCATTGCTTCAGAATCCATATTTAAATCCATTGCTTCAGAATCCATGTTTAAATCCATTGCTTCAGAATCCATGTTTAAATCCATTGCTTCAGAATCCATGTTTAAATCCATTGCTTCAGAATCCAGATTTACTTTAACAGATTCAAAAAACAAATTTGATCTCATTGTTGATTTCAATGATTGCCTTAATTTGATTGATTTGTTTAAAATAAATGATTTAATAGATTTCATTTCATTGATTGATTTTTTCGATCTGATTGACTGTTTCAATTTGATAGATTCTTTTGATTTTTTTAACCCAGTATATTTAAAGAATTCAGTAACATTTGGACAGTTTATGGAGTTGACGCTCTGATCTGATTGTATAGGACAGTTTACATGGTTTATAGAGTTGACGCTCTGATCTGATTGTATAGGACAGTTTACATGGTTTATAGAGTTGACGCTCTGATCTGGTATTATAGGACAGTTTATAGAGTTGACGCTCTGATCTGATTGTATAGGACAGTTTATAGAGTTGACGCTCTGATCTGATTGTATAGGACAGTTTATAGAGTTGACGCTCTGATCTGATTGTATAGGACAGTTTATAGAGTTGACGCTCTGATCTGATTGTATAGGACAGTTTATAGAGTTGACGCTCTGATCTGATTGTATAGGACAGTTTATAGAGTTGACGCTCTGATCTGATTGTAGAGGACAGTTTATAGAGTTGACGCTCTGATCTGATTGTATAGGACAGTTTATAGAGTTGACCCTCTGATCTGATTGTATAGGACAGTTTATAGAGTTGACGCTCTGATCTGATTGTATAGGACAGTTTATAGAGTTGACGCTCTGATCTTGTTTTGGACAGTTTAGAGAGGTGACGCTCTGATTATTTCTGCAAATGAGGTTCAATTCACTAGCCTGCTTTAATCTCTGCTCTCTCAGTTTGTCCCTTTTTTCTTTTCTTTTAGAATCATAATGTTTTCTACCTTTGCGTGGCATTGTCTACAAAATAAGAAACATATATGATTAATGTCAAACATGTTTATTATGTTATAGTGACAATAAGAGAACTTTTTGCACTAAAGCATATAGATTATAAAAAAAAGAATTGAATTTATTTACTCCAATATTCATGATATTTAACAATGTTTAAAATATAAAATTTATAAATTTCAAAACAAAATTTACTTCAATAGACACAAATGATAGATATAAACAATTCACCAAAGTTTCATGAAGATTTTAATTTTTCTGCCTGTATTTTTATTAAAAAGGAGTATGCAAATATGGTATGATGACACTTTTATTGATTATTTATATGTGCTGTACATGTGTTGCAATTTTTTTTTAAAAAGATATAACTCAAAATGGGGGTGTTCCTATTTATAGAGGCTTACATTAAGAAAAAGTTTACTTCTGGTTTACTTTTTTTCAATGCATTATGTGGAAATTAGTCGAAGGGTCAGTTTAAAACCTTTTCACAAATGACGTCTTGTCAAAATCAAACCATATGAATCAATCTTTTCATTGTTCAATCCAGATTGAGTAGAATTATGATATCAAAACAATTATCATCAAGTGAAAATAATTTATAAGAATAAGAAGAGAGGCACATTCAAGCCAATTCTGGACTTTATACCTCTACATATTATTTACTTTCTTCAACTTTCTAGTAGTCATTCATTTACCAGACCATGGCATCATCCAAAGAAATTAAAAGGGGCATTGGGTCATTTATTTGGACAGAAAAGGGGCATGGCATCTGTGCCTGTCCCAAGTCATGAGCCTGTAATACAGTGGTTGTCGTTTGTTTATGTGTTACATTTATGTTTTTCATTCATTTTTTGTACATAGATTAGACTGTTAGTTTTCTCGTTTCATCGTTTTACATTGTCATTTAAGGGCCTTTTATAGCTGACTTTGTGGTATGGACTTTGCACATTGTTGAAGGCCATACGGTGACCTAAAGTTATTAATTTCTGTGTCATATAGTCTCTTGTGGAGGGTTGTCTCATTGGTAGTCATACCACATCTGCTTTTTTATATAAACATGCCTTGGGGAAACACTTTTTAGTTCAGTACATAAATATATATAAACTCACCACAATGTCAATTATATTAGTTGCAAATAAATCTCAACTTCAAAACAGCTACTTAGGTCAGCTTTAAATTCAATCAAGAACCTCTGTTACAACAACAAGTGAGAAGTTAAAAAATCCTATAAAAAGAAGAATCATTATTACATTTGATAATAGTTTTTATTTTTATTGGGGGAATGTGTCCATAGGACACAGATGATGACCCTGCATATATATAATGTTCTAACAGGACATAACTCAAGAACAGTAAAACTTACGCTTTCCAAATTTTAACTTGCTTTTTGTGTATACATAAGCAATGTGTTAAAGTTTCAAAACACTTTGACTGAGGTAAACTTAAGAAAAGGGAACTGAAAGGAAATAAACATAATTTTTTCCATTTGTCATGTTTGTTAAGGGCATAACTCTAGAAGAGTACCAGTGACGCCACCCAAATTCATACTTGATCTGGTTACTATTTTGTGGTAATAAGCATTGTGATTCAGTGTCATAACATTTGGTTGAGGCAAACTTAAGTTAGAGAAATGAAAAATTAAGCATTTTTTATTTAAAAAAGGGCATAATTCTAGAACAATAAAAGTGATGCCATCTAAATTCAAACTTGATCTGGCCTAAGTGAGCTAAAACTTAACAGCTTATCTCATTAAAAAAACATAGTATTTAAAATGACATTGATTTCATTTTATTCATACAAATAGTATTATGATAATAACCCTGTCTGATTGTGGATCATGCTAAATTGCAGCTTTTGCACTTATCTTTTATGTCAACTAGAGCTCTTGATGAGGATTTATAACTAAAAATTGACTATGAGGGTCTGTTGAAAACAAAACCTTACGATAAAGAATTTGATTTCAGCTTCCCAATAGGACCAATAGTGAGGCATTGGGAGGCTGAGATAATCACTTTGTAAATTTAAAGCCATCACGAGTTGGTTGACCATTGTGGAATATATCTGCTATATAGATGATATCGGTTATATTTTTTAAGTCATAACTACAATCCTGGTCCATTTTCATGATTGTGACATACCCAATTAGACTTTTTACCTTTATTTGTGACATCTTTACCTGTTTGTTTCTGTTTGTTTTGTTCATGCATCATTCATATCAATATTATTAGATTTGATGCAACTGTCGTACAAGTGAAAGGTTTAATTTAGCGCTTTAAAACTAGGTTCAAGGTTCAATACATCATTTTCTACATTTGAAAATGCTTGTACCAAGTCAGGAATATGACAGTTGTTGTCCATTTGTTTGATGTGAATTATCCTTTGATTTTGCCATTTGATAAGGGACTTTCTGTTTTGAATTTTCCTCATTTTCCTCAGAGTTCAGTATTTTTGTGATTTACTTTTTTTTTTTAAAGAATCTTTAATCTTTTATTACACATCTCTTGCATGTACAATGTACATGTAAATGCATGAATATCTGATATGAATATAGTATATTAACTTACCACAAGGTGAACTAGATCAATTCCAAATAATAGTAAATTTTGGACAGCTCTTTTGATCATCTAAAACTGTCACTTCACTTCAACGAGTCAGAAGATAAGAAAATGCCTGTAAAAAAAAGTACAATGTATAATTACATACATTTTGAATGTTTCTTTCAGAGATAGATCTAAGTTTGTCTTTCATCATCTTATAAATAAAATGGTATACTAATTGCTAATTTGAAAATCAACTGTTAATGTATCACAAAACCAAAATCAGAATTTTATATAAAACTAGAGGTTCACTAGACAATGCTAGAGCCTATTCAATCACCTGTGTTTACTGATGATTTGGAAATCATGTAAAATATGGTTAAAACACAATTAATAGTATTAGATATTGGATATCATGATAAGATACTATAATGATATCTAAGATAATAACAAAAAACTGCAAAATTTCTGTAAAAACTATTAACATGACTAACTTTGGGGCAGCAACCAAACAACAGGTTGTCTGATTCTTCTGAAAATTTCATGGCAGATAATCTTAATCTGATGAATATTTTTGCCACCCATCATATTTACTTTGAATTTATTTGACTGGCGGATGAACAGACAGAAGGAGTGCAAACCTTAAGTCTCTTTTGTCAGTAGGGGACTAATAAGCAACAGAAATGATCAAAATCTAGCTTTCATTTAGTTAATTGTCATATGCATGATTGTTATTGCAAATTACATTAACCAAAATATTCATACCAACATGACCAATAAAACAATATTGAAAGATTTTATTACAGAGTTGCCTAGGTAACAATGGTAATCTGGATTGTATTTAAATTTCTAGGCTCGGTTAACATCAAAACCTTAAAAATTATTTACAAAATGTAATCCAGAGTTTAAAGTCATGGAAGTTGGTCTGTTTCTAGAAATAATGACAACAACTAAAATTAAGGTTGTAAGGTTCAACACATTGTGACTTTAAATTATTTTGATTGATTTGTTCAGGGCTTATTGAAAACCTCACATGCTCACAATCATTCTATGTGTTCAGCATCAACACTTTCTGTTTGCTGAAAGTCATTCCAGCAGCACATAACATATGCTGTCAAGTACACATCATGCATTTTGAATTATTTCACCGTGTATACAGAAAACATACGATTAACATGGCAAAATGCATAAAAATCTTCAGTGATACTTGGAGTTTCAAGTTTAAACCAGATGCTCCACAGGGCACAGCTTTATACAACCACTTAGGTTGAACCATGAACAGTTGGGGCAAGTATGGACACAACATTTAAAGCTTGATACAGCTCTGAATTTGAATTGTGATTAAATAGTTGACACAACATAGATTTCTAACACAGAATGAATGTGGTCTAAGAACTTAAACTAAAAAACTTAAAACATTTCAAATGGGACATTTACCTTTTATGGTCCAATATCTACAACCTAAATACATGGTTAGATTCAGCATATCATAGAACCCCAAAAATTAAATTTTTGATGAAATCAAATATTGTTCAATTTTAGACCCTTTAGACCTCAAGGTGGACCAATTTGATAACCTGTAATAAGGCCCAAATATTAAAAATCTAAAGCTAATCTAGATTTAGCATATTGAAGAACCCCATATATATATATACATCTTCATGCCTTATATATCATGTACTGTAGTACGCCGCTAGATTAAAACTGACGAGGAAAGGTAACATACGGCCAGCGAAAGCTCTATTTTTGTAGAGCCCAGGTGGTCGTGTGGTCTAGAGGGACGGCTGCAGTGCAGGCGATTTGGTGTCACGATATCACAGTAGCATGGGTTCGAATCCCGGCGAGGGAAGAACCAAAAATTTGCGAAAGCAAATTTACAGATCTAACATTGTTGGGTTGATGTTTAGACAAGTTGTATATATATATATTGTATATATATATATATATTCAATTTTTGTTGAAATCAAACAAAGTTTAATTTTTAACCCTTTGGACCTTAATGTAGACCAATTTGAAAACGGGACAATACTGTGCAATTGAAAATTTCTTGCTATTTCGCAATATTGTGCAATAATATATTTCTACAGAACTTGCTATTGAGCAATACTGTGCAATAAGATATTTCTACAGAACTTGCTATTGAGCAATACTGTGCAAATGAAGATTTCTTGCTATTGTGCAATACTGTGCAATTGAAAATTTCTTGCTATTGCACAACAATGCACAATACTGCGTAATTGAAGATGCCTTGCTATTGCGGAATACTGTGCAATTAAAAATTTCTTGCTATTGCACAATACTTTTAAATATATTAATTTTGGACCCTGATTTGGACCAACGTGAAAACTGGGCCCATAACCATAAATCTAAGTACATGTTTAGATTCAGGATATCAAAGAACCCCAAGAGTTAAATTTTTGTTAATATTAAGCGGAGTTTAATTTTGAACCCTTTGGACCTCAATGTAGACCAAATTGAAATCAGGACCAAAATTAAAGAATCTGAATACACTGTTGAATTTGGCATATATCAGAGAACCCCAATAATTCATTTGTTGATGTAATAAAACAAAGTTTAATTTTTGCACCTTTTGGCCCCTAATTCTTTGGGACCGAAACCCTCAAAATCAATCCAAACCTTCCTTTAGTGCTCATAAACCTTGTGTTAAAATTTCGTAGATTTCTAGTAAGATTTCTAGTAGTATTAAACTTATAATAAAGTAATTGTTCAAAAACGTAGAAAAATGCTTATTTGGGACCTGTCTTTGGCCCCTTATTCCAAAACTGTTGGGACAAAATCTCCCAAAATAGAACCTAACCTTCCTTTAGTGGTCATGACCCTTATTTAAAATTTCATAGATTTCTGTTATAGTGCCTAACAAGATTTTGTGAGGTAGACGAAATTGACTTTAAAACGATCTTATTGACTTTTGATGTGCAGAAATAGGCAGATCGGACATATTTTGACTTAAGTTACTTACTTGTTAAGTTTGGGATTAATTGTAATCAACATATTCCAATGAGACTGAAAAATGCTTTTTTTATTTATATGAGAAATAATAATTTTACCTGCCGTAGTCGTGCGTAAAATATATTTCGGTATTTCTCTTACGAAAATGACTTGTTTAATGGAACAACACGTATTATTTGTAAACTTTCTCTTTACTCTTCACAATAGGCTTTTTAAAATATAACCTTTCAACTGTATATTCCGAAAATTTTGTGAAAATCGAATAAGTGGCAATTCTTACCTTTCATACCTTAACTTTCATTGATAAAACATAATATTGACTCGTCCAGTGTCCAGTTTGAAGGTCATTTTAGTTACCGTACATATTAATGCACGTTCTAATTAATCAATTGTCATGTAAGAAAAGCATAAACAAGTTTGAAGGTAAACTAATAACAACTTAATCCAATCAAATTGCCTACGATTCAATAACAATGACCAGTCCACATCATAAAAATGTATAGGGTTAAACTGGGTAGGGAGAAAATGTCAGATATATTAATTTCATTATTTTGCAATAACGAGTAAAAATTTGTTAACCAATAGATTTGTTATAATTTCATAAACATGTCGTTCTGTATTGGTATAGTTTTTGGATCTTTCATTAGCCTATTTAAGGCTGTAGAAAGTTTGGCCTTCAAAAGTCAACATAATCATAGACTTTATAAAGAAAATTCGCCTTTTTAAAACATTGGATGTTTCACAAATAATATGCGACAACAAAGCAAAATCATTTCTTAAAACACTGCAAAAACAATAATTCTGATTGATGAAGTGGTATTGTCATAAATTGCATTGGAGTGAACAGTGGAACATCAAACGTCAAATTCCCTCACACAATGTTATCACACACTATAACTTTTACTTAATATGTTAGAGTGCGAAAACCAAATGTATTCTGACAATGACAACGACAACGTGATACCAATACAGACCAAATAATTTCTGTTTTTGCGGCTGTATAAAAAGTATTATATGAATATTTAACATACTGTATATAATAAAATTTCTTAATAACAAGAAGAGTTTATCAACAACATATTTTCTTCATTACAAGCACATTTAAAACCATACATTTTGTATTTACTGATTGTCACGAGAGAAATAATAAAAAGCTGCCCCATGAGCGCATGATATGCCCGTCGTCTTGTGTGAAAAGTTTCATGCAATAATCATAAATAGTTTCTGAGTGAGTTTTAAGCAATAACCATATATTGTTTTTAAAATACATCATGTACATAGGGACATATGAACCCCCCCTCTATTTAAAAAAAAAAAGCTAAATATCACTAAAATAAAATTTTGAATCAAAGCCAAAAAGTATATCAAAAGCAGATTCAGACTTATTTATGTCTGAGCTCCGACTGTTAAAAAGCAAAAATTAGAACCCATATAAATTCATATGATTGTATAAGTGTTTCAGCTGTGCACACCTAAATAAGTATTTTTGATAAGTTTAATATATTATAATATAAAAACAGTGGAAACCTGTCCAAACCGAACACCTACAGGACTTTGCATTTTGTTGGGTTTTCACAGGTGTTCAGATTGAAGATGTTAACTGAAGTTGACACCAAAATAATTTTGGCACTTACTGACAAGGCACAAAAGGTGACACAACAGACAGCTTTTTTTCATGATGATTTAAATGTAAATGTAACAAAATAGATAGATGAAGATAGACGTATTTTTCCTTTTTTAATATAAATCAAACGCTGCTCCGTCAATCATAATCCTCCTTGTGTAAGGGTATAAATCGTTCAATAATGTCCGATGTGGAGAGAATTTGCTTTTTATAATTATTTTCCAATCAGTTAATTCAGTGACCGATTCATATTCTCAGTCACTGTTAAAAGACGATTCCATTGTTGAATTGATATCGTCATTTTCAATAATCTGAACACACATACAAGTTCTTGGAGTAAACTGGTCACCCGCTGATTGATACTTTGCCACAAGATAAGAGCGAAACTACAGCAGGGGTCCAGTTTATTCTCAGACTGTATCTTTGACAAATACATAAGGGAGGAGGAGCATGAATTATATATATAGGGACTCAAAAGGAAATCCAGTATCCCGTAAATATAATTTGAAAGTCTTGCACCACTTCTTAATCCAGCAAAACGGTTTAAAACTATTGTTTAATTAAACAGGTTGGCTACTAAATGACAGTTACCAAGTTATGACCGTAAATATTTGAGTAACAAGCATTTAATTGATCCTTAAAGGAAAAGATCCATTCTTGACCTTTTCGGCAATAGGGTCGCTGACCAGTTAAACGTTTCTTTACAAACAAATCATTTACTCACTTAATACAAAGACACAAACATGCTAGTGATAACAACTCATCAGTTCATTTAACCTCAATTACCCTCGGGGATACTCAGTTATCCTGTGTTTGTTTAATTAAATCATCCAAATAATTAAAAATACTTTTTTGTTTTAATTGCTATTGATTGATTTTGACAGGTAATTTTTAGATATATACATACTAACGAGCCTTCAAAAAGTGTCCGGAATTCGATGTTGACAGGGTTCGGATTTTTCAGGTTAGGTGAACCCAGGCTACATTAAACTGAAGTTCGGTTTTATCAGTGTTCGGTTTACCCAGGTTTCACTGTATTACAAGATGAGAAATCATATACAATAATCCAAGATAAGGGGTCAGTAAAAGACTCTGGCTTATGTAACGACCCGAGATAAATGTATAAAGGTATAATACTTGAGCATGAAAACTCACAAAGACAACGATTAATATAATTTACCTTGCTTAAAATGAAATATCTTGTTCAACAAGGTAAAAGTTCTTCTTCCAGTAACAAGTGCATTCAGTTACTGTTTCATTTGTAAATTTTTAAATGCTTTACAGTCGTTTGTTGACGGACAATTTTTATTCCTATCTTATCTGTACACTCAATTTACGATTATTATCGATAAACTATATTTTGTTTTGACTTTTGTGGTGTCTCGTGTAAATTTTAACCTACTCTCTGTATATCTGCAGGACGATGAAAATCTCAGTTTCTTTATATAAATATCTATTGAATACTAATCGAGAGTCTAAGATACAACTATAAACTGTACGTGCGAAAGCATGTACTTGTAAGAAAATCGGAAATCGACAACTGTTTCTAATTTTCAATACGAAGTCGGTTCTGATTCCGGAATTAAAGATGTAAGCGCTATTCGCTAGTAGACTATGTGTATTAAAATGACATGAAGCAAGACAACTGTGATTAAGGTGACACATATCATACACGTATCTTACTCTAGCTACTATTAATTATTTATTGATATGTCATAAGGTATTTGAAAATTAGTGAAAATAAGCCAAAATCAAAATTTAAAATATGACCTTGACCTTTGACCTTCGCCTCATTTTCATTTTTTTGGACCAAGGACCTCAAATCTGAAGACCCTAGGTCTCTATCCCTTATGGTTTACTAGTTAGAAATGCATATAACTTGAATCAAATGAAAAAGGGGGAATAACTCTCATATGGAGTCTCCGTAAAGCTTAGGTCCAAATGAATATCCTAATCTTTAAGATGTAATGAGCAATTTGGTAAAATAAATTTGTCGTACTTTTTTACGGTTGCGAAGGAGTAGTGGCCACAAGAAAAACAGTGTTTGGGGAGATAACTCTTACAACGTAAAGTATTTTGTTACGCTGTTGTAAATTTTTAAAGCGTATAAACTATACGATATCATGTTTCAAATATCAAAGCAACATCTTTTGAAACATCAATATTACGCAAGAAGAAAAATTAGGCGGAAGAAAAAAAAAAAAATAATAATAATAATAATCAGAAGAAATCCAATAGGTCTTTCCACGGAAAGGTGGAAAGACCTAATAATAATAATAATCAGAAGAAATCCAATAGGTCTTTCCACGGAAAGGTGGAAAGACCTAAATATTGCCGAGAAATACAAATAAAAGATTTTCAGTCGGAACGAATTCATAGGGTCGGTCGGTAAAGGGCAAACAAACAATATTTTAATTTAGGCCCAGTCAATTTATCAGTCTTATGAAATGTAAAGAAATACAATCCTCATTATCATACGCACTTTTCAATTTTTATCAGAGAAGAAAGAAATTTATTTGAATGTTAACATAATTTATATATTTTTCACAGTTATATTTTTAAAGCCTTTTTACTATCATTGTTATTATTGTTACTTTTAAGTAGGGATATTTTTAGCTAGATCATTTATTTTATATCATCACATTTAAATTATTTTTGTTTCCCTAGAAATATTTATTTATTTATTTTATTTTTTTTTTTTTTTTTTTATTATTTTTTTTGTTAGTTTTTATTTAAAGAAGTGTATCCGGTTTTTGGCAAAACCTTTTAAACATTGCTTATGTTTTTAATCTGTAATCTCTTTATTAATATAGTCTATCTAATATAAATTGATACTTTTACTAGTAAATATTTTAAAAGCAGTTTACTGAATGTGATAAACCAGTAATTATTTTTGAATTTTATAAAGAAATGCTCATTTTATTTTTTATATAAATGTACAGTTGTCTGATGTGTTTTAAAGTGTCTCATAAGTCTATTCTAAGGCTGGATATTTGATCTCTGTTTGTACTATGAATTGTTGTATATATATTGTCTGATCAAATATGTGACACTATAATAAAATAATTATTTATTTTATTTACTAATTTAACATTCTTCACAACTCGGCCGATTCCGTACCTCCATAGAGAAAAGCGGAGTCACCCGAGGTTAGCCGATTCAGTCCGATATGCGGTTTAAATAGAACAAAAGAATTCGACCTCTTGTGTTTAGAAGGTAGAAAAGTGTAACGAACTTTGTATACGGTTGTCAAGATGTCACAAAAGTTACTTTCCGTAAAGTCATTATAAATATTTGCATTCACGTTGTTTAATTTTCATATTGTACAATTGTTCACAATGCAACTTGCAAGCAATCGTTTTTAAAACGACCACAAGTCAAGCTGCTACGTCATTTAGGGGGTCTCCTTATAAACTGCTACTTTTTTTTGCTCGACATCGAAAAAATCTGGGAAAAATTACAAAAATTGAAAAATGAATTGTCAATCGTTTAAGACCATTCCCAAAGTGGCACACCTAAATTTGACATTTGGACGCAACTTCAAAAAATTTTATTTGATCCGCCACTGAGTCAAGTACTATAATAGTAGTACACCGGTGTCTTCATATTTCATGTACAACACATGCGTATATATATTACTTGAGTGTGAAACATGCAACAATACTCTACCAAAGCAAGCCAGGAAACAATCCATCAACAAGGAAGTAAGTTAATCCTTGAACTTCAAAGGGGTATGGTTTTCTTGTTTGAGCGCGAACATTTATTGTCCGCCTCCATCAATCAATTTGTTTTCTTTCAAAACTTAACACTATAAGGTTTTAGAAGATCAGAATTCATAATAATATAAAGGATGCATTTACATCTCTTCTGTTATGGATACGTTTGACAAATTCTGTATATAAAAAAACAAGTTCCTTTTGTGGCATAACTTTATTCATATAGATTATTTCTCCTACATATCTTTATATATTGCTTTCTTTAGTTCAAATAAGAATCTCAGATAAGCATCTGGTACTTTAAAACCTCTCCTCTCTGTTCCATGTCTCTGGTCTACATGTGTACTTCAGAATAATTCCTGGCTGTCAGTCAGATGTATAGCAGAACTTTCACATAACTTCTTGATAAAACTGCTGTCTTACTTCCTTTTCGACACTGCAAACAAAAAATCAAACAGGCAATTAAAGAGGGGGTTGCAACCACATGTTCCCCGTACAAACGGATCCGAACTAAGAGCTCTTTCCCGGATCTGGCACTGGATTTATACATCAGATGCGTCACAAAATATAAACATGTTATTAAATATACTAAAATATGAAATAAAGAAAAATATAAATAGAAAATGTTGAATTATCATTTATGTCTACGAAACCACAAGATCCTACTTAATTGGCCATGTTATCATTGGTCTTCACTTGTTAGAAAAATGCACTTCACTTGTTAGAAAAATGTACTGAAGTTATTGTTAGCTAAATTATCAATGTTAGGTTATTGCATATTCTTCAGAGCTGTATCTTCAACTAATGATGAATTGAAAAAGAGGGGATGGGTATACGTACTAAACATTTGTCTGTATTTTCAACATGTCTAACAAACATGTGAGAAACATTAGTTTTAGAATACGAAATATTTCTCATTCTGTAAACAGATATTAGTTTTCTCGTTTTAATTGTTTTACATTGTCTTATCGTGGCCTTTTATAGCTGACTATGCGGTATGGGCTTTGCTCATTGTTGAAGGCCGTACGGTGACCTAGAGTTGTTAATGTCTGTGTCATTTTGGTATCTTATTGACAGTTGTCTCATTGCCATACCACATCTTCTTTTTTTATATTGTAGGATTGTTAAGGTATTTTGGTGTTTTTACCCCCCCCCCCTTTTTTGTAATATACACCACAAAAAACATTTAGTTAGGATAAAGAACTAATAATCAATAGTCCAATAATGTCAGGCTTCAGAGTTTCATATCATTTACATTCAACATGTTTATCGGATTTATTTTTACTATCAATGTTGAACCATTAATTTTTATCGGATTTTTTTTTAACTACCAATGTTGAACCGTTCAACATTGAAAGTAAACAAAAATTAGATAAAAAATGTTGAATGTAAATTATATGAACCTCCGGTCTTATTTTAAAGGACAATATATAAGACTTCTGAGGTTCATATCATTTACATTCAACGGTTTTATCGGATTTTTTTTTTTACTATGAACCGTTTAACATCATTAGTAAAAAAAAATCCGATATAAAAACGTTGAATATAAGTGATATGAACCTCCGAAGTCTTATGTAATGGCACTACGGTAAATAGAATAATTGAAATTCAGTTAATTGAGTGTG
The DNA here is from genome assembly GCF_965363235.1 of Mytilus galloprovincialis. Lineage (NCBI taxonomy): Eukaryota > Metazoa > Mollusca > Bivalvia > Mytilida > Mytilidae > Mytilus > Mytilus galloprovincialis. Next base: position 44,314,828 of record NC_134842.1, on the reverse strand, counting down.
GGAGGATATTTTAATCCACTTTATGAGTGTGTATTATATAATGTTACAATGTAACAAACCTATCAAACACACCGTGAAAAATAACATTATCTCCCCTGGAAATGCTTAACAACAAGACACAAAAAACTGCTACCTTTTTTTGCTCTATATCACATAATTATGAAAACACATTACATAGATAGGGAATACTGTGCTTGTGTACACGTTTGAATGTGTAGGTGGCACACTCAGAACGATCGTCTCTAGATTTTTTTTTTAAATTCGTCCCGGCCTTTCCGGGTTCACGTAGCAACACGTTTCTTTTCTTCCCAGCTATTCCTGATTATGAATTAATCCAAAACATGCATTTATCCCAATGCAACAACTATTAAACAACTCACCTATACCAATGGTGATCGTCTAATTCCTAGTTGATTCCTTTAATCGTACCTTTCTTGACGACACCCATCGTTGTAGCGTCTACCATTGGAGGTAGCGAAATTACATGATTTGACAGTCTAGCGAAATAAACAAGGGGAGCAATTTTATAGAACCGCATTCCGGACTGGATTGTTAATCTAATATTATCGAAACAGTTTCTAATTGGAAAAAAATCGCTATCTTTTTTTTTTTTTTTTTTTATTTAAAACAAATAGTAGTGTTTTAAAAGTATAAGAAGAGATAATGAAGCATTTTGTTAGCAACCGTATTATTCATACTAAGATTGGTTATATTTACAGATGCTGTTTTGGGTTGCCGTTTTTTTTAGCTTACTGCCTTGCTGCATAAACAGATTTAAAGCTGTAACCCACACCTGTCCACGCTGCCACCAAATAGTCGCAGAATATAAGAGACACGAAATGAATTATTATTAATGATTTCAGCATCCATTGTGTTCATTCTTTAAAAATATCGAGTTTATTATTGTCACAGTGGCGTTTAACTTTTGATTATACGATTGAATTTCTCAATTTTCATTGTGATTTTGTTTTATTGTTTTATGTCTCTGTGTTTAAACTATGAATAAAGACTAATTGATTTTTCATCTAAAACAATCCAATCCGAAATTTTGTCTAAAGCTTTAAGTGATGGCTGCCACTGATACAAGGAACATATAGTACATTACAAATCATGTATTATTTTGTAGTCAAGGGAGACAGTGTAAATGGAATCCAAAAATACAGAGCTCATGCAAGTGCTAAATACTAAATTACCAGGTGCTCATGGGTGGCAATGCTTGTTTATATTAGCAACATCTTTCAATAACATGCTAATATTTCTATGATACGTGCATGTGCTACATGTAAATATTTCCCTTATACAAAAGTGTGAAAATATTCAAATTTTGTCATTTTTTGTAGAACAAATGAATTTTCTTATCTTGCGTCTGTGAAATCTTCGTAAATATCTATAATATTTGAGTAATAATATTACCTAAATGTGTAATAATTCATTTACATAGGCTGAAAAGTACCTAAGTGCACCTTATCCTTTGATTTTGTCTTTGTCCCTTGGGATAGTTCTTTAAATACTTAATGTGTTGTTAATAGTCAGTTTCATCAAAGCTTTGAAGGCCCTAACGGGAAATACACTTTAACAGTTCTGTGTTACCTAGAAAGTTGCAATATAAAGCATTAATGAAAATGGTTGACACAAATTAACCAGGGGTTTTATAAGGGTTATCCCCCTTAAAGGCTTTACTTGCAAGTCTAACGCCTTTTTCGATGAGCTTTATGATGGAATAAGAGTGTTTTACGAATTGCTGTTTATTTTTTAGCTCACCTGGCTCAATTGGCCAAGTGAGATTTTCTCATCACTTGGCGTCCGTCGTCTGTTAACTTTTACAAAAATCTTCTCCTCTAAAACTTCAAGGCCAAATTTAAGCAAACTTGGCCACAATCATCATTAGGGTATCTAGTTTAAAAAATGTGTCCGATGACCCCCGCTTGCTAACCAACATGCCCGATAAGGCTAAAAATAGAACATAGGAGTAAAATGCAGTTTTTGGCTTATATCTCTGAAACTAAAGCATTTAGAGCAAATCTGACTGGGTAAAAATGTTCATCAGGTGAAGATCTATCTGCTTGTAAATTTTCAAACAAATCAGACAACCCGTTGTGGGGTTGCTGACCTTGAACTGGTAATTTTAAGGAAATTTTGCAGTTTTTGGTTATTACATGTATCTTGAATATTATTATAGATAGAGATAAACTGTTAACAGCAATAATGTTCAACAAATTACGATCTACAAATAAGACAATATGACCAAAATTGTCGATTGACCCCTTATGGAGTTTTTGCCCTTTATAATCAATTTTTAACAATTTTTCTTAAATTTTTGTAATCTTTTACATAAATCTTCTCCACTTAATCTACTTGGTCAAATAGAATTAAACTTAGCCACAATTTTCAATAGGCTTTCTTGATTGGAAAATGTATCTGATGACCCTGCCATCCTGGCCGCCATGGCTAAAAATAGAACATAAGTATAGAAGTCTATGGGAAAATTGTAAAAAAACAATTTCAAATGGTCACAACTTGAAAGCTAATTTAAATAATGATAAGGGGTCTCCAGTATTTATTGTAAGACTACAATGGGATGACCTGCTTTTAATTTAACTACTGGGCCAAATTAAATTAGATTTTCTCATCACTTGGCGTCCGTCGTCGTCCTAACTTTTGCAAAAGTCTTCTCCTCTAAAACTACAGGGCCAAATTAAACCAAACTTGGCCTCAATCAGTATTAGTGTATCCAATGCTATTTATTATGATTTTAACCTTATTTTACATGATTTCCAAAAACCTCAATAGATAGTAGATACAGGTGAGCGACACAGAGCCTCTAGCTAGTTTGAAATTATGAATGATTTCATTGATAAGGTCCCTACGGGCACATGATCCAAATTATGCACTGTGGAACTGAAAGGCCTTCAACAACATGAAGGTGACAACGTGATTAGCGATAAAACACTGTGCTTTCAGTCCCCCCCCCCCCCCCGTAAAACATCATACATGAGTCTATCCAATTTGGTTATCATAAAGTATGAAGATAAATAGAAAAACAAACATGCATCAATAATTAGTTTGTGAGCTCATCAGGTTACATCTGCCTCATATTATATATAACCTGCTCTTTTGGCCATCTTCTTCATATTATTTAGCGATCAGTTTGATTGCACATTGCTGAGAGTGTAAAAGGTATATACATTGTACATATACACTACTAGTTTTGAGGTTGCTACAGTTGACGAAAGACGATTCGCGATTCGTCCAAAGAATTATCTTATTCCTATTTATGAGAAATGTTTGGACGTCTGTCCATCTGAGTGTGTTGAATTTCAACTTTACATGCAAACATTTGCATTTTTTATGTAGAAATTCATATATGTGTAAAACTTGCATTGAACGCAAGTATACACGTAAGCAAATTAAGAATACATGTGCAAAACTAAACCCCTTTATGATAAGTAAAAATTCACACATATATATATATATGCAAATTAACGTTATGTGTTTTACGATATTTGTATAGAGGCGAGTGTAATATTATAATTTTTGACCGTCATTCCGTCGGTCAGTCCATGACCGACTCACTGGAACATACCATAGACACCAAAAATCAAAAGATACATTTGATTATGAAAAGATTTTGACAATACAGCTGAGAAATACATAGTTCAATGTCAGACAAAACCAAAACAATGTCGCCTCAACAGATTCATTGACATAAATGTACTCGCTACCAAATCAAAAGAATATGTTTTTTATGTTGCCCGATTTATGTTGTCAGCCGGGTTCAGTTGTAGTGCAGAGCCTAGAGAAATTGAAAAAAAGTGCCGATGCTTTTAATAGTCAAACATTGCAAAAAAAAACTTCCTATATTCAAGGTGATATGACGTGCCGATGGAATAGGTCACCTTTTCAAGCTTGAAAATATGTGAATAGGTCGGCGAAAACTATCAGAAAATATATGATTAGGTTAATAAAGTTCCAATAACTTCTTCGTCTGTCATCTTTCTTGGTGTTCCCGGCTGTTTTTATCAACCAAATTTTGGTACTTTGGTATTCCACTCTTACATTACATAACACACGAAACCCAAACAATATGGGAAAAGATTACAATTTTACCTACGCAATATATGAAAAGGTATACTGATATTACCGTATACATGTAATTTCCTTTACTGTTAGTCTTGTAAAAGGGCCATGTTTGACCTTTGGCGGGGATCATGTTTGAGCTCTGGTGTTGGTAATATCAAAGAATTCATACACATCGGTAGCATACCCCTGTTCGGCAATCAAATTCCTTATCAACATGATCAATTTGCACAATTGATGCAGTTTTTATAACGATATTAAACATGCATCGGGTAAACGTTTATATGTTTTTATTGGTAATCCCTTTACTCCCGTGGTTGGCCTCCATGGCCTCATGGTACTAGATTACCCCGACAATGTCTTACAACTGCGTCTTTTTTTAAATACCATACAAATTTACGAGATTAATTTCAATGATAAAATGGATCAATACAACAGAAGTATGAATATATAGGTTGTTAACATACTTCATCATTCAGCTCGTTGTTTACAGGTAAGCAATACATGTATATATATATATATATATATATATATCTGAAGCAAAAATTGTATAAAAAATGTATCGATGAAAGATAATTTGCAATTGTAAACAATATATTAAAAAAAACTCACTCGCGGATACACCCTGATGCCATTTATAAATCGATTCGGCCTAAATAGACTAAATGTGAAGTGTTTTGAACAGATACATGTCCAAAATGTAGATATGGGTCAATGTACATGTATATATAAGTATTTGTTTTGATACTTGATGTCATGTAGATATATTATATATATATCAACACTTTATGTATGGCATGTTTTGTATTGTGTTGCATTTCAAAGTTTATCTTAAAATTGTTTAAAAGGTGAAATGCGTCTTACGTTTGAATTTATAAGATAAGATAAGATAAGATAAGATAATTTTATTAACCAATCATGGTGCCCAAAATTTGAGCTATACAATCAAATGAATTACAAAATAAAGCACAGAAAATGATTAGAATGATTAAAGTACATTTAAACAACAAAACCACATGAATACACATTTACACTAATTAACCTGATATAAATCAAGTTATTGACAAAACATAGTTATGGGTGCCACTGTGACCTGGAGAAATTACATAAATCTTTATAGTTCTAGGTCTATGGGAGACAACTCCTGATCAATTTTATTTCCTATATATGTATATATCTATAAATATTTTTTTCTTCTATTTTTTTTTCTTTTTCAAACAACAATATTTTCTATAATTTTCTTTCGTTCTTCAAAAAGGGAGTGCAATAAATTAGATAAGTTTGAAGTAACAAACAAATCTTCAGATGAAAGAATCCAAACAAATTTCATTTCATCAGATAATCTTGAAAAATTTTTGAATTTTGAATTTAAATTAGATAGATGTTGAGATCGAGTACCTTTTAGAACAGGACATTTTAAAAGAAAATGTAGTTCGTCTTCAACTGCGTTCTTACATAGCTTACACTTTCTGTCTTCAGCTTTAATTCCAATATACCTCCCTCTTTCGATTTCAAGATCATGACAGCTAGTTCTAAATCTTGTGATTATTTGCCTGTCTTTTTTTGAATTCATTTTTAAATATGGTTCAAACATAAAAATATTTTTAAATTTTCTGTAAGTTCTTAATTTATTACCAGATTGTAAATTAGTACACTTCCCAGAATTGCTTTCTAAACTAGCTAACCAGCTTTCTTTAAATTTAATAGTTAAAGATGTTTTTACTTTTTTTAGAATATGGTTTTGTTTAAAGTTTGACTGGTTAACAAATAGATATTCTAAGTCTAGAAATTTAAATATATGTTTAATGCTTCCTATCCAAGATTCCTGGTTATGTTTGTCCATAGAATGAGATAGATTTATGGCTTCCCTTAGAATAATATTTGAAGGTTCAATATCTTTCATAAGATGGATCCAATATTTTACCATATTCATTATTACATAATACAGTGTAGGGAGTGAACCTAATTCTCCTCTACATGCCATATTTGATGTTTTTATATTAACTCCAAGTGAAAATTTACAAAGCTTAGTATGAATTTTCTCTAGTACAAGATAATCAGTTTCTTTTGATATAAAGTTATCCAAATGTATTTGTTTCTTATGTGGTATATAACCCCAAATTTCAGATCCATACAACAAGATTGGTCGGATTGTATGGTTATAGATGTGTAATAAAGTACTAGGTTTTGGGCTTTCCACTGAAAAGGTCTTCCTTAATTTGAAATATGCTTTCATTCCTTTGTTATAAAGTTCTTTCTTTGCTATTTGAAAACTCCCAGACGATGAAAAATTTATACCTATGTATGTGTAGTTCTATATACATTCTAAAGTCTGGTTTCCTAATGATATTTTAATATTTTTAAGTCTTCCTGATTTGTTAAATACAAGAACCTTGGTCTTTTTTGTGTTAACTGTCATTTTATAATCAACTGTAAATTTATTTAATTTGTTAAGACAATTTTGAAGTCCTTGCTCTGATGATGATAAAAGAACTACATCATCAGCATACATTAAAATATTTAAGGGATGTGTATTTAATGGGATTGGGTCACATGTTTGGTCAAAATAGGTTGGCAAATCATTTAAATATATATTAAAGAGACAGGGACTGAGATTATCCCCTTGTCTTACTCCTATATTTGATTTAAAAAGGTTTGTCCTGTGTTGGTCTATTTTTACACAAGTTTCTGTGTTTTCATACATACATTTTATAATGTCATAAAATTTTGTTCCAACACCTATACATTTAAGTTTATAAAAAAGGTGGAGATGTGAAACTGAATCAAATGCACGCTTAAAATCTACAAAGCATGCATACAGAGGCTTCGAATTATTTTTCACAAATTTTTGAATGATGGTATTTAACACATACATATGGTCTGTTGTGCGACATCCTTTAGTAAAACCAATTTGCTCACTTCTAATTATATTTCTAGTTTTTAAAAAATTTGTCAACCTGTTATTTAGAATTGAATTAAATAACTTGCCTATGTTATCTGCAATAGTAATGCCCCTGTAGTTTGATGGATCATGATTAGATCCAGACTTGTGAAGGGGGGTGATAAAGCCTTGGCCCCATAATTTTGGGTAAATACTACTTGAAAATACTAAGTTAAAGAGTTTTTGTATTAGAGGGATACAAACGGTTTGGCTATATTTTATCATTTCATTCGAGATCATGCTGAATCCACTCGATTTAGAATTCTTAAGACTTTTTATTGCTTTTTCTATTTCCTCAGGTGTTATTAAGTAGTCAAGTTCATTAAAAACATTTTCATTATGGAATGATTCAAGTTTCTTCTTAATCAAATCATCACTATATTGTTCATTCTTATTTAATTTTTGAAAGTATTCTTGTCATTCAGATGGGTCGATAGTATTCTCAGATTTGTTTTGACTATTATTTGAGATATTTTTAATTTTATCTAGTAGTTGCCAATAGGCTTTGGGATTTTGATCATATAATTTATCGAGTTTATTCATGATGTCTTGTTTGAATTTTCTTATTTTTGCTCTTCTTTGTTTTCGATACGATTTCAGGCATTTAAAAAAGGACCCTCGTACATAAGGATCTGTGTTGTGATTTTGCATTAATTTGTATTTTCGATATAAGTTTTGTTTTAAATTTATTATATCTTGATCTTGCCATTCTCTATTCTTTTTAATTTTCTTCTTCTTGCTTTTTTTTGGTTTTCTAATAATTTTCTTTCGTGATAAATCTGCGGCTTTTAGAAAAATCTTATTTAAATCTTCTGCGGCATTATTAATTGAATCTTGGTCATAAATTTTATCTTTATACTGTCGAATAAAATTTTTGATTTCATTTGAATTTATGGCATCTTGAAATGCTGAGACTGAGTTATCATCCCATATATATTTATCTGGCATTAAAGCTAGATTTAAGTTTCTTTCATAAATTTTTGTGTTGCATTTTAACATGCATGAGATCTGACAATGATCTGAGAAATCAGGTAAAAAATTATGAGTGTGAAAATATGTGAAATTTGGTAAGAGTTCCTCAGATGCTAAAAAATAATCGACAACACTACTTCCTAAAGGTTGGAAGCAAGTGTGTGCACCCATTAAATCACCCATTGTTCCGCCATTAAGGATACGCAATGATGAAGATATACATAGAGATAGGAGTTGTCTGCCCCTAGTGTTAACAGAACTATCTTTACTTTTTCTTTGAATTAGACTAGAATCACATTTGTAATTGTCAAATAATGGAATATGTTTGTCTGAATCCATTTGGATATGATCAATTTCACAAGCAGTTCTTGCATTTAAATCTCCTGCTATCATGATTTTTCCTGATTGGGAATATTTTACTATATCATTTTCAATCATTTCAAGAATATTGTAATTCAATTTTCTATAGTAGGAAGAATTTTCAGGTGGATTGTATACAAAACAAATGTATAAATCTTCCTGAAACCCGAAGAATGTTCTGTCTAACTTTAACCATATAAAATCATTTGTGGCATGTTCTAAAAATTTAACACCCGGTCTTATTGTATTAAGTATATATACTGACAAGCCACCATGTCTTTTCCCACTAGGTTTGGTTCTAGGTCTTATAAGATGAACCGGTCTTTGAAAATTTGGAAGTTCTAAACAATTATCCAGATCACAGTGGGTTTCTTGCAAGCAAAAAATGTCTTGCTGTAAAAGATTGTCAACAAAAATATCATCTTCAAATTTGTTAAATCCCTTACTAATATAACCATTGATATTCCATGTTGAAATTTTCAAGTTTTTTTTTTGTATAAATCATGTGTGCTTACAATGATCAATAAAATAAGCATACACTAAAACCAGTAAATATAAGTCATAAAAATATGAGTTGCATGTAACTGTGTACTACAGAGATTTGTGATGTATAAAATAAAGTACATATACATTTGTTTATATTCATAAAAATTGTACATTTTCTTAGGAAATGTATACATATATCAGTTGTTGCATGTGTGTACATACATGTATTTCTATAATTTATAGACTTGCACAATATTTATGTCTGAAGATATTGTAGACAGACTCTCTCTGTAGAGGAGAAGAGTTAATAATAAAAATAAAAAAAAAAAATTACTTATGATTATATACATTTATAATATAATTATTTTTTTTCTTTCTTTAAAATCTAGTTCTCATTCATGTATCTTTTAACATGTTTTACAAATAAAAAGTCAGTGTCATGATGGTCTTTTTAACTAACTTTATCTGTCCTGATTTCAATATTTTTAACTTTTGTATTACCACATATCATTTGCACCAGTGTTTTGAGTCTTTAATCTCACATTAAAAAATTAAATAATAATCCATATACAGATCATAAAAACAGTGACCATGGTACTTAAATTCTTAACTAGAGAAGTACATGTATATGTAGGAAACTATAAGTATATAAACATCTATAATAGTGCAAAAATAATAAACAATTTAAAGTCTTGTTACATTTTTACATATATGTGCCTATTCAATCATATTATCTAAAGTATGGATAATTCCAGTCATAATTGTTTTGATCTGATATCCAACTACCTTGAGTGTTTCTATTTCTCTTAATATTAAGTGCTTTATATAATGCATATTTGAGGTTTGTGACAAACACTTTGGTTCCTTCAAAGTTGAGGTGTACCTTGTCAAAATTTAGAAATCTATAGTTTGCATTGCCTCTGTACCCCAAGGAAGAATTATCACAAAGGTGTATATACTTTTTATGCATGAATATATGCTGCAAGATTATATTGCATTCTTGTATTTTTTGGTTCAAGATATAAGAGTCTCCTCGACATATTCCCAATGAGACTACTATAGAAGCAGATGGCCATTTTACATGTATGCTATCAACTAGTGAAGCGAATTCTCCACAGGCGTTCTCCATGTTTTCTTTGTTTCTTACATCATTTGTGAAGAGGTGCAAGGCTATACAATCAAATACCTCAGTACAAGATTTAATATATGATTTGGTTTTTTCAATTGTGTAACATAACTGTTTTCTTACTGAGTAGCCTCTAATAAACTCATTTGTTCTAATTGGTCTTAGGTGAGAGTTTCCTAACAATAAAATCTTTTTTTGTGTGTTTTGTTTGTTGATGCTACCTCTTTTATTGGTTTGTCTATCTATACTCTGCCTTGTGTGATCAGGGTTTTTTGTTGTTTGACTACTTTGGCCTGAAATTCTGTTTTGTGTGTTGCCCTTTGGTGAATTACCTACAGAATTTTTATTTTGTGTGTTGCCCTTTGGCGAATTTACTACTGATGTAAATGAATCATTGTGTTCATTTTTTTCATTAAAATTGGTACAAAGATTTTCATCACTATTACATATTTTATCAGATACCTTTTCAACATCAATATTTGTACATAATTTTTCGTTTTCTAACAAATCAAATTTGTTTTGAACTTTGCATGCATAGATTGGTTTAGTTGTATTTTCTGATAACGCGTGCATGGTATCATTTATATCTTCAAGTTTGCTCTGATGTTCTTCAGATGACGTTTTGATTTGATTGCCTAATTTTTGAACTTGTTGTACGACTACGTCCATTTTCTTCCTATCTTTTGGTAAGTCTTGTGTTGCATTCTTAATTATAGGGATCATCATACAGCTTTTCTCTACTAGCTCGTAGAGTGATGGCTCTTGTAGTGAATTAAGTACTTTAATGTCTTTTTGAATTTGATCTAGCTTCACAGAAGTTTGTTTTACTTTTTTACCCATTTCTAATAATGAAGCATCACTTCGTGCTCTTTCTTCATTTGAGTGACTTAACATTGTTATGATTGTTGCAAGTTTTTCTTTTAGAATTTGCTCTATGTTGTTTACTTTCTCTATGGTTGCTGTCAAGTCACTTTCACGATTAGGTAAGTCTCTATTTAATGTATTGATTGATGTTACTAATGATTCTTGAAATCTGCTAGCTACACTGTCTAGATATGAACCATCCGGTTGATTGTCTATGGATGTCTGACATGAAGCGTTGGTGGTCGATGTATTTTTGTTGTTTTCCAACTTTTGAATAAAATCTTCAGGTATAACAACGCATTTTCGGCACGTGTATTTTCTTTGTGTTGAGCTTAAAGTAAAAAAGGATATAAGGTGGTAAGTTTGTACATGAGTAATTAGTCCATTTGTTACAAGAATTACAGGTTATCATGCTTGAGTTGTCTTGGGTATGGCATATACAGCATGTCTTGGCAAGCTGAAATACTCTTTTAAGCTCTGTTTGCTGTGACTGAAGGTCATCATGCTGTTTTAGTGGAGCTGTGTTATTGTTATTGTCAGTGTTGATTGAGATAACGGTGTTCTCGAGGTCATCCTGACATTCCAGTTCTGATATGTTGGAATCTGTGTCAGAATCTATAAGCTCAGATGTTGAATTACTCGTTATAACAGAGTTAATATTATGATTTCTTGAATTTTCTGATTGATCATTTACGATTTCTGTTGACAATGATGTATCACAATTACAGCATGTATGTTGGTATTCTTTGACATTTTTCCTTTTCCCAAGGTCGTCATACACTGGTGTTGTTGTGCATTTGAAGGAGTAAGGTGACAGGAAGTCAAGGGCACTATTGATGTCAGGGAAGCCTTTTTATATTTGTCCCTGGAATTTATCTACACTTCTACTACACAGGCTCCAGGAGGTGAAAATGCCCGTAGTATGGCCTTTGGCAACAGCGTAAAAGTTTTTTCTCACTCGACTAGATTTTTTGATTTCTGAATTCGCCATTTTATATTACAGTGGACAGGACCACGAATCACGATACAAAGTTTATGGTGTCGATAATGCAGTAATGGTGATGTGCTTTTCTGATGCACTTCGTACGTGTTATTTCTTACAAACCCTTTACATATATGTAGCTGAATGTTTGTATGTTGATTTGGTTCATGTTTAAACCTAATTTGGCTGGTTCTTCGTGTATTTATGGCTTATTAAATGCTCATTTTTACAAATATTTTGTCGGAGCTAAAAAGATGCTGGGGGCCGCCATTAGCCTCGGTTTATATATCTACTGTCACAAAAAAATGCCATGCAAGAACGCATTTCGAGAATAATGGGGTGGGGGTGGGGGACGGGGGCTTTGGTATAAAGAATAGAGATGCGTGGACTTAAATTAAGAAACATAGAAATGCAAGGTAAATTATCTTATTTCCCCAATAATTTATACATTAATTTATGACTAATTAATCTTTCACTGAAACCACGTGCAACGATATTTATCTTTTCATATTCGAATGCATACAATTTTTGCTTTCATACGATTCCGCTGTAGTAAGGCATTTAAGTCAAATTGAAAGATGTCAGTTTGTTACTCTGTTGAAATTTTCTCAACGTAAACATTATACTTTGCAAGTTTTCAACTGGAGTGTAAAATTAAATGCCAAGGCTATACATGTCCACCTCCACCTCCAGATTGTTTATGCTGTTTCTTTTATTCCACATAACCTACATATACTTATTGACTGTGACATGTTAAAGTATAATCATCCAGAATGTATAATATGCTTGAAACATTTATACGTACAGAAACAATCAATAATCCTATTTTGTTTGTTCATACAGTGGCGGATCCAGCTATTTATAAAAGGGGGTCCAACAATTTGTCCCCATTCAAATGCATTGATCGCCCCCTGGATCAGCCACTGTCATAAAACTATTAAACAAGTGTAATCGATATGAACCACTGTGATTTATACAGCTACCTCATGCTTTAAAACACATGTGCATTCATTAATCCTTCCTAACCTCATTTGTAGTGTCTATATATTGTTGTGGTAATTTTTTAACAAACACTTTAAAAGTCAGATTTACAAAGAACAGACTCTATTTTAAAAGAGTAAAATCCATTTTATTCCTTTTTCTAATCTTTTTCAATGTTTACCATAAATTGAATGCAAATTTCATAAAGAAACACACATTTTTTACAATATTGCATGTTTTTATTCTTAAAACTGATAAAATTTACATTTAATGTTCAGGAAATTTCTCAAAATATATGAAAGTTTTAAAATATTTGTAGTGAAGCTGTATGTGACAACTATTTTTTCGGGAAATGTCCCGAAATCATTTTCAACATTATTATTTATAACATATATGTTGGCAGAGCGTTTTAACAAAAATATCTGAAACACATTTCGGGAAATATCCCGACAAAAATTAACTAACTACAAAATATGTACACAGATGTCTTCAAATATTTCGGGATTTATCCCGAAAAATCAAGTGTATATGCCAGACCTAATGACTAATAATTTCTTTTCACATTTCGGGAAAAATCCCGAAAATATAAATCTAATATCAGGCACTCACTTGTTACATAGATTTTTGTTACCCATTTCGGGAAAAATCCCGAAATAAAATCTACAAGCAGAAATAATGCATTTTGATTTCTTAAACATTTTTGGGAAAAATCCCGAAAAACAAAATCTTTTAAGATTTTACAACACAAAATTTTGATACATTTAAAAAAGTTTTTACATAAATTAATTTTTTTAAATTTTGATTCATAAAAAATATGTTTCTAACTGAAAAAAATATGTATTTGTTTACAACCACATTTTTCATTACTTTTCTTAGAAATATTAAGGTTACTCTCTATTGCATCCCTACTGTCATGCTTCAGTAAATTTCTAAATATAATATCAGGCCAATTTGTCCCACAAAAAGGGGGTCTTTTTGTTACCTCTAAATCCTATTTATAAGAGGTTGATTTTAAACTGGCCTAAGCATAAACTTTAACATGTAAACTGCAAAAGATTGCAAGTTATAAAACTATGATTTAAGGTTCAGGATTATTAAAATCACCAAGCACATGTATTGTCCAAAAGCTTATTTAACTGCATATAAAATACCCCTGGTTCTCCTTAAACTGAACTAACCCGGTTTAATATCACAAATATTTCAGTGTAAACTAAGGAAATTTTCAAAGTCAAAATTACATTACCGAGAGGCTGGTGAGGAGGGCAATTGAGATATGCGTCCATAACACATTGTACCCTTCTTCAACAGTCAGATTTCCATGTTCAGTAACTTATTTGTAATTGTTTAAAAAATACTGACTTCATAATGAACACTTGAAAGTACAAAGTTTCAAGTTTATTTGAGTGACCATAACATCATAGTAAACTATTGTACAAAAAACCTTGACCTACTGTACTGTTGTTCATCTTGAAAACAAACTAATTGATAAAAACTAGTTTCAACTCATTCAAATGCCAATGAAATTTTCAAATAGGAATAAAAAAAAAAACTCAAACTCAAACTCAAAAATATTCAATAATGTAGCCTCATTTCATTTTCCTAATTGCACAATTTTTTTTGTCACAGAAAACATGGAAGAAACTATCTTTAATTATATTTTTCTAAATTTCTTTGATATTCTCCACAGCAAAATATAAAAATACATGTAGTAGTACTCTATAATATTACAAAAGTATACAATAAAATATAACTACAAATCATAGAATACATATGAATAAATCTTCATAGCATGTGCAATGTTTGTAACATATGCAGTTGGAATTATTACATATCAATATAAATTGATCTGCTTCTTTACTGATGCCTTGTTTTCTCTTCCTTTCACTCCTGCCTATAAGAACAAAGTAAATCTACATTTAATAAAATATAACAAAAACATTCTATTCTGCTGAACATGCTAAAAGTAAATATTAACTGTGAAATCAACAATTTTGATCATGTTGATAGGTTGAGACTATAATCATTTGACATTTTTAACAAAACTTCTTTGCCCCCTCTGACCATTTTGATTGCCTTGTCTGATGTTTAACACAATCACAATGATCATAATGTACATAATGTTTCTGAATTTTTTTATCACAGTCTGCACTGTTAGCCACTAGTCCAATTCCCCAGACCAGTAAATATTGATTCGGACTAGTATATACTATTAAAATTTTATATAGTTATATAGGCACAAATTTTGATATTTAGTGTCCGTACTAGTAGATGAAATTGTTTTTGGCTCAGTCTGTTATCAATAAAGATAGTATAGGCAATAAGTTTTCAAAATTATTTAGTGTAAAGTTGTGTTCTTTTCCCTTTCTCCAATTGAATGATCCTGACAACCTGCATTCTTTTATGTTAACTTTTTTTCTTTTTAAAAACACTAATTGAGATTTACAAGGGGAGCAACATTGAGTTTGCATGTGGCTTTCCCAAGTCAAGACTTTTCCTATCACCTAAAGTTGTATCTTAAGGATGCTTGAGGGTATAAAAATTCAGCAAAAATTTAAACATTTTTTTTTCATTACAAATTTTATTTCTTATAGTATCAGAGGTTAATATATGATATGGTACAAAAATCAACCAAAAAATCTATTTTTTTTTTGGCCCCAGATGATTTTTGAAATGTTTATACCACTGAAAAAGCTCTAATTTATCTCCCTTAGATGAAAAAATGCAATTTTTTGGCATTAAAATTGAAACATCTTTTTCAACTCATGGGTGACATATTTTTCATTATTTTTTCTCAAAATAAGCTGTACTAAAACTCAACTATTGTAAAATTTAAGCAATTTCTGTAATTTAGTTCTTTATATTTTGAAATTACATTTTTTTCCTCTTACATTTTGTCCTATTACATGTTTTAGTTCTACAGTAAAAGGTACTTAGCAAAAAATACATGCTTCTTTCGAAGGCAGATTGTGAGCTTTAATGAATGGTGACCCTATACTTTTATTTTTCTATTTAAGTATAGGATATATATATATAAAGTTTATTTCTAGAAAAACAAGAATGTGTCCTCAGTACACGAATGCCCCACTCGCACATCATTTTCTATGTTCAGTGGACCGTGAAATTAGGGTAAAATCTCTAATTTGGCATTAAAATTAGAAAGATCATATCATAGGGAACATGTGTACCAAGTTTGAAGTCGATTGGACTTCAACTTAATCAAAAACTACCTTGACCAAAAACTTTAACCTGAAGCGGGACAGACGGACAAACGAACGAACGGACGACGAACGGACGGACGGACGAACGGACGCACAGACCAGAAAACATAATGCCCCTCTACTATCGTAGGTGGGGCATAAAAATAGCAAAATTCTATTTTTAAAAACAAAAATTGTTTTATGCCTGCTTGTTTGTGTGTTTTTGGCTATTCAATTCTACAATCACTTGTTAATCATTTCAAGACAGTTGACCTATACAAATATGATAAAACATTTTCAACTGATTTTTATAGTTTGTTCTTATGTTGTGCTGTAACACCATTGTCCCAGGTTAGGGGAGGGTTTCATGAGCAACCAAAAATTTGTTTAACCTGCCACATTCTTTGTGTGCCTGTCCCAAGTCAGGAGCCAGTAATTCCATAGAAGTCGTTGGTTTACTTATGTTATACATTTGATTTTCCCTACTTGTTTTGTTATAAATTATATAAATAAGGCTTTTAGTTTTCTCAAATGTTTTTGTCCTTTTTTTTCTTGTAGGGACCTTTTATAGCGGACAATATATACAGTACAGGTTTTTATCATTCATAAGGGTGTACAGTTACCTAAAACTGCTTATATATCCACTTTATTCAAACTTTGGTGGATAGTTGTCTCATTGGCAATCATCATTATTTTTATATAAATATACATGATATAGGTCAAAACTGCATAGATCTATGCTATTTAGTTATTTTTTGTGTTGTTAAAGTTTCATTTCATCTGTAATAAACAGATAAAAATTCTTGAAACAATATGTTTTTTTCTATATGAACATCATAGATTATTTATTCCTTTCAAAATTCTGGGAATAAACAAAATGGTGAATGGGTCCATGGGACACAGATTATGCCCCTGCTTGCATATCACATTTTAAGGGGTCATAAATCAAGAATGGTAAAAGTGACACACAGTACCCAAATAAGTACTTGATCTGAGTTTTGTGGTTATAAGCATTGTGTATAAGTTTCAATACATTTGGTTAAGCAAACTTAAGTTTATAGTGAACTAAAGCAAATAAACAGATGTGCCATGTGCACATGATACCTCCATCATATTTTCAAAGAATAAAGTTCAATAACTTCTTAATAAAATTGAAAATGGAAATGCAGGGAATATGTCAACAACCTGACCAAAGTGCAGACAACAACCAAAGTCCACCAATGGGTCTTCAACACAGTGAGAAAATCATGCACTATAAGTGTTTCTCTTTTCTCTTTTTTCATATAGAATAAACTTTGGTTTAATGTTTGAAAGCTGGTTGCACACTAGTAATTGTTTTGGTCCTTAAATTAATAATAGCTTACTGTTGGGTGTGATCCAAGGCTCTGTACATGTGTTGAACATGTTGAAGACTGTACTTTGACCTATTTATAATGGTTTTTCTTTTACAAATTGTGACTTAGACGGAGAGCTGTCTCATTGGTAGTCATACCACATCTTCTTAAATCTAATATTATGTACAAACATACAAGGATAAAACTAAATGCCCCCACCGCTATGACGGGGCATAACAAAATACATATACATTTGTATATATAGAGCATCAGGACTCTTATAAAGACTGAACATGACAGTACCTTATTCTGTATTCTTTCATCTTATCCCCTGATTGCTGACATGAATTTTGGTTCTTTATTTCTTTTACTTCCAGGAAATTTTGGTATGAAAGCACCATCTTTCAAGCTAAGTGTACCCATGATTTGTCCTGGGCGTATTTTGATAAAAATGATAAATGTTGACTGCATCTTTTGGTGTCTTTCTTGTAAAACAATAATGCAAAGCCTCTGTGTGTTGTTTAAATTTACAAATCATAGGAATTAACCAGTAACATATATTGTATTATAATTGCACTTCTGAAATAATCCTGACTAGTGACTGTACAGTTTCAGCATATTTTCCTTTGTTCTTAATTTTTCTGATATTTAGCTGAATGCAGGATCAATGAGAATATTCATGTGTGTGGCCAACAGGTACTTACAATCAGAGAACCTGAAAAAAAATTATCTGTTGAGTTCTTGACTAGTTTCATTTATTTATCCATTAAAGAGATAGAGCTTTATTAGAATTTTGAAAGGTGGAAGCAGTATAATTACTTTAATACACTAAAATATGTAATAAACAAGAAGTAATTGTAACAGGATGCTGTTACGAAGTCTCCCAAACAAAGCTCCCATAATTAGCCATTTCCATGGTCCCATATTTTATTAGATTTGTTATATTATCCCATACAAGAATATATAAGGTTTAGAGGTGGGGATCTCTACTGTTTACAAGTATTCTAACAAAAGGGTGTCGGGTAACCCCATAGACTCCCCCTATATTTAGTTTGATTGGTAAAATTGTCCCATTCAAGAATATATATGGTTTAGGGGTAGGGATCTGAACCATTTACAAGTTCTCAAATAAGAGGGGGTGGGGGTAAACCCGAAGGACTTCTCTTTTATTTCATTTGATTTGTTTAATTGTCCCATACGAGAATATATATGGTTTAGGGGTGGGGTTCTGGATGGTTAACAAGTTTTCAAACAAGAGGGGGTGGGGGTGAACCCCAAAGAAATTCCATTTCTTTCTTTTGATTTGTTTTATTGTCCCATACAAGAATATATATGGTTTAGGGGTGGGGATCTGGACAGTTTACAAGATAATAGCACATTCTCAAATTAAAGAGGGTGGGGGTTTCCCCCAGGGACTCACCCTATATTTGATTTGATTTGTTTTATTGTCCTGTGATCATTTCTGAAGACTGCATGGTGTTTATCACTTACAGTTTTCAAGTCATTAGAATTTTTTTTTAAATAAAATCCCATAGTGTAACCCCTCCCCTCTTTATGCCCCTTAAAATACCCTTAACAGAAGGGAAGCTTCTATAAAAATGCTTGTTTTGGCCCCTTTTTGGCCCTTAATTCCTAAACTTTGGCCCCATATTAAATTTCAGAGCAATTTAAATATGAAGGACGCCTCTGTGTGCGGGAATTTCTCGTTACATTGAAGACCTGTTGGTGACCTTCTGCTGTTGTTTTTTTCTATGGTCGGGTTGTTGTCTCTTTAATACATTCCCCATTTCCATTCACAATTTTATTGTATATTAAGTTATTATCCTGAAACTAGAAAAATGCTTGTTTTGGGCCCCTTTTACTAAACGGTTGGGACCATCATCCACAAAATTGATACCAACCTTCCTTTTGCGGTACTTTGAACCTTCTGAGAAAATTTCATAAAGATCTATTCAGTTTTAAAAACTAAAGTTATTATCCGGAAAACAATGTGTCTTCGGACGACGACGACCACGACATCATACCATTATACAATCCCCCCAAAAAATTGGGGTCGTATAAAAACATAATACATGTAATAGATTTTATACCAATATGTGAATTAAAATATTAAGGTACAATGTAATGAATGTGCCCTGTTCCAAGTCAGGAGCCTATAATGCAGTGGTTGTCATTTGTTGATGTGTTACATATATTTGTTTTTTGTTCATTTTTTGTACATAAATTAGGTAGTTAGTTTTTTTTGTTTTCTTGTTTTACATTTGTCATTTTGGGGGCTTTTATAGCTGACTATGTGGTATGGGCAATCATACCACATCTTCTTTGTATAAGCATAAATCAAATAAAGTTAAATACAACATTTATAAGTGTTGACAATGGTTGATGTTAATTACATTTCTGATATATATATCAGATTTTCTTGAGGAGAATATCTAAAATACATGATTTTATGAGGGTTTGGATCCCGCTGACATGTTTACTCCTGCCATCTTCTGTGCCTGTCCCAAGTCAGGAACCTGGACAATCAGTGGTTGTTGTATGTTGCTGTGTTGCATATATATTTGTTTTTAGTTATTTTATTTGTATATTAATATTAAGGTCATTAGTTCTGCTGAATGTTTTACAATTGTAATTTCAGGGCCTATATATATGACTATGCAGTATGAGCTTTGCTCATTGTTGAAGGCTGTAATTTGACTTATAGCTAACTGACCGACGGAGGGACAGGTGTAAAACAATATGTCTGTCAACTTTTTTCTTACAATTTCATACATTTCCCATATCATTGACTATTTTATCATTACTTACATCTGTCCATTATTATACTGTCTTTTAGGTTCACATTGCATTTCAAGCTGATGTTCAATACTTGCACAGTTGCACACCTAGAAAAAAAATCTGCAAAATTAAGATAAAACAGTCTTGTGCAACTGTCACACTAATTTAGATCATACAGTCGTGTGAGTTTCTAACAGAAAATTTACATCACATCAATGAGAAATTGAAAAAAGTAAATAAAATTATACATTTGTCGCTATCATTGTTGAGGTCACATAAGTGATTTATCTGCCTTATTTTTACATGTTCACAAATCAGTATCCAGGAGAACTGTAAATATAGAGGCTTTGTACCCTTCCACTGAAATTTTGTGCTCTTAAGGAAACCAGGTGCTTTTTCTAAGTAAGGAAAGAGTTTATAAACTAGCTACCCATCATGTCCTCACATCTAATTTATAAAAGATGATTTTATTGATCATTGAAATGTGTATCAGAGTGAGAACTTTTCAATGTTCATTTTTTGGGGGAATATTATATTACCCTAATTTAATATTTTTATTGTCTTTAATTAAGTAACTGAGACAGTACTGAAAATAAAATTTTCAGATCTCTTCATTTATCCTGGGGGATTAAAACCAATGAAATTGAAATTTTTCACACATAATTGACTAATAGTACTTAGTAATTGGGAATGTAAACATGTAATAATGTTTTCCCAGTAGGCAGTTTAACCAAACTTAAGTTAGACAAGACATAATAAATCTATTATACTATATACACAGCATGCACAGGACATGTGCTCCTATCATAATGATGAACTAAGTCCATACTGTCACTGAGTGTCCCTTTAACAAATAATGCAAAGTTAAAAAAAATTATTTAGATTCTGTGATTTTTAAAAATTTTAAACATTCTTATAGTTTGCTTGAAATATATAATTATTTTATACTTAATCATCTGTAGATTTTGTTATTAATGAAAACAAAAGAATTACCTTAACTGCTTTATCAATATTGAGGTCACAAGGCTTTTTACCCTGATGATACATGTAGAAGCGTGTCTAGAAATTGCTTCAGATTACTTTTAAGCAAATTTAATAGAACAGTTTTGAACATTTAAAAGGTCCCAAGTACATGTAAATATTAATTACACACATTTTTGATGACCAACAATGTATTAAGAAATTTTCAAAGAACATATATATATATATAGTTTAAAAATAAAAAGCACAAAAAAACACATTATAAATCGAACATTGTTTCTGTAAGCACTTTCACCGCATCACCTACAGTTCATCAGACAGAATTGTTATGGTTACTAGTAACAACTTGTGACGTTACCTTATAGTAATGTCATTCGGTAGTTTGTGTATATATATATTACGGAATCTTATTCACGGACCGAATTTCATTTCCTATTTAAAGTCAGCTTATATATATGGTTCAAGAAAAAAGTGTTCCTTGGCTTTACGTGGAATTTTATCTTCGGTCCACATCTTAAACTAGAGGCTTTAAAGAGCTGGGGCGGTCACCTTGGTATATGTGCATATCATTATAAACGAAGGACACAGATGGATTCATGACAAAATGTGTTTTGATGATGGTGATGTGTTTGTAGATCTATCTTAGGATATAGGTACTAAGCAAGCGGGCATGATCGATTTTGACCTTACACGGTAACGAAAATCTTTGTTTTGCTTGATCAATGTACATTTCTCAACATTTGAAATTCCTGCTCCCAAATAATTTTTACATCAATTTTTTCCTATTCATAAAACAAATTTGTTATTCTAATAAGAACAATTAACTTGTACAAGCGCAAATAGTTGTGAATGTCAACACCAACTTTCAATTTCGATACAGTTATTGAGACATTTATTATTTTATCTGAAAGAAACCTAATACAGGGCAAAAATAATAGTCACCAATCATAAATCTACTGGTGATTACTCATTCCTTGAAACATTTTGGGTAATAAGCAAGTATAAAAATAATGTTTTTGTGTACGGTGTACAACCACATAACTATGCACCGTACATAAGGATTTCTGTGGTCAGCTAAACACCGTACAGAACACTTTTTTAGGGATAAAATATCGAAAAATCAAATATGTATGAAAGATTTCAATGCCAATTATTGAAACAGCTATACTTATTACACACACACATTGACCTTCTATCAGAAAAAGAGTTGCAATGAATATAGAATCATATCGAATGAGACGAGGGCCAACTTCTTTGACAAGTATTTGCACATGCTTTTACAATGTTTTAGTAATCCCTCTTGTTTTGGGAAACTAATGAGACACCTCTAACCATCATTTCTTAAAACAGCAATTATGTTTAGATTGAAGTACACATTGATATCATGTGAACAAAACAAAGTTTTTGTTACAGTATAAGATCAAAATCGCTCACGCCCGCTTGGTTAGTACCTATATCCGCTGTATGATGATACACTATGATAAAGAACCCAAGAATCTAAAAATTACAAAAATTTACGAAAAAATTGACTATAAAGCATAAAGGGCAATCACTCGACGTTAATGCGATTTGGTCATGCAGACTTTTTTGTAGGTCTTACTTTGCTGGACATTATTGCTGTTTACAGTTTATCTCTATCAATAATAATATTCCAGATAATAACCAAAAACTGCAAAAAAGCTCACTTGACCTTTCAGGTCAGGTGAGCTAAAAAGGGATATATTTTAAATTTTCTCTTTCCACATTGGTCAAAGTGTTCCTAAACATGGTGAGTTTCTAATTGACGGGTCCTTTATCTGCTGTCACTTTGTGAACTCTCTCTCTATCAATTAGTCTATTGGTTTGACCTATGTACTTATGATTACAAGTCACCAGGGACAGGTTGCACAATAAATATTTTTTTATGA
The DNA here is from genome assembly GCF_965363235.1 of Mytilus galloprovincialis. Taxonomy (NCBI): domain Eukaryota; kingdom Metazoa; phylum Mollusca; class Bivalvia; order Mytilida; family Mytilidae; genus Mytilus; species Mytilus galloprovincialis. The sequence continues at coordinate 44,291,842 of NC_134842.1, read as the reverse complement.
TTTACAGTTCATATAAAAAAGAAGATGTGGTATGATTGCCAATGAGACAACTGTCCACACAAGACCAAAATGACACAGACATTAACAACTATAGGTCACTGTACGGCCTTCAACAAAGAGCAAAGCCCATACCTAAAGTCAGCTATAAAAAGCCCTGTTCATGCTTTTATACTGTTTAATTGCTGTGCTTGATTTCAGAGTTTTACTTTGTCTCACTTCTAGCATTTCACACATTCCAAACCTGGGATCCTTGCATTTTTGTAAATTTCTGCCACCTTCTGTGTACTGAATTTTGCTCATGTAAGAAGTTTCTTCAGATTTGGTGCTTGTCGACAGCTCACAATAAGCTGTGATTCATTGAATCAGTGAATTTATATTATCTCCCTTTAAAGGACATCTTTCACTGTGAAAAAGTCCTCTTATTGAATTTAGTCAACCTTGAATTTAATAGTACAAATGTACTTTATCATGAAATAATGTCCAATTAAAGGACACTTTTTCACAGCATCCGATAAATTAAAATAATATTATAGGGTTAATAATAAAAGTGTTATTGCATGAATATTGGGGAATATTGTCCAGAGTAGAATTTAATATTGCACGAGCTTGCGAGTGTAATATAATATGTTCTACATGGGATAATATTCCCCAATATTCATGCAATAACCCTTTTATTGCATAGCAATATAATACTATTTGAAAGTTAAAATTGATTAAAACGAAGATTCATGAATTTTGAAGATTTATTGCACGCTTAATTACTGTTATTCCTGATATTCATATGATGAAATCATAATCTTTCATTCAGTTTAATTGAAGTCTGGAGCGGGCATGTCAGTTAATTGCTAGTAGTCCATGTAGTCTGTTGTTATTTATGTATTATTGTCATTTTGTTTATTTTTCTTTGGTTAACTTACATCTTCTGACATCAGACTCGGACTTCTCTTGAACTGAATTTTAAATGTGCGTATTGTTATGCGTTTACTTTTCTACATTGGCTAGAGGTATAGGGGGAGGGTTGAGATCATATAAACATGTTTAACCCCGCCACATTTTTGCGCCTGTCCCAAGTCAGAAGCCTCTGGCCTTTGTTAGTCTTGTATTATTTTAATTTTAGTTTCTTGTGTACAATTTGGAAATTAGTATGGCGTTCATTATCACTGAACTAGTATATATTTGTTTAGGGGCCAGCTGAAGGACGCCGCTGGGTGCAGGAATTTCTCGCCACACTGAAGACCTGTCGGTGACCTTCTGCTGTTGTTTTTTCTACGGACGGGTTGATGTCTCTTTGACACATTCCTCATTTCCATTCTCAATTTTATTATTTTTGGTTACTATCTGTGGGAAATATTATATTGCTATAGATGCAATAATATAGGGTTATTGCATGAATATTGGAGAATATTGTCCCGAGTAGAATTAAATATATATTGCACAACCTTGCTAGTGCAATATATGTTCTGTGAGTAAAAATATTCTTAAGTAAAAATTGGTTAAAACTAAGATCTTGTCGTTGATTACGTCAGAATAATTTCTAGTATATGAGGGCCTGGTGAGGTTTTAAGAAAACAGAAAAATCGGCCCTGAAATTAATTTAAATTTAAAAGAATATGGATTTAAAATGGTGCTTAATTATAAAATAAAGGAAAATCAAATTATGGGCGACAATGATTACAAAATAAATATTTGATAATCCCACTCTAAGCATTAAAACCCTCATTTATAACCGTTGACAATTTGTTCCCCTACGACTATGTTCATTGACTCTGGTACCAAACAAAACAAAATAAGCATTAATATATCATAGTGCACAGAAAATAATTTATATGTTGTGGTTCTAAAGTTTTATTCTCGCTATTTTAAATTCATAGTACGTTTTCACAAGCAGGGAATTTAAAATATTTAAAGGAATCACTAATTCCAGAGAAATATGTCTGTTAGTTAATACATAATGTCAGTTTATTTATAAAAAAAAATCAACCAAATACTGTTTATTTATAATGAAAACTTCAGAATTAAGTAAATGTTAGTTATTCGCCGGTTGTCGTGTTCATCGTGAATGAAAAAAGTGATACCTTCACGTATTTTGTTATTTTTATAGCTTTGAGTATAGACAGTAAGGCATATAATTAACATTATTATGATGAAATAACATTGAACAGCAACTATTTTGAACGATTCTTTCTTGTTCAAATTGTAAAAACCTCAATAGCTTATGGGAGGCTGCGCCCCCTGGCCCCCTGCCTCGGTATAAACTGAAGGCAAGCTACACCACTGCTTTCTGTGGGAAATATTATATTGCTATACAATAATAATAGTAAGTCCAGAGTAATATTTTATTGCAGATTTTCATTGTGATTAAGTCACTAAAACAAGTATTTATATGTTAATGCCAGCATTTATTGTTTACAAAGAGTCTACAGAACTTGAAATTAAATACAATTAAAAGTCAAGAAAACCCTGGACCCAAAGCCAAAGGTGTACTTGAATTGGTCTATATAAAATTTGGTAGTATTGTTTTAATGAATAACTTTATTTCTGAATTTTAAATTGTTTTTTTTTAAACTGTGTAAGAGAAATTATTGCTCTATCTAATAAGCATTGACCAGTTGAAATTAGTGTGGTCAAGCAAATGACAAAAACAATATTCTGAATTCAGATTTCCAAACCGAAGTGGTTCGTCTGAAAAAGTTGGAATTTACAGAATAGGTGACGGGTAACAGCGGTCTGTGAATGAAACAAACATCCTCACCTTCAAACTGGTAAAGTTCAACTTCTACTACTAACAGTCCAGACATGCTTGAAACTTTTTATTTCTCAAGACCCCATCAGCAGTGAGATAGAAGAACGTCTGTTATCCAAATGCAATCAGGGAACCAGTTCAGGTACAAGACAAACTTGTTGTGACCTTGAACTTGAAGATGCAGAGCTTTTCTGAATGAAAACTTGACAGTACGGCGGTAGCCTGTTGTTGAAATTATTTCAATATGGTCCTATATGGTAAACATTTTAGTTAAAACAAGTGTGAGAGTATAATTTACGTTTAAAGAGCTAGGTTTTTTGTTTTGTTTCTTTTTTTTTGGGGGGGGGGGGGGGGGGGGGGGGGGGATAAGGGTAGGTCACTACAGTGCAGTGTAGTGGTAAGAGTGGTGGTGGTGGTTTTTTTGCACGGAATAAAAATGAAATAAGACATATGTTTATGTTGAACGTTTTCTGTCATGAACGTTGCACGAAAAATAAATGCTTTGGTTTGAACCTTTTTCTGACTGAGAAATTGCTGCCTCCTTGTATGGGGTCTCATTGGGGGGTTCCTATCCCGGATCCCGCTTACTTTTTTGTCAGATTCCCGTATCCCGCTTACACTATGTACATAAGCAATTCTCATTTTTTTGTCATTTCCCGGGTCCCGTAAGACCTAATTTCCCGTTTTCACGCCACAATAATTTGACTTTCACGTGTCACGCTTACAAAAAATCGGCAATCTGGCGTCACGCTTAGACCCCAATGAGACCCACTTGTATTAACTTTACGTTTGATATTCCCGATTAAGTATAATACACATATCATTTGTTTATGATATAATTCAATTTGGTTTACAGCTTTTAAAAAAGTATTTCTTGACGATCCCTGCCTATTTAAGCGTTTGAATTTTATTTGAACAATAGTGAGCATGCAAAATAAGCATTTGAAAATCAAGATGCTCATCAAATTAAATAAGCAGAATATGTTGCACGAGGCACCAGTCTTGTAAGACAGAAAGTCAAATTAAAAAGTTAAAACACATAGAAAGTAAAATAAAAACATGGTAATCATGTCGCACAAAAATAACCCATTATCCACCCTCTGTCTCTGAAAGGTATAGATAAGGGACCTACCAATTGGTTTTTATGGGGGTCTAGGATGAAAAATTTTGTCCTGCATTCTATTAGTTGTTATGTATTTTTCACTCTTTTCGGTCCTGCCTTTTTTGTACTAAAATAGAGAATGGAAATGGGGAATGTGTAAAAAAGACAGCAACCTGGCTACCAGAATAGCAGAAACCAGCAGAAGGCAACTAATGGGTCTTCAACATAACAAAAAAATCCCACACCAGGAGGCGTGCTTCAGCTAGCCCCAAAACAAAAATGTGTACTAGTGCTGTCTAGTTCATTAGTTTATCCTCCCCTTTTTTATACATGCATGTAAATAGATCTTAATAAGTCATCCTGCCTTTTTTTTGGCAAAGTGTCTCATCCCCTATTTTATTTCTCCAAACTCCTTTCCCCATGCTTCTTTTTTGGTCCAAAAATTTCTGCAAATTTAAAAGTTATCATACATATTTTTAAATTACTGTACAATATCTACTAGGTAGACTACTAGATGTATTCAGAAAAACAAAACAATTTTGGACATTAAACAAGTTACCATATTTTGTTAAATTTCGTGATTTTCTTTGTTTTTCATCAACTTTTTAAGTATATTTTAGATTGAAAAAGTAAATATATGTGCGCACCCAAGAAACAACTTATACTAGTGAGATTATGTTGATAGTTATAATTAAGTTTCTGTTAAATTATTTTGTTGTTTCTTGGCTGTGCACAATGTTTCAACAACAGAATTAAAGATAGAAAACTGCATAAATTCATTTTTGTGAAAACAGTTTATATTATGACGTAATTATGATGTCATCACATAAAAATCTTAATGTTTTTCATTGATATTTCTTGACCCTATGCATTTCTCAACAGTATGTGCCAATTTGAGAAAGTTATCAGACATTTTGTTTTCTTGGGCCAAAACCAGGCCTTAATGCCCCTACTCCTTTCATCCTGATTTTTTTTATTATAGTCTTTTTGCATAATGTTATTATTAATAAAACCTCAATCTTTATCCTAAACTTCATATTGTATATATGTTCCAGACCATATGAGTATTTGGACCGTACACCTATATTCGTGCGGTCAGACCATATATGTGTACGGTCAGACCAATATTAATGAGTGTACTCATACAGTCTAGTTAGGACTAACTGGCCTTTTTTTTATCAAAATCTGTTATTGAATACCCAAGTCAAAGTGAACTGCAGTTCTTTAGCAGTTAATTAGCATTCACAGTTCCCACTTGACAGCAGTTATTTGGCAGTTTATTAGCATTCACAGTTACCAAATATAAGGCAATAATTAATTTGCATAAAGGCATTCCAATAGCATTCCATAGCTGTTTCTGAGCAGTTTATTTAGCCTTCACAGTTCTTTGGCAGTTATTTTTAACGAAAAATTTAAATGAGATCTGAATATTCATGAGAACTGCTATAATAACAGCTATCAAATAATGAATATTCATGAGAACTGCTATAATAACAGCTGTCAATAATGAATATTCATGCCAACTGCTAAGTTGTACATCCTAATATGGTTTTATAAACTGCAAATAACTGCTGTGGAATGCTATCAGATCTGCCAAAAGTTGCAATACAAAGGCGACACATGAATACTGGTAATCAATATACAGTGTACAAGATATGAAAGCAAAAATTATTAAAATTCTAATATTTTACTGTAAGTCTTATGTGAAATTTCAAAAAGTTGTACTTAAACTTATATTTGTAATTAGAGCAGTAACTATACAATCTAATAACAGACTTAATTTTAAGGGAATGTAAAAAAAAAAGAAGAGTTGCACTTACTTTAGCTGGTCTTAGACCCTTTATTAATTATATAAGTGGCCGAAATGATGTAGGAACAATTAAAAATGCACTTTAATTATCAAAACTTTTAAAAAGCAACTTATTTAAGAGCTATTACTGCCAAGAGGCTTATCACTACCTTGACTAAGTGATTTTCAAATAAGAAGTTATTTCATTGTTATCATTATTTTATTACCAAACATGCCAAATGTACTGTTTTTATTCTATTAAATGTGGACCAAAAGACAACAGTTATCTCCTCTTTCTCTTTTGGAATTTTAAACAAATAAATTCTTGATACATGTAATATATATTATGTTTCTTTTTTTCTGAAACAAACTAAAGTAAAATTATATTATAAATTAATTTCATTAAATTGATTGTTTGGACAATTTTAACCAATCAGCTATTTGCAATCTAGGTTTACCTATGAATTCCCTCCCCCTTTTTTCAACTCTAGAATATGATTAGATTTGTTTTTTTAACAAAATAATAGATTAAAATAATCATATCTTTTTTTTTACAAATAACATCTTGAACTGTAAGTATATATATGCTAGTATTCTATTACAATCCTGTCAATATATCAGATATTCTATTTAAATAAAGAACTATCCCCCCTTTTTGTGGGCTTTCTGTATGATTTCTGTTTCCCCAAACAAAGTTATGTCAGAATATACACAAGCATTAACTGTAACTTTCAACTTACTGTACTGCAGGTGTGTAAAAGTATTCAATTCATCCAAAATTAAGCTTATAAATGACAAAAATACAGTTTTTCACCAGCAAGTATTTCCACACAACATGGAGCCAAAATGGACATTTGAAAATGATCAAATTATCTTCAAATAAATGTTTAACTTCAAGCTGAAAACATAGCCAGATCCAAGCATTTTTATAACAAAGATTAATAGGTCAACTGCTATCGAACTGCTGTCATAACTGTTGACCTCACTGCTAAGAGGAATGCTAAGATGAATGCTAAGACGAATGCTAAGCCGAATGCTAAGAAATGGTGAAATGTGGCAGTTTTTCAAACTGATATTAGATTGAATGCTTAGAACAGCTAAAGGACTGCTAAAAATATAAAGAACTGGCAAATAACAGCTAAAAAACAGCTAATAATAGCAGTTCAGTTTGACTTGGGTATATAAACACAAAAATTAATATTATGACAATTAGATGAATAAAGTGAAATATATCATCATATCACCAACCCTAATAATCTGGAAACAACTATTTAATATTTGAGTAACAAAACTACCTTTATTTATTCTTTGCACTAGTTTTTGATGCGGTTTATTATATTTTCTCTATGTGTTTTCAAGGGATTTTTTTATAGTTTTTGTCCAGTGCCTGTGATGTTTTTGTAGAAAAGTTCCTACATCCTCTAAAATATTTTCTTCCAACATTATGTTTATTCTGATAACTTCAATTTCAGCCAGCATAATTCAATATCATGTATTAACTGACATGCTAAATGCACAGGAGCTTAACAGAATAAAGCTGTGATTTATAATGATACAGTGTTCCACAACATTTTAGGGTCAGACAAATTTAATGCTTGATTGGGAGCAATTATTTGTGGTCACTTAAACTGAAGAAATTTATTGCTTTTAATTGATTGACCATGTGCAGCTGGTAAGCACATAATCAGCTGATTTACTAAAACAGCATTGATTACCTTGAATATTATTATGGATAGAGAGAAATTTTTAACAGCAATAAGGTTAAGCAAAGTAAGATCTACAATTAGATCAACATGACCGGAGTTATAGTCTATTTAAATAATTTTTTGGTAAATTTTTGTATTCTGAAACTACTGGTCCAAATACATGAAATACAATACAATACATTACAATACAATATATAATATGTATACAATATGGAATCAAAGGAGTAGGGGCAATAAAGGTCATTTTTTTTTCGATTGAATTTTGCCTATTATCTTGAAAACTAAGAAAGATAAAGAGAAACTTTAAAATGCAAAAATGATCAGAAAAAATACTCTTGCGTTTGGATCAAGAGCTAAATAAGATCATGAAGATAGAGAGAAACTAAACAGACGTCATTGATCAGCAATATATTTACGATACAATTTTTTTTTATTAAAGATCTATTAAAAACATACACATATATATTGTAAGATAATTTAAATCATCAAGAGAAGGTATGCACATGTATATACAACTCCTCTAAATTTAACCCAACACTGTATCGGTTATAAAAAAGTTAAAGGATAAAATCATGCATTCTTGATATCAATAAATTGAATGTTCAATGTTGACAAATCGTTATATTTGATCTGTCAACCTATAAATATTTAGGTATACTGAGCAGGAAAAGGAAAAGAGAAATAAAATAATATTAGAAAATTTGCAAAATTGATATAAAAATGAGTGAAAGTTGTATAAATAAACGTACAACTATCCTAACACATGATCATAAGACACCTCTCGTGTAGTCTTAACTTTATGACCAATATATGTATTCTTTATAACTGAACAACCACAAAAAACATGCAAATTCTTTAAAACATAAATGCATGCAGCAGTTAAAAAAAATCAGAAATAAACTTTTTATAATTAAATCAGTGCTTATATTGAACAGATTGAAAATATATTATTGATATTGAATAAATACTGTATCACATGCAGTTTATGTGAGTTTATACGTGTATTTCAGTGAACAAAGAAGATATTTTTTTGGTCAGGCAAATTAATCAATGAGTGATAGATTTCTCTTGGAAGAAATTTAAAGGTCCCATCAAATATAAAACTATACAGAGAACAATACCTGTTGTATTTGTTCAATGGGACAATAGAACTTACAAAAGTTTAAATGGACAGGTAACTTGCAGGTGAATCTATGGAAAACTATGATAGGGTTCGCAATAATATTTGTATATACATGTACATGTATTGTATTGTATATATATATATATATATATATATATATATGTGTCAAAATATTCACTTCAAACTATCCTGAACCAGTTATTTCAAGACAGGATTACATTTGTATATATAGTCATATAAATTACATTTGTATATATATATAGTCATAATATGCATTAATTAGGGAATGATGAGTTACTGTTAAACTTCAAACCCACTGTTGTTAAACTTTTAAAGAAATATTTGATCTAGAGAATTGTTGACATTATCTTTTAATTTTATATTACTGTAACTAAACTTCAAAGTGAAATTAATTAACTTGCCATTTTCTTCTTTGAACTGTTTTCTTCCACTGCATGGTTCTTCACAAAATTACCACAAAAAACAATATTGTAATAAATTGAAGAGATATAAGAGTAGCACAACTATGTGTGATTTTCAACATACATTTATGTTGCTCTTCACATTTTATGATGTCCAGTAATGAGGTCATGACATCAATATAAATCCATATAGTAACCAATGAGATAAAAGAGAAATTTATTTAATGTCTTCCTAAAATCTTTGGATAAAAACAGGGCACATAAAATTTTACTTGTAGTTGTACATGTTGGGTGTATTGTACTTAAATATAAAAACACAAGTAAATGTTATACATATATATATACTCTCACCACATTCAATGTCATTCATTCAATGGACTTAATTAAGTATAATGGGAATAGGTCTATTAATGTGAATAAAAGTGAAATAGAGAAGGATTAGAATACACAGTATTGTATATGTGCACAATGACATGCATACAGGGATAGAATTTTGAAAAATTTATTGTAAGTAATAATTTCATACTTAGTGCCAATAATTGTTTATTTTTTTGTATTGTGTATGGTCTCTTTAAAGTTTTATTTTGAGGAGGATTAAGGGGGGTGGGGCTAATGGGCCCGGGCACCCCTTTTGATAAAATTTTGTTTGATTAATTTATTAAGGGATCAAATCATTAGTGATTTTTTGAGCGGGTCCTTTTTAAAAAAATTCTTGATCCGCCACAGACATACAGAAATTAAGTATGTTTTATAATTCTAAGAAATTCTATGATAGATATATATATCAATTAAAAAATATTTATATTGATATAAGCATTAGTGATAAATTTAATAATCTGTCACCTAAGGATATTATGTCCTACCTTTAGGCATTATGCTTTCTGATGAGTCATAAGTATGCGTCTGTTCCTATCTGTCTGTCCGGCTTCAAGTTTAAGTTTTTGATGAAGTTGAAGTCCAATCAACTTGAAACTAGGACAATAATTATTGTTCCCTATATGATATGATATTTCTTATTTTATTATCCAATTAGTTTTTTGCCCCCAATTTCATGGTCCACTTAACATACAAAAATGATAATGCTAGTTCACTTAAAGGACACATTATTGTTATTGATTTAAATGCAAAGTATTAAGAATAATTTAGTTTCTGAATTTCACCAGTTAATTGATAATTGCCTACAATATAAAATTTCAGAATTTTGTACAAGTATGTCATTTGAAAGTATATTTGACATGAATGAGAGTTTAGATTGGGTTTACAAAATAGGGAATAAGAGGCAAAATGTACAGAATAAAGGGGGGAAAAGAAGGAAAACTAAAACTAAATAAATATTTAAGGAATGACTGAAATATTTTTTCTGTCTATGACGAAATAACATAAAAAATTTGGTGCACACTGAATAACGCGTGTAGCGGGTTATTTTGCAGTGTGCACCACTTCTTTTATGTTAATTATTTTGAATAAACAGAAAAAATATTACAGTCATTTCTTATAATTTAATTGTAAATTCCATTTTAAACGGTAGAAATCCATTAAACATGTTAAACAAGGTTGATGACATCTCAGTCACATGACTGAACTATGTCTATGGGCTGATAACAAAATAATGTCAGCCAATCAGAAGACGCGTTACATCCAAAATTAAATTATTACAGAATAACAGCTAGGGTGCTGAAATGAAATATAAAAAATAGAGATTTAAAAAAATAATTTAAAGAATAAAGATACATGTATACAGAACCCCTATCTATAGACCTTAAATAAATCAAGCCATATAAACACATCAATTACAAATACTCTGATAATTGTGTTTAGGTCAGACAGGAGTTTGTCTGCAAAAGACTAGTAACTCTCCAATAAAAAAAGAAAAACTGAAAAAAAACTGAGAAAGACATGATTCATACATAAAATACAAAATTTAAAATCTCAAATCAAAAAATTATAACCAGTCAGGGGCGTTACTTAAACGAGTAGTTTTTTTCGAGTTACTTAAAAATATATTTATATATAAGTAATTTTTGTTTTTAAAAATGATAAAAATACTCTACAAGAATCATAGATTAAATGTAGTTTGAATGAGTTTTTTTTTTATCATTTTATATCATGAAATAAAGATTTTATTAGATAAATTTGAGAAGAGAATGGAGATAAAGGTTTAAGTTAAAAATCATGACAAACATATTACTTGAATAAGTTATTTTATATATTTCTGACAAAAATAGTAATAACACTTATTGAAGGAACACATGTAGTTGATTTGGGTTAGCAGTTATAAATAACTTGAAATCTTAATTAATTCACAAGTATGTTTCTATTTATATCAGTCTATCTTCAAGATTTAGGAGGAAAATGATAATTTTATAGTCCCTAGAGACCAATCTTTAACCCAGAAGCATCCTATGAAAGATAAGGGATAAGTGCATCAGTAAGTTGATTAGTGTTACATTTCATGGGGAAAATAACCAGATGACTGTGAAAACTTGTTAAAGCTAGTAAAATCTGCATTATTCATGGACACCTATAAAAATGATATTTAGAAAAGTTACCTATATAAGACTATTACAATAATATTTAAAATAGCCTTGTTTTCAACATATCTTATATAGGATTAGGTAATTTCAAATGTGACTTGTTTAAATAATGCCCCTGACTTATGATTTTTTTTCTGTTTGTCAAAAGTTTTATTTTCTATTTAGCTCAGCTGACCTTAAAGTCCATGTGAGCTTTTGCCATCCCTTGGAACATCCATTGTCTGGTGTACACTTTTTCATAGATCTTGCAAACATTTTTTGGTCGTATATTGGTATCCCGTTGGCGTCGTCGTCGTGGGAAGACATTTGGTGTTCGCACTCTAACTTTAGTAAAAGTAAATAGCAATCTATGAATTTAAACACAAGGTTTATGACCATAAAAGGAAGGTTGGGATTGATTTTGGGTGTTTTGGTTCCAATTGACAGTTTAGGAATTAGGGGCCTAAAAGGCCCAAATAAGCATTTTTCTTGGTTTTCGCACAATAACTTTAGTATAAGTAAACAGAAATCTATGAAATTTTAACATAAGGTCTATGACCACAAAAGGAAAATTAGGATTGATTTTGGGAGTTTAGGTCCCAACAGTTTAGAAATTAGGGGCCAAAAACAGGTCCCAAATAAGCATTTTTCTTGGTTTTTGCACAATAACTTTAGTATAGGGTAATAGAAGTCTATGAAATTTTAACACAAGGTTAATGACCACAAAAGGAAGGTTTGGATTGATTTTGGGAGTCTTGGTCCAAACGAATTAGGGGCCAAAAGGGTCCAAAATTAAACTTTGTTTGATTTCATGAACATCAAAAAATGAATTATTGGGGTTCTTTGATATACCAAATCTAACCGTGTATTCAGATTCTTAATTTTTGGTCCTGTTTTCAAATTGGTCTACATTAAGGTCCAAAGGGTCCAAAATTAAACTTTGCTTGATTTTAACAAAAATTGAATTCTTGGGGTTCTTTGGTCTGCTAATCTAAACATGTACTTACATTTTTGATTATGGGCCCAGTTTTTAAGTTGGTCCAAATCGGGGTCCAAAATTATTATATTAAGTATTGTGCAATAGCAAGAAATTTTCAGTTGCACAGTATTCAGCAATAGCAAGAAATTAATCTTCAATTGCACAGTATTGTGCAATAGCAAGAAATATTCAATTGCACAGTATTGTGCAATAGCAAGAAATCTTCAATTGCACAGTATTGTGCAATAGCAAGAAATATCTAATTGCATAATAATGCGCAATAGCAAGAAATTTTCAATTGCACAGTTTTGCCCAATAGCAAGAAATATTTAATTGCACAGTATTGTCCGGTTTTCAAATTGGTCTTCATTAAGGTCCAAATTAAAGGGTCCAAAATTAAACTTTGTTTGATTTCAACAAAAATTGAATATATGGGGTTCTTCAATATGCTGAATCTAACCATGTATTTAGATTTTTCATATTTGAGCCCAGTTATCAAATTGGTCCACATTGAGGTCTAAAGGTTCTAAAATTGAACATTATTTGATTTCATCAAAAATTGAATTCTTGGGGTTCTATGATATGCTGAATCTAACCATGTATTTAGATTTTTGATATTCATGATATTGGACCATAATAGGTAAATGTCCAATTTAAAATTTTTAAGTTTTTAAGTTTAAGTTCTTATAGACCACATTCATTCTGTGTCAGAAACCTATGTTGTGTCAACTATTTTATCACAATCCAAATTCAGAGCTGTATCAAGCTTAAATGTTGCGTCCATACTTGCCCCAACTGTTCAGGGTTCGACCTCTGTGGTCATATAAAGCTGCGCCCTGTGGAGCATCTGGTTAGCTCATGGGGGCCCGAAAGGCCCTAATTGTGATCTTACGCCATCACATCGTAAACTATTTTTAAAATCTTCTCCTCTGAAACGACTGGGCCAAATACCTTCAAACTTCGTTTAACTAAATGTTCCTTAGGGTATCTTGTTTTTTGTTATTATTATAATTTATAGATAGATATAAACTGTTACAAAATAAATAAAGCAGCAATAATGTTCGGCAAAGTAAGATCTACAAAAAAGTTAATGTGACCAAAATTGTTATTTGACCTCTGAACGAGTTCTTGCCCTTTTAAGTCAATTTTACACAACATGCACAATGTGTTGATCAAGTTTGCTATAACATTTAAAAATCTTTTCCTCTAAAATACAGGTGAGCGATTCAGGCTCTTGAGAGCATCTTGTTATCTTGTCCTTTAATTAAGAAACACTGCATAGTTTTGTAAACAAACTTTAATATTTTAAGATTAATCTGCCTTAATTATTAAGACTAATCTTGACAACCCTTGGCTATTTGAAGTTATTGCCCCTGAAAAGCAAGTTCCCACAAATTTTACATGCTATATATGTTTTTGTTAACAATGATTGTCATATTGAAAACAATTATAGATATCTTAAAGATAAATTTAAAACAGCAAAACGGTAAAACAGTAGTGTGGATCCTTATATGAGTTATTGCCCTTGAAAGACGAAATTTTAGCATAATTTCAAGTTTCATGCAGAAAATATGATAGATGTAGAGATACTTTATTTATGTTCAACTAAGTTAAAGATCTGCGAATAAGCTTACATTATGACCAAAATAGTTAATTGATCCTTTATAGTACATTGTAGTATTGGTTTGTCCTTTAGAAATTATTTTACCAAAAAATGTCTGTAATGATCACGATAGATAGAAAGAAATTTATTTTTAGCTCACCTGGCCCTCAGGGCCAAGTGAGCTTTTCTCATCACTTGGCGTCCGGCGTCGGCGTCAGCGTCATCTGTCGTCGTTAGCTTTTACAAAAATCTTTTCTCTGAAACTACTGGGCCAAATTAAACCAAACTTGGCCACAATCATCATTGGGGTAGCTAGTTTCAAATATATGTGGCGTGACCCAGCCAACCAACCAAGATGGCCACCACAGCTAAAAATAGAACATAGGGGTAAAATGCAGTTTTTGGCTTATAACTCAAAACTCAAAGCATTTAGATCAAATCTGACAGAGTAAAATTGTTTATCAGGTCAAGATCTATCTGCCCTGAAATTTTCAGATGAATCAGACAACCTGTTGTTGGTTTGCTGCCCCTGAATCGGTAATTTTAGGGAAATTTTGCTGTTTTTGGTTATTTAATATCTTGAATATTAGTATAGATAGAGAGAAACTGTGAACAGCAATAAATGTTCAGCACAGTAAGATTTACAAATAAGTCAACATGACTGAAATGGTCAGTTGACCCCTTTAGGAGTTATTGCCCTTTATAGTCAATTTTTAACCATTTTTCCTAAATCTTAGTAATCTTTTACAAAAATCTTATTCTCTGAAACTACTGGGCCAAATTAAGCCAAACTTGGCCACAATCATCTTTGGGGTATCTAGTTTTCTAACCAAGATGGCCGCCACGGCTAAAAATAGAACATAGGGGTAAAATGCAGTTTTTGGCTTATAACTCAAAAACCAAAGCATTTAGAGCAAATCTGACAAAGGGGGGGGGGGAGGGGGAATTGTAAATTGTTTATCAGATTTTCAGATTGATCGGACAACTGGTTGTTAGGTTTGCTGTCCCTAAATTGGTAATTTTAAGGAAATTGTGCCGCTTTTTGTTATTATTCTGAATATTATTATAGATAGAGATAAACTGTAAACAGCAATAGTGTACAGCAAAGTAAGACCTTAAAATAAGTCAACATGACCAAAATGATCAATTGGCCCCCTAAGGAGTTATTGTCTTCAAAAGTCAATTTTTATAATAATTTTCATAAAATTTGTAAATTTTTACTAACATTTGTAGAATCTATTTTGATATACGATTCCAGTATTTGCTGAATACTGTTTGAATTTTTCTGCTTAAGAATTCGATTGATTACTCGTAATGAATGATATACTGTGTATCTATTTTCAACTGTGTTCTTTTTCTAGACACAAATTCATAGAAATTGATCCAAGATCCACCTATTTAGGTGAAAATCATAACTCTATCCTAATTTCATAGACAGAATTTCATAGAAATTAATCTAATATCTATATCCATTAGTGCAAATCACAATTTTAATGATGTGCCTTCAAGCAGTTCATGTGTAAAATATTAAGGATGATACTGTGGATTCATTTATTTTCGAGGGTATCAATTTTCGTAGATTAAAGAGATTTTGTATATTTAACGGATATTTGTTTTATGGTTTTGTCAAAGTCTGTATACAACCTGATGGCACATTTGTAATTCGTTTAACATTTAAAATTATGGTTCATCTGTTTCAATGAAAACCAAGAAAACTGGTATCCCATGAATAATGATTCCACAGTAAACATTTTCAGCATGAATGATGAAGTTTTATGACATTCTGTTCTTTTTTCAGATTGACATATCCATAGAACATGCAGTTAGTCTAGACAAACAGGAAGAGAAAGGTCTCTGATTCAGTTCTCTTTGAAGTTCAAGGTCTTTTTTAATCTAAATTATAATGGGAAGATGTGAAAGGTAAGTTTTAAAGTTTGTAAGTGTTCAAGAATATGTTATTTCTAACAAAATGTGCTGTTTCACAAATAAAATACTGTGTCTCTTAGACACTTATGTAGCAATATGGCCACTATATTGGTGTATGAAATGATTGTAAGCTGTATTTGCCTGACGGGTTAAACTGACCATGCTGTCATTTTCATGGATCTTTTATGGATCTAGTTTATGTATTATTATTGAAAAAAGCATCAAACTTTCAATCATAAGTAAAGCAGGCTTGGTAGTTGTTAATTTCTGTGTCATTTTGGTTCTTGTGGAGAGTTGTCTCATTGGCAATTATACCACATCTTCTTTTTTATATGACATTTGAATGTTGCATTTTATATATATATATATATATATATATATAGGTATTGCAATCACACATTAGCTGGCCAATTGTTTATTAGCATCCATGTTCACAAATAACTACATTTGTGCAATTAAGGGACATGCTAAGGACGACCTTTTAATGCCCCCGCAGTAGTTTTACCCTTGACCTTCTGTATGACTGTACATCCTTCCATAGGGTGCAATCAACAGTTTTTTTCTATGACGTCACATTTTGAGGGACCATGCATAAGTGACCCTTAGTGGTGGACTGATTAATAAAGATACTTGTATAAAACGAGATATCACTGGAATCAGAATGTTCTCTAGTTTATAATGAAATAAAAATAATGTGTACTTTTAATATATTAAAAATATTCCATCCAATGAACATGGGGGAAAAAAGGTCTAATTTGAACATAAAAAACTTGAAACCAGGTCATGTACACACCCATGAAGACATGATCCATGCACATTTTACATAATCAAAACTGTATGAAATTTGTAGGTTTTTACCTGGCCTTTCAAAAAAATCTTGTTTCAGGGTACGGTTTCCTGCTCCGAAAAGAGCTACAGTGGCTGCAAATAAGTTTCCATTTTCACTGCCAAAAAAATAGGATGTTTACAGTGTTGTCTCCCCTCAAAACATGTAAAGTTAATATAATTTTAAAAATTATTTCAATCATTCAACCTGTTTTAATTGAAAGCTAATTAACTAATTTTTACAATCAAATACAAAAAACATGATACTTTTTCACCAATTGAGTAAATAAACAGGGGTTTCCCTCCATTGTTATTTTTAGTCGGGGAATAACCCCTAGTTTTTTATACGAAACTGTTTATAGCACCCTTAAGGCAAAACTTTATATGCGATATATTAAAATGTCTTAGCTTTTCTGAATCTGTACACTTTACCGATTAAAATGATGTCTGACTTTAAGGATTGTGACCACGAATAGTGAAAATACAGCTCTTTTTTCATGTCGCGTAGTACTGGCATATTGGCCAGTGGCAAACAGTTTAACCAGCACACTCCAAACATTTCCTGTATCCCATTTTCATCAGTTTTACAAAGAAAATAAATCATAAAATAGGGTTTCTTTTGAATAAATAGAATAAAAACTATGAAATAAGCATGAATAAAGTTACTTGAAATATATTTTGTCCCTAGTATTATGTGAACTAAGTTATAGCTGAGTTGAGAAAAATATGGAAATAGTGTTTTTCTTAGGTATGGCACTTGTACCTTTTTGACTTTAAAAAGTACCAAATATATATTATAATGAATTAAAATTTATGTCACACTGATCAGAAGTACAGGTCAAAGTAGAAAAAGTCTACACTTTGCATGTGCAACTTTTGGTTCCAAATATATGAGAGATTGAATAGAATATCATGACGTCACAAAAAGATGAAAAAAACTTCAATATTCCTGCAGAGTCTGGTTTTCTTATTTCTGGTTACTATGTACAAATCTGTAATATTTGCATTAAATATACCAAACTGATGCTTTTAAATTAAAGTATACGTGCCGTACAATATTTTTCAGAATTATTTTACTCCATTCGCGTACACATTTCTATGCGAAAACATCACTATAATATATATTTGTCCCTTTAAGGGTGCAATCAACAGTTTTTTTCTATGACGTCACATTTTGAGGGACCATGCATAAGTGACCCTTAGTGGTGGACTGATTAATAAAGATACTTGTATAAAACTAGATATCACTGGAATCAGAATGTTCTCTAGTTTATAATGAAATAAAAATAATGTGTACTTTTAGTATATTAAAAATATTCCATCCAATACATATATAATCAAAACTGTATGAAATTTGTAGGTTTTTACCTGGCCTTTCAAAAAAATCTTGTTTCAGGGTACGGTTTCCTGCTCCGAAAAGAGCTACAGTGGCTGCAAATGTTTTCAATTTTCACTGCCAAAAAAATAGGATGTTTACAGTGTTGTCTTCCCTCAAAACATGTAAAGTTAATATAATTTTTAAAATTATTTCAATCATTCAACCTGTTTTAATTGAAAGCTAATTAACTAATTTTTACAATCAAATACAAAAAACATGATACTTTTTCACCAATTGAGTAAATAAACAGGGGTTTCCCTCCATGGTTATTTTTAGTCGGGGAATAACCCCTAGTTTTTTATACGAAACTGTTTATAGCACCCATACCTCCCAAAGTTGGTTACTGTTCTCAAACTTCAGTTTGCTTTCAACCAAATGTTATGATACTGATACATAATGCTTATACCAAAAAACACAGATCAAGTTTGAATTTTGGTGGTGTCATGTACTTTAACCATTCTAGAGTTATGCCCCTTTACAAACAAACAAAAATGCTGAAACTTTATTTCAATGTTCTCACTTAAGTTTGCCTCTAAACCAAATGCTGTGAAACTAATACACAGCAATGCTTATTACCACAAAATACAGATCAAGTATGAATTAAGGGGGTGGCGTCACTTAACTGTTCTGCAGTTATGTCCCTTAACAAATGAAAAAGATGCTTATATTTATAGTTTCTGTTCTCTAACTTTAGTCTGCCTCAACTAAATGCAATGAAACTTATACACAATGCATGTTACCACATAATACAGATCAAGTTTGAATTTTAAGGGGGTCACTTTAACTGTTCTAGAATTATGCCCCTTCACAAATTGAATGATTGCTGGAATTTTCATTTCAATTCACTAACTTTAGCTTGCCTCAACCAAATGCTATGATATTGTACACAATACTTATCACCACAAAATACAGATCAAGTTTGACTTTAAAGATTGTCACTAAATTTTCTAGAGTTATGCGCCTTTGAAAATGGAAAAATTACTGAATTTTTGTTTCCGTTCTCTAAATTAAGTTTGCATAAACCACATTTTATGGAACTTGTACACAATACCTATTACCACTAAATCAGATTAAGTGTTTTTGGTGGAGTCACTTTTACCGTTCTTCAGTTATGTCCTTTTATAACTTTATATGATATACAAGCAGGGGCATAATCTGTGATCCATTGATACGTTCCCTATTTAATTTTTTGTTATTATTTTGATTTTTTTGGTGTCGGAGCCAATAAAGGCCCATTTGTTTGTAGGTAAAAACATGAAGAATCGGTAAAGTAACACACACATATATATATATATATATATATATATATATATATATATATATATATATATATCAAAAGTTAAAACACCAGATTAGAAAAAAAAGATTCAGTATGATTGCTTTAAGGAAACAACCGCCATAATAAGAAACAAAATTTAAATATCATTAGTGTGGTAAGTCTTCAATTATTGAACAAAACAAATGACATACATTAAGCCATGAAAGACATGTGTTAACAAATTCATTTATTATCATGATTATAAGACAGAACAAAATATGCTGGAAAAAAAATCATGAATAATATGCCTGAAGGACTTTAAAATATTGAACTTGAATTGACTTTTCTTTGTAGGATGCATAGAAATTTTTGGAGGACAAATTGGCGTGAGTCTAAAAAGACACAGATTTGAAGATAAGCGAGAGAAAAAGAATGACAAACATAGTTTAAAGGACTGAAGACTTCCTGATATCTTTCAAACTGTTCTTTTGGTATAAATGTAATAATGCAATATCATCTTATTTGTATAGGCATACATCCTGTAAATCTTGTTGATGCCTTTTAGCTCCTTAAATGCAACCACTATTTAGTAACATTGTTGTGATTGTAGTTCTATATGTGAGCATATTAGTTAACTAGACTGTCATTGACTGTAGTAATTGCATATACACATGCATTATTATATATACCATACTTATCATCAATCTTAGTCTTTTTAATTCAGAAGAAATTTTTAAAACAAGTTATTCTAATCAGACTAACCTATTATATGCACTTTTTCAATATAGCAAATATGTTGCAAATGTGGTGCAATAGAGAGCAACCTTTATATTTCTTAGAAAATACTTTTTTTCTGAACTGTAATGAAAAGTATGGTTATATAGTTAAAATACTTTTTTTGTAAGTGAGACTTATTTTCTATGAATCATAATATTTTAACAAATATTAGAAACAAATTTACATAAAAACTTTCTTGTGTATCAAAATTCTGTGTTGTATAAAAATCTTAAAGATGTTTAAGAAATCAAAATTCTAAATTTTGGCTTGTAGATTTTATTTCGGGATTTTTCCCGAAATGGGAAAAACAAATCTATGCACCAAAATAAATAAAGTGTGTGCCTGATATTAGATTTATATTTTCGGGATTTTTCCCGAAATGTGAAAAGAAATTATTAGTCATGAGATCTAGCATATACATGATATACATAGAATTTTTCGGGATAAATCCCGAAAATATTTGCAGACATCTGTATTATACATTTTGTACTTAGTTTATATTTTCGGGATTTTTCCCGAAATGTGAAAAGAAATTATTAGTCATGAGATCGAGCTTATACAATGAACTTTTTGGGATAAATCCCAAAAATATTTGCAGACATCTGTGTTATACATTTTGTACTTAGTTTATTTTTGTCGGGATATTTCCCGAAAATTGTTTCAGATTTTTTTTTAAACGCTTTGCCAACATATATGTCCTAAAATTTAATGTTGAAAATGAGTTCGGGACATTTCCCGAATAAATAGTTGTCATATACATTTTTTTACCACAAATATTTCATTACTTTCATATATTTTGGGAAATTTCCCAAACATTTAATGTAAGTTTTATCAAATATAAGAATAAAAACATGGAATATTGTAAAATTTGTGTATTTCTTTATGAAATCTGCATTCATTTATAGTAAACATTGAAAAAGATTATAAAAAGGAATAAAATGGATTTTACTCTTTTAAAATAGAGTCTGTTAAAAGTATTTGCCCTGTTTAAATCAGCCAAACGTATTTAAAAAAAAAAATATTATTTGCCTTACAACTGACCCTATTTGTCCAGCATTATAGTCTTAAGTCCTTATGCTGTATAGAACGGTAAGATTCCAACTCCGGCTGTCGGTCTAATACAAAGCAAGTCATATGTTTATCATATATGTTATATTTCTAATTTGCAAAGATGTTATAGATATATTTTGAAAATTCCAATTTGCAAAATATGAAAATTAATTTAACAAGTTATTATTCTGTATATGCTTGAAATATTTTCTGCTGACGTAAAACAGCCATTAATCAATAATCGTATCATAAATAGAACTGATATAATTTAATTTTGTTCATTTGATATTAGAATAGAACAAGTTGACCGTAACTTTCATTACGGCTCCCCAGCTAAAATTACAGACGCTCATGGATAGGCAGTAATTAAATGAGAGCAAAAAATCTAATACCTGCTGCAAAGATGCATGCAAAGGAGCAAAGGGGAAAATTCAAATTGCCAATTTGTCTTTTCCTTTGCTCACCGCGTGAAGGTTTTAGTCGGAAATTTAACTTGTAGTTTTTGTCGAGCCTGCAACTTTTGTTGCAGAAAGCTCGACATAGGGATAGTGATCCGGCGGCGGCGGCGGCGTTAGCTCACTTCTTAAAAGCTTTATATTTTAGAAGGTGGAAAACCTAGATGCTTCATACTTTGTATATAGGTGCTTCATGTTACGAAGTTTCCGTCAGTCACATGTCCAATGTCCTTGACCTCATTTTCATGGTTCAGTGACCACTTGAAAAAAAAAGTTCAAATTTTTTGTAATGTTGAATTATCTCTTATTATAAGTAATAGGATAACTATATTTGATATGTGCGTACCTTGCAAGGTCCTCGTGTCTGTCAGACAGTCTTCACTTGACCTCGACCTCATTTCATGGATCAGTGAACAAGGTTAAGTTTTGGTGGTCAAGTCCATATCTCAGATACTATAAGCAATAGGGCTAGTATATTCGGTGTATGAAAGGACTGTAAGGTGTATATGTCCAACTGGCAGGTGTCATCTGACCTTGACCTCATTTTCATGGTTCAGTGGTTATAGTTAATTTTTTTGTTTTGGTCTGTTTTTCTCATACTATATGGAATAGGTCTACTATATTTGTTGTATGGAATGATTGTAAAGTGTACATGTCTAGCGGGAAGATGTCATGTGACCTTGACCTCATTTTCATGGTTCAGTGGTCAAAGATAAGTTTTTGAGTTTTGGTCTTTTTATCTAATGCTATATGCCATAGGTTAACTATATTTGGTGTATGGAAATATTTTATGATCTTTATGTCAGTCGCGCAGGTTTTATTTAACCGTTACCTCATTTTCACGGTTCATTGCACAGTTAAGTTTTTGTGTTTTGGTCTATTTTTCTTAAACTATAAGTAATGTGTCAACTATGTATGTTGTATAGAAGCATTGTTAGCTGTACATGTCTGCCTGGCATGGTTCATCTGACCTAGACCTCTTTTTCAAGGTTTATTGGTCTTAAGTTTGTTTAGTTATCTTGGTTAATGTTAAGTTTATGTGACAGTTGTAATAAAGCTTAGCTTGATACTTAGGACTATCAACATACTATCAATGATTAGAATAGAAGGCGAGACATTTCAGCGTGTGCACTCTTGTTCTTTAATTATATATAAGTTTACATCATCACGTAAAATAGCACCAATAGTTTGTGTGTACCTTACATGTGTGTATAACAGAAAACACAACATTGGCGTCATATTTATATTAACAAATTTATTAATTCACTCTGGTCGATTGATTGATTTATTTTTGGTGTTTTAACGCCACTTTTTAGCACCACTTTTGGGCTGTTTCGTGGTGGTCAGTTTTTATTGGAGGAGGAAGCCGGAGTGCCAGGATAAAACCACCGACCTTCGATAGGAAAACTGACACTCTTAGTCAACAAGTAATAGCTTTTCTAAAAAGCTTGCCGTATTTTAGCTGATTATATTGAGATCAGTGGTTTGTGAGTAGTTTATTTTTATTGGAATATTGCACTTCAAGCAATATGAAAATATAGCGCTTTTTTTTTCTACTAATTTGTCATTTTTGTTGTATTATTGGTGGACCCGTGTTATAATGGAAGGAGACTTAATAAAATTGAGAATGGAAATGGGGAATGCAATTATAATAAAATGTATTCTGTGTCTATAATCAACTTGATAAAAATAGCATATAACCAACATGTACTTTTGAGGATTACTACAAAATGGACAACAACAGAAGGCAGTGGCGGATCCAGAGGGGGACGTAGAGGGCGTAGGCCCCATCCCCCCTTTTTGCTCGTTTTTTTTTTTTTTTTTTTTTTTTTTAAGGAAGCTGGCTTGGCATGTTTTGGATTTTTTGTCAGATTTTCAAAACACTCTGGTTTTATCCATTTGAATGCCTTGAAAAAATTTGCCCGGTGACCCCCGTTTTTCTTTTTGTAAATCTTTTACATGTATAATGATAAGCCATCTGTTAAAGTCTTATAAAATTTTAATTACTTTTTAACAGTTTTTGAGAACTTCAACCTGTCAATGATAAAGCTATGAACAATCAAGAGAGAATATTTTCCCGCCAAAATTTCAATGGCTTATATCTCGAAAACAAGCACGGTGACCTATATATTTTTTTTGCTCTGTGGATTCCTTTATTAATTCCCTATCAATATAAACTAGTGTTTTGAAAAGTTAATTACTTTGAAACTGAGAAGTGAACTCCCTTAAATGATTAATCATACTAGACTATCATATGTGAACTTTGCCATTTCCTGTGTACTCTATTATTTAATTTTTATACGACAATTCTTTACTTATAAAGATATTTTTCGCTGGAATTTACTGATTGTCAAAGTCATGTGATTCGCTATGGTGGAGTTGACCAGTGCTTTGAAAAACGTCGCTCAGTCATTTTGAAATTCAAATTACAGTAAAACTTTGCGCTGGGGATGACAAACTTGACACCTTCAAAGCGACATAGGATTGAGCACGAACGTATTGACTTCTATTTCATTATTCCACCAAACAGGAAGTAATACTCTATAGACTATAACACTCTCATGAAAAAAGTTCCATGGCAATATTATTTACCTACGAAAACATGTTTAACCACAAACGCCTTTGTCATGATTGATATGGACTATATAAAATTGCTGTTTGGTGTGAACCAAGCTTTGAGTTGAAGACCAAACTAAAACCTTTAATAGTTTACTTTTATAAATTGTGACTTGGATAGACAGTTGTCTTTGGTACTTACATGTATATGAGATCCAGTTATATCTATCTACAAGATTGAGAACACATTTTTTTGTAATAAATTTAAAACATATTTAATTCTGTAATATCTGATAATATGTATCAGTTATTTGTGATTTTTCATTTGATGTGTACTCTCTGATAATGTCAGTACATTGTATCAGCATGATCAGTTGATTGGTTGTGATAAAAAAAATGGGGCAGTTTGCAATTGTCATGTGCAGGTACACCACATGTGGATCTTCTTTCCCCTCTCATTTATAAAATTGTGCATATTTATCACAGAAACGCACCAGTATTTTGGTGAATGAAACACTTGTGAATGTCATATGAAATTAAAGTCAGAGGTGGAGTTAGAGGGTTTTTCAGGGGGCCTGGGCCACTCCTTTTGTAGGAAAAATTTTGTTGTTTTTATAGGGAATCACTGAAGCATGACTGGAGTTGGCCCCTTCTTAGGCAGTCAGTGGGCTCCCGCTTATGAAAATTTCTGGATCCACCACTGAAAGTTTGAGTATAGTTAGATAAGAATTTATGACAAATTATGTTGAAATTTGCACAGATAATGAATGAAAAATCTAGTAAATTAAAAAATGGGCACTATTATTAAAAGCTTTCCTTGTTTTTATTAATACATAAATGTAATCTGGTGCTGTTCCAAGTAGTCTTCTTTTTTCTGTTTCTTGAGAAGTATTTGTTTTACCTGTTCCGTCACTGTAACGTGTTACAATTCATATTTAAACGCAACACATAGATAGTGACCAAAAAGGTACGGCTAAAACAGGAGAGAAGCTAGAAAAAAGTAAAATGTATACATTTTAAACATTTTTGTGGGACCATGAAAATGTGGTATATAGATAGATATGCATAGATAGACCATAGAACACATAAGCAAACAAATTCAAAGGAGATGTACATGTCAGATGAATTATGAAAAAAAAGAGCCATGGCCAGGGGCCCCAAACTTGACAGCATTTGGTGTTGAACAGGTAAAATGTTTGCATTGACAATAAATATAGCCTTTGTTAGAGGTGACCCAGGTCGCCTTTCTCTAAATCAGCTATATTAAAGGTAACCACATATTTCTGGGCCGGGTTGAAAAATAAATGAAAATGACTTTGAAAAAAGCTAATAGAAATTATTATACACCAATTTTGGGAGACATCTATTAAAATGTTTGAAATAATAAGAAAGTTGAAAAGAACTAAGCTTTTTCAGACAATATACAGACTATTGCAGTCAGCCTATAAAAGACTCTTTGCCTCCTGAAATGTTTGCTTATACACTGTGCTTTCCTATAATGATTTAAAATCAGTGTGATAGTTTTCATGAAGAACACTGAGCATACAGGTATTATGACAAGATAAATGTTGTGTTACATGTATCTACCCAAATAAGTAAAATATAAAAATTCTTGACTTCTAAAACCAGTGATTGATCTCCTGATTTATATCTCATCACTCTATGCAGATGCTGTGTGAAAAAAAAAATGACTTACCAGTATGCTTCTATCCATTGAGTTGATTAATTATTAATTATTTTGCTTTGAATAAACCTTATTGCTACAATATGTATATGTCCGCCCTTACAAACTGTACATGTACATGTACATCACAAATATTCCATGTAAAATTTTGATGTTTTAATACAAAATATATGATGCCACAATGGAAAAGTAATTGTTGTATGACATTAATGATTAAAGAGGGACAGATTCTCAGGTCAGCTGGGACAATAATGGGAAGGGGGGAGGGGGGAAGACTTCTCCAGTCATGCTTCAGTGATTCCCTACATAATCAACCAAATGGTAATGTTCATTACGAAAAAATATACTAAGTGTAAGACCGGATGATGTGAATAAATTGAAATCAGACATATCAAATGAAGTTTTCAGTGCTTTTGATATATCAATAGGCAATCTGATGAGTTAAGCCTTTTTTGACTGATTTTTATAGTTCTTTCTTATGTTGTATTGTTATACATGTACCACTGTCCAAGGTTAGGGGGAGGATCGGAATCCCGCTAACATGTTTTACCCCGCCACATTATTTATGTATGTGTCTGTCCCAAGTCAGGAGCCTGTAATTCAGTGGTTGTCGTTTGTTTGTGTGTCACATATTTGTTTTTCGTTCATTTTGTTATATAAATAAGGTCGTTGGTTTTCTGGTTTGAATTGTTTTACATGTCATATCAGGGCCTTTTATAGCTGACTATGTTGTATAGGCTTTGATCTGACATTGTTGAAGGCCGTACGGTGACCTATAGTTGTTAATGTCTGTGTCATTTTGGTCTCTTGTAGACAGTTGTCTCATTGGCAATCATACCACTTCTTCTTTTTTATAATGACTGCTGATCACAGCTGTGTCCATACTGGGACTATTATGGTCCAACAACCAGTGGCGGATCCAGAAATATTCATAAGTGCAGGCCCACCAAATTTCCCAGAAAAGGATGGCATGCTCCCTGGCCTCCTTCTAAATCAGCCTCCTGCACTGACAACTCCAAAGAATAAATCATCATGTACGAGTACATCAAAGATCATCAAACTGTCTACCCCACATGCAAACACCTTTTTGGGAGTTCACTGTGTTGCAAGTTTTTTGGGGTTCGAAGGATCGTATAAATGATTGCCTTGGGGGTCATTGTCATTATATAGACCTGTGGATTGTAAAAAGCTAAATTATATAATTTGCAACAGCTGACACTATAGTATCCTTTAGTGCACTGAAACCCTTGCCAATAACATTACCGTGATGCTTGGTGTAGGCTTCTTTGTACATAAGAAACCATATTGCTCACCTTGTAATTTTTGTATTCTTCTAATCAGTATCGTTGGGTTTGTTTATTTACACCAGAGATCAATGAAGCGATGAAAGTGCTGGAAACGAAATTACATCTTCGGTAAATTCCGTGATTTTAATATTTTCTAATCAATATGTCCAAGCAATGAAAAATAAATGGTTATTATTTTTATACATAGAGCATACGTTTTGTGTACTTACTATTTAAAATCTAAGCTTACGAAGAAATCTAACACAAAAGTATCTCAATCATTTAACCGTTTTAATACGCAGTTTAAAGTGTAAATTATACACATTACTATTCTATTTTTAGAGAATAGCAATAATACATAAATGTACAGTTTCTTACCAATGTAGCAACATAATTTCAAGATTAAATCATCGCACTGTCACATGATTATATAATCTGCACCAAATTGACAGTTTGTCGTGAGTAATCATCATAACTAATCGCTATAGCAAATGAACACTTTATCATAATATGTACCTACAACCTAGTATCATGATTTCAATCCGACCCCACTTGCGGACGCGTTGAACATATAATGCATGCCACTCATTAATAGCCAATCAGACGTTAAAATTACCTTCATTTCCCCCAGAATGATTCCGGAAACAGCCACGAAGCAGCCATTAAATAGTATTTATAACCAATGAAATAACAGAAATACCGTTAACAGATTTACCCGAACCTGACGTTTAGCCTCTGACTAATCAGACCATGGTGATACGGTAATTAAGATTGGAGTCGAGTGCACCTGCACGAGCTTGGTTCGAACTCACAACCTCAGTGTTGACTGGCTAGTGATTACAGTAGTAACTACTTAGACCACTCGGCCACCGAGGCCCCCACTTTGGTCGAGTATTTGTAAACGTCGATTATATTGTTGAATGTCCCTTAAATTTGATATCTTTCGCCTCTCTTTTTCAAATGAAAATTTAGGTGGTCTAAATTGGTACAAACTGCTGGTTTATCCAGAATATGAAACCATATAACAGCTACATGTAATTTTAAAGTTTCATGTTTCCGAGCCCCTCCATTAAAACATAGATATCGTTTATTATCTCCATAATCGTGAAACGTGGCTCTATTTTCTGCACTTTCATTTTCTGCTTCTAGATTTGTCCTTGACCTTATTCATTAATATTGGAAATCAATACCACAAAGAGAGCAGTAATTGGATTGATCAAAACACCTATGTATAAACGTGTGTGAGGTATTATTATTTCAAGATGCAGTATTCAAATTATAACACGGAATACGGTAAGTCGTTATATGATCCGTTATGGTGTCTTCAACCTATGCCAACATTTGAAAAATATATATTCAATATATGTATACGAACAAAATACAATAGGTGTTATAACAATTTTGAATAATTAATTAAGTTATAATTAATTTATACCTAAATTTTAAAATGTTGGCATAGGTTGAATAAACCAATTTTTTCATACAATTTTTAACCTATAAATTTTATATGTTGGCATTGGTTGAATGTTTTAATCCGGATATATATTTATACATATTTTGTCGTTGAAAGGAAACCTGAGAGCAATGATTATCTATGTAATCAAGCATATAGAGCAAACAAGTAAAAGCTAGGATGACACATAAATAGTCGAAATTGTTTTTCTTCAAAAGGAAGGAAAATTAGATTTCCCATGTATACACCCGTACCATACTGTATCTCATAGTTTGATAATTTAGCCAAACAAAACATTTTTTAAAAAAATATTGTATTACACTATAATTCATTGTACCTGAATGTGTGAAGCGGGCAGTTATTATTTTTTTAAATTTAGCTTGACATAATTTGTTTTCAACATCGACCTTTTTCCACGAAAGATGATTTTTTTTCTTATATTTAATCGCTATATATAAGTAATTATGTTTGAATGAATGTAGTGGATTAAAAGTTGGCGATTTCTATGGCCAAACCTGCAGCAGTTCGCGATATTTAAAACAAGCATTTCCCAATCGCAACGTCTATAACTAAAACAGTAATTACAAACAGAAAGAATGAAAAAAGATGCACTGTATTTACTTCTTCTTTTACACGACTTAAATACATTTTGTAAAGGCAAAATATCAAGCCTTATAACAAACATGCATGCACTATTAATATACCTGTTCCAGGTCAGGAGCCTGTATCTCAGTAGTTGTCGTTTGTTGCTGTGTTACATATTTGTTTTTCGTTCACTATTTTGTACCTAAATTAGGCCGTTAGTTTTCTCGTTTGAATCGAAATTTCGCATTTATCATTTCGAGGCATTTAATAGCTGACTTTGTGATATGGGCTTTGCTCATTGTTGAAGGCCGTACGGTGACCAATAGTTGTTAATTTCTGTGTAATTTGGTCTCAGGTGGAGATTGTCTCATCTTTTTTATAGGAATAAACTATAATAATCAAATTCGATTTTTTTTATCAGAATTGTATGTGACCTTCTGTTTACTCGAACATTTAAAAAAATATTTTAAGGGGGTACAATACACCTAAGGGAGTAATTTAAAAAAAATCAGCTGAATATTTTAATCCAATACTATAAATAAATAGAAATCAAAATTATTATTTGTCAAATTTCTAAATATCCAATGAAATTATTCCTGTAAATTATTGTTATTCAAATATTTATTTGTTTTTGCTTTTGTCAACAGATCAAAGTCAATATATTTTGTCAAAACTTTAAGAAAAATAAACGAGTCAAAGTGTTGGGTACCACCTTGATGTAAATATTACATTGTTCTTATTTTTTTAAGATCACATATAATGTTTTATTTTTTATCGGTCAATTTGTGCATATCTGATCAGATCTGAAAAAATTAAGATTTAAATATAAAATTTTCTTTTATATCAAAGGTTCTGCTGTCCCTCCATCAAAAGATACTCCAGTGAAAGAACAACCACAAGCACAGTATGGGTTCAGTCAGCAGCCAGGACAACCGCAAGGTATGGTGGTTATACCTCCAACATTACTCATCACACCGGCACATTTTGAACCTTACGAGACCACATGCCCTCATTGCCATGCGCAAATAACGACGGAAACATCTTTTAACATGGGATATATTGCTAAAATGTGTGTTTTTACATTGCTTTGCTCATTGTAAGTATAATAATAACACTTACAACCTTTCCTAAAAGGTCAAGTTGTATCTGTCACATTGATGTCCCCCAATAACTTTCTTTAAGTAAAAAAAAAAAAAGAAAAAGAAAAGAAAGGTTCTATCTCCTCTATGTACGTCAAACCCATGAACTACTGTTTGTATTTTTTAAGGAAAATTTTATTCGAGTCTTTTAACATTTGGTATCTAGCTGTATATATAAGTGCATGCTCTACTGTATGATATTTACTGTCATCTTTGGATGGTTTGATATACAAATGTATAATATATATGTAAAGTGCCTAAAAAATTATCTTAAAGATGTAAGAGTAGATCTGATTCTTTACTTCCTCCCCGAGCGGGACTGGAACCTGCACTGTATTTCTCACTTTTACGACAACACCGTCTAGCATACGATTATAGTGTATGATAAAACAATGGACTTAATCATGTTAATGTAAATAGAAAAAAAATAACATTGCAATAACTTATTGATAATTTTCTAATTATAGCAGTTTAATATGAAACTAGTTTTGTTTTGCAGTGTATGGGTTGGATTGTTTTGTGTTGCGTTCTGGCCATGTTGCAGTAATAGGTTCAAAGATGTCGAACATACATGTCCGCGCTGCCGTAAGGTAGTAGCTAAGTACGAAAGACACAGAATTGCACCAAATTACCAAAGTCCATGGTTTCGACAACGAGGTAAATATTCATAGACTGCAAGACATCTGTAATAAGACCTACATACATTTTAACAAAATCCTATGTACTCTAGAAACATGTCTTAGCTGTATTATTGCAACAGAATATACTACAACTGCAAAAGGTCTAAAAACAACGAATGGTTAAATAAAGGCAACAGTAGTATACCGGTGTTCAAAAGTCATAAATCGATTGAGAGAAAACAGATCCGGGTTACAAACTGAAACTGAGGTAAACACATCAACTATTATAATATATAAGAGGAAAACAAAGGAACAACAGGAACACTGAAGTGCAACAAAAACAAACGCCAACATACATAGAAACGAACTATTTGATAACAACTGCCATATTCCTGACTTGGTACAGGACTTTTGAAGAAAAAAATGGTGGGTTAAACCTGATTTAATAGCTAGCTAAACCTCTCACTTGTATGACAGTCGCATAACATTCCATCATATTGACAACAATGTGTGAACAAAATAAACAGACATAACAGGTAAAAATGTCAAGTATACATGTAATTGCCATTTTTAGCAAAATTTAGGTAATTTAGCCATATTTTACCTCAAACCTGTACTAAATTTTTCGATAGATACAAATATTTGGTTGGCGACTGTCATACAAGTAATAGGTTTAGTTAGCTTTAAAACCAGGTTTAATCTACAATTTTCTACATAAGGATATGCCAGTACCAAGTCAGGAATGTGACAGTTGTTTTACATTCCATTGATTTGTTTGAGCTTTTGATTTTGCCATTGGTAAAAGACTTTCCGTTTTGAATTTTCCTTGGAGTTTCTTATTTTTTTTTTATTTAACTTTATTTAGGAATTGTTAATTTTTTTTTATATATAATTATGTATAGCAGTTATATCTAAGAGATATCTAAGAGATATAACCAATCTTAGATGTTAAATGTAAAGGAAATGTAAACTTGTACAATACGTGTAAAAAATGTCTCATTTTTTCTTTAATTTTGGAATGTGATATCTCTTTATTTAGTTCTTAGAATTTTGTTTCGAAGCACTATAACTGTGAAAATGTGTTCATTCCTGTAGTCGGGAATATATTAATTGGCTAAAAGTTCATATTATCATGAACTTCCTATTTCTGTTTTTCAACAAACTAATCAGAAGATTTCTTAAAGGGACATTGGCTGTAAAATTCATGTTCACCGATTTGACTTTTTATAATACTAAAACGAATATCCAAATTAAAAAAAAGTTTAAAATAAACATTGTACAAGGCATGGGCTCGATAAAATGTATCATCGTTTCGTGCGTATTTTAGTCTAAACGCCATCTAATTTACTATCGGGGGCCTCGGTGGCCAAGTGGTCTAAGTAGTTCTACTACTGTAATCACTAGCCAGTCAACACTGAGGTTGTGAGTTCGAACCCCTCTCGTGCGGGTGCACTAGACTCCAATCTTAATTGATTAGGATTGTCAGTTTTCCTCTCGAAGGTCAGTGGTTTTTTTCTCCACCCATAAAAACTGACCACCACGAAACAGCCCAAAAGTGGCGCTTAAAAGTGGCGTTAAAACACCAACAATCAATCAATCAATCAATTTACTATCGAGTTGACCTCCGAAGACTGTCGACGGTCATATAAGCGATATAAACATAACTATAGTCTAAGATATAAATAGATAGCAAACTCATGCAATTGGAATTTTCTAGGTCTGTTTAATTTTATATTATAGGTGACAAATACATGTTAATCATCGTTTTTACCTGTATAAGAATGAGTTTTGTGGATCGAATTAGTCAATCAAATGATATACCTTTGTTTCACTTTCAATGTTGACATTCTATTCCTTTAATAACTGAACACGCATAATTCATGCATAATTCATCTCTAGCTAAGGGGTTAAATTGAAGGTCACATGAGTACGGATTCAATGAGGTCGAATTATTCACTTGCAAGTGAACAATTCATCATCGATGTTTCTTAGCTTATTTTGACAAAATTGAACCATAATGGCTGCTAAAAGCAAATTATTATTTCACTATTTCATTTTCGCTTATGATTGAACAAAAAAATCATATTTTAAATATTTTATATATCTTGTAGCTAGTGCCCCTTTAATAAATATGAGTTATTGACTCAAATGACGATTGTTTGCCAATATTTGTGTTTTTGCAAAAAATATTTTAAAAGTACAAAAGATAGCCACACTCCGTTTAGAGCAAACATGATCGACAGTACATTACCTACAAAAGGGGCAATGAAAACGAAACCATTATAATATGTTTGTTAATGTATATTGTTATCAATACAAGTTTGTTTGCCTAGTATCTTCAAAAAAAAGTTATCACTTGGATATGATAATTGAAAACTGTAAAAAAAAAATATATTTCATTATGCAGGTATGGCTGGTTATGGAGCAGCACTCTTTCAGGCTGGTTATAATCAGCAAGTTCAACCAGCGGAAGCACCACCAGGAATTCTGATTGTACAGCCTAAACCTATGGTGACAGCAGACCATTTCAAACCTTACAATACCACATGTCCGCATTGTCATGCCCAAATAAGAACTGAAACATCTTATCAAGTCGGAGATCAGGCGCTCCTTTGGGTTTTTATTTTTACGTGTATATTGTAAGTAAATTTGATACATAACTTATAGGAAAATTTTATACAAATATAACAGCTTGGTTTGATTGGTTTGTAAGTGTAAAGGTTTGTCACCTTTTTTACAATTTATGGAACCTTTATAACTTATTATTGGCGAATTTAAAAGGACCGTTTTCCTCAAGACGTCTCTTTAAATACTAGTACTGAAATTTTTACAAAAAAAAAAAATTCGCTTATGATAATAGACCACTTTCGAGTTCATCCGTCACCGGAAAAAACTCGTCAATTATACGCGCCTTTATGACGTCATTTACCAGATAGAGGGGGTCGCCTGTATCCCTGCACTATTTACGTTCATCAAGCGTCTAAGTGATCGTCATTGTGCAGGACAAACTAGAAATAATGGTTGTTCTGTAGGTACTTAATGACAATTCCCTAATGACAGCAATGCTGATTGTCAATTTTGAGAATTCAATTTGCCGAATAATTCGTATAATATAGATTTGTAGTTTTCCAACCACTCGCTCAACATTGGAATGGAAGTGACGACGCCCCTAAACGCACAAATGACGTTCACTAAAACCAAAGTTTTTGACGGAAATGCATCGAACTCGAAAGTTGTCTATTGTCTTTGAACGTTTTAGCTCACCTGGCACAATCAGTGTGAGCTTTTACCATCAATTGTCGTACAATGCAAATCTTCGCTAGCCAAGGGTTACGATCCACTCCAGTTCTCTTCACCCTTGGCGGATTGAGCCAACATTTGCGATAACAATGTTGCGCCATCTATCGGAAGATAAAAATCACGCCCATTCCGAATAAATTATTCTTGACCAATGGTAGCACTTGAACTCTTCAATTTGGAGGTAAAAACACGGAAGCGTCTAGATTCTACACACTTGGTAAAGCCGGAAATGAAAATATACGTCAACATTCATGCATTTGTGCATGAAACATACAGGGAAAACGGTTCTATTTATTCTGCCATAGGCGACAACAGTAACATTTTCTAAATTTACCAGTTTTTATAATAAAAACCTGAATAAAACAGTTGTGTGTGGTGTTAGTACTTTATTACTCTATTTTAAAAATTGAAGCCAAATAGTATCATGACCAATTTCCAACGGAGTTTGTTTGTGTTATCCATGCCCACCGTCATTTTACACCAAATTTATGAAATTTTGGAAGCCTTTTCGAATAATTATCTAGAAAATATTTCAATAGGTTTTAAAATTTATATTGTAAATTTACACACTGCAAGATAAATAACAAAAAATAGATTGTACCCTTACATCCAATCACAGCCCTCCTAAGTTGACTTCCTTCACCTGTCTTGGGTACACAAAAGGCCAACCTAATGCTGGGAAAATGTAATATTACCGTTTTCCCTACACAGGAACTTCTATTGGTTGATTAAAAACATTCAAGTTGTCACTAAAAATAGTCGTATGTTTAGGGATGTAAAGACTTGTTGCACAATAAACACGTGGTAATTGTTTACAAACACTTTATACATTTACACGTAATCATGTTATAGGCGCTTTTTGATTGGAAGCAGCGAGTTTTGACTGCAACCAACAAAAATCCTTACCTTGTGTCTCCGAAATTTTATCTCAATCTGCCAAGGGTGAAGAGAGCGGGAGTGGATCGTAACCCTTGGCTAGCGAAGATGTACAATGCACAGTGGCGGATCCAGAGGGGGGGTTCCGGGGGTTGGAACCCCCCCTTTTTTTGGCCGATCGATGCATTTGAATGGGGACATATAGTTGAAACCCCCCCCCCCCTTTATCCTGGGTTGGGAACCCCCCCCCCCTTTTTTTAAAATGGCTGGATCCGCCCCTGATGCATATCCTTTCAAGATACCAAGCTAAATTAAACACACCTGCTGTCATTCCCTATTGTGGTATTTAGTTTTAGAAATGTGTATGATGGCTAGTCATCTAAGCATTGTTGGATGAAACAAAACATAGGCCGGGTAAATGAAAGTATTATCGGTTATTTTTTATACCTCTATAGAAAGAGACGGACGGGTAAACAGGTTCAGATTGACGTAATCTGTTTATGAACATAAAAAATGATAACGGCACCTTGTAAGAGGACACGTCCTTACATGTAGCTAAATAACTCTGTCATTTTCATGCTTTTTTGCCTACAAACTTTAAAATTATAATATATAGATAAATAAACATCATGTAGCAAAAATGATAAAACAAAGACAAGATCTATACAAATAAGTTAATTACATAAATAGTCATTTAACACTGGAAGATGAGAGTGTATTGGATAAGACTTTTCCTTGCAACATGCCACCTCATTTTGACCGGACGTGGCTACATACTTGTACATCCCACACAGCCAAAAAGACGCCCTACAAATATAAAGACACACTTTTCTAGATTTTATAATCATTTAAAAAAAAATTTAACACATTCCAATATGAAATACTTTTTTTTATTTTGACAGCGTATGGTTTGGACTTGTTTGCTTCATCTGTCTGCCGTGCTGCATCAAGTATTTCAAAGATGTAACCCATACATGCCCTCGCTGTCATCAAACCGTAGCGGTGTACGAACGACATGAAATGCTTTAATGTTTTCCGTCTATTCTTTTTAAAAATACACAATGAACTACTATGTGTTTCTCTGTAAAACTGGTTGTTCGGTGTTAGCCAAGGCTCATTGTTGAAGGCAGAACATTGACCTATAATGGTTCACATTTGTGGTGGAGAGTTGTGTCATTGGCACTCATACCATATGTCCTTACATCTTCTTAAGCCTTTACATGTGGATTGTGTGATAGAAATCTATATTTGTTTGTGGTCTATTTTTATATATAGTGTTTGTTACCCTGACTCAAAAATAAAACAATACACGTTTTTAAACTGTGTAAAAATGATTTCAGATCATTTGATAAAACCTGTCTATAAAAGGCAACAAAGGAAGAAGAGGGAGTACATGTCCCTTGTGGACAAGTGCCTCATACATAAGGATGTTGTTGATAAAACCGCTTAGTTTTGTTTAGGTATTATGAATACTTATAGATACATGTATTTACAACATGTATGAAGTAAAATCACAAAAAAAAACAATTGGAAAGTCCCTTATCAAATGGCAAAATCAAAATCTCAATCACGTCAAACGAATGGATAACAACTGTTTGGATACCAACTGTTATATTCTTGACTTGGTACAGTTTTTCTTGTGTAGAAAATGGTGGATTAAACATGGTTTTATACTAAGCTAAACCTCTCACTTGTATGAAAATCACACAACATTCCATTTTATTGAAAATGATAAATGAACGTTACAAAACCGACAGACATAATAGACACAGAATATATGTAAAAAAAGGGGTACAACAGTCGACATTGCATTTATTGTAAGATATATATAACCAGGAAGATTTGGACTATTTGCGATTAGAAATAAATCCAGTTCAGACAATATATTTTAAGTGCTATAGTGACAATTTATTAATCTGTTTATCAAACCTTTTACATTTCTTTGTGTCTAATTAATTCTATTGTTCAATATATGTTTGTCGTGATGGAAATAACTCTGACCATGACAAGTTGATCCGTTGGACACTAATCCTTTTCTATAGTAACTGTTTTTATATATGCTTTTGTATGTCATTTTGTTGGCAGTTTAGGTCTTAGGTCTGGTACTGTCCGGACCTTGCTAATAAAGTTTAAAGTATTGGTATTCCGTCTTTGAATCACTATAACACGGAAAACTCCCGGTTATATATTGGTTGAGGTACCCGCGGCACGATCTTCAGCTAGTTCCCCCAAACTAGTAAATGGATACCTTCAGAAGCAACAATATGGAAGGAACCTGGAATTACCAGCCTTGCAGAAATGGACATCCGTTTCCGATAACAAAAGAAGATACCTGTTTGGACTTTCTGTGCAAATATTGCGGTAAGACATTGAACGTTTTCACATACCATCGATGTTATGCTGTCAACGCTTATTGCTACAAGTGCAGACATCATGGACATTTTGCCCGTATGTGTAGTTTTCACGTGAAGTCATGTGAAAACCAAAAACCGAAGAAGAAATCAAAGTCGAAATCCAAAATTCAGAGAGACAGTGACCGTATGAGAACGTTTATTGAGAAGAAGCAAATGTCTCAATTTCCGTTTCAAAGACTTGAGGACAAGGAACTCTCCGCTTTTACGTGCTCCATACAAGACGAATCCGCGAAACAACACATTAACAAGTTGAAAGAGTCTAACTGAAACTTCATCAAAGAAATCGCTGTGCTGAAGTGTGAAAATTCTAAATTAGATACAGTAATACAAGAAAACGTGATGTTAAGGAACAGTTTGGACAATTTTAATTTGGAACGTTTAAAACATGTTCGGTTAATTCAAACGATCGAGCGGGAGTTAGCTGAACATGCCAGTGGAACTAAAAATTTTGAAATAGAAATAGTGCGTTTGAAAGAGGAAAACCGTAATTTAACCAACACCAGACAACGGTTAACAATGGAGTTCAAAAATTCTGACATGCAGTACAAGCGCATCTTAAATGATATGGAAGACGAAATTCATAGACTTAAGGAAGAGAACGTGATCAGTAGACACGAGATTCAACATCTAGATATAAAACATTCAAACCAAGATGTGCGTTCGACCCTTGCAATTTGCTCGCGTGGCAATTCGCAGCAACGTCATCGGCGAGGAGGAGGAAGATACCCACGACGATAACAAAATTCATTCGGCAAACTCGGAGACCGAGTTTAAGCGGAGTAGTGGCGAATATAACCAGGAAGATTTGGACTATTTGCGATTAGAAATAAATCCAGTTCAGACAATATATTTTAAGTGCTATAGTGACAATTTATTAATCCGTTTATCAAACCTTTTACATTTCTTTGTGTCTAATTAATTCTATTGTTCAATATATGTTTGTCGTGATGGAAATAACTCTGACCATGACAAGTTGATCCGTTGGACACTAATCCTTTTCTATAGTAACTGTTTTTATTAATATGCTTTTGTATGTCATTTTGTTGGCAGTTTAGGTCTTAGGTCTGGTACTGTCCGGACCTTGCTAATAAAGTTTAAAGTATTGGTATTCCGTCTTTGAATTACTATAACACGGAAAACTCCCGGTTATATATATACTCTGCAAGGTATTCATACGATTTCGTGTTTGTTTTATAGTTTAGGCCATTTTGGGCAATAACTGAAACTTGTCCTTTGAATCAGTGGTTTCACAATAACCATACTAAATACTAAGTATCTGTTAGAAGATAGCTCTTTCTCAGTACATTGTTAAACTTATCGATAAATATATACCAACAATGACCAATATTAATGATGGAATGAGATTATACATGTATATATATACTGTTTTATATTGTTACATGTACATACATAAATGAAAATTAAAACCAAACTGTTGTCATTATTCAAAAGAATAGAAAAGGGAGGTATGATTAGTAATCTAATCTAATACATTATAATATTTACAATGAACCATTTAATAATTAGAAAACAGAACATACAATGTACATGTATAGCTGCTGATTTAAAAAAAAAATATAATGGATAAATGATTGACTGTGTTACAATAAAACCAAGATAACTCAGTGAAGCTATTGATGAACATTTAAAGAGTTTGTGTTGACTGCAACAAAAATCTAGAATAAGGGATAGTAATCTTGCTGTGTTAACATCCATTTAATTAGCAATTGATCCAAAAGCTAAATGTTTCAGAAAAAAGACCTGGATACTACATGTACAAACATTGTTAATAAATGCTATTTGTGGAGCAGAATCTGCTTATCCCTCTGGAGCACCTGAGATCACCCCCAAGTTTTGGTGGGGTTCGTGTTGCTCAGTCTTTAGTTTTCTATGTTGTTTCTAGTGTACTTTTATTTGTATGCATGTCTTTTTCAGTTTTAGTCATGGAATTGTAAGTTTATTTTCGATTTATGAGTTTGCTGTTCATCTGGTATCTTTAGGCCCTGGGTCAATTATTTTTTTCGGCACCTCTTTCGCCAAAACAATATGATTTTCGCCACTTTATTTTTTAATTAGCCACAATATTACAATTTATCTGTTTGGATATGATTGTCTTGAACCTCTTTTTCATAGTTCAGTGAGTGACTATATAGCTACTCGAAGAATTGTTTGCTATGTTGATTCTCTATTATAAGTTATATGCTAACGATTTTTGTATGTGTGCAACTATATGGTCATTATGCCAATCTAACACTTCTCATCTGACCACGTATCCATTGATAATTCACAAAGTTAAGTTTCCTAGTTCAAGTCAGTATCTCAGATATGATAGCAAATTATATTTAATATTCGTACTATATTGTATGGTGAACATATCTGTCTGGTAGGTATAATATAAACATCTGTCATTTATTAATAATTCAACATAACTTGAGGTCCTCTGATGTTCAGTACTTCAGTACTTTGATTATGGTTGGTGGAAAGGGTGAGGACGGCTAGGGTTAACTAAAACCTGTCTTTGTATTTTTCACTCTAATCGTGCCTGCCTTTTTTATTAGTTCGTCCTGATTTTTTTATCTCATAAATTGTCATCCAGCCTTTTTTGCAAAGGTGCTCATCCTGCCTTTTTATTTTTACAAAAAACTTTTGTCCTGCCTTTTTTTCAAATTTCAACATAGCCCCATATAAAAATCTAATGGTAGCTCCCTTATGCAAGTTCCTGAAAATATTGATTTTTTTTTGTTGCGTTTTTTAGTTCCGTCATTATAGGTGTTTCGGTTTCCATATCCCATAAATGAATCACTTGCCAAACTTATAAATAATTACTAATGACAAACCAAGGTCTTTTTATAATTTATAATGAAAAATTAGCTCATATAATAGGAATGAATTGATGCAAAATATTTTCGAATCATAATTTTTAACATCTGCAAGGATCGATGATATGAACAGTCGACATGTATTACCAAGTCACACATAAATATGAATCAGAGATAGAAGGGATATATTTTCGGACAAATACCCATTTATAATTTATATAGTAAAATAAACATCGACTTCAAAATCAATACCTAAATATGTTTGATCTGATCAGCAGAAAATCTGAACACTGAATAGTAAACGAAAGGTAAAAAAAACTGATTCAAAGAATTAAAAAAGAGCTGACGAGGTACTTGAAATAATTAAAAAAATAATTCAGTAGATAGATACCATAAGGACATTTAAACTTATAAGAAAAATACTAGTTGACACAGTTAAGGCTAAAAAAAAAAAAAAAAAAAAAAAAGAGAGATTAAAACAGACAAGTAATATTACAGAAAACACAATATCATGAATATAGAAAACTTTAAACTGAGCAATTCGAACCCAACCAAAAAACTGTGGGGGATCCTAGGTGCATCGGAAAGGTAAGCAGACCCTTCTTCACATATTGCATTCGTCTACGTAGTTGTTCATGTACGCAACGAGAGTGCACACGCTGAAATGTCTCGCCTTCTTTACTGACCATTACCTTTATGTTGATAGCCCTAACAATAAAGGTTTACTATAAGTATCACATAAACTAAACATGATCCAAGAAAATGATGTGAAGGTCACATAAACCAAACGGGATATACATGTACACCTTACAACCATTACATACTACACAATGTCACAGTTGTCCATACATCATTGTCCCATTAGGTTTCTTTTACGTTTTCTTTCCACTATACAAGAACAGATACAACGAAACTCACCAATGGGGAACAACGCAACACGATACACCAGGCCACAATTAAAAATATGTTGGTTTTCCTAAACCCTACCCACTACCCAAAGGTTGAGACAGCGGGTAGGTAGGTAGGCATTTTCTTCTTTTTTTTTCAAAAAGAGAAATTGAAGTATCGGGTGTTTATTAGTCTTCATGCTTATCTGCTTAAAAAAAACTTCTTCAAATCAACACAATAAAAGAATTTGAGTAGGCAGCTTTTTTCTGGGTAGGTAGCGTTTGGGCAAACAAACCTATTCTTTTTTATGGCCCCACATCACTAATCTTGATTCAAGGCAAGTAAAAAAGATTAATCAAATAAAAAACGACGAAAAGCATTTCATCAAAAGTTTATTACTTCACAGCCTATCTATATAATTGACTATAGTGAACGACGTACGCATGAGCAAATTATTTCAATTCTTTAGGGGGAATGATGGGATCCCGCTCACATGTTTATCCCCCCACCATTCTGTATGTATGTGCCTGTCCCAAGTAAGGAGCCTGTAATTCAGGGGTTGTCGTTTGTTGATGCGTTACATACTTGTTTTTCGTTCATTTTTTTGGTACATAAATTAGGCCTTTACATATCTCGTTTGAATTGTTTTACATTTGTCATTTTTGGATCTTTTATACAAATGTAGCTGCACTATGTGATATGGGCTTTGCTCATTGTTGAAGGTCATACGGTGACCTAAAGTTGTTAATTTCTTTTGTCATTTGGTCTCTTGTGGAGAGTTTCTCATTGGCAATCACACCACATCTTCTTTTCTTTTTTTTATGCTTCAAAATTTTTTATTTTAAATTTATTCCTCTGTTTTTCTTCCATGTAAACATGTGTTATACCTTATAAAACATGCCTAATATGTAGATAGAATTACCAAAAAGAAAAGATGTTTTTTAAAATTCTTTCTGTTTCCGTTTTCCGTTTCTGTTCCGTATTCCGTTTCCGCCTTTTAGCAACACCCTGTCTCATGGTGTCCTTCAACAATGTATATATATAACGATCATTCAAAGGTGGATCCAGAGTTTTGAAATGGGCGGGGCGTAATTATAAAACGCCGATTATTTTCTGCATCGCAAATATCTTTTGACAATTGTTGTTTAAAAAAAAATACATAAAACAGGTGCAACGTCACATGTTTTGTCTGTTTGTTTTTCCACCAAAAATGGGCGGTCACCCTCTACGCCTTGTGAATATTTGTATCGGTGGATTGCTGCCACATTGAGAATACCTTCATAAAAATCTTAAAGTGTTTTATATTGGAGAATCCAACAAAACAGGAGCGGCTCTTAAACAACCAAACAATACCGGTAATTGCGAGAGAAAAGGAGAGGGAATGTCCGTCTGGACACTTAATACCAACCTCTGTAACAAATGAAGTTTTGAAGATCTTCCTTGTACATGTATCTAGTATATTTAACTGAACGACCATTAAACTTCAAATAGGATGGAGGTTTTTTTTCTTTCTAAAAAAATATTGTGATCCCCAATTTGATGAAATAAAATATTCTGGTCAAGCAGTTGACAAAAAAAAATTTCTGAAGCCATAATTTCCCCATACCGTATATATACCATTATAGTCGTACATTTATGAAATAATAATTTGATTGATAGCGTTGAAAAACAAAATAAAATTGAAAAAAATATTCTGACTATAAGACAAAAAAATACCCCTCCCACATTTTTGAAGTTTAAGGTTGCTTACTATGTATGATAATATACATCTATTTTTCATGCGAAAAAAAAAAAACAAATTATATTTCTGAAACTGTTCGACGTTTGCAATATCATACTGTATATTAAAGGCTCAGCTATATATCCATCAGATGATTCTAAGGTCACCGTAGAAGAACAACCACAGAATCAGTATGGATTCAGCCGACAACCTGGACAGCCACTTAGTTTGATTCCTGCAACAGTACTTATCACACCGGAACATTG
The DNA here is from genome assembly GCF_965363235.1 of Mytilus galloprovincialis. Taxonomy (NCBI): domain Eukaryota; kingdom Metazoa; phylum Mollusca; class Bivalvia; order Mytilida; family Mytilidae; genus Mytilus; species Mytilus galloprovincialis. The sequence continues at coordinate 44,248,587 of NC_134842.1, read as the reverse complement.
ATCACGTGCCCTCATTGTCAAGAGGAGATAACTACTGAAATTTCTTTTTACATGGGATCCGCTGCTAAATCTTGTGTTTTCGCTTCACTTTTCTTTTGGTAAGTTTTTAATACTGTCAGAACAAAATTGTTACAGCTGATCAGCTTCAAAGAACTGTTTGCAGATGTTTAATTAGTATGAATTAGTTAGAGACAATAGTTTTCGAACTTATATTCTGTAACGTCATGATAACTTGTAGTCTTCGATAACTGATTTAAAAGCAACTAAACATGTTATAATGATCAGTGAACGGAACATTTTTCCAGTAACACTTTCATATTTTTATGCCCCACCTACGATAGTAGAGGGGCATTATGTTTTCTGGTCTGTGGCTCCGTTCGTCCGTCCGTCTGTGGTTCCGTTCGTCCGTCCAGGTTAAAGTTTTTTGTCAAGGTAGTTTTTGATGAAGCTGAAGTCCAATCAACTTGAAACTTAGTACACTTGTTGCTTATGATATGATCTTTCTAATTTTAATGCCAAATTAGATAATTACCCAATTTCACGGTCCATGGAACATGGAAAAGGATAGTGCGAGTGGGGAATCCGTGTACTCTGGACACATTCTTGTTCAGTGTGTTTTCATTGTGGCATGGTGCAACTCCTATTTATTTTTAAAATGTCACCAATAGTTTATGGTTAGTACCATTATAAAATTCACAATTCTTTAAAAAGTATAAAATACAAGAGTTTATAAAATACAGTTTTGGATATTATCCATAGTATACGTAAGGGAAACTAGCCTGTCAAAACTAAAGTTCCGAATTCGACTAAAATCTTAATTGACTTCTTGAGATTGATAGTGCCCATAGAGAATCACCGGCCGACCTTCGGTAGGAAACTATCAATCCTAAGTAGTCAATTAAGATTTTACTAAAATATAAATCCTCAGTGTTGACAGGCTAGTACATGTAGTATCAGTAGTTGGACCACTTGTACCGCTCGTCCACCGAGGTACCCCGATGAAATGATGAAAACGTATTTCCAACAAAAAGGAGTTGAACGGGAACCTTAGTTGAATAGCATTTCGTCGTGTATGATCATTGTATGTTTGTAAGATTTAATGGGATATCAAGAAAGGTGAAATTCTTCTTATTTTCATAATATCCTACGTTTTGCTGACCAGTAGTTTTGCTATACTAATTCCTATTACTAGTTAATTGGTGTAGTTCTATTTAAGATTGATTACCATCCTTAATTGGCTAATTCTCTCTTCAACTCGTCATAATCGGATCTGGGGTACCTGTTCAAAGAAGCACGTGACGCGTTCAAACTTGTTTAGAAGATTGTTATATATATATCAATTGAAGAATCATTGGCTATTCAGAAACAGTTGATTATTAGGTAGCTACCATTTGATTTGTATGGGGGGAGGGGGGGGGGGGGGGGTGGCTAGGATGAAAAATTGTGTCCTGCCTTTTTTTTTACTTGTAATCTCTGTCCTGCCTTTTTATTTTTTAGTCTATTCGGTCCTGCCTTTTTTTTTAGCTTATCCCGACATTTTTTTCACAACAATTGTCATTCTTTTTTTTTTTGCCAAGTTACTCATCCTGCCTTTTTTTTTACTCAAAATCCTGTCCTGCCTTTTTTTTAAATTTCATCCTAGCCCCCCCCCCCCCAATAAAAATCAAATGGTAGCTCCCTCCCTTATATTTCAGTAAAAGACGTTTCTTTCCTTTTCAGTATATGGTTTGGATTGTTTTGTGTTGCGTTTTGGCCATGTTACACAAATAAGTTTAAAGATGTAAAACACACTTGTCCATACTGTCATAAGGTAGTAGCTAGGTACGAAAGAAGAAAAATAGCAACATGGCATCAATCACCATGGTTACGGGAAAGAAGAGGTAAATAATTATAGTACAGACTATAGATACATGTATGTATTATTTGAATGAAAATAAGAATAGTCCATAACGTGACACTATTTAACAACATTCAGAGATCTAGAACTGGTTTCGGATAGTCACAATTTACAGTGCAAAATTAAATTGCATAAAATTATCTACGATTGACGAGTATACGTACTTTCTAAACATTTAATTTATTATCATATTCTATATTTTACCAAATAAATCTCAGATTCTATATTTTACCAAATAAATCTTAGATCCTACATTTTACCAAATAAATCTTAGATCCTACATTTTACCAAATAAAGCTCAGATTCTATATTTTACCAAATAAATCTTAGATTCTATATTTTACCAAATAAATCTCAGATTCTATATTTTACCAAATAAATCTTAGATCCTACATTTTACCAAATAAATCTTAGATTCTATATTTTACCAAATAAATCTCAGATTCTATCTTTTACCAAATAAATCTTAGATCCTACATTTTACCAAATAAATCTTAGATTCTATATTTTACCAAATAAATCTCAGATTCTATATTTTACCAAATAAATCTTAGATCCTACATTTTACCAAATAAATCTTAGATTCTATATTTTACCAAATAAATCTCAGATTCTATATTTTACCAAATAAATCTTAGATCCTACATTTTACCAAATAAATCTTAGATTCTATATTTTACCAAATAAATCTTAGATTCTATATTTTACCAAATAAATCTCAGATTCTATATTTTACCAAATAAATCTTAGATCCTACATTTTACCAAATAAATCTTACATCCTACATTTTACCAAATAAAGCTCAGATTCTATATTTTACCAAATAAATCTCAGATTCTATATTTTACCAAATAAATCTTAGATCCTACATTTTACCAAATAAATCTTAGATTCTATATTTTACCAAATAAATCTCAGATTCTATATTTTACCAAATAAATCTTAGATCCTACATTTTACCAAATAAATCTTAGATTCTATATTTTACCAAATAAATCTTAGACCCATTATTTTACTAAATAAATCTTAGATCTTATATTATAACATATAAATCTTAGATCCTATATTTTACCATATAAATCTCAGATCCTATATTTTTCCAAATAAATCTTAGATCCTATATTTTACCAAATAAATCTTAGATCCTATATTTTTCCAAATAAATCTCAGATCCTATATTTTACCAAATAAATCTTAGATTCTATATTTCACCAAATAAATCTTAGATTCTATATTTTACCAAATAAATCTTAGATTCTTTATTTTACCAAATGAATCTTAGACCCGTTATTTTACTAAATAAATCTTAGATCCTATATTTTGCCAAATAAATCTTAGATCCTATATTTTACCAAATAAATCTTAGATTCTATATTTTACCAAATAAATCTTAGATTCTATATTTTACCAAATAAATCTTAGATCCTATATTTTACCAAATAAATTTTAGATTCTATATTAAACCAAATAAAGCTTAGATCCTATATTTTACCAAATAAATCTTAGATTCTATATTTTACCAAATAATTCTTAGATTCTATATTTTACCAAATAAATCTTAGATTCTATATTTTACCAAATAAATCTTAGATCCTACATTTTACCAAATAAATCTTAGATCCTACATTTTACCAAATAAAGCTCAGATTCTATATTTTACCAAATAAATCTCAGATTCTATATTTTACCAAATAAATCTTAGATCCTACATTTTACCAAATAAATCTTAGATTCTATATTTTACCAAATAAATCTCAGATTCTATATTTTACCAAATAAATCTTAGATCCTACATTTTACCAAATAAATCTTAGATTCTATATTTTACCAAATAAATCTTAGATTCTATATTTTACCAAATAAATCTTATATATATAGATTCTATATTTTATCAAATAAATCTTAGACCCATTATTTTACTAAATAAATCTTAGATCCTATATTATAACATATAAATCTTAGATCCTATATTTTACCATATAAATCTCAGATCCTATATTTTTCCAAATAAATCTTAGATCCTATATTTTACCAAATAAATCTTAGATCCTATATTTTACCAAATAAATCTTAGATCCTATATTTTACCAAATAAATTTTAGATTCTATATTAAACCAAATAAAGCTTAGATCCTATATTTTACCAAATAAATCTTAGATTCTATATTTTACCAAATAATTCTTAGATTCTATATTTTACCAAATAAATCTTAGATTCTATATTTTACCAAATAAATCTTAAATTCTATATTATACCAAATAAATCTTAAATTCTATATTTTACCAAATAAATCAAGGCTGCGGCTCACAGGCAGTCGTCTCAGAAAATAAATTCGTATATATCCCTTTTAAATAACAAAAGGTACTTAATAAATTGACTCGCGATTTGTCAGCCGGTAGCTATTATATTCCGTTATATGCTGATTTCTCGGCAGTCAATCCCACTAAAACTTGTTGTGTCGTAAATCTAAATTGATTTATATTCACAATGGTGTATAACACGCCTACTTTTGTTATATAAAGGAATAAAACAAAAGTGAACTGTATATGGGAAACACACTAAAATAAGCACTATCGATGTTGTTGACATTTACCTAAAGATAACAATTTTATCGAACGGGCGAGACCGTCATAGGTAGTGACAGTCGTTAAACACCTCCTAGTTTTGTACCCAGAAGACCACGAACAATTAACAAACCCGAAGTACAGATCAGTACTAGCATGATTATTCAAACTATCTATGCATTATCAATTTAAGGTTGGAATGCAGCAGCACTTCATCTTCAGCCAAGATATGGGATCAAGCAGCAAGTAGAACAGGCAGAAGCACCTCCCGGTGTTTTGATAGTACAACCTACGCGCATGCCTACACCAGAACATTTCAAACCGTATGATACCATATGTCCACACTGTAACGAACATGTAACAACTGAAGCTTCCTATAAAATGGGTGATAAGGCGTACCACACTATATTAAGATTATTACTTGTACTGTAAGAAAATATAAATTTTATATGATATGAGGGTCTGGATTTGGGGTCCTTGATTTCTATATTCTTTAATGTTAAGTTCATTTTACTCTATTCTTTATGTTTTGTTTGCCCATTATCAATACTTTTTTTATATTTCAGCATCCCATTGTCTCTTTTCTTTCCTTTTATGTTTGTCCTTGGTTTTTCTCTTTTCTGTATTTTTTGGGAATATATATTCTTTTTTTTTTCCCCACATTTCTCTTTACTGTAAACCCCATCCGGAACCTCAGTCATATCTTTACTCTTGTTGCAACAGTATGTGTACCTATCTCCACTATGCATACTATTAGCTCTGATTCCTTCCCCTGGGGCCGTGTCAACGAAGCTGTCTTAGGAATAGGACATGTCTTAGGATGGTCTTAGGACACGTCTAAGTTCTAAGTCGGGTTAACGAAGGTGTTCTTAAATAAGATATGTCCTAAATTTGGTCCTAAAGTTAGGATATATAAATAGGTGTCTTAGGATAGTCCTAAAAGTAACGATGTCCTAAAACGAAATAAAAACAACTAATATGGCATAAATTCATTAAAAAGAATACTAATACAATACTTAACTACATGTAGTATAATATTATAAAAAATACACGAATTAAACAAAAATTTTCAATATTTGTTAAAGATTCAATTATGTTACATTATTTTCAATTTGTAGACAAATTTGATATTTAAAATGTATACGTCCAGGTATGAAAAAAAAGCGTTCATAGTATTTTGAAGTTTAAATTTTGGAATAATAACCATATTACAAGACATTTGTGTGGGTGTGCTAGAACTTACATTTGTACTTGTCAAGTACAAATGTAAGTTCTAGCACACCCACACAAATGTCTTGTAATATGGTTGTCTTGATGTACATATCTAAATACATTGAGATATTGTCATTTGGTGAAATGCTTTAATATACACTATATTGCTTTTCTGTACACAAATCTATATGAAATGTACATCAATAGTAAATCTCCTAAAAGTGTGTTTGACGATGTCATATCGTTACGCTCGTACATGTACATTTATATAGAATAAATAGGGCTGTCCTTTTTGCTTAAACAATGCTATCATTCATGAGTAACATTTGTTTTGCACCTCTTACGGTATAATTTTAATTTAAATGTGGGAAAAAATGACCTCCTTTTACTTAATCCTTATTCAATACACGCAATGTAATCGAGTGGACCAAAAGACATACATTGTTTTCCATAAAGAATCATCCTTTCTTCCATTACACATGTAGTGAAATACAATAAGATAGATGTCATTGAATTGCGTACATAATTTTTTTTTTCAATTAAATAAATGTGTTAGGATGGTCATAGGACCGTCGTAGTTATGACTGTCCTAAGATAGCTTTGTATTACATCCTAAGACATGTCTCAGACACGTCTTACGACCATCCTAAATAATGTCCTAAGACCTACATGTATCTTAGGACATATCCTAGGATACTTTCATTGACACGACCCCAGGGTTAGACCTTTAATTGGTACTTTGTGGTTTTATCAATTCTGAAAATTTAAAAAGGTTTTAGACTTAATTTTTTTCGACCTTCACTGAAGAGATATCTTTGTCTAAATTCTCATCTGGTGCAGTAAAATCGGCACTTTTAATATTGTGTATGTATGAAACTCGTTTTATACCTTTAATGTTTAAAAATGGTTTGATAATGTTCATGATGTTAAACTTTGTGTGACTATCGATTTATGGTTGATGTTCTAGACTAACATCATGCGTAAAGGGAACGACCATTTAAATTCAAGGGGGTGGGGGTTATGGCTTTTTCCGAAAAAAAAATTTTATTCTGATCCCAAATTTGAGCGAAAAAAATCTGTTCAAAGAAAGGACAAAACAAAAATATTTTGAATCCAAAATTTCCCTTGACCTTAAAGTGATATATTTTGAAATTGAATTTTATTGATAGCGTTGAGGAAGAAAAATCTGACTCGGACAAAAAAACATACCCCTCCACCTTTTTTGTAGATAAATGGTTGCTCCCTAACGTAATTACTTTGTATTCTTTAAGTTGTAAATTACAATGGAGATACTGTCAGACTCAATTGTTTTTGAACAAATCAATTCGACACTAGATTAGACATATTCGATGGAAAACTACTTTCCTGTTATTTATAAGTTTCCTTAATAGTTTGTTAATAATGGACGAATGGTTTGTCCAGAATTAAGTATATTCTTCTTTGCATTAACGTTATTCTTTACGTTTCAACTGCCAAAAGCATTATGTTTTTCGGTCTGTGCGTTTGTCTGGTCATCCGTTCGTCCGTCTAACCTGCTTCAGGTTAAAGCTTTTGGTCTAGGTATTATTTAATTAAGGTAAAGCTCTAATCAACTTGACACTCAGTACAAATATTCCATATGATATAATCTTTCTAATCTTCATTCAAACTTAGAGTTTTTTACTCCAATTTCATGGTCCACAGAACATATAGAAAATAATAGTGCGAGTGGGGAATCCGTGTACTATGGACATGCACATTCTTGTTTCTTTTCTCCTTTTAATTTACTCACAATAGCTACGTAACAATTCGACTTTTTTTCAAAATTATTGTAAAAGTTTACTGAATAGTCCAAAATATGATTGCTGCAGCCGAGAATATTCAAAATCGGTGGCAATATTCTTTAAGATACAATTTGTGTTCATCAGCTTTTTTTTAAAACTCTTACACATTCTTCATGTTGCGTGAATTATAATTAAACACTATGATCATAACATTTTCGGCCTTTTTCACTATATATGTCAAGTACAATTTACTCAACATGATACATTTATCCGATAGTTTGATTACCAAAACTGTCAATACAATACATTCATTATTATACATACATGTACAATGTATTATAGTTACACTGGTCCAGTGGCAAATATAAAAAAGAAGATGTGATATGATTGCCATTGAGACAACTCTCCACACGTGAAAAACAAACCCTTTTTTTTAAATATTCAAGACGATACATTTTTAAGTGAAGATAAAAATCAATGTAAATGTTGGTCCCCCTATAACTCTGCATTCAGAGGTTGGAGAAAACATACTTAAAATGTTATGTATATGTTTTATTGTATATCATATAATTTGTAATACTAACTTAAGTGTTGAAAACAATTTACAAAATCCTTTAATAAAAGAAAATTCAAATGTATATATAATAAGCATGTTATTATAACTATGGTTTAGTTAAAGACGATCTCCTTAAAACATACTAACATATTTAAATAGATTGATATAAAAGAGAGTTGAAAGATACCAGAGGGACATTCGACGTATAAATCGAAAATAAACTGACAACGCCATGGCTTGAAAAGAATAGTACACAAAACATAACACAGAAAATAAAAGACTAAGCAACACGAACCCAAACAAAAAAACTGGGGATGCTACCATGGGTTCCGGAAGGAATATTTGATCCTGCTCCACGATGTGTCACCCGTCGTGATATTGCCGAAGAAAATGTTATGAACACAATTCTAAATGGCAAAACTATTAATTGAAACTCAATCAGGTTTATAAAGAAACTGAAGCTTAGATTGAAAAGGTAAACAATAACACCATTCAAATATCTTCATTTAGTTGTACATACGTCAATCTGTTGATATCTATAATAAAATATTGAATCTGAATCTGAAATCTATAATCAAGGACAATAATTATCGATGAATTAAAAAATCTTTTGAAACCCAGTAACTATCATAAGTAGCAAGCATCATGCATTGTATATCGGGTTCGAAAAAATCTTCTATGAGGTACGAAATGGTATACATGTTAATATGCCATGAGGTACGAAATGGTCACGGTACGAAGTGGTTTTTGTCAGGGTATTGAATGGGGTGTACAAAATGGTTAGGGTACGAAATGACTATGATAATACAAGTTTAACATTTGTCACAATTTGGATGATTCCGTAACTCTAAAAAGAGAATCGGAGTGAGCCGAGGTAAGCCAATTAATGGTTAAACATCGAAACAGCTGCTGTTCGAAAGAAAAAAGATTTCAAACTCACTCTTTTTTGAAAACGAAACACATTTGAAGGAAATAGAGATTTGAATAGATGTTGAAGCATTTTGTAAGTAATTGTAAAAATTCATACTAAGATTAATTTGTTTTTTACAGATGCTGTATTGGGTTACCGATATTTAGCATAGTGCCTTGCTGCATAAACAGATTCAAAGATGTAACCCATACCTGTCCACGCTGCCACCAAATAGTCGCAGAATATAAAAGACACGAAATGAATTATTTTTAATAATTTCAGCATTCATCATGTTGTTTCTTTAAAAAATGCCGAGTTCATAATGAAGGCTAAGCGTTTAAATGTTGATTAAACGATTGAATGTCTCAGTTGTCATTGTGTTTTGTTTATTTGTTTAATGTTTTTGCATTTTAAGTCATATGCAACTTTAAATTATGCTACATGTAAATATTTCCCTTAAGGCTTATGGTATGATAGAACAACTAATTCGGCCCGTTCGGAAAGAACGAACGACATTGATATGCCCACTACGGGTACACAATCGAAATGTGACAACGTGATTGGCGATAAAAATGTGTCTTTTCCGTAATTTTTACGTATAACATATGAGCATGTCCAATTTGGTTATCTGAATGTATGAAGATAGATAGAAAAACAAAGTAAAACATATTCCAATAACATTTTTAGGAGCTCCTAAGGTTACACCTACCTCATATTATATACCCGTATAGCATTGCCTTTTCTTATGACATTACTCTTCATATTCTTTAGCGATCAGTTTGATTGCACATCGCTGAGTGTGTAAAAGCTATCTACAATAATTGTACATTGTACATATAAATTTCAATGTTGCCGAATTGACTGTACATATATTTTTCAATGTTGCCGAATTGACTGTACATATACATTTAAATCTTGCCAAATTGACTGTACATATACATTTCAATGTTGTCGAATTAATTGTACATAGAAATTTCAATGTTGCTGAATTGACTGTACATACAAATTTCATATTGCCAAATTGACTGTACATATACATTTCAATGTTGCCGAATTGACTGTACATAGAAATTTCAATGTTGCCGAATTGACTGTACATATACATTTCAATGTTGCCGAATTGACTGTACATATAAATTTCAATGTTGCCAAATTGACTGTACACATTCTTTCAATGTAACCGAATTGACTGTACATATAAATTTCAATGTTGCCAAATTGACGAAAGGGGTTGAGTGAAAGCTAACGTCCGTTTATCGTATGCAGACTACATGTATTTGACTATACGTTTGATGTGATCTGATGTTGGAAAAAGTCATAGAAAAAACATACAATTGTTGAATGCAATGGTTTGCAATGTTTCTTCCAGACTGTAAGTCTGAAAACGAAGTTGTTGTTGTCTGTTTCAGTAAAAAAAGTTGAACAACAAATTGCATGAACAGATTAAAAGTCTTCCTTTTTTTAATCCGTGGCTTTAATCAAAGTGATGTGACTGATTGATTGTTGATGTTTTAACGCCATAGAAAACGACGAGACACGTGTTGAATGTTGGGCATGTTGGGGTTTGCAGTGTTTCTTTCAGACTGGAAGTCAGGAAACGGAGTCGTTGTGCGCGTGTTGTCTGTTTCAGTAATAAAAAATATGTTTTATTTTGAACATGTTCAATTTAAATTATATGAACTGATGAAATTACTTCCTTTTTAAATCAATGGTTTTAAACACACGAAGCTGAAAGTGATGTGGCTTACATTCAAATGACTATGCTGTTATGTACAACTTATAAATATTGAGTATAAAGATAAGAAGGTATCACGTCAATTAGACAGCAACCAAAAAAAATGAAATAACAGAAATCCAAAGAGCAACTAGTCCGAAATTATTCTGACGTCTGATGACCAGTTTCAATCTCGAAATCTTAATAGATCCATTTTTAGTATGATATTACGATTTCGAGACATGGCGTAGATAAATCAAACGCCATTCGATTTCTTTTTCATTTATTGAATAAATGAATACCTTTTATTTTTGAAGAAAAGAGTAAACAAAAGCAGTCCACTCACTGCAACACACACACATACACCAACAATCAAAAGGTACATGTCTATATGATACTGAAAATGTTTAACAATATACAGCTGAGAATAACACATTTCTATGTCAGAAAAAAAAAACCCAAAAACAATGAAAGAAATGAGGGTTTCTTATCGTCGAGTTGCAAGTTGCGAGTTAAGAAAGTCGAGTTGCGAGTTAAGCAAGTCGAGTTTCGAGTTACGAAAGTCGAGTTGCGAGTTACAAAAGTCGAGTTGCGAGTTACAAAAGTCGAGTTGCGAGTTACAAAAGTCGAGTTGCGAGTTACGAAAGTCGAGTTGCGAGTTACAAAAGTCGAGTTGCGAGTTAGGAAAGTCGAGTTGCGAGTTAGGAAAGTCGAGTTGCGAGTTACGAAAGTCGAGTTGCAAGTTACGAAAGTCGAGTTGCGAGTTACAAAAGTCGAGTTGCGAGTACAGAGTTGTATAAGTCTAGTTTCTCGTACAATGGACCAAAAGTGTGCAATGCTCTTCCTAATTCAATAAAAAAATCAAATACAGTATCCGAATTTAAACATAAATACAAATCTATGTACTTTTAACATTACCATCATATTTTTACTGTAATGCCATATCATAATTGTTTATTGTATTTTAAAATTGTACATAATCTTTATTTACCATTATTATTGATGCATTGTTTATTTGTAATGTAATTTTTATTGTATTAAGAGAGCCTTATTGAAAATTGGTGTAATCCAAATGAGTTACTCTCTCTAAATAAAGATATTATTATTATTATTATTATTAGTTAAGAAAGTCGAGTTGCGAGTTTCAAAAGTCGAGTTGCGAGTTACAAAAGTCGAGTTGCGAGTTACAAAAGTCGAGTTGCGAGTTACGAAAGTCGAGTTGCGAGTTACAAAAGTCGAGTTGCGAGTTACAAAAGTCGAGTTGCGAGTTAAGAAAGTCGAGTTGCGAGTTTCAAAAGTCGAGTTGCGAGTTACAAAAGTCGAGATGCGAGTTTCAAAAGTCGAGTTGCGAGTTAAGAAAGTCGAGTTGCGAGTTAAAAAAATATTGTTTACACCGAATTTTCAGGTTTGATTCACATTTGATAAACAAAACATGCATGCACCTGAACTTAGTTATTCCCGTGATTGTGGGATTTGAAACAGTTTATGTGATACCTATTTATTAGAGTCTAATACAAGTTAAGTTCTGGAAGCATTTAAAAAAAATAATGTATCCTTAATGGACGAGATCGATCTTATTTAATTCAATGCGTTTACACTACAACAAAAAAAGAACCGATCTGACCATAAATTACCTTTCGTAAACAAATAATCCTAAAAATAGAATAGTAAAGGAAATTCTGCATCTCGCGCAAACTATAACACATTGCAAAATCATTGAGAAAATAGTTTGCTCATTGGAATTTCGTATGGACTTATTAATCATTATTTTGGATCGTACATCACAAGTCATTAAACAAAGATATGTGTGTAAACTATATATCTATCGCTAAATAACGAACGGCCAATGCGTTTGAAGATGAGGATTTGCAGCAAACAAATAGAACTTATTGATTTAGAAGATAATAAAAAAATAGCCGAATCTATGTTTACTTTTCGTATTCCATCCATCATTTTTAAACACGCCGAACATGCGCAGATTTATTTTCATATCTGAATATATATTAACATTCACCTGACAAAAGCGATCGATCTAAACATTTAAACCTTGAAAAAAGATCGATTCAAATAAGATTAATCTTTTTAAAACTACATCGATATATATATATAGACTTTTTAAATCCGATTGAAGATCGATATTTTCCGTTTTCATTATTACATCCATCGTTTTGAAAAACGTGTGTTTTTGCCGCCAAACATAGGTAGTAATTTCCATGCAATCGTGACAGATATGTATAATAAAAGTGAATTATGTGCGAAAATAGATAATGTGCTTACTTCTAATTTGTATTCCCAAATTGAAGTAAACGAAGGGGATATTTTGAATCCCAACCTTTTTAAGATTTTTATAAAAGAATTTAACCGGATGCATTAAATGAAACCCTAGATGCTGTTGATATAAATGACCGCAAAATTGAGTGCCTCATGTATGCAGAGGATCTTGTTATTTTTTGTCTAGTGCCAAGGCAAGTCTTTCAAACACGAGTGTTTAGAGGTCACTCTATCTAAAACCAAAGTTAATATGTTTAACAAACCTGGAAAAATTTTAAAAGAATATTTGTATTGCGAAAAAGATATAATAGAATGTGTTTACAATTATAAGTATCTAGGTTTAAAATGTATATTGACTTTTTAAGAATGGAAAGGGAGAGCTATACAAAAAATCACTATAAGCAATATTCAAATTGCGAACTTCATCATCTTACAATCCAAGTAATTTTACTCTATAACATATATATATAGTGCAGGCGATTTGGTGTCACGATATCACAGTAGCATGGGTTCGAATCCCGGCGAGGGAAGAACCAAAAATTTGCGAAAGCAAATTTACAGATCTAACATTGTTGGGTTGATGTTTAATTTAATTAAGTTTAAAATAACTTATAATTGACAATATCAAACATGTGAACACGTCTATATAACTCAAGTTTAAACCTAAGTGACTCAGTTTAATAAGTTACCCAATACTTTCAGAGGCGAATTTAGGAGGGGGCGGGGCCAGGGCCCCCTTTTTTGGAAAAAAAGTGTTTGCTTATATAGGGAATCACTGAAGCGTGACTGGAGCGGGCCCCCTCTTAGGTCAGTCAGTGGGCCCCCACTTATGAAAATTTCTGGATCTGCCACTGACTTTAAAAAAATACGTATGAAATCACGATGTAGCAATAATCATTTTATACTTTCCAATTAAATCTTACCTGTAAATGGCGCAAATATAGTTTTTACAATAGTATCTTTGACAGCTACATTTATAAAATAAAGAATAAAAATGGGGAATGAGTCAAAAAGACAGCAACCAAATCAAAATATACAATTCAACCAAAGGTCATTAGGTCTACAAATTAACACAGCGAAAAATCACACACCTAGAGGGAGCCCTGAGCAGACCCGAAACACAATATAGATAGATAAAGAATGTAGACGCCATTCTATGCTGCTAAATATAAAGATGAACCAAAATTAAAATGTAAACAAGAGCAACAAAGGCTAAAGGTTCCTGAAATTGGTCAGACACAAAAATGCGGCGTGTTTAAACTGGTTTTATTCACGCCCATCATATCCCCTTCATTTCTAGCCAATGCATAAGACATATATAATTTTAACATCCTCAATTTTGAGTGTCACTGACAAACAATAAATTTTGCGGTCCCTAACGAATATTGCCCGGCTCCGCAGCTGCCCCAAAAAGCCCACTTTAAACGAAATCTGCAGAAGGGGTGTTTTACATATATGAAATATAGTTTAGTTGCTATGTCCCTTTACGTTTAATACGACGGTGCTATGTATGAAATTTAAAAATAATTAAAATGCAAGCCATCTGCTGTATTTCAAAAGGCTATCTGCTTCTTCAGAAAATACTAAACGTAGTGATTATCTAGTCCATTTTATTTTTACAAGAGACTCAGATAGAGTCCAAACCACAAAAATCATCAACAACACTATATACAATTCTATAAGAAATCATCATTCCGAAATGTTATCAGTTACACCAAAAAATTGAAATATTTTAGTTTCCACATTTTTACGCAATTCGACTTTTGTAACTCGCAACTCGACTTTCTTAACTCGCAACTCGATTTTCTTAACTCGCAACTCAACTTTTGTAACTCGCAACTCGACTTTCGTAACTCGCAACTCGACTTTCGTAACTCGCAACTCGACTTTCGTAACTCGCAACTCGACTTTTGTAACTCGCAACTCGACTTTCGTAACTCGCAACTCGACATTCTTAACTTGCAACTCGATTTTCTTGACTCGCAACTCGATACTCGACAACAAGTGAATCTCGAAAGAAATGTGGTCGCTGCTAAATCAAAAAAAAAGTTGTTTTTGTGTTGACCGATTTATTTTAACTACCGGGCCCGGGGGGTTCAATTATCATGATTATAGTGCAGAGCCTAATTACTTTATTAATACTTATAAACCCTTGGTGTTTTTAATAATAGTTTGTTAGCTGCAAAATCCTTTCTACCGTCTTGATGTGGTTAAAAGCTTTTAATGTAATATGTAATTTTCTTAAATATCGAACTACATAAATGTAAAACTCCCGTGGTTGGCCTCATAGTACTAGATTTTACCCCGACAATGTCTTACAACTAGGTTTTATTTTTAAATACCACATACAATTCAATATGATAATGGATCGATATTAATACTAACAACAGCAGTGTGAATATATAGGTTGTTGATATACTTCACCATTTAGCTCGTTGTTTACAGGTAAGCAATATATATATATATATACATCTGAAACAAAATAAGTAATACAAAATTTATGATGAAAGATGATTAGAAATAATTGTAAACACTATATAAAAAAAATCGTACTCGCAGATACACCCTGATGTTATTTATAAAACGATTCGGACTAAAAGACTCTACATGTGTAGTGTTTTGAACAGCAGTCGCGGATATAGAACTTTTTATAAAAAGGGGGGGGGGGCTGATTGGCATAAGAGGGGGCTGCTACAGTAATGCTTCAGTGAATCCGAATATAATCTAGCACAATTTTCCCATGGGGTAGGGCCCCCTGAATCCGCCTATGAACAGATACATGTCCAAAATGTATATGGGTCAATTATGTGTGCCACTTGTACACACGTATTTGTGTTGATACGCTGGCTTAGACTACCTGCGAATATTCATGGAAGAGCCCTATTTCAAGGCAATTGTCCCTCAAATATGTTTTTGGACTCAATCCGCAGAGAATATTTCATGTTGTGCAATATTTACGCAAAATACCTTAAGAGTTTTGCATGTTAAATTTTGGCCTGTTTAAAAGAGAGGGGGGGGGGGGGTCACATTTAAAAAAAAAATTGTACATGTATGTGGGGATCAAATAAAGAATGAAATATTATGGGGGGGGGGGGTGTCAAGACATTTTATATAAGTTCATTTCAAAATTACCAGCCCCCAGGCCCTCCCAGGTAAAAATGATAAGTCACTTATTATAAAGATAAGAGAAACACATAACTAAAAGAAAAACAGTAAATTAAATGCAATGTAGATTGTCATAATTTCCAAATAACAATTAGTTTTTACCAATTAATCTTGCATGTAAAACACGTTGGAAACGAGTTTTATCCCTTCATATTCTAATGTATAATATTTTAAATTTGCTTTCATACTATCCCGCTGTAGTTATAAGTAGGGTATTTAGGTCAAATTGAAAGAGAAACCAGTGTGTTATTTTGCTGAATTTTCTCAACCATTGTCAAATTAAACATATTTTCAATGTTAGTATTCAGTGTAAAATGTAATGCGAATTAATGTTATGGATGGCTTATGCCGTTTCTGAGTTTTGTGTTTTTGAGTACCTTACATGCATGTATAACAGAAATCACAACAATTTGAGGTCATTTGTACATTAACATATATTAACTAATCCACTCTGGTCGAGTATTTGTAAACACCTATTTTTGATAAGCAGTGGAAAAGATTTATTCGTTTGTGGTGTAGATTAAATAACATGAGCTCAAATCGGTTAAATGCAAAAGTTCACAAGTGGGCTGATAGTATGAGTATTAAGCATAAGTGTGTTAAAAACTGGAATTTTTTAGTAAAGAAAACCTTCTGTGAACTAAATTTAAGTAATTTATCGTGTCCTGAAAATATGGACACTAACTATGTTATAAAATTTTTTATGTCAAAATTACACGAAAAACATGTCGATAATGGGCATGCTGTTTTACATTCTGATAAATCTATATCGGGCAGAGGTGGCAATATTAAGCTACGAACTTACAGACTGTTTAAGGAAAATGTTGAACTGGAGGAATACTGCAAAATAGCTTTACCCTTCAGTCACAGAAGTGCTTTCGCCAAATTTAGATGTGGTGTTGCTCCCCTAAGAATTGAAACAGGGAGATATGAAAATATTGTTTTAGAAAATAGAGTGTGCCATATATGTGACGTTTTTATTGAAGATGAAGCACATGTTTTATTAAGATGTCCTCTTTATGACGATTTTAGAAACCATTTATATTATGTTGCTGAAACTTTTAATGATAATTTTAATACTTTAGATGATAATCAAAAGTTAGTGTTTTTATTCTCAGATGTAAATATGATACGTGTGTGTGCCAAAACCTGTCAATTGATTTTAAAAAGACGTAGAATTTTTATATATTGTAAATAGTATTTTATTTCATATTGTGTATTATATCTATGCATTTTAATAGTCTCTTATAATTCTGTATAGAATGGCTCTCATTTTACCTAGTGTTATTTTACAATGTATAAAGATTGATTGTACTTGTTGAGAGATGAGACTTTAATAATAAAACATTGAATTGATTGAATTTATATTAACTAATCCACTCTGGTCGAGTATTTGTAAACATCGATAATATTGGTGAATGTCGATCCCTTCGATATCTTTCGCCTCTCTTTTTTTCAAATGAACATGGAGTGATTGGGGGGGGGGGGGGGTGATTAAACTAGAACAAACTGAATACGCCCGTATACAATGGTATATACACTGTACATATTTTTTTTTTATAAAGAATATGAAACCATATAACAGCTGCATGTACATGTAATTCTGAAATTTCATGTTTGCGAGCCCCTCCTTATAAACATAGATATCGTTTATAAGCTCCATAATCGTGTAACATACATGTACATGTGTAGCTTTTTTTTCTGCTTCTAGATTTTTACCTTGACCTTATTCTTTGATCTTAGAAATCAATACCAATAACACATAGCATCTAGAGTTGATCACACAACACCTGTGCGGGTATTATTTCTAGATGGAGTATTCAAATTATAACACGGAATACGGTAAGTCGATATTTAAAATTCAAATGTGTTAATCCGGAAATATATTTATTAATATTCTATCGTTAAAACGGAAACCTGAGATCGGTCTATTTCTATACTATTAAACGCGAAGACCTCATTTTTGGTGTCGCTTCTCGCCTCTGTGTCCTATAGGTACAGTGCATAGTCGCATTTGTCATCCATTCATATGATTATTCAGATTGAGTTATTTTAGGAGAAAAACGAGAAAAAAGGCATCCGGATATTGTCCCGTCATTGTACGAAATTTTAAGTCAGATTAGACTTCCGGTTTGCGTTTTTCTGTATACTTTGAACATACATATACTACGAATAAAGTGTATTTTTAGAATTTTATCTGCTATCATTTTCAAGTTTACTATCCACGGCGGTCACAGAGTTTATTAAATAGAGAGGGTCTGTATAGTATATCAATGATCACCATGGATCGATTAGTAAACTTAGAATTGAAAGTAAATACGCTTTATTTATATAGTAATGAATGTTCATAATATACAGATAAGCGCTAAAATTATTCATGTGAACTTTTGATACTTTTTCTGAAATTCTCCAGTCATTAAATCTTTTACAAAATTCATTGATTACATAAAAAAAAAGAAGATGTGGTATGATTGCCATGTTAAGACAACTCTCCACAAGAGACCAAAATGACACAGATATTAACAACTATAGGTCACCGTACGGCCTTCAACAAAGAGCAAAGCCCATACCGCATACTCAGCTTCAAAAGGCCCGTAATGACAATGTAAAACAATGCAAACGAGAAAACTAGCGGCCTTATTTATGTACAAAAAATGAACGAAAAACAAATATGTAACACATAAACAAACGACAACCACTGAATTACAGGCTCCTTACTTAAATAAATGTTCATAACATACTAAATGTATGTTCATATTGAAATTGATAGAAAACCAAAAATTGGGAACTTTGGAAATAAAGGTGGAGGGTAAAAAAACATGTTCCTGTCCCCAATAACCTATGACTTATGATATTTTTGCTGAAATTCTCCAGTCATTCTGTATTTTACAAAATTCTTCCAACAACACTTAACATACTTTAAACTACGCTCTGAATGCCCGCGATTTCGCGGGTGTGTTCTAGTAATCATATAAAAAAGATTTGATATACATGATTGGCAATGAGACAACTATGCACAAGAGACCAAAATAACACAAAAATAACAACTATAGGTCACCGTACGGCCTTCGACAATGAGCAAAGCCCATACCTCAGCCCTCATAGTCGGCGTGAAAGAGCCCCGAAGTCACAAATGTTAAACAAATCAAACGAAGAAAAAGAAACACAATGATCTAATTCAATTATGTACAAAATAAAAAAAAAAAAAAAAAAACACAATAAAACAAGTAGGTAACACAGCGACAAACGAGAATCACTGAATTACAGGCTCCTGACTTGGGACAGGCACATACAGAATGTGGCAGTGACTGCACGGTTAAACATGTAAGCGGATGTCCAACCCTCCCCTAAGCCGCGATGGGGTGTAACAGCACAACTTCAGAACAAGTTATAAAAAAAAAAGTCCGTCGTTAAAGGGTTAGCTCATCAGATAGATATAAAAAGAAATTCATCTAAAAAACACAAAGAGGACGTGGACGGGTAATTGAACATCCCAACAATAAAGATACACTTAGTACAGATCCGTTAGTACTCGCAGATACATGTACCAACAGCTATTTCAAAGACAATAGAAACTAATGAAAAAGTCATACATCTTAGACTTAATTATTGCAATCAGTACACATCCAACTTCCAATTGATTTAGGAAAGTGGTGTAAAACACAAATCAATCAATCAATCAATAGATTGTGTGACCTACGGATTATATACAAATTTTAAAGTCGATCTTAATGTATATATTATTTTTTATTCATTTTTTATGTTTTATTACTTTTTAGTATTTTATTTTTATAGGAATACTTTCTGCATATCCGATTTTATCATTGATTATATCTGAAAATGTTTTAAATATAAAATTTTGTTTAATTTTAAAGGTTCAGCTATCCCTCCATCAAAAGATACTCCGGTGAAAGAACAACCGCAAGCCCAGTATGGGTTTAGTCAGCAGCCAGGACAACCACAGGGTGTGGTGGTTATACCCCCAACATTGCTCATAACACCGGCACATTTTGAACCTTACGAGACCAAATGTCCTCATTGCCACGCTCAAATAACGACTGAAACATCTTTTAACATGGGATATATTGCTAAAATGTGTGTTTTCACATTGCTTTGCTCATTGTAAGTATAAAATAATAATATTTTTTACCTTTCCAAAAAGGTCATTTTGTATCTGTCACATTGATGTCCCCCAAAAAAATCCTTTAAGTATTGTTTTTTTTTTTAAATTCAATGAGAATTATTTATCAGAACGATAAATAATACTGTCCTATCGCACTGATATGAAAGATGAAATTTATTAGACATTGTTCAGAAGAATCTCACTGTGTTCACACAATATATACGGACGGACGAACGAACAGACACACAGACGAACGAACAGACACACAGACGATAAACAGAATGAACAGGAATAAAATGACATTACAATAACTTATTGATAATTATCTAATCTAGAAACACTTTTATGGTATATCAGGATTACAGCAGTTAAGGTGGTACCTAACACTTTCACTAAAATTAATTTGGCTCGTTTAATTTTCATAAAATTTTGAAAAAGTATTTACTTTGACCCTTTGACAAAAATATATAAATTTCAAAAAATTTGAACCAACAGTGTTATCAGAAAAATTACACTGTTTATATAGCAGTTTGACAAACACCAATTTTGATCAGTGAGAAGCTTAATATTCCCTTAACAACACAACGTAATTAAAACGTTTAACTGAATTTACAGAGTTATCTCCCTGTAGTGTTAGGTACCACCTTAAGTATGAAACTGGTTTTGTTTTTCAGTGCATGGTTTGGATTGTTTTGTGTTGCGTTCTGGCCATGTTGTAGTAATAGGTTCAAAGATGTAGAACACACATGTCCGCGTTGCCGTAAGGTAGTAGCTAAGTACGAAAGACACAGAATTGCACCAAATTACCAAAGTCCATGGTTTAGACAAAGAGGTAAGTATTTATAGACTAAGACATCTGTAATAAGACCTACTTATATACCTATATGGAGTTATTTTCTTTCAGAACCATAGGTCATTCTTTCTCAGAATCAACCTGGACGATACCATGTTTCAATGAAATATGCTCCAAGGCATAACATAATGACCTGTGTCAGGTCATTATTTTCCTTGATAAAAATGCAATCTTTAATTTACTTCAAAATTATTTTCGTCTGATAGTTTTTTATTGCCGATTTGGGAATTAAATATCTTTAAAAGTTCAATTGATGAAAGAAATCGTCAATGCCCGCATTTTATTCTTAGAAACAAATATAACGTGAAGTTTTGTTAATTTATCGCTACAATACAGAAACATATGTGAGATGAATTTTAATGTAGACTTTTATAAAATAAAGCCAGATTTAACATATGGGTCATTTTCAAAAAATGTCGAATTTTGAAATTGAAAAATTTATTAAAAGTTACTTATTCAAACAACCCTCTACATAAGCAAATCAAAACAAACAGTACTTTAAGAACAACATATTAAAAGATGCAATCTTAATGATGTCATACAAGAATATCTTGAAACATTTTTTGATCGGTGGTACAATATTTTGTCTATCCTGTTACCATTTTCAAAAGAAATTTTGGGTTATTAAGAAAAGGTTTAGATAAAATGTTAAGCTTGTTTAACGTTACCAATTAGATGGTTTTCAAGAGAATAAACTTCTATATATATTCATTCTGTAAAATAATAGATTATTTGCCAAATTTCTAGGTTGTACTGAAAAATGGCTCTAAAAATTGGTTTTCAAAGGTTGAAAAAATTACCACCAGTAATGCAAGTCTAAGATAGCAATTTATATTGTTCGGCCTTTTTCCACCCTTTCGAATAAACCCAACATCAAGTAAATCCCTCATAAGTTAATTTACTTTTCTCTTTATTTCGTTGGTAACAGGAACGTACGTTTCTGATATATCACTATATAAAAGTCTATCCTGTTACCTTTTTGTCTATCCTGTTACCGATATCAGTATTGCACCTGCAAATGCTTAATTGGGAAGATTAAGACGTTATAACCTTAAGATGAGTTCAAACAATGAAATATTTCATTCGTTTTCCACCTACATGTTAAGATAAAAAAATTAACGACGTGTTTGTCTATAATTGTCTATCCTGTTAATGTAACCATAGCAACCATAGTAACAGGATAGACATAACAGGATAGACAAATTTCTTCGTTTTTGATTGCTGTTGTGAAATAACTACTCCCTTTGGTGAAGTGATTATGGTTTTCTATTGTGAATTTGGTTTCCAACACGTTATTGCACTTTTTACAACCATACTGTTAGTGTAATTAATCAAAATGGTCGGTAACAGCATAGACATGAAAAAAAGTACGCTCTATTTTTTTCACTAAATGTCTAGAAATTTCTTTTCTCTACACTGTCGTTCAAGAAACGAGGCGTTTTAACTGTAAAGATTACTTTGCATTTTTGAAATCAACACTGACTGATTCAATATTCATAGGGAGAATAATTTAACGACTGATTTAAGTAGCGGTAACAGGATAGACATGAACCTCCTGTACGCTGATTGAATTTAGTTTGTAGATAATCTGTTACATACAATGACAAAGAAGCTACGATTTTTCGTTAGAATTATAATTAACGTTCTTAAAAAGTCTCTTTTGCAGATATCAAGGCGATCAGAAAATCGGAAAAAAATCATTTGAAATGTGTTTTTCTGACAATGTACGCACACAAATACCCCCAAAATCGGCCTTAAATGCAGTTTAATCTTATCAAAATAGATGTAAGGTTTGTTTATTATTAATGTTCTGAATCACAAATCCGACAAGCTTTCATTTAAACCATTACAACTGAAATTTCCATTAGAAATAAAACTTTTAGCATGGGTGTACTGAAAATTCGACATTTTTTGAAAATGACCCATATAAGGGTACAAGATTTTGAAAATCTTATTGAGTCTTACTGAATAGGTTGATTGATTGTTGGATGCTTGCTTAACGTCCAGTGGTAAATATTTCATGCATGTTCAGGACGATACACACTGAATACTGTAACTTACATGTATTTATATTCGTCGCCGTGTCAGTTCTTAACTTTTTAAACTTATGTACACCTTTTACTCTATCAAATGATCAACTAAAAAAGATAATCTTATTTTCTTTGAATAACATTAACGTAACTCACAAAAGTGTCGGGTGCGGAGGGTATATAATTATATCCTAATTATATGTTTAAAAATTGTATTGCTATTCAAAAGACAATCTTTCTGATTATTTCATTCGATTCAATTAAAATTGTTGAAAAAATAACCAATTTTCCGCGATAGAAATGTCGTTATAAATAGAAAAAAAAAACCATACCTCACTCTTTTCCATAAACTAAGTTGATACAATAATTTACTTACAATGTGTCTTGTATTTGTCAAACACTGTTATCGGATGGTAACAATTCATTTGTGTGTTTTTTCATGCAGTTGCAGTAATATTTTTATTGTGTATGGATAATAATTTTCCAAAGGTTTATATCTAGATTAATAAGTGAGTTTTATTTCACATTCTAAATGAGACGTAGGGCGTATCAAAACCTGGCCGCATTAGAAAGGAATATCCCACTTTAGTGTGGTCGGTAAAATAGGATACTAAATTTTGCAAATCTTTATTAAAAAAAAAATAATTTTGACGGTATATAAGTCAGATAATGCATATTTTCCCCATTTCCATTCTTGGTCGTAGAACACCCCGAGGTGTGTTCTACGACAAGAAAAATCTTAAAATATGCATTATCTATAACATAACAAAATCCTATGTACTCTAGAAACATGTATTATTGTAACAGAATATACTGCAACTGCAAAAGGTCTAAAAACAACGAATGGGTTAAATAAAGGCAACAGTAGTATACCGGTGTTCAAAATTTATAAATCGATTGAGAGAAAACATATCCGGGTTACTAACTAAAACCGAGGGAAACACATGAACTATATATATATAAGAGGATAACAAAGGAACAACAGTAACACTGAAGTGCAACAAAAACAAACGCCAAACTACATAGAAACGAACTATTTGATAACAACTGCCATATTCCTAACTTGGTACAGGACATTTTAAGAAAAAATGGATGGTTAAACCTGATTTAATAGCTAAACCTCTCACGTGTATGACAGTCGCATAACATTCCATTATATTGACAACAATGTGTGAACAAAATAAACAGACATAACAGGTAAAAATGTCAAGTATAATTACCACTTTTAGCAAAATTTAGGTAATTTAACCATATTTTACCTCAAACCTGTACTAAATTTTTCGATAGATACAAATATTTGGTTGGCGACTGTCATACAAGTGATAGGTTTAGTTAGCTTTAAAACCAGGTTTAATCTACAATTTTCAACATAAGGGTATGCCAGTACCAAGTCAGGAATGTGACAGTTGTTTTACATTCCTTTGATTTGTTTGAGCTTTTGATTTTGCCATTGGTGAAAAACTTTCCGTTTTGAATTTTCCTTGGAGTTTCTTATTTCTTTTATTTAACTTTATTTAGGAATTGTTAATTTTTTTTTATATATATAATTATGTACAGCAGTTATATCTAAGAGATAGAACCAAATTGAATATTAGATGTTTAATGTAAAAGAAATGTAAACTTGTACGATACGTGTAAATAAAGGCAACAGTAGTATACCGCTGTTCAAAACTCATAAATCCATGGACAAAAAACAAAATCGGGGTAACAAACCAAAACCGAGCGAAACGCATTAAATATAAGAGGAGAACAACGACACAACATCGAAACGCAACACACACAGAAACAGACCAATCATCAGACAAAACACCACGAGAATAACAAATGTAACATGAAAACCAAATACATGAATTTGGGATAGACAAGTACCGTGCCACGTCTTATCTCAATATCTCAAAAATAAGAGAAAACACAAACGACTCAACGTTAAAATGCAACACAAAGAGAAACGAACAATATATAACAATGACCATCTTCCTGACTTGGTACAGGACACTTTTAAAGGGGAATAAAAGTGGTGGGTTGAACCTGGTTTTAAGGCATGCCAAACCTCGCACTTTAATGGCAAAGTTAAATATAACATTGAAATGACAACATAATATTACAGGACTACAATACAAATAAATAGGAGAACATATTAGACACAGAAAAACATGATTAATAGATAACAAAAAGCATCAGGTTTAAAATTCAATACGCCAAAAACGCGCCTTGCCCACACAAGACTCACCAGTGACGCCCAGATATAAAAGATCGAAAGTGAAAAAAGTACAAAGTTGTACAGCACTGAAGATCAAAAGTTGAAAAGGTTTCGCAAAATACGGCATTGTTTTTATGCCCGGGATAAGAACATTCTTATTATATAGAACAATTCATGCTATTGCAAACAGTAAATTTTATCAAATGAATATGAAAGAGAAAATATCTCATTTTTTCTTTAATTTTGGCATGTGATATCTCTTTATTTAGTTCTTAGAATTTTGTTTCGAAGCACTTACTGTGAATATGTGTTCATTCCTGTAGTCGGGAATATATTAATTGGCTAAAAGTTCATATTATCATGAACTGCCTATTTCTGTTTTTCAACAAACTTATCAGAAGATTTCTTAAAGGGACATTGGCTGTCATATTCATGTTCACCGATTTGACTCAAATTCTCATAATTGATTTTTAACATACTAAAACGAATATTCAAATTAGAAAAAGTCTAAAATAAACATTTTACAAGGCATGGGCTCGATAAAATGTATCATCGTTTCGTGCGTATTTTAGTCTAGACGCCATCTAATTTAATATCGGGGGCCTCGGTGGCCAAGTGGTCTAAGTAGGTCTACTACTGTAATCACTAGCCAGTCAACACTGAGGTTGTGAGTTCAAACCCCTCTCGTGCGGGTGCACTAGACTCAAATCTTAATTGATTAGGATTGTCAGTTTTCCTCTCGAAGGTCAGTGTTTTTTTTCTCCACCCATAAAAACTGACCACCACGAAACAGCCCAAAAGTGGCGCTTAAAAGTGGCGTTAAAACACCAACAATCAATCAATCAATCAATTTACTATCGAGTTGACCTCCGAAGACTGCCGACGGTCATATAAGCGATATAAACATAACTATAGTCTAAGATATAAATAGATAGCAAACTCATGCAATTGGATTTTTCTAGGTCTGTTTAATTTTTGTCGAGCCTTCGACTTTAGTCGAAAAAGCGAGACTAAGCGATCCTACATTCCGTCGTCGTCGGCGTCGTCGTCGGCGGCGTCCACAAATATTCACTCTGTGGTTAAAGTTTTTGAAATTTTAATAACTTTCTTAAACAATACTGAATTTCTACCAAACTTGGACAGAAGCTTGTTTATGATCATAAGAAAGTATCCAGAAGTAAATTTTGTAAAAATAAAATTCCATTTTTTCCGTATTTTACTTATAAATGGACTTAATTTTTCTGCGAGGAAACATTACATTCACTCTGTGGTTAAAGTTTTTAAAATTTTAATAACTTTCATAAACTATCCTTGATTTGTACCAAAGTTGGACAGAAGCTTGTTTATGATCATAAGATAGTATCAAGAAAAAAAATTTGTAAAAATAAATTTCCACTTTTCCGTATTTTACTTATAAATGGACTTATTTTTTTGGCCAGAAACAAAACATTCACTCTGTGGTTTAAGTTTTTAAAATTTCTATAATGTTCTTAAACTATCCTGGATTTCTACCAAACTTAGACATAAGCTTGTTTCTGATCATAAGATATTATTCAGAAGTAAATTTTGTGAAAAAAAAAATCACTTTTTCCGTATTTTACTTATAAATGGACTTAGTTTTTCTTCCAGTTAACATTGCATACAGTCTGCAGTTAAAGTTTATAAAACATTTATTAGATTCATAAACTATCCTGGATTTTTTACCAAACTTGGAAGCTTCTTTCAATCAAACGACAGTATCGAGAGGGAAATTTTTATTGATGTTTTTCCTCATTTTTGTTGAGTCTGCAATTAACAGCATAAGTAGGCGAGACATTGGGTTCCGTGGAACCCTTACGAATTTTATATTATAGGTGACAAATACATGTTAATCATCGTTTTTACCTGTATAAGAATGAGTTTTGTGGATCGAATTAGTCAATCAAATGATATACCTTTGTTTCACTTTCAATGTTGACATTCTATTCCTTTAATAACTGAACACGCATAATTCATGCATAATTCATCTCTAGCTAAGGGGTTAAATTGAAGGTCACATGAGTACGGATTCAATGAGGTCGAATTATTCACTTGCAAGTGAATAATTTATCATCGATGTTTCTTAGCTTATTTTGACAAAATTGAACCATAATGGCTGCTAAAAGCAAATTATTATTTCACTATTTCATTTTCGCTAATGATTGAACAAAAAAATCATATTTTAAATATTTTATATATCCTGTAACTAGTGCCCCTTTAATAAATATGAGTTATTGACTCAAATGACGATTGTTTGCCAATATTTGTGTTTTTGCAAAATATATTTTAAAAGTACAAAAGATAGCCATATCCGTTAATAGCAAACATGATCGACAGTACATTATCTACAAAGGGGCAATGAGAACGAAACCATTATAATATGTTTGTTAATGTATATTGTTATCAATACAAGTTTGTTTGCCTAGTATCTTCAAAAAAAGTTATCACTTGGATATGATAATTGAAAACTGTAAAAAAAATTATATTTCATTATGCAGGTATGGCCGGTTATGGAGCAGCATACTTTCAGGCTGGTTATAATCAGCAAGTTCAACCAGCGGAAGCACCACCAGGAATTCTGATTGTACAGCCTAAACCTATGGTGACAGCAGACCATTTCAAACCTTACGATACCACATGTCCCCATTGTCATGCCCAAATAAGAACTGAAACGTCTTATCAAGTCGGAGATCAGGCGCTACTTTGGGTGTTTATTTTCACATGTATATTGTAAGTAAATTTAATACATAACGTATAGGAACATTTTATACAAATATAACAGCTAGGTTTGTGTGATCGTCACCTTTTTGCAATTTATGGAACACTAATCTATACTATTAAACGAGAAGACCTCATTTTTGGTGTCGCTTCTCTCCTTTCCACAATAAATTAATAAACACGCCTCTGTGTCCTATAGGTACAGTGCATAGTCGCATTTGTCATCCATTCATATGATTATTCAGATTGAGTTATTTTGGGAGAAAAACGAGAAAAAAAGGCATCCGGACATTGTCCCGTCATTGGACAAAATTTTAAGTCAGATTAGACTTCCGGTTTGCGTTTTTCTGTATACTTTGAACATACATATACAAAGATTAAAGTGTATTTTCAGAATTCTATCTGCTATCATTTTCAAGTTTACTATCCACGGCGGTCACAGAGTTTATTAAATAGAGAGGGTCTGTATACTATATCAATGACCACCATGGATCGATTAGTAAACTTAGAATTGAAAGTAAATACACTATATTTATATAGTAATGAATGTTCATAATATACAGATAAGCGCTAAAAATATTCATGTGAACTTTTGATACCTTTTCTGAAATTCTCCAGTCATTAAATCTTTTACAAAATTCATTGATTAAAAAAAAAAAGAAGATGTGGTATGATTGCCATGTTGAGACAACTCTTCATAAGAGACCAATATGACACAGAAATTAACAACTACAGGTCACCGTACGACCTTCAACAACGAGCAAAGCCCATACCGCATACTCAGCTTCAAAAGGCCCCGAACTGACAATGTAAAACAATTCAAACCAGAAAACTAGCGGCCTTATTTATGTACAAAAAGTGAACGAAAAACAAATATGTAACACATAAACAAACGACAACCACTGAATTATAGGCTCCTTACTTAAATGTTCATAACATACTAAATGAAAACTATGTTCATATTGAAATTGATAGAAAACCAAAAATTGGGAATTTTGGAAATAAAGGAGGAGGGATAAAAAAAAAAGCATTTTCCTGTCCCAAGTAACCTATATATGACTTATGATACTTTTGCTGAAATTCTCCAGTCATTCAATATTGAACAGATATATCATGTTAAGGAGGGGTATTTGCGAAAAATACCAGTCGAGAGAATGTAAAATTTCACGAGCCGTAAGGCGAGGGAAATTCATCCTCAATAACATGATATATCTGTTTAATTACACCGAATGTTAACTTAAATATACTAAAACGCATTGTTGACCGTGACGTTACAAGCGTCCAGTCGGATAGAGTATTTTTGGCAAATACCACGGCAGAGAGGGTAAAAAAGGCATATCCTTTTAGCAAATACCCCGGCGGCGTTAAAAATGAACGATATTCATTTGATAACAGTAAATTGGTGAAAAATACACTGGTTATCAACCAATCAAAACCCCGGATTCTTACATAAGGTGTAATTATTTACAAAATTCTTCCAACAACACTTTACATACTTTAAACGTACGTAACTACGCACTGAATGCCCGCGATTTCGCGGGTGTGTTCTAGTAACTAATTATTGGCGAATTTAAAAGGACCGTTTTCCTCTAGACTTATCTTTAAATACTAGTACTGAAATTTTTACAAAAAAAAAAGATTCGCTTATGATAATTGTCTTTGAACGTTATAGCTCACCTGGCACAAAGGATCAGGTTGAGCTTTTACCATCACTTGTCGTACAATGCATATCCTAAACAAACCTGCCCTCCTTATTGCGGTATTTAGTTTAAGAAATGTGTATGATGTCTAGTCATCTAAGCATTGTTGGATGAAACAAAACATAGGCCGGGAAAATGAAAGTATTATCGGTTATTTTTTATACCTCTATAGAAAGAGACGGACGGGTAAACAGGTTCAGATTGACGTAATCTGTTTATGAACATGAAAAATAATAACGGCACCTTGTAGGAGTACACGTCCTCCTTACATGTAGCTAAATAACTCTGTCATTTTGATGCTTTTTTGCCTACAAACTTTAAAATTATAATTTAGAAATAAATAAACATCATGTAACAAAAATTATAAAACAAAGACAAGATCTATACAAATAAGTTAATTACATAAATAGTCATTTAACACTGGAAGATGAGAGTGTATTGGATAAGACTTTTCCTTGCAACATGCCACCTCATTTTGACCGGACGTGGCTACATACTTGTACATCCCACACAGCCAAAAAGACGCCCTACAAATATAAAGACACACTTTTCTAGATTTTATAATCATTAAAAAAAAATTAACACATTCCAATATGAAATACTTTTTTTATTTTCACAGCGTATGGTTTGGACTTGTTTGCTTCATCTGTCTGCCGTGCTGCATCAAGTCTTTCAAAGATGTAACCCATACCTGCCCTCGCTGTCATCAAACCGTAGCGGTGTACGAACGACATGAAATGCTTTAATGATTTCCGTCTATTCTTTTTAAACATACACAATGAACTACTATGTATGTCTCTGTATAGCTGTTTGTTCGCTGTTAGCCAAGGCTCATTGTTGGAGGCAGAACATTGACCTATAATGGTTCACATTTGTGGTGGAGAGTTGTGTCATTGGCACTCATACCATATGTCCTTACATCTTCTTAAGCCTTAACATGTGGATTGTATGATAGAAATCTATATTTGTTTGTGGTCTATTTTTACATATAGTGTTTTTTACCCTGACTCAAAAATAAAACAATACACGTTTTTAAACTGTGTAAAAATGATGTTAGGTCATTTGATAAAACCTGTCTATAAAAGGCAAATAAGGAAGAAGAGGGAGTACATGTTCCTTGTGGACAAGTGGCAGTGCCTCATAAACAAGGATGTTGTTGATAAAACCGCCTAGTTTTGTTCGGGTATTGTGAAAGTCCCTTATCAAATGGCAAAATCAAAATCTCAATCACGTCAAACGAATGGATACCAACTGTTTGGATACCAACTGTTATATTCTTGACTTGGTACAGGTTTTCTTGTGTAGAAAATGGTGGATTAAACATCGTTTTATTCTTAGCTAAACCTCTCACTTGTATGAAAATCACACAACATTCCATTTTATTGAAAATGATATATGAACAAAACCGACAGACATAAGAGGTATATATGTCAAAAAAGGGGGTACAACAGTCGACATTGCATTTATTGTAAGATATACTCTGCAAGGTATTCATACGATTTCGTGTTTGTTTTATTCATGATATTACTCATTACAGGAATTGGATAACAGTAAAATCAAAAGATGAAATGTATCGATTATTATTATATTATGTTATAGATTTATATTTTTATATTGTAATACATGTATTTTTTTTTTTTGGATGTGATATGTTTTTAGGTTAATTATTATAATATGTGTGTATTGTTGAGTTGTATAGGCGTATACTTTTATATTGTAATACATGTAAAGAAGTGAACTCATATTTTCTAAAAAACCTCTCTCGGACTCTGTGTTTTTATTAATCTACATGAAATGTATTTTAGGTTAGTTATATTAAATATGTTTGTATTATTTAGTTAAATTATACATATAGCATTATGTAACTGTAAAGTAAATTAATATTCAGTAAAATAAACAGTGTTATAATGTCAACAAAGTGAGAGGTATAGCGCTATAAAACCAGGTTTAATCCACCATTTCCTACATTTGAAAATGCCCGTACCAAGTCAGAAATATGACAGTTCTTGTCCATTCGTTTTTTTTATGTGTTTTGTCATTTGATTTTGTCATGTGATTATGAACTTTCCGATTGGATTTTCCTTTAAGTTCAGTATTTTTATGATTTTACTTTTTATCGACAATTGACCATTATTTTTATGACTTGTTAATATCAAATATTTTCGGAAAAAAATAAAAATTTAGATATTTAGAAAAAAATTTAAATTGCTTACTATATGACACTCATAAACTAGAATACAAGCACCTTAATCACTGTAAAATAGACCAAAGTGAGTCGTCAGCGGTGGGGCATAGTGATGGGAGATATTTTAATTTAGATTTGCAGATCGATCAATGTTTAGTTGTTGCTGCCAATATAAAAACAAAAAAGTGTTTTGCATGTTTTCCAATGAGACTAGTATTCTCCACACGATACAAAATGACAAAGAAATAAACAGCTAGCATAGGTTAGTGTACGACCTTCAATAAAGTTGAAACCCATATCGAAAAGTCAACAATAAAAGGTCCCGAAATCATTATGACAAATGTAAAATAATTCAATGGAAAAACTAGGACTTTATTACTCAAAGTGCACTAGAGAAGTTACAAGATAATTGCCTTTAAGTGTGGAAGATTTTAAAGAAAATCGATCCCCGAACCTTGACAGATGATTTTGCCTATTTGCTAACAACTATTTTATTTTATGTTTTCTTCTTTGATAGTGCCAAACCGAATATCAATATCTCCCATACAGACAGACTTATCGTCCTTTCCTTCTCAAGGACGATAACTCTGTCTGTATGGGAGATTGACCGAATATACCGATTCTATGATATATGAAATGTTTGAATAACCTTCTGAGAGAAACCCTGAATTTAACCCCGGTGACACAGCAATAAACAACGACACACAAAAAACCACATCACAGGTCAACATACATTCTTCAAACTAGGCAAGGTATATCTTGACAACATTTCAGGTTCTATAAAATCGCCCAATCTGAAGAAGTTTCAAATGTTAGTTTCATTGTGATATGTTTAATGGTGCATTGTAACAATTGCTGGACATGAATCTGCAGTATAGTCTTTGCTCATTGTTGAAGGCCGTATAGTGACCTATAGTTGTTAATTTCTGTGTCATATGGTCTCTTTTGAAGAGTTGTCTCATTGGCAATAATACCACATCTTCATTTTTATATATGCTTAAGCTGATCATCATCTTTTAAATTAAGTTTATGAGACAGCTTAGAAGTGCATTGATCGATATACTTTAAATACTTAGTCTATATAATTAGATGAGATAAATAAAATTGAGAATGGAACGGAAGTGAATGTTTCATTATAATACGTTATTCTGATTGGCTAACTGCAATCTCGCGTTATTCTTTAATCAACTTCATTACCCGAAAAAATGTATCATTCATGATGACACGAGTTCCCACAATAATTGATTGATTTTTGGTTGCTTAACGTAAGGGCAAATAGTTCCCACAATTAAGTGCACGGGTAAATTAAATAAAAACTTGATAAAAATCGTGTTTTCATGATCCTAGCTAAAAATGTAATTATAGGTATCACCGTGTAGAACGCCACATGCGGGGTGTCGGCTATGTTTGACATGGGGTGGCAATTTTGAAGCGACGAAAAAGTAAGAAGGTAAGTTCAAGCATCAAAATTTCTTATTTCTAGAACTCTCATGACAGTACCATATAATGTATTGCACGGAAGGAACCGCAACATAATCTATTTCCTGAAAGCAGAAGCAGTCGTTTTCAGTGCTCAGTTTTCTCAAACACCTCGCCCTAGTTTTCCGTGTTGCAGATTTTGAGGCTTTATATGCAAATTTCGGTATAACAAACTACTTTACACAGCCATCCCCCGTATCATTTATATAGAATTGTATTCCTCTCATTGACTTATACCAAATACCAGTTTCATAGTTAAAATAAATTGGTTTTAAAACTGTTATTCATCAAAATATAAAGTGTCGCTCGGGGTGTCAGATTTTGCGTCGCAAGGGGCAGAGGCTTGTCATAAAAAATACATATTTGCTTGTAAATTAGTCTTAATATGATATATTTTATTTCAAACACATCTACTTTACCATGACAAAACAAGGATTTTTCATTTTGCCGGTTTTGGGTCTAATAAAATATATGCTTTTGATTTCATTCACATCTACTTTACCATGAAAAAATAAGGGTTTTTCATTTTGCCTGTTTTTGGTCTTATAAAACATGTGCTTTTGATTTCATTCATAGTAAAAAAAAATGGCTTAAAATATTTAGTTTTTAAGCTGGTAAACTATTTCTTTTCCTTTTCAGTCACTATCATGGTAAAAAAAGTCAAGGCTATGGCTCAATAAACCAAAACATCACAAAATAGTCCTCAATATAAGATATGCCCGAAGCCTCCACCAGCCAAAATGCATCATAGTTCATCAGCAGGTTCATCTAAAAAGCACTCGTGCACGCCGCAAAAATCCATTACTCCTAAAAGAATTAGAACACTCTCTCCAATGAAACACTCAACGGCATCTTTTTCAGCGAATGACAACACAACTTCAAGTAATCCTGAAGACGATGATACTACAATTGTCAATGAGAAAACAACGACTTATATACACAATATACAACGGAACAGGTTTACAAGAAAAAATGATTCAAGACAGTTATTTCGTTCGTAATCGCCTAGCAATAACTATCCGTTTTCTGTTACACATCTATCATATCATATCTACTTTGAAGGTCTACTCTGACTATATACATATCTCTAAACGAACCGGAATTGAATAAAATTTGAAGAATTTGATGTAACCTGTGTTTTTCTGGGTTGAATTTCTGTTACATTTATGTTCCTATTTTTGTAGGTGTGTTTGAATTCAAAAGTATCAGATAGAGATCGATTTATAAGAAAATGTATTCTTTTTTTTACGACAAGCCTCTACCCCTTGCGACGCAAAATCTGACACCCCGGGCGACACTTTATATTTTGATGAATAGCAGTTTTAAAACCAATTAATTTTAACTAAGAAACTGGTTTTTGGTATAAGTCAATGAGAGGAATACAATTCTATATAAATGATACGGAGGGTAGCTGTGTAAAGTAGTTTTTTATAACGAAATTTGCATATAAAGCCTCAAAATCTGCAACACGGAAAACTAGGGCGAGGTGTTTGAGAAAACTGAGCACTGAAAACGACTGCTTCTGCTTTCAGGAAATAGATTATGTTGCGGTTCCTTCCGTGCAATACATTATATGGTACTGAAAGTTCTAGAAATAAGACATTTTGATGCTTGAACTTACCTTCTTACTTTTTCGTCGCTTCAAAATTGCCACTCCATGTCAAACATAGCCGACACCCCGCAAGTGGCGTTCTACACGGTGGGTATTGACTGCTTCTTTTTATAACTTCATAGGGTTGTAAAAGTGTTGACCGTGCGCACATTATTAGAATGAAGCGCGCACTTCGATGAAATTACAAAAAGAAGCATGCAATGCTTATTTAACTGAACAGACAACGCAGACATGTTTAGTCTTTATAATGATCTTTTAGCGAATATTTCTTCGTACCAATTAGATTACATGTTCAGCAAGGTACACACATAGTGCATATTTTGTTTGATTTTCCAACATTTCCTTCAGAAAGAAATCAAATTGACCATACTATTTCACGTTAATAAATTCAGACTGTACATTGTATATCACTTGATATAAGATTACACAGACATTAAATATCCAGTATATTCCTGGTACCATAATCTATATAAAAAATAAGGATTCAAATTAAGGAAATGCCATATGGTTGTTAATGAGACAACTATATGTCAGTCTGTTTTTCACGAGGAAACTATCCGACTTTTCCCTGTCAGACAAACTGACCAAAGCATTATATTATGTATGTCATTGAATTTTTGGTATAGATTAATTGGTCTTTCGCGGGCTCATACATGTATAAAACATTATTAAAATAATTAAATGCGTCAAATTGAGAGAAAATATACCCCATTCACTGAAAGAATTACAAAGCAGAATGAAAGACAAAGATTAGAAAACAGAAAAATATATCATGAAAATGCTTAGCAAATTATACAACAAATGCTAAATAATATCTCTCAAAAAATAAAGAATGTTTCAGCATTGAATGTTAAATATTGCTCAATATAATGAAATATAACATTTGTTGATCACTTGCAGTCTATATATTTGAATAAAGTTGCGATTGCTATTTTTAAATAAAATATTGTTATATAATGATATGTTATGTTTCAAAATGGATGAATGACAAGTAAAGCAGGCGACACAATCCAGCATGTGATTCCAAATTTAAATTTCTGTTGTCAAAATACATTTCTTGTAGCAAAAGCTGGATAATATTATTAATAATAATTCAGAAATTATATTCGTGGATTACGAACAAAACCTCTTACGAAACTATTTTTT
Source organism: Mytilus galloprovincialis (assembly GCF_965363235.1). Classification (NCBI taxonomy): domain Eukaryota; kingdom Metazoa; phylum Mollusca; class Bivalvia; order Mytilida; family Mytilidae; genus Mytilus; species Mytilus galloprovincialis. The sequence continues at coordinate 44,212,470 of NC_134842.1, read as the reverse complement.
TAAATATTTAATATATAACACTTAGACGTGGATATTAATAGGCCTTCCTGGCAAATAATCATGTCGTCTATGTTAAAAGACAGGCGTTGACTATTAGCATCCTTGTACATGACTAAAATACTATCATCATTCTACGTTAATCATTGTTTGTAATGTGTTAATTGGCAAGAAATACACGTATCAATATAAAATAGTATGTTAATATTAATTATTAATTAAATATATTAGTTCACAGAAACATTTGAAGAGTTATGACATGAACATATATACTGATGAATTTAAAAAACGCAACACATTTTGGTGATTTTATTTACCTAATCATAATTAATCTGCTATATGCGCTGATGTCCTTCTTATTAATAGAATCCTTTTCATCACAGCGTTGACAAGACTATGTACTGGCTTGCTTAGGTTATCAATTGACTGGGTCAGATTAGGTGAACGTTCGTCCCAACAAGTACACCGTCCCAACGCTAGACATACATTTGTATAAACTGGGGGTTGCCAAAGGTTCTAAACGCCTAAATCAAATACAAAAATGTAATACATGTAAAAAGCAGAGGGTTTCACCTTGTGTGTTGATTGAAATGTTGAATACTTAAACTTTCTTTTTTCTTCTCGTGCACCTGCCTGAACTTAGCTCTTTTGTTCTATATAAATCCACATTGGGGGCCTCTGACAGACTGAGTGAGCGTAACATCACTGTTATCGATAGCCGATGACAAACAATTTGAAGGTAAATGATTCAGTAATATTACCAAAATAAGTATTGCGGTTGTCTACGCTGCAATGAAAATGATTCTGATAACTATGAATACTGGACTAACCAGAGGGCATACTGGATTATCGTTAAACCACTTAATTCCCGTAAAAGACTGTAATGATCGTGACAGAGTTCAAATCAGAGGCAACAAAACTAAACTCAAAACATCCCAAAGTTTGACTTTGGCTACAAGCAGACATGGCATGTGGCTACAATCAGCCGTTGCCTTAAGAGTGGCACATACACATATAGAGTGAAGACCATGTTTTCAAGTGTACCTTAAATTTACAAAATAAACGTGATTTAACAACTCAAAGTTTAAACGAAATGAATGAATGTTATGTTTATACAATTGATATTTTATACATAAGGGAGCTTCCATTTAAGTTTTATGGTTGGAGGAGGCTAGGATTAAAAATAACACCTCACTTGTTAGTATATATTAGTTTAATATCCTTATTTGTCTCTCCATAAATTGTCATCCTGCCTTTTTTTGCAAACTAAGATGCTCATCCTGGCTTTTTATTTTTACAAAAAAACAACTTCTGTCCTGCCTTTTTTCAATTTTAAACTTACCCCTCCATAAAAATCTAATGGTAGCTTCCTAATGCATACCTGAAAATAAAATAATTGATTTAGTGTTGCGTTTTTTAGTTCAGTCATTATAGGTGTTTCCTTTTCCCTATCCTATAAATGAATCACTTGCTAAACTTATAAATAATTACTAATAACAAACCAAGGTCTCTTTATAATTTACAATGAAAAATTGGCTCATAGTTTATGTGCAAAACAAGGAATGAAATCATGCAAACTATTTTTGAATCATAGTTTTTAACATCTGCAAAGAACGATAAGATGAAAATGTATTACCAAGTCACTGTGACACATAAATATCATTTAGAGATAGAAGGGATTTATTTTCGGACAAACCCACATTTATAACTTATATTGAGAACATTGATGAGTATTGATTGGTTGATTGGTTGTTGCCCAGTGGCAAAATATTTAATGCCTACCCATGACGACACATATCCTTATATACCATTAAAAAGTTATAATTGTAGAAAATGTGTTTGTTTAAAAAGTTTTTCAGTTTTGCCGGTGCAGCGATACTAACTATAGATTTTCAACAAACGACTACTCAATGCCGTAAGGTAGTAGCGAAGTAGATTTCAAGATTTCAGTAAAAGTAAGGGAGACCCCTAAAATAAGATGGTAGCTCCTTTATTTTAACGCAGAGTGAAGAGACCATTGTTTTGTGTTGCGACACTCATTATTTATTGTCACTCTTCAACATTTCAATTTGACAAGCCGTATTGTGTTGAAATCATAGTCATTTAAGAGTCTCATAACATGTATAACATAAACATCAACATAGATATATAACTGACAATAAAACAACATTCAGAAAGACATTTATTATGAGAGAAATTATGGGACAATGGCAATTTCTAAGGCACTTTTGTTTTGCTTTCTTTTAGACGCATTTGCTGTAACTAATTGATTAAAATTACTTAAGTATATATATTCCATATGGAGATGCTCCTACTTACAGGAGACTTATACACCGAAGAAGAAACAGAGCGCCATCTGTCGTCATAATGATCGTTAGCATAATACAACGATGATAGTTCACACATCGACATTTCACACATTGACATTTAACGAATCGACATGTTAAAGGTTCCAAAACATCAATATACAAATTGACAATTTACGAATCGACAAGTTACAAAACATCAATATACAAATTGACAATTTACGAATCGACAAGTTACAAAACATCAATATACAAATTGACAATTTACGAATCGACAAGTTACAAAACAGCAATATACAAATTGACAATTTACGAATCGACAAGTTACAAAACAGCAATATACAAATTGACAATTTACGAATCGACAAGTTACAAAACAGCAATATACAAATTGACAATTTACGAATCGACAAGTTACAAAACATCAATATACAAATTGACAATTTACGAAACGACAAGTTACAGAACAGCAATATACAAATTGACAAATCACACAGCTACAAGTTACAAATTGGCAAGTTACGAAGTAAGAATTTTGAACCCGTTGGCTTTCCATAATTTTCCATATAGCGCGAAACGGAAGACTTTTTTCCCCATATGGTACGAAATGGTTTTTGTTCATGGTTATGAGTGACAAATTCATGGTACGCAATGGTAATTTGGGGTACGGAATAGCAATGGTACGAAATGGATATGGTTCGAAATGACTAGATACCTTAATTGTTCTTGGGCGATGATTGCCGCTGTAATGTGTTATCGTGTTCAATGTAAGCAAATTATCAGATGTGAGTGTGATAAAAATTAATAGACTTTTTGAGGCAATAAAGACAGGATGTAACCGCCAACCGGTTTATTCCAAACGATGTAGATTTCGAAGCGACAGTACATCAACAAGTAAATGGAGGTATCGCAAGCTTATTTTCTTAATGAATGTTTCTATATGCATGAGTTTTTGGATATGAAAATAAGCATATTGATGTAGTATGACTGTCAATGAGACAACTATCCACCAAGGTTCATATGAATTAAATGTAAACAATTCAAAAATATAACGGTCTAATGTGTAACATAACAATTTTTGAAAAAAACAATATATATTACAAACATAATTAAACAAACGACAACCACTACACCACAGTCTCTTAACTTTGGACAGTCACATATAGAATCTTGCAGGTAAACATGTTTGCTTGACGTTTTGAAAGTTAAAACAAATCTTTAATTATTAACATATATTTTTATATAACTTGTATGTATAAAAGTGTACCAACCTGACTGTTGTACATGGCGCTGTTATAGCAAAAAACTTACAATGCTTAAATTAATGCTTTGAACATACATTTTTATGCAGTCAGATATATCGTTTTATTTTTGTCTTGAGAAAGCGTCACTGAGAGTTGCGAACAACCAACCAGGTGAATTATAAATACGTCATATATGTTCTGATTCATTAAGAATTGATTTTTATATCTAAAATTACGTACTTATAAATTGACGAATAATGTATTGTAAACAACCTTGACCTCGCCAATATTAATAAAACAGTTTTACACATTAATTATTAATTTTACAACAAATATTTCCTCCTTACGATCAATCATTTAAAATACCTAGTTTCTTTTTTTAAGTTAACTTTTTCTTAATTTACCACAAGATTCCAATATTTACCACAAAATCCCCATTTAAATAAATTTGACCGATATTATTATAAATATATACAATATTAGGTCAATATAAAAAATATATACTTTTATGTATGAGGCTGAGAATCTGGGGATGGGCAAGGTTCTACTGCAATTAGGTACACTCATTGATTTAAAAACAAACATACATATTTTTGTAAAATGTATCAGGCTTTAATTTGCATGCAGTGAGTTTTCTTTTTGAAATCAAAAGTAAAGTTGCGTCAAGTTATATTTAATAAAGGGAACATTTTTATTTCACCCGGTAATATATTCGAATCCTTGGTCTACCAACTGTGGTTTGGTTCAGCATACATTCCCCCCTGCACCATTGGCATCCTAAGAGAGTTAATACAATTTTAGTTACTAAGTCTATTACTCAAGACATGTGAGAATAAAAAAATAATAAGAGGGTCATCATCCAATGAGTTTTCTGTTTGACATTATATGTCGAGATCATTTATTTCTAACAATGTATAATGGATCGATATTATGTATTACTATTTCGTCTCAAACCTTGGAGATCGGTGTATAAGAGCAACACATTAACAAACTATAAAAAAAAAGGCAGCTGAAAAGGACTAAGCTCATCAAATCGATACAAAGCAGAACAACTCATATGTAGAATAACGTAATCAGAGATCAATATTTTAATTAGATTGACTGCTCATATGTAGTTGTATACGTCAGACAAAAGACTCACCAATGACGCTAGAATAAAAAAGTTATCCCAAATATAGTACGAACTCACAACTCTGAAATGTTTTTTTTTTCAAAATAAAGCTAAGATTATCTTTTCCTGGAGTGGGACACTGAGTATTACCATAAGGATTAGTTTAAAGTATTGTAAACAATTAATCTGTGAATATTTAAGAATTGAATGCTTCTTTTTGTAAATTTATTGGGGTGTAAAAGCGTTGACCGAAGTACATTTTGTATGAAGCGCGGAAGCGCTTCATTCTAAAAATGTGCGCACGGTCAACGCTTTTACAACCCTATAAAGTTACAAAAAGAAGCATTCAATACTTATAATTACATTTTTTAGCTATGATCATGAAAACACGAATTTTATATATTTTTTTACTTAATTCACATGTGCACTTTATTGTTGGACCACGTGTTATCATGAATGAAAAGTTGTATTGAGCAATGTAACTGCTTACGGAATAACACGTGATGTGCAGTTAGCCAATTAGAATAAAGAATTATAATGAAACATACATCTAATGTAATTATTAATAGATCAATATAGCAGTATATCATCAAACTCAATAAATCCTTAGAAAAATAAAAATTCTGAGACGTCCGGTTGTGCTTTAAGAAATGTGCATGATATAAGAACTGGAACATTTACTTGACCTTGCATAAAATTAATAAAACCGATTGTTTCTACGCATGATTATATTAAAGAATGTCATGTCATATGTCCTTGAATTGAAAGTAGCAATTACGATAGATTTCCACGTTCATTTCATATTTATTACAAATGACATCGAATAATATTAATTATATAAACCTATTTTAATATGGTTTATGACTGTGTTTTTTAATTCTTAAAGTGCAACGAGGGAAATATATAAAAAAAAATAGGCCATGCTTTTTGCGTATACCAATGATGAGCAAATATTATTTATAGCGATGCTATTTAAGGAATGACTAAACTATTTTGTCTGTCTATAAGAAAAATAAACACCAACACATATGGTGCAAACTGAATAACCTGCGTAACGTGTTATCTAAAAGTATGCACCACATTTTGGAGGTTATTTCGAATAGACAGTAAGCATGACAAACTACAATTTTGACATTTTATTGTCGATGACGTCACGTACGTTCACAGGACGAAATTTGTCTATGAACTGATAGACAAAAACTTCCAGCCAATCAGAGGATGTCTTACATCCAATTTCTAATTATAAATTATTTCATTTGCATTTAATGGTCGGATAATTCTGATTTTGTGGCAACATCAGACAAAGTATTTGCATCATGAAAATCATCACACTTTATCGTAGGTTTTGTGTTAAAAGTTTGGAATATAGGTTTTTAAATTAACATTTGTTTTATTCTTGTTTACTACTATTTATTGTTATCGGTAAGAATTGTAATAAGTATCTTACATTATAATCAAACGCACCTCGTTCTGAATCAATATATTTAAAATTTTCAGTGCACCCTTAAATAATTTATTGATACTTGTATATTTCAAAATTTCATTTAAATTTGTACTTGTTTTTATCAAATATCCACTTTTAAAAAGTAGCTTTAGGGAAAGAAATCATGGTAACATTTCATGCAATACTTTTCTACTATATAATATGTAGAGATGTGGATTTTCTACAAAACTTCATACAGTTTGAATTGAAACAACAAACAAAACAGTTTGCATTGAAACAACAGTAAAAGTTTGAATTAAAACAACAAAAACAGTTTGATTTGAAACAACAAAAACAGTTTGATTTGAAACACACAAAAAAAAAAAAAAAAACATTTCGATTTACAAACGTGTTAATTGGTCATTTTTTTTTATTCAATTATTTTACCACGTTTGGGCATTGCAAACGAGTCTGTTATATACAATTTTTAAGTTTTATATTTCAAAAGGTTAAATAAGTTTCCTTACGATCTTTGGAGTATGAATTAAAAAAACGAAGCCAGTTGTTGTTTCTCCAGCCGTTGTGAGAACAAAATATTGAAGTAAATAAAAGTTCCATTTCATGTTAAAAATTAGATACAAACGATGATTTGTTTGGATTAACATCAACTTCGATTTTTTTTTGGATTTTTTTTTATAAATGAGTTAAACCTGTTGATCAATTGGCGTAAAAAGTAACATCACAAAAATACTGAACCTAATTTTAAAAGGACAGTTCCTAATCAGGTGGCAAAATAAAAAAGCATCAAATAAATTGACAGCTGTCCCATTCTTGACTTTTTAAAGACATTTTTTTATGTAGAAATGGTTGGTTAGACCTGGTTTTACAGCAGGCTACAGTAAACGACGAAATCGAACAATCTTACTGTGACGTATAAAATAGAAACGACAATAATATATCGTTAAAACTTCAAGTGATGGTAAGTTTTCATAATACTTATTTTCAATAATTAAAAAGTCTGTTGACCTTAAAATGTAAAAATAAAAATCCACGTCACGGTGATTTATTGAATACTGTCACATTTGATATAAATATTGTAAATTTGATGAATAATAAAAATCAATCAGCTTCTTAGATATGATATAAGTATTTTTTCCAAATTTTCAATTTGTCGCAGATAGTTTTTACGAATGGAGGTCCTATTATCTTTTTATATTGTAGCTGCGTTGTCCGTGACCTTCGTTGATGGTGCTGGATATCTACAGGTGCGACCTCCCACATTAGGACAGTGTTACTATGAAGATATCAACACAGCCCATTTTAGCTACAATAGGACTTTTTGTGAAGGTAAGAATGTAAGTTACTATTTAAAATGTCAAAACAGCAATACTTTAATACCAAGAGAACACGTTTTTGTGCAATTTAAAGTTTTTTCTCGTAACATTTGACCTTTAAATTATATACATATATTTAATTTACAAGCCTGATATTCAGAATAACAGTAAAACAAAACGTAGTTTCGATTATTGATATGAAATCGGTATAACTACAAACGAATTGACTGCTTACAAAAGTTTTATAATTTAGAAATATATTATCTTAGCTTTATAAGTGAAATTGCACTGTAACTCCGTACTTCATTTGACATTTTTAACATTTGTTAGACTATTCTCATGTTACCGACTTTTGACTCCGGATTATATAAATTTCAATTGAAAACCTTACTATCTTTAGTTAGTAGTCGATCATTTGAGAGTAAACACCGGAAGTTTAATAAAACAATACAAGCAATGCAATTATGGGGGAAAGTTCGCCGATGATTTTTTTTCACGTATAGAACAGTAAAAAGTAAAATCACAAAAATACTGAACTTAGAGGAAGATCAATTGGGAAAGTCCATAATCACATGGCAAAATCAAATAACAAAACGCATCAAAAACGAATGGACAAAAACTGTCATATTCCTGACTTGGTACAGGCATTTTCAAATGTAGAAAATGGTGGATTAAACCTGGTTCTATAGCGCTAACCCTCTCACACTGTTAGTCTCATCAATTTCCGATATTTTTACATTGATGCGTTAAATAAACAGACACAATTAATATAATAGTCAAAATATGGGTACATCAGTCATCATCGTTTAACAATTTTAAAAGGAACAATTTAACAGAACACAAAAACATCTACTATCTACGAACACATTTATTGAGTGTCTGACGTCAGAAAATTTTATACGTCAAATGAATTTGTCGTTCAATGTGCATACAAACAATTTTAAAATTTTCATGGGAATGTAAGCATACAGGGTTAAAAAATCAAAAGTATGTAAGAATAAATTTAAGATTATAGACCGAGATTTAAACTAGTCCAAAAGTTATATATAGAATTTATAAGAATCCAAAAAAATTAATTCCACTACGCGATTGAATGATTATGACGTTTGTGGTTCAACGTATATTGTAATTCATAATAGAAATATATCATAATGACATATAATAGAACAATATCATACTGACGGGATCTTTTAAAGTACAGAGTCACGTTATAAAAACAAAAGAAATACAAAAAGTCGCAAATACAAACACATTGACGAGATGTATAAGTACCGAGCCACGTGAAACGGATATCACATGTTTCCCTTAATTGGACCGCTTGTAAGCTCAATTTGACTTCTTCCAGTCGATCTTCCTTGACTGAGGACTAGGTTGTCCTACCACAGAGAAGGAAAATATAAAAACTCCCGAGTAATACGTCGGTAATACAATAATAGTCATATGCAAAGATAACAGAGTAACTTCATTAACAAAAACCGCAGATAACCTGAATCTTTTACTGTGGTTACTTAGCTTTTGCCAAGAAGAAACAACTAGTCTATGCCCTCTAAAATGGCTAAGATTTCGATAAAGCGAGGCGTGCTGATTTAATTGTTTATCTAATTAACCAGTGGTTGTTTAACGTCCGTTGGCAAATATGTAACGAATGTATAGGACTATGATGACGATGACCAAACATTTCTCCTATCGTATAGTTATGCTCTAGCTCTTGCTGATTTATTAGTGATCAAAAATCGTTCAAACGTAGAACTTTTTTATGTGTTTCGGCAGACCGTTGCATAAAAAAAAACCGAGATCTGTTCTCAGACCAAAGACCCCGGTAGTTACTTTAAGGTAGATTATGCTAGGTATATGTTTCACGTGATAGAATTTTCTTATACCTTGCCAAAATGATGATTTTACTATGCTCGTTTTAAAAATATAATAAAAAAGATGGGTCATCGTGTTATTATTCAAGCTATCAGTGGTTGAAATGTGTCTAAATTTGCTGAGAATGGTTATGAAAAACACATTTTTGTGCAGAATTTTGAATTAAATTGTGAGACGATAGGTTTTATAATATGTTTTAAGAAAATGAAAATAAAAATGGTATCACCAAACTTGTTTTCTTGCTACAAGTAAAAATAAAAAATATCCCTATCAGTCCAGTATATATATTTGACTAAAAGAGTTATCTCCCCTTAAAAGGCGTAGTTGAAAAAAATGATTCTAAAACGCAACTGTTTGGTATTTGTTTTAATATTTTGGAAAATGCAATATATCAGCACGTTTTCTTCTAAATAAACAGTCTAACCAATAAAACTGAAAATCTGTTTTCAAATTTGCAAATAGCTAGACGGATTGTATACAGCGATAGTATAATCCAAGATGGCGGTTAACTATGCATCTACCTTAAAGTTATGTTATAAGAAAAATGAATAATCGGATGACAAGAAAACATTTCTGTCTGGATACAGGAAAGTCTTCAACTTTGACTTATATTTTGACACTTCTTTATATTTGATCCGTTTATATTAGACAAAATGTTAAATATAATGTAATTTTTGCGTGTCAGTAAGTTTCCAATTATACATGTACATGTACCAGCCGTCATACTATATAATTTTGACGTTGACATTCTCTATTACCACATCTTCTATCAAGTCATAGCCAAACCATAATTTTGTCTACATCTTAATTTTAAGCACAAAGTGAACATGCATTACCAATACTAATAATGTTTTTGACATATTTTCAATTTTTAAGTGTAACGTATGTATAATTCGTGTTTCATGTAATATGTGTTTAGAAATAACAATAGTTGAAAAACGAAGGTCTTAAATAGTTTGCAAATAAATAGGTACTGTGACTACTTCCATGAGGTATAAACATAAGAAAACGTTGTGTGTATGCTATTTAGACAACTCGTCAAAAACAAATGACTAACAACTACAAATGTATTACCAATTTACGTCCGCCAACAACGAGTTGTTGAGAAACTAATATGAGTGTTCTTATAAATGAAAAAGTACACAATACAGCGAGTATCACCTATATTACACATAACTAGCTTTTGATGCTTTTCTGGTGAAATTATATTTTTTTTCATTAAGATTCTTTTCTTCAAACTTCAGGTTTGCTCTTTAATGTGTGTTCGCCTTCAAACTTTAATTTCATATTTTCAAATATTCATACGGGTATGGCAACGTTCATGTTTTTTATGACAAAAAAATAACACTTTTCTGAAGCATTCACATACTTTTTTCAGGACCAGCTTATTGGTGTCAAATTCACATATGTTGGATTACATGTGGATCAAACAAAAGACAATCGCCAATCAATATCGATACACGTAAAACACAATTTAGGCTATTGCCAATGCCAAAGTTCTACAATCTACATAAAAGAGTTCCAGCAACTATAAAAAACAATGGTAAGTAGCATTACTATGGTGTAATTTCGTAGTACATAGTTTAAGGCAGTACCCAACACTTTAACTAAAATTAATTTGGCTCGTTTAATTTTTCTTAAAATTTTGACAAAGTATTTACTTTGACCTTTTTACAAAAAATATAAAAATTTCAAAAAATAAATAAATCAGAATAATTACACTGGTTATATAGCATTTTGACAAACACTTAATTTGATAATTGAAAAGCTTAATATTCCCTTAACAACACAACGTAATTAAAACGTTTAGCTGATTTTACAGAGTTATCTCCCTGTAGTGTTAGGTACCACCTAGAACTTAGAATCGTTAGATCATTAATTGTAAAAAAGGAAAGATATTGGATAAAAATCCATGACAAAATCAGTACATAAACAGCATATCAGGAAAACCAAAGTATGGTGTTCTGCATCTCATGATCACATTGAGATAACTCTTATAAGTGTTCTTTATTTCATTATCACTCACAGTGAGAGCGGTTTAATTTGTGTTCTGCATCTCATGATCACATTGAGATAGCTCTTATAAGTGTTGTTCATTTCATTATCACTCGCAGTGAGAGCGGTTTCATTTGTGTTCTCCATCTCATGATCAAAATAAGATCGCTTTTATTGGTTGGCTTCATCTCATGATCTGAATAAGAGCGCTAGCATAGGTGTTCGTCGTCTCATGAGCACAATGAGACCACTTTTATCGGTTTCATCCGTGGAAGCGCTATTATGTGTGTTATTATTTCATGATCACAGTGAGGCCTTCAACTCGGAACAACAAATGTCACACATAAAAACAAAATGAAGACGACAACTGCTAGCACCGGATTTTCTTACAAGAAACTAATTTATAATTAAATTGTTCAATTAACTTCAAGATGAAAATTCGGTAAATCCTAATTTAGATTTATAATGATTTGACGGAAAATAGCAACAGGTAGGTAAAACAATCATGGGTTGCTTGTTGAAGTACATATGTGATTGTATTCTACCGTCATTGCTTTTATTGTTGAATTTTCTGAATGAGCAAAAAAGAGAACATTAAAAACTGTCAACATGTTAAATTGAACAATGTAGAAGAAGGAAGCTTGATTTAAAGATAATCAACATTTATAGGTAGTTCATATAAAAACTAATGAAAATTGTGATTGATAGTTTATTTCCGAGATAGTTCGCTTTACTGTGTCAAATTTTCATTTTACACACAAACATCACGTGATAATGTCAGAAGTCAGCGCAGTATAAGGAAAGCGGTACTATTACATTTTTCCAGCATTAGGTTGGCCTTTTGTGTACCCAAGACAGGTGAAGGAAGTCAAATTAGGAGCGCTGTGATTGGATGTAAGGGTACAATATATTTTTTATTTATCTATGAATAACTACAGTGTGCAAATTTACAATATAAATTTTAAAACCTATTGAAATATGTTCTAGGGAATTATTCCAAAAGGCTTCCAAAATTTCATAAATTTGATGCAAAATGACGGTGGGCATGGATAACACAAACAAGCTCCGTTGGAAATTAGTCATGATACTATTTGGCTTCAATTTTTAAGATAGAGTAATAAAATACTAACATCACACATAACTGTTTTATCTAGGTTTTTATTATAAAAACTGATAAATTTAGAAAATGTTACTAGTATTGTCGCCTATGGTAGAATAAATAGTACCATTTTCCTTATAGAATTAGTACATTAACAACATCGTCTGCATGAAAACATCAACATACTGACAATGTCACCTTACTGTGTGTTTTTATCAGGGTTAGAGGGTAAAATTAGAACAGTGTGGTCGAGTGTTTTAAGTTGCAATTTGAGTGAATCAAAACACTTTCTTAATTTGACTGAGTGTGTAAGAATCTAGACATATGCAAAGTAAAATGGTAAGTTATTATATGACTTTTCTCCACATGGAATCATCTACAGGTATCAAAGAACTCTTCTTAATTTTGAATTATGTTACATAATCAGTTATTCCTTCAATAAAAAAACCCTAACATTTTTCACTAAACTATGTTCTTTCTATCTTATTTGATTACATTCTGAAGCGTTCAAGAAGCATGCAGACGCCCGATTCCTTGTTAAACTCCAAAAAAAATGCATTTGACATCATCTTGTTTAGTTACCAGAGATGAATATGACTGTTTTGTCTTGTGTGAAATAGCATTCCTATACGACGTGTCTCGGTATTTATACTTCCAACATTAATGTATTTAGTTATGTTTGTTTAGTGGGTTCAATTTGATATGCTGTTATGTCTTATCGTTAGTGGTTTGAATTCTGTAAATTTAGCACATTTCACATATCCCTTGTTTGTCAGTATAATCGAGTTAATTTCCATTTTAGATCATATTACGTGTATAAAGTATTTTCTAAGTCCCAATATTTATAACGTAGTCACAGCTTTAATTCAAAATAACCTTTCAATACCGTCATAATCTTGATAATTGTTTGGCCAAGTATTAGTGTGTAAATATTTGTTAATTTTCAGATCTCGATACATATAATTGTTTGAATTTCAAGTTTATATATACGTCACACAACCAAACGTCGCTATTTGTGTCCTGTGCTGTCATTATAGATAGATGTCCGTTGTTTTTCTACGGTTTACATGTTGAAATGTACTATGATTATATCATTTATTATTGCGTTTCGCTGTAATGAGTGTTCTTGCGTTTGTATGTGCTGAACTCCTGTCATGTATGTTTGTCATTTAAGCGATATAATTAAACGTTGTCATATAAACGGGAGGTTTGGCTAGGCATAAAACCAGGTTCAAACCACAATTGATCTTAAAATGTACTATACTAAGTCAGGCAAAATGGCAACTGACATCAAACAGTCTGTTTCTATATATGTTGACGTTTATTTCACTTCTGTGTTTCTGTTGTTCCGTTGTTTTCCTCTGACTTATTGTTGATGTGTTTTCCTCGGTGTCAGTGTTTATTCTGGATATTTTTTTTTCTCAATCGATTTATGACTTTTAAACAGCGGTATACTACTGTTGTCTTTGTTTATTACAAAAAATGCAGTCATTTTTACTTCCAACATATGTAAAAAAAAGAAAATAGCTATTTCTTCGAATTTTACAAAGAGTGACTGAAATTAACTGATTTGTGTATTTTGCATTACAACATACGTAACAGTGTGTAATTCGAGCTTAAACTACATTAACGATAGTAAATTCAATTCGTTTTACGTTGGCGAAGCGAAGCGTCATCACAATACTCTGAAATATACACGGAAATATAAGTTTAAAAAATAGAGAAAAAATTAAATGATGAATATTTTCCATCTTTGCTGCTTACTTTCACCATTAAAACATCGGCAAGCTGGTTTAAAATGGGTTCCCAAAGACTGTTACAATGACTATCAGCGCATGGTGCTGTAAATATGTGTTTCATTGACCTTTGAAAAAGTGATTAATACTTCAGAGGTCAAAGGCTGAAGTGTATATCAGTTTTTCAAAAGTCAATAAAACCTCATAGTTACTGAAACAAAAGACAATAATTATTAAATTCCATATCCACAATTTATACATTGTGACTGGGATGGAGAGTGGTCTCATTGGCACTCCTACCACATCTTCTTATTTATATTTGATGACAACTAATCACTAAGTCCAAATGTACATAAACAAATTTACCATAGATATTCACGTAGAAGCACGTGACATTTTGCAAGATGAATACTTATAGACTATAACATGTCATTTTTCATATTTACATTGATATCATCCAACGACAAGACGAGGCATCATGTAGGTCGAGAGAGGATATCAGAGCCAAAATGGACGCGTTCATATTAAAATCTATTGATCACTTATTATATGTGTGATGCATAGTCGTTTCATTTTGTTGCACTTCCGTGTTTCTGTTTTTTTCTTTGTTTTCCTCTTATATATGATCCCATATGGTGAAAACGTTTTAATTAGATCGCATGGTAGCTTTGAAATATTTCAAATGTTTATGAGTTACCTATGAATTATATGAATGGGTATGGATTTTTGCGTAAATCATTCTGTCAATTTGAGAGGGGAAATGTACTTTTTTCAAGCCCCGACCTGACTTCTGCACCCAATTGTATATGTTTGGAGCTTAAGACGTTATAACAGGGCAAAAATACCGTATTTTTCCTTTTCTTGGATAGACATATAATTTGGGCGAATCTGCAGTTTTTACATATGCATAGCCTGATGTTTTCGTAACAAATATGTGATATGCTGTTTTATAAAAAATGCAATACATATTGGTAAAACTTCTAAAATAATATAAAATATGGGGGAAAAGTCCAATAACAAAACTACAGTACTCTAAGGGACATTCGAAACGGAAAGTCATTTATTAAATTGCAAAATGAAAAGCTCCAGCACGTCAAACGAATGGGAAACAATTGTCATCTTAATGATTTGTTACAGGCGTTTTCCCATGTAGAAAATGAAGTATTAATCTGGTATTGATTTACATGTTTTTCCTAACATTTTGAAAGATAAAAGCAGTAAATCAACCGAACGGTTCTAATCACATTAATATTAATTGTATCTTAATCTAGATCTATAATAACGTACAAATGTTCTAAAAATGAATTGTCAAAGTGATATAATGCATGCTAATAAACGATAAGAAAAAAGCATAGAATTTGTGAAACCTATCTATAGGCAGACTTTATACTTATCACACAGTATAAATAATCATACCACTGCCAAACATCTGGAGCAATTTATGCACAATAAATTCGATAGCTAGGTTTCATCTTGTGCAAGTTGATGAAAAATCATCAGTGCATGAAACAGTAATAAATCCATTCGTTTAAATATATTTTCTTTTTAACATAAACAATTATGACAGTTTGGTTATGTTGTTATATGTATATTAATTAGTATATTGACCTTAAATTAATTCAATCTCATTACAATCAATCATTTTAATTAATTAGATACGTGTATTATTATTGCTACTGAACAGGTAACACAACCAACCATTAAATCATATGGTGTATTTGATTGATGATAAATTATAAATTTAAAGCTAAATGACCTTTAAACTGTTTCTTTTTAAATTATTATAAATTCTGTATTCCCTTGAAAAACCCGACATCAACCAACACAAAACAAAAATAACAATATCTAATCAATTAAGGTTTATGTACCCTTCTGTAACTACAGATATAATGAATAATAGAGACAGGCCATTTTGAACATATGCTAGGGGGAAACTTGATGCAAAGCATTATTATTTACTGTTGCATTGCATTTAATAGAAAAAGAGTACTTTGTGGCAAATAAACCAAGATTTTTATAGAAAATCCACAGCCTTTAATAAAGAGATTTTTTATATAAAATTTGAAACATAGATTACTCACTTGCTTTTCTATGATGTGCTAGTGTTTATTTTTTACAAAAAGTTCTAACCAACCTGTAAATTCCAAAATACCTCGTGCAAAGTAACTAAAGTCGAGCGCACCCTAAAAGGTGTACTTGATTTGGTCCATATTTTTATTTGTTCTAACCAATAACTACATTAATAAACTTGTTTTAAGGAAATCAATGCTAGCACTGCATGCAATAATCCTATATCTATCGGTCATCAAATTGCCAAATATGATAGAACAAGGATGAAGGCTGTGGATTTTCTATAAAATTTTCATATGTTTAGCATTGAAGCAACACAAGGGTACATAATCCTTAATGATTATTAAAGCAATACAACGAATATTAGATGCAAGATATACAAATTAGTTAAGATTGTCATCTATTTTCATTGACGCAGAGTTGAACATTTTTAGGTAATACAATACAAAATCCCAAACATCAGTATTATACAGTAGTGATAATGACAGAAAGACTAAATAGTTGTATTTAGAATGTTTTTTACAGTGACACATAGTTATTTCAAATGCCATAACATGTATGTTTAAATGTTGTAATAAAAGTTTATTTGTACTCAACAACATCCTTTACCGTTATGATATTCAGTGCGTACTTCTACTGATAAACCTACAATATCGGAGTAGATGAACTCAATTATAATTAACCTTTACAGGATCAATTCCATGCGCGCACATTTTTTTCACCCGTATGGAAGAATGATATGATATTTAGATGGAATTATCTTATATTAAATTTAACGTGTATTTGCGTTTTTCGAACTTGAGGACAGTCACTTATTGTTATGTTTTTTTTTGGACTCGTTACACAATATATTTTCCAGACACGTTCATGACCTTTGAAATTCGCTTATAAGGGTCATTATATTTTTGAATAGAAGTAGAATTACAAAAATACCAAACCGGAAAGTCTCTAATGAAATGGCAAAATCAAAGCTATTAAACGTCACTCGAATGGATAACAACTGGCATATTCCTGATTTGGTGTAATATATACATATGTGTTAGGGAGCTACCATTTGATTTTTAATTGGAGGGGGGGATAAGATGAAATTTGAAAAAAGGCAGGACAGAATTTTTTAGTAAAAGAAAGAGGCAGGATGAGCTTCTTCGCCCAAAATCGGCAGGATACAATTATATGTGAAAAAGTCAAGATAAACTTATAAAAAAAATGCTTGACCGAATAGACTTAAAAATAAACATGCAAGACAGAGTCTACAACTAAAAGAAATGGAGGATAAGTTTCTCAATAAATTATTGTAATTAAACAAACTGTGCACAACACACGTACTCTTCAGAGGAAGTTCCCTTTATTCTTTTACAATTATGTTTTGTTGATCATCTTGTTATAAAATGATTTATATAACACATGTCACAGCATTTATTATCTACCTGAGAAAGCATATCCTCAAAAACACTGAAAAAAGTATTTAGTTCCAGTAAAATCTCATTTTCATTCACTCTTTCGTTTTTTTTATATTGTTTTTTCATTCTGTTCTTCTATTGATATATTTCCAAATGTAAATCATAGATAAAAAAATTTCACGTCATCATAACTCTAGTTACTAGTTGTCTTATATACACTCATAACACATCTTCATTCTTTATATAACACGTACAATAACAATACAATATGAAAATTGTCTTCTTTTGCCATAACAAGATGATATAACTTATATTTAGTAAATATATTTTCAATGTAGGCCACTTGTCAGAATAATTAGTATTGCTGTAAAATACTACAGAAAAATGTGCTGACATACCAACATTCTTTTAATGATATGCACACTTAAAATTCATCTTGTTTACCTTTTGGTAAAGGTTGGTTTAGTTTTATATTGTATAAATAAACTTATTAAATGCAATCCATGTAAAAAGTGTACATTAATTTTATTTTGGGACATAAAAAATTGTTATTTTTTAAAATAGTTTTTCTTGTAGGTGATTATTCAATATCAGCATTTAAAAGTTGGTCAAAATCATTACATGTACTGATGTAGATATATATATACATGATAAATACCAGATATAACACCGATCAATAATCAATACTTAAATAAAAATAACAAAAAAAAACTATAAAAAAATAAAAAACCCATAACGTTGAAACACAGGACAATCACAAAGAATATTCACATTCTTTCTGCAGTCCAGGCAATTATTGTTATTCGTAATATTCCTCAAACTTGTAATATTACGACAAATAGTAACATTACAACTTTGTGTAATATAAGGCCAATATTACAAAAAATCGTAATAATTAATATTACGAATATCTGTAATATAGTTTTTCTATATTACGAATATTTGTAATATACGATTAAACGGCTGTTTCGTAAAATTCGACGTGTCTTACCATGACACCAAGTAGTCTTTCTGAAAGATATACATACGGTTATCATATTTACATGTGCAGAAAATTTAGTTTTAAAGTCGAATTTTATTTTTTTACAAAATTAATGATTTTCCTACGAAATTTCTAACTAAGAACTGAATTTTTGACAAACTGCTCATTCCCACAATCTTTAAACTAATTTCCTGTTAAAGAATTACATTTTCTCTTAACAGAAACGTTTTATGTGTTGTGCTTTTAATGCTAGTATTACGTCGAAAAATCTTTAAAGAAACATGTGTATCGATTCCAAACCACATTTCAATGGAGATAACTCTTGGTCACTTAGAAGTGGCTGAAAAGTATAAATCGTTGTCTCCCTTAAAATTGATCTAATGCACTTGAAATTCCAATGTTTGTTTAACTTAGTAGCTGAAAACTGATAAACCAAATTGATTTCAAGTCAATTTTGGAATATTAAAATAATATAGCATATCACAGAAAATGAAAATAGATGTGCATGACATCTGGCACACACGACGAAGGGAATCATGTCCTATGTAAAAATATAATTCGGAGACATTTTTGATTTTCCGCAATAAATGATGTTCGGCACCGATCTTTTTTTTTTATTAATAGGGTGGGGTATTTTATTTTTAAAGAATTGTTAAAATCAAAATTTTGAAAATATAATAATTTGTTTCAGAACGGAAATAAGAAAAAATTGTTTTTTTTATATTTAAAAAAAAACTTCGATGAGAGTCTTGAGTAGGATCTTCATATCTGTATTCTAGAATTTGTGTCTATTATTCTCGACCGTTGGTTGCCGGAACGTCTGTTGATGCTTGCATTTTCCCACTGATAGACCGCGACTTAAATTTTATTCTTTTTAACACTCGATCGATTTTTGAAAAAAATAAAAAGTTTTTGTCCTATTAGATTTTTTAAAAATTTCTCCTATTTTCGGTAAACCCGTTCTGATCCTAATTAATTTAGATAAGTTTTGTGCCTGCATATGTTCATCACAAGACCCCATCATGAAGAAAAAACAAAACAAAACAGACAAATAAAAAATAAGTAAAAACACACACACCGAAATGAACGGAGGTAGTCCGGGTCAAACCAAACAAATATTTTAGACACAATCTACAGGCATGCAGGTGTAATAAATGATATTTGCATTTTGATAAGAGGTTCTTACTTCCTACAAAATTACCGATGTCAAACAATATTTATTTGTGATTACAGTAATATTATGAACAATCGTTTTAGTTCAAAATCCCACAAATCGATTGTTTCATCGATCCGTCCTATTTAATTGTTGTTTTTACCACTGCGAATTTTGTTCACACATAAATTATACACAGTATTTTTTTTAATAAAATATGTTATATCAAAAGTATGATTTAGATACTTATAACGTCAGTAAATCATGCAATGATTCCATCAGTCTTTTAAAGTGTGTATTTGATATAGAAATAATACCGTAAAATATCTAAGGAAATAATGGCAGTACAGGAATATAGTGTGTTACACGGTTGAAAGGGTGAAAACAGGTTTGGAGACTAGGTATCATCCACTTTTTGGCAAAAAAAAATTAATGACAAATAAAAGAGGACATTGACAAAACAATAGACTATTATACTATTATAGAATCTATATTTTAGATTATAGAAGACTTTTTAATTTTTTGTTTGATTTCCGGCAAATACAAAGCTTTGATCCCTCACCTTCATTCTATTCTTACGTATACGCCGCTAATACATATAGTCTCGTAACTTTATAGAATGAAGATAATAACACCTATCTGAACTTTTTTAATGTTTCCTTTTATTATATAAAAATGTTTTTTCTGTTACAAATCATGATGTATTGTTCTATGTGTACATGTTATGCTGCCCATCAAGGGCCCTTGATTGGAATAATAAAATATTCTAATTCTAATTCTAAAATTCTTATAGTCTCGTAACTTGAATTTGTCCTTTTGTTTATAAGCGGTGCTACCCAAAAGAAAATTGGAGATGCTTTTCTGGGAAATTGTTTTTGAAAGATTGAAGACGTTGTAATTTTTCTTTTAACCTGGTCAGCACTCGTTAACCCAGCTGTCATTCTGTATTACTAAGTATTTCATTAAGGTTTGGATAAAAACTGTCATAAAACATTTAAGACACAACAAAATAAGTATTTATATTTAGAATAATTGTTTTCTATTACAAAATACAGAACAAAAATATTGATTTGACGACTTCAATTAGCTTATATAAGTGTTTCTATTATTTAATGAATGTTTTTACATATTGTGTGTCGAGAATGATATATGATTTGTTTTGATTTTTGTTAACAAGACTTGTAAAGTTAATCCCCTCCCATAAAAACCACACACAAAAAATCGAAACAAAAAGAAACAACGGCATACCGTAAAACCTGACATGGTAAGATGATAGGGTATGCGGTATGGTACAAATTCCTCCATGGCGTGGTATGTATAACGATGGTGTCGTGGTATGGCATGGTCATAAGGAATATACTACAATACCATAGTTTAATCAAAAATTGTATAATAAGAAAGTTTTAGTAATAAACTAAACTCATTTCAGATCTTCATAATATTGATAGCACTGAGATTGAACTTGATAACAACTTGATGAACTCATATTCCCTGTTAAACAAAATCGAACATCGGAATGGTCATTAACAGTGGCGGATCAAAAAGGGGGGTCCGGGGGTTGGAACATCCCCCCTTTTTTTGGCCGATCAATGCATTTGAATGGGGACATATAGTTGGAACCCCCTCCCTTCTTGTCCTGGGTTGGGACCCCCCTTTTTTGAATGGCTGGATCCGCCCCTGATAAATGTTGAATTCGGTATACTACCGTATACATTCATGATTCACAAGCTAATAAATAACATATTATGTGCCCTAAATAAGGTTCACAGATAACTTTACCATGTTTACAAATGCACGGTGGTATTTGTACCATATCATTTGTGTATACATGTTACGATAGGATTTGTTATATTGACGTTACAATATCACATATCATACCACTGTACCATACCATACTTTACAATATATGCCCCTCAAAAATGCATCAGACTGATTAATAAAAAGAACTCATTATCGCAGCTTCATTTTGTCATTCTAAATACATTTTGACACATGTTTTGAATTTGTGATCACCTACTTACTTACAACAACATATGATCATGTAATATGGTTTTTGCAAAACGATAGATTTCAATAATTTAGTAGGGGCTCTTCAGATCTCTTCAGCAAAGCAATTATAAACCTTATGTTATCGATGCAAGATATAAAGTTTCAAATAATGACATCTTGTACAATTTTTATAATACACATTAATTATATCACTTGATTCCTTTAGTTTTAGTTTGGTTCGTGTTGCTCAGTCTTTGGTTTTCTATGTTATTTTGTTTGGCTGTGTGTCTTTTTTTTCTTTTTAGCCATAGGGTGTTACGGTTGTCAGTTTATTTTCGACTTGTGAGTTTGTCCCTTTGGTGTCCTTCGCCTCTCTTTTATAACTTAACTCGTGTGTTCTATGTTTCTTATTTACATGTATATAACTTTAATTTATGTTAATATGTTTACTTTTTAACCCTTCAAGTTTTACTTTTATCAATTTTTGTAAATTATTGTTTTTTTTTATTAATCCAAACTAAAAGAATTATTCAGACAGTAGACTAGGTACATGTATATCTGTAATAAAAATTGTGCTATACGAGAAGAATATTGATTGATTGATTGATATTTAACACCACTTTCAACACTATTGTGCTATTTTGTGGCGAAACTGGCGATCAGATTTTATTTGTGGAGAAAGCCGGAGTGCCCACCGAAAACCACCGACCTTCTGTAGGAAAACTGACAATCCTAGTCAATTAAGATTCAGTGGAGTCGAATATACCTGCTCCGTGCAGGATTCGAACTCACAACCTCAGTGTTGACTGGCTAGTGATACAGTAGTTCGACAACTTAGACCACTTGGCAACAAAGCCCCCTACAAGAAAAATATTTTTTTTGGGGGGGGGGGGGGGGCGCATCACAAAGTGTTCCATAAGAATAATATAAAACAAAAATCGTAAAGGGTTCCGTGAAACCCTGTGTTTCGCCTACGATTGCTGCTGTCCGATTAAAAGTGTAATGTTGACTTAAAAGTGAGTCTATTTATCAGTAAAAAAAAAACAGAATCTAAAAAAAAAAAAACTTTGTTTTCAGATGCTATTTCTTGGAGATTAGCTTATGGCCAAGTTTCAACAATCCATCAAGTATTACAAACTTATCATGTCCAGACTGTCTGTATATAGTTATATAGTGGGGTTGATGTTTAGACGAGTTGTATATATATACATATATATTAACTACTAAATTTACTACTTGTTAACTGCAAAACTAAGTCCATTTATCAGTAAATGACGGAAAATGAAAATACATATTATCAAAATTTGTTCTGGATACTGTTCTTTGGTCATTAAAAAGCTTCTGTCCACATTTCATAAAATTTCATGAAAGTTATTGAAGACTGAAAACCTTAACCTAAGACTGAATCCGTGTGAATGTTAAGTTATAAAAATTTAGTCCATTTATCAGTAAAATACTGAAAAAAAATTGGCTCTTGATACTGTATTTTGGTCAAAAACAGCTTCTTTCCTTCTTAAAATTCTGTGAAGGTTTGAGTAAGTTATTGATGACTGAAAAGATTTAACTTCTATTCACTAAAAAATCTTAAGAGTAAAAATACTCTTAAGTCATAACTATTTCAGTATAACTTACGACCAATTTTAATCTTAAGATTTTCGGGGAAAAGAGTCGCTGTATTTTGGTAACAAATAAGCTTCTGTCAAACTTTTTATTAAATTCCATGAAAGTTTAATTAACTTTAACCACAGACACAGACAGACTAAATATTGACGCCTCTGACGCCGACGACGAAATGTAGGATCGCTATGTTGCTTTCGCGACATAATGTCGCAGGCTCGACAAAAACAAAACTGAAACTAGAGATTTAGTGATCACATCTACCCAGCCCCGTAGGAACATAGAGATCATGTTTATGTTAAGTAGTCAAAAACATATCATTTACATTTCAATCAATTTCAAAAAGGATTGTCTATTTATAATAAGGAACCCACAAAATTAAAAAAAAAAAAAAAAAAAAAAATAAGTACAGTTACAATAACTCTGGAATGGAAAATTTTAAACAGCGAAAACCGAACTAGTGAGTCAGGCCCAAGACCACAATTAATGACCCCGATTATAGTTCCTTTTAATTAGAGTGTATTTTTCCTTATTTTTTTTTCTTTCCCTTCCTCACTCATTTCTTGGATTTTTTTGGTGGAAATGAAAGAAGAGAGGTGAAATAAATTTTTGGATGTTGTATTTTAACTTATTTTGATTTGGAATGAGTGATTAGACCAAGTGCAAAAAGGTAATATTTACAGTTTTCGGAACATCTCTTGACTTGTCAATAGGGGTATGGATGTGTATTGGCTAAATTTGTAAAAGTGATTGCTACAATCTTTCTGAATTTTGGATATATATTTGGACTAGGACTATACATTACACACACAAAAAATTGGACAAAAGTGCATGGTGCAATTTTTTTAATGATGCAAAAGGTTATAAAGAACTGATAGAGGAATTAATTGTTGTCTGTGGCCTTCAAACCACAACATTTGGATTTTTCAAACTATCAGGCACAACAACTCTGAAAGGGTAAAATAGAAAACAACGATTTGTTCACATTAACGACCGATTTAAGAATTGTTATGAGCTTTTACGAGCTATATATACGGTTTATTATCAATTATTACAAGTTATTACGATGTATTAATGTCAAAATTTCACGATTTGATACGAGTTGAACTTGTCACGAATAAATAAGAGCAGCTTAGTTCATTAGCTTACGGGCATGTTTTGATCATGTATGGATTGTAACGTATGAAATTTTGCTATTCCTCAAAGCTTTTACGTGTTAGTTACGACCTGTCAATGTGTTGTAAGAATAGTAACGAGATAGTGTTACGAGTATTTACGAGCCCATACGATTTTGTAGCTTGTATACAAATACCTTACCCAAAATCGTAAACAGTACGCGAGAATACGCAAAGAGAACATATCTATTAGTAGTATCAACTACGCATAAAGTTCTCGTGATAACTCGTAGCAATCCTTAAAGCCGTCGTAACATGAACCGAAAGAAATCGTAACCAACCCGTATGCACTCGTAATAATCCATCAATAATTCGTAAACAAATCGTTAAAAAACAAGAATATGTCCATAGTACACGGATGCCCCATTCCCACTATCATTTTCCATGTTCAGTGGACCGTGAAATGGGGATCAAATTTCTAATTTGGCATTTAAATTAGAAACATCATATCATAGGGAACACGTGTACTTAGTTTCAAGTTGATTGGACTTCAACTTTTTCAAACACTACCTTGACCAAAAACTTTAACCTGAACTTCGCACTATCATTTTCTATGTTCAGTGAACCGTGGTAACTGGGGTAAAAAGTTTGATTTGGCATTAAAATTAGAAAGATCAGATCATGGGGAACATGTGTACTAAGTTTAAAGTTGATTGGACTTCAACTTTATCAAAAACTATCTTGACCAAAAACTTTAACCTGAACTTCGCACTATCATTTTCTATGTTCAATGGACCGTGAATTTGGGGTTGAAACTTTAATTTGGCATTAAAATTAGAAAGATCAGATCATGGGGAACATGTGTACTAAGTTTAAAGTTGATTGGACTTCAACTTTAGCAAAAACAATATCGACCAAAAACTTTAACCTGAATCCTTGCGAATGGATGCACAGACGGACGGAGGGACAGACGGACGGACGTACAGACCAGAAAACATAATGCCCCTCTACTATCGTAGGTGGGGCATAAAAATTTACGAGTCATAAACGGATTTGTGCAAGCAGTTAGCGAATTGTTACGTTCTGTTGCGAGCGGTTAACATACGATACCTACTGAAGGTTAAATACCGAAAAATCTATCCATGGACAATCGTTAAAAGATTTTTGACATGAATAAAAAGTTCCTCTTCTCTCATTATCCTTATGAGTCTCTGCATGTTGTTCTGAGTTCTAACCAGTTATTTACGGGTACCAGCGAGTCATTCACGGATGCTTTCAATTGACAACCAGCAAAGCGTAAGGACTCGTAAGAAACATCCGTGTATGTGAAGGAGGGGGGGGGGGGGGGCATTTAAAAGTTTTCGACGCTTCTCAAGCACGACGGATGTCAATGGACAACCAAAACACATTTGGATAGTGTTTGTCTAGATGAGCTAAATATAAGAATGACATATTGAGATGCAATTATTACATGTACATTGCCAGTCAAACAATTTCTTCACTTGGAAAAAATAAGCAAGTATCTCCAAAAAATAACAGGATCAATGTGTTAACCAAGCATATTAACTAAGGTTATACATTACTCTAAAGCAAGGAGCATTTTTGTTTGATAAATATTGCGGTACCATATATATCTAGGAGCTTTTATCATGGAAAAGTCATATCTTTAAATTTACTTTGACTTACACAAATATTTGATGAAATACAGATTTTATATACACGCGCTAAAACGTATTTGCATTTGCGATCAGGAAATGTCTATGACAGGTTCGATAGTATTATGTGACCACGACGAGCACGCGTACCACATTCAGATCATTATGTAAAAAAAATGTACAAATACACCACAGAAGTCTACAAAAGCCACGGAAAGAGAGAAATAGGTGTTGCTTTTCTGGTGGCGTTGGCAGCGACAGCATAGGATGAGTCAACAATTATTTAGTTTTCGGCGTTAATCAGTTTGATAGGAACTACTTGATCAATGATATATTTTTACAAAGTTGCATTAGTATCAGAATATGTCAGCTACTTCGAGACCCTGTCCCCTAGGTTAAGGTCAGGCGAATTTTAATTAGCAAGCAATTTTCAATATTTAAGTTGCCTGCATGCTTAAATGAGTTTGATCGGAACGACTTGTGATAGATCACTGACATTTTCTATAAAGTGGCAATACTAAATTAAAGACTATTTTGTGACCCTGCACCTATGTCAGGGTGCAGTGGTTTTGAATTGGAAAGCAATCGTTTCAATGTTAGCTTCTTTTCTGCTTAAGGATGTACTTAGGTGAGGTTTTGGAATTTGTGTCAAATGTTCGGACTCCTTGGTGTTTTTCCATACAATACAATGTAAAATATTTTGCCCCATAACCCATTTATTTTTTCATATAAGACTTAATAGCTCATGAAAGGTCATTTACCAAAATTTTAGAAGATTCTTGATTTTTCTTTCTTTTGTTTTGAGACCCAAATAATACCAATGCAAATATAAGGTAAAAGTCCGAGTCAGCCTTTTCCCGCCATATTTTAATTCTCAAATATCTCGAAAAGGAAGTCCATGACCTATCAATATTTTTAGCTCATCTTTATCCTTAATTGATGCTCTACCAGCTTATAGTATCAATTTTAATTTCTTAATTTCTTAATTTTTACCTAACCTCACCTAAGTATATCCTTAAGTCAATCCTATATGTATGAACTACTTGTGAAAGATGAATAACATTTTCGATAGAGTTGTATTACTATCAGTAAACATACCAGTTTGACGACTATTTCGAGGCACTGTCCCCTAGGTCATTGTCAAGCGACTTTGAATTGATTTGATTCTAAGTTTCTGCAAATTGGTGAAAGATTTCTTTGTGTAAAAAGTGTTTTTGACTATGAAGATTAAAATTCTCAGGCTAAAACTGGAAAGTCGAACGCTGAGGAATTAAAGTTTGGCGCTGAAATTTAATTCCTCAGCGCTAAAATTTAAAGTTTACCGCTGGGGCTGTATAGTCTTGCTCTGAAGATGTTAGGATCAGCGCTGAAGAATTTAAGTCTACAATGTAGCTCTGACGATCTTGAGATCAGAACTGACGATTTAATGTCCAGCGCTGATGATGTTAAATCTAGCGCTGAAGATATAACTTACAGCGCTGAAGCTGTAAACTCAAGCGCTGCAAATATAAAGTTGATCGCTGTAGATATATTTAAAATTTAGCAATAGATATTGAAAGACTGACGCTACAGATGTAAAATGCGCGCTGAAGATAACACAAGCGCTGCAAATGTAAAGTATATTACTGTAGATTTAAAAGTCTAGAGCTCGAAATAGTGGTATGGTGCTCTAAATGAAACGCAGTGGCGGATCCAGGGGGGAGGCGGGAGTTAAACCCTCTTTTTTTGGACGATCATTGTGTTTGAATGGGGACGTATGGTTGGATCCCCCTTTTATCCTGGGTTGATACCCCCACCCCCTCCCCCACCCCTTAGAAAATTGCTGGATCCGCCCCTTTAACGTCTAGCGCTAGGTTATTAACTTTATTTTTTTTAAACTGCAATGTATATTTTAGTAATTATATAAAATCCACAGTCCGAGTTTATTCCGTGTTCACTCAGGCAACAACCATTTGATTTTCTGGGGGGCTATGGTTTTTTTTTCTGGACAAATTTTTTTCACAAGTCGAAAACAATTTTTTTCTTTCAATTTTAGCCTAACATATAGTGGCAGCTGAGGGTGAAACAAACATTTTTTTTCTCAGAATCAAAAACAAATTATTTTTTTCTCCAAAAACTGGAAACAAACTTTTTTTTCCAAAAAAAAACATATACCCCCCCCCCCCCCCCCACCCGGAAAATCAAATAGTTGCTGCCTCATCACACCAAAAAGTAAAAATCCAAAAGTATTTTGTTGTTTAATTGCTGTTTCATCGATGTACAACCCACACCTTCTTTTATTTAGATCTGATTTATGAACTAAATTGAAAGAAGTATTTTTAACATTCTAAGTCCTGTGTATGAGAGGTCACCTTACACAAATAAGTTAATAATTAAAGAAATAAAAATGCAATTGTTAAAATAATATAATTGTGAGATCAAGAGATTTAGTTGTATAGTTCGTGTTTTTGGGTGGCATTTCCCAGTACAAAATCTTGTGTAAAAACCCATTTCTTTTACACCAAAACGAAATTGTTCTCCCAATTATATTCACGTACATACAAACACCTTGTTTTATTTTTATACTTAGCGGGAAATATAACTGCTTTAACCCAACTAACATGATTATTAGATGGTGTCGAAAATCGTTCATTGATTAGGGCGAAAAAAGCGGGAAATATAACTGTAACCTATACATAATGCTGATTATGCATTTCTCACGGATATTTGATACAGAGAAGGTCGTTGTTTTATCATCACTCCTACATTCCATTCTCTAGTTTCCGCCGTAATTTATAATTAATCTGACAGTGCTCGACATCATTTTAAAGTCACTGCTACACCGACAAATTCTGAGGTGAATTGAAAAAAATATAAATTGTTTCTATAAGAAACAAGAACATTGATTTAAAAAAGTTTGTTCCTGTGTGTTTTAAATAGAAAAAAAAGGTTTTTCTTTTAAGTTGGAAAATAATGTTTTTCCCATGCAAGTATACCCCCTCAAACAGATGAATTGTCGGGCCAAAATTTTATTTTGCTTTCATTTAGTAAAAGATAATTTTTAATCATGCCTAATGAAAACGTGATTTAGCTTTTAGACACGGAGAAGATTAGCCCATAAATATGATTCCGTACTACAATCAGTATCTGCTAAGGAAGCTAATTAGCGCCACACATTTTGTCTTTTAATTTCTTCCTAGGTTTGCGTTTTCAATTCTTTATTTAGTTTTGTATATGATATAATCAGAAACTATATTGGATTTACATTTACATCCATGCTATAATTTTAAATGTTATAAATTAAACAAGAAAATAGATATGGTATAGGCAAATTCTAATTGAAAGGTCAAGATTTTGAAAATTTTGATTAACAAAAAGGGCGCGGGTATAGTAGATTAGAGCAAAAATATTGGCATACAATTGTGAAACTATAAGTCAAATAGAAACATATAGATTCCTACACTGCAAACAAGTGTATAACGATATTTCTCCACTCGAGACAGTTGAATTTTTTCATTTAAAGCGCGAGGCTTGCCGAGCTTTTCAAATAATTAAAATTTTAATTGTCGAGAGTGGAGAAATATCGTAAAACACGAGTTACAGTGTCGGAATCTGTTTCTCTGATGACCTTATCCTTTTTTTTTAAAAAGATTTTCAGAAACTAGTGTTCTTTATATGCGACGTCATCAGGCATATGGTCGCCTTTTTCCATGACGTCACAATAGAAAAATTGAGAAGAAAACAAAACATTTTGACGTCATAATCAAATTTCGACTAATCATTTGCCGAGAACAGATTTTTCACTAGTAAGGAGAAATATTTTTCTCTCACCGGTCAGGAAATGTGAAAATAGCACAAGAATTAGAGAAAATGATCTTTTTGCTTTAAAATAAATTATTAAGAATAAACATTTTTTTTAAATTTTGATGTAAGAAATCGTTTGTTAAAATTTCAGAATACGACAGATTCTTTGTTATTTCGAAAATGTCTGCGTCATTCCGCAAAAGTTTGCGTTATCACGCAAAGGTCTGCGTTATATCTAAAATGTTTGCGTTATTTCGCAAGGGTTTGCCGTTTAGCGCAATTTAAGTTTGCATTAAAACGCAAACATACATAAACATGGTAAAGGAAGAAATATAAAAAAACATTGTGTGGCGGTAATAGGCTTCTGTAGTCTTCCGCCTATACATTATATCTTTATTATAGGGAAATTTCTCAACTGGACATTCAGTTTGAATTTTTTCCACTCCCAATTTTTTTATAACCTTTTAGAATAAATAAATGTAGGTCTCAGGGTTTAGGACACAGATCCAGAGTAACCAACAGTTATAAATAATATAACGCTACATAATATCAAAGTCGAAATATAAGGCGTGCCGAGTAGAGCGACTTTTAAAAAGAGTTCTCATATTCAGTCATTGGCTGAAAAAGTTCAACCTCACTGACACTTTTTTGCTCTACAAATTTAAGCTTTGGTCTAAAGCATAAAATATCAGTAAACACAAGCTTTACAAAATTAATTATTTTCATGGCAATACCAAATCGCTCAAAAAAGGAGGACTGCTGTTCTATAATCCCCGAGAGTACCAAAAACACACGTGTTTCGGTACTGACATAATGTTCCGAAATTCGGCGATGATAAAACTTCGAAATTATTTTAAAAGAAACTAGGGTTCTAATTGCCTAGCTGAACTAACGTGTATGTTTCTATTCTTTGTATATTTTCTGTTGGTCATAAAGCTCCTAGCATATGCTAATATATCTATACATTGTAAAATTGACGGAAATGGGGAACATGTCAAAGAGATAACAACCCGACCAAAGAGCAGACATCGATAGTGGCTTTGAACTAGCTATCAGTAACTGTGAGTACTCTCAATACGTACAGATATGTACTTGGTGTCTTTTTGTTGTTGTGATGTACAAGTACACGGCCACGTTCACTTGTATGTGTAGTATTTGTATTTTTATCCATCTGATGAGTTAAGCCTTTTTCAACTGATTTTTATATTTCGTTCTTATGTTGTACTGTTACACCACTGTCCCGGGTTAGGGGGTGGTTGGGATCCCGCTAACATGTTTAACCCCGCCACATTCTCTATGAATGTGCATATCCTAAGTCAGGAGCCTGCAATTCAGTGGTTGTCGTTTGTTTATGTATTACATATTTGTTTTTGGTTCATTTATTGTACACACATTAGCCGTTAGTTTTCTCGTTTGAATTGTTTTACATTGTCATTTCGGGGTCTGTTATAGCTGACTATGCGGTATGGGCTATGCTCATTGTTGAAGGCCGTACGGTGACCTATAGTTGTTAATTTCTGTGTAATTTTGGTCTCTGGTGGAAATTTGTCTCATTGGCAATCATACCACATCTGCTTTTTAATATCCGCCGAAGACCACCAATGGGTCTTAGTTTGCTTTCTAAGTTCTGGTGGCCGTTCCTGATAAGGGTCAATGAAGAAAGGTGCTTCAGATGTAGACTTTTTGAAGGCTTATATGACCCTCTAGAAGACTTTTAGTTTAATGTGTTGCTGGATTGGTATCTCATCTGGGTGTCCCACATCGCCTTTTATACATACGTGTTTAAGCTAAACAATATTAAACTATTAATAACAATAATAAAAAATTCAAAAATGGTAGTAGACACCGTTTTTGCATGAACATGCAGGTACGATGGTAAAGCCTTTCTTAACTTGGTTGATATAAAATCATAAAATTAGAAATAATTTTAAATCAACGGACAGTCGTTATACTTTTCATATAATCGTTACACTTTAATACATTTCAATAATCATGATAATGTATGAGAAATAAGACAAAAGCGTACTCAGGGGCGGATCCATCCATATTCCAACCTTATGTCCTCATTGCAAATGCATTGATTCTTCAAAAAAGGTGAAAGTTCCAACACCCGGACCTCCGCCCAATCCAATTTTGGGATCTGCCACTAGTACTTAACTATGATCTATCGCCATTCGTATGTACTTGTTAGTGTTGAGTTTAATAAATTAATATCGTAGCAGCTACGTAGTGCTACGTAGATTTTGAATATTGAACGTGTAGCTATAGACTAGCTGCTACATATATATTGATAGCAGCTACGTAGACGACCCAAGCTTTCACATTTCTTGATCGGTGTGAGAAAAATATTTCTTATCACTAGTGAAATATCCCTGGGTTGTGTTCAATATCGTATAACTTTTTGTATCACTCTCCGTGCTAGTTGGGTTGAGTTCCACTACGTAGCCGCTACGATATTGAACGCAATATTTATCGGCTAGGCTAGCTATACGTTCAATAGCCAATTTCTAGGTAAATGTAGCGCTACGTAGCAGCTACGGTATTGAACGCAACCAGGGAGAATTGTGAAAACTTCAGGGTTTAGTTCAATATCGTTGCAGCTACGTAGTGCTACGTAGATTTTGACTATTGAACGTGTAGCTATAGACTAGTTGTTGAAAGCAGCTCCGTATCCGCTACGTAGCTGCTACGATATTGAATTCAACCCTGCAGTTTTCGTAACGGCTACGTAGTGGAACTCAACCCAACTAGCACGGAGAGTGATACAAAAAGTTATACGAAGAACGGCGTTAATTCGATTGGCTTATCCAGCATCATAAGACGATATTACGGCATTTCCATTGGCTAATCGTTAGTGAATTTCAAAGTTTAAGACGATGATGTTTCGTCCATGGCAACGGACATATATGATTTTTTTCAATAAAAAACAATAAATAATCTTCTTTTTGTCAAATTTGATTAAATTCTTAAGGGTACAAATAGTCTTAAAATGTCTGATGTTAAAGTTCGACGACAAAGGCTCGTTAATTATTATATTGAAATTAAACAAGTGAATCTGTGAGCTATATAATGCTCACTTAGGATACCTCCGTCCCCTAAAAGTATAAGGTAAACAGGAAGTTGTTGAGTGATGAATCTGAAAACGTATCCAAGGTATACATGTATTGTAGCTGACTCATATATAAACCCTTAACCGAATTTCAGAAATCCTTGTAATGTAGTTCCTGAGAAAGATGCGACGAAAAGTATTCATTGGACGGACGGACAGACAGAGGTAAAACAGTATACCCCCATTTTTTTTTAAAGCGCGCGGAGTCGGAGTATAACAACTCGAGGTGATATCAAGCGATATCATAAGTATTACATATTTTATATATTAATATGTATAGAACACGGTGATTATACATAACTGGAACCTAGTCTACGTCCGGTCGGAATGGGAACGTTATCTCCGAAAGGTGGCACAGTCTCCTCACGTTAAAGAACCTTTGCAAGAACTCTTTGAGAGATGTAGCAAAGTTATGACTATTTTATATTTTTCTTATAGTATTTGTTATGATATATTTTATAACAATTGCATTATGAATTTCTGTACTTGTATTTTCAAATTTGCAAAAGTATCACCTCCTCCAAAACATCTTGATATAATATAGTCTTATATAATTTAAATGTTGTTTAAATTTCAATATTGTATGTTTGTAATGATTGTCGTGTTTGTCTTGGTAACAATCCAATATTTAGATTTTACACCAATACAATGATTTGATTTGATTTGATTATGATGTATTAATCATTATGAAACTTTTAATGCTATCATGTCTGTTTGTATGATACAATATATATATTATATATATATATGCAATACGGACTCAACCAATTTTGTTAATGAAAATAGTTTATGAAATAATTACCACCTGTAAATCAATGATTGATTGATCGATTGTAGGTTGCTTAACGTCCAGTGGCAAAAATTTCATGCATGTTCAGGACGAGAACAAGTTAACAATAAATACAATAGGTAGGTCTTGTAATGAAACACGACATGTGATATTTATCAATTATAATTGGAGTGACAGTTCAATTTGAAAAATGGTGTTCTCCTTAGTGTTGCAGATAACAAGTTCAGATATACCGCCAACATCATTTTAATTGCCATTGATTGATTGTTTGATTGTCAAGACAGAATGCTTTATGCTTGATTAAGATTTTTGTCATGATATATACTATATAAAACAGTCCTACATCTAGTATTAATTCCAATTCTAAGGTGTTTTTTTCGAAGTACATTCGACTTGTAGATAGGTGATTATCTAACAAAAGAATAATTCCAAACCTGTAGCGTTAACTATTGTTCAGTAAAAAAACTGAATTCTTATTAAGAGGATGTTGATTTATAAGTAACAGATGGGATTATCGTGTATTAGATCTAAGACTAGACATGCTAAATTTCTGGCCCATTTTAGTATTATACAATCATTGACATTTGATTGAGGTTGATACATACAGGTTATTAGAAAAATGATAATGCTTAGATTATCAAGTTACTGTAAAACTAATATGTAAAATTGAAGTTCCTTTTCTATGTCTTTTATTCTTTTAAATGCATAATGTGCATAAATAATCTATCGAAGTTGTCCCATCAGCACATATAAAAAAAGAAGATGTGGTATGATTGCCAATGACACAGACATTAACAACTATAGGTCACCGTACGGCCTCAACAATGTGCAAAGCTCATACCGCATGTATATTTTTTTCTTTCTTTGGATGGTTATCAGAAAAACATAGAACCTCTATTAATATAACGTTTATGTTCATACTTTACTGTTTTAACATGTTACTATCTACATGCCATAACAGATTTATACCTTTACTTTGCCATTTCAAAACTGCCATTTCAAAACTGAAAAAAAATATGAATTGTAAGCTGTAACATGTAGATTTTGTTTTCACTCTCAACGGATTAGATTCAAGACTGTATACCATTGAAAAGTAAAGTTTTTCAAAATACTTTACAAATCACAATACTTAATTTCATCACTTCGCTCCTTTGATGAAACTGTTGCATATAAATTTTTATCAACACTGAAATGTAATTAACTGTGGCGTTTTTCTGATGATATAAGTGCGAGAAATACTAGACGGTGCATCATTTAACTGAATTGACCTGCGTAGGCGTAAAAACAATAAAGCTGTCATTTCACTTATCAAGCATTTAACCACTTAACTTTTTCACCATGCTTGCATGATGTTGAACACACGCGTCTAATCGATCAGCCCCTTTAACACATACCGCTGCTATAAAAGAATAGAGCTACTTTCACCAATCATTTTTTTAATCATTTTAACTAAAATATTTATATTTTCCGAATTATTTTTAAAAATGTACTTGGTCTTTGTTATAGAATCAATATGTTTTTGACGGAAGCTACTAAAGTTCAATTCAACATTTTGATTGCAACAGGCGATACACGTATTAGTTTATAAACGTCTCTTAATATATTATATGGAATGTGATATGACTATTGTTTCTCCCTTTTCTACATGTATATTTTCCTCGAATATTACATCAACTCGTTTTAGAGCATTGTAAATGGTATATTTTCTATCTAATTTTCTACGATGAATGTTTATTATTTTGAGAACAAATGTTATTTTGCGGGTGGCAAACAAATTCTATTCCGTATATCGTCAGGATATCGGACTTCCCATGGCCGGGACTAAGTGTGCACCACTTATTGGGAACCTGCTTCTGTATTGTTTTGAGTTACAATATATGACGAAAATAAGCAAGACCCATCGAAACAACATCTGATTCAAAAATTTAATAACACTTTTAGATGTTTAGATGATATATTGGCTCTCAATAACGACGACTTCAGTATGCATGTACTAACACGATTTATGACTAAATACAGATGATCCTAACAATGAACACTACCCTTTCCTGGATCATTACATCTATATCTTTAACGGGAAGCTAAATACCAAAATTTACGATAAATGAGATGGTTTTTCATTTCCTATTGTTAATTATCCATAATGATTGTTAGATGGTGACGTACGTTTGTCACCATCTTATGGTGTTTGTTTATCTCAACTTGTTCGATTCGCTCGTGTAACGTATTTGATTTCAACGAATGAAATCTCTGTATTACTGAAAAGTTATTACACCAGGGTTTTTCGATATCACAAACTAGTCTACATTAGTATGCTGATCGGAGCTGGAACCGCTTGCGATTTTGGAGCCTCTGGCCTTTGTTAGTCTTGTATATTTTTAATTTTACTTCATTTATATTTTTTGGAGTTTCGTGTGACGTCCATTTTCACTGAACTAGTACACAATTGTATTAAGGGCAAGTCGAGGACCACCTCCGGGTGTGGGATTTTTCTCGCTGCGTTGATGACCCATTGGTGGCCTTCGGCTGTTTTCTGGTCGAGTTGTTGTCTTTTTGAAATATTCCCAAATTTTCATTCTCAATTTTATCATAAAATTAAAATAGTTATTCGTTTATTTATGATTAAATTGAGATTTGAAAAAAAAAGTTTGGATCTTCAAGATATTCCTGTGCCAGTCCTTACCTCGTCAGTTTTTGTCTTAATATGGTATTTAATCCAGAGAATATGGTAATGATGATAGATATGTGATTGTTTAAATTATGTGTAATTACAAACTTCATATTCTTGAGGTAATTTGCATGTGTAATTGTTGAAAAATCCTACATTGATTAAAGCTGTCGTGTATTGTTTTAAAGTATTTTGTTGAAACACTATAAATCAAACACTGCTTATCATATTTTCCGAAATCAATCCATTATATTATGCATTTCTGTTTTTTTTTTAAATCGGGAACAACAGAAGTTATTATTTTTAAATATCTGATAAACAACTTCTCTTATATACATGTACATACAATAATGTTCCCTACAGTAGGTATATACTAAACCCTTTTCCTTTAAAATTTCCTTGCGATCTGTCAGATACTGCCAATATCAATTCAGCCTATAGTGAAATACGCTGCATGTAACCTTGTATTGTCAGATCATAACGAAAAGAAGTGTTACATTTTGTTAATTTTATTTGCTTTGTTTATCTGTACTAATATGTTTGCATTTTATCCCACCAGGGTTTCATGTTTTGCAATAAAGATTATTTATTTGATAAATTTCCATTTTTTAACTTGCCTGTGTATGTCGAAACATAGATGTAATAGTCGAAACAATCTATGATTAAAGGGAGATAACGCTTTCTACTCGTCTATATTACAAATATTCGTAATAAAGGTAAAATTACTTGTTAAAGTAATATTACCCATCCAAATAATATTACACGAATAAATAATTGCCTGGACTGTTCTGATAATGATGAAATTGTTTGTACCCGCTGGACATCGAATTCACATATTGATAAGGTTTGATATTCGGGATTACTAGTTTTTCATTTAATCAGGAACATTGTGATATTTAGGTGTGGGAAAAGATTATGCATTACTTCAAATTACATAGTCTACCTACTGATTATATAACTCAGCTTTCCTTCAGATTAATAACATACATTTCGTATGGAAATTTGTGCTGTTAAATGGTACAGCAAAACAAATACATGTTCTTTTAAACAACCACTTCCTGGTTGGTCATATTTATCATGTTTATAAAACAAAATGGGTAAGAGACGCGAACTCTGTATAGACTCTAATTTAAACTTCATGCAATTTGTATGCATAGAATAGAATAGAATAGATTGGAATTTTAAAATTTTAATCTGATTGATATGAAACATTACAAACATAAGCTCTTTAGAGCTTTTTGTCAACATTAATAACACTAATGAAGCATACAATGTTAAGACGTATAAAATATATAAAAGATACACAACAAACAAACAAGTAACACATCTATATAGGAGAGGGACGAAAGATTCCAAAGGGGCATTCAAACTTTAAACAAACTGACAACGCCATGTCTAAAAATGAAAAAGACAAACAAACAACAGCACAGATGACACAACATAGAAAAGTAAAGAATAAACCCCACCAAAAAACTAGGGGTGATCTCAGGTATAACATTAGCACGCATGTTCATCTATAAAATTAAAGCAGATACAAGCAAAGCATAAAGTAAAATAAATTCTACAAGCTGCATGGACAACTCAACATAATTATCAATACACACAAATTAGATTTTGTTTGTTACCTTAATTTGACTTTTTGAATGACTTCTGAATACGAACAACATTGGTCATAATGGTAACAAACTGTTGCATTAATTCAAAATACTTGTCAGAATATTTTGTATTGATGTAAAATACAAAAGAAAATATGCTTTCGTTTTGTATATAGATTAGACCATTGGTTTTCCCGTGAATGGTTTAACACTAGTAATTTTGGGGCCCGTTATAGCTTTTTGTTAGGTGTGAGCCAAGGCACCGTGTTAAAGGCCGTTCATTGACCTATAATGGTTTATTTTCATAAATTGTTATTTGGATGGAGAGTTGTCTCATCGGCACTCATCCACATCTTCCTATATCTCTTTATACATCAACATGCCTTTAATGATATGCATAATTGCATATCATCTTGATTACTTTTGAAAGGTTGGTCTAATTTCATACTGTATAAATAGACCAATTAAATGCAAATCCATGTAAAAAAGGTGTTCATTAATTTTATTTCTTGGACATACAAGGACAATGTTTAATAAATACTTTATCGGAGAAATTAAAGATAATGTTTGTTAAAAGTTTTTTGATGGTATGAATATAAAAAAATCGGTATACGACACAGCGCCAAACTCAAATAACGTGGCATAAATATTGATCAACTAAACTACATATCGTAACAATTTGTTTTATGTCATTAAATGTCAATACATTTGATAAATACCAAAATTACCAAATCTCATTAATCATTAAATTGAATTAAAAAATGAGAAGTACGTTATGTTGAAACTTACGATAACCACGGACAAAGTTTCTGAATTGGGAGAAACATAGACATGTATCGAATGTTTAAAATTTCCAATGCTGAACATTGAGTGATGTTAGATAGTGATAAAATCGATTATGTATGATACATTATTTATTACATAGTATATGTCATTGATGCTTAAGGTACAGGGTATGTTTTTAATAATACAAAAACAATATTAGACATGATCACGTATGTTTTTGAGGTTTTCCTGCACTCACCTTATAGTAAAAATTAAAAAAAAATTAGCTAGGTGCAAAACTAATAATTTTAATTGACTGTCTAAAAACTACACAGTTATATTCCTTGTAACAGGTCATGCACCGGAATTCAATGTTGTACAAACAAAAAACAACAAGGATAGGATTATTTTATCTAATGTCCCTGGCAGACCAAAAGATAAGAAGTATGTTTTTGCTCAATTACATGTCCACTTTGGAAGAGACGAAACACAAGGATCTGAACATTGTATTGACAACATTTTCAAACCGATGGAGGTAAAATTCATTATCGCCAAATTCGTAGTTTGTTACATCTCGTGTAGGACCAACATTTTCTTTTGGATAGAAAGCAGATAATTTATATTAAAGTACAAGACGAACTGAGGAAAAAATAATGAGAAATAGTATTTGAAGGACAATATAAATAATAATTTAAATCTAATTGTATGGATTACTTCTGATTTAGTATATAGTATTTGTTATAAAGTAAATTCATGACATATTTAATTATAAAAGAATAAATAACTTTTTTCAATATACATGTAATAAGTTCTGTAAAAAAGAAATAGAAAATGAACCCTTATCTCTTCGTAACATTATATACAATCATAGACTGAGTAAAACTTATTTTTTAGGCTCACTTGGTATTTTATGACCTAGATTATGGCAACCTTGGAGACGCTAGATCTAAAAAAGATGGACTTGTGGGGTTAGGTGTAATGGTAGAGGTCAGTGTCTTATCTATATCTACTAATTAGCGTCTCTGAAATTTACATTATAATGCAACCTCGCTTTTAACGTTCAATTTGATTAGATAACGTCATAAATTGTCATGGCATCATTTGACAATTGATGCTATGAAATTGTACGTGCAAGCGCAGACGACGTATGACAGATTTAAAATGTATGATATGAGGTTGTTTTCTGTCAGTTTCATTTGAATGGAGATAACATTATTGCAATTTAAGCTTCAACGTCATCAATTGGTGATTTGAAGGTTGCAAATACCCGTTTACTGGCTCCGTTTGAACTTAAAATACAATACAGTTATATCCTAATTGTAATTAAGTGGTATTGATTGTATCGTTTTTTTTTATAAACTACCAAACAAAATATGCTTATAGCTGCATACATTTATCTTGATAGACCAATTTAACTGAAATAAAATGATGGTATGCATTATGGAATATCTTAAATACATTTGTAACATTGCGTGTGTATAGTGTTTTTTCTCAAACTTATTTGTTGACACGTAATACTCGATATACTACCAGGGGCATGATTATAATGATTAGTTCTTCTCAGTTCTTATCTATCCTGTGAACTTTCAGGTCCGCGGAAACCCCCAGAAACCAACTGTATGTAAGGTGAGTAATTCAAGAGTAATTAAATAATTTATATAAATTGGAAGTATTCAAATACGAGGCAAAGAAAAATTATCGAAATAAAGATAATCGTGTTCGAATGTGCTCTAGTAAAAAAATCCATTTCCAAACAATTACTGACTTTAATAGTAGATACTCATGGTGAACACATGGAGAAACTTTGATACAACTGATATCATCATTTGTTACGTAATATTACGTCAACGATACAGAAAAATTATAATTTGCAAATCGTACTGTTATCCGTAATAAACGATAAATCCAACAAGTTAAATATAAACAAGAGAAAAATATGTTCTTGAATAAATGTAACTTAGAAAATATCATATATTGTATAATGTTCCCACAAGTTAAAGACCTGGAAACATTTTGGATCTAGCAAGAATCAAGAAATAGCGGATGCGACACTCATATTGAAAACATTTTTCTCAGTTAATATTTGAAATTTGCGGGGACGAGTATTTCAGTGACTTCTATTGATAATTAGTTATGCACGTAAAGAGGACAATTTCAAAACAGGTTAACTGTTTAGAATATTTAAACGAAGGCTAAAAGCTTTTTGACATCACACGCATGCTTACGGCATTCATTACAAAATACATACAATATACATCTATTAAACAGAAAAACAAAATCAAAACAACAACAATAGCAACAACAATAAAACAAACCAAAGGAACAACGCTTTTATCGATGTTCTAAATCTCAATATCAATGTCAGGCCTTCAACACGAAGCTACACAAACTTTCACCTCACTGCAAGTTTACTCATCCAATGTCAATACTCTTTAATCAGAATTTATTATTTATTTACATAGAAAATGTATACAGTCTCGTGAACTTAAATGTTTTTAATTTCATATAATAATATTTTTGCATACTTCTTACACAATAACAACTCTTGTTTTGATAGAACGGAAGAAAATGTAAACCTAGATTTGCAAAAAGATTCAGTGATTTAATGGAAAAATACTATGAACAAGTTCGATGTTTTCCGCTAGAGCAATACAGAGATTATATCAACAACGACAGATTTGGGTTTTTTAGGAGAAGAAGTAAGACTATTCGTTTTAAATGGAAGGCAATATTATGATATGGACACTTTGAATTTAGTTTTTCAAAATAATTTTTATAACATATTTGTCGTTAAGAAAAGAATGGGATTAAAGGCAAATCTTCAAAGAAACTAGGTTTTATATCAATGTTAAAGAGTCTTACCTATATACATCCAACATTTTAACGCCATCGTATCACCTTTATGTAAAACAAAATTATTCAATAAGTGATGTTGTTCTATTGAAGAAAAATATTTTTTTATTATTTAAATTTCAAACAGATTCACGTTCTAAACAGTATTGCGGAGGGACACTAAGTCAAAATTATATACAAAATAGATGTAAAAAGGACCCGGATGACAATTCATTAAAAGTGCAAGTTACAGAGGGTCTCTCACCTAAAGATGTCCTACCGTATGACACAGATTTATTCTACACGTATGGAGGATCTCTAACGACACCTCCCTGTTATGAAACTGTACAATGGATTGTTTATAGATGTCCAATTACAGTTTCAAGCCAGGTCAGTATGATATTGCACGTACTGTAAACGTGTACTTTTTTTTACCGCAGTTCAGAAAGAAAGGCGAAATATATCAGAGAGACATTCAGACTCTTTGATAAAATATAGAATGATAATTCCATGGCTTAAAAAGAAATAGACAAAACAGAAAAGCAGAAAAACAATAGTACACAATTCACAACATTAAAAGACTAAGCGACACGAACCCCATCAAAAACCTGGGTTGATGTCAGGTGCCCCGGTAGGGTGAGCAGATCCTGTTCCACATGTGACAATCGTCATCAATCATCCATAAAAGGTAATAGCAATATAAGTGTGTCAAGGGGTATACTAAGATTAAGGAAAATAACCCATGCAATAGTTAATTGTAATACGTATATTACTTGTAAAACTATGTGACTTTCAAGCTATTGAACAATGTTGAAGAAGTTTAAAATATATTTTAAACATGTCGACAAACACGTTCATATGGTATCCCCGATGTAGGTCGATCCTTATAATGCGCCTTTCTATTGGGAATTAATTTTATAGTTAAGACCCGTTATATGTGAAAAAAACCAAAGTGAGATCGCTGAAATTGATAAAACATTAGTATTAATTAGAAGTTTGACTTACATTAATTTTGTAAGTGAGGAATTGCAAAACAAAAACCCAACGCAAACTGAAGATATACTCTATACATAAAATTGTCATTATTGAATAATTATGAATGTTGTCTAAACAATTTCTAATTGATCTGATATAAAATCATTCTTTAAATTGTACAGACAACACATTGACAAGTGAATCCAATATTTTTTGACACGTGAAGTTTAACATATCTTAGGTATAATCATTGCCTATATATTTGATATTGTGCTCATTGTTTGATTGTCAGGCTTTCAATATGTTACAATTTGTTGAGGATTCACAAAAGGATGAACTTATAAAACTTGGTGTACGGAGGCCTATACAGGTAAGCAACTCTATTGTGGATTCTTTGATGTTGTTGGTACCACTTTTCGTGGATTGAGAGAAACGTGAGGGATATTTGATTTCGTGGTTTTCCAAAAGTTTGCATTTAATGATACAGCAAATTTGTAATTCGTTGAACATTTAACATCATGGTTTCCTTTTACCCACGAAATCCACAAAATTGGTTTCCAACGAATTATAGTAATAGGAAATCCACTGTTTTTTGTACACTTTCTTCATCTGTTTCCTTCAAGTTATATTTGGTAATAAGTCAATTATGTTCAGTCCGTCAGGTAAGCAACATACGAATACACAAATGTAGAGTAAGTAACAAATAATTTGGTAGTCCGCCGAAAAATATCATGAATGTTGGACGGTCTGTTGGGAGTGCTAATTTGGCTTGGAACACAAGTTTTCCTTTTCATGCGTTTTGTCTTGTTAATCTATCCGACATTTTTTATCTTATAGTCTTCAAACTTCTATAAGATACAAAAAACAAGGGAAATTTAATATTGGTACCAAAAAGAAAAGTTCTATAAACGACCATGGCAACAGGTTTTAAAATCTTTAAAATCTATATATCAGGGTACGACTTTCAACAATGATGATACCCGTAACGTAAATTTTGCTGTAAAAACATGAGGAAAAGTAAAACATTTAAAATGGAAAAAAAGTAGCTATCCTAAATAATGCAAAAACACATTCAACGAGAATATGTGTATTAACATCGACAATGTGCATTTCACTTGGTGTTCATATTTGTAAAATGTTTTGACTGATTAATATTACTCAATAACTTCATTGCATAATAAAATGCAGACTTTATATCAATGAATATAAGTTCTATATGGACCTGCTTCGAATGAATAATATAAATAAATGTAATCATTAATATTTATATATTGCGTAAATTGCTTTTGACATGACACATTAATATTGCAGTTATTTTTCACTTGTTAC
The DNA here is from genome assembly GCF_965363235.1 of Mytilus galloprovincialis. NCBI lineage: Eukaryota > Metazoa > Mollusca > Bivalvia > Mytilida > Mytilidae > Mytilus > Mytilus galloprovincialis. Next base: position 44,168,529 of record NC_134842.1, on the reverse strand, counting down.
GTTGATTGATGACATTTGACTTTGTCAACTTTTATGGACTTTCCCTTTTTAAATTTGCTTTTAACTGTGGTATTTTTGCCATACTATTTATACTGATGGATAATTAACGCCAGGAGAGAAGACATACACACTGCAATCAATACCCAGCAGGATGACAACGAAAAAATCGCGAAGGAACCAATAAGAAATACTTTTTCTTTTTACTATGCAATGCACGAGGGCAAATTATATTGTACGTTATTGAAAATATATACACGAAACATGACTTTGTTTAAAAGTATGTATTTTATGTCAGATATTGTTCTTGCAACTTTCCATAGCAAGAACTTAGGCATGCTTTACTATCCAATTCACTAAGCATTTAACATTTGTCCTGTCCTCCCACAAATAATGACGAGTTTAATAAATATGATAATGACACTTCATAAGGTTATATCCAGTTTTCAAAAAAAAACCTATATGCGTCTATTTATGCTGTCAACCGTCCAAACGATTTACATGCACCTTATAATAATTAATTATTATGAATGTATAATGATGTTAAAGGAATCCAATAAAACAAAACAAATTCCGTATCAATTTGCATGTGTTATAGATGACGATAAACAACTTTTCTATGATTGCAAATCAGCGATTATGACTTGTTCCTGGTTTATATTTGCACACTGAGCACCAAATGAAAAACAACGAACAGAATGAATTCAATTTTTTTTAATTTCATTTGTCTTTGAACGCTTGATTTTTCGTTCTGTCTTTTGTATGTTAATACTGTCTATTTTTTTAAAGTTATCACTTTATCATGGAGGTGCAGGTTTTATTTTTGGTTTATGTGTCATTTACATGCTTAAGTTATTTCTCTCTTTTCCAAAGAAACTTAAGGTGAATAATTATTTTTTTAAGACAGAACGATTTTTAAACATTCAAATCAGATTTGTAGTATTACACGAATGTCAGATGTTTTTTTTCTTTTTCAGAAAAATAGGAAAGTGACTGTATACAGTAGTTTTTAAAAAATATCTATGAAATATACAGTAATACAGAATTTGATTTTGACGACAGATTTTTAACTTGATTGTTTAGTTGTATTCAACTGACGAAATTTGTATTAATAATATTTTCACCCAAGAGTACATAATTCTATGTCCTAGCCAGTACATTAAGTTGCGATTGAAAACTCGATGCTAATCACAAGTTCCTGTACATAATAAATGTTTTCAAGTGATATCGTTATACAATGTAATGTTATCGTTCCTTATATATTATGTTATCTATAAAGTATATAATCTTATGAGCTGTGCGGACAGTATTTTACGATGCATGCAAGATAATCTTACAATGACTTATTACTACTATTTGATTGTATTTAATTCTCATACGTGTAAATTGAATATTGTAGCTACAAATTAAATTGCCAAATAAATTGTTAGAATTATTATTGGTAAGATATAAAAATATTGAAGTCACCAAACAGAAATCCAAAAATCAAAATGTTTTATGAACAGACAACATTTGAAATGGAGACTTTAAATGTAAACACCAAAAGTACCAAAGAGATGAAGGGTTGTAATATATTGAAAACAAATCATTTAAGATAAACATGAAATTCCCCATAGAATGAAGGAACAAGGATACACCAAATCATCATGTGTCTTGTATCTTCCTATGTTTTTCTTTTGTGTGGTTGAGTATATAAATGCTTTATTTCAAATTGTACTTGGTTCTATCATGTTCTATTGTCATAATTGCTGTTTCTGTTATTGTATAATGTTGTTGGTTACAATTTGAAGGGGACACCAAACCGATATTACAAATAATTGAAATGATATGGTAGATTTTAAAACAAAAAGACAGAAACATATTAGTTAAAAAAGCGACAAGGAATCTGTGGAGTATCATGTAGCATAAAGTCATGTGTATTTATGTTATCAAATATCCTATTCCATATTTATTGTGATGGAAACAAACAAGTTGAACATGGTTACGAAAACGAGTTATGCACTGAAAATACAAATAGAGGTTGAAATATAAACATACCACTAGGTTTAAATTCGTTTTAATTACCTGTGTTGTATTGAATCGGTATAATGCCATAAGACTTGGTTGTTTTCAAGATTGGTTTTTTATGCATAGTGAAAGATTATAATAAAATTAACGGTACCAATTTTTCTGCACCAGATGTGCATTTCGACAATACATGTCTCTTCAGTGATGCTCGTGGCCAAAATATTTGAAATCCAAAGCTTATATAAAAGATAAAGAGCTATAATAAGCAACCTATCAGAAAACAATTAATGTTCTTGACCTATGAAAACTAAAACATGTCTTCAATACATTGTTTTGCATAAAAAGAACATTGTTTGTACTATCATATTATTTAGTATTTATCATTTGTCATTGCTAAGAAAAGTCTATATACAGTTAAACCGTACTTTCATATATATTATTAACCCTGCTTTATTAAATTGTACAATCTGTTTTTGTCTATCCCAGGTCATGCGCATGCTACATATAGGTTTGCTGTGGTTGTTGTTGATCATGTTTGACTTGAAGCCGATGTTTTGTGTTGAATATGTATTTGTTTAATTTTAACTAACCGCAGCCTATTATAGTCTACATTACTAAATGGGCCTTGTTCGTAGTTGTAGCGACCTTTATTTGTTAATAACATCTAACGTATGTCGTCTGAAGGGTATAGTTGTTTTTTTTTTGAATTCATATTCAATCTGAAATAATATTATCATCAATTCACAATGACAACTTTGACTCAGAAAATGCCCAATCCGACAAAGAATATCATCTTTGAATTGTACAATATCATGTTGGAAGTGTGAAAGTTCCCCATTTTAAGTTGTATGTAAGAAATGAAAAAGCAAAACTACAAATTCTAAACCTTGAATGCATGTATGAGACCTTAAGATGTGTATGTATGTTGTGCCAACATTTAGGTCGGTGTGAATGTTTGACTTCTTTGTCTCAGCACAATATATAAATACATACAACTTGTAATGAAGATTTGCTGGGTACTTTATATGAGGTGCATGTATAATACAGGAAAGAATAAACACACAGCTAGACTAAATGTCTATTTTTCCTTTTTTGATTGCTTTTCTCAATAAATACTATGCGTTCGTTTGTCTTTTTAGTTAAGGCATTTTACTTTTAGTATATACATTTGGTCTTAAATTTTAGTGTGTTGAAATTACACAATAATTCAACGTGGTTCAATTTATACATTAATTATTATATAAACAAACAGTATGACCGACCTGACCCTCTATTCATTTTTTTCTGCCAATTCACAGCTCCATGGCCATTGATTAAAGCATTTAGCATATTATAAAGTCTCGGTCTGTACAACATGTATGTAAATAAAAATGCAAAAAAATAGCTTTTGCCTTTTTACTTTTTACACGACATTAACTTTCCAAGCCTGTCGACAGAGATTTGTTTTGTATTTCAAACTTTTCTAAATTATTTTACAAGATATACAAACAAAGAATTTGATAGTTTGAAACATCTTATGTTTTGTGGTTTGATTAAAAAACTGTTTCCTTCATGTGTCAATCAAACAACAATATTTATATACAATTAAAAGAAAAATTACATTGACCAATGAAATCTAATAACAATTGCTGTATAAATAAAATAAACATGATGAATGATCTATACCTTAACTAATATAATCGTAAATAACTGTCAATTTTCATTCGTATCTACATATTGTAATTAATAATTGTAAATTAATTTGCACATGCATGTCAACTTATAAACATGATTTAGGCATGCATTTGGAATGATTAATTTCAGTTTGGTTATCATTAAAGACATAGTGTGTTAATGTCAACAACTAGAATGAACACTTTTTCTCAAAATAGGGGTTACAGATACCAGAGGAACAGCCAAACTCACAAATCGAAAACAAACCGACAAAGCTACGGATAAAAATGAAAAATAAACAGACAAATAATAGTACACAAGAAACAACATAGAAAACTAAAGACTGAGCAGCTCCCACCCCAACAAAAACTAAGGGTGGTATCAGGTTCTCCGGAAGGGTAAGCATATTATGCTCCACATGTGGCACCCGTTGTGTTACACATTTTCTGAAGAATTAAGAAAGTCAAACAAAAAGACGAAAGTGTGGAATTGACCATATTTGACCCCGTTAATAAACTTCAATGTAACAAGTTAAAAACTGTTTCAAGTTGAATAAAAGACATGTGAGAAAGTTAAACAGCACTATTTGTGTCAAAGTGTAATTCTGAAGGAGTTGTTGTTGAATCCCAAATAAGTCAAAAAGAGATTTTGGCCAAATTCGACTAAATTGGCCGGATTTAAACTAAATGTAGGACCAGTAAACATAGAGCGCATGCGTCGACAAACTGAATATTCAAGTAAGACATGCAAGATGTTTTTACAAAGATTATTTCAAAATGGTCTTACTTGTCGACATATGTGTTCTTTGTTTCCAGTAAAATAATCGATGAGAATTATCAATTTTCGTTAAATTTCTGTCGGAAAATCAAAATGAGCATTATTTGTGACGTCCTGAATAGAACACAGGTACGTTATTTCAACAAAAGGTTTATTTATTTTCTATCTATCACTGTACTAGCTATGATTCATTGCAATTTTGTTAAAAAAAATCTGAAAAAATTTGTGATTTATACCATTTTAGGGCCTTATCAAAACCTACCCTTTGGCAACGAAAGAAAATACAAGAGGCTAATAAACGACTTTATATCATTCGCTGTGCGTGCATGTGAAAAAAAGAAATAGCTTCGTACCATACTGAGTTTCAGAAAGAAGTTAAATGAAATACAAAATAACGAATTTACATTAAAACACATGTTTAAAAGTTTTAACATTACAAAATTGTTAATAATGATTTAATTTGTCTTATAGGTACAGAGGCAACATTTGCTCATATGAATTTGGCATGAAATTCATGTGAAAAATGTCACGTGAGATTCACCTCAAGCGAGGTTATACACGAAACTGATGTGAACATTTTCATGTGAATTTCACGTAAATTAAAAAATTGGTATTAGTTCAAGATTTTAATTGAATTTGATAATTTAGATGTCATTTGAATTACTTTATATAAAAAAATTATGTGAATTTCACGTGAAAAAAAAATCATGTGATCTTAACGTGAAACGCACGTCATTTTAACAATAGATTCATGTGAGCTTCACGTTTAAGCTCGTTTAAGGTGAAATTCAAGAGAATTTCACGTGTTATTCACATGAATTTAAATTCACGAAAATTGATGTGAGTGAAATTTTTCCTTTTCGCGTTGTATGCAAACCAAATACGAAGACAATACTCTTCTTTCATTTGTTTCGTCTATTTATTTAAGTAAAATTTCTGCGAAACTCTTTTATCATTCCTCATACATGTAGTAGGCCCTTGTTTACTTGTGCTTCATTGTCATTTTGTTTAGTTTTTGGTGTTACCTATTCTGGCATCGGACTCGGACTTCTTCTGTGTGCATTGTTGTTTGTTAGTTTTTTCTACATTGACTAGAAGTAAAGGCAGATGGTTGAATTGCACTCAACGAGCCAAAAGTGACGTAGATATTTTTCCCGACTTGGTCAAAGCCGTAAGGTCGTGCATACAATTAAGTTATGTTTCTGAGAATGAATGATTAAACAGATGGCAAGAAGCTTAAGTCATGTTTTAAGTACATATTGTATAGATTTTTGTGATTTTTAACGTAATATTTGATAAAAAAATTGATATACATTTTCGATCATAAAATAATGATTCAAAGAGACTACAACCTGACCAAACAGCAAGATAAAATCGAAGACCAGCAGTGTGTCTTTAAGAAAATCCCGCACCTGGTGACGGTCTTAAGCTAGCTCCAAAACAAAAATGTGTACTTATTCAGTAAAAATGGTCAACATACACGCTTTTATTAAAAAATTCAAGCACAAGAAACTATAGAAAAATCCATAATCTAAAATAATTCTAAGTTGAAATACTAGCCTTATATATTTACAATTTGGAAAACATGAATTTCTGAACTGCAGACTTCTATATACTAGTAGCTTGTTTTACTATTGACTGAATTATTACTCTTAGGCGGCAAATTGAGCTTAGCTTAAATGATGTACAATTAGAGGTATTAGCGAATACTTCTTGTATCATAAAAGTAATTCCATTTGAATAAATGTATAAAATGTTACGATTGTTTTGTTGTATATAGGAGGATTTAATGTGTATTCGTTCAGTTAAAATGGTCAACATACACGTTTTTATTAAAAATGTCAAGCACAAGAAACTATAGAAAAATCCATAATCTAAAATAATTCTAAGTTGAAATACTAGCTTTATATATTTACAATTTGGAAAACATGAATTTCTGAACCGCAGACTTCTATATACTAGTAGTTTGTTTTACTATTGACTGAATTATTACTCTTAGGCGGCAAATTGAGCTTAGTTTAAATGATGTACAATTAGAGGCATAAGCGAATACTTCTTGTATCATAAAAGTAATCCCATTTGAATAAATGTATAAAATGTTACGACTGTTCTGTTGTATATAGGAGAAATTAAAATGTTCAACAATAAATAAGTAGCAACAAATTAGAATGAATTATGTTCTATTAAATATTAAGATAAAGATACACTGTTGCTTAATGCGTCACAAACACTGTTATTTGTCCTATATACCGCCTATTTATGACAAAAGTATTCTGGTGGAGTAAAATTATAATTGATACGTAACTTCCAAATATAAATAAGATTCTACTAGATCTAATAGTTCGGCACAAAATAGAACACAGAACCTATTATAATGGTTTAGCTGTAACATTGTCTTAAGTAGAACAGTCACTCACCTGGGATGAAGAAAACTTGAAATATGGATGAAGCATCACCAGTTAAGAAACACATTAATATTTTCCGCCATCAAGTTAGGATATTGAGTAATTTTCCTACCAGGTTCATCATTGGATATTTGCGGCGTATTTGTCATATTTGAATAGTCAAAAGGGATTCCTGATTGCAAAACCAAATGCGTTAAAACAGATAACAGGGAATGTAATAAACTGTTTCCCCTGGATTAATAAAATGATATAAGTACAATGGCAATACCATCATACTTTTATAATATCAAATAGGTCCATTGAAGGCGATATATGTACATGTAAAGTAGAAATTGGATTAAGTATTTGCACGTATGACTTTAATGAACCTTGTGACACATGTACATAAATTAATTGATACATATTTCAAATTGAAGTTATAAGGTTAAAGGAATAACCTTTACACAATGAACGGATTGTGCAATATTTAATTCTAAAATCTAGTCACAACACTGCAAATATATTTATAAACAAAATCCTGATTTATTAAATGCATACGTAGGCCCCGCCTCATTTTGAAGAATCATAGAATAAAACGGTTTGGGCGACCTCATATATAGTCCATTTGGCTGTACAGTATGGAACTTACATTTTTGTGCGCTACCCTTGCGGCAGTGTCAGTGTCCTTCGTTGATGGAGTTGGATATATGGGTGTTAGACCTCCATCTCTGAAACAATGTTGCTATAAAGACATAGACAAGGCTCATTTCAGTTACGACAACAATTTATGTGAAGGTAAGATATAAGATAAGAAGAAAAATAAAATGACAAAGTCAGTGCTGAAAATACAAAAGGTAATGAAGTCTTTAATCAAATGTCACACTAGTGCGCAGTGGTGCAGTATCAAATGTCTTTGAAGCTATCTTGGCTAATTACAAAGAAAAAATATGATTACCAGTCATTACAAGATATACACGACATAGCATATGAATTAAAAACTCAAAATGTGTCTCCTAAAAAGATTTTGGTATCAGTAATTACTTTGATGGCATTAACACATTTATTGGATTTGGGTGTTTCTGTTTTTATTTACTGTTTATATAGAAAAAAACTTCAAATTTTCCATATTCACCAAAACAACTTTCTCCAATTAAGAGTGTTATATGGCTTGTCTATTTTTCTATACACTTGTATTTATATTACCATTTATTGGACAATTATTACTGAAGGGCAAAATACATGATACAACACTAGCAATAGGATACAACGGGAACGAATTTTCACTTTCCAATGAATATGTTTGAAGTATATTAGGAAATTGAATATCGCCATTGGATTAGCCTAAAATTATCAAATAATGCTGCAGCATTCCTGTTTGTGCGTGACAATCGCGTACAGGATACAATCATGTATCACCTACCTAATAATGTGTCGTATACATGGATCATCTTGTACAACACCAGTCGCTACTTTCCACGATCTGTAAATGAATTAGCTATAGTTTCTACATAATCACACTTAGACAATGTCACGAAATTACTGATAAATTGTTGTAGTCATCAATACTTTTGACGTTATTAATAATAGACGATTCGAGTACGGGCATTTGGTTATCCAATGTAAGCAAATATATATATTAAAGAGGGGCTAAAGATATCAGATGGACAGTCAAACTCATAGATCAAAAATAAACTAACAACGCCATGGCTAAAACTGCAAAAGACAATCAGATAAAACATTGTAGTACACATGACGCAACATAAAAAAACTAAAGACTTAGCAACACAACCCCAACCAAAAACTGGGGTTAATCGCAGATCCTGCTCCACTTGTGGCACCCGTCGTGTGGCTCATATTTTTACAAACTCGTTAAATAGTCAAATTCGGTAGTTCACATTCATGATAAGGGAAAGAGATTGTTGTAACGACGAAAGGAACATTTACTACATTATCTGTGAAACGGTTATTCCATTGTCAACCAACTGGTGATGTCGTCCATAAAATTTGCGAAGGGATCATTTCAACTTCACCATTTGGAACTCTTGATTTAATATCTTCTTTGTGAGCAGCAACACTCTTATGATAGGAAAAACAAGAATCTCACATTTGGTTATAAAATCAGAGAGAAATTATTACTTGTTCAATCATCTTATACACATTGTAGATACTGCAATGTACAAGTCATATAATGTATCTGAGCACAGAATAAAAATGTCCATGTGTATAATATTTTGATAAATGAATTAAACAATAGAGTAGACACTCATAAATATAAATCAATTCGTACAATGTTATTGTAAGTGAAAAAGAAAAATAATAATAATAATTACTCGTATCATAGAACACATTGTAATTTGTATATGTTAATTAGTTAAATGATCTCATTATTTCCAAGAGGAATCTTGACTCTTGATGAGATTTGTCATAAGCAATATTTGATGAATAAATATGATTATTTTGTTAATTGAGTTGTTAGTATAAATGATTGGCTCGTCAGTAAGGAAATTTATATATGCTCATCACTATATAATAGAGGTGTATTTTAATAAATAAACTCGGTTAAGCTTATGAGATATGTTGGTTGACTGCTTTTAACAGATGTTTATGACAAATCAGTTTAAGTAAGGCCAAGTTCGGATAATGTTTATATCAACCAAGAAGAAATCAATATTAAACACCATGTTGATGCAATACTTTGATTTCAGGACCAGATAACTGGTGTAAAGTTCATCCATGTTGGACGACCTGCGCATCAAAGAAGAGCCAATCACCTATCAACATTAACACAGGTTTAACTCGTTATAAAAGATATCCTAGGCTAAAGTTCGAAAAGATACTTAGAAGAGTTCTTGCAAACGTTCGAAATAATGGTTAGTAGTAATAGTTTTTGTACATAGCTTAATATATCAGTCATCAAAACTTTTTTTGATTAACTGGACTGGGTAATTTAATTTTTTTTCAAAACGAAATAAATGTTAGTTATGAATGGAGATTTGATTATGACGTTTTGACATATTCGATGAATTATTTCTGACTCCGACTTGATTATCCGACACGTTCTTTTTTTTACAAAATTGTTCGAAAAGCAAGGCATTTTGAAACGACTTGTGTGATTTTATTAAACATATTCAGATCAACATAGTTTGAGAGAATTATATTTTTTATTTGTATTGTTTCTAATGTGCATAAAGTTTGTCTAGCTAATGTGACTTTACATATTCAATATGAGGTGTACTTTAAGTGTTCGTCCTTTAAAAACAAGTATTAATTAAAAGCAAGAACGGTATAAACATCAGACGAATTCGAATCAATACATGAAGCTTTGGACATATGAAAATTTACTCTGGGAACGACCATTCAGTTTCAAATGTGGGGTATGGTTCATTCCTTAAAAATATTTTGATCCCAAATTTGATGAAATAAATTTCTGTTCATGAAGATAAAAAAAATACATATTCTGCTTGCAAATTTTTCCTACCCCATACCTCGAAGTGTTGAATCTTAAATAAAAAAATATTTGATTAATTGTGTCGTAAAACGAAAAATAAAATTCTGAAAATTATTGCTCCCTTTCGACAAAAATGACACCCAAAGGTCAACATTCGTTCCTTTACAATGCATACTAGAACACACCCGTGACATCGCGGGGAAATAGAGCGTAGGTAAACTGTAAAAAAAAAATACTGACTGGAGAATTTCAGGAGAGGTATCAAAAGTCAAAGGTACTTAGGGACTGGGCACATTGTTTTCCCCTCCCCTATTTTCCAAATACCGATTTTTATACCTTCTGTTTTTCTGTACTCTATAAATATGCATATATACTTACTTACTATACAGAGAATTTCAGGAGGGGTATCAAAAGTCAAAGGTTACCGTACTTATATATATATATACATCAGTGAACGCCCTGAATAGTAAAGACCCCCCCCCCCCCAAGATAACCATTGGAATTTATAGTAAATTATAACAAATACAGTTATTCATAGTAAATGTATGTAAGTATACAGAAATATATCCATAGTGACCGCCGTTGATAGTAAACCATAGGCGGATCCCAAGAGAGGGGGTGGCCTGGGGGGCCCTGTCCCCCATTTCGTTGAAAAAAAATTGTTGATTATATGGGAATCACTGAAGCATGAGAGGAACGCTCCCCCTTTTAGGTCAGTCAGCGCCCCCTCCCTTATGAAAAGTTCTGGATCCGCCACTGTAAACTAATTGATAGTAAATAGCAAATATTATTCATTTTCGTTTTCCTCCCAAAATAACCCAGACTGAAACACGTTAAGTAAAGATGATACATGCTAGAACTCAAAATGATAGCAGAAAGCAAATTTATATACTTTAATCATAGTCTTCGTATATATTCAAAGAAAAATACAAACCGGAAGTCTAATCTGACTTAAAGTTTTGTCCAATGACGGGAAAATATCCGGACGCATTCTTTTTCGTTTTTATCCCAAAATAACCCCAACTGAATGATCATAAGAATGGATGACAAATGCGACTATACATGTTACCTATAGGACACATAGGCATGATGATTAATTAATTGTGGAAGGAGGAGAAGCGACACCCAAAATGAGGTCTTCTCGTTTAATAGTATAGATATATTATATTTCTGTACAAAAAATACAATTTTAAAATGGCCTTTGTCTGGCACAATTGCAGAGAATGAAGATGATAATTATGTATGGTGTGATTTATATATACAGATAGATGATAATTACATGTACATTTGTACAAAGATAGATGATGTGTATAAAGATAGATGATATTTTTTTCTCCTCCTTTGCGATTCCCGAACAAATGAGACTGTAAAAATCGGGTCCCCCTTATTTGCTTCCAACTCAGGTGATTATTTAACAAATACGTTTACAATTTAAGAAAAACAAATATGTGACACATTAGTAAACTATTATTGCTGTTAAATAAAAAATACTAATATGGCATTCAGTATTATATATTAGACAACACATAGCTGAGAGGGTGACATAGCGGAGTATTGTCCCTCAAAACAATGTCTAATTGTGGTAATAATCTGTCCTATCACCCTCTCAGCTATGTATTGTTTATATATTGTTACCCCCATGTCTTTTGTGATACATGTGGTATGCAATTTGCAGACCTGTGATTTAAGATTAGAAAAATGTATTTGAATAGTGAATGCCCAACTAGTTATGGTTAATTATATTGATCAGTATACGATATTTATATAAAAAAAATGAAAACTGTTCGACTGTGACGTTACATCATACTTTGTAAGAGATCTGCTTTGCATTTAAATCTATGTGCACAATACACATGTATGCAAAAAAAAAAAAAAAAAGACGACAGGGTATTCATTCTCATAATTGCCTATTGTATAGTCCGTTAAAAAGACTACCACTCATTGTCAGGAATTTGCCTCCATATAACTAAGTTAAAAATAAACACTCCTTCATACATATCGGACATTAAAATAGTTCAAGTTCTGATTTATTATAATTCAGAAATGCTCAACCCCAATAGTATGAGAAGATGTCTGATAATAAAATAACATTCTGTCAGTAAATCAAATCAAATTCATACCTCTCGTTTCTTGATTCTACGAAACAGGTCATGCACCGTATTTCGAGGTTCATGAAAGATACGATGACGAGATAACTGTACGTAATGTCCCAGAGAGACCAAGACAGAAAGAGTATAATTTTGCTCAGATACATGTTCAACTTGGGCAAGATGAAAAGAATGGATCTGAACATTCTATTGACAACGTATTCAAACCGATGGAGGTAAGTATTTTTATCACTAAAAGAAGTACAATAAAAAGGGAATAATAAATCTAACGATTTTCAGACACAGGTCAAATAATATAAAAAAAAAAGAAAACGGGAAGAAGGCATTTACAAATCTGGGAGACATCTAGACCTAACACGAGCGTGAAACATCAAACGCAACTAGAAATGTATGGACGTTTACCTTCGGAATTTAGTTAGAATTACCAGAACAAAACTATCTGTATCAAAACCTAAGGCTTTAGCTTGAATAATATGCATGAATAATACCATTGCATTTAATTGATACATTCAACAACACTTATCTTGATGATAATTTTCGTTAAATAACTAAAACATATCCTAATATACTGCTGAAATTAATCGAAAGGAACTTACTTTAATTAAATCGAATTTAAATGGTTAGTACTGTCCTTTCCTAGATTTAGATGTTTGGTTTTTTTTCACGAGGAAACCTCACACTAAAATTTACGACAAAATGTAAAATGGTTCGTTCCCTGTTGTTAATTTTCTCTTTTTGTATTGATATTTTTTTGGCACCATCTTAAGGTGTTTATATTTCACAACTCGTTCGCTATACCCGTGTCTGTTGTGGCGTTTTTAGTTTTAACGAACGTAATCTATGTATTACTGATAAATTATCATGTCAAAGATTTCGTTTCTTTAAATTACTTAAAACCGTTACTAAACCCTTCCGTGTTTACCGTGCCCGGAAATTTAGAAACGTTCCTGGTAAACTTAAGAATTCTTTAAATATACTTATTCTAAAATGTTACCAATAAAACACTGTAACTTAGATCAATGAATATTGTTTTATTGGTATTAATATAGATTTTGTTATTAGTAAATTAAAAGCAATCTAAATATTATTGTTATATACATATACACATTCTTGTCGATAACTGTATATATATACATTGCACAAGTTCATGTTATATAAAGAGGGTGTTGGGATTCCGCTAATACGTTTAGTCCCGCCTCATTCTGTCTGTATGTGCCTGTCCGAAGTCAGGAACCTGTTATTCAGTGGGTGTCGTTAGTTTATGTGTTACATGTTTTTTTCATTCAAATTTTGTACATAAATTAGGCAGTTAGTTTTTTCGCTTGAAATTTCAATCCAGGACCTTTTATAGCTGATTGTGTGGTATGGGCTTTGCTCATTGTTGAAGGTCGTACGATGACCTACATTTGTTATTTCTGTGTCATTTGTTCTCTCTCTTAAGGATAGTTGTCTCATTGGCAATCATACCAAATCTTCTTTTTTATATGTTATTGGAAATATAGCTTCAGAAATGTTTGATTATGATTTCGGTCAATGGTAAGGCATATGATATTAAAAACGTTTACTAGCATTGTTAGACTGTCATTTCCATCAGATTAAAAAATAGATACATGTATATCTCATCAATCCCTTAAACTCAAATGGAGATAAAAGAAAGATTTAATTAGTACAGCTTCATGATTATTTGTCATTATTATGTAAACAGGTTTATTAAACTCTACTAGTGATGAAAGTAAACAGAAAACTAAGAAAAACGTGCATTTATTATCAAGCAAATGATTAGAAAAGTTTGTGATTAGAATGATAAAGGTTTGACTAGTAAAATCATTTTACTGTTAACAAATGGAACCCTGACAATTGTAAGACAGATTTGAATTTCTGATGCAGGAACATAATTGCAAGATTAATTCACAACAATACCAGTTTGTTTATTGGTATCAGATGTGTTCCCTCTTTTATCATTTCAATTTATTTGTAAATATATCATTTTTACTCAAATTAAACAGTACATGTATATCTAGTCAGCCAAAATTTTCCTCGGAGTTCAGAATTTGCTGATTTTACTTTTTGCTAACTGAACATTTACAATAAAAGATTTTGAGCTTTCCTGATGAATATTAATCCAGAAAATAATTAAACAATTCAGATGCATTTACTTATGCTACTCTTTCACTCAATGAATCCATGACTTTAGCTATCTACCTGTGTTTCACAAATACTGCCTATTTTTACTGGATGTAAAAGCAGACACTAAAATGTATAATTATGTTCATAGAATCAAGTGGCGATATGCCAATAATCAAAGAGATATCACATTTTCATAGTATGCCATCTTGATGATATTCCGTATGTTTAATTTGATGCGACTGTCATACAAATGAGAGGTTTAGTGCTATTAAACCAAGTTCAACTTACCATTTTCTACATTTGAAAATGCCTGCACCAAGTCAGGAATATGACAGTTGTTGTCTATTCGTTTGATTTGTTTTATCATTTGATTTTGTAATTTGATCAGGGACTTTCCGTTTTGAATTTTCCTCGGAGTTCAGTATTTTTGTGATTTTACTTTTTCATAGGAATATTACTAATTTATAAAAGACGTCTGTATTAAACACTTCATAGTTCTATCAACCTCCAAAGCCGATTGCTCGTGAGAAAGAAACCGTCGAAACCATATTTGAAGATAAAATGAAATAAGCTACTGTGGGTGACCCTTGATAAGGATTTGAACCTGCGTATACGAGATTACATGCGGTATCCTCCTGCATGACCATGTCTTTGATAGTAACAATTCCAAAATGAATGTAATGATTAAACTGTTATATTTAAGGCTCAAGTAGTATTTTACGACAAAGACTATGAAGATGTTACTGACGCTAAATCAAAGAAAAGGGGACTTGTAGTGATGAGTGTTATGGTAGAGGTAAGAGCTTAATCCTAAATCTAGAAATTGAAAAAAAAATTACGAAAACAAATATTATACAATTATTGTCTTTTGATAAGGTCAATATGCGGTTTTATTGACTTTTGAAAGACTGATATTCGCTGAGGTGAATATGCTTTTTTTATTTAAAATCCAATTCATATAGAAAACCCTACTAAAATAATACTTATATGGAATAATGTTTGTTATTCAATAAAACAAAGTATGTCAAAACGTAATTGAAGTAACAATTTTCAAAACATTTCGGTTGTGCCGAAGTCAATGATACATTTTCTATTTGTTATAAGTTTACATTATACGAAGGAAGTTAAAGTAGAATTGTGATGCCATTTGACAATATTGTCATGTTCTCATGAAAACGTATTATTTGTGGCATATATTTCATACTATAGACGTACTCTGACAACTAAAACATACAGGAAATCTATTTTTTTTTAACAACATTGTACACCTAATATATCTAATAAAAATTGTAATAAGTTTGTTGACTGTCGGTATTTTAAATGATGTATTCCTGACAGTGTTTGTCATGTACAAAGTTCAAAGGGGGCAATCTGCATCAGTGATGCACTCCTGACTGCCATAAGGACGACATTATCAGAAGATCAATGTAGGATAAAAAACAAACTGAAATGGGGTGGGATGGGTTAAAATTCTGCAAGTTTAGTTTATCTAACATTGATTTTACATATATTCATATTGGTCAATCAATTTTTCCAAAATTAAGTTTACAGGTACAAGGGGGAAAAGTGTTGGTGGGGGGAGGGGAGGGAAGGGGGGGGGTCTGTAAAAAAATTATGTGAATTCAGTGTTTTTATGCTACATTGAACTTTTGATGTCGTTCCTTATGGAATTTGGAATCGTCTTACTTCTTTGTACTCATTTGGTTATTGTAGGACATTGAAAATGGTTCCGTAATGAAAGAAAACCAATTTATCGGATGATCAAATATTTCCTTGTTCAGTGTTAACCCTCGTCGAAAGGTCATTGTAGTTCAGCTTCTGTTCAATAAACTATCACACTGAGGTGGTGGGAATTCGAACTTGATACTTGGTATACTCGGTGGACACGTTGGACACGGTTTGGAAATTTTTAATTATTAAGTTTTCTCACGAATCCGCAGCTTTCTTCTTCCGATAAAAACGTAAAAAAAAACAAATTATCAAAACATTAAATCCTCGACAATACTTAGATGTATGTATATCTTATTTAAAAATAACCTGCGCAGGCGTAGACAAAGAAGACAAAGACAATGCTAGATCTACTATAGTCAGTTTTATTGAATAATCCCATCGTAAATACAGTCAAACCTGACTAAACCGGACCCGGAATAAACCGGTGTCCTGTCCATCCCGGCCGAAAGTTAAAAGTCCCATTTTTTCCCCTTCAAAGTCTTTCTTAAAATACCCTTTGTAAACCGGACCCGGTGTATTCCCAATTCCTGTCTTATTAAGCAGTGCCAATACTCTAAATTACATTAATTATTACCTGTCAAAAACGGTTTGTCTAATTAATTTCAATGGTCGATATGCAATCAAAACATATTTGTTTATACACTATAGCTTTTCAGGATAATCATTTAGTCAGGGGTTAAACTGTGAACTTACAATCGTACAGTAGTGAGCTGTATTATTTATTAAAGCATAAAGGTGTCAATTAAAGAAAAGACACATCGAATATATATCAGATTGAACCTACGTTGTAACTTGGATAAACGAATTTAACATTGTTTAAAACGCGGAGTACGAAATTTACATTGTGATTTCGAAATCCGAGTTTCATTTTTTTTGAACCCCTAAACGAATGACCCTGATAATGAAAAACACCCGGATGACAACAATCAATGGGTATTATACACTGTATGACAATGTTTCGATAGTGATGAAATTACGTTTGATAAAATAATGGCTTTTTAATCGGCCATTCCGACGTTTCAAATTAATGATCATGAGGTAAATAAAAAATCTCCTCTCGCAATCTAAATAACGGGAGCGAGTATTATGATGCAAAGGTAAACATTGAAAAACGAAGTGAAAGTATCTAAATTTATCAGATATAATTTACAACCAGACAGAACTTTGTATGCAAAATATCGGACGTCACAAGTCATTTACTTCCGATCAAAGCGGAAACCTGAATAAACCGGCTCACTGGCCAAACCGGCCCTTTTTCATAGTCCGTAGCTGGCCGGTTTATACAGGATTTACTGTATATTCATTCAAGGTGACAGGTATAATTCAATAGACCACTTTCGAGTTTGTCCGTCACCGGAAAAAAAACTCGTCATTTATGAGCGCCTTTTTGAAGTCATTTACTAGATAGAGGAAATAGCCTGTATCCCTGCACTATAAAAGTTAATAAAGCGTCTAAGTGATAGTCACTGTGCAGGATAACCTAGAAATAACATTTGATATATAAACGCACTAATGATGTTCACTATTAAACACTTAAGTTTCTTTTACGGAAATGCATCGAACTCGATGGTTATCTATTCAGGGATGATTGCTTTTTTTTGTTAATTGTTAGAATAATTTATCAGCACGTCCCATGTCATAGGTCATAAGCTGTCATATATATTTTATAGGTATATGGACAAAAACCGGAAAATGATGCATGTGGGGTAAGTTGTGCACTATTATATTACAGTGTAACCTGTGTTATCCGACACAATTTGGGATAAGAAAAAAATGTCGGATTAAGCATGGTGTCAGAATACTGATGTTGGAATACTCAGTTGTCGAATTAAGCATGGTGTCAGAATACTGATGTTGGAATACTCAGTTGTCGGATACGGCAAGTTACACTGCGTTTACATTTTGTTAACTGTAAACAATTAAATCCTAATTTATAATTTGGTATCCCATTCTAATTTTGAGTTGCGGGATCACATAATCTTAACAACGCTTGTATTTAGTATTTAACTCACTGGTACAATTAGCAATTTAGAAGTATTTGCATATAATCGTAAGTAAATGTAATGCTGCAAAATGTTACATTAAACTTTAGCATGAATTTCAATTTTGCACAATCAAATAGAAGTAACGTCTGCAATTTGTGTTAGCTATTATTCGAATATGGAAAAATCGAATAGGTTAAGACAGAGAATTACATAGTAACAAAAGAATATCTTAAATATGTTTTAAGAGGAGTATTAAATAAATGCGTAACGTTTTTGTATTCATTTAATATAAATCTGAAAAGACTTGATGTGTGTTTCTACTTTCTGTATAATTCATCGTTTAAATCTTATTATGCATTTTTTTTTTGTATTGGTAGTGTGATCAAGAAACATGTACAGTCAGATATGCAAGGAGGCTTAGTGCATTGATGGAAAAATATTATGAAAAAGTTCGACGTTACCCACTAGCATCGATAAACCCTGATTTCTGGACCTTCCTTTCACTTCCAAGTAAGAGTTAAGATATATATTTGATTAGACTGAATACAAAAATACTGAATGAAAATCACATACGTTTGTATTTTGTTTTGTGTTTCGCTTATACATTTAGAAATTAAAAGGCAATACGTTTTAACTACCTCGAATAAAGTTGTTTTCTATCATTAACACGTAGCTCTTAAAATCATCAGTTTCGTATACTTATTTGGTATTCAAATATTCGAGTTTGAGGTTTCCGATAAGGACAAATCAGGCAAATTCTTTCGTACGCATGCCTTTTTCCCCTTCCGGAATACCAGCCATTAAAACAAGCTCTTGGTGAGGTTCGTGATGCTCATTCACGTGTTGTCTTTGTCGTGTTTTGTGAACCATTATTTGTCTATTTAGTGTTGTCAGTTTATTTCCGAGGTAGGAGTTTAAATGTCCCTTTGTATCAATCGGCTCTGTTTTGTGAAGTGTTACATATTGATATAAATATGAGTAATTTCGATTCGGTAACGAATAAAGAAAGGACAAAATATTTCCACATAATGATGAGGGCCCTCATGGGGTTTTTGATTATGTGATTACTTGGCCGTTTTTTTAATGATTATTTGATTATTAAGCCAAATATTTCATGATTATTTGATTACCTAGGACTGTATTTTTAGTTTATGATTATTTGATTACTAAAGATAAGCAAATATTTAATGATTATGTGATTATATTGGCAAAAAAATGGTGATTATGTGATTACTAGGACCCCCCATGAGGGGCCTCAATATACTAATTTTATCAGCTGCAAGTGGAATAAACTAAGCTTAGTTGAAGGCAACAAGTATTCGGCCTTAAAATCATTATTCTAAATATGACTCAAAAGGAGTTACAAGTGAGTCATGATTTGATAAATAAAATAAACGACTATTAAACAGTCCCCTTGGTTTGTAATATATATATATTTCAGCAAAAAAAGTATTGCTTTGCATATCTTATTAATACTTACCTGATAAGGAACTCTCGTACCTAAATATTTGAATGTACGGATGTAAAAATACTTGTTGAGTAGTAACCAGAATCGGTAGCTTCAAATTCAACAACCGCAAAAAAACATCCCTGTTCAAAGACTGTTCTGACTGAATGTTTAAAGACAACAAATCACATATCGTCAGAGTTGAAGAGGTTTCAGTATCGAAATGAAATGTCATCAAATAGGTGTATTCTCTTGGAGAACGACCTCACCCTGTCTTAATTATTTGTTGATGATGTGTGCAGCATTTACATACAGAGGTTTACATCATATAGTATGCATATTCGGAAGTTTAACTAACAGGGTGTTGTCTTAACAAATCGCGAAAGAAATCTTATTCAATTTGGTACTTGTTTGTTACAAAGGTAATTTTTGATGCGGTAAGGGGCTTTGAATAATATACTTTTAACTTGCAGCAGGCATATGTATATAATTGAATATAAAAGATGAAGTATGAGTTCTAATGAGACATACATACGTTTATACTTTATATATATGTTACAGTGAATTTGTATAATCAGTGATTATGTAGAATCCCTGAAATTTTCAGGGATTATGTAGAATCACTGGTTAATTTAGGGATTATATATAATCACTGAAAATTTCAGGGATTATGTATAAACACTAGAACAAACGTTATGCATAACTGAAATGAAGAAATAGTTTCATTTATAAAGAGAATAAATAAAATTAAATAATTTATTCTAGAGAACCATATTAAAAAATAATTATTTACATACAATGTAAAATTTTCAACACAATATGTTAAAATGATAACCTGATAATATCAAAATGTTAGGCACAATGTAAAAAAATGTCAAGCACAATGTAATAAAATGACAAGCACAATATATTTATATATTTAAATGTTAGGCACTATAAACCATATTTTAAAATGTCAAGCACAATATTTAAAAACAATCATTTATTTTTACAAACTAAATTTGGATGCACCGACTATTGCACTCGTACCCCTGCTTTTCTACATGAACATCTGTTGGCTTCACACCTTTTTTACCGCAACATCCACATTTAAAAAAAACCTGTCCTTCACATATTGAATCGGATTTTACTTCACGTCTTAGGTAAAAAAAATTGCAGTACACATATCTGAAGGTAACAAAGCAAGCTGAAGGGAATCAGCAACTCAAACTGGGTTCTTGTATATGATCCGAACAGGATATCATGTTTTGTGGCCAAGCGATATCATTTTTCAGTCTTTTGATGAACAATGGTCATAATGTTTTTCCCTTTCCTCTGTCAACATTTTGAATTGGATTGGTATCAGAACATTACAACCAATGTCAGCCTCCTCTAAAATTTTGTTCAATCTGTTGATCATTCGTTCTGTCTGTTTTTTTCTGTACACATAGTTCTCTCGGTTTGTATTTCTTGTTCATTTGAACACAAAAAGCAAAAACAGATGTCCCATAACCTTCTTCACCATTTGCTTTACCACAAATAACATACACTGTCGATTTACAATTTGAACATGCATGTGCATTTGACGCTGGCTTTTGACAAAACATACATGAGATGTCGTTATTTTTTGTTATCAAACAAAGGATCTTCAGATTATTGATAATCCCTGAAATCATATTAGGGAATTTTTAGAATATTAATCAAAATTTTCAGTGATTATGTGAAATCACTGGTCATTTTCAGGGAATCTATATAATCACTTATGAGTTTAGTGATTCTACATAATCCCTGAAAAATCAGGGATTCTACATAATCACAGATTATACAAATTTACTGTAACATATAAATACATATCGGACATGTACCTGGAACAAATGAAACACTGATGCATAATTTTATAAATTTTGATCTTACAGATATATAAGACTGCAATGATCTATATACATGTTAAATAAAGGCAACAGTAGTATACCGCTGTTCAAAACTCATAAATCCATGGACAAAAAAAACAAAATTGGGGTAATAAACTAAAACTGAGAGAAACGCATTACATATAAGAGGTGAACAACGACACAACATTAAAATGTAAAACATACACACAGAAACGGACTAAGCATTAGACAAAATCCTATGAGAAT
Organism: Mytilus galloprovincialis; assembly: GCF_965363235.1. NCBI lineage: Eukaryota > Metazoa > Mollusca > Bivalvia > Mytilida > Mytilidae > Mytilus > Mytilus galloprovincialis. Next base: position 44,146,748 of record NC_134842.1, on the reverse strand, counting down.
AACAAATATAACATGAAAACCAAATACATGAATTTGGGATAGATAAGTATCGTGACACGTCTTATAGTAATGTGAATTCACACTCAAAAATAAGAGAAACCAAACGACACAACGGAAGCACAACGTTAAAATGTAACACACACAGAGACGAACTATAATATAACTATGGCCATATTCCTGACTTGGTACAGGACATTTTAAAACAAAAAAAAATGGTGGGTTGAACCTGGTTTTGTGGCATGCCAAACCTCCCTCTTTTATGGCCATGTGAAAAATAACATTAAAATGACAACACAGCATTTCAGGACTACAATATAAATAAATAGGAGAACACAATTGACAAAGAGACACACGAAAAATAGCTAACAAAAGGCGACAAGTTTAAAAAAATTTATACGCCAGAAGTGCATTTTGTCCACACAAGACTTACTAGTGACGCCAGATACAAACGTTTGAAAGCCTAAACAAGTACAAAGTTGAACAGCATCGATGACCAAAAGTTCAAAAAAGTTGTGCCAAAAACGGCCAGGTACCAGAACATCCCTAAAACATTTATCTATGTGTCATGATCATATGGTAAATCATACAGATCAAGAGAGTGTCAAAGAATGAAAGAGCAAATGTAGCTTTTTAATATACTTTCAAATTAATAAACCAATAGATGTAACATGATCAAGTACATGTAATCATAATCATGGTATTGCCTTCAATCGTTTCTTTATAATTCCTTATAGAAAAGTGTTGGTACAACCGGTGTGGTAAAACACCAACTAAAGAATTTATAAAAAATAGATGTGAAAAAGAAGAGCCAGATAGAAGACCTTTTAGGGTATTTGAAGGTATCACTCCACTAGATGTCCTTCCATATGACACAAATCGTTTCTACACATATTCAGGATCTCTCACTTCACCTCCATGTTATGAAACTGTACAGTGGATTGTTTATAAATGTCCAATTAAAGTTTCTGCCAAGGCAAGTATTCAATTACACGCAATGTATGAATTTAGTTAGCAGATAGATTCTCTTTTATAGAGAAATTTCTACAAGTGCTGTCACCTGCAAAACGCACACAAACCAAGATTTTGAAAACTGTTGTTATTAAATTTAACCACAATGATGCGGCTAAACGGGTGCTAAGTAAGGTCTATATATAAATACACAATGATTACCTGTGATTAAACATAACCATTAATATTAACATTAGAGACGCTTTCAACACATAGACCCAAACATTCACATTAATAGCATTCATTACCAATGTTCGTTAACCGGTTTTCTGTTATTTTTGTTTTCCTTTCGTATTGTCTTTGGATATACACACATTTATATTTATAATATGTAGTTGTACGACATATATATTTAATTAATATTATTGAAATTTGTTAATGCTTGCAATTCTTTACCCCAAGTTGTTTAAACGTTTGACGATTAATTTTATTCAATATGATAGTGGAATATATAATTTGACACGTATCCCTGTTTAAATAGTTGCCTGTATTTATGTTTCCTGAAATGCAAATACTGGGAAATTAATAAATCTAACGTCAAAATTGAGTCTTGAAAACCCCGAGTATATTGTACAACTTCAAGCTGGTTAAAAACATTCTGTTTAGAGTAAACTTATGATACTGATAAATTAAATTAAGCTGAATTACTTGTGTCAAATACTTACGAAAATAGTATTACTCATAAACCACAAAACATGCACCTCTATCCTTTCAGACCATCTCGGTCGATTTCAGATTGTTATGGGGTACACGTTGTTTAAATTGAAGTGTTTTGTTATATTAACTGTTTTGTATACTTAACTTGCTTTACAATACAATAACTAGTCCATTCGTTGATTTTGTTATGATTTTGTCTTTTGTTGCCTCTCCTTCTTTTTTTAATAAAATTGAGAATGGAAATGGGGAATGTGCCAAAGAGACAACAACCCGACCATAGAACAAAACAACAGCAGAAGGTCAACAACAGGTCTTCAATGTAGCGAGAAATTCCCACACCCGGAGGCGTCCTTCAGCTGGCCCCTAAACAAATATATACTAGTTCGGTGATAATGAACGCCATACTAATTTCCAAATTGTACACAAGAAACTAAAATTAAAATAAAACAAGAATACATTCATTATCTTTTTCTAGCAACGTGTTATTCAGTCTTCATCAACTCTAATAAATATTAATCGTAACATGTCGAAACACATTATTTCAATATAAATGTGAATGAGGCACAGTATAGTTTTGCTTTATCATGCTTCAAAGTTCAAAAGAAAATTTGGCATACCTGACTTCATTGGCAACGTATTTTCTAGTAATTCATTAGTTTCAATTGTACTTTTGTAGGCTTTTAAAATGTTACAATTGGTGGAAGATTCACACTTAAAACCCCTACCACAACTTGGTACGAGAAGACCTCAACAGGTAAAAATTATTTTATGTACAAAATATGTTCTTTAAAATTCAGTTTTGACTATTTTCCTTCCTGTGCACGTTTTGTTGCATTCTTTCATATACATCATGGTGTTATATCTGCGTTGTAAGAATACATGCAAACGAGAAATGGTCGGCGAATCAATGAACGCGAATACTGTAATTCAATTGCAGTACATTTATGAAGATTTTGAAAATATTGAGGATTTTTTCGAAAAGAAATTGCGTATGTTAAATCTGTTGTAAAACATTTAGTTTATCAAAATTCAACTTTTTATCTCAATTTGAAGTTTCAAATTATTTTAATATAAAAACACCTTCATCTATCAAACCGTATCCTTTGAAAAAAAGGATGATTACCCTATGTAACTTAGATATACATATAAAAAAAAGTTAAGATACCAATGTCAAAGAAATCAATAATAAAACATCGTTTATTTTTTTGTTATCTGTATTTGATCTATTTCTGTTCACCTTGTCCACTGAAATGCGTGAACACAATACACAAAGCAACGCTAGGACAACGTAGTTCAAGTAGCTACGTGTAAAAAGGACCGCCAACCATCTGCCAACGCGTTCACCTACTCGTTGCCTGTGGAAAAAGCCTCGTTTTTTGTTATTTCAATGAATTTTGTTTGCTTAAAATATATTTTTAAACTATTCCGTATGTTAGAGTACCCAAATCAAATGCCATTTGAGCAACAACAAACAGTCAATAAATACACAGATGATTCACAATAAATTGATAAATTCACTACAAGGAGATGGTTTTCATAAAAACAAACATAGAAAAGGAACACTATTATTTTTTATGTATTGAATTTTCAATTCTGTTAATACCATCTTTAGTTGCTTGTATCTGATCTGCAAAACATAGAATAATGAAACTTGGTTTTATTGTATAAATACACGAGGAGCGACACATCTGCATGTTTTGTGAGACTTGTTCAAACAAAGGGAACATTACAAATGTAAATTTAATCCCTGTAATGCTTTTCCAACAAAAAACTAGATTGTGAAGATGGTTGATAGAAAAAAAAACCAACCTTGATTAATATTTCTTTTTTTTTCATTTTCAGAATATGAACGTACCTGTTTACCGCAGTTATTTGAAGTGAAATTTATACTCAATAGACACACATAAACTAAAGATGGCATTTTAAGTCATGAGGAATTGGATCCCACCATATTTTATATTATGTTAAAAATAGCATTAAAATTTAGCAATGTACTGAATACTGAATATGCTCGTTAATCATAACTCATACATGTTATAGATAAAATTGTTATCTTTTAATCCTTGAATTTTACTTTCGACATGGTTTTTATAGGTGACCTTAGTAATCTACGGAGTACCTAAAATATTCGTTTATCATAAACTCATTATAAATAACATTGTTATATTTCAAATGTGTTAGTTTTCTTACCTTAAATTGAGCTATATGATACAGACACTATGTATTTGCGTTCATTTGATTAGCAAACACCGCGTATATCACTACAATATAATTAATAGCTTATAATAGCTTATAAACATTATGCCATGACAACTGAGAAGCGATATCGACTTTTTGCACTAAACAGATGTTAAACAACCAATCAAAGAAACATGCACAATAATATGTTTGACCAAAAGACAAACATCTGATTACAAAACACTACATATTAATTCAAGACAAGAAAGGACTTTACCAAAAAAAAACAAGGTAGTTAAGCAGCGATCAAAGCGTATCATGTTCCAAATTTTACTCCTTTGATATAAGAAGATGTGACATGTGTGCTAATGAGACAACTCTTCCAAGCCACAACGTGTGAAAGAACCATTATATGAAAAAGTACTATAGGTAAAGTGTTTATTCAAAACAAAGCCTTGACTCTTACCGAACAGAAAGTTATACAAGGCCCAAAAAATTACAAGTGTAAAACTATTTAAACGGGAAAACCAACGGTCTAAACTATGTAAAAACTTAAAACCAGGAACACTCATGCCATTTATAATTTCATCAACCATGTACCGGATATTGCATTAATAAATATAATCAGACAATCAATTTCTCTTTAATTATGTTTATCCTTCATTAACAAGTTATTGGATATGTGTTTCAAATAAATTATTAAGTTCCATATAATAAAAGGAGAGAATAGGATAAAAAAAGAGGAAGAAATGTCTTCTGTAGAAGAACAGGTATAAACATTGTCATACATTTTTACCCTACCAAAAATACGAACCAAACTTCTGATAAAAACAAGAAAAAATGATGATTGCTCTCAATATAAGAGGATAACTCACTAAAAAGAAGTCCGTTTACTAGAGGTTTCTTGAATTGATACGAATCAGGTACGGTTGGTACGTATGCAACCGTTAGTGCTGTTTTCGAGGTATCATTTTCAGCATGAAATTATTTTATTCATCTTGATAAACATGATAAAATCAAAAGAATTGAAATGCGTATCACCAAAAAAAAAAAACTAGCTTAACAATTTATTTTATAACGATTCCAACGTTACAAGAACTCTTTGTACATGATTATTTATGGGATGACTTAGTTATGTACAAGTGCATGAATCAAACAGACCTTTTAACGAACTGGATTAACACGGCCTTTATAGACTCTAAATATAGATTTGCGTTTCATTTTGTTATTGGTATTGTCGGGAAAATAAAGATTGCTTTTTTACAGAGTGAGACTTTGGAATAATTAAGATAATAACTATAGACTAATTCTAAAACACATGATACTGGTCTTGGTTATATTTACTAACGTGTACAATTTGCGTAGTTTTCGTATTATGATTAGTTTTTGCATGATGTTGAAATGATATTTTATTTTTCAAGTAATCAAGTTCGATCATTGCAGAAGAACATTTTTTTTAGATAGAATAAGGTAGCAGATATGTCATGTTGAGTGATAAAATGGAATTCTACGATATATTTTTTCCCTAGAAATGCATTCTAGAAAGTAAAATTAAAAAACATATTGATAAATCAGTATTCACTATTTGGCTGGCCATGAACAAGTCAATTCTTGAATCATTGAATGTTATTGACTAGAATAGTTTTCATATAATTGTACAAACACTTGTGTCCAATGAAAATTTATTAGAAAAAGGAGAATGGAAATGGGGAATTCATGTATGTCAAAGAAACAACAATCCGACCAAAGAACAGATAGTAGCCAAAAGTCACCAATGGGTCTTCAATGCAGTGAGAAAATCCCGCACCTGCAGTCGGCCCCCAACCACAAATGTATACTAGCTCAGTGAAAATGGACTTCAAACTAAAAATACTCATAAACATACAAACGAACTAAAATTTAAGAAAAAAACATACATGACTAACAATGGCTTCTGTCTTGAGACTGATGAGTGTATCTATTAATTGTGCCTTTATTCGTACTTTTAACGTTTAACTTTGTAAAATTTCTCATACGTGTGAATGACAAGTTTTGCCAAATTTCAGAAAAATATATAAATTGTATGAAAGACTTTGAACAACAAAAATAAACCTACAATACTAAATTATGACAAAGAATGCAGATATCCTCCTGATCATTATTTACAAACAAGTGGAGTACTTTTATAAATTGTTATTTGGATGGAGAGTTGTCTCATTGGGACTCATACCACATCTTCCTATATATAAGTCAGTTGATCTCCGAATTTATATGCTATCATGGTTATCACATAGATGAAAATCTGTTGAAGATGAGACCAATTTTAGGGTAAGTTGTCCTTAATATAGCGAACAGAGAAAATTATTATTTGACATAGTTAACAGTTTTTGTACTAATTCTAAAGAATAACCCGATGATAAAACAAAACTTAACTGTTCCCAAATGAGCATTAACCAACTTTTATGTGCCTAGGATATGATGTTATTCAGTGTTCAGATATGAGATACAGGTGGAAACAAAATATATAAATGATGTTTGATTATTGTGAGATATGTCGTAAAATTTATATAATACACATGATGTGTTAAGCTCTGGACCTGTCCATAACATGATAGAGATATTTTAGGTTAATGTTTATATTTTTTCCAATCATATGGTGCATATTGTTGTTGTCACTGGTATTAAAGAGATAATCGTAACTGGAATTACGACTATCCAAATATGGCGACGGCAGATATAGGTAAAATCTTTACAGTCATTTTTCTCAAATGGTGCATGTTTTTGTCAATAGTTACTCAGCTGCAAGGTTGTTCTATACCATTACATCATATTTGAATCGTAACGCTGCACTGGAATTGCCTAAGCGCTTTGAAAATTGCCGTTGAAAAATTCGGGATGATAATCGTAACTCGGAAAAAAGATAATCGTAAGTATGGTATTAAAAAATGAGATAGTGTTTTATTGATACTGACACTGAAAACGTATATCTGACAGCATATGATGAAATTAAAGTAATGAATTAATCACGAAAACGTTCCAACATCTTATGACACTTCTTTTTGTGCATATATTATTAATAATTCTAATGAAAACAGCTACATACTAGTCTATCATAAAATTTGAAGGGTGAATAAGCTTCCAGAAATGGGGAAATTGGGAAATGGGGAAAACACGAACTATGTTAAAATACAGAAAACTCCAAGAACTAGGAATGACACAAAATACATGAAATATGGGAATGAGCAAAGAGGCAATTTTAAAGGAAGTTATGATATATAGGAATACTTGTCGGGCGAAACGCATGTATCATCCTACATCAGATTTGTGTTGAAAACACTGATTTATCCTGAATGAAAACATAGTTAATATAGTAAATATTGTTTTAATTCATTTGTTGCAGGTGACTATATGTGCCATCTCTGCCCCGGTAAGCCACTGCTGATTTACTTCTAGCCCATGCCCTATTATGCCTTAATGAAGCAGGGAACGTTTAGTCCAGAGACAGAGACAGTTTGACGAGAAATTAAGAACTATCTTTGAACTTTTGGGATATAGGATATTGCTAATTCCCCCTTTTCTCCTCAAAAAGAAAGTTAAACGCGCACACAACATTGAAAATTTGAAAGAAATTAAAATATCTACTTACCACAATAACTGACTCGACAGCTGCTTCATTCTCCATATCTTTAACAGGTACATATAGGCATTAAAAGATTATGTATATTGTTGTCAGTTATAAGGGCGTTTTTTTTTTAATTAAAAGTGCGAATTTCAGACAAAACAAAATGAAAAATCAACTTGACTTAAATTTTATTTCTAGAGTTATCTTGAATACCTCTATTATAGACCTGTTTGTAAATAAAAAGTGCAATCTTAAATACTCTTTAAAATGATATCATTTTCATAATTTGTAAACTGTTTCGTAGGGGACATTTGTTTACTATGAAACTTCTTTTTAACGCACATCTTATTTGGTGGGGTTCGTGTTGCTTATTCTTTAGTTTTCTATGTTGTGGCATGTGAACTATTGTTTGTTTGTTTGTCTTTTTATTTTTAAGCCATGGTGTTGTCAGTTTATTTTCGATTTATGAGTTTAACTGTCCTTCTGGTATCTTTCGTCCCTCTTTTGTTGCATTTCAATGTATCTTATAGACATTCTAGTTTGTTTTACTTTATAAACGAGAAAGATTGCATTTTTTTCTAAATTGAAAACCATTTTTTCTCGATAAAGATTAGACAGTACTTCACATATGAAGGTACAACTCATGTTACGTAGTGGACATTTTGATGAGTGTCGTAGTTGACAAAACCGTTTCGTAGAGGACAAACACTTTCGTAGTTGACATCAACCCTATTCTATGTTGATAAAACATATATAAAATTACATGAAACTAATTCTTGTTAATTTTAAAACCAGATATTGAAGGAGATTTGAACCGTTTCGTAGTGGACATTAACAAAAATACGGTATCAATCTGGTCCATTTGATGTGCTCATTTTTTTATGGCCAATAATTTAACTGCCGTTATAAAAGCATAAATTCTTTTGTGAGACCCTAATGTTTATATCTCTTGCAAACATTGATCTTTTAAAACTGTCTATTAGCAAAATTTAATGACTTCGATTCGTAGTGGACATTTTGTCAGGAATGTCAGGAACACACCTTCTAAAATTAAAAATCCTTAGTATAAAGCTGTTAATTAAAATATGTGGCCTCTAAACATATTTTTGAATAATGAAAGAACTTTTATTACGTAAAAATAACATTTATTTCTACCTTTTTTTACAATATTTTAGAGTATGAATGTTGAACAGGGCGTCTAGGGACATGCTAATGTTTTTGTTATTTTGAACCATTCAGGAATCAATATCTTATTAATCCCTCTAAATATAGTATGTTTCTTTGCTTAAATATGTTAAATCTAATTCAATGTAATGACTGAACAAAAAATCACTTAAAAAGATCAAACACATATTTTTTAAAGTGGCTTGGACAAGAAATCACGTTTTTATTGAAAAACGTCCATAAATCGAGATATATACGTAAATTTGTCCTAGATTTTAACCTGCAAGTTTCTTCATTGATTTTTATATATTATATATAATGGTAAGTAAGCACGAGAGAGTGAGTGAATGGGCTAGAGAGAGAGAGAGAGTGAATGAGCGAGAGAAAGAGTGAATGAGCGAGAGAGTGAATGAGCGAGAGAGAGTGAATGAGCGAGAAAGAGAGAGTGAATGAGCGAGAGAAAAAGTGGCTAGGACAAGAAATCACGTTTTTATTGAAAAACGTCCATAAATCGAGATATATACGTAAATTTGTCCTAGATTTTAACCTGCAAGTTTCTTCATTGATTTTTATATATTATATATAGTGGTAAGTAAGCACGAGAGAGTGAGTGAATGGGCTAGAGAGAGAGAGAGAGAGTGAATGAGCGAGAGAGTGAGTGAATGGGCTAGAGAGAGAGAGAGAGAGTGAATGAGCGAGAGAGAGTGAATGAGCGAGAGAGAGTGAATGAGCGAGAGAAAAAGTGAATGAGCGAGAGAAAAAGTGAATGAGCGAGAGAAAAAGAGTGAGCTAGAGAGAGTGAGCGAATGAGCTAGAGAGAAAGTGATCGAGTGAGCTATAGAGATAGAGATCGGGTGAGCTAGAGAGAGGGAGCACGTGAGCTAGAGAGAGTGAGCGACTGCGCTAGAGAGAGAGAGAGCTGGTGAGCTAGAGAGAGTGAACTAGTGAGCTATAGAGAGTGAGCGAGTGACTGAACTAGAGTGAGTAAGTGAGTGAGTGGGCTAGAGAGAGGTAGCGAGTGAGCTAGAGAGAATGAATTGATAAAATAATGCAAAAATTATAATTTCAGGTTAAATCTTAACTGTGTGCATGCTGAATGTCCAAAAAAGGGTAAACTACCTTATTGTAGCAATTTAAAGGCTGTAATTTGTCAAAAGCATATTTGTTACATAAAATAAATAATGTAACATGATTTTTGACATCCCTCATTATCCGTCTCTCTCACTCACTCTCTCTATCTCTCAATCGCTCTAGCTCATTCACTCTCTCTAGCTCACTCGCTATCTCTCTCTAGCCCACTCACTCACTCACTCTAGCTCAGTCACTCGCTCACTCTCTCTAGCTCACCCACTCTCTCTCTCTCTCTATAGCTCACACGATCACTCTTTCTCACGCTCACTCGCTCATTCTCTCTAGCTCACTCTTTCTCTCTCGCTCATTCACTTTCTCTCTCGCTCAACCGTTCTCTCTCTCGCTCATTCACTTCCTCTCTCTCGCTCATTCTCTCGCTCATTCACTCTCTCTCTCTAGCTCATTTACTCACTCTCTCGTGATTACTTACCATTATATAGTACCTATCCTTAGATATCATCCTAGGCAATTTACAAACCAACAGGACTCAGTCCACTTCTATGATGACTGGCAGAAGCAATGCTTATGTTCTACTCCGCTATGAAAAATCACAGTATATCCAGGAGAACACCATTGTCTACCAGTATCAGAGAAAGGGCGGCACCCTCACCTTCAGTTAGGTGCGGAGCAAGTTTATATGATTTTTGACATGAAACTTTAAATCTCAACCAAAATGTTGTAAGCTTTGGTATTTTTACTATTGACTTCTTGCAGTTTTATCTTACAGAAGGATGTTTATGATATTTTACTATCATTTGCATGATGATTTTTCATCATTTTATGTACTTTTCAAATATAATTGTCGAAACATGTTTTATCTAACAAATTATTGAGAAAATTGCAAACATCCATATTAAAGGACGATAACTGCAATTGATATTTTATTCAGATTGTTATCATGTGTCGGTACGTGTTTTGAAGAAACAGTTTTCAACAAGATCCTTGGTTTGTCTCAGAAAGCTAGCAAAAGTGTGTCAGACATGGAAACATGGTAATATATCACTAAACTTTCGAAAAAAAAAGTAACAAAGTTGTGTAATAAATTTCAGTTATCATTCAAATCCATGAATTACAATTATAACGACTAGATTTTGACCGACGGCAATAATTGTTTCTCTAAAAACAAAAAAAAAATCGGTAGAAATTATCATTAATAGGTATAAAACCACTAGGTCATTGCCCCATTGCTTTCTTTGTTAAATTCTGCAATTTCAAGCATTAATTGGTTCTTTGTTTAAAGTTAAAAAAAAATGGCAGTTATTTAACGTCAAATTAATTTAAATTAATCTTTCAACAAGGTTTCTACAGTGATCCCAAGTCCCCAAGTTTTCATTTGATACCACAAATAACCAAATATACCGGCAATTGGCTAAGATACAGCTATGCGTAGGAACTATTTTGTTTGCAATATGTACTACTTTCTTGTATGCTCTTGCCGACCGGGCCTGAAATAGTGGTTCTATACATATGACAGCACTAAACTTGTTATATTGACTTCTGCTTGACTGTATTTACTTCTATGATCTATTTCTAACATTGAAAAACACATAAAGGTGTTGTCAAAACACTGTATCACTGAATTCAAGCTCAAATTGGACTGGTAATAACATACGCATCAAACAGTGAAAACTACATATCGATACTAATAGTGACAGGTATGACACTTTTTCAATTTCTACCAGTTTTGATTTGTTAATAACTTCTCAAATAACAGTGTTCTGACCTAAAGGTCTTTTTTTTATCAGAGATGCTGACTTGAATATTTAAATACAGTGGTCCAAACATAAAATATAATTGATAATGTTGTCCTCCCTTTTTTCTACATGTTAAAAAAAGTACCGTGACACGTCTTATAGTAATGTGATAAAAACCATACTTTTATGTATAAACATGAATCAACAAGAGAAATTTATATATCTCAAAGCTAGACAACTTGCTAAAACGGTTATTAAATGCATTTCCATTGAGATTTTGGATTTCCTACATAAGCATACACCAATTTTCCTTGAAATCAATAATTCACTAAGAAACCCAATAAAACATGAACACTCACTAGATAATTGAATCTATATATTAAGAAAAAAACATTAGAGTTTGATGTGTTAAGAGTTGGATACAGCAGAGTTGAAAAGGTGTTTTGCATTAACCTTTAACATTATATATTTTCAATGAGGTCAATTTTTTATTTCAAAATAGTACTTTTAGCTTACCCCCGAAAAATGCATACTTTTCTATTTCAAACTATAACATCTGCAGTTTTACAGGCAAACATAAGATAAAGTATGAATGTGCTTTTTGATAAGGTTCTTTTAACATATGCAATTTTAGGGGAAATAAATCTCAATTTACAAATGTTCGTTGCAACAGTTTGTTGAAAGCATAATTGAGTACACACAATATTGTTTGTTATGAAAAAGTAACACTACATGACAAATATACCAAGTTTTAGTTAAAAATCTTCTAATAAAATTGAGAATGGAAATGGGGAATGTGTCATAGAGATAACAACCCAACCATAGAGCAGACAAAAGCCGAAGGCCACCAATGGGTCTTCAATGCAATGAGAAACTCTTGCACCCGGAGGAGTCCTTCAGCTGGCCCCTAAACAAATATGTAACTAGTTCAGTGATAATGAACATCATAATAACTTCGAATTATACACAAGAAACTATAATTAAAAAAAACATACAAGACTAATAAAGGCCAGAGGCTCCTGACTTGGGACAGGCGCAAACATGAGGCGGGGTTAAACATCTTTTTTGATTTCTCAATCCTCCTCTATACCTCTAGCCAATGAAGAAAAACATACGCACAACAATACGCATAATAAAAATCAGTTAAAAAAAAGTCCAAGTCCGATGTCAGAATAGGTAACAAAAGAAACTTAACTAAATGATAATAATACATAAGTTAACAAAGGACTACTGAAGTTACTGACATGCCAGCTCCGGACTTCAATTAAACTGATTAAAAAATTATATATGTTTGATAATGATTCATGAAATATACATTGACATTAAGGGCATATATGATTCAATTTAAAAAGTTCAATGACGGCTCCCAGTTCGTACTACGGTTGGTACCGTAGCAAATCGAGAAACCTCTAATACGGTATATGGAATTGCAACCTACGAGACGGTATAACAAAGATAGCAACCAAAGATTCAAGAAATTACGGAAGCTTTGAATTGTCACGTTTAAGTGATTTTAAAAAGGATCCTCTTAAAAGTTTAATCTATAAATCAGAGTTCACTAAATTAAGTGAATGTATGCAATTATAGACAGCTGTACGGTCTTCAACATTAAAAAAAATCTTACCTTATATCCGACATAAAAAATACGAAACAATTCAATAAAGAAATCTAACAGACTAATTGATGACAAGAAAATAACGAAAAATAAACATGAAAGACAAATCACTTCACTAAGCTCCTTACTTGGGTGAGGCACACACAAATTGTGTCGGGGTTGTACATGTTTAAGCGGACGCGGAACCAATCCCTCACCTTGAACAGCGGTATGTTAACACAGCTATTTAAACCAGATGGGAAATGCTTAACTAGTATCGTTTCAAAACAGAGAACCATTCAGCAAATGTACAGACCGGACATGATAGGCTATTTATACAGCACGACAAAAATAGATAACAAAAAGTAAAGATCTGAGATTACTCGTAGTTGACAGCTTTAAAACTAATCATGCACCTAAGACTAAACAATTCATCATTACATATCCAACAGCCAATGTAATATGTGTAAAGACGTCACCGTCAGTCAGAAAAAAATATATGGCCTTGTGCAATGTCAAAATATAGCTGCGGACAGATTGTAGCATTGTATCAGACACCGAACGCAACCTAAAAGGACCCCATAACAATTAATTTGTTTACAAGATTGATAACTTTACCTGGACATAAATTGCCGAGCGCGGTAAAAACATCATCGTACATTGAAGTATTTAAATTAAATTTGTTTAAATTGAACATTTATAAAGACACAAAAGCAATAATCAAGTTAGCATCAATTATAAAATATACGTCTTCCATTCAAATAGTAATTCTGTAACTTATACAAAGATTGATCCAAAATTTTAAAACACATATATTTGTCAAAATTTTTTTACGATCAGTTTCAGGAATAATACTCGGAGAAATCTCCTGCAGTTAACTGAAAAATAAACGGAGTCATGAACTCAAAAACAAGGTCTTTTGACAGGTTTTTTGTTACCTGATATAAATCAGACTGAAGGATATTTTGTATCGAGTCTACATACAAGGTCATGTCAATCCGTAATAACTTATTGAACCTGACCTGTTCAAACATTCGGTCTAGCCTTTCCGAGCACAGCATTCGCACTAAGACACTGAAGTCAAGCAGCAAAATACTTGAGTTGGGTTTTTAGTACCTATTTTGTAATCTGATACCGAGTAAAAACGAGGCGAAAGATACCAGAGGGGCCGTCAAACTCATACATCGAAAATAAACTGACAACCCCATGACTAACAAAGAAAAACACTAACATACCATACAAATCATAGTACACAAGACGCAACATAAAAAACTAAAGAATAATTAACACGAACCACACCGAAAACTGGGGTGAGGGGTTTCAGGTGCTCCGGAAGGGCAAGCATATCCCTGTTCACCCATGTGGCACACATGTGTTGCTCATCTTATTACACACCCGGTAAATAGTATAATTCGATAGGTCACGTTCTTGGAACGGAAGGAGGTTGCAGTTACGACATAAGGAAGATATACGATATCATCTATAAAACAGTTATCCCTTAACGGTCAACCGACTCGTGGTGGCATCCGTAAATTATCATGATATGATTCACGTTAAGTTCATGAGAGATCTGAAAAAGTCTTTTTTACGATTATTTACAGTATGCTTAGTATTTACATTAGAATACATTGTTGTACTGGTCTCCCTTTTTAAACATTCGAAACGTGTTGCCTACGTTAGTGAATATAGTTTTCAAATTGAAATAAGATAATTTTCAAGAGGGTTGTAAGGCATATTTACGTAGCATTCTGTGAATGTCTGTAAACCTAAAAATATGGCGGTGCTCCGACACTTTAAAAGATAAAAACACTTTTTTTTTTATAAAAGTGTTTGAACTCACGATGAATAAGTTAGATTAAGAAAATTCTAGCAACGCCTTCATATAGAGTATAGATCTCCCAATTGATACGATATTCCGAGGCTTGTATTTCCTATCATGATTTTCTTGAAAGAGTATTGTCGCTCACAAGGAAGTTATTAAACTAAGAGTTCCAAATGGTGAAGTTGAAATAATTCCTTCATAAATTAAATGACGCTATCGCTAGTTGGTTAACCGTTATGGAATAACCGTTTCACAGATGATATCGGATACTAGTATGTTCCCTATGTCGTAACTACTATCCCCTTTTTCACAAATGTGACCTACCGATTCGAAGTATTTACCGGGTTGGTAATAACATACGCAAAACGAAGTATGCCATATGTGGAGCAGTATCTGATATCACCCCAGTTTTTGTCGGGGTTAGTGTTGCTTCGTCTTTAGTTTTCTGTGTTGTGTCTTGTGTACTGTTATTTGCCTGTTTGTCTTATTATTTTCCTGCGTTGTCAGTTTATGTTCGTTTAATGAGGTTGACTGTTTCAGGTATCGTCTGCCCCTCTTTTAAAATATGAGTATTATATTATACTTAAAGTTTATTAGACATTTATTTAGTAACTTTGTTTTTCATCTTGTAACTATTTTCTTCAAACGAGAGTCCATTGATAGGTTTATAATCTTACTATATAAACTTCATAAAAATCCAGTATTAATAGTTTTAAATGTAAGGTTGAATAATTACATTGCATGTATTTTTCATTGTGATACGTTACTTGGATTGACTTAAAGCAATCGTGTATCCTTCTGAAATTAAAATTAATTTGACAATGAAATGTAACATTCATGATGACACGAGCTCCAACAAAAAAGTGCACATGCAAATTAAAGAAAAACTTGATAGAAATCGTGTTTTATGATCATAGTTAAAAAATGTAGGTATAAGTATTGAATACCTCTTTTTGTAATATCATATGCTTGTAAAAACGTTGGCAGAGCTCACATTTTTCTGTTAGTCTGTTATGTATATGTGCTATAAATTTAATACATGCAAAGGCAAACATTGTGATAACTTGTCATTTCATGTACCATTTAATTCAAATACATTGCACCTGGTCGTTAAACACGCTATCAAAGACATACAAATATATAAAGAATGTTGTTGCAAATGCACCACAAATAGTAAACCCTATTACGAAATCTCTAAATCCAAGTGAAATTAGGGAGGGTGAGAAACGTCTATAACGCAAAATGTTATTTGTTGGAAATAAAAGCTTATTATGATCAGGTTCATAATTAAAATACCAGAAACTAAACAGCAGGACATTAAGTATGGCGTTATTGTGATTGCATACAATAATAAAATTATGACACCATTTGACGATATAACGCTCTATTAACTGCTAGTCTACTAATACCAGCTCCACAGTTTTGTATATTTGTATAACAAACAAAAAAATATGATAACACCATTATTAAAATATATCTCAAAAAACCTTTGGAAGCACGAGGAAAATTATTCGATGGTTTTGGAAACTGTTCTTGACCAACTTTTTAAACAACAATGGTGTGACAAAAATTGAAGTCCCTGTGAACATTTATTGACAAAAACGAACAGGGATTTCGAAGACAACATAAAGTTGAAGATGACGAGTCTCTGTCGCCTATACAACCTAAAACATATGTATTTTTTCTTTCTGGACTCGTCTGGTACAACAAGAAGACAGAACCATTCTAAAATCAAATGTAAAGTAGATAATAACTTAAATGAACTATATGAATACATGGAATTTGACATTAAGAATTTGAGAAAGCAAGTGCTAATCCACGATTCTCAAAGCTGGCATGGGAGTATAATTTATACAGACACCCCCTGCTGTGGTGACGCCTTAGTATTGGAGAACACATTTTCCGACCATACAGATGTAGAATAAATTTAAAAGCTTTCAGTGATTAATGAAGATTAAGTGTGACTGGCCATAACGTGTGACGAACGTTAATTTATGTATATGTTTTAATTTTTGGTGTGTTCTCAAATTGATGAAATTTTAAGTAATTATTCATAACCTACTAAATTCATTCTCAATAAGTAATACACTGATGAAAGGTATTCATTTTAATGGTTTATTTTTCAAATTCATTGTTATCAGCATTAATCGTGTGTCAATGCAATTATTAAATTAATTTTATTAATACTTTGAGAAATGTTTTAATCATTTAATTTGAGTAATCGTCCAGTTGACAACATATTTGTAATTAAATCTATAAAATTGAAAGTAATTAAACCCGTATCTGCTTCAGAAGTTTATATATATCTTTAACAGTGTATGTTTTAAGTAACTTCAATGCAACATAAATTCACTTGTAGTGATTACCTGAACATTGATATGCCATGCATGAGTGTGTGCTGACAAGTCCAGCATTTCATTTTTCTATTAAAGCAGAGAGTGATCAAACTACATGCATGCAGTCAATATACATTCTTCGATACGCGATATGTAAAACATGTGAAGTTTTACAGAGTAAAACAGTGTTAACTGATACTGCGGTATTTGCTCACATTTGTTTCGAAAAATGTTAACAAAACATATAAATCAAACATTATAATTCAACGATCGTTTGAATCAGATTAGAAAGCAAACTACTAGAAAGAAAAACAATTCTCGTCACGAGATAGCACATATTTACTGTCATATACACGGAAATGTTATAACTATGTGTCATAATGAAGGACAAAGATGGAATTCAATAATGATACAGTACTTGTATGGTGTAAACTTCCCACTAACATTATACACCATTACACCATACACCATACACCTTGTACCATTACACCATACACGTTACACGTTTGCACCATACACCTTACACATACACCATACACAATTACCCATTCTATCTACACGATTCGAAATTACCCATTATGCAATTAAATTTCAAATATTAAGATTATTATAATTGTTTATTTTTAAAATCAGAAAAATTAAAATAAAAAGAACTTTGTTTTCAACTAATGAACTGTCGTACACCATTCATTCACACCATTCCCGATCGCACGTTAAACAATCACACCATTCCTCATACACCATTACACCATTCCCCTCACAGCATACACCATAGCACCATACACTTTACACCATTGCACCAAATGCCATACACCATTACACCATACACGTTTTTTTGGGAAGTTTACACAATCCAAGGGCTGTACATGCATTTATATTGAGAACTGGTGCATTAATTTTAGCAATTTTGAAAGCAGAAACTAAAATTATATTAATTTTGTAATTTGTTAACACAAAGAGTTTATTATTATTCTGACATTTATATGCATACCTACGATAAAAAGTGATATACACATCTATGATGAGTTTATTTATAACTGTATAAACATGATCTATACCTTGAATAATTTATCAGTTAATTAATGTCAATTATCATACTTATAAAAGCAATGTAATTAATTATGTTACAATTAAATATGCACATCCATGTAAACCTACATAATGTAACCACTTATATGAAATAATTAATCCATTTTTTGATTGCTTTTTTTTCCAAGTAAATATTTTTTATTACATATCTGCTGTTTTAACAATTATTCGAATTACAGCGTTAGCCCGAGTATCCCTGTTATTAGTTACTGAATTTCCAGGGTAAAACTCAGTAAAGTATTTTAAATTATTAAAGTGTTAATTATAAAACATACACATTCTTTTAAATACAGTGTATACATATCAAAAATAAAATTCCATGGTATAAATCACGTGTTTACGGAACATCAATTTGCCTTCCGACTATGTATTCATTTTCCCATGTTTATAATCATTGACACAGTTATTTGTACTTGACCTTTTGTGCTGGATTAGATACCGATTCATTGTCCGAAAGCTAGTGCAAAAGGAAGCAAATGTTTGTTTTGAAAATAAATTGTTGGATTGTTTGCTTTTAAAACAAAGATTGTGTCAAAGTCATCAAATAAAATAGTTTTCTTTTAGTTCATGTGGACTTGCACAAGTCCCAAAATATGTTCAGGTGAACACAATTCAGTAATTAAATAACAAGTTAAAGCATTGGTTTGAATAACATCGGGTGCATGTGCGCATAAGGGTATATAAATATATGTGTGTGTATGTAAAGAAAAGAATAAGTTTGTACCGTTCAAATATTACATAATACTATATTGCAAAAAAAAGATGAGATAAGACAGAATCAAAATTTCAGTTTTCTTATAATTCTTTTTGAATATTTGATATTAGAATGTAGCTATATGGTGTGAAAAGCATTTTGTCTTATAAAACATTTCTATTATCTAAAGGCATATTTATCATTTACGGTAAAACTTCTGCTAACGAGAGTTCCCATCACTAAACAAATATGAGACGATTCCCTACTTGTCTTTGCTGAAAGTATATTACTTTTATTTATTCAGTTAACAGTGTTTAAGATTGCGATCAACACGAGTAGAATAAATCTTGAAACTATACTTTCTCGTTATGTTGTGACCTGTTATCTCTTTCTCTCATAAAGATATATTCCTTATATCACACGCCACGGAGTGTGAAACGAAAACCATGTAATTTCTTTGGATTATCCCGAATCATCATGCGAATTAAAAACATGTCCATGGGTATTTCGTTAGGTTATTGACGATTTTCAAAGGTTATGACGATGTACATTTCGTCAATTGCAACGGACATATATGATTTCTTCAATAATATTTAAAATAATCACACTTTTCTCATGCAAATCTTCTTATTGTCAACTTTTATTTAATTCTAAATCGTACAAAAGTTTTGAAAAGGCTGATGTTCAAGTTTGATTTGAAAATGCCTGTACCAAGTCAGGAATATGACAGTTCTTGTCCATTCGTTTTTGATGCGTTTTGTTATTTGATTTTGCCATGTGATTATGGACTTTCCGAATTGATTTTCCTCTGAGTTCAGTATTTTTGTCATTTTACTTTTTCCTAAATAGGACATATGAAGTCATACAGGTTAATGAAAAAGACTAGACCAACGATTCACGATTTGTTTCAATTTAACACAATGAGATTGTTAACTCTAAGAGAACTAGGCTTAACAACTCTTGAAAATTCGATATCGCTTGGTAGTTGGAATAAATTTTTGAAATTTTGAATACTCAATGCTATTCAACTTTGTATTTGTTTTGCTTCATAAGTTTTTTGATCTGAGCGTCACTGATGAGCATAGTGTAGACAAAACGCGTGTCTGGCGTATTAAATCATAATCCTGGTACCATTGATAACTATATCGCTTGATAGCAATTGTTTTTATTTGATTTATTCAATAGTAATAATAAAGTCACCGAGGAAAGTTTATAAGTAAAAGTTATACATCAAGGGATAGGTGTGTCGGGATAATAAACCCCGTATGCCAAGGTGTATAACTAATTTACGTCCCATTCTTAGCCCTATATTTGTTAACATCGATTATTGAATGAAAACCAAAAAACGATACCATATTAATTGACAATATCAAACCATGATTTATAAGATTGTTTTATTACATGAAACCCCACTTATTACCTTTGGTTATCTTCGTTCAAACTTTGATAAGTGATTCTATTTTACAAATGTCAAACTTATTCCCGTGAAATCAATGTTCTAATACGGATCAGCAATCAAGGGTGACTGTTTCGTATGTTCTTATTACAAACAAAAAATTCATGCTCCTTGTATACAGTTATCAAAATGTACGGGTATAAGACGGGCGACATTTTGAGGCAAGCGTTGGATTTAGAAGAATCGACTAAAGATAAAGGCAAGATTATAACCAAAATTACTTACATGCATCAGTTTAAAAAATGCAATCATCACTGTATCTTATATTACCCCACCCCCCCCCTTTCTTCTCGAGAATAAACAAACTTACATATTCCGCCAAACTAAGGGATAGGTATGTTTGCATTAGAAACCCGACTAACAGACACGCTCATCATACAAAGATAATGATTTAATACTTAGGAAACCTCTTTATGGGGGCAATCAGGGGATGATCCAGTCGTGGGTGTCAAACTCAAAGAGAAAAAAGAGGGAAGCCCAACCATTTAAATGCATTGATTTTTTAAATGTAAATTGGGTCCAACAAGCGTAACCTCAACACCCGGATCGGTCACTAAGTAACTGGGGGGAGTTAGAATCCCTGTTATTCAATGCTTTAGAATAGACATATGACTGGAATAAATAAATTACCTCCAAGGAAAAGAGTATTTAGAGGATTATTTTTTGTATTCAAATCAGATGCTTATTTTTTTCGCTATTGAAATTTCCTTTAATGTGTTTTTCTAATATTTTGAAAAAAAATTGTAGTGAACACTTTACTAAATTTTTCCATAGATATAAAGATTTGGTTTTGAAGTTTGGATGTACCTAATTTATTTCAAACGGGATAGCACATCCTCATTTTTACGGAAATGTTGTTAACCGTGCCCGGAAATTTAGAAATGATCCATGTAAACTTGTCGCTCCTTTAAAAAAACTTATTCTAAAAGGTTACCTATTCAACACCGTAATAAGATCATTGAATATTGTTTTTATTGGAATAAATATTGATTTTGTTATCAGTAGATTAAAAGCTAACTAAATTTTACTAGTATGTTATATATATATACATATTCGTGGATCTACAATCTGTCGATACCTGTAACTTGGCATTGCACAAGGTCATGTTTTTCTCCGGCTGTTTATTATGTCTTTACACTAAATCCATTGGATGTTGGATGTATACGGATTAACAGTTTAGTCTTAGATGCATGATTTTTATTAGTTGCTAGTGGCTTTGAACTAGCTGTCAGATAACTGCGAGTACTCTCAGATCTGTTCATTGTGTCTTTTTGTGTCGGGATGTATAAGTACCCGGCCACGTCCACTTATATTTTTGTCCATCTGATGAGTTAAGCCTTTTTCAACTGATTTTTATAGTTCGTTCTTATGTTGTACTGTTATACCACTGTCCCAGGTTAGGGGAAGGGTTGGGATCCCGCTAACATGTTTAACCCCGCCACATCATTTATGTATGAGCCGGTCCCAAGTCAGGAGCCTGTATATTCAGTGGTTGTCGTTTGTTTATGTGTTACATATTTGTTTTTCGTTCATTTTTTTACATAAATAAGGCCGTTAATTTTCTCGTTTGAATTGTTTTACATAGTGTAATCGGGGCCTTTGATAGCTGACTATGCGGTATGGGCTTTGCTCATTGTTGAAGGCCGTACGGTGACCTATAGGTGTCATACCACCAATTAAAAGTCCCTATCTGTTCAACCAAATTTTGCAATTTTCACAGCTTTCTAAATATTTTACCTTAAGTTTAACTTCATAGAAACTAGGTATATCCTGAATTGTACAGGTGTCACCTTTCTGCATGCCAATTTTCAACATACATTCAAAATCATATAAGAAAGAAGAGAGCTCCCGAAAGGAGGTACCACTAAAAATAACCCCTGGTTTTCTGGAAATCTTAAATTAGTATACCATGGAGCGCATTAATCCTCAATTTTAAATGCAAACTCCTAGACAGGTAAAATTTGGCTCAAAATGGTCTTAATATATTTCTCTTTCGACAAAAGTTTCATTTTTGCAAATTTGTTCGTTAGTTTAGGTGAACAATGGCATCAAATGCACTATTTTTTGTCCGAGTAGGCCTACTTTCACATACGTTCTAAATTTGAGACACCTATAGTTGTTAATGTCTGTGTCATTTTGGTCTTTTGTGGATAGTTGTCTCATTGGCAATCATACCACATCTTCTTTTTTATACTATCAGTAATTTTTTATGCTCTAGTTATTTAAATAAAGTAACTTATTTCTATTGTTACGAAAATTAATGGACTTGTTAGAGGAATGTAGCTGCAGGGGTTTCAAGAAACCCCACTCGTCACACCCTATGGTCAAAATCCATTTTTACTCGTAACAATAGATCTATTCAATTTACACTTGTTTCAGGATAAGAAACTATGAAGTATAACAATAGAACAGGGGTGTAATTATATTAACATTTAATAACTCGTTTTGATATCATGTTATATCCGATTATTACTCGTCATGAAACCTACAGATATATATATAGACCGCGAACACAATTATATTGTAGTGCTATTCTATAACATAATAAATGCTAATAAAAATATGCACATACTTTTTCTGAATATGATTTATACAATGAGCAACTTTGATCAACATTTAAAAAAAAGTCTCAATAGTACTACATTTGTATATTCTCTCACCGTCGTATACATACACTCATCATAGATACCAGGATTGAAAGTCATATATATATATTGTATACATGTCTCAATTGATACCGTACGCTCGTGTATGTTGAATCGGTACAGACTTTATGTACAGGGCTGTACCCCTGACTATTTACAACAAGCCGCATATTTCAAAGAGATATGCAAACTTAATATTTGGCAACAATATCACAACGTCATGCGAAAGGTCGAAGAACGACGTAATTACAAACACAATTCTCTAAGACACTACTTAGAAAACTAAAGATCAACACGAACCTTATCTTGACCCGGAAGGTTTAGCCGATTATGTTCCAATTGTGAAACATGAGTGTCGAACGTTGAAATTTAGATTTGGTGACATGTACTAAATTGTGAGGAAGAACTGGCGACTGAAATAGACACAAAATAAGTTTTTAGATCACCATAGCACGAATAATGTTACCTTTGAGCTCTGTCGTGACTCAACTTACTAGTAGCATCTTTTCGCGGTTTAAGATCTTTAGCACTAAGTATCAGATCAGATCTGCAAAATTTGCCATTAATTTGTGTCCCATTCCTGTATGTAACATATTGATAAGTTTGATTCGCATGGCACGTGTTACATGTTGACACAACCGAGCTCAACTTTTTTTGAAATTTTTGGAATTCACCCATTTGTTGTTTAAACACATGAACTCGGTTAAACTACGGTTGCCTATGGTGTTTCTTAAAGATATACAGATAAAGTAGCAACCCCATCAAGTCAAGAAATCATATTAGTTCATCATTTTCTATCAATTGTGTAAGGTTTTGAAGGCTGTTGTTCTTACTACTTGAAAAAATTCAACACTCTAAACTGAAAACTAGCCTCCTTTTTGTAAAGTCGCATATGCGTATTCGGGAAACTCGTTTAATGCATGATGGGTTTCCGTTTTCTGGAGGAAAAATTTAATAAGGAAGAAAAAGATATAAGATTTCAACCATTCTATTGTAAAAAGAGTGTTTAACATGTTTACATTGGCATTATATATTCAATTTTGTTTTTCCTTGAAACGACATGTGACCTTTGATCTTGCTATTTGAAAAAAACGGCACCATATTTTCTTTGACGACCAAAAATAATCTCAAAGTACACATATTTTCAAATCGAATGATATATGATATAGTCTTGTTGTCAGGTCATTAAAGATTGCATATTTTGGCTTTAATATTGATTCACTTATAGGGTCTTGGAACTAAACACATTTATTTAAAAAAAAACCAAACAAAAAAAAAAAAAAAAAAAAAAAAAAAACAGTTGTTGGCATGACACGGGTTGTGTTCTTCTCATATATTTTATGATAGTATGATACTAAACCCCTAACGGAAGGGATTGTGTCTGATATTCATACATGTGTGATGAAGACATAATCTTTCAATCAGTTTAAATGAGGTCTGGAGCTGGCATGTCAGTTAACTGCTAGTAGTCGTTATTTATGTATTATTGTCATTTTATGAATTTATGTGCGGTATGCGGAAAGTATTTGAAAGATTGCGCATTAATTTTATAAAGGAGATTTTGTAAAGTTATATACTATTGCCGTGAACCGGTTTGGCGGTCAGTATAAAAGTAAATTGCACGAGTTTTTTAGTTATCGAGGACTGGGTAGTGACCACATACGCACATATATATATAGGTAGAAGTTTATTTTCATCATGTCCGATATTGAGCCAGACAACTTATTGAATGATATTCAACCTGAAGTTGCTTCACATGCCGCGGTTCCTGATGAGGAGATTTCCAATGCAGATTTGCTTTCTCTTATGCAAAACTACTTTGGTAAGAAATTGTCGGGGATTGAAAGAAATTTCGCTGACACCACTCAGGATTTAGCACGTAAAGTTAAGAAGACGGAGAATAATTTAAGATACAAGGGAAATCAGGTTCAGTTTGATTTAAATTCAGACATTTTAGACAATATTAGTGGCGCTTTAGACAATATGCAACATAAGAGATATTCCAAGGCCGTTTCGTTGTTAGAGGAGTCTGAAAAGGTGCTAAAGAAGAGAAACAAACTGATCCGTATAGCGGACAAGTCAGAGGCAGGATGGAAAACCGTTGACGAATATCTTTCTGACGAGGTAGCTAGCAATTCAGAAGACGAGAAGAAGATACGAGCTGCAGAGACAAGAGCCGTGAAGAAGATGAAAGTTACAAAGGGTAGTACGGGTAACAGAAGTGCAAAGAAAAGACCCGCTGAAGCTGCAGGTGGCCAGTCTTCAGTAGCACGTGGAGCTGATGGTGTTGCAACTGTTTCCCAGCCGCCCTTTCGTGTTAGCGGGGCATCGGGCCCTAATTCAAGATTTGTCAGATCAAAAGCCAGAGACATCTGCTACAAGTGTGGGTTGTATGGGCATTGGGCCAAGGAATGCAAGAATGGAGGGAACAGTAACTTCGCAGCTTCCAGAGGATCTTCTGCATAAAAGAAATTCGGACATTTTAGAGGTACAAAGCTTAGACAATTTTCAAACTTATTTTGAATATGAATCTGGTTCATTTTTGATTAATGTACATAATAGATTGAAGCATTCTATTTCTTTTTGGAAAAGCATCAATACTTCAGATTTTATTCTAGATATAATTAATTCTGGTTATAAAATTCCTTTTATCAATGAACCTGAAAGTGTATTTTTGAAAAATAATAAATCTGCATTTGATAATTCAGATTTTGTAGGGAAGGCTATACAGGATTTGTTAGATTGTAATTTGATCAGAGAGGAATCGAACGCACCTTTTGTTGTAAATCCGTTAACGGTATCTGTGAGTCAATCAGGTAAAGGTCGTTTGATTTTAGATTTACGACATGTAAACAAACAGGTACGTTATTGCAAGGTCAAGTTCGAGGACTGGAAAACAGCTAGTCAGTTTTTAACTTCGAATTGTTTTGGGTTTGTCTTTGATCTTAAGTCTGGTTATCATCACATAAATATCTTTCCTAATCATCAAAAATATTTGGGATTTTCATGGAAGTTTGGTAATTGTGAAAAATATTACGTTTTTACTGTTTTGCCATTTGGGCTTTCATCAGCAGGGTACATTTTTACTAAGGTAGTTCGTCCTTTGGTAAAACATTGGCGTAATGATGGGATTAAGATAACTGTTTATTTGGACGATGGTTTGGCGTTAGCAGAAGAAGAACAGGTATGTGCCCAGCAAGCGATACGGGTAAAACATGACTTGATTTTGTCTGGATTTGTACCCAATAAAGATAAGTGTATTTGGAGGCCTGTTCAGAATTTAGTCTGGCTTGGATTTATATGGGATTTGAAGCTTTGTCTATTTCAATTGCTTCCAGAGAAAGTGGCAAATCTTGTAGATTTAGCAGGAGTCATTTTAGATCAGCCTCACAAAGTGAAAATAAGGTTGCTTGCGAAGTTTTGTGGTAAAATAATTTCTTTTACACCAGTTATAGGTAATGTCACACAGATAATGACTAGGTGCATTTTTTCAGTGATTAACAGTAGAGATGAGTGGGATCAATTTGTAGATTTGAATTTTTATTCAGGTTCTATACGAGAAATTTTATTTTGGAGACAAAATATCGTAAGTTTAAAGCCTGTGGCAATCTTGCGAGAAATTTCAGATTTTAAAGTGTTCACTGACGCCAGTGATGGTGCAGCTGCAGGTTTTGTAGCTAATTCTGATTATATCATGCATAAGCAGTGGTTGAAGCATGAAGCTATTAAAAGTTCCACTATTGAACTGTCTATAGATAGCTTTAAGCATTTACTATCGAATAGTTTAGTTTCGTTTTTCACAGATAACCAAAATGCTGTTGGTATTATTCAGAAAGGTAGCAAAGTACCAGAATTGCAAACATTGGCTTTGTCAATATATAGTATTTGTGTTTCTTTTAATATTTCGTTACATCCAGAATGGATCCCGAGGGAAGATAACGAAAAAGCAGATGCTTTGAGTAGGATCGTCGATATTGACGATTGGGGTATTTCGTTTGAATTTTTCAATTTCATAGATAGTTTATGGGGATTACATACAGTTGATAGATTCGCTAATATGAACAATGCGAAACTCGGGAGATTTAATTCTCTATTTTGGAATCCGGGTACGAGTGCAATTGATGCTTTTACTTGCAATTGGAATGGGGATAATAATTGGTTAGTCCCTCCTGTTAATCTAGTTAGCAAATGCATCAATCATGTAATTAGTTGCACGGCAGTAGGAACATTGATCGTTCCTAAATGGCCATCGTCTGCGTTTTGGCCGCTTTTATTCAAGAAAAATTTAGAATATGCTTGGTTTGTCAGGGATGTTTTAGAATTTCATGAGATTGACAGAATCTTAGTTGCAGGCAATAATAAGAATTCTATGTTCGCTAATGGGACATTTAATGGGCTATTTTTAGCTGTTCGTTTAGATGCTTCTCAGATGAATTAATATGCTGTTTATTATTTACAGATTGTGGATAAAGATGTTGCACCACTGGGTGTTTTTTATGTACTGATTACGCTGGAATGCCTTAAAGGTTGCTGGACCATGTATGTGTTAAGAGGTCACTGGACCATATGTTTAAGTGTCACTGGACGTACATCTTCTAAGATGTGTTACCTATTTGCATTGTGTAGTGTTGGTCACAGGACCATATAGAAATCATAACGGTATGTATTGATTATATTACAGTATACCTTATTTATTGGTGTGTTTATTTGATTACAGAAAATATTTTCTACTGGATTCTGGTCTGAAAATGAGAAAGTGGCACATCCTGAGCTTCGTCTGCTTTTACATAATTTGCCTACAACCGTAACAGATGCTAGAGCTAAATCTACAGTAGACAAATATAGTGGTGGTTTTAAAAGATTTGCCAAATGGACAGAAAAGTATCGGGAAATAACTTGTATTTTACCATGCAAAGAAATTTACGTTGGTCTTTATTTGCAAAATTTAATAGAATCTGCAAATCATTTTAGTTTAATTGAGTCTGCATTTTATAGTATCAGATGGGCACACAATTTAGCTGGTGTAAAAAATCCTTGCGATTCAGATTTAATTTCTTCAATAGTTGAGTCAGCAAGAAGAACACTTTCTAGACCTATTAAGAAAAAAGAACCTGTGACACCTGATATTATGATTAAATTATTTTCTAGATATAATACTTCCAACAGCACACTCAAAGATTTACGTTTACTTACTATCTGTTCTTTAGCTTATACTGGTTTTTTACGTTTTAATGAATTATGTAACATTAAAGCCAAACATATAAGTTTTTGTGATGGTTATATAGATATTTTTGTCGAAAAGAGCAAAACAGATTGTTATAGAAAAGGCAACCACATTTTCATATCAAAGCTAGAAAGTCCACAATGCCCTGTTGCTTTACTTTCAAACTATTTACATGTAGCCAATATAGATATGAAGTCCGACATGTATATTTTTAGATCGATATCGTTTTTTAAGAGTCGAAATGTATTTTTGTTAAGAAAGAAAAATGTATGTTTGTCGTACACTAGAACTAGAGAAATCGTATCCATGGCATTAGCTGATTTTGGCTGTAGTATAACTGATTTTGGTTTACATAGCTTCAGAGCTGGAGGGGCAACAGCCGCCGCTCAGAATGGTATATCTGATAGATTGTTTAAAATGCACGGTCGCTGGAAATCAGATAGAGCCAAAGACGGATATGTGTTAGAAAATTTACAAAAGCGTTTATCAGTTTCCAAGAATCTTGGAATTTAGTTACATGTTTATTTCTGTCTACTTTCTTTGTGCGTCGAGGTGGTCACTGCGCCATTCAGTATTCAAACTTGTGTTTGTTTTATTGTATTTAGAAAGTAAAGGTTTATGTTGAAGTGTAAATAATTGAATGTGCTCAGTTATTTACACATAGGTTCAAAATAGATGGAGCATTTTAGCACATAAATACTTTATGTTTGGTTAAACAACGTGCATTAAAACATAAATGAATTTATGTGCGGTATGCGGAAAGTATTTGAAAGATTGCGCATTAATTTTATAAAGGAGATTTTGTAAAGTTATATACTATTGCCGTGAACCGGTTTGGCGGTCAGTATAAAAGTAAATTGCACGGGTTTTTTAGTTATCGAGGACTGGGTAGTGACCACATACGCACATATATATATAGGTAGAAGTTTATTTTCATTTTTTTTTTGTATACAAAATATTTGTATTCAAGTTTTATATAGAACAGTATTTAAATGTGTTGTATTTATTTTGTAGATTATTTTGTTGCAGAACATATTGTTCAAGATTCTGACATCTTGTGTTTTTGATGGGACTTTTATTATTTTAGTTGGATGGACTAAACATGCAGATCAGATACATTTTGTATAAGAAATAAAATTTTCGAGGTGGTCACTGCGCCATTCAGTATTCAAACTTGTGTTTGTTTTATTGTATTTAGAAAGTAAAGGTTTATGTTGAAGTGTAAATAATTGAATGTGCTCAGTTATTTACACATAGGTTCAAAATAGATGGAGCATTTTAGCACATAAATACTTTATGTTTGGTTAAACAACGTGCATTAAAACATAAATTTATTTTCTTTTGTTACATCTTTTGACATCGGACTCGAACTTCTCTTGAACTGAATTTTAATGTGCGTATTGTTATGCGTTTAATTTTCTACATTGGATAGAGGTATGGGTGGAGGGTTGAGATCTCATAAACATGTTTAACCCCGCCGCAATTTTGCGCCTGTCCCAAGTCAGGAGCCTCTGGCCCTTGTTAGTCTTGTATGAATTTTAATTGTAGTTTCTTGTGTATAATTCGGAGTCTATTATGACGTCCATTATCACTGTTCTAGTATATATATTTTATAGGGCCAGCTGAAGGACACCTACGGGTGCGGGAATTCTTGCTACATTGAAGACCCATTGGTGGCCTTCGGCTGTTGTCTGCTCTACGGTCAAGTTGTTGTCGCTTTGACACATTCAACTTTCTCAATTTATATACCTTTTTGGACGATCAAAATTTCATTAATCCGACTTTGGTCACCGGCCTATAAGTGGTATATTTGCCATTTAAACAAATTGTCAAATTTGATGCCTGATTAATAAGTTGAATGCATTATCTACAGATAAAAGGGATTATAAAACACTTTGATAAATGATATAAGCAAACGGACAATAATTCATACATAATACTATAGAGTTGGTCCATTGAGGCGAATATTGTACATATAGATAGGATAACATGTATGTACGTATATCTCTTTTGCACCTAATTACCCATTTACATAAATTAAATGATACATAACTCAAAAAAACTAATATTTTGACAGGTTTAAGGTTACAAAAATAACATTTACATAATGAAATGGATTGCGAAACGTTTAATTGTAAAATGCAGTCACATGACTGAAATATATTTAAAGCATACAAATCTGATTTATGAAATGCAGTCATACATGAACCAATACCCCGCCTCAGTAACCTGCATTTTAGTATAAAATGGTGTGCGCAACCAAATGTATGATCCATTCGGCTGTACGGTATGGAACTCGTATTTTTGTTCGCTACCGTTGCCACAGTGTTTGTGTCTTTCGTTGATGGAGCTGGATATCTACAGGTACGACCTCCCTCAGCGAATCTATGTTGCTATGAAGACATAAACCAGGCACATTTCAGCTATGACAGGGATTTCTGTGAAGGTAAGACATCGGATTAGTGGAAACATTTGATTGCATTTAGACTTTCACTTTTCATCTCTTTTATTTTGCGTGCTGAGCGGAACAGAAGTGAATACTATTCTAACACAACTTCAGACCTCTTCAAAAAGATCAACTATAGTGTCCACATTAACACATTATAAGCATCATGAAAGTAATGATACATTGTAAGAGTCATCATCAAAATGTTTTATATCAAAAAGGAGATGAATTTTACTCGACAACTATCACCTAGAGTTCGAATGATATACACAGTTATTTGTCATCGTACGGCCTGATAAACAATAGGTGGCGTATTTATAGTTTGCAACAAAATGCCTCGACATTAAACATGTGAAACAATTCAAACTAACGGACTACTCTGACAAAACTGTATTATAAGCTACTGATTTGGGTCTGAACCATTAAGAATACAATGCAGTGAGTATCTACAGAAATTGGCTATGTATGACTACTTTTGACCAATATCAATATTACACATGGAGCGCTGGATTGTTGAATAGGAAAAATGCAAATATATAAGGTTTACAGGCTTGTCTGATGCTTAGATTTGGTGTAAATGACTTTGTGGTCAATGCTTCTATTTATTCCTTATGGTTAAATTTGTGTCCGAATTGCTTTTAAAAAAGCTTTTATTCTTATGGAAACCCAGGGCAGTTTGTTCTCGTACCACTCTACTTCAAAAAAGTGTTGCAAGTTATATTGTTTCATTAATGCTTCACTATCGTATGTTTTTTTATCGCTGTTTTGGAGATCCAATGTTGGTCTTTGGTTGTTTTGTGGTCTCTTTGACGCATTTTCCTTTTTCATTCTCAACTTTATTTGGCACAATTTTTTGCCGGTTAAAATGAATACAATGATTATAAATTGGAACCTCAATGTTCACTTATCATAAAATAAAAAAAAAATAAAATAATTTCGAGGACAGATCATGTTTTACAAAAGTCGAAGAGTATTTACAACCGAACATACTAACATTTGTGCCAAAAAAGATGATTCAAGATTTGAATTATATTCAGTGTGCACTATTACATAGAGTGCTAGTAACGTTGTTGGAATCAGCGCCGTTGTGAATTATGTTATAATATCTGGTGCTGTACTGATCCAATTTGTATCGTTATTTTAATTCTACCATTAAACCAAAACATATTCTGGTGGTATATGAAGTCTACGAAGGTATCATCAGGAATGTAGCCAATACTAATGTATTGGCATATACACATAGATGTTATATTTTGTTTGTATTTGCTGTTATAAAATTTTGAAAATGTTTAAAAAGTAACAAATGTTTTTATCATATGTTTAACTCTAGTTCATTTCCGGGTTCGGTTATCTTTTTGTTTACTGAACTCTTCAATCTTTGTATAACATATATATGTTTGATTTACAATTAGGAATGTCATTGTGTCATTCCTGAATACACATTAATTGTTCATATCTGCATCATCTATTGTTAAAGTAACATTAATACATTGTATGGTATTGTACCTTAAAAAGGCGGATAAGAGTCGATTACAAATATATATTTGCAGGAATGTTAGAACTAAGACTAACTCGCCCATTACGATTTTTCCTCACACTTGCTAATTGACAATAGTGATATATTGGTATTGAATATACTCAAGTTAAGCTTTCTAAAAGAGATATTTCGTCAACAACAGAGGATCATGACAGATAATGATAAAATATTGACAACCTTGCATCATGATTTATATCAAGCAAGGGGACATCAATTCTTAAAACCATTGTAATACAAAACGTATTTTAAGGACCAAAGGATTGGTGCAGAGTTCACCCATGCTGGACTACATGTGGCTCACAGAGGAGACAATCGCCTATTAATATCAACACAAAAGAGACTCGTTATAAACGTTATTCAAGGCTGAAGTTTGATAATCTCAACACACGAGTTCTTGCGAATATCAAAAACAATGGTAAGTAGTGCAAATTTAGGTAAATAGATTATAAATCATTCAGTAAATGTTTCTATATTTCACTCCAACAACATGAACACATCTCCTGTCTGAGGCTTATATATTAATGATCTCTGATGGCCTCTCCGTGTGTCTCTCATGTTCGACAAAATAGTATTGACAAACACAAACAAACAGACAAATAATAGCTCAACAGACACAACATAGAAAACGACAAACACAAACAAACAGACAAATAATAGCTCAACAGACACAACATAGAAAACGACTAAGCAACAGGAACCCCACCAACAACTGGAGGTGATCTCAGTTGCTCCGGAAGCGTAAGCAGATCATGCTCCACATGTGACACCCGTCGTGATACTTATGTTATTACAAATCCGGTAAATAGTATAAATCGGTAGGTCACATTCTTGAAAAAGGGAAAGGGATTGAAGTTATGACATGATAAACGATAAGTAGGATCTAGTAGATAATTATCACATATATATGCATAGCAGTAACGTACCTTAGAGTTTTGTTTTATACTGCTATTGAAAACTTTAATTTTAATAATTATATTATTAGTTAATTATATATCTATATATCTTCATGCTTGGAGTTTTTTTTTTCAGTTAAACAAAAAAAAAAAAAAAAAAATGCAAAAAAACGTAACATGAAACGGTTATTTAACATTTATAATTAGGCATTAAGCTAGGCATCGACGTGTCTGTGTATTGGCCTACGTTTTGAGTTTTAAACGAATTATTATCGACAGCGTGCTTATTTTCTACATCACACTTTCGCTTCCAAACGAAATTGGAAAAGTATTGTTGTACGTATTTTGTTTAGGAAAAGTTCTTAAACGTTTTAAGATAAAACATTGAAATTAAATTTATACACTTGAAATTTCTTCTCAATCTCGTGTCAATATCCTGAAAACAGGCCATGCACCGGATTTTGATGTTGACGGAGAATTTGATGACGAGATAACTCTATGCAATGTCCCTAGAAGACCAAAAGACAAGAAGTATAATTTTGTTCAATTGCATGTTCACCTTGGACGAGACGAAAATAAGGGATCTGAACATGCTATTGACAATACATTCAAACCGATGGAGGTGAGTATTTTTATTACATTAAATATTTGATCCATCATTCTTTAAGATATAAACACACATGTCTCAGAAATTAGAAGGCTTACGATACAGTTACAGGGAAATAATGACGTTGCTATTGTAATGTGGTTGTTTTCGTGATGTCCGTCGTCGACTTATCTGGAAAAAATGCATTTTTGTGAAGAATTTTAATCATTAACTCAAAATCGAGTAAATGGACCAATCTGTTCTTTTAAATGACGAAATGAGTTGATAAAATATGAAGATAATTTCTATCAATTTTACATGTTTTATTAAAAAAATCACCGTTGATTTTTTTCTTCAAATTAAATAAACCTGCAGCAAAAAATGCCATTTTTTTCCAAAGTCATGAAATTTTAATTATAATGATTTGTTTTACAAAGAATTGTTTAAAAATGAAAAGCAGATTTTTTAGAGGATATTCCAAATCGTTTCACAAAAAAATAGCATGTGTTTATCAAATAAATGTCCAAATATTGTCATAAATGAAATCAAAATGGGATCAAAACTGTACCGTATGCCGTTAATGAGGAAATAAGGCATTTTAACAATACCAAGAAGACTTCATGCGGTAAAATGATAAATCAGAAGAATACTGAACTCCGAGGAAAATTCAAAACGGAAATTCTCTAATCACATTGCAAAATCAAATGATAAAACACATCTAATGAATGGATAACAACTTTCATATTCCTGACTTGGTACAGGCATTTCCAAATGTAAAACATGTGGATTGAAACTGGTTGAATAGCTAGCTAAACCTCTCACGTGTCTGACAGTCGCATCAAATTCCATTATGTTTATAATGATTCATGAACAGAACAGACCTAATAGCGAAAATTATCAAATAAGGATAGAGCAATAATCACAATCTCAATCAGAAGAATAACAAAAAATATTTGACAGAGAAGCACAAAAAAGGATATATAAAATCTAACAACAACATGCAACGGACGTGAGACACCTAAAGCAAATATAAATGTACTAAGTTTACCTGCAAAATACAATATAAGATTGTTGATGTAAGAGTAATGGAAATGTCGGTGATCGTGATTTTGGTCTAATGTCAGACATTAAAAGCGTTTACTAACGTTTGCAAATTGTCACTTCCATCAATATAGAAACTATATAAAAGGAAAGTACATTATTCACTAAGGCACGAATGGAGGTAAATGAAAATGTGTACTTACATGTAATATAACTAAATAAATATTTGAGATTATTATGTGAATGGGCTGATTAGATTTAATAAATGTTTTGAAGAGAAATTGTGCATTAACAGACAAACTAGAAAAAAAGTATTTATTATAGAAAAAATATTTCCCAAAAAGATAACAATTTGTTTTGTAAAAAAGTCCTGACTGATAAAAATCATTCAGTTTAAGGTAGATCATAAGAAAATGTTTTTTGAGACAGAATTTTCTTATAATTTGCCAAAATGAAGATTTTACTATGCTTTTTTCAAAAATATAATAAAAAGTATGGGTCACCGTGCTATTTTGCAAGCTATGAGTCGTTGAAAATTGCTTAAATTTGGTTAGTTTGTTCATGAAAAACACATGAGGGAGAATAAAAAAAATCTATGAGATAGAATTTTGAAATAAATTGTAAGAAGATAGGTTTCATAATATGTTTTAAGAAAATAAAAAGAAAACATGGTGTCACTGAACTAGTTTTCTTGTCACAAGTAAAAATAAAAAAAAATTCCTTTTAGCCCAGTATAAATTTTGTACTAAAAGAGTTAGCTCCCCTTAAATTGCTCATTTGAAAAAAATGATTATAAAAACCAAAAAGATTGGTATTTGTTAAAATATTTTGAATAATACAATAAATTAACAAGTTTTCTCTATATAAATAAACAGTCTAACCATTAAATTGCAAATCTGTTCCAAATTTGCTGATTTGGGCAAATAACTAGACCAATTTTGTACTGTGATTGCACAACCCAAGATGGCGGTACACCATGAATCTACCTTCAGTAAATTCTCCTCTAAAGCTGACCATAATTCAAAATCATTGAATTTTTGATTACAACACAACTGGTTTGTTTGTTGGTATCGTCTATGTCTCTCTTATCTTATAATTTAATCCGACAATATTATGTTTTAATAACAAAAAACAAACGATATTTCATATCAAATTTTCTTTCGACAATAGCATTATTACAATAAAAAGTTTCATTTCAAGACCTACACACTTTTATATTTGAGGGGCCTCGGTGGCCGAATGGTCTACGTAGTTATTTCTGTAATCACTAGTCAGTCGACACTGAGGTTGTGAGTTCGAACCCAATTCATGTGGGTGCCCTCAAATTCCATTCTTAATTGAATATGTCTGTCAGTTTTCCTATCAAAGGTCCCGACAGGTGGTTTTCTCCTGGCTCTCCACCAATAAAAACTTGCCGTCACGAAATAGCCTAAATGTGGTACTTAAAAGTGGCGTTTAAACACCAAAAAATCAAAAATCAAAATCATTCATATTTTGTTCTATGCATATTCTTTTTCCCCATAATTTGACGACTTTGACTTCTTACTTGCTTCTCATAAATTCTGCCTATATCTACTTAATGTATAAAGAGACTTAAAGAAACCTGTGTGATAAATAGGTAAACACGATTATCTTTAACTAGCGTTATACCGCTTTTTAAAGATATATCACATGTTCGCAATACGCAATGCCTATAATAATCCTTATGCATGTTATGTTCATACTAATATCAATTAAGGAAAAAAAATTTCTGTTGTAAACAATTTACCAATCTATCGTCCTCCAAAGCGGAAGTGTTTCATAACAGACGCTCAAATTCATTATTGAAGAAACATGAAATTAGCTGCTTTGGTTGACCTTTGAAATGGGCTGTGTTGAACTTTCTTATGCGAGCTTGTCTACAATATCCTCCTATATGACCATTTCCTTTGTATAAGCGATTCCAGAAAACAAGTCGTGTTATTAAAGAATTGTTATATTTTAGGCTCACATGGTATTTTACGACAGCGACTATGACGGTGTTGGGGAAGCTAAACCAAAGAGAAATGGACTGGTAGTGTTAAGTGTTATGATAGAGGTGAGAGCCTAATACCTAATTCAGCAGCTACTCTGCGTGACTTTTGGCAAAATGAACTCATTGTTGGTCCTTTTTTTTCCTGTAATTGTCAAATTTTCTTCATTTTACTTTTAATGGCCCTGTACGATTTAAAATAAGAACAATATTATCGAGAATAGCTTAGTTTCTGAAATTGCAAATAACTCTGAAATAATACTGCAAGGATAGAATAAGTTTAGACCTTTTGTAAATAGTTCTTACAAATGTTTTCTTGTTAGGCAATCCATCTTAATCTGTGTTAAATGCAGAACTCCGAAAGCAATATTATATTATAACATAAAACTAGTTTGTTATCGAACTTAATATTATGGCTTGTATAGTGTTTGTGTGATTCAATAACTTTATATTAATTGTATTTTGTTTATACTAACAGTCCAGAAAAAGTAATAAAGACCTCACAAAATTCAAATGTTGATTTATACATGTACACTAAGAAAATATAATGACCTGTT
Source organism: Mytilus galloprovincialis (assembly GCF_965363235.1). Classification (NCBI taxonomy): domain Eukaryota; kingdom Metazoa; phylum Mollusca; class Bivalvia; order Mytilida; family Mytilidae; genus Mytilus; species Mytilus galloprovincialis. The sequence goes on along the minus strand of NC_134842.1, from coordinate 44,109,384 downwards.
TATGTTGATTGCAATATAGATTTGATCATACACGCAGTTCTGTCCAAATGAAGTTTTTCTAAAATTTGTGATATTAACAGATCATAAATATATGTAAGACACACATTGTCCCCATGAAAATTAACTTACTTTTGGTATTAATTTGGCTGTTGTTGGTTTGTTTTTTTTACTTTTTAAAAAGATTTCTCTTTTTGCAATTAAACAGATTCTTGGTAACCCCCCTTGTTGTATAGTAATGAAAAAAGTAAAATGCAAAAACATCGAACTTTAAGGAAAATTCAAAACGGAACGTCCTTCATTAAATGGTAAAATTACAAGCTCAGACATATGAAACGAATGGGAAAAAAACAACTGTCATATTCCTGACTTGGAATAGGCATTCCCCATCGTAGATAAGGACTACGTGATACCATCATTGAGTAAATTGGTTAAACATAGCAATTATACAATAAGAGTTAAGAGCGGATTGATGAATACCACGAAAGTTGTCATCATTGGATATTTATCAATGACCAGATGTCTATCATGTCTATAGTTTTCATGAAAAGTAATAAATCGCACTGACCTATACAAGTTAGACAAAGACATGGCACGACCATTAATAGACAGCTGTATGCCGACTGAATTTTTCCACCGTAAATATTATCATTCGAGAAAACGAGTATTGTTCTAGTCTAGAATAATGTGTTTTGTGTTACTTAGATATATAGTCAAACCTTGTCGAATACATTATGTATGTATACAACTAACATAACATAGTTTACGCATTGCTTGGTCTGCGTCTAGCGTTGGATAATGTATTTTCAGATACAGATTGACTAGGTTCAAACAAACCTTATTCACATAATTGGAAAAATACAAAACGGCAAGACCAGTCTTACAACATTGACAAATATATCGTTCACCTATACTTGTATCGGGTATTTAAGTGTATGCTGCTAGGAATATAATGGAAGACATCAGCACTGCATATGTCACAATTTTTAATGTATGATATATTTATTTTAGGTATACGGAAATAACCATGAAAACAAGGAATGCAGGGTAAGTTGTAGTCTCAAATAATATGCGAATATTGTTAACCATCAATTCTCTATCTCTCTTCTTCTAATTTCTAAATCGATTTCCAGTAAAAAAAAAACATGTTAAGATGAGTAGTTGTAAAAACAATAGCAACATATACAGATATTGTATGGTCCACCAGTAAATTGCAGGAAGGCATTTTTGTACAACTGTAAGTAAACAAAGTAGTTGAAAATGTCAATTTAAACTTGATAATGTTTTAAACAGATTGCAATCAAACCGACGAAAAGTTAAGTCTGCAATATGAATTTCAGATTTTTCAAATATAGTCAAGGCTATATAATCTAATTATATAGATTAACATACAAAAAACCAATAAACACTTTTCTTATACACAATGAACTATTGTATTGGTAGGTTGATGGAACATGTAAAGTCAGATTTGCAAAGAAGCTTAGTAAACTGATGGAAAAATACTATGAAAAAGTGCGACACTATCCTATGGAGTCGTTTAATCCTGATTTCTTCAACCTCCTTGGGTTTCAACGTAGTAGTAAGCATGCTTTAATTATATTAGAAACCAAAATAATTTTTTTTTCCGACAGGTGACATTTCGTCAGGTATAAGTAGTCATCACTTAATGTTGATATGAAATGTCATTAAAGGCTTTCTGGTTAAACGAACTAAACACCGTTTTGTTATATTTTGCGACGACCATGAAGTTTCACTAAGAGACTGCTAACTTGTCTTATCGCGAAATCTTTGTAATAAGTACTTGTCTGATACATACGTAGTTTATTATGCGGCCAGGGACTTTATTTACTTTAATTTCAATTCGATGCAGGCATATGAATATACAATTTGTTATATATAGATACATAGACTATATATAGAGCATATTTGCTACTAAGCTTTCGCATTAGTATCATGTGAATTGTGAATTTCAAATTTATAAATATATAAAACTGCCATGAAATATATAAAAGTTACCTACATGTATGTGTCATTGATGTCAAATAAATTATGCAATAAAAAGTACGTTTTGTTTTCCGATATTTTTAATAAACTTACAAAACAATAGTTATATCACGATTCGGGACATGTTAACAGATTTTTTTCTTTCAATTCTTACTAGACAGTTGTACGAACAATAATTGTGGTCGAACGCCAAGTCCAGACTTCATAGAAGAGAGATGCGAAAAAGAAGAGCAAAACGACAGATCAGTTAGAGTTACAGAAGGTATCACTCCTCTAGATGTCCTGCCGTATGACACAGACCAGTTCTACACGTATGCAGGGTCTCTCACTACACCTCCATGTTATGAAACTGTACAGTGGGTTGTTTATAAATGCCCAATTAAAGTTTCTAGCAAGGCAAGTATTCAATTACAAGCACTGTATGATTTAATTTAGCTGAAAGTGTTCTTTTTTTCAAAAAGAGTGCTTTGCAAGACGCAACATAAGCAACAAGTTAAAAACTCATTTGAACTTTTGTGGATATTAGGTCCATTGTCAGTCCTACCACATGTTCTTATTTTTATATTCACAGTGGTGATACATTTTATACAGAGACTTTAGACCCATAGAAATAATATTATTAGCATTCTTTACCAATGTCCATATATAAGTTTTCTATTTCGTTTACTTGTGTAATGTCTTTGCATGTGCATTCAGGTATATTTCTGATACAAGTTTTAAATTGTCCGATCGATACTTATACCAATTAATTAATGTATGTTTAAATAATATGGTAAACTACAATATTGACTTGTTACATAGATTTTACATCTATATCCCGTGGTGTTAATTTTCAGACAATGTTACGTAACCGTTTCACAATGCATGTTATCACTGATATATACAATTTAACATGCATATTATCCGTGTTTTAATTGTGGATTGTTTAAAAATCAATAAAGCTTACATCCCATTATGGAATATTGAAATGCAGTATTTAAGTTATATGTCATTTATAACTTAATTTTGTTTTTGTGTAAATTAATAGCATTGATGAAAATGATTTATCTTATCGATTTGTGTTCTTCGCTTTGGAAACATTGTTTTTACCATGAACACTGTGAGTAGTGCCACATTTAGAGCATGCACTTTTTGCCTTTCAGACCTTCTTAGTTAATTTCCGAGTGATGTGGAGTCCTTTTATAGTTAGTTTTCTAAACTCTATTTTTAAATATATTGTGTATTCTTTCGTCGTTTTATGCAATGCTTTAGCCAGTTGCTTATTTACTTATGCAACTTATTGTGTCTTTGGTAGCTTCCTTCTCTTGTTTTGAAACCTAAAATTTTGAATGTTATATTATTGATAATAAAACTGCGATGCATAATTCTTTAGTTCAAAAGTGAATTCCTTACCGTGCATATTTCTTTTCATTTGCTTCACATTACATCAAATTTGTTTACATAATTTACTCAAGTGACTTAATGTTAGTAAATGTTAGTAATTCAACTAGTGCCCACTGTATTTTTGTAGGCTTTTAGAATGTTACAGTTGGTGGAAGATTCACATTTCCTTCCTCTTACAACATTTGGTGTACGAAGACCTTTACAGGTAAGGAACACTTTAAGAAACAAAATATTTTCATGAAACTGCATTTAAACATAGAGAACCGCAAGTTAGATACATAGAATTGAGAATGGAAATGGAAGATGTGTCAAAGAGACAACAACCCGAACAAACAGCAGAACATAGCCGACGGCCACAAATGGGTATTTAACACAGCGGGAAAATCCCGCACCCGGAGACGGGTTTAAGATGGCTCCGAAACAAAATGTGTACTAGTTAAATGAAAATGGACGTAAACTGTTTTGTGAGATTTCAACCCCCCCCCCTCTTATACCTCTAGCCAATGTAGAATAAACAAACACACATTAATACGCATAGTAAAAATCTGTTTAAAAGAAGTCCGAGTTCATTATCAGAATAGGTAACTTAAGAAACTAAGCAAAATAACAATGATACATAAATTAACACGGGACTACTAGTAGTTATTGAAATGCCAGCTCCAGATCTCGATTAAAATGATTGCAAGATTATTTCTTCATCATATAAAAAGCAAGCACAATCCCTCCCGTTAAGGGTTTAGTATCATACCATCATAACATATATGAGAAGAACATAACCCGTATCATGTCAACAACTGGTTTTAGAATAGATGTGCTTATTTCCGATGCAAAGACACTATGGGTGAATTGATATTACATGCATTACCTAAATTAATATATATATATTGTCTGTTTCGGTATCTTTCGTAAGTTCATTACCAGAGATAGCATAGAATTGAAATGATGCGTTTCAAGTTTTCGAAGCATGAATTTTGAACAATTTACAAACGTTTTGTTAAACACTAGATTAACATCCATCAACATTTGTGAAAAAATGTCACAAATTATACTTTACTTCCTCAGATGTGATTTTCTAATTATCGCCACACAAAGAGTAAGACGAGTCCACTGGAATCAGCATCTATGATAAAATAATATATATATATATAAAATAAAAACGAAAATGACAAGTGCATTTAGGAATAATGTCTGGTTGACTGATACTGTTCTGACGAGTGATGTTGAAATCATAAACATAGAAGCACTTAAACATCATTTACATAAAATCTTATCAATAAAATACGAATCAACAATTAATAGAGTTATATTCTAGTAGCAACTAATACAAATATAGTGTTTTTAAAACAAATACGAAGTTAAATATCATTGTGGACCAACAATTCCGAATGTTTTAATAGTATTGATACATTTTCAATTGTATGTGCTATTACAACCCTCGTTTATAGTTATTTCAATTATATGTTTTTGTTTGTTTGAGACATCGTGAAACTATACACTATGAATAACTAAGGTAACATTAGTATACTGGTCATCAAAAGTCATAACTCTATTGAGAGAAAACACATATGGGTTACAAACTAAAACCAAGGGAAACACATCACCTATAAGAGGAAAACAAAGGAACACTGAAGTGCAACAAAATCAAACGCCAACATACGAAAAACAGAACTGTTTGATAACACCTACCATATTCCTGACTTGGTACAGGACATTTTAAGAAAAATGGTGGTTTGAACCTGAGTCACTGCCTAAATTATTTGTCACTGGGAAATAAGCAAATAACAATCAGTCAATCAAACAATATTGTTTCAAAATAATTGATAAAATCATTACAATAAGATGGTTCACACAACGAAAATACATATCAAAACAACTTATACATTTTTACATCGTCTTTTCCATTGTTTATCACAGTTTTAATTGCGTGCATATGTTCTGCAAAATGGAGTAGAATCGAACTAAAATTTTATGGCAAATTTACCTGATGAGCAGTGCATCTCAACGTTTGGTGTGACTTGTGTAAACAAATATTTATCAAAAAATAATATAAAATACACAGTGAATCCTTGCCATGCTTTTTGAAAGAAACAGCTACGTAATAGTTTAGTTTTATTGAGCATGTTGAGATAAATGCTTTTATTTAATATATGTTTGTTTTTTGTGTTTTTCAGAAAAATAAAAAAGTAGTTGTCTACAGTAATTTTAAGAATTGACAATGAAAAACGCCTGTATTGTCAATGAAAAAAGAAATGAAATAAAAAGGACATTCTAGGTCACAAGCTGTTCAACCTCGTCTTATTTAATTGTTTTATCAATGATGAATGAGAGCCGGAAATAAAGTGATAACGCCTTTGCAAAAACACGAAGGAAAAAACGACAAATATCGGTATACAAAACACAACATAGAAAAACAAAGACTGAGCAACATGAACACCACAAAAAACTGGGAATGTGGTCATGTCACTAGTAGCCAGATTAAAGTCTGAAACAGTCATTTTGGTCTGATCAAGTCTTGATCGACTTAAATTACCGCTAGAGAAAAACGTTAAGACTGTTCAGATTTGTTGTGTTTAGTCCGTTTAGTCATGTCAAGTTAATCAAGATGGAAGGCTCTAGCGTTAAATCAAGTCTGTTAAGACTGTTTTGGACAAATTTAGACCAATCATAAAAAGTAACGTTCAAAACTTTCAGATCGGGTTAAGATCCGTTTAGTGTGTCCGAATCATATTAGGAGTTACGCCCCTTCATGTGGATGATACATTGTATTATAAATGCTAGAATAAAAAACGTATATTATTTTTAATTATTAAACATAAAATCATTCGTTGACTTTTTATTTTTGTTGGTCTTTTTTTAAGGGATTAGAGAATTAATAATATATTTATACAGTTTTCTTAGTTTGTTTTGTTGGGAAAATAAATTATTCGCCAATAACTGTTTCTGATTTTACTTATTTTATTTTTCTTGTGTTAATTTATTTATTTATCTACTTATTATTTGAAAAAAGGAATTGAAAATTTCAAACGTAACACTAACAAAAGAGTGACAACAACATCTTATAAATTTCATACGTCCAAATCACGTTACTGGATTTTACTTCATCAGGAACGATCAACAAAAGATACAAATATTTTATATGTAAGATCATTTATATAGTTAATTTCGTTATCCTCTTTAGGCCGCATCAGGAAACCGTGTCTCTGTTTGAAACTAAGCGTCTGAAACTGCTCTTAGGCCGTGAAGTGAGAGTGTTAAAGGGAAACTTCGCAAAAAAATCAAAAATTGATATTATGTCCATTCTGTATAAAAATTCTCAAATTTATAGATATTAAAGTTTTATTCCGCTAGATAAGAGATCACCATCGATTTTAAATTTTGAGTATCAATTCTCTGCTTTCCGCCATTTTGTCATCTTCTACGATTAATAATCACGATATGTCTATAAACCACAAAGGACCAAAACTACATTAACCGATGTAGTCGTAATTGCGTGTCGATATCTTGTCAATCGTACGGTTGTTTTATCTGACTAACTAACTTGATACGGACAATGTTCTTATTTTTTTTCAAATAACCATAGTCTGTTATTTTTAAACTGTTAATATTGGAATTAGTTAAAAAGTCATAGTTAAAATCTTAAATAAGTGTTCCGTGAAAACTGTTTTCGAAAATGTAATTCGTTCATAATTCTTTAAAGTAATAAACTTTATTCAAATAAATTCGGATCTTCCCTCATCTGATCACCAGCATGGCTAAAGGTATTACTCCCAAAGGTATTGTGAGGGGTGTGAGATGACACGTCCAGGTATTCAAGCGATTTCCTGTCGGGCTTGCAAGTTCATGTATCGTTTCACTTCTGTAGGTATTGGTCAGTGTACACGGCCGATAACTTATAACTTTCTTTTTTGAACAATCAGGTGTATAATATACATCTCTGTCTTGCGTGTCCGAAAGTGATATAATATACTAGTCATTACTTAACTCATACGCTTGTTTATAAATAACATTTCTGGTGTAAAGAATATTATTAATAATTTATAAAAATATAGATAATACCCCCCAAAAAAAAAGATTTGAAGAAATAAAAATCTATTTACATATTTTTTCCAAGGGTGAATTTGGGAAAATGTAATATATACTCGTTGTCAATAGTAAAGGACAGATTGGAACATACCAGAAATATTGATTTAAAAAATGTACGCATTTGTCGACGATTCGTTTATACGCCTGGATAGAGAGTTACGGAACTATAGCGCAATTTAAAATATATACATGTATACATTGAACATACATAAGAAACATACATTTTGTGTAAATTGGAATAAAAGTTTTGTAAATAGACTAGTCCACGTATGCCAACAGTATGTAATCAACGAATTCGACAGACTATTGTATACCAAAAAAAAAAAAGAAGAAGAAGAAGAGAACAAATTTGATTTAAATACAGGTCGATATATAACTTGCTTTGGCTCATCGAAGTTATGAACATAGTAAAATCACAGATTTATATATCAATTAGATTGTTCTCGAATAAAGGAAGAAATTCGTCATTATCACAATTTTCCCGACATTCATGTAATGTATATGCAACTGGACGTACACTAATAATCCCCAAGAGATGTGAATATTTTCTAGGAAAACTATTGAGTATTAAAGTTTCAAGTTCTTGCCAGTTGAACAGACTTATCATTACATTCAAAAATAGGGAAAGATGACATTAAATTCGTTGTCTTTTGTTTTTAAACATCGTTGGTCAAATAGCTAAAGTATTATACGTTGTGAGACGAAGACTATTTTAATAAGGACGTTCCCGATTATGAATAAATTTGGTTGACGTTTTTCACACTTGAAAAGAATATCTATTCGTAATTTTTCGATTTCATTCCAAGAAGATCCTTAAATTTCCTGTCATTTTTTTAAAATATCTTTTTTTTCAAATAGCTGAACTATTCATTTAAAATATTTTGATGAGAACATTAAGTCCTAAATAGTTAAATAAAGATCGCTTTGGATGGACTTAATTATATACATGTAATTGCACCGTACGACCATCCAATACAAGCAAAGCCCCTACCGCAAAGTCAGCTAATTGAAAATGTAAAACAATTCAAACGAAAAAAATAAAAAAACCAGCCTAATTTATTAAAGAGAAAATGAACGAAAAACAAATAGGTAACACATTAACAAACGACAACCACTGAATTACAGAACACTGACTTGGAACAGGCACATACATAGATAATGTGGCGTGTTAAACATGTTAGTGGGATCCCGACCCTCCCATAACCTTGGACAGTGGTGTCACAGTACAACATATGAACGAACTATACAAATCAGTTGAAAAAGGCTTAACTCATCAGATGGATAAAAATACAAATACTATAAATACAAGTGGAAGTTTTCGTTTTTGCAATTTGAGAGTAAATGATGTATCCCCTTTCAGTGACCTGCAAATCTAACAGATAATACACTTTCTAAGATGTATATGTCCAACAACGACCCACTGCTCTACATGTGTTACTAACAGCGTAAGATAGCAATTCTTTTGTTTTGGTCAATTCTCTTTCGTACAATACCAGAAAACATGGAAAATAAGTTCTTTAAATTTGATTCTGGAATTAATACCGTTTTTTCGTGCGAGAAACTTTATTTCCGGCGATGAGCAGACATGGGCGGAAAACAATAAAAAGATAGGTTTATTATTTGTTCATTCATTTAACATGTATAATATAAATATCATTTAGTACACTTCGGTCTATACAAAAGCAGAATATACCATGATGGTTTGATTTCGTCAAAAGATATAAGAGATCTGACAAATAAATTATCACTTCGATATTGCAAGACACCCATTTATAACTTTGTACTTTTGCATACCAAACTTTCGCAAAAAAGATGAGTCATTTGATTAACTTGAATAAGAAGTTGTGGTTTGTTTTCTTGGGAGACACGTACCCAAATGAAGTGGACTTAAGCAGCTATATAAGTCACGGTATGGCCTTCAACAGTGAACAATAGTAAAGGTATATTGTATAATTCAACTAAATGTGAACATGAAAGAATTAAAGCAGACATATATATTTTATCTATACTTAAACAAAAGAATATTTTGAGCCTCAAATCTAGCATATGTCTATTTTACAACTATTCCGAGTCTGACGTGTCACTTTCACATTCTTTGAAGCCTTCATAAACACCATCTTGTGACGGAAATGCTTTCCTAATAATGTTAACAACACAAGCTGGAATAGTCACTCTGTTTCTCTTGCCAAGTGGTTGCCCTTTTCTGACCCAACAAACAAACTGACGATAAGCCATTAATCGGCTTTGGCTGTGAGTTAGTACGTCTGGAGCTCTCCCTCTATGGCGCTTGTACATCAAAAAACTTATATAGCTGCCTTTTGTCCAATCCCTTTGTTTAAATGTACATTTGATACTTGAACAATAAAATATTTTGAATTGAATACAGCTGGTTTCAAGAACAACCGGATTCAGACAAACAGTTCTGAAATCGATATTGTCACTAATGCATTCACCCAATTCAATATTACCATCAAAGAGAGTAATTTCGTGGCAACAAAGACATTTTGTCAATAACGGCATAACTATGCATTTAGTACACGAACACCAATCTGTGTTAAACTGGCGAGGGTTGCTAAGGATATCTTGATTTCGGGAACTTTCTGCAGCTTCCATTTCATGGAGCTCTTCTTCGGTATACTCTGGCTCTAGTGCGTACCCAAATTGACCACACTCGTCAAAAGCTGCCTCTTTTGACGGACTGGAACCACTGTTAGTACTATCATTCTCCGAACAAGACATTTTTAGTTATGCTTTTATTTTTTGGACCATATATACATGTACACTGTCCTATAGAAACAAGCACGCACAAATCATAAGAGAAAATATGTGAATAAGTTAATTGAATTATAAAAGTTAATATCCTTTGGTCTCGAATATATGTTAACTAATTGATGTGTTTTTATAGGCTAGCTCAAATCCTCATCCAAATAATATAATCTATATGTAATAATCGTTTCCTACCACACCGAGATTTAATGCCAACCGGTAGACATATTTTAGGTACTAATTAAGTAATTAAATGAACAATAGATAACAATAATTAATCATTAATGTGCAAAGATTTAAAAACAAAAGTATTTTTTCTTTATTCGTACATATTATATTCCGCTTCGGTAGAGTTATCTTCAGATAGTTTCAGATATTAATTAATACATGGGTTTCAAAAGTCTAAATGTAAGTGTTCTCGTACATTTTTTTGCCTAATAAAGACAATCAAAATGCTTTGGTAAAGCTATTTCTAATTTCTAAGTTCCCCTTTTTTATGAGACATAAATCAAGGACAAGAGGTGTATATCATTTCATTCTGACACATGAATTAAGTTTCCCATCTTTAGCCGAAAATTTGTTTATTTCTATTTAAGTAAGTAAATTAATTTATTTGAATTCAAATAAATAATAGCACCAAATATAATTAATTAATTCCACGGCGATCTATTTTCATTTGTCACCAACTTGAATATGTATTTTTAATAAATGTGTGTATTAAATGCTCCCTTGTTTTATAACCCACTGATCCAAATAGACAGTCACACCTGGCAAGGTGTGCCCTAGAGGCGTGGTTAAATACCGAAGTGCAAATAACAATTTACCTTTCAACAAGCCATCTACGAGTATTGACACAGAACCGTGAATACACACATCGTATAAACCTAGTCATAGCAGAGACAGTAAAAGGTCAATAAGAGTACACCAACATATTGTCTTTACAGATTATTGTATTTTAATTTGTTCACCTTATCAGTCTGAAAATGCATTAATTAAAAATAAATTTATAACTTTTTGTGTTGTCTAAAATATTAATTCGGATATATACGTTTAACATAGAAAAGTTATCTCATGAATATGTACAATTGCACGTCTGTGCGTTTTATCTTCTTATTATCGGCTGGTTATTAGATGAAGCATAAATCATCGGCGCGCTTACGATTACGTTAAAATATCATTAAAAACCAAGACTTTTAATGATTGTATTTTAAATCCCGGCATGCAAAAACCAGGAGAAAACGTCACGACCTACAGGAAGTTGTTAATATTTTTTCATTAATTATTGAATTTCTCCTTTATTGCTGCACATATAGCGATAAAACTTTTTGAATATATATATTATGTCATAATGAACATATTTAAACCATAAGTAAAAAATCGCGAATTTTCCCTTTAAAACTATGAATAACATACCATCGGAAAGAAAAGGATGTCGATGGGGTTTTACAGAATAGAGAATGATCGGCTATAAATGTGAATACTAGAGAAAATGGAACAAAAAAATAAAGAATAGAGAATACTAAGGTGCTTGAATATAAATAATTGATAATAATAGACAAAAAGTATAAAGAATAGAAAAATAAAAGACGCAAACATTAAGGAAAACATAAAAGAAGGACCCGTCCAGATCCTCTAAGATTAAAACAAAATAACCTTAATTTTAAGTTCAGCATTGAGTATATGTCTTAGTACATCTGTTTGTAAATGCGCCTATCCTTTCTTTCATTTAAATAAAAACCTTATTTAATATAAATATGTATTTATTTGTTTGTTCAGATTGCACTATTATAAATAATTCTTCTTCGTCTTCTTCCTCTAAACTGTAAAAGTAACGTATGTATGCGTTAATATTCGGTCTATAAAGATTTAGTTCGATGGCACGTGTCAATAATCTAAAGGTAATAAAATCAACGATCCATAAAATAACGTGGCAATTACAATGGCTATTTCACAGTTATATCATACGTTCACCCGTTATGGTATCATACATGTACCTCCGTATGTGTAGTATAAGGTTCGAAATCATTTTTATAGCTTCTTTCTAACACTATTGACGACATTGTTCAAACTACATGCACAAATCACAAAACCGCAAATTTAGTATACAGTGGAGATCACTTCTAACCTCTCATTAGAACTGTCAGAATATCTGTCATAGAACTGTTCTAACCTATCCTAGAACAGTTCTACCTAGAACAGTTCTACCCTAGAACTGTTCTAAGTAGAACTGTCAGAATCAGTTCTAGGTAGAACTGTCAGGATCAGTTCTAGGGTAGAACTGTCTAAATCAGTTCTAGGTAGAACTGTCCAAATCACTTCTAACCGTAGAACTGTCAACAGAACTGATTTTATCAATCAGGACTGTAGAACAGTTCTAAATGACGTCACTGCAATAAGGGCACTTTAGAATTTAGAAGAAATAAATCACTTTCAATTACTTTGCTATAGCAGATTTTCTATATTTTTTTACTGATCAAACGTTACATGTACAAATATCGAGGTGAATAGAAGGTTATCCAACTCATCGGAGAAATATTTTTATAAGATTGCATAGGAAACATCATTGTTTACGTTTCTTCGTTCCCCGTTTTTAACAGTCTCTTCATAAATATAACTCTGCATTTAATTCATGGAATTTTAATCGTAATTTACCTTGTTTGCCTTGGATTTACATTCATTTAAGATTCTGTTTTGACAAATGTTCAAACGAAAATTGTACAGTGGATGAATTATGGGATATTAATGAAAAAAGTGTTGTATTATAACGTAAAGAAACTATATACATTTGCACCATCTCGTCAATTTAGCCAGACTTATCCATAACGATTATAAATGATATCAGGGAGTCAGGAACTCAGAAAAATATACTCATCTGAACATGAATGAAACATTTGCCACTGGACGTTCGGCTACAAACAAAATCATGCATTTTTCTTTGCCTTCTTCAAATTATATTAACAGTATACTATTCAAAGAAGAGAACTTCCCATGCATGTACTTTTTATTTTAAAATAAAGTAGAATCAGTCATGTGAGTGTTGGATGATGCTGTAAAATAGTTTTGTTTAAAAAAAAACCCATTACAAACCTGAGACTACTTTATACTACTATATAGTAGTCTCAACACAAACTATAACGGACTTAAAAAGTCACTTTAGTGACGGTTCATTATTATGGATACAGAGAGGAAATAACGGCGCGCTAAATTTTTAGATATGGTATAAATACACCTTATCGCTATTTGTCTGCCATTACTGGATATCACACAGGTTCCCGTAGAAATTTGACGTCATAAAACAAAATATCTGACGCCACAATGGAAAAGTGATTGTTGTATGCTTCAAAAGTTCAAGAGGCCGGGTCAGCCAGGATTAGCAATAAGGTGTATTGTGTTCCAAGTTGGTGTCATTTTTATCATACGATCCGTCCTGACATAGAAATATTATTGGTTTACAATGACTGAGGCCATATATATTTACATGATAAGTGTAAATAAGTTCAGTTTTGGTTGATGTGGTCAAATAATTTTGTTAAAACGACTCGGTCTGATACATGTATATCGAAACTACTGAAATTTGTTTACAATTCAATATTTTAAATAAAAAGAGAACTTGCAGAAAATTGCTGGTACTCTAAATTGATGTGGAAATTTTTTTGTAGCCAATGTGTTACAATATTGCTGTCATTTGAATTATACAATCCATCGTGATATGTAACTATAAGTGATTTACTATGCGGCTATATATATATATATTAAGATTTACATTATAAAGTGTAAATATGGTCAGTTTTGGTTGATGCTGTCAAATATAAAAAAGAAGATGTGGTATGATTGCCAATGAGACAACTATCCACAAAAGACCAAAATGACACAGACATTAACAACTACAGGTCACCGTACGGCCTTCAACAATGAGCAAAGCCCATACCACATAGTAAGCTATAAATATGGTCAGTTTTCATGGTTTTGGGTGATGCGGACAAATAATTTTGTTATATCCATGAGTCAGTCTGAGATATCAAAACTACGGAAATTAGTTTACGATTCAAAATTTTGATTAAAAAGAGGACATACTGGCACTATAAACTGATGCGAGCATAATATTGTTTTCCAATATTACTTTCATTTATATAATGTATATTAAACAATCCATCCTGCTATAAAAATATAAGCTCGTGCAATATAAAATTCTACTCGGAACAATATTCCCCAATATTCATGCAATAACCCTATAATATAGATCATTTGTATTATCATGATTATACACTCCATCCTTACATAAAAATATTACAGATTTACTATGCGACTATAAGAGTTACATAAAAAAGAGCAAATATGGTCAGTTTTGGTTGATGTGGTCAAATATGGTCAGTTTTGGTTGATGTTGTCAAATATGGTCAGTTTTGATTGATGCAGACAATTAATTTTGTTACATGAGTCAGTCTGAGGTATGAAAACTACTGATATTTGTTTCTGATGCGATATTTTGAATAAAAATAGGAAATGCTGGCACCCTCAATTGATGCGAAAAAAATTTGTGGTCATTGATTTCCAATATTGCAGTTATTTATATACTACAGTCCCTCTCGACCTAAAATTATAACTGAATTGCTGTGCAGCTATATAGATTTACATAATAAAAAGCAAATAAGGTAAGTTTTGGTTGATGCAGTCAAAAGATTTTATTACACGACTCAGTCTGAAGTATAAAAACTACTAATATTTGTTTATGATTCAATATTTAGGATCAAGGGGAGGGGGTCCAGGGGTTGGAACCCCACTTTTTTTTAACATCAATGCATTTGAATGGGAGCATATAGTTGGACCCCCCTCCCCCCTAGACTTTTAAGAATGGCTAGATCTGCCCCTGCATGCTGGCACTATAAATTGATGCGAACAAATTTTTTTTCCAAAATTGCTGTAACTTGTATATTACAGTCCCTCTAGACCTAAAATTAAAACTGAAGTACTGTGCAGCTATATAGATTTGTAGAAAAAAAAGCGAATAATGGCAGTTTAGATTGATGCGGTCAAAAGATTTTTGTTAAACAGGTCGTCCGAGGTATGAAAACTACTCGTAAACTGATATTATATTGGTTAATGAGGTCCGATAATTTTGTTATGTGATACCGAGCCATCCTGACTCCCGGAATAACAAGTGTAAAACAATTCAAATAATAATGCCCCCCCCTCCTCCCCCTAATACTAACGGCCTAATTTATGTACAAAAAATGAAAGAAAAACAAATAATTTATGTGACACATCAACAAAAGAAAATCACTGAATTACATGCTCCTGACTTGGAACAGGCACATACATGCAGAATATGGCGTGGTTAACAGGTTAAACATGTTCTCTTGCCGATTATAAATCTGAAATAAAACCGGCAAAATAGCAAAACTCTATATAATTTAAATCGCTTTTTTACCCAAGCCTTTATATTAAGGCAAAGAATTCTTAAAACTTATAAATCAACTCTAGCCGTAGAATTTATAAATCAATTTTAGCCGTAGAATTTATAAATCAATTTTAGCCGTAGAACTTATAAATCAATTCTGGCCGTAGAATTTATAAAAATCAATTCTAGCCGTAGAATTAGAAATCAATTCTAACCGTAGAACTGTTCTAGAAGTAGAACTGACCAAATATTTGGTCAGTTCTAGCTAGAACTGTCTAAAACTGTTCTAGGGTAGAACTGTCAGGATCAGTTCTATGTAGAACTGTCCAAATCAGTTCTAGGTAGAACTGACCAAATCAGTTCTAGCTAGAACAGTTCTAACCTAGAACTGACTAAAAGGTGTCAGGCTGACAGTTCTACGTACTGTTCTAGAACAGTTCTCCTGACAGATTTAATGAGAGGTTAGAAGTGATCTCCACTGTAGTTAAAAAGATAAACGATTTTGAAAATGCATTTTTTTCTATCAAAAATGTATGGTCGTGTATTTGTAACTCTAAGTAATTACCTAAAATATATTGAATATGAAAAAGATTTTTTCTCAAATATTTGCCAAAAGAAACATTTTCAGAAAAAAAAAATCCATATAATAACGTTTTGTCCTTCTGATGGAATGATACAATTGACACAAAGGACATTGCATATATAAGTCAACGTTTTAAAAATAAATAATTTCAAATTTCATAATCATATCTTAAGTAATTAGAAAGTTATTTAATATTTTATCGACACACGCCACACTCAGTTGATTGTAATCTATAGAAATTCATGTTCGTTCAACCTTGACCCGTTTTGAATACACTAGTATACTTATTAAAAATGTATATATTATGTTATTTTATATTATTCTTGGTTTTTTATAGTATAGTTATTACTGTCGTATCTATTTTGCTTTTCTGTCTGTTATAGTTTTTAATTCTACGTAAGAGTGTATTTTCTTCTTATTTTTGTTTCTTTTAATTTCGTTTACTTGTTCCGTAAGTTCACTTTTTAAGTTCTCTAGTAATGTTTGATAAAAATATTTTAAGATAGTAAAAAATGTATAGAGTTTGTTTACCAACACATACTGACATAGAAGATATACACGTTTCGCAAAGTATAATAGTTTATTACATTTTTGTTGAGCCTTCCAACTTTTGTTGCAAAAGCGAGACATAGCGATCCACAAACGACAAATATTCACTCTGTGGTTAAAGTTTTTGAAACTTTAATAAGTTTCTTAACTATCCTGGATTTCTAATAAACTAGGACAGAAGCTTGTTTATGATCATAATATAGCTTAAAAAAAAAACCAAAAACTGTTTATCCGTATTTTTATTTATAACTGATTTTTTTGGTTTTCAAGTACTGTAAGCTGATATACATTCACTCTGGTTAAAATTTTTAAAAAATCACATTTTCATGTCGGGTCCTTTTAATGATCGGTCGACTATATGGATGGGGTTTTCTCGTTATTGAAGGTCGTATTGTTGCCTATAATTGATTTCATCCACTTCAGTTTAGGAGGTTGAACGTATACACACATGCATGTTTGTCACGTCACCTTCTTCATGTGCCTGTCCCAGGTCATTGGCTTGTAGTTCAGTGGTTGCCGTTGGTTCATGTCTGTCATATTGTTTGTTTTTTTTGTTGTTTTTTTTTGTAAATTGTTGTTTTTTCTAAATAAGGCCGTTAGTTTTCGAATTTAATTGTTCCATATTTGTTCATGTTGGGACCTTTTATATATATATATATAAGTGTCTAAGAATGTAACTTTAACACACTAATGAGTGTTATAAAATTAGTTGTTATATTTTATATATTATTCACGCAATATTTCGCTAAACAAATTAGCTTCATCGGGCGTGTGCATCTATCTAGGTGAAATCGGATGCATGACAAAAAATATCTTTGTAGCTTGACGTTTTTGTGTAAAAGTTTAATATATTGATTGATGGGGTATATACAACATATACCCCATCAATCAATATATTAAATTCCTAATTTAATTTAGTAACTGCATCAGTTTATTTACAAACTGATCCACACCTAGATAGATTGAATGTTGATTGCTGCTATTTTTAGACACTATATATATATATATATATATATATATATATATATATATATATATATATATATATAGCCGATTATAAGGTATGGTCGCTTATATAGCTTACATGTGTATATCCAATTAATTTAATGGATAGTTGCCTAATTGCAAATCATATCACATCTCCTTATTTTTTTTATTGAAAATGAACTTTGATAAATTGGACAAGCAATTGTACAGGAAAGGCCCAAGTGATAGTACAGTAAACTCGCAAGCGATTGTACAGTCAATTAATTTATCCGATATTGAAAAAAATATTATTTGTGAATCTCTACTGGTGCAATGGCTTTTAACTTTCAGACAGATAAGACTATATAACAGAAATGGTACTTTTGGAATTTCTGGACTCAACGATTTGTATTTCAATAATTATTGACATTTTTATCGATGTTGTGTGACAGTTCTGATCGATTTATTAAAAGCTCCTCCATTCGACGAAAAACGTTTGTATGCATACGTCGTTTATTATTTGATTGGTTCATATATACATATAGAATGTTTTGATTACTAAAGCTTCTAGAACGTTATATAGTATCATTTGCGTTTATCATTGGAAAACTTTCCATCTTGCAACTTGTTATATTTTCGAATGTCGAAAATGTAGAAACCGTACAGTTCCGTTCCCATACAATATAATAATGATGTAATATGGTTTTTAAGATCCCCACGTTTGCCACATTTTCCCATCTTAATGTCTTTCAATGCATTATGAAAGTATGTACAAATGTAAACTCCTGTGTTGTTAAGAAGGAAATGAAATATCGGAAGTAATTTTTTCCTCAAATTATAATAAATCAAAATTTGCTTCTTTAGAAAAAAGTAATATTACAGTTTCCCTTAAAACAAAATAAAAACTCTGATAAACACTAAATCATTTTTTAAATTATTCCTTCATCAAGTTGAAAATAAACTACGCTAAACTATTAAGTTTATTCTACAACTATCATAAACTTATCAATTAGTAACGATCAAAGGACAATTGTTTATTGGATAAGGTTGATTGAACATTGATGCTTGGGAATTTGCAATAAGCCTTCGGTCACGTGCCTGCCACATGGCACGCGCTAAAAAAAAGTAAGTCAATTTCAAAATTATGATATATATTGATACCAAATTTTATATTTATGAGTTATATACTTAAATCTTCTCATATCCATGATTGTGGTCTCATAACATCGTTGTAATGTCCTTAGTGCACAAACTTTGTTCTTAGTGCACCAAGGATTTGTATAGTCCTTCAGTGCACTAAGAAGTCCTTTGCGGTATGTCTACACACCGTACAAAATTTGGCTGTGGTGTAAAATGTTAAAAAAAAACCATAAATTATAATAATTTTCAATTTTTTAAGATTAAATTATGCAGGGAAAAGTGTCTTTGCTTTCTCGCAAAATAATTTACCTTTTTTTTACACAAAGTTGTCGATAAATAAATTGAATACCCTGCATGTCAATAGCATATTATCAAATTGCTGAAACAGAGGCGGATTTAGAGGGGGGGCCCAGGGGGCCCGGGCCCCCCCTTTTTGGGAAAAAATTTGGTTGCTTATATAGGGAATCATTGAAGCGTGACTGGAGCGGGCCCCCTCTTAGGTCAGTCAGTGGGCCCCCACTTATGAAAATTTCTGGATCCGCCACTGTGAAAGATCTCCTAAATGTAATATATAAGCTATAAAGGGCCCCAAAATTACTAGTGTAAAACCATTCAAACGGGAAAACCAACGGTTTAATAGTTTTGTATTTTATATAACTTCCCAGATAGGTTGCTACATTCGTTTCCCTTACACCCACACTAATGAGCTGTGATTTCTGTTTGAATTATTTTTTTATGAAAGGTTTATTTTGCTTTGTATTGTTTATCATAAGTTTCAAAAGCTGCGTCTACTAATGCTGCCTCTTTAAAGGTCAAATGAAAGTGAGCCATTTTCACTCTACTATGGCATGGAACTAGAAAACTTTTTGCGGGGTATAGTTATAATATAACTGTTCTTTATACTTATAATTCAACTGCAAGCCGACAAGTTCAATTTGCTCTCTGGATGACTTTTGGTTCGTTTTTGTTTTGTTTGTTTGTTTGCTTTATTATATTTTGACGTCAATAAAACCAACAACAGTTACTCCTTATATGTTAAACGTAATTTACAGAACTCAAACTATATATCGTCGCTGTTATGCAAAAACCTCGTACAATGTATCTCATTTTTTTGCGGAAATCTTTTTATCGATTATTTAGGATTAAATATTTATGTTCCACTGTATGCGAAAATATCTGATCTTCTAACCAATCATTAACCCGAATTCTGACATGTGACGAAAAAGTGTAGTCGGATTTGTGAGACATTTTGTTGTGCGAAAATATCGTATCTCAAACAGAAAAACACATTTTTGACATTATAACAGGTACAGTTTTATCAATTTCAGGTTCTCAAAGATAATATAGCTTAGAAATAATGAAAAGCTTTGAAAATACAATATAGGTGCAGAAAGTTTTGCTCGTCTTGATAATTGATTGGTTAGAAGATTAGATAATTTCGCATACAGTGGAACATACATATTTAATTCTAAATAATCGATAAAAAGATTTCAGTTTTTACTGCCTGGTGTAAAATTATCAAAACCTTAGATACGAGGTTTTTGCATAACAGCGACGATATATTAATAAGAATGAAGGACGAAAATGCAGGTTTATATGTAGTATAATGAAATCAGAGATATGTATTTTAATTAGATTGTTATTACAGCTCTTGTACAGCTACAGTATTATTTTCTCTTAAAAACATATTTGTTACTTTTTCCACTATTCACGGTCATATATCGAAAATTTAAAAATCTAATAAAAAAACAAATAAGCTTTTAAATTTGTGATTTCACAAATTCACCATAATTATGGCCATGCCACATGCTATACGGATTCAGATTTTATTTTAGGAAATCTATTACTACACAATTGTATGTGTACCAATCTTTATGAACAAAATTTAACGTTATAATTCCATCTACAAAAAAGAGTGACAGTGGTGTTCTGTACCGCCCGGAAATCAATGCGTACTAGTTCTGTGTACAGGGGCGAATCCAGTCATTTTTTTAAAAGGGGTTCCCAACCAAGGATAAAGGGAGAAGATCCAATCTTATGTTCATATTTGAAAAAGGAGGGCAAAACCCCCATACCCCCTCAAATCCGCCACTGTGTGTACCAACGACATGACATTTTACAAATACGCAAACCGATACTTGATCTGAACGGACCGTTTTCAATTTTGTATAATAGAAGTAGGTGAACTATACAGCAGACATATATATGAAGAAGAAGAAAAAAAGAGGAGGTACACGTATGAGAGCCAAATGCGATATATTTCCACCCAAGACACAATCTGTTAAAGTAAGCATCATAATTTCCACGCTGAAAAGTAAGCTATAAAGGGACCACAATTTACTAGAGTAAACAATTCAAACCAAACCAAACAAAATGAGAAGAAAAAGTATCTAATAAATAAAAGAAATATAATGCAAATTTCGCTAAACATATTAGAGTTCACGTCCCTGTCGCACATACACATGGCTAACATCTGTATGGTTTTATTGGGGTTGGCAATTGTACGAGTCCTTTAAATTTTATTTAAAAAATCCAATATCTCCATCAGAACGAAAAACAAAACGAACTCCAAAGAAGAAAACAAAATGAAACTACAACTGCTTGCTTCATAACCTTCAGAACAAAGT
Organism: Mytilus galloprovincialis; assembly: GCF_965363235.1. Classification (NCBI taxonomy): domain Eukaryota; kingdom Metazoa; phylum Mollusca; class Bivalvia; order Mytilida; family Mytilidae; genus Mytilus; species Mytilus galloprovincialis. The sequence goes on along the minus strand of NC_134842.1, from coordinate 44,087,888 downwards.
GAACAGTTTAAAAAAAAGTCCAATTAGTATTCTACAGTAAATATCTTATGATGGAATAACGATCTTTCAGAAAGATGTTTGTACATGGAACAAAATAAAGAGATGTGGTATGATTGCCAATGGGACAACTTTCAACTCAAGTTCAAATGAAGTGCATGGATGTAAGTAATGATAGACAACCGTAATGCCTTCAACAATGAGAAGAATACATGACGTATAAGCGGCTATAAATTGTCCCGCTTGATGATTATATGTTGTTGTTTCCTATAGAGAAATAAATAATCGATTTAAATTATTTTTACATCATAAAAAAGGTACAATATCATAAAATCAATTTTGTGAAAAACGATGAAATTTTAGTGACCCCAATATAAGTTTGAACCCCTCTAAATCTTTCCCGTTTTTACGAGCACAAAATTCAAGGATCCCTATTTTTTTTTAACTGTCTTTATGAAAGTTGCTGCCCTCGTAAATTTTAGCACCGACGGTTAGCTTTACACTAGTAAGTTTGTCTTAAAGGTAATTGACTTTGTGTTAAAACTGTCGTTTCGTTGCTGTCTTGCGGACGAATACCCGAAATATCCGTGTCATCATCAATCATGTATGTAGTAATGGCTTTATATCGGGTTATTCAATACTCTGTTCTTTGCATAGAAATAATTCTTCGTTAATCTGAGCATTGAAAGAATACTTCATATCACAAGCTATAAATATGGATACAAAAAAAAAAAAAATGAAAATCTAAGCGATATTGATAATACCGCAAAGCATGAAAAAATGTGTTGTATTTCAGTAAATAACACGTGTTTTCATTTGATTGTAAACATGTTGTAGCCCATCATGCATTGTTTCTTGTTTAGTGGATTGGTAAAAAAAAGAGGTCAAAACAAATTACGTCACACGTAAATACATTATAACAAATGCTCGGACATACGTATGGTAATTCATGCATATCCCTTAAAGTTAGTGTTCTCGACCTGTTCAACTATTTTATTACTTCAAATAACATACGTGTGCATGAATATGAGCAAGAGTCAAAATTCATATTATACCGATGCCACACTACAGACTCTCCTTGGCGACGTGGAAAAGTGTAAAACTTTGCTTTTTGGAAAATTGTCATATGTTGCAACCAATTACATACAAATTATCTGTCAGAAATATTAACATCAATTCTCTGTAATAATAGACCAAATATGAAAATCTTTGGCCAGATTATTTTTTTTCGATTACGTTTTTTTAAGTGGAAATGTTCCAAACTAACAGTCAAATTGAAAAAAAAAATCAATAAAAAAATCTGTATAGTCTGGTTGCCATGGAAACAACGTGACATCATTTGTATATATTAGTATAGCAAGGAGAAATGGCTAATATTGTATTTTATGGTAAAAATGAGAAAAAGCATAACATTTTTTGTTATTTTCATTGGTATAAGAGACGATTTCAATCATTTAAACTGCTAACTGACACATTTTTTTAATAAAAACAATTTTTTGATACATAAGGTGGTTCAATTAACATAAAAATCGGCATGATTTTTGCCGATTTTTGGTATTTTTTACATTTAATTTTACCAAAAACGCAGAATTCCTCACATAAAAGACTATAAAATATAAACGTTTTGTCAACAAAATGGTGCAAAAAAATTTTTGGGTAAATGTTGCAGAAAGTTGCCAATAGAAGAATTGTAGTCATTGTAATTCACCCCGAAATTCCCCCTTTATTAGGCTCTATTTGTAAATAAATATGTCATATGACTATTTTCATGATAAAATAGTCCTTTCTTATGAAAAAACATATTTTTAGATGTGTTGAGGGTAATTATATCATATAACATATTCCAGCAATTGAAAATTTCATGCTCAAACTAATCTGGATGTAATTTTGAAAAAAATGAGTTATTTCGACGTTACGCACGGTATTGGTGCCACTCAGCATTACATGACGTTCCTAATAAAACGACGATTTTGACGTTGTTCCACGGAAAGTTTCAAACGTTGACCTTATATTCTACTCATTTGAAAATGCCGCTTAAAGTAAAGAGATGTCCGAAGTTACTTCTTTATATGGTTTTATTTTTTCAAGCCGGTGCAAATGCAAAACTCCATTGAATTAAAACAAAATTTTAGATACATGAACATTTTTTTTATTTTTGCGAAGAATTGTCTACAACAATAGCACAAAATGACAATTTGATGTCTTGTAAAATGATTTAAATATATAAAAAGAAGATGTGATATGATTGCCAATGAGACAACTCTCCCCAAGAGATCAAAATGACACAGAAATTAACAACTATAGGTCACTGTACGGCCTTCAACAATCAGTTTCTTCTATTTTTTAAAATTAAGCAATGCTCTCTCTGCCAGAAGACGTCTCCTATCTTTGCTAGTGAAATTGTAAATATTTCGTTTCTTGTTTCTGTCTCTTTTCCCCAATTACACGTTTGCATATGTTGTTGTAATTTGGTAATTTCCCTCCCTCAATTAATATTCAAATGCTTCTTGATTTGTCTTTGATTATGTGAAAGATGTAGGTAGTATATCGCAAGCTATTTCTTTTCATAATCTTATTTTATCAACACTTTAATCCTGAGACTATTATACTAACGTTAATATAAAATTCCAAGAATTTGTTTTTATTTAATTTTTCTTAAACAGTGACTTATAATTACATTACAATTAATATTATTTATTTTTACGTATAAGTAAGTCCACAATCTTAACATCAATCCCGATTTTATGGAAAATGTTTACTATATCATTATTTCAAAAATCTCTAACAAAAAAAACTTTACAAAATTTTTTAAATCAGGATTGTTTTACCAGGCAAATAATTAAGAAAATTCATGTTATGTAGGAATTTACACATTTTGCACATAAATCAGGCCGTTAGTTTTCTCGTTTGAATTGTTTTACATTTGTCATTTCGGGGCTTTTCATAGCTGACTATCAGGTAAGGGTTTTGCTCATTGTTGTTTGCATATAGAAATTATTAATTGGTCTTACACGGCCGCATCTTCTACCTAATTGTTAAAATGAGAACCGTTATTCTGTATTGTTTTGTTTTTGCTTTCGGAAACATATTTAGCAAGCTATCCTTTCATCTGATATTTCCCCACAAACTCAAGCTTCAAAAAAGGGTCGGCAATCAATACATTTTTTTAATATTTGAAATTATAGAATTTGGCAAAGTATGGAAAACTTTTACACAGACCAATACCTACATCACAGATTACCAGCAGGTCGAAATCCGATTTTGAATAACACAATTATTTTTTTTACTAGATGTTATTTTTTTTAAGTAACTGCTATATGTGCATGTTTACATAGTTCAGTGTTTTCTCAAGCGAACAACTATGGACCGTCAGGAATGCATTTCATGCATTTTTTATACTCAACAATATTTTTGGTTCCGCGCTTCCATTTTCAACATATAACTGAGTATCGGTTTACACAAAATCTTCTTTGACATTCATCTGATTATTTTTATGTTTTCGGTTTCAATCTTTTTGGTTTCGTTTTTACATTGTTTTAAAAGTATAATCAAAGTACTGAAGTACTGAACCTCGGATGACCGAAAGTTCTTGTTGATGGTCACAAGCACTTGTCTCAGAAAAAAAGTCACATTTCTATACCGGAAAACGGAGGCTTATGTACAGAGATATATTTTTTCTGAGACAAGTTCGTGCGTGGATGATGAATAAATGACAAGGAATTCAACTTCACTGCTTTAATATCTATTATATTGTGGCGATACAAATACGTATACTCTGGTTTGTTGTTATATATTATATTTATAATTGTATATAGCAGTTACATGTTTGTATGATTTTCATCCAATTGTATATAAAATGTTCTATTCTACGATTCTAATAAAAGTGCAGTACAAGTGCATGGTGGAAACTCTTCTATAACAATTCGATTTTTCCAATAGACTGGATTTGAGTAGACATTCATATTTTCCCAAAAAAACTTTCTTCTGATATTCTTCCGCATGCGTTAACACAATTTTTCTGTACGTGTGCATTTTTAAATGCATATAAATATTTGTAACGACATAATATTTTCGTATTATAAATTTCTGTTCTTATGAGTATTCATTGAAGAAGTGAATTTATAACAAGCGATAAGAAATATTATTTTGCACTCGATGATATCCGCGTATTTATACGATCGGTTACCAGTCAAAAACGAAAGTCAAATCTCTATGGCAACAATACATCGGAATGCCCTCACGGTCATCGCGATGTAAAAATTAAAATTCAAGCTATTTTTTGTGGCGTTTTGCGAAGATAAAAAGAAATGATCTACTTTACACCGCAGATTGATTGGTTGATTTTTTTCTAGAATGAGTTGGGAGTGTCTGTAAATTAATACCTTGGAGCTAGCTGCTACATGTTTGTGTGCCATCCATCATATATGTTTGGACAACTACTCTCTCACTCTCTCTCTCTTTCGTTCTTTCTCAAATTATGGTAAAAGAAAAGTTTCAAATTTCAATATACTAGTTTCATCACATGCCTATGTACCAGGCAATTCTGTTGGAGATTCGAGAAAATAATCTTCATTCTGCCACACTACTCCTAAGCGTAATAACCTTATTTTTCAAACACATATTGCTAGATAGATGACTAGGAATTGTTCTACTCAGAGTAGATAAAAAATTATCTTTAGCTATACTGAAATGTTTATGACATACAAGTATTTCTCTGATAAAACGTTTTGTTAAATGAGTCGATGCGACAAAAAAAAAAAAAAATGATTGCACGTTTTTAAATACTGAAATGTTCACGACTAAGGTGTACTTTTTCTCATACAATTTTTGTGAGAATTTTCATTCATGTGTATAGCTTCGAATTACAGATACTATCTGGCTTAGGAGGATAATTAAGAAGATTTCACTTTTGATCGCATTTTCTTTTTCAATGTATCTTGCTTTTATAAAGTGGGAGGGTGGTCATTAGTAAGTTATCTCTTTGTTATAGCTCCGAGGCCTTGTCTTTATGACGTATCCGAGTTAAATATTTCGACATCTTATATCCTTGAAACAATGCAGATCTATATTTTAATGCATATTAAACGAGAACTTTATTTTATATAGATCATACAATATCATGAAATTATGTTATGCCAAATATGCAAGAAAATTCGTATACAGTTTAACGTTATTATAACGCGAACGTCAAATTACGGTTACGGGGACATTTCATTGGACATCTTAGATCGTTTCGGATTTTCTAACAGCAACTCAAACAAAAGTACATATCATATCATTTTAAAGGAAATTAAATGTATTTTCCATTCATATCAGTAAACAGGTGTTAAAAAATTGAGATATAGTAGAATTTCGTTTGATAAAAAGTCTCTGAATTATTCTTTGTGTTATTTTGTCCATCGGGACATTTTATTGGACACAGGGGAAATGACGATGTTTTTAAAATAGGACCGCAGTAATTTAATGATGACTTCAGATAGCTTCTTCAGGACATGTATAATTTTTCTGATATTATTAAAATCCATTTTCGTCCATAATATCTTATGAAAGTGAAGACAGAAAAAAAATTACGGGTTGAGCAGCTAATTGGGACATTTTTTCTCTTTTTTCTTTAAATTCTTTTGACGACCTTCTTTCTCTTAAAATCAAAAACGTCTGTTACTTCATTTTAGGTTAAATGTATACAAAACAATTGCAAAATTTTTAACCATTCTACTTACTAATGAATCCGCACTGGGATTTTAAAGACTCGCATAAAACAAAATTGTAACAGCGGGACACCCTTGAAATGACGTTATAGGCATCGAAATGAGCAAAGTTTTTCATTAAAAAATAGACAAAGCACAAAATCATCTATGTTATTGATTTCTGTGGTTTATTTCCTTTCGAATGATATGCATAACATGGATATTTATTGTATAGGATAAGAGCTTGGATTTGAATAACCCGCCTTCTAACCCATATTTCCAAAGTGACACCAATATTGTGCGCAACGTCTCCCCCTTTTTGAAAATCTTCGTTCAAGAGATAGAAAAAAAATATATTCCACACATAGTGACATACTAAATTAAATTATAAATGTTGCCTGTCCATTTTTAAAACAATTTCCGGACATAATTTGTGACATTTATAACACTGAAATATCAAGAGCTATCTGCCCAGAAATTTTCAGATGAATTGGATAACCGGTTGTTGGGTTGGTGCCCCTGAATTGGTAATTTTTAGGAAATTTTGCCGTTTTTGGTTATTATCTTGAATATTATTATAGATAGAGATAATCTGTAAAAAGCAATAATGTTCAGCAATGTAAGATCTACAAATAAGTTAGGATGACTAAAATGATCAGTTGACCCCTTAAGGAGTTTTTGCCCTTTATAGTCATTTTTTACCAATTTTTCGTAATTTTTTGTAATCTTATACACAATTCTTCTCCTCTAAAACTACTTGGCTAAATTTAACCAATCTTAGCCACAATAATTATTAGGGTATCTAGTTTAAAAAATGTGTGCGTTGACCCATTCAACCAACCAAGATGGCCGACATGGCTTAAAATAGAACATAGGGATAAAGTGTAGATTTTGGCTTATAACTCTGAAACTAAAGCAATTAGAGCAAATCTGACAGAATTAAAATGTTTGTCAAGTCAATTTCTTTCTGCCCTGAAATTTTCAGATGAATTAGTTAACTGGTTGTTGGTTTGCTGTCCCCCTTCCCCCAACCGGCCCCTTGGCAGTTGACCCCTTTAAGAGTTATTGCCCTTTATATTCATTTTTTTAACAATTTTCATTAATTTGGTAAAGAGGTATGGCCAATTTCCCCTCAATTCTTTTCATTCGATAAGATAAGTAAATCATGTTTTAAATAGCCCGATAGATGCTTATTATAGTATATTAAAATATGTCACATAATCTATTGTTATACCTTGAACAGGTATTCCTACAAAAAACAAGGCCAAGACTATTGATTTTTTTATATTGATTTTATCTAATTGTTAACACCCTACATGCGCATAAGGTACCATAACACATAACTTGTCAAGACGCCAAATAATATTGAACAAATTCAAATGGGATGTTGTTTTTCTCATTTTGAATATATGTATATCTGGTCTTTTAAGGTTTTATCGTCGATAAAATAAGATAAGATAAGATAACATATATTTTAACCGGAGAACATCTTACATCAGCTGGCCATAGAACACCTTGTGTTACTAACACATGTGATATGGCCTTTTCTGGCATTTTAACAAATCGCCCCTTCGTTGTGATACAGATGCAACAGCTTCTTGATGTTTTACCTTCAATCATGATTTGTAGTGCAATTGATTTGTTCTGTGGTGTTGTCGTTTTTTTCTGATGACTTAGGTACCGGTGTAGGGACAGTAGTATGAATTTCAGTACTACTATCTACACAGTTAGTGAATTTGCGACAAAACTGATTGCTGTTGACTGCATTTGTTACATATCATACATTCATATATTCAAAAAAAGTTTCAAAATTGTTTGTGTTGTTTTGAAACTTGTATGCAATGGCCTTATTTTAATATGTTATGTGTATATTTCACACGCAACATTTGGGATTTATTGCTATAGAATCAATTCTTGTGTTATTGGTGATGTACAGGCAGGGGTACTACTTCAGTTTGACGGCAGTTGTTCCCTGCATATATGTTATCAATGTAAACTCATAATTATAAATTAAGTCAAGAATATGGACAGTCATAGGAATACACGCAATAAGCGATACAGTATTTTCTTTTAATAAAATGATTTATACTATATAGTCAAAATGAACCAGACTGCCTCTATAGATTAAACAAACACCCGAAAAAATATGATAGAAGTATTAAAATCTAATATAACAACACAAAAATGCAAAATGTCTTAGCGAGATTCGAATCCTAACTTGAAATCAATTTTTCATTTGTAGTTCTATGCTCTACTGATTTAGTCACCGCGATACTTGACCATAATATTCTTAATAAGGAGCTATATCGGTACAATTTAGAGAGGTTACATTTTTTTCCATTAAAAAGTGTTTTTTTTATATAATAACATGAATAAGGACACACTAAACCAATTTCATGTTTGAGAGAAAATGTAGTATAAATTGCCACAGTCACGAAAAACATAACTGTTTTTTTGGTTTGAATTGTCCTTCTTGGGGGATTCCCTGTTTTTCCCACTGAAAACGCCCTAAATTCCGCATATTGAACTTTCATCCTTTTTGAGGGTTAAATTAAATATTTATCACACATATCATAATATATGTAAATCGAGATATTGATCAAAAAGCATTTTTATTTTTTGTTTTTATAGTAAATTTTATTCTGTTGGCACTTTTTGAAATTGGCCCACAGGTGAAAAAAATCCGGACAAATTGACCCTACCTCTTTTTGTAATTTTTTACAAAATATGTTTCTCTGTAACTAAAGGGCCTTGTTTATTATAGATAGAGAAAATTGTAACTAGCAAGAATGTTCAGTAAAGTAAGATCTACAAACACATCACCATCACCAAAACACAATTTTGTCATGAATCCATCTGTGTCCTTTGTTTGATATGTGCACAAGGTGAGCGACACAGTCTCTTAAGAGCCTCTAGCTCTTATTCTTGTTTATAAAATATATTATTTAAAAATATTTTTACAACTGTATCATGTGTATGATACATATATTGATGTGAAACTTAATGGGTATTGACTCAAACCTTCAATACAAAATGATTTAAAGTTCAAGCAATTTAAAGTTTACACATTTATTAAAAATAACTTGAATACATGCGGAACTTATCATGTTGGGCCAAAGAGGATAAGTATCTATAAAGGCAATTAGCAATTGTCTATATATATAACAAAAAAAAAAAAAAAAAAAAAAAAAAAAAACACTTAAAAGAAAATACCAAAACCTTTTTTCTTTTAAAAATAATTCAAATATAATATGAATACGAAAGAACACCAGTAGCAAATTAGCATCTGCCTAAAGTACACTTCATCCCAAAATTACGTTTTTTCAACAAAGATGTAGTATTTTGTCCTCTAACCTTTACTTTAAATGAATTGAAGAAAACAAATTAACAAGTCATATGTTCAGTCTTGATTCAAAAGAGTTTTTACTTAATTACTCAAAGTATACCCTGTAAAATAAAATTGATTCTCAAAATCCCCAATTTTTAACATAAAACCCAAATTTTCCATAAATATAATGAACCTAGTAATGAACCCATTTTGTTTATCTCTGTATTGAAAGAAAATCATTTGAAGTATCCATACCAAAATTCTTTGATTTTAGTGCCTCTCTATTTCTAAATTTTTTGTGCAAAAAAAAAAAAAATATTATGTCACTACCTCCCCCACACCCCCCCCCCCACCTCTTTTTTTAAGGTTTGTTCGAAGGTTTTTTATTGTCAACCATAGGTCAGTCATTTGAACAAACATATTGAACAAACACCAACTTCAATATAACATGTAAGTTGGTTTATATGGTTGAAATTGTCTGGTATGATAGCAAACATAATTATGAAAAATTGGCCTAGATGAACTGTTTACACCCTTTATATGACCCAATTTGAATAATCCGCCATTGATTTAAAATATGTTCACCCAGATATATTTTTTCATAAATGATTAGATAAATACCTAATCTTTAAGTGTAGTGAGTCATGTTTTGGCTATATTTCTTCAAAAAAAATGTTTTAGGAACCAAATTTGGTCGAATTTTACTCTTTTTGCTTAAGATCCACAGTACCTAAAAAGCTATTAGCTCTTCTATTTTATACTGTATTTAACTCTTTTTGCTTAAGATCCACAGTACCTAAAATAGCTATGAGCTCTTCTATTTTATACTGTATTTAACTCTTTTTGCTTAAGATCCACAGTACCTAAAATAGCTATTAGCTCTTCTATTTTATACTGTATTTAACTCTTTTTGCTTAAGATCCACAGTACCTAAAATAGCTATTAGCTCTTCTATTTTATACTGTATTTAACTCTTTTTGCTTAAGATCCACAGTACCTAAAATAGCTATTAGCTCTTCTATTTTATACTGTATTTAAGAGGCTGTCCAAGTAAATATCAGGCAAATCCTATGATATTGGTGGCACAACATAATTTTTTTCCCACAGAATTTTTAGTTCCAATGCAATGTTTATATCATACAAAGGATATATATGTCAAAGATATTTTTAAATCAACAGTGGATGGCTCAGAAAATTATTTTAAAGTTCACTAACAAGGCAACAAAATTTAGTACAAAATGAAGAGTTATCTCCCCTTTTCAATGAATTTTCAGTGCTTTCTATGTATTTTTTTTTCTCTTTATTTGTTGCAGTTAATATAAAAACACAATTTAACTTTGAGAAAGAATGAATTTGTGATATGAAATAGATGAACAAATTTTGAAAACAAAATATATCATGTGCCATCCACTGCCTGGTTTTTCCATGGACACCCTCTTAACTCTTTTTGCTTAAGATCCACAGTACCTAAAATAGCTATTAGCTCTTCTATTTTATACTGTATTTAACTCTTTTTGCTTAAGATCCACAGTACCTAACATAGCTATTAGCTCTTCTATTTTATACTGTATTTAACTCTTTTTGCTTAAGATCCACAGTACCTACAAAAGCTATTAGCTCTTCTATTTTATACTGTATTTAACTCTTTTTGCTTAAGATCCACAGTACCTAACATAGCTATTAGCTCTTCTATTTTATACTGTATTTAACTCTTTTTGCTTAAGATCCACAGTACCTACAAAAGCTATTAGCTCTTCTATTTTATACTGTATTTAACTCTTTTTGCTTAAGATCCACAGTACCTAAAATAGCTATTAGCTCTTCTATTTTATACTGTATTTAACTGTTTTTGCTTAAGATCCACAGTACCTAAAATAGCTATTAGCTCTTCTATTTTATACTGTATTTAACTCTTTTTGCTTAAGATCCACAGTACCTAAAATAGCTATTAGCTCTTCTATTTTATACTGTATTTAACTCTTTTTGCTTAAGATCCACAGTACCTAAAATAGCTATTAGCTCTTCTATTTTATACTGTATTTAACTCTTTTTGCTTAAGATCCACAGTACCTAAAATAGCTATTAGTTCTTCTATTTTATACTGTATTTAACTCTTTTTGCTTAAGATCCACAGTACCTAAAATAGCTATTAGCTCTTCTATTTTATACTGTATTTAACTCTTTTTGCTTAAGATCCACAGTACCTAAAATAGCTATTAGTTCTTCTATTTTATACTGTATTTAACCGTATGTGATTTACTTTAATAAATATATTTTTATAAAGCATATTCTGTTGTTCATTTTTCAATGATAAACTATGTAAAGCTATCTGCCATAATAAATGAGCTGTTCATAATTAAAATTTTGTCATTTTGAGGTAAATTTGTCCTTGGTTGCTAAGGAAATTTATGTTCCTTAGCAACCGACAAAAAGGACTGGGATGATTAAGATTTGAAATTGATTTTTATGAATAATGCAACTAACTTTGATGTTAGAGTAAGTTTTTCTATCACATTATTTTTTTTTTTATGTGGTCAGCTGTTGGTTGATGCATACAGAGAATTGATGTTAAAGAATTGAATAACTCAAGGATTTGTATATATATATAGTAAATCCTTGATGTACCCTATAATCTGTATTGCTTTTGGAATTTGGAATAACGTTTTATATTATTGAAGTTTTTTTTTGGCGCAAATAAAAGATTGGATTTTTTTTCAAAATTAGCGCATATGCAATGCACTCCTCTTTAATTTGAAGTCCTCCAGAAAGGTTAAATTCACCAGTATTGGTATGTCTGGTGTATGTAAATCACACCTTGCATCTACAATAAACGGAAATGACACGGCCGGGTATTGTAAAGCTTTTGAGGGACTTTTAATGTCAAATTCATATCCCTGGGCGACGAAATTATCGGTTTGTAAAAAACACCGTGTGTACACTGACTTATAAAAGTGTTTTAGTCTTTCATGCTGTCTAGTCTGAGCAATTTTTGTAGGTTATAAATAAAAAAGGAAAACCGTCAAAAAAGTTATGTGAACGGAAAATGGGCTTTGTATACGTGTCTCTAAGGATATAGAAAATGTAGCATATGTGTAAATAATGAACATTTATATTATTTAGACTTTCATATTGTTGTTTTTTAATATTGTATTAAACAAATTCATGAAGATTTAGACCTTGGCATTTCGAGTAGACCCCTGTTTCTTGTTGAAGACTAAACATGCTGTCTTGATTTACCTATGGTGTTTTTGTCGTTTGGTTGCCGTCAAATTGAAGTATATCCCATATCTCCTAAATTATGTGCTTTAAAATCAGCTTATAAGAATTCATAATTGAAAGGGTTATTTGCATGAGTATAGATCAATTGTATGAATATGCTAATATATTAATCGGTGTGAGCTGTACCACATATTTATATATGAACTTTATTAATTTCGATCTCAAACATTTCCTATAAAGGAATAACAATTTTAAAATGTCTTGATAAATTCCAATGATCACAAGTCTAATCAAAATCCAATTTAATTATTTCGTGATTCTAAAATACGTTGTTCTTTTTTTTTTTTTTTTTTTTTTTTATCTGATATGACTTTAAAACACTGATTTAAGATACATTATGTTTACAAAGTATCACAATATTCCTAGTTTAAGGAGAACAAAAGATGTTTTTTTCTATTATTTTTTTTTACAAAGTTGTTAATTGTTTAAATTTGTCGTAATTTGTTAGTCAGTCAGTGTCGGATTCCGGGCGACATTGCGCACGCTTTGCCCTTTAATTTGAAAATATATAATATTAGCATTATTAAAATCTTTTTTTTTATCTGTGCTACACTCGATGTCTTTGCTTCCGCTGTATCAAAGCTAGTGAACTAGTCAAAATGTCCGTACAATGTATAGTAATATTTATTTTCATGACTTGTTTATTCTTAAATATAAGCGTTGGCTATTCTTATCTGACAAGTCCACACATTGACTTTTAATTAGTCTAGAAAGTTCGATATAGTGTTCCATTAATGTCGTCAGGCGCGTAGCTACGTGTACGTCAAAACGCCATGGCGTACACTTGAATTTTACACAAAAATTATTTTGATATATACAAATTAAATAGAACTGGTTGGAAGCACACGATCCTTGTGATTAATTCTTCGATAGTTTGTAATTGAAGATAAAAGTGACGAAATTGACTTTTTATCAAATGGTATCATATGGTATATGTGTTCATTTTCGGTTATAGTCCGGGGCCCGTATGCATAAAGCTACTTAAGTTAAGGCTTGTTCCGAACGGGCGGACTTTTCTACATGTCCTACGATAAATTAGTACTACGATTGGATATCTTTACTTAACCTGTAACATTTATGTCGTGGAAGCAAAACAAAGAGATCCTAAATTTCGTCGTCGGCGGCTTCATTACTTAGACTCGGTATTAAAAACAATTTAAACACCAATAACTTTGTCAAACCTTTATGAAAACAGAAGTTGGACAGCTTTTTATGATCAAAAGAGTATGCAGAGCTTTATGATGAAAAACTATAAAAATTTACTGATAAAAGCTTTTAAAGCAATATAAGTAGATACAGTATGGGGTTAAAGTTTGTTTCACATCAATTACTTTTTCAAACCCTCAACCAATTTACGGAACTTTTGCAAAAGCTTTTTTCACGACTTATTTATTAAGCCAAATTTTAAAAGTATAATTTTATTTCTTCATTTTTGAGTATCATACTGACAGACAGATTTGTCTTATTTTCAATTACAATTAACAGACGGTCTGGGATTATATTTTTTTTATATGATAAATTTATAAACTTTCACAGATTGTCATGAAATTTTGACAGTAGCGCTAATATTCAAGATAAAAAAAAAAAGATCTAAAGAAAACTTTTGATTATTTTTATACTGTATTTGATTGATAAATGGGATTCACTTTATGCAGTCAACGATTACACTTTTACACTGAAAGCAGCAATTACTGGCGAAACTTAGGGTCCTACGGAACTCTTCATGAATTAGACTGTAAGTAAAATTGAGAATGGAAATGGGGAATGTGCCAAAGAGACAACAACCTGACAATAGAAAAAAACAACAGCAGAAGGTCACCAACAGGTCTTCAATGTAGCGAGAAATTCCCGCACCCGGAGGCGTCCTTTAGCTGGCCCCTAAACAAATATATACTAGTTCAGTGATAATGAACGCCATACTAATTTCCAGATTGTACACAAGAAACTAAAATTAAAACAATACAAGACTAACAAAGGCCAGAGGCTCATGACTTGGGACAGGCGCAAAAAAGCGGCGGGGTTAAACATGTTTGTGAGATCTCAACCTTCCCCCTATACCTCTAGCCAATGTAGAAAAGTAAACGCATAACAATACGCACATTAAAATGCAGTTCAAGAGAAGTCCGAGTCTGATGTCAGAAGATGTAACCAAAGAAAATAAAAAAAAAAAAATGACAATAATACATAAATAACAACAGACTACTAGCAGTTAACTGACATGCCAGCTCCAGACTTCAAATATACTGACTGAAAGATTATGATTTCATCATATGAACATCAGGCACAATCCTTCTCGTTAGGGTTTTAGTATCATACCATCATAACATATATGAGAAGAACATAACCCGTGTCATGCCAACAACTGGTTTTTGAATAAATGTGTTTAGTTCCGATGCAAAGACCCTATAAGTGAATCAATATTAACGCCAAAATATGCAATCTTTAATGACCTGACAACAGTATTGTAACTATATCCCTTCTTAATAAGTCTATTCAAAGATTTTGTTAGTTTTTGAGGTGAATACTGACACCTTTGTGCTTTATAAAGAATATTTCCATAAAAAAAATGGATGTGAAATACCTGAACGTATAAGAAGTCTGCATGTTGAGCTATATTTACGAATGATGTCCTTATACCGATGATAAAATTTAGTAAATGTTTTGACTAGTTTGTGATATCGAAAACCCTGTTGTAATAATTTTTCAGTAATACATAAATGTCTCTCGTTAAAATCTAAAACATTGTTACATACACGAGCGAATCGTACAAGTTGAGATATATAAACACCGTAAGATGGTGACAAGGGAATGTCACCATCTAAAAATGGATAATTAACGATAGGAAATGAAAAAATCATCTCTTTTATCATAAATTTTTGTATTCAGCTTTCCGTTAGTGATATAGATATCAAGATCGAGGAAAGGGCAGTGGTCATTGTTAGTATTAGCTTTATTTAAAGTAAGTTCAATAGGATAAATTTCTTTAATATACATACTGAAGTCGTCATTATTGAGAGCCAAAATATCATCCAAATATCTAAAAGTATTATTAAATTTGTTTATCAGATGTTGTTTCGATGGGTCTTTGCTTATTTTTGTCATAAATTGTAACTCATAGCAATACAAAAACAGGTCCGCAATAAGTGGTGCACAGTTAGTCCCCATTGGAATTCCGATAATCATACATATAAAGTATTCACATAAACATATATACAAAGTATATATATATGTTGCTATTGAGTTCTTAATGACAGAAATAATCTATCATTCTCAATAACTTGTTTTATTCCTCGGGGCTTCGCCCAATCAAACCCACTACCAAGAGGCTCTCAGACCCCTGTAGAGTTTCGGGAGTACACGTAGCAATGGCTTAGCTACGCCACTGGTCTTAGTGTAGGTTCGAGAGCTTAGTGCACCAAAGCGGCCTAGGTGGTTTGTAGACGTACCGGCAAGTCCCTGGCCCACAATAGCACAAACGTCCTTTTGATGATCAATTTGTTAAATTGATGGGACTATCATACTAATAGCATAATAGTCCCCGTTAATCAGAGCTCTACCGTTAAATAGTAATTGTTATTAATGTTATTATTTTATTTTTACGCTGTCTTAATTTGTAAATAGTTATTAAGTATAATATAGCGTCTTGTAAGTTATTTTTGGGTAGGATATTGCTTGTTTTATAGTGTATTGGATAATTTTTATTGCAATCAATTTATAATTCATTATAATAAAAAAACTAAACTAGTAGGACCGTATGTCATCGCATACAAGACAGCTGATTGGATAAATATGATAGGTTGTTACGCCTACATTGATACTGATGTCGAATCGAATATCAGCAAACACCTGTCAGTAAAAACAAATTGCAAGCGTGGATAAATTAGAGATATATTTGTGTATTCGATATTTGAAAAATAAGTTAAACTATTCGTTTAATCTTTTTCAGGTGATAATAACTGTTTTGTTTCACTTTCTTATTTAATAAACAGGAGGGTATTTAAATATGAGTGTACCATATGCAACGGAATTTTACAAGCATTTTATATAGCGACTTGTGTTTTCCGGAACGTACTATTTTCAATATTTCACAGACCTCTGAAAAAGTTCGATCATACAGGTTTCATCTACCATGTGCATAAAGAAACACTATCAAATTATATTTGTAAATTGTAAAAGATTAAGAATATTTTGATATCTGTACTAAATAATCTGAAATAAAATAAAACATATTTCTCTCTGTCTGAATTCAATCGTAAGCAAATTTTCATACTTTTTTTTTTTTTTTTTTATCTATTTGCAAACGACGAAGAATTCTCCTTAAACTGTGAATTATTAAACAGACAGACTAACTTTAAAGGACAAAATACAAGCGTGTACTACCATCCAAGGGAATGAGTTTCTATAAAGTAAATAATCTTAGTGGTCATCGATGTGTAATATTTGACACTGGACATTATTTGTGGACTAATGCAATACAAATAATCTATACTATCAATCAAAATTAAATACTTTTGAATGTAACAATATACTACAAATTCATTTGATTCACTGAATTTTTATATTTTTTTTTTTATCTGAATGAAAATGTTATAAACTGCTCCCGGTTAATATAAATAAGAATATGTGGGATGTGTGCCAATGAAACAACTCTCCATTAAGTCACATGGTATAATTTAATTAGAGGTCAAAAGTACGGCATCAACACGGAGCTTTGGTCCTCATCGAACAGCAAGCTATAACGGTCCCTAAAATGACTAGTGTAAAACAATTAAAATGGAAAACAAACTGAGTCTACTCTATAAGTACGCTCACTTCGCTACCTTATTTTATAGCTTTTTGGTCAATTCCGAAATAGAAAGTAAGCGTCTCATTGTTTTTCAAAATGAGTAGTAACACTGGTGCCTAAAAAAATCCGATACGAAACTGAAATATAAACCGTACACTAGATTTTATCAATCGTGTCTTAACTAATATAAAAAAGAAGATGTGGTATGATTGCCAATGAGACAACTATCCACAAAAGACCAAAATGACACAGACACTAACAACTATAGGTCACCGTACGGCCTTCAACAATGATCAAAGCCCATACCGCATAGTCAGCTATAATAGGCCCCGATAAGACAATGTAAAACAATTCAAAATTAGAAAACTAACGGCCTTATTTATGTAAAAAAATGAACGAAAAACAAATATGTAAAACACAAACAAACGGCAACCACTGAATTACAGGCTCCTGACTTGGGACAGACACATACATAAATAATGTGGCGGGGTTTGATATTTTTTCTATGATATGATTTACTCCTGTATTTAGTTCGTGCCAAAAAAAAAAAATGACGATAAAAAAAAATTCAAGGGAGTTATCGACATCGGTCTTTATATGTATATAATGGTCAATATAAACTGTCAATTAAATTTTTAAAATATGCTTATACTGTTGTTGAATTTATTTTAAAAAAAAAATAATGTTTTATTTGTAAATGTAATAATTTAACCCGGTTTAACCTTATACTTTTTATATAAAAGATAAAACATGGAACTTCATTCATCATACGTCCACGAATGGGTAATTTTTTAGATATTTTATGATCATCCGTTTCGGTTGACTGCTTAAATAATCCGTTTATTAAAATGTAAATAACTTTCACCAAGCATCTGTCATCTGTGTAAAATTTTAAAATATAAAGTAAATTATAAACTTAAAATATACGTTTTTTGACCAAATATAGATAAGAACTATTACTCTACATTAGAAACAAAAAATGTTTAAGAACATCTTTGAGATATATTTAATACTGATCATTATATCTTTAGAGGCGGAATGCATACACACAGGACTACTGTATGTCAGAAAGCATGACTGCAAAGTTTTTATGACACATTTTCCGGTTACAACAATTAATCTTTTCTCATATAACCAATGAAATGTTAAAGATTCTATCGGAAATAAATGAATTGTTTTTAAAATTTGCATACTTCATTTAATGAAATAGATATACAGTCATATTAAAAGACCACAAAAGAATATCATCCAAGATATAGAGATTTTATACATAAAGGGGGAGTAACCCCTGATAAAAACAGATAAAGTGTCGCCCGTTTTATTCATAATATTTAAAATCTTAACACCAATGAACACGATCTTACAGCAACAAAACAGGTTTTTCACCTTTGGTCTTATTTGATCTGAACGTAATCTAATCAAGTCTTATTTGAATGCTAGATGAATCTGTCTTGTTTATCTTGACACGACTAATCCGACTGAACAGGGTATATCTTAACAGAGTCTGAGTGTCTAAACTGGTCTCAACGTTTTTCTCTAGCGGTATATTAAGTCGATTAAGACTTGATCAGACCAAAATGACCGTTTCAGACCAAAATCTGGCTACTAGTGCAGATATATAATATAAAAAAGAAGATGTGGTATGATTGCCAATGAGACAACTGTCCACAAGAGACCAAAATGACACAGATATTAACATCTATAGGTCACCGTACGGCCGTAAGACTGCAATTAACTATATACATATTAAAAAAAATGATCTATGTGTCATGATTATAGGGTAAATCATACAGATCAAAGGTGCCAAAGAATGAAAGAGCAAATCTAACTTTTTGATATAGTTTCAAATTAATAAACCAATAGATGTAACATTATCAAGTACATGTAATCATATTCATGGTATTGCCTTCAATCGTGTCTTTATAATTCCTTATAGAAAAGTGTTGGGACAACCGGTGTGGTCGAACACCAACTAAAGAATTTATAAAAAATAGATGTGAAAAAGAAGAGCCAGATACAAGACCATTTAGAGTATTTAAAGGTATCACTCCGCTAGATGTCCTTCCATATGACACAAATCGTTTCTACACATATTCAGGATCTCTCACTTCACCTCCATGTTATAAAACTGTACAGTGGATTGTTTATAAATGTCCAATTAAAGTTTCTGCCAAGGCAAGTATTGAAATAAACGCAATATATGAATTAAATGGACATCTATGAGAAAACCATGCAGATGGTGCTCCATGCAAAGTTGTTTGATTTTGATGAAACTTTGCTGACATGTTCAGGTTGACCTCATATGAAAGTCATGCAAGTTTGAAGCCCTTACACTGCTGGTAACCATGGCAACGATAGGGATTTAGGGTATTTTCGAGTTTATTTATAGATGCATTTACTGAAATGCATAGATTTCAGAAATTTCTCAAATAGAAATAAATACTATAATACTTCTGAGTGTTTAAATACTTTAATAGCACAGATAGGATGTGTATGAAGTATAAATCACATAATTTTATTAAACATAATGATATATATAGAAAATAAGGGTGTGGCAAAACACATAAAATGATAAAAAAAATATGGCCTTTTCATCAAATCACACTAAAACAGACACTACAGCCCAAAAGTCGCTTTAATTTACCCTAAATTTCAGAAATGCTTTGAAACGTCGCACGATACTGGTGTCACCTAACGTTACACACTCAAAGACGTAAGCCAAAATAAAAACGTTGGAATGCATGTTGTTCAGATGGCTTTTTACAATAAATTTTAAAGGATTGATTTTTTTCCCTAAGAAAGGATTAATTGTTTTTTTCTTAGATAAAAGATGTTAAGCTTTAGTTTTATTAAAAAATTAAAAATAAAAAAGTAACTTGAATTGAAACCATTTGTTTTATATACATTTTAATTATAAAGGCAATCGATTACTTTTTTAACTATGCACTGCAAATGCACTCATCTTTGCACTCCAGAATGTCAGGGCGAAAGGACTACGGCATATCTAGCATGTCAGTTCTGCACAAGTATATGCAAGGGAATGAGCGGGAACAATTATCATTGCTGGTTTTTTTTCTTTTTATTTGTATTATAGCGGATCCGACTATTATAGTCCGGAAAACACTTCAGTTTCGCGAGAAAATCTCTCCCAACCCCTTCTCTATGAATCGGTAGAGCTTCAAAATAAAACATTAATTTTAAAGTTTTCTTATTACATGTAAGCAACAAAATAAAATAGCCGTATTCCAAATCGTATGTGAAAACCGCAATAATGACAAGTAGACGGAACGTTAGAAGTATATTTTATTAAATAACGTCAAAATCGTATGTGGGGACATTGTATCGGACATTTTAGTTTTATCTAATATCTCGTATATTAGATTTAATTTAAGGGAATTTAATACCAAAATAGAGATAATTTTTTGTACTTTTATCCATTATAAGATTTTTTATGTAGCGAATGGCACTATATTGAATAAACATCATGAAAAAACAGAAAACGTAACCCTACGTTTAATTTGGTTTGAAGGGGACAAAATGTCGGACATTGCTATTCAACTCGAAAAATAAGAATTTATTTTTAAAATTCCTGATTATTGCATGAGGCGAAAGTGTGATCTTTGTACAAAATACTAGTATAAGAATTATTTACTTTCGACATGGGGATTGCTCTGGAATTCCCTTTTTTTGGACAATTTAACAAAAATTACGACAACCTTTCGTGCATGGGACACATAATTTGTATCATCTTGATCCCCTTTTTTTTATATTTCCGTCTTTTCGAGAGAAAAAAATCGACATTACGTCAACGCCCAATTATGAATTGCTTGTTCTATACAAACTTTTATATCGTTTGGTAATAAAATTTATATGTTTTTTACGGTATTCAGAATTTCACAAAACTAAAAGTGTAACGCGGGACAAGGAAATTATATTGCAAAATAAAGGTTTTATTGAGTTTTGATTAATGAAAATGGTCTGTTACATATACAAAATTGCAATAATCTGAAAGAAGAGTTTAACAGCTTTAAAATGATATACAACACTTTATAATATCAACTTTTATGTTTATAAATTAAGAAGATGAATGTGTCTTGTCCGTGATTTTACCAAAGTAACACCAGTAGCGTGCGACGTTTCTTTGCATTTTCTTTGGTTCAAAATATTTTGAAGGGATTTCGGTTGCAAATTAATTTTATAGATTTTATTGATCATTTAGATAGCCTCCCCCCCTTTTTTTGTATTTTCGCAATAAATTGAGGAAAGTCTCATATTTTAATGAAACCAAGCATTCAAAAATAAATACTTGAATTATACAGATTGTAACATGCAATATAGGTAAATCAAATAGAAAATTCAAAGTGAAATGGATTTTTGTGTCACAAACAATAGTAAGCATTAGGCTTAAAAAAGGGGGGGAGCTACCAAAGACAATGTTTTTTTTGGTATTTTTTTTTATTCCAAATTCCGTTAGTACACTTGTCCTTATTACTTTAAAGAGTAAAATCCATTCATTTCTTCCTAGTAATCCCATTTTTGGTTATTGCAGCTTGCTAATTACTAAAGTTGTATTCTGGTTACTGAAAAATGATATGAAAGTCAATGTCAAGTTCATCATATTGAAAAATCTTAAGTATTGACATTCAGAAGTTGTGTCTGACAGGTAAACAAAATTAAGACACGTTGCAACCTTTTACTTGCATGCTGGTTACCATATAAGTCATTTTGATCATGAGTACCTGAAACAGTGTGGATAAAATCTGAATTTCTATTGTACAAAGGGAGATAATCCAATAAAAAATGCTGATTTTTAAAACCTTAAAATTGCATGTACATATTAATTTAAACTAACATACATTTCATCAATTTCATAAAATATAAACATATCTCTATTTGGTTATCTGGAGAGAGAGTTAATAGTGCATTTGAGCATATACTATTGGTTTGCTTTTGTTGTAGTACTTTCTAAAATTCTCCTAAAAAAATGTCTAAATTTATAAATTCTCTTTTAGCATTGATAAATTTTTAAATATCTCAATCTGTATAAATGATCATCAATGTTATTATTTTTTATAGCATTAGTATTATATTTAACAATCAATGAAGATGATACAATAACACTAAATGGTGCTTACATGCAAGAATAAGATTATTATAAACATACATAAAAGTTAATTTGAATTGACATAAAAGTTAATTCGAACTGACTTAGCAGCACAAGACAATTGTTGCATTAGGTATGGAATTTAGGGAAGTATTAAATTGTTTCCATACTATCTTATAAGAATTTACATACATGTCACTACATGAAAGGTAATTTACTAATAATGCAATCAATAAAACTAGTTAGTCAATCTAAGAAACAATTTCTGACAAATGAAAATATTATTGTGTTTATCAAATGGCCAAGTACATTTGTAATCTTCTTGATTGTCTTCAATACTGACGACCATTTAGTACAGAAGTAATTTTAGACTTCGTATTCGCTGATGAGAAAGCCTTGCCGATGGTGAGACAGTGAGAACATTCTATTTCCTAGCAAATATCTCTCTCTTCTCATTTGTGTTGCAACTGTGTGTTGACTTGGTGGTTTTCAAGACTTCAGCGAGATTCACGTTGTCGTTTTTTTCCTTTTTTTTCAAAGCATATGAGTTCCATTTCAATTTATTTTTATTTGAGCTTGCAATTTTTTATCATCAACAGGAAAAATCAAAGACAGATCAGAGCCTTATTCAAGTATCAGTAATATTATCTAAGTTTTTCTTCATCATAAACATGTTTATCAACAAAAATGTGTCTCAGCAATCAGTCTTCTTTCATGAACTCCAGTTATTTTTGGATCACCAAATGTCTGTAAAAAATAATAAGAAAACAATTGTTATCCATTAAATGATTGAAATTTCCTAAAAAGAAATTACTTATTAACTTGGTCTTAGTGTGAAATGTATTTCGATTATTACAACTCTGACATTCCAGTACATAGAATAAGAAATAAAGTATACTAGCTAAAAATGGACCTAAATTTGATTTTTTTCTTATTCCAAGCTGCAGCAAACTTAATTTTAATAAAGTTAATTTTACAGATTTCATCTTGTATTTATGACGTTATGAGAATACAAAAATAGGGAGATGAGTATTCATTGCAAATGAGACAAATATCCACAAAAGTTCAAATGAAATGAATGTAAAGCCTCTGTACAACCTTCAACAATGAGAATAAAACAGCTCTAGGGTACATTCTATTACAAAATTGAAATGCAGAGATTGCACCTTCATCAGGTTGGGGGGGACACTATATAGACACTGCATTCAAACTTGATTCACATGATACAGTTCAGAATTTGGATTGTGATGAATTATTAGACACATCATACATGTAGGTTTCTGACACAGAATAAATGTGGTAAAAGAACTGATGATTTTGAAATTGGACTTGTGCCAATATCCAAAATCTAAAGTCTAAAAGACATGATTAGATTTATCATATCAAAAAACCCCATATATATGCAATTTTTAATGAATTTAAACAAAGTTTAAGTTTGGACCCCAATTTGAATCAACTTGAAAACTGAGCCCAAATCATAAATCTAAACATGCTAAATGCATGATAACATTTAGCATAGAAAAAAAAAAAACTTCAATAATATTTCAATAAACTAACAAAGGTTTTTTTGCCCCCGTGATCTTTTTTCAATTTGAAAACGAATATTAAAAATTTAAACATATAAGAAGTATTTAACCCAAAAAAGTACAATACACTGTTTAATTATGCATAATATCAAAGAACACCAATTATTCAATTGTTTTATGAAATCAAGTTTAACTTTGGACCCTTTTGACTCTATAGCTGATATAGACCAATTTAAAAACAAGCCAAAACATTTGAAATTGGTAAAACAATAAGCATTGGAAACAAATAT
Source organism: Mytilus galloprovincialis (assembly GCF_965363235.1). Classification (NCBI taxonomy): domain Eukaryota; kingdom Metazoa; phylum Mollusca; class Bivalvia; order Mytilida; family Mytilidae; genus Mytilus; species Mytilus galloprovincialis. The sequence goes on along the minus strand of NC_134842.1, from coordinate 44,063,891 downwards.
ATAATTAATTTTACAGCTAATTTCCTAAGGCATGTAACTCTAAGACTTCGGTTAGCTTGCATGGTTTGTTTGTATATTGTACAATTGCAATTGACATAACGTCTAATTAAATTTAAAAGTACTCCATAAAGGTTCTAATATGCCTATATTTATTGTTTGAAGATATCAACCTTAATTACAAAGCTTGAATCAATATTTATACAAACAGAGCAAGCAAACCTACCAAAGTTTTACTCTACACGCAGTAGGAAAATAGCTGTAATAATGGTAAAAGTGTTTTTTTCAAAAATGAAAAATACAAATGTAGTCTTCAGGTTTACCATAAATGCATGTATACTATTAATGAGGATCTCAGTGTCAAGCTGACAAGAACACATATTTTTTTCTAGGTTTAATTCTTATAAAGAGAACAATTTCAATGATGAGTAATGAAAATTTTGTTGTGTAAATTGTACTAATATGGCCCTTAATTCATCATAAAATAATAATTTGAGTGTTCTGTGTGTTATTTTTACTTTTTGTTCACCAGATTGAACTTTTAAAATTGAAGGGTTAATCTAATTTATTGATTATTTATCATGTTTTTACAATAATAAATGTAACTGGTTAATTTCCAATTTCTATATATGATTATATTTCACAAATAATGCCACAACACAGGTCTTATTTGCTGTCTATTTAGTAGTCTCTTGTTATGACTTGTTTGATTCATTTTTTTTACCAATTATATCATATATTTACCTATATGATCTTCTATCATATCTGCTTTCATTTTAACATTATTTTTGTGTTTTTCCATCTTCAACATTAACCTGTTGGTAAGAAATAGAATATTGTATATTTGTACATTTGCATGATCAGTACAGTGAGTTACATCTACATGTACATTGTACATTAAGTTGGCTTAACATAATGCATTGGTTCATTGAAAAAAAGGTTTTGTAGATATATAGATGATAATTAATTTGTGTAAATGTCATAAATGCTATGATATCAATCACATCATCAAGTAATTCATTTCTTCAGTATTGTTATTTTGAATTTGTTTTATCTGAGTAATCTGTAATGTAATAATCTCATGTTGCCCCTTCTGGGCCCTTTAATTTGGAATACATTTGTAAGCATATTCTATTCAGATTCTATTTTATTAACGATAGAAGTAAAGACATGTACAAGTTCTCTTTCCATGTTTATAACTGGGATACATGACCTGCACTAAGGAAATGTAAAGAAAAAGTCTCACAGTAACCAATTTTTAGAGAGAAAATAAACCAGCTCATAGTCTGTAAAACATTTTTTTGAGTTTGAGAACCATATATTGTATCAATCTAGCTGCATTGTACAATTTTAAAACATGTAGTACTGGTAAAGGAATGAATAAAGACAGGAAATTCACAACTCTTTGGGAGCTATATTGTGACTTAAACAGTGCTTAATCAAAACCTGTCACAAAAATCTTTAGGGTAGGGATAAAAATAAAGGTAGGTAAGGGTAGTGCGGTTAACACACATACTTTTTAGTACAGTAAATGTACAGTAGTTTTCGTATGTTTATGTAATTTATACGTGTTTCTCGTTTCTCCTTTTTTTATATAGATTAGACCATTGATTTTCCTGTTCGAAGGGTTTTACACTAGTAATTTAGGGGTCCTTTATCATGTTTATAGCTTGTTGTTCCGCGTTCACGAGCCAAGGCTCTGTGTTGAAGGCCGTACATTCACCTATAATGGTTTACTTTTATAAATTGTTATTTGGATGGATAGTTGTCTCATTGGCACTCATACCACATCTTCCTATATCTATCTACTGAATGTTTTCTATTTAAATGAGAAAAAAGTTTTTCTATTAAAATTTAGAAGGCAAACATATAAATCTTTTAGTTTCAGAAGAATTTTAAATCATTATAAATGTATGTCAATGAAAATTAAATCAGTGTTTGCTGCGAGAAAATTATGTAAATACCCCCCCCCCCCTTTTTTTCCCCCAAAGACAAATGGTCAATGCTCTTCTTCCTATATTTATGAGTAAATGTGATGTTATAGTCTCTTTTATATAGGAATTTCTAAAAGTGGTGTCACCTGCAAAACGCCCAGAAAGCGAGATTTTGCAAACTGTTGTTTATTGAATTTTACCAAAATGATGCGACTAAACGGGTTCTACAAATACAAATATAAATAGAAATCCTTATCTGTGATTTAACGTCAACATTAACATCATCACTCGAGATATATTTTACAAGTTTGGGTATTGACTCACTAGCACATAGACCCACAAATTTACATTATTAGCATTTATTACCAATGTTCATATTCACAAGTTTTCTATTATTTTTTTTTTGTATTATCTTTGGACATGCACACATCTACTTTTATAATATGTCGTACCACATATACTAAATTAATATTATTGACATGTGTTAATAATAGCAATTCTTTAACCCAAGTTGTTTTAACGTTTGGCAATTATTTTCCTTTAATATGATAGTTGTATATATAACTTGACACTTATGGATATCCCTGTTTGAATAGTCGCCTGTATATATGGTATCTTAAAAGCAAAACCATGGGAAATCTAACAAATCTAATGTCAAAATTGTAAGGTAAACCCCAAGTATATTGTACAACTTCACGCTGGTTGAAAAAAGATCTGTTCGGAATATACTAATGATATTGATATTATATCAATCTGAATAACTTGTACTTAGTGCTGCAATATAAAAATCTGAATAATTTGTACTTATTGCTGCAATATAAAATATGATTTACCATGAACCATACGAAAGGTGCCACACATGTTGAACATGCACCCCTACTTCCAGACCCTCTCGGTATACTTCAGTTGCGTTACCAAAATATAACTTGTCCATTCGTCTTTCAGCTCTGACTTTGTCTTTGGTGGCGTCCCCTTATTTTTAACTATACAATCATGCATTATCCTTTTCTAACAACTTGTTATTTAAACTTCATCATCTCTCATAAATATTAACCGTAACATGTGAATACACATTATTTTAGTATTAATGTGAATTCGACACAGTGTGTTTTTATTTTCAAATGCTTCAAAGTTAAAAAATAAACGTGAAGGTTTCTAGTAATCCATTACTTTCCATTGTATTTTTGTAGGCTTTAAAAATGTTACAGTTGGTGGAAGATTCACTCTTAAAACCCCTACCACAACTGGGTACGAAAAGACCTCAACAGGTAAGAATTATTTTATGTACAAAATATGTTCTTTAAGATTCAGTTTTCACTATTTTTCTTCCTGTGCACGTTTTGTTGCATTCTTTCATATGCATCATGGTGTTATATCTGCACTCGCAATATGCATTGGTCACACACAGTTCTATTGAGAGTTTTCATTGTTAGGATACATGCATACGAGAAATGATCGGCGAATCAATGAACGCGAATACTGTAATTCAAATGCAGTACATTAATAAAGATTTGCAAATATTGAGGGTTTTTTTTTTCGAAAAAAAATGCGTATGCTAAATCTGTTGTAAAACATTTAGTTTATCAAAAATTCCACTTTTAATCTAAATTTGAAGTTTCAAATGATTTTAACATAAAAACACCTTCATCTATCAAAACGTATCTTTTGAAAAAAAAAAGGATGATTACCCTATGTAACTTAATATACATCAATAATCAATAATAAAACATCGTAATAGACTATTTTTTTTTATCTGTGAAACATGCTGTTGTCAAATTTGATCTATTTCTGTTCACCTTGTCCACTGAAATGCGTGAAAACAATATTCAAAGCAACGCTAGGACAACGTAGTTCAAGTAGCTACGTGTATAAGAGACCGCCAACCATCTGCCAACGCGTTCACCTACGCGTTGCCTGTGGAAAAAGTCTCGTTTTTGGTTATTTCAATGAGTTTTGTTTGCTTAAAATATTTTTTTAAACTATTCCGTATGTTAGAGTACCCAAATCATATGCCAATTAAGCAATAACAAATAGTCAATAATAAAATTGAGAATGGAAATGGGGAATGTGCCAAAGAGACAACAACCCGACCATAGAAAAAAACAACAGCAGAAGGTCACCAACAGGTCTTCAATGTAGCGAGAAATTCCCGCACCCGGAGGCGTCCTTCTGCTGGCCCTAAACAAATATATACTAGTTCAGTGATAATGAACGCCATACTAATTTCCAAATTGTACACAAGAAACTAAAATTAAAATAATACAAGACTAACAAAGGCCAGAGGCTCCTGACTTGGGACAGGCGCAAAAATGCGGCGGGGTTAAACATGTTTGTGAGATCTCAACCCTCCCCCTATACCTCTAGCCAATGTAGAAAAGTAAACGCATAAATATACGTACATTAAAATTCAGTTCAAGAGAAGTTCAAGTCTTATGTCAGAAGATGTAACCAAAGAAAATAAACAAAATGACAATGATACATAAATAACAACAGACTACTAGCAGTTAACTGACATGCCAGCTCCAGACTTCAATTACACTGACTGAAAGATTATGATTTCAACATATGAACAAACACACAGATTATTCACAATAAATTGATAAAATCACTACAAGGAGATGGTTTTCATAAAAAAAACATAGAAAACATGGAAAAGGAACACTATTAATTTTTATGTATCGAATTTTCAATTCTATTAATACCATTTTTAGTTGCTTGTATCTGATCTGCAAAACAGAGAATATGAAACTTCGTTTTATTGTATAAATACATGAGGAGAAACACATCTGCATGTTTCGTGAGACTTGTTCAAACAAAGGGAACATTACAAATGCAAATTTAATCCATGTAATGCTTTTCCAATAAAAAACTAGATTGTGAAGATGGTTGATAGAAAAAAAACCTTGATTGATATTTCTTTTTTTTTCATTTTCAGAATATGAACGTACCTGTTTACCGCAGTTATTTGAAGTGAAATTGATAATCAATAGACACACATAAACAAAAGATGGCATTTTAAGTCATGAGGAATTGGATCCCACCATATTTGATATTATGTTAAAAATAACATTACAATTTAGCAATGTACTGAATACTGAACATGCTCGTTAATCATAAACTCATACATGTTATAGATAATATTGTTATCTTTTAATCCTTAAATTTTACGTTCGACATGGTTTTTATAGGTGACCTTAGGAATCTACGGAGTACCTAACATATTCGTTTATCATAATCTCATTATCAATAGTATTGTTATATTTCATATTTGTTAGTTTTCTTACCTTAAATTGAGCTACATGATACAGACACTATGTATTTGAGTTCATTTGATTAGCAAACACCGCTTATATTACTACAATATAATTAATAGCTTATAAAAGCTTATAAACATCATGCCAGAACAACTGAGAGGCGATATCGACATTTTGCACTAAACAGATGTTAAAACAAGCAGTCAAAGAAACATGCACAATAATATGTTTGACCAAAAGACAAACATCTGACTACAAAACACTACATATTAACTCAAGACAAGAACGGACTTTACCAAAACAACAAGGTAGTTTAGCAGGCTCTGGAAGTCAAAGCGGAGCATGTTCCAAGTTTTACTCCTTTGATAGAAGAAGGTGTGATATGAGTGCCAATGAGACAACTCTTCCAAGCCACAACATGTGAAAGAATCATTATATGTAAAAGTACTATAGGTAAAGTGTGTATTCAACACAAAGCCTTGACTCACACCGAACAGCAAGCTTTACAAGGCCCAAAAAATTACAAATGTAAAACTATTTAAACGGGATAACCAACGGTTTAAACTATGTAAAAGAACTAAAAACCAGGAAAACTTATGCCATTTATAATTTCATTAACCATGTAACTGGTATTGTATTAATAAATATAATCAGACAATCAATTACATTTTAATTATGTTTATCCTTCAGTGAAGAGTTATTGTATATGTGTTTCAAATAAATTGTTAAGTTCCATGAAATGTCACGGGTCTATTATAATAAAAGAAGAGAATAGGATAAAAGGGAGGAGGAAATGTTTTCTGTAGAAGAACAGGTATAAACATTGTCATACATTTTGACCCTACCAAAAATACGAATCAAACTTCTGATAATAACAAGAAAAAAAATATGACTGCTCCCGATATAGGAGGTGAACACACTAAAAAGAAGTCCGTTTAATAGAGGTTTCTTGAATTGATACGAATCAGGTACGGTTGGTACGTAATGCAACCTTTAGTGCTGTTTTCGAGGTATTTTTTTCAGCATGAAATTATTTTATTCATCTTGATAAACATGATAAAATCAAAAGAATTGAAAAACTAGCTTAACAATTTATTTTATAACGATGTCAACGTTACAAGAACTCTTTATTCATGATTATTTATGGGATGACTTAGTTATGTACAAGTGCATGAATCAAGCAGACCTTTTAACGAACTGAGTTAACACGGCCTTTATAGATTCTAAATAGAGATTTGCGTTTCAATTTGTTCAAAAATAATAATTGCTTTCTTACAGAGTGAGACTTTGGAATAATTAAGATAATAACTATAGACTAATTTCTAAAACAAATCATACTTGTCTTGGTTATATTTGCTAACGTGTAAAATTTGCAAAGTTTTCATATTATAATTAGTTTTTGCATGATTTTGAAATTAGATTTTATTATTCAATTAATCTATTTCGATCATTGCAGAAGAACATTTTTGAGATAGAATAAGGTAGCAGATATGTCATGTTGAATGATAAAATGGAATTCTACGATACATTTTTTCCCCCTAGAAATGCATTCTAGAAAGTTAAATTAAAAAGAGATTGATAAATCAGTATTCACTATTTGGTTGGCCATGAACAAGTCAATTCTTGAATCATTGAATGTTATTGACTAGAATAGTTTTGATATAATTGTACTAACACTTGTGTCCAATGAAAATTTATTTGAAAAAAGGAGAATGGACATGGGGAATTCATGTATGTCAAAGAAACAACAATCTGACCAAAGAGCAGATAGTAGCCGAAGGTCACCAATGGGTCTTCTATGTAGTGAGAAAATCCCGCACCCGGAGGTTGACCTCAGACGGCCCCCGAACACAAATGTATACTAGCTCAGTGAAAATAGACTTCAAACTAAAAATACTCATAAACATACAAATGAACTAAAATTAAGAAAAAAAAACATACATGACTAACAATGGCTTCTGTCTTAGGACTGATTAGTGTATCTATTAAGTGTGCCTTTATTCGTACTTTTAACGTTTAACTTTGTAAAATTTCTCATACGTGTGAATGACAAGTTTTGCCAAATTTCAGAAAAATATATGAATTGTATTAAAGAATTTGAACAACAAAAATTAACCTACAATACTAAATTCTAACAAAGAATGCAAAGATATCCTCCTAATCATTTACAAACACGTGGTTTACTTTAATACATTGTTATTTGGATGGAGAGTTGTCTCATTGGCACTCACACCACATCTTCCTATATCTAAGTCAATTGATCTCCGATTGTATATGCATATATGGTTATCACATAAATGAAAATCTATTGAAGATGAGACCCATTTTAGGGTAAGTTGTCCTTAATATTGCGAACAGAAAAAATTATTATTGGACATAGTAAACAGTTTTTGTACTAATTCTAAAGAATTACCCAATGATAAAACATAACTTAACTGTTCTCAAATGAGCATTAACCAACTTTTATATGCCTAGGATATGATGTTATTCAGTGTTCAGATATGAGATACAGGTGGAAACAAAATATATAAATGATGTTTGATTATTGTGAGATATGTCGTAATATTTATATAATACACATAATGTCTAACGCTCTGGACCTGTCCATAACATGATAGAGATATTTTAGGTAAATGTTTATATTTTTTCCAATAATATTGTGCATATTGTTGTTGTCACTGGTATTAAAGAGATAATCGTAACTGGAATTACGACTATCCCAATATGGCGACGGCAGATATAGGTAAAATCTTTACAGTCATTTTTCTCAAATGTAGCATGTTTTTGTCAATAGTTACCTAGCTGCAAGGTTGTTCTATACCATAACATCATATTTGAATCGTAACGGTGCACTAGAATTGCCTAAGCGCTTTGAAAATTGCCGTTGAAAAATTCGGGATGATAATCGTAACTCTATGGCATTTTTTGTTGTTGATAATCATAATTTCTTTATCGGATAATAGTAACTGCAAACATTAGAAATGTGTCTTTCAACATGTCAATGGTATTTTGTGTGTTAAAATGCAAATGTCCACTTTTAAACGATGATATTAACGCAAAAGAAAAATAAATGAAGAAAGTTACAGGTTAAAATCTAGGACAAATTTACTTATATATCTCGATTTATGGACGTTTTTCTATACCATAACATCATATTTGAATCGTAACGGTGCACTAGAATTGCCTAAGCGCTTTGAAAATTGCCGTTGAAAAATTCGGGAAGAACGACAAAATTATTTCATGTCTACCTGTGCGAATTTCAAACGCGCAATTTTACACCAGTACCCATACCCTCCTTCCTTGATGGGTGCATTTTACATAGACAAATATAATCGTATAATATAATCAAAATGAGGATGTTAATTTGATGTATGCCTTTTTGTGCTTCTTCGTTACATTTGTTGTTTTTATAGTGATTAAGATGATAACACGATGTTGACTGCTGTACCCCTATTTTTGACATTTTTACCTATTATGTCTGTTTGTTTTGTTCACGCATCGGTGACTATATAATGGAATTTGATGCGACTGTCATACAAGTGAGAGGTTTAGCTAGCTATAAAACCAGGTTCAATCCACCATTTTCTACATTTGAAAATGCCTGTACCAAGTCAGGAATATGACAGTTCTTGTCCATTCGTTTTTGATGCGTTTTGTTATTTGATTGTGCCATGTGATTATGGACTTTCCGAATTGATTTTCCTCTGAGTTCAGTATTTTTGTGATTTTACTTTTCAATAAAACGTGAGTTCTTGTCCCAGCCACAAAAATATGTTTGATCTTTACAAGTGATTGTTTGTGCAGTCAGTAAATTGAATTAGATTTAACATATTTAAGCAAAGAAACATACTATATCTAGAGGGATTAATAAGATATTGATTCATGAATGGTTCAAAATAACAAAAATTGGCATGTCCCTAGACGCCCTGTTCAACATTCATACTCTAAAATATTGTAAAAAAAGGTGGAAATAAAGTAACTTAATATAAGTTCTATAATTATTCAAAAGTATGTATAGAGGCTACATACATCTTTTAATAAACAGCTTTATACTAAGGATTTTTAATTTTAGAAGGTGTGTCCCTGACATTCCTGACAAAATGTCCACTACGAAACGAAGTCATTAAATTTTGCTAACAGACAGTTTTATAAAATCAATGTTTGCAAGAGATATAAACATTAGGGTCTAACAAAAGATTTTATGCTTTTATAGTGGCAGTTAAATTATTGCCCCCCCCCCCCCAAAAAAAAAAAAAATTAGCACATCAAATGGACCAGAGTGATACCGTATTTTTGTTAATGTCCACTTCGAAACGGTTCAAATCTCCTTCAGTATCTGGTTTTAAAATGAACAAGAATTAGTTTCATGTAATTTTATGTCTGTTTTATCAACATAGAATAGTGTTGATGTCAACTACGAAACTTTTTGTCCTCTACGAAACGGTTTTGTCCACTACCACACTCATCAAAATGTCCACTACGTAACATGAGTTGTACCTTTAAATGTGAAGTACTGTCTAATCCTTATCGAAAAAAAATGGTTCTCAATTTAGACAAAAATGCAATCTTTCTCGTTTATAAAGTAAAACAAACATAGGAGACATTAAAATGCAATAAAAGAGGGACGAAAGATACTAGAGGGACAGTAAAGCTCATAAATCGAAAATAAACTGACAACACCATGGCTAAAAATGAAAAAGACAAACAGACATACAATAGTACACATGCCACAACATAGAAATCAAAGAATAAGCAACACGAACCCTACCAAATAAGATGTGTGTTAAAAAGAAGTTTCGTAGTGAACAAATGTCCCCTACGAAACAGTTTATAAATTATGAAAATGATATCATTTTAAAGAGTATTTAAGATTGCACTTTTTATTAACAAACAGGTCTATGATCAAATGATAATAGAGGTATTCAAAATAACTCTAGAAATAAAATTTTAGACAAGTTGATTTTTCATTTTTTTTTTGGTCTGAAATTCACACTTTTATTAAAAAAAAACGCCCTTATAACTGACAACAATATGCATAATCTTTTAATACATACACGTACCTGTTAAAGATATGGAAAATGAAGCAGCTGTCGAGTCAGTTATTGTGGTAAGTAGATATTTTGATTTCTTTCAAAGTTTCAATGTTGTGTGCGCGTTTAAGTTTTTTTGGGAGGAGAAAAGGGGGAATTAGCAATATCCCATATCCCAAAAGTGCAAAAACTGTAGTTTCTAATTTCTCGTCAAACTGTCTCTGTCCCTGGACTAAACGTTTCCTGCTTCATTAAGGCATAATAGGGCATGGACTAGAAGTGAATCAGCAGTGGCCTATCGGGGGCAGAAATAGCACATATAGCCACCTGCAACAAATGAACTAAAACAATATTTACTATATTTACTATGTTTTTATTCAGGATAAATCAATGTTTTTTAACAGTCTTAATCACAAATCTGATGTAAGGTGATACATGCGTTTCGCTCGACAATTATTGCTATATATCATAACTTCTTTTAAAATTGTCTCTTTGCTCATTCCCATATTTTGTGACATTCCTAGTTTTTGGAGATTTTTGTATTTTAACATAGTTCGTGTTTTCCCCATTTCCCCATTTCTCGAAGCATATTCACCCTTTAAATTTTATGATTTACTAGTATGTAGCTGTTTTCATTAGAACTATTAATAATATATGCACAAAAAGAAGTGTCATACGATGTTGGAGCGTTTTCGTGATTAATTCATTACTTTAATTTCATCATATGCTGTCAGATATACGTTTTCAGTGTCAGTATCAATAAAACACTATCCGTTACGATTATCTTCTCATTTTTAATACCATAATTACGAATTTTTTTTCGAGTTACGATTACCATCCCGATTTTTTCAACGGCAATTTTCAAAGCGCTTAGACAATTGCAGTTCACCTTTACGATTCAAATATGCTGTAATGGTATAGAAAAACCATGAAGCTGAGTAACTATTGACAAAACCATGCTACATTTGAGAAAAATTACTGTAAAGATGTCACCTATATCTGCCGTAGCCATATTGGGATACTCTTAATTCCAGTTACGATTATCTCTTTAATACCAGTGGTTGTGGAATGATGCCCTACATGGATTCTAGATTAGATTCTTACATTTCTTATCTTATCTACTTATGGTATTCCTACAGACTTGCTCTTTCGTGTTTATATTCATCAAATTAGTTTTTTGTTATCTATATTAAGAAAAACATTAGATTTTGATGTGTTAAGAGTTGGATACAGCAGAGTTGAATAGGTGTTTTGCATTAACCTTTAACATTATATATTTTCAATGAGGTCAATTTTGTATTTCAAAATAGTACTTTTTGATTACCTTTTCTAAAAGCTTACCCCCGAGAAATGCAAACTTTACTATTTCAAACAATAACATCTGCAGTTTAACAGGCAAACATAAGATAAAGTATGAATGTGCTTTTTATAAGGTTCGTTTTATAGATGTAATTTCAGGGGAAATACATCTCAATTTACAAATGTTCGTTGCAACGGTTTGTTAAAAGCATAATCGAGTACACACAATATTGTTTGTTATGAAAAGGTAACATATCTACATGAAAGATATACCAAGTTTTAGTTAAAAATCATCTAATAAAATTGAGAAAGGAAATGGGGAACGTTTCAAAGAGACAACAACCCAACCATAGAGCAGACAAAAGCCGAAGGCCACCTATGGGTCTTCAATGCAATAAGAAACTCTTGCACCCGGAGGAGTCCTTCAGCTGGCCCCTAAACAAATATGTAACTAGTTCTCAGTGGTAATGAACGTCAAACTAAACTCCGAATTATAAGACTAATAAAGGCAAGAGGCTCCTGACTTGGGACAGGCGCAAATATGAGGCGGGCTTAAACATCTTTTTTGATTTCTCAATCCTCCCCTATTCCTCTAGCCAATGAAGATAAACAAACGCACAACAATACGCATTGTAAAAATCAGTTCAAGAAAAGTCCGAGTCCGATGTCAGAATAGGTAACAAAAGAAACTAAACAAAATGATAATAATATATAAGTTAACAAAGGACGACTGAAGCTACTGACATGCCAGCTCTAGACTTCAATTAAACATATATGTTTGATAATGATTTATGAAATATACATTGACATTAAGGGCATATATGATTTAATTTCAAAAGTTCAATTTCGGCTCCCAGTTCGTACTACGGTTGGTACTGTAGCAAATCGAGAAACCTCTAATACGGCATATGGCATTGCAACCTACGACACGGTATAACAAAGATAATAACCAAAGATTCAAGAAATTACGGAAAGCTTTGAATGGTCATATTTAAGTGATTTTAAAAAGGATCCTCTTAAAAGTTTAATCTATAAATCAGAGTTCACTAAATGAAGTAACTGTGTGAAATCATTGACAGCTGTACGGTCGCTAACATTAAAAAAAACCTTACCTTATAGCCGACATGACAAATACGAAACAATTCCATAAAGAAATCTAACAGACTAATTATTGACAAGAAAATAACAAAAAATAAACCTGAAAGACAAATCACTTAACTAAGCTCCTTACTTGGGACAGGCACATACAAATTGTGTCGGAGTTTTACATGTTTAAGCGCGTAACCCACCCCTCACCTTGAACAGCGATATGTTAACACAGCTATTAAAATCAGTTGAAAAAAATTTTTAGGACAAAGGGCACAGGGCAATGGTGCCTATTAACTAACTGTTTGCTTAATATTAGGCAGATCGAGAGATCAGGAGGCTCTCACCATTGCCCTGTGCCCTTTGTCTTGAAATTTTGACAATTTTTAGCTGAAAAGTGACAATCTAAGCCCTCCGTAGATATCAAAGATGACTTTATTCTGGGAAATCATTTTGATACAATCTTAATATATACAGAGTCTAATAATTCGTCGAATTTTATGGACATTGAAAGAACATGGATGTCTCACCGTCATTTAAGCGGTCTCAGGTTTTCACTAGTATATATTTCTTTTTTGGGGCTTTCCATATATATTTCTATTTGTTTTTCTAAATGTTTCTAGAGTTATCGGTTTTTGATTTTGTTTTTGTTTTAAAAAATATAAGTTATAAAATTACAGTTTTGGTGTCGTTTTATTGATAAAAATCTATATTACAAAAAGACAAATATGCAACTTACATAAGCATTGATAAGGGTTTATATTCGAGGATAACGAGAGTTTAAGACAACTTGAAGGGGTCATAAAACGATTTCCTACGTATCTTTTCACTCCTTTCAACTATGAAAATCATGCTTTTAATGTTATTAAATATTATATTTTTTTTTATGATTTTCAACTAAATTTGAGTATCGAACCGACTGCTAGCAGCCAGTTGGATATTGAATATCGAATATCAAAAAACGAACCGGCTGCTAACTTAACATCCATTAACTTATATCGTTTCAAAAAAAAAAAACATTCAGCAAATGCACAGACCGGACATGATAGGGTATTTATTCAGCACAACAAAACTAGATAGAACATTACAGATTAGAAAGCACTCGTATTTACTGACAGTTTTAAAACAAACCATGCATCTAAGACTAAACAATTCATCATTACATATCCAACGTCCAATGAAATATGTGTAAAGACGGCATTGTCAGTCAGAAAAAAACACCATATGGCCTTGTGCAATGACAAAAGATAGATGCGGACAGAGTGTAGCACAGTAAAAGTTCATATATGAATAACAATAATGTCTGTGATAAGAAGATGTGGGATGAGTTTGCATGAGCCAACTGTCCGTTCAAGTCAAAGTGTGTGAAAAGTGAACAATTATCGGTCAAATTATGGACACACAGATCCTTAGAACACACCGAACAGCAACCTAAGAAGGACCCCAAAATGGCTTATTTAAAACAATTCAAACATGAAAATGAACGGTCATAAGCATGGATTTAATCAACTGGTAGAAAAATCAACAATTATTCCTATAAAACAATATTCAAAGATCTTATTACAGTGTTGAATTGATAACCAGTTATAATAAGTTCGTTTACAGGATTGATAAGTTTACCTGGATATAAATTTCCGAACTCGGTAAAACCATCATCGAACTATGAAGTATTCAAACGTATTAACTCTGTTCAGATTGAACATGTATAAACACACAAAAGCAATTACCAAGGTAGCATTTCTTATAGAATATACGTCTTCCATTCAATTAGTAATACTGTAACTTATAAAGAATTGTTTGAAAATCTTGTACAAAAATACATTGATCATCTGACTAGATATTTATTCTGGTCAAAATTGATTTACGATCAAAGTCAGGATTGATACTTGGAGCAACCATAAGAAATAAACAGGAAAATAAAACATGGTCTTAAGAATATTTTCATGCTCTCAAAAACAAAGTCTTATGACAGATTTGTTGTTACCTGATATAAATCAGACTGAAGGATATTTTGTGACGAGTCTACATACAAGGTCATGTCGTTCCGTTTCAACTAATTGAACCTGGTCTATTAAAACATTTGGTCTGCACCATGACACTGAAGTCAAACAATTAAAATACTGAATTTAGAGTTTGTTAGTGCATATTTTGTTATATAATACCGACATAAAGAGGGGCGAAAGATACCAGAGGGACAGTCAAACTCATAGATAGAAAATAAACTGACATCGCCATGTCTAACAAAGAAAAAGACAGGCAGACAAATACATGAAATATTAGTACACTAAGAAAGAGAACTGAAGAATAAGTAACACGAACCACACCAAACAAACCTGGGGTGGTCTTAGGTGTTCCGGAAGGGTAAGCAGGTGCTGCCTCATATGTGTCACCCGTCCTGTGTATGTTATTTTGATCCGGTAAATATTCGAATTTTGATAGGTCACATTCGTGAAAAGAGAAAGAGATTGTAGTGGCGACATAAGGAACATATACGATATCATCTGTTAACGGTTACACCCCCCCCCCCCAAAGAAAACCGAAAAAAACTTATAATTCAGGAGCATTATTGATGCCCAATTTCCTTGATGTGATATATCAACTCGTGGTGGCGTCCGTAAAATACCATGATATGCTTCACATTAAGTTCACGAGAGATCTGACTCGGATGTTGAATTGATATTTTGAAAAGTCTTTATCACCATTGTTCAGTATGCTTATATTAGCATTCTTACTAGAATATATTTTGTTACTGATCTCCCTCTATAAAACATTTTGCTAACATTAATGAATTTCGTTTGAAAGGTAAATAAGATCAGTTTCGAGGAGGGATTTTATGTATATTTTTTTTTCTAGCAAATTTGCAGCTTTGATCAATTGAAACACGTAGTAGTCTGTGAATGTGTGTAAATCAATCTAAACATATGGAGATGCTCCGACAATCCATAGGAAAACACCTTTCATATCTTTTGAACACTTTCTTCTCTCTTTAGTACCCATGTTTTTGAACTCACGTTGAATAGGTTAGCTTTAATATGAGTGTTATAAGTGAACTGTAGGTCATATACTTAAGGAAGCTGGCTTGTCATCTTTAAGATTTTTTGTCATATTTTCAGAATCCTCTGGTTTTATCCATTTGAATGCCTTGAACAAATTTGCCCGGTAACCCCCATTGTTCTCTTTGTAAATCTTTTACATGTATAATGATAAGCCATCTGTAAAAGTCTTATAAAATTTTAATTACTTTTTAACAGTTTTTGAGAACTTCAACTTGTCAATGATAAAGCTAT
The DNA here is from genome assembly GCF_965363235.1 of Mytilus galloprovincialis. Classification (NCBI taxonomy): domain Eukaryota; kingdom Metazoa; phylum Mollusca; class Bivalvia; order Mytilida; family Mytilidae; genus Mytilus; species Mytilus galloprovincialis. The sequence goes on along the minus strand of NC_134842.1, from coordinate 44,048,004 downwards.
GAAAAGTCAAGAGAGAATATTTTCCCGCCAAAATTTCAATCGCTTATATTTCTCAAACAAGCACGGTGACCTATATATTTTTTTTGCCCTTTGGACACCTAAATTAATCCCCTAACTATATTAAATAGTGTTTTGAAAAGTTAATTACTTTGAAACTGAGAAGCGAACTCCCTTAAGGTTGTCTAGACATTTATTTAGTAACTATATATTTCATCTTGTATCTTTTTTTTAAATGTTCCAATAAGAACGTTAATTTAAAGCTTGTTAATCTTACTATATAATCTTCGTAAAGATCAAGGATTAGTTATGTTAACGGTTGTGAATATATGGTTGAATGAATTAGTGATTGGTTGATTGATTGACGAATTGAAGTGCGGTTTCGTTTACACACATTGATGATGTGTTACGAAATCAACATGATGAAATTACAAAATAATTTTGAAAAAATTAAAATCAAACAAATCAATTCTTCATGTTTATTAAATAAACCGTTGTTTCAATTCGCTCCACTAAATAAATTTATTTTTATTTTTAACATTGAATATTGTTGAATACAAATGTTTTGTCTTGCTCAACTAGGATTCCGGATCTTCATATAACTTTTAATGCATAATATGTTTTTTTTTATTTGTATTTTAACGATTTATTGCATAATTTCATGGCTATTACAATACTAAAGAAACGGGAAAAGATACATCATCCTCTAACAACTGAAAACTTATCACCTGCCTTCTATTGAAAAGGATCCCGACAACCCTAATCAGATGTGTTAAAGTAAGAGGGATGGTTCAGAAGTGATAGTAGAAATACTAATCTCAAGAGGGTATTTTGTTTGGATCGAACCAATCTTACCAAATGCTCATTCATGTTAAACATGCGACTATTAGACATTTGCGGAAACTAGGTCTATATCTAGGATTACACTTTAGACTTACGAATACAGGTGACAAAAACATGGGGTCATCTCAAAATACAAAAACAAACCAACAATACAGATACAAAATAGCAAATGGTGTCTTCTATATAAAAAAAAAAAAAAGATGTAAGCAGCACGTTAAAATTTCATGTGTCCGAAGCGCTTTTCTGGATTTACCATCAGGACCGAACAAAGCCGAATATTTGAAGACAAGGATTTATAAGGACCGAAGGTGTAGATAGATGAATGATATATATATATATAGTTCATTCCATGTTTTCTATTTCTAAGTAATGAAGATATAAAAGAACTAATTGCTTCACGCCCCTCCCTACCGCGCGTCGCGCCATGGGGATATGGTAATGGTCTCCGTCTATTTGTCCGAGAAACATCACTACTCACATACCGTTTGACATAAAACTGTCATACTTGTTTGGATTATTTGTCGTCATATTCACTCGACTTTGGTGTATCGTTAGTTTAATTTGAAAATTTTACGAGAGTCATTGAACTTTGAATTTTTTATTAGCCTTATCGCAATTTATTACACCCAGTGAATGCTTCTCCTCTGATTGCGTTTTACAGAAAGTTCTCATACTTCTTACTCACAATAACCATTATGTGAAGTTGATCATATAATACCGTCATTTTGATCCAGTATGAAATATTTTCATGAGAGTTATGGAACTTTTTTTTTTTAATTGTGTGACAATAACACCTTGTGAACGCAATTCCTCTGATGTCATTTCACAGGAAGCTCTTATACTTGGTTCTATTGTTTGCCATCGTTTGTAATTGACCATATTGTACCTGCATTTAGATTTGAAATAATTCCTTTGACCATTTGTTTGAGTATTGTAACAACATCACCTTGTGAATGCATTCATAGTTTATCTACGTCGAAGACGATTTCCCTGTTTGAAATTTGCTAAGTGCACTAGTCCATTATTAAAAACTATATGTTGACTGCTAACATCCATTTTGTTTTATCTTGTGTTGTTTTGTAGTTATCTTTTCGATTTCATCCCCCCCAAAAAAAACCACATCAGTACACTCTCTTTACTAAATAATGAATATGACTAAAATGCTATCTTATGTATTTATTAATTATTAAGAATTATACTGATGGTTCGTATTTAATTCGACCATTTAATACATCATAAATTTTGGAGGCTTAATCAGGTAATTTCATTTAACTATGAATTAGCCTATCAAATTTTAATTTTTCATCAGAAAATCTTTCTTCTAACAGTCTTGTTACCTGAAACCGAAACATAAATACTGCATGAAAATAATCTAATAATAAACAAGAATGCATCACAAAAGAAGGCAACACAAAAGTGTGTTTTGGTTGTTAGTTGAAGGCTTTTAATTACCAACAAATTTAACCAACGTAAAAATGTTTTAACAGCTTTGCAACTCTCAACATTATGCATTTTTAAAAGTATTTCCGATATCCTTTTATGAGTACTTCAGTAGCCGAGGAGAGCATACATAGGGTGTCCTGCTGATTTGATCCTGTCTTGAGAAACAGTTGAGATAGAAGTTCACTTTACGGGTACAATTAAATTTAACTGTCTTACAATACAAACTTTATAGATATAATTTCAATTAAAGACCTAAGCACACCTAAAATAATGCACGAATTATATTATACAAATATCTTTTTAAGGCAACACATAACAAGGTAGGTTGTGGTTTTGTGTACTATTGTTTGTTTTTTGGTCTTTTTCTTTTTTAGCCATGGCGTTGTCAAATTATTTTCGACTTATGAGTTTGAATGTCTCTTTGGCATCTTTCACCTCTCTCTTGTGTCCGTTCGTCTTATACAGGTAAGTGGGTAGAAATAATATTTTTACCAAATAGTTTATACTTGAATGTACTGTCACAAGTTTAAGGATTTTTTTTTGTTTTTAAAGCTCTTCAAATTCGTCTTTGATTTGGCCTTCCAACTGTTTTAATTCGAGCGCCACTGATGAGTCTTATGTAGACGAATTGAGCGCCTCGTGTATTAAATTAAAGTAATCTATCTTTGATCAGAATTAACTACCACTGGGTTGATGCCAATGTTAGTGAATCCGTCATGATCAAAGGTTTCATCAACTCAGTAGTCATCACATAAGAGACTCAAATCAAATACAAAGTTGGAGAGCAGTAAAAACGGAAAAATGAAAGAATATATGCGCATATGAATTTGCATCAGTATTGAATTATGGTACGTAAAGGAAATCTTTTTCGGGATGAATTATTGAAAATCTGATAAATGTGCGAAATTCAACTAAAGAAAATGTCTCATTTAAAAAAAAAAATCTATCGAAAGTGTTTTTTTCCCCAATGTTAACGTTTTAGTTATACAGTCGTACAGTTTTGTGCATCAAATAAATTTGACATGAATATAATCAATAAACCTTTTTTACATGCTTTTATTCTTCTATGGATAGCATTTACATTGTAGGTGATTTTTCAATATATATTCATTGAAGATATATCTGAATGAACAGTCTGATAAACAAACATAAGTTAAAACTTTATTCAATGAGATATGAAAAGACAGGTCTCGTTGATATAGGGATACAGGAATGCGACATAATGGAAAGATGTCCCTTGGAATCCTAGTTCCGTTCCTTTGATCTTCGAGTGAGTTAAATTCTCTTAATTTTAGTGAAGTGTGTTAATTGAATGATCTTTTAGTTATTGCACTATCCAGTCCCGCCGATAATCGCGTGTCATAGGAAAAACATAGAATGAGAGGAGCTTAGACCAGTGCTCTAACTTCCATCTCAGAAGTAGTTATTTCACTTTCTAGCTCCGCCTCTTTGGCCTAGTAAACAATGAAATCAGTGACCATAAAATGTCCTAATAAATTTAAATAAAATGAATAGTTACATAACAATTTATCAAAAACTAAACTCGGGATAAGGGAGGGGTGGCTTACCTTAACGCTAGTCAAACTTGTAAACCTAACCCTAAACTTCAATAACACATTAATTGCTCTCTAGTCTTTAAACCTTGATGAAAGTATCACGGCAACAATTATGAAGTATAAAATCAAATTCTACAGAAAAAAATCTATTACACGAGTCCATTTTCTGAAAAAAAGAGACGTTTTGTCATAGAAAGCTCCACTATTTGATTGACATATTTAATTCATTAAACTTCAACCTTTGGCATGTGTCATCGCCCATTAATGTAACAAATCGTATATAGCCACGCTTTTGCATTATCATATGTTTACCTTTGATAACTATTTAAAATACACTCAAAGCTACGTTATTTCTTAAAAAAAAGCGTGTTATATATGCAGTTTTCATTTGTTGAAACTGTAGAATAAAGGAGTAAATGAGCTTTATCTTGCAACTTGAACGTTTGGAAAATCTACTTGCTTGGTGTCTAAACTTACTGCGTCGAAGTAAAATGGAATACCACCTATGTCAAAGTTCTAAACCATATAAAGCATTATTTATGTTTCTCATGGAGAATTGTTTTTTTCGAAGTCAATTTTGTTTTAATTTAACTTACTATCTACACAATCTACACAGCTTGCAAACATCACACACTGTCGAGTTCTGAAGGACAGTTAAATGATAAAATTTCGTTGCTTGGTGTTCTGCAGAGAAAAGAGAAAACTGTTTAATAGACATATTCAATTCTATATTTGATGTGATACCAATTCTATTAAGCTCTCAATAAATGAGATCACAGAACCCATATGAGATTTACTGGCCTTATATAGGCAATAAAAGATAAACACATCATGTGAAATTTTATCGATGATCGTGAAAATTAGAGCTATGAACAATAAGAAACGATTTGAGAAAAATGGATACAGAGAGGTCAAATTGCTAATGATATACCAAGTATAAAAAGGTTAATGATTTTGAATATAAAATATAAAATTATAAACTTTATTAACGTTTTTCCAAATGTATGTACTACATGTATAGAAGATTCACTCAACGACCGTGCTGAAACTCTAAAAAGACATTCATGATGTATTAACTTTTTTCTCGAAACAAACTGTCCATATACCTCGTTTTGGTCATATAATGTACAATATGTTTAATATGTAAGTTACCGTCAATATAATAAACCATCGGTAATTTTGTCTTGTATCCGATATTGATTTTAGATTATTAAGTACCATCCAATTAAAATATTTTAATGAAGTCTACCATACTACATATTTTATTGATGGTGAATCCCCAATATTTTTTATCGGCCCGTTAGAAGTATATTGACTGGGACCAAAGTCTTTATACTAGCATGGGTCGTAAAAAGCATGTATTTCCATTCCCAATTTTATTAATCTATACGAAAAGTTTGATATTGAATTTTATAACAAGATATCATTCAAAGTCATATGTGTAGCAGGATCACCTTAATCTTACAGATCACATGAGATAACCCTCGGGTTTCTATTGGATTTGTTCTGATCAGTCTGCAGTTTTCTATGTTGTGTTTTTAAGCTGTTGTGTTTTTAAGCTGTTGTGTTTTTTTGTTTTTATGGCGGTTTTAGGTTTTTTTGTCATGAATTGTCAGTTCGTTTTCGACTTATGAGTTTGCATGTTCCTTTGGTATCTTTCGCCTCTCTTTTCAATAATCATTATAACCCATATAGTCTTTTCATCTCTATGTTATTTTGACGTTATGTTAGGTATGGGTTACCTTACCAGCAAATTGTCGGTGCTACAGCTTTTATTTTATTGAATAGTACAAAACAGTGTCCTAATATAGGGAAATCTAGTACACAGGAAATAATGTCGCTTAACCATTGGTAACATTTAATTATGCCAAAATGTTTATTCTTCGCAATATGGTTGCTGCACTTTAAAACAGTACAAATTTTAGAGTTCATTAAATGCAAGAAAGTAGCACCACGACCTAACATATTTGGAAGAGATTTTTGATACAATTCATCAATACGTTTAACACTTTAAGGATCATTCGTGAGTCGGCCTTTTGGCTAGCGCTATATTTCCAAACAGGCCTTCAATCACAGACTTTTTAAATGTTGGTATTTAGAAATATGAGGTAAATTGCAATCTAAATTTTGAACGTATTTTCTAATGGAGACATGTGACAAAAATGATCAGTAAGACATGAAAGGCAGAATGTTAACGAAGTTGTTGGTTTACTCTTTTCAGGAGTGAATAGATATAAGAAGATGTGGTATGAGTGCCAATGAGACAACTCTCCATCAAAGTCAACATTTTTAAAAGTAAACCATTATAGGTCAAAGTACGGTCTTCAACACGGAGCCTTGGTTCACACCGAAAAACAAGCTATTAAGGGCCCCAACATTTACTAGTGTAAAACCATTCAAACAGGAAAACCAACGGTCTCGTCTATATAAAAAAACGAGAAACGCTAATGAACCACATCAATAAACAACAACTGAATATCAGGTCCTTGATTTAAGACAGGTGCAAATAAATGCACCGGGTTGAAACGTTTTATTTGCATTATATAATGATTTGAATACATGTATTACAAAGGTTCCACTTACCAGGTTCGTAGTAGTCATAGACTCTAACAGCTGATGGTTTCAATTTAGAAACTAATCCAGTACGGATGGCTTTCATCGTTATACAAATAGGAGTTTGAGAAATCTGCAATAAGAATAATAATTCATCAAAACAGTGCGATAATATGTTAAAAATTGATTCTCAAGAGTTGAATAAAAAGTCATATAATACGTACTTACTCTTAAAAATAGATTCTATGATAACATAATTCATTTTCTATCTGAGATGGAACAGTGGTATGTTCCTTTAAAAATTAAAATATTGTGCCTCTTCATGTGGCTCAAATATGAATATTCTTCATTCATTGCCATTAGAGAAAGAAAACACACATACAACAGTTGAAAACACTTCGCCAAAATGTGAATTAGACAAAAATTTGGAGGGAAAATAAAGTGCTCGGGAGGGTTCAGTAGTTCCTGCTCATCTTGAGACGCCTGATGTGTTACTCTAAATATATAAATTGATTCAACAAAGCCGGTGATAATCGTCACATAAAGCGGATTGTCTTACCTTTTGACTGTTATAAATCGTCGGTATATGTAAATTCTTGTACGATAGTTCATTACTGGATATCAAAATGTAAAAGTGTGTTGCATCTATACAGAGCATTTCTGGTTAATTGAAGATAGCAGACAAAACATTAATAATAGCAATTCAAAACGAAGGCCAGAAAAGATTACAAAATTTTCATATGTAATGCTCCTTTATTTTCTTTTGACGGTTATTGAAATGATAATCGGTCTATGAATCGGAATAAGATAGTGATACCTAAATCAAATGAAATGAAGAGAAAAAAGAACAGCATCATGAGCACTTGATACGCCCGTCGCTTATTAAATGAGTAAGTCACAAATTAAGAACCTACATTTAACAAATTAAGAAATTGTATGTTACAAATTAACAAATTAACATATAAACGTATAATGATGGCGGATATTCTTTCCCATACCATACGTGGTTTTATGCATAGTTAACATATATATCTTGATCTTTATTTATTACTGTACAAACAAAAGATTATGATTATCATCTGACTTAAAGAAAACGTTTTAATATCGTTGTCTAATCAATTAACATATTACTTTTATTGTATGCATTTATTTTCATCATTTATATAATGTCAATATGATATTGTCAAATCATAAAATAATGTAAATCTACAGTTATAATTCGTTGGGGTTTTAATTCGTGGATAATTCTTATCCACGAAATAAACGAAATTAAATCCCCAACGAAAACTTCTGGTTTTACAATATATATCATGCCCTTTAGTTTTTCAGAAAACATTACGGAGTGATGTATACGTCAACAAGACAGCAAAACAACGATCTCATAAGACATTCTGAGGTGCATGGTCGAAATGCATATTTTGTTTTCTTCCCGTCATACACAACATGATAGTTTTTTTTGTTTTGCTTTTTTTGTTTTTTTTTTAAATTCAAATCCAAAATTGTCAGATACATTTTAAGTGCACATTGTAACACTCTTTTGTATTCAACAATTTTACTAAATGTCAAGAGTCAGCATAAATATACATTAGGAAGTTTTATATATGTCCAAATGCAAAATTCATGGTTTATTTTTCGAATAAGTTTTAACCTATTTATACTGTCTTACCAAGTCAGGAATATGACAGTTGTCATCCATTCGTTTGGTGTGTTTTAGCTTTTGATTTTGCCATTTGATTAGGAACTTTCTGTTTTGTATTTTCCTCGAAGTTCGTTATTTGTTATTGTACTTTTTACATCAGATAACAACCCAGGCATGTATTTTCAGATCATAAACGTAGTTGCATATCGCTACAAAAAACAGCACCAAACTTGTTGTGACTTTTTTTGTAGTATTCATAATTCAGAAAACGTTTTATTTTGGAGTTTAAAGTTTTCACCTCATCAAAATATAAAACAACTTTTTTGTTTTCCTCCTCAATTTTCTTTATTTCCCGCATAAGAGCAATTTCATCTGTTTTAGCTTCAAAACCGGTTGGAATTCCAATCTCTTGAACTGTCATTCCACTGGATCCTCCTAGAAGCCATCTTTAATAAAGAAATCAGTACTATTACACACAACATTTTAACACAAGCTAATTAAAAATAAATGCAAACAGCACTTTAAGTATAAACAAAGAGAAATTTAGAGTATGAAAAAAAAACAAGAACAAACTCATCCTATTATGGTAAAACAACTTAAAATATCATAAATATTTTAAATAAATCTTTGAATAAATCATCACACAACTTGTCCCACTGAATTCACCCTCGACGCTGTAATTATAAAATAGTTGCAACGATCAAATATATCCAGTTAATGTTTTATAAAGAAATTTCACAACAAAACTTAAAAAAAAAGATTTCATGAAGCATTAGATGTTTACAGTTTCTCTCTTTTTGCTAAAGATTTTAGCCCTCAACACATTAAAAAAAAAATCACTTTTACTTATTTAAGTTTCTATATATCCATAATAGTTTTCAGACATAAGGCAAAAACACAGAAAAATTATAAATCGTCATTAAAAGGCAACACCTCTTATAATTATATGGAGTCGTCTGTCGATTTTGACCATTGGATTTGTTTGTATATCTTGTCTTGTAGATCATTTTTGATATAGGAAGTTTCTTTCTATCTATTATATTTTTTTTAGATATAAGGCAAACATGAAAAAATTCAATACAATTCGCCATTAAACAATAACTCCCATAAGAAGACGTCTGACAGTTCTGAAGTATATCGACTATTTGAAGATCTTATCCTTTTGAACATTTTGGATGTTGACAGATTTTTTCCCTTTATATCGGGGTTTTAAGATTAAAGACCAATCTTGCATTTTACCCCTATGTTCTATATTATGATCCAACAGCTTAAGATGTATTAACATACATCACAGACATGCAAAACAACTGACTAAAAAGGTCATTTGTGCTTGGTTTATATATCATATTTCATATCATTCGCTTTTGCAGTTGCGCTTTAAACGTGTAATCACATACATTGTGTTGATAGAATGTAATCAATGTTGTACATGTAACATGTTCAATAAGATTTTAGTAATGAAAATGTTAAATGCCTTTCAATGACATATATTGTAGTATCAGGAAGCAGGAATTTTGAAGTGATACATAGGAGTATAGTGCACATTCTAGGTCAAGAGCAGTGACACAAGCGGTTTTCCTTTGATCATTATAAGTGTAGCATATAAGACAATTAATAGTGCCAACGTTATAAAAGGTAAATATAAATGTTATCATAGTTTATAAAATTAAGAGCGTTTTCATTCATCCACTATATTTTAACACTTAAAATTGGGGGCATGTCGTGTAATGTTTACCAGTAGAATGTAAAATTCACAAACCTTGTACAGATTTGTAGCTCTATCAAGTCAATAGTTTGCTTCAAAATCCTTATAGAAATATCAAATGAAGGCAATTCTCGTTTTCTGTGTTCTTTCTCAACATTATAAAATACAGCTACCTTTAATCATAATATAATAAAAATGAGTACATTTCTTTTCTTCATTTAAGTTGTTTTCAGAGATTTGATGAATATATAAAAAAACAAAAAAACAAGCAACAACTGGTAAGACTGATAAAACGCAGCAAAATTAAAATATAAAAAGAAAACAACTATGAATATAATTGAAAATTTCAGAAGTAGAAAGCTCCATTTATCATCAAAAATGGGCCTTTAGAAATAGTCTTAAAATATTTTCAAAAGCCTTTAAAATAGTTACTAGAAAATAGAATCTTTTATTACATGAACCATACAACAAAAAAGACCAACAGAGATAAAACATTGAAGGTAACTGTAGCATAGGAGTCCGTCAACTTAAGGTTTTTTTCTCTCTCCGAATTACAAATAATTGAGAGCAATAAGTACATACGTCAACTAGAGCTATTCCATGTCCACTGGCCAGGATTTGAACTTGCGATGGAAAAGGTTGTTGCAGCTAGAATTTTATATAATATATGTATATATAAATACATATAATTGTACAATTATAGCTCGAAACCAAGCATTGAAAGTATACTACACTTTTGAAATTGTTTAAAAAGAGGTGAAACTTACTAAATTGGCAATCATAACTTAAGAGATAACTAAAGAGATAAAACTGCACACCCACTATGAAATTGTATTTGATAATCTTACGAAGTACCTATTCTGATTGTTGAAACAATTCTTTCTTTGAGTAGCATTCGATATTTTTATCTTTGTCATATACTGTTATTTGTTTTGGCCAGTGCATACATACATGTATCTACATACATGAATATCTCTAACCATGACAACCGCGAGTAAATCAATACAAATAATACCAAAACAAACGCTTTTTTTCTATTGGACAGTTCTATATGATATCGCAATCGGACGTGTTTTATAACCATTGGAGAGAGATTTTTATGAGTAAATGATCATTACGTGGAACATATAGAATACGTTAAACATATATAAAATGAACGTACTTCAGCTGCTTGCAGAACTAAGGCTTTTACAGTGTTAACAGTGAAATGTTTTACTTGTGAACCTGCTGTGACCGATACAGTCATATTGGGTTGTTGTGAACGGATTAAAACATTGAACTCAGACAATGACTCTAGTGCTATCACTGTATCCTAAAATAGAATGTATTTATGTATGTATCTGTAGTTGTTAAATAAACACTTTACAGTCCTCGAAGATGAAGGTCAAACGGTACTTTTGTTTAACAAAATCAAACTAATAAATGTTTCTTTTCCCAGCTTTCATCAGTTTTTAACATGAAATATATTCCACCTATAACAAACTGATTATCTTTATACACAGATTTCATAACTTGATTTTGAAAAGAGGCATTCTATTCAGAAGTGAAATACCTTTTCATGATTAAATCAGAAAAGGGGGGGTAAGTATCCCTTCTAAATTAGAAACTGAACAAATCATTATCAAAAACCATGTTAAAATTCAATATAACCGTTATCTGGATTACAAATGGTTTGAACATTCCCGATGAAGGTAAATCCAGAAAAGCGCTTCGGACGCTAGCAATCTCAAAGTATAGATTATCTGAATTTTAAAAAATCAATTTCGTAAACTATCAGCCTCTTACAATAATGTGAATCTTTTGACGAGTGAACACAGCGAAAGTCAATTTTAAGCTGAAATAGAATTTTTGAATATTTTAATATATAAATGAAATTCGTATGGAAAGTGGTAAATAATAGTTCACCAAATGCTAAAAATATATATTAAAAAAACCCCATTAAAGTCTTATATACCTGTGTTGACACAAATCCACCATTAGAATTTCTTTGTGTTACTAACCATCTAAGCACATCAGATCCATCACCCGTTGACTTTAAACGAGCATAGATTAGAAGAGCATATGCTGTCATCTCAATATCAATAGGCGACTGATATTTATTTGATGCTGACGACGGTAATTTACTCCAATATTTAGTATTTCCTACAATGTACAATTTACCAATGTGTTTGAATGCTATATTATAGCAATCTACAAAACTATAAGTATGTATCAGCAAATAGTATATTTGATTTGTCTAACATTTTAGCCAAGATTTATCTATAGACGAATTACAAAATGAATTAGCAGTAAGATTAAAGGAAACTCTCACTATTCTTTTCATCTATTGTAAATAGGCAAACACTTTCCCTACCTTTTACAATGGCCAGCCTATTTAGTTTATCAAATATTCTGTTGAAAGCTAAACTACCGGAAACCGACAAAGCATAACTAACGATCGATAACCCATAGGCATCGTTAACATTGCTTATATGTCTTTCTAGGTATTGCTGTGCCTTTCCCAAAGCATCGACGATCCTCGAATGTATAGGCTATACAAATAGAAATAAACTTTGTTTTAAGCCATAATAGCTGACAAATAAAAAGTAGTATTCAATATTATGGTTTATTAAGTTAGGAATCAATATAAATTTAGTAAGGCAACAATATAAATTTAATATTTCGTTCTTTATAGCGCAGGTGAAACGAATTTGGCATTAAGAACTCTGTTATTGTGTCTGACTTCATAAAGTTTCATTTATTAAACAATAATTATAACTGTTCTATAGAACCCAAATTCAAATAGATAGCTCCGAACTTAGTATAGTTACATGTAGTGCAAAACATACATAAATCTCTTTTATGATGCAGTTCGAAATTTTATAGGTGGATCGTTAGTACGAATTTGGTGTTGAATATCATTCGATGATGTCACAATCGAGGGAAAGATATAAGTTGTATTGTTACATTTTTATTTAATATATATTGTATGGGTGAGGAGACAATATATGTATGTTTATTTGTGTCTTATCCACGCCTTTGAGCAAATACTACTTTGTTTAAACTAAAGTAAGAGGTAAATAGAATAGCCAGATTGGATTCAAAATCGGTAGTAGTACCATAAATAGTCAAGAACTCGATAGAAAAAAGTCTCTGGCGGGCTTTAACACTTAAAATGGAATACATTCCAAGTCATGGGTGTTCTTATGATTGTTACAATACACAAACTATTAAATTCACAAAAATAATAAATACATAAAGTCATCTTGGTCAATTTCCCACTCTAAAAGGTCTTAGTTTTCCCGTTTGAACTGTTTTGCATTTGTCATGTAAGCGTTTTTGTTGCATGCCATCCGGTAAAAAAACATTTCATTGTTGAAGGCCGTACTATGACCTATATTTTCATTCAATTTAAATTGATTGTTATGTCATTGTCAATCATACCATCTTTTTTTTAATTGATGTCTTTCATTATCTTAAATATAGTACTAGTAAAGTAAGATGGCTCTGTGTCTGAATTATTTTAAAAATCATGTGTGTTCAAATTCATTTATCAATCTATTTTGATTTCAATAATGTTATTTTGGGCTAGAACAGTCAACTATCTTAATCAAAATCTATAATTATGTGTGCAACACAACGTGTACATTATAGATATATTGGATAGTTAAAAAAACATACCCCTGTTAAAATCACATTCTCTTGCAATGCTATTAAGACGAATGCTGTCAAACTTTGTCCATTAACTGATCCTCCCTGCAACCATTGCAAAATCAAATGTAAAGAAAACTTGCATTTATTGCACGCATAACTAACATTTCATTTTAAGTTATAATTTGAAATGAAATGAAATAACCAAATTAATGATAAATAAAAAATCAGAGATACGAATTTTTGCTATAACTATCAAATGAGTTTAAATATTAATGCCATGATAGTTCTTGCATCATTTCAAACCCTTATAAAAATGGTCAATATAAAAATGGACGAACAAATCTATATTTCGGTTAAAACATATTTATTTATTTCAATACAAACCATTACAATGGTCATACTGCAAAGGACCTTACCTGCATATTTTTGTGTATAATGCGACCTGGTTCTGGAAAGGAGCCATCTGATGATTGTTGATTTATCATCCAGTAGATTGTTTTTTCTAAAACCGTATTGTCGATGAAAATGTGTCGTTTTGCTTTGCTAAATGTTTTAGCAACAAATGCAGATAACCTATAGTTATAAATTACTAAATGCAACTACATTTTTGAAATAAAGGTGACAGCATCTTAATAAATAATCGTTCTTTTTCTTTATAAGACACACGGAAAATTGTCAACACTTGTCTAGCGATCAAGGTCGACCGGAAGACTTAATTGTTATTCTTGTGATAACCCTTTTTTGATTTTTACATATCTTTTCTTTTTGTCTACGGAATTTTCTTCCAAAGTCCCGATGACTTTGTTTTATGCTGATTACAGAAACCGTGACAGCAAAACCGAAATGTCGGAAAGCTGGCATAACTCATAGTGGCATTAATTGCAGTTTGATTGACCGAAAGGATTTTCAAAATCCTCGATCTAAACTACTATATGCAAAACTTTATCCGATTCCGTCAAAAGTGTCGAACACAAAGCCATAATTCGTAAGTCTCCGTCGTTGAACACCATACATACAAGTTAAGAAAAAGTTAAAAAAAACCCATGAAAATTGTCATGGCTATTTATGCTATGTTCATGATGTTAGATAGTAATATTGTATTGATTCATTATTGCAGTATAGGAATAAAACATGTCACGTACGATGATTTCTGTGTCATTTGGTCTCTTGTGGAGAGTTGCCTCATTGGCTATCATACCACATCTTCTAAATTTTATATAGAAAAGATGTTTAAACATTTTTACTTAAACATGGTAATTTTAACCCTTAACCATGGAAAAGTAAACTCCCTCCTTAAGATATCAAATCTTAAAATTGTCGTATACATTAACGCTATGCTATATAGTAATAATGAATTGATGAATATTTGGTAGCAATAAAAAATTATCAAATTGCCATAGCTATACCAACTATGATACATATAAATAATGCATTTAAATGTTTCTTAGAGGAATAAAAAGAATTTTAGAAGACATTTTAAAATATTTTACTTAGCCATGGTATTTTGAACCTCCTATCATTGAAAGTTAAACTCATTTCCTACCGACACCAGCGTCACAAATTGCCATAGGTTTTCAAGTAATGTTATATATACTTAAAATGCATTGAATTAAATTTGGTAGGAATAAACAAATATTAGAAGATTTTTTTTTATTCTAACATATTTTATTAAGCAATGATATTTTGAAACCCTAACATTAAAATTTGAACGGCCTCTCTGGACCTTAAAATATCAAATTGAAATTGGCTTTTCAAACTACTTTAGACACTCTAATGCTTTCATAGGTGTTTGATAATGATAAATCATGTTAGAAAGCAGATAAATTGAGATTTAATGTTCCATCGGATGGGTTGAGTTTTCAATGTTGCATTTAAACCCCGGGGTCACTACTCGGCAGGGTTCAAAATACCATATGAAACTGGGAATAGGGAATTTACAATGCAAAAGTTGTCATTACCATTATGAAAATTGTATAGAAAACACATACCACATACTGCCAGCGCTGTCTCTGTTACCAAATGCACTAAACGAACCATCCGTACGCTGAAATGTAAGCTCACGTTGGTATCCTAAATAAAACAAACTAGGTTTAGTTACCTATTTATGCAGATTTCCCGACTATATACTTACCAATTGCATCATACGGTGACATTAAAGTTGTAAATTTAAATTAAAGGTATAAGATATCTAAATTTGAAGACGAAGCAAATTAATTTGCATGGTTTCAAAACTGCAACTTTATACATGAGTAACGTGAATCATAATCTGACAAGAAAGAGTGATCGTGTTCAATATATAAAAACTAAACTAAAATATATCGAGTTAATGATCGCCGGTCTGGAAAATTGTACAAATTGCTGTGCCTATATACAAGTATATACAACAATGCAAACATCAACAATGTGTAGTATTATTTGTTTGAAGATTTGAAGTGAAAGGAGCGAAAAGTGACATTCAACTTAAACACCCGTTCTGCCAAATGTGTTCTAAAATGAGTAATGCAATGC
Organism: Mytilus galloprovincialis; assembly: GCF_965363235.1. NCBI lineage: Eukaryota > Metazoa > Mollusca > Bivalvia > Mytilida > Mytilidae > Mytilus > Mytilus galloprovincialis. Next base: position 44,032,127 of record NC_134842.1, on the reverse strand, counting down.
ATATACTGAAATAAATGATGCGACGGTGATTTTGTTAATTGGAAACGTAGGCATGTCAATTATAATCAATTTTGAACTACGAATGTTAAATGGTCTATTTGGGTTTTAAAGTTGATATATTACCAAAATGTTTTGAAGCTTTTGATTTAATAGAATAATGCATAGAAGTTGTATCTGAAACATATTAGCGATATCTCTTCATTACCTAAAAACAAATATGGGAACTAACTATTGGTTTCCTAAAATGACTAGTAAGCACTTCTGTGTTCCTTGATCACATCCAGAAAAAGATTAATGTATGAGTTGCAGCTAAAATTTCACAATGCATTTAAATATGTTTTTTTAATATAGGATTGTTATGTATTATATATTTGTTTTTCTAGAATTGATGTTGACACAAATTGCGGAAACATGACTATGAAGTAAAGTCATTCTTCCGCCTTTGAAAATCAAAAAAGCTAAGATTTTTTTTTACACGAGCAACACTTAAAGTATTTGTATTGATATATATATGTTACAGTAAATAGGTGAAATTAGGAATTACACGTAATTACTAAACATTTCAGTAATTACCTGTAATTACTAGTCAATTTAGTAATTACATGTATTTACTAGTTGTTTCAGTGATTACAGGTATTTACTGATTGTTTTGGTCATTTTTACAGCTATTTACTAACTTGATATTTTTGTTTAAAAATTAAAGACATAATTCAAGATATCAAATAAGAAAGTAAAGGGGAAGGAATTTTTAGGGCTTACTTAAGGATTGGATTATAAGGCACATTAAAAGTGCATACTCTTTAGTGTTTGCAAGACAATCCAAAATTGTGAAAAACATTTTGGAGAAGTATATGAGAAGTATATAGGTAACTTAGCCTGCTCTTTTTTAAGATAGACATTAGCTTATGCCAAATTTGGTAAATTCATTTTACAAAATAAGTTTAACTAAGCCTCTTTTGTCAGACATTTGCAATGAAGCTGACATTCTTCGAAAACAAATTTATACAAGTTGATGGAGTTAAAAGTGACATTTTCATATTTCCGTGTTTTTGTGTTTCTCATTTTTTATGAGTTTTTCCAAACTAAAGCTTATATACCTGCAACAAAATTTTATCATCGTTTCTACCTGTATAAGAATGATCTTTTTGTGGATTGACTAAGTTAATTAAATTGCCCATTCCTTTTCTTTTACTTTCATTGTTGTCATTCTTTTCCTTTTTGTTGAGCTTGCATCTTTTGTCGCAAAAGCGAAACATAGCTTACCAACCTTAATTCCGACGCCAGCGGCGTAAACAAATATTCACTTTGTTGTTAAAGCTTTTTTTTTAATTTTTATAAGTTTCTTAAATTATCCTGAATTTCTACCAAACTCGAACAGAAGCTTGTTTATGATCAAAAGATAAATTTCAAGAAGTAAATTTTGTAAAAATAAAATCAAGTGTCTCTGTATTTTACTTAAAATGGACTTAGTTTTTATGCCAGTTAACATTACATTCACACTGTGGTTAAAGTTTTTTTTAAATTTTAATAACTTTCTCAAAATATCCTGGATTTCTACCAAAATTGGACAAAAGCTTGTTGATGATCATAAGACAATGTCCAGAAGTAAGATTTGTAAAAAAAAATATCCTTTTTCGTGTATTACTTATAAATGGACTATTTGTTTCAGTCAACATAATATACAATCTGCAGTTAAAGTTTTTGAAACATTTATTAGATTTCATTAATCATCCTGAATTTTTACCAAATTTGGACAGAAGCTTCTTACGGAACTTGTCAAAATATAGTATCTAGAGGAAAATTTTAATATTTTTTTCTTATTTTTGTTGGACCTGCGACTCACAGCAAAAGTAGGCGAGAAACTGGGTTCTGCGAAACCCTTTCGATTTTGATAGCTTAATAACCATCGGTAACCAATTTCCAGCTAGGGGTTGTATTGACGGCCAAATGAATATATATTCAATGAGGTCCAATTATTAACTTGCAAGTGCACAACTCTCATCAACCATGTTTCTCAGCGTATTTAACAAAATAGAAACAGATAGGCTGCTGAAAGTGAAATATAGTTTCACAATATAATTTTCATTAATGATTTAACAACAACAAAAATCATATTTTTTTCATTTCGTAGCTAATGGAACTATAGCAAAAAGGTACATTTTAGGCTGATCACTTTTTAAGAGTACTCACTGAATTTCTAGTTAGTATTACCATAACTTTTGATCAGTTAACCATATTACAACATTGTTTTAACAGTTAGTAAATAGGTGTAAAAATTCATTTCAAAATTAGTAATTACTGGTAATTACTGGACCGTTTTAGGAATTACTTGTATTTACTAAGTACATCGGGAATTACATGTAATTCCTAAATTTTAGTAATTACGTGTAATTCCTAATTTCACCTATTTACTGTAACATATATATATATTCTGAATTGAGAGTTTTGTACAAAAAATCAACTGTATATATATTCTGATATACAGTTGAATTTTTGTACAAAACTCTCAATTCAAATTCAAGAATTACGATTAAAGTCATAGCTCGTTCAGAAAGAAGCCCGAAATATAAGTTTTGTACTGCAAGGAACCGATGTTATTTGTATTTGAAAGTTACATTCAATGATCTTAATGCATTTGTATAAAATATAAAATAACACACCTTTTTCAATATAAGTCTTTAACTTATGTTCAAGTTCTTTTGTCAATTGGTTGGTTTCTGTCAGATAGTGTGCTACAAACACATCAGGAGCAAGTCCAAGCATAGTTTGTTCACCGCAACCTGTAGGCATGCGTAGTAATTGCTCTAAGTTTTGCAATGTTGGACCCATTACATCACCTTAAATTACAGGAAACAGATACTCTATGTTGCAAATCAACATGCAAGTATAACCGTGGATTTTCCGACAAAGAACGTCTGCCGTAAAGTGGTCACATTTAATGCAAATATATATAGTAAAAAGATTATGACTGAGGTTTATCTCGTGCTAAGAACACCAAACAAAATACACTATTTCACTATAAAAAGAAAAAGATAAACAAACGAGTCCCATTTGTGCTGACTAACCATCCTGAATTTGTCGAATAATCCCACATTATTTATTTTTTTGTGTTTTGCAGACTTTTTTTTGTATTTTTAGTTTTTTTCCATGGCATGGTCAGTTTGTTATTGCTTAGATACATGCAGGTTATTTTAAGTTTTTTTTTAACAATTTAATACTTGGGCGAGTTAAAGCTGGACATACTTCACATTATATAGCTACGATTGTTGTGAGTAAAACTCATCCCTACACCAAAATAGTTTGAGGACAGCATTCAAAAATACGATTGTTTAGTCGCTACAATAAGAAAATATCAAAGCACATACTAGTGTCTTGAATTATTGACTCTCTATATTAGCCTCATCCTTTACTAATCACTAACCAGTAACTGAAACTCGGACTCTTTGTGAACCACTAACAACTAACGCTGGAAAAGATATAGGGACATCTTTGTTTCTAGGATGGCCTTTGTCCACACCCAACAAAACAGGTGTGTTATGCTCTTGTGGAATACCTTCAGGCTTTAAAATAAAATTATGAGTGATGATGTCTAATATATATATATATATTTCAAATCTTTTGTTTTCCTATGAAAGTACACAGAACATAGGTTTAAACAAAATAACCTAAATTCTTTGACAAGAATACAAATATGATACATTTTGTACATCTAAATACCAAAGGCTGCAGTCTAATATTCATTTAAAGAATTTTCAAAATTAGTTTTAATGTTGGACGGCCAAAAAAACTCACGTTATACATGTTATATGTACACTGTATTTGTTATTTAAAGATACTTACTATAAACTATCATACATCTTACCATACAACGTACATGCTTTGTAATTTGACCTCTTGATACTCTTTTGAATTTTTGTTATTTAATGTTACTTATTAAGGGTTATATCTCGTCTATATATCAGCTTTGATAAGTGTTTGGTTTCACTTCGTCGTACTATGAACAACAAAATTATTTATTTTGTACAATATATTTCCATTTTCCACTTAAACTGTATAACTTACCAAAAAAATATTTGCATTTACCTGTGTATATTATTGTATATTCGCTCAGTCCTCAAAATATAGAAAGTGCAAAAAATACACATAAGCGATATAGGTTACATTATGTTTGGGGAAGGTTAACTTTCTGTTAATAAGACCCGTCACGGCCTGGCTGGGAAATTGGGTAGGCAAATGGTCACATCAATCTGTACCGATACAGGCTCTAACTGTCCTCATTTATACGCCATAACTCATGGTGGGGCTCCTTATAAAGAAGGCTCATACGAAGATAATAATCAGATATGGCGGCTTTGTGTTCAAGGTTATTGATTTTTTTAAAGTGTTTAACATCTTACAGCGGTATACTACTGTTGCCTTTATTTATTCATTTATTTTATTGATTTTGTGTTTACATTGGATTGTAGATCACATTTGTTGTTCAGTGCATGTTCACTAGTGGTAATTAAGTCTCCCAAACAAAGTTTGGAGACTTATTGTTTTTGCTCAGTTCTTATTATTTTTCTTCTTCTTCTTCTTCTTCTTCTTCTTCTTCTTCTTCTTCTTCTTCTTCTTCTTCTTCTTCTTCTTCTTCTTCTTCTTCTTCTTCTTTAAAGATAAACTTGTCCGCAGCGTTTCTCCAAAACCGCTTGTCAGATTTACTTAGGGTTTCATAGAATGGTAGACTAATATGTCTAGGTGAGCCATCAATCTTTAGTTTGTGCATTGGGGTCTATTAAGGGGTATTTTGGGGGGTAGCAAGGAGGGAGAAGTTAACTATAGAACCCAAAGGGATTTTATTTTCTAAAATTTTCAAATGAATATAACTTGAAAACTGTAAGTGATAGATACACGCAGTCTTCAGAAATGATTATAGGACAATAAAACAAATCACATGAAATATAGGGGGAGTCCCTGGGGGTGATCCCCACCCCGTTCAATTTGAGAATGTGCTATTATCTTGTAAACGGTCCAGATCCCCACCCCTAAACCATATATTTTCTTGTAGGGGACAATAGAACAAATGAAATGATATAAAAGGGAAGTCCCTAGGGGGTCACCCCACCCCCTCTGGTTTGAAAACTTATAAACGGTCAACATCCCCACCCCTAAACCATATATATTCTTGTATGGGACAATAAAACTAATCAAATGAAATTAAAGGGAAGTTCCTGGGGGTCACCCCCACCCCGTTCAATTTGAGAATGTGCTATTAACTTGTAAACGGTCCAGATTCCCACCCCTAAACCATATTTATTCTTGTAGGGGACAATAAAACAAATGAAATGAAATAAAAGGGAAGTCCCGAGGGGGTAACACCATCCCCTCTTGCTTGAAAACTTGTAAGCGGTCAACATCCCCACCCCTAAACCATATATATTTTTATAGGGGACAATAAAACAAATGAAATGAAATAAATTGGAAGTCGCTATGGGGTCACCCCACCCCCTCTTGTTGGAAAACTTGTAAACGGTCAACATCCCCACCCCTAAACCATATATATTCCTGTATGGGACAATAAAACTAATCAAATAAAATTAAAGGGAAGTACCTGGGGGTCACCACCACCCCCTCCTGTTTGAATACTTGTAAATGATGGAGATCCCCACCCCTAAGCCATATATATTCTTGTATGGGACAAAAAATCAAATCAAATGAATATGGGACCATATGAATGGCGAGTTATGGGAGCTTTGTTTGGGAGACTTAGTAACAGCATCCTGTTACAATTACTTCTTGTTATTAATATGTCTTTTGATTTAGTTAAGCAATTTCAATTGACATTTTATAGTGTGTCTTTCAATGTTGTAATGTTACACTATTGTTTCAGATAAGGGTGAATGTTGGTACCTATTAAAACGTTTAAACCCGCTGCATTTGTTTGCATCTGTCCTAGATCAGTAATCTGATGTTCAGTAGTTGTCGGTTATTGATGTGGTTCATAAGTGTTTTTCGTTTTATTTTATATAGATCTGGTTTACCGTTTGAAGGGTTTCACAATAGTAATTTTTGGGACCCTTTAAACCTTGATGCTCGGTGGAAGCCAAGGCTCCGGGTGTAATACCGTACTTTGACCTATAATGTTTTACTTTTACAAATTGTGACTTGGATAGAGAGTTGTCTCATATCTATTATACAAAAAATACAAAATGTTGAGTTAATGACAGATGAACCAAAACGGCTTGTTATGCCGTTTATCAAGAACCTAGTGTTAATAATCATTCACGCAAAGGCATGTTTACAATGTTACAAGGATATATCAACCCGAAAGAAGTATATTGACAGAGGACGAAGACCAAGGTTGATATACCTGGCCCTATTAGTATCAAAATACTCAGAGCATTATATTTTCAATTTATTTAGAATTTTACAGTATCATATTGTCACTTTGACAATAACAACATGGTATCTTATTAATGTTAAGATTGTTTTCCGGTAATCGATCATAAATATACACCTTTTATTTTTCTTAACACTATCATGAAATTCATCGGATTATTTCATGCACCACAATTAACGATAGGAACATTCGTCAACAATGATGATTGGATATACATACCTCTACAAGTAATTGTCTGCGCACACCATCCCAAGCAGTCGATGATTGGGCAGTAACTTCAATATAAATTGGTCCAATTGTTCCAGGTATGATTGGAAAGAAAACAGATGTAACTTCACCGGGAAAGACCTGTTTAAAATTGCATAATCACGATTAAAGTGTTGTTGCGATATGAAGTAAGTATTTTAAAAGAAATGAACAGTGTCAGAGTATATGAAATTAAAAAAAATTCTAAGAGTGAAAGAAAATAAAACAACCTAAATTGTAGCCATATAACTATAAAAAGATTTCGTTGGGTGGTTGTTAAAGGATACATAGACAGTTTCTTACTGATAATCACATCTTCTCGCCTAATTGATATACGGCATTAATGCGTGTATCTATAATACTAAAATAACGAGGTCCAATTTGTCAGCCGTCATGGGGTAAAAACGACAAATCAAAGAATTCAACTTTATATATAGCTAATATAGGACAATGGTGTAGATTAAAAATTACAACACTCCAGACCCTTTTGTTTTCCACATAATTAATATTGCCAATAATTGAAAAGTTCCGTCTCGAATCCGATATCGATATCAATAGTTTATTCACCTGTTATCTATTAACTTATCTGTACGTTCCGCATCTGACAGGCGCACCACCAAACGGTGTATTTAGGATTTTGCTATATACAATACACGGGTCATAATCACAGGGATGACACTACTAAATTCAATCATTGTCAAATTGTCCCCTATTGTAGTATTTTAATCAGTAAGACTTTCTCAGATAACAGTACGATTACTAAAAATCTGGACTTAAAATAAGGCGTATAGGTATAGTTTTCAATTTGTTAGCGGGCATGACGTAAAACAGCGAATCAAATAATTCAACTTTATTTATAACTAATATAGGACAATGCTGTTGATAAAAAATACTCCATTCCAGGACCTTTTGTTTTCCAAATAATTAATATTACCTATAACTGATAAGTTCAAGGTCGACGGGTTCAAACAGAAAGATTTGAAAGCAGAGAAAACTGTGTATCTTATAATTGGCATGACTTTATGAGATGACAATATCAATACTAAAATAAGGCTTACGCATAGTTATATACTTTAATTCAGTCACGGACCCGCGATATTACGGGTGTGTTCTAGTATAATGTAAAGAATAACCTTCACCTGTTTTCCTTAACAGAAGGTCGAGATGCCACACACGCGTTAATAGTCCAAGACGACAAATAAAGGTTTATAAAAACCTACGGAATTGCATGAGCATCAAAATATCGAGACATTATTAATACGAACTTCATAGACAATAATGCTGCTGTAAGTTTGAATTGGTTTAAACTGGGTATAAAGCAGTAGTTTCAAACTATAAACTGTATGACAAATACAGTTTTGAAAGACCTAGTGAAAGAAGCTTTATGCGGATGTAACAAATTACCAAGGGATTTTTTATATAAATGTCAGAAGATCATGAAAAGATACATCATGGGGAGTAGCAATGTGTAATCACAATGACCATGACTACGTTTGCGTCATGTATCAGAGTTGAACATATTAATCTCGTTTAGGGAGCAAATGCATTTCTTTCGTTTAATCAAAGTTTCGTAAATGATTATTGTTAGTTATGGGTTAGTTTTCCGATAATGCGCATTCGCAACAAAAAACGGAATGAATTATCAGACTGATTTAAATGTTGTTAAAATGTATTTGCATAATTGTTTAAGTCTGATCCATGGTATCACTTTCGTTTTTATAAATTGTCTTTCGGACATCCGCCATTTATATTCACTAACTGTTTATATGGCAAATCTTAAATGGTTTATGTGTGTGCGTGGTGTTTAAGCCTTATCTATTAGTATACATGACCGATCGATTACGATTAATTGCAGGAAGGAAACGATAATAGCAGAGTCTGTTGGTTGTCTAAGTTTCCATACAATTCATTTGTACTAGGTACCTACAAGTTTGAAGCTGAGACATCAAGGTGATATATGGCTATGCAATAATTCTCGTATTCTTACTCTTCATACGTACGAAAGAACTTTCTGTTTGGGTTCTCGAAATCAAGTGTTTGCTTCCATCAAATGATCGTACAATATTCTTGAAGTCATTGCTCTTTCTTAGTATAAACATTACCTAAAATAATTTAAAACTCTTATACAATTCATTTCTTTACAGTAACATTTTGGATTATTATTGATTCGGTTTATAGAATGATTACAAAATTTTCTCATGCGCATGGTTCTTGCATGCTCATTTAAAGTAAAAAAAGTACAATTTCAGTGAAGACAGTTATATAAATTTGTAAGATGTGATATTAATGTCGTAATAGTTTAGTTTATATGAAAACTAAATTTTTGATTCACCAAAAATGATAGATAAGCAACATTGAAGATAGATTTAATAATCGATTAATTGATGCAATAACGTCGAGTTTCACCTGAACACTTCATTATTATTGTTTGTGTTATTGTGTGTGTTAATTATGCGAATTATTTCGATATATGCTTACCGCCATACCTGTACCAGTGGACTGGTAATTAAAAACGTCAACCTGTAAAGATATTTCCTCTCCTCTCACAACCGAATATGGAAAATGCATACTGATAAAAAAATCCTTAAATCCTGTGATCTACAATGACAACACATTAGAATCTACATTGCTCATATCGCCTCAAATGTGTGCTTAATGGTTTAAACAAAAAGTTACCACAACGACTTCCATATATTTCTCGTCAAGATAAGATAAATGTCACACCTCGTATACAGAATGAATTAAAAAAAAATACGAATAAGCAGCTTCAAACTTATTACTTTGTTTCTTTTCTTGATAAATATAACAAATAAGTAGATGTGGTATGATTGCCAAAAATTGAAATAAAAGTATGGGAGCTATTATATGTAACCGTATTCCTTAAAGAACGAGAAAAACCTATACCGTATAATGGGCTTTAAAGACCCGAATCATATTAAAAGACATGTATCGCGGAAAATACTTTGCTTAGTATCTTAAATTTCTTCAGATGATACAAATATAAATGAAACCGATGGATATTTGAAATTCTTATTGGTAACTGACATCACTATAGCAATAAAAATATATAGCAATTTCCAGTTTGATGAATTCTAGTTGTATTCTTATTACATATCCCCATTAAATTGACGGTTGTATGTGAATGTAGATAATATGCTGCAAGAAAATACTTGTACCCAACTTGTTACAGTTATATATGATAATAAAATTTGAGGAACTAACTTTATCAATGTTTTTATGATTTTGCTACTTCAAAAATATAAATAGAACTTGCACACTGAGTGTTAAGCAACGGGCAATGGTTAAGTAATTATTGAAAATTAGAGAAATATATCCATTCATAATTCGCTCCTGTGCAAGATACCGTAATATGAAATAAATTAAAATGATAGTTATACCCACCTGAGCAGATGATGTGCTTAAACTAAATCCTGTGTCCTGGTTTAAAGCGAACGCACTACCAACCCATGATGTTATAGTGTCCGGTAAAACACTAGTTATATTGACGTAACCATTTCCTCTGAAGTATGTAATTTCTTATGAGAGACAAATATTTTACAGTGAAGATACATATTTTTTTTTAAGATAAATATAATACCCAAATAAAATTTTAATAAAAGAAATGTATTACGGAAAATTCTCTGTTTAGTATTATAAGTTTCATCAGAGGATACAAATATGAATGAATCCGATGAGACAATATTTGAAATTCACAAAATATTGGTTCTAAAAAATTTCTTATGAAGATCCCAATAGGCACAGAATATTACAAATTTCTTACTAAAATGTATAGACATTTTATATGTAGTTGTTTACTCTAATTTAAGGAATTTCCTTAGTACAGGTACATTTTTTGAAGGTATGTAATTGACAATAAAGCAAAACGAAATAAATTAATAATCTTATCAATTTGCTGAAAACAATTGAACTTAAATTTACTGACCGTATCATATAATGGAATATTGTAGGAAAGCAATTTGTATCTCAACAAATCAAAACGATTAGAAATTTCATTATCTACTGCAAAATAATATTGTATTGACATACAAAAAAAAGTTAAAATATGTTTAACCCTGCTTGTACATGCCAGTTTTATGTCATCTAAGGGTTGCGATAACATTCTGCCATTCATAATAATGCATACTCCATGCTAATTGTTTCATATAGTTATCAATTGTTTCACATTTTTTCATTTCATGCCTTTTACAAGCTTACTTCATATATTGTACAATGTGTAACAGTTTTAATCTTTGAAATTTGTTATGTTTGTTTGTAATCGATTAAACGACCTTGCCGATTATGACTTCTTTTAATTTTTTTTAGACCATCTAAAAAAGTTTCATACTTCATAATATACTGTAAAAGCGGAGTTGCCAATTTTTAAACATGGATATCATGACATGAATATCAATATTGTGGTCATTTTTATAAATTTCCTGTTTACAAAACTTTTAATTTTTCGAAAAACTAAGGATTTTCTTATCCCAGGCATAGATTACCTTAACCGTATTTGGCACAACTTTTTGGAATTTTGGATCCTCAATGCTCTTAAACGTTGTACTTGTTTGGCTTTATAAATATTTTGATATGAGCGTCACTGGTGAGTCTTATGTAGACGAAACGCGCGTCTAGGGTACTAAAATATAATCCTGGTACCTTTGGTAAAAGAGGGACGAAAGATACCAGAGGGACAGTCAAACTCATCAATCGAAAATAAACTGACAACGCCATGGCTATTTACCCCACTGGGTCGATGCCACTGCTGGTGGACATTTCGTCCCCGAGGGTATCACCATTCCAGTAGTCAACACTTCGGTGTTGACATGAATACTAATAATGTGGTCTTTTTTTTTATAAATTTCCTGTTTACAAAACTTTAAATTTTTCGAAAAAAATAAGAATTTTCTTATCCCAGGCATAGATTACATTAGCCGGCTTTGTCACAACTTGTTGGAATTTCGGATCCTCAATGCTCTTCAACTTTGTACTTTTTTGGCAATCCAAACATTTTGATATGAGCGTCACAGATGAGTCTTATGTAGACGAAGCGCGCGTCTGCCGTACTAAATTATTATCCTGGTACCTTTGATAACTATTTAAAGACGTCAGAGTTTAAATCATGTTGAGGCAGTAACACATTTGCAGATCTAACATCGGACGAATTATATATATATATATATATATATATATATATATATATATATATATATATATATGAGTCTGAAAGATTGTGTAACAATACCGATAAATAGATGGAAAACAAAACACTAAAAGGTGTTGAATATCATTGCACAAAGATGGAAAAACTGAACTTTCCATCTTTGTGCAATGATATTCAACACTTTTTAGTGTTTTGTTTTCCATCTATTTATCGGTATTGTTACACAATCTTTCAGACTCATATAATTTTTCCTGTTTGTGTAGTATTGTCAATTTTGATGATCCAATACCTATTAAGTTTACTGGTTGGTAGATTCGTATAGACTCTATATATATATATATATATATATATATATATACATGGTGTTAGCCCTGTATAAACACATGTTATCCCACGGAGAATGTCTATCATAAGGTTGTCATATGTTAAAACGTGTAGTATAAGATTAGAATTGGATGTGGCCGCATGTAAATTAACATTTTCAAACGACTAGATTTAACTGCTCGGAAAGGTTCAAAATCTACCTGAAACTATACATCATGTACTGTGTAATAATAATACTTTATTCCGAAAGCAATACAGCTTATAGGAAACATATACACAATTTTACACCAATATAAGAATTGTACAAGAGATATATAATATATATAAATATAAAGATGTGCATGAAAGAAAATATAATACATAATACTTAATACAAAATACGAAATACGAGCGGAGAATGATATAATACTTAAATGCTTAAGTTAAGACCCTAGATATATAGCCTAGAAAAATGAATTGCATCGACCATCAAAGGAACATGTTATGTAGCCAAGGTGGCCATGTCGACTCGACGCAAGACACGGCGCATGCGGTGTTTCAACGAAGTCAAAGACGCGAGGGTTCGAATCCTGTTGAGGAAAGAACAGAATTTGTTCTCACATTTTAAGGCTACATTTTAAACAAATCGTATCTATATTCATATAAACGTCCATATAAATAGCAGGACATAACATACAAACCTATTACAATGTTCATTAATCAGTACATAAATTGCATGTTTGTGTCTTAATCATAATCAATTACCGAGTTAAGCTACAAAACCATATCCATGTTTCTGAAAATGTTTTCCTTATTCGTTGAACAGGTTGTATGCGTGGTACTGGCCTCAATGTTTGCGGTGGGAAAGGAAAATAAGGCGCAAAAGTTTGCTGCCTACCAGGAGATGGAGTTTGACCAGGAAACGGTCCTACTAAAATAAATTTTATCTATACAAACATTTCTGATATTTGGAACATTGTGCAGCACTTAGACAGGAGATGCTACGTACACATGTTCTATGATATTTATTGCTAACCTCAAATGTAAACAAACACAAAATGTGTCCCCCTGAAAACTAACATTTTAATTGCCAGGATGGTGTCATATTTTGGGATTAAGTGTTTAAGATAAATAAAATGCGCTTCAGATTCAAGAAATGTATTATATGACGTATCATATCTTATCAGTAGCACTTAGTCGATATTATTGGGGTTCTCTCGCCGAGGGTATTGATAGCGCAGTATTTTAATTTTCAGTAATAAAAAATAAGAGGAAGACAACAAGGAGACTTTCAAAACAGTCTACGCCTTGGCAAACACGAAAAACGACAAAAAAAAAAGAACAATTCATCACAACACTGCATAGAAAACGAAAGACTGAGCAATACGATACCCGTCAAAATTAGGCGCGAACTTGTTTGCCCCGGATGGGTAAGCTCTTTCTGCTCCAAATGTGGCACCGCTCATGTATTTTTTTTTGTGATACATACATGGGGTAATTAAGGAAGTAATAATCCATTTCCCTCAGACAAATAGACCTTATATAAAGTTGACTATATTTATTTTTCCGGTTTGGGTACTCATCATTCACTCTTATGGAACGCCTTGAATGTCTTAGAGTGTAAATGTTTAATGTGTTGTGTCGCTTTGTTTTTACATTCTGTTATTTTTTTACTTTCGATATGTATAAGAGAATTTGTTTCTTTACACTGCATTTCTGTGTTATGTCGAATTCGGTATTTGTTTTGTTAGACAATTGTATGATATGTCTTTGCTATTCTGTGTTATTGGCAATAAGCATTGCCTTATGTTGTAACTACTGTATATCGTGTGAATACCTCTAAACTTTATGACCAACCACCTTTACATTCTTTCACGTATCTTCTATGTTGTGTGTGTTCTTTCTTTAAGCAATTCAGTTAATAATTATATCCTGTCATAAATGTGATTGTTATGTTGAATGCTATAAACGTTTTGTTTTGATACATCTCTGTTCTATGGAAACCTCATTATTTTATATTTTTTGGCTCTATGTTGTGTCAATACAAATGCATCTCACTTTTAAAAATATGATAAAATTTTATACTTTTTTGTGAAAAGTGGTTGCTGCTCTTTTTCTCAAGTTTTCCGTTTGAATGTTTCACGGATGTCATTACAAATTTGTTGACCGTTATATGATATCTGTAACAGAGTTATCTGTTTGGCAGTTAAAGTTGTAAAACTTGAATACGAGAAGTGTATACGATAAATAAAGCTGTGATGTTAGGGAAGAGGACTTCTATCGCATTTGCATGCACATATATACATTTTTGATTTAATTCTTTTTCAGTTAGTTTCAGGTCTTTCATAAACAGCGTTCACCCAATCAACAACCATAAAAAATTTCCACACGGTTTGTCCGATTCTATAAACGGTACATGTGCACCATATTTCATTTTTGAATATGTATGAAATATTACGCTAATTATGTTTTTTTTTTATTGTGATAGCACATACAAATTTTAACTCTTTTCAACATTAAAATCTCCGGAAATGCACATTATATTAGAAAATACCACACATTTAAACTTGTTAACATCAAACAATGAAATTCAAGGTAAAACAATCAGATTTTGTAATATTTTGTTATGTAATCGAATTACCCATTTAAAACTTTAAGATAACTCAAAATGCAAACACGTTTTGAGAAATCCGAGGCATGACCAAGTAAGCAAGAAATGACATTTCTTCAAATGTATTATGTATACGAAATATAAAAGTCTTTTTATGATGTTTTTTTATTTGGTTAAGTGTCGTCATATATTTATACTGAAAATAATTACTAGTAGTTCCGAAATGAAAAGTGTGTATAATACGTTTTTAAAACTGTTTCTTTAAACAAGGGCAACAGTAGCATACCGCTGATCGAAACTCATAATTCGATAGAATAAAACAAATCCGGGTTACAAACTAAAACTGAGGGAAACGATTTAATATAAGAGGATAACAACGAAACAACATTAAAATGTTACACACACAGAAACGAACTAAGCATTAGACAAAATCCGATGAGAATAACAAATATACATCCAAACCAAATACATGAATTTGGGATAGAAAAGAAGAAAAGAGGGACGAAAGATACCAGATGAACAGTCAAACTCATAGATCGAAAATTAACTGACAACGCCATGGCTAAAAATAAAAAGACAAACAGACAAATAATAATACAGAGGACAATACATAGAAAACTAAAGACTACGTAACACGAACCCCACCAAAAACTGGGGTTGATCTCAGGTGCTTTTATAGATTACACACTATTTTTCATTAAAAATATGAATAACAAAAAAAACAAATCAACAATAGCAATTCCCTTAAAAATACAAGGTGCCCATTTATTTTTATTCACTGTTGAATGTTAGAACAAGGAATGAACATTGATGGACAAAGAGTGTCGGACATTTTAACTAAACAAAGAACATATGTTAACTAAGCCTGCAATAATAAAATCCATTGAATTTTTGAAATAAGAAATGCAAAGTAAATGTTTTTGTAAATGAATGTATACGTCAATTTGATAAAAACACATTGTTATTGACTATGATTTCATATTAGAGACATGTTTGATTCAACAATGCAAGCTTAAATTTTAGTTTAAGTTTAATTAGCTTTTGCATTTGAGAGAACTGATATTTGCATATGCATACCAATATAAAAAAGAAGATGTGGTATGCTTGCCAATGAGACAACTTTCCACAAAAAACCAAAATGATACAGAAATGAACAACTATAGGTTACCGTTCCGCCTTAAAGAATGAGCAAAGCCCATACCGCATAGTCAGCTATAAAAGGCCCCGAAATGACAATGTAAAACAATTCAAACGAGAAAACTAACGGCCTTATCTATATAAAAAATTAACGAAAAACAAATATGTAACACATTAACAAACGACAACCACTGAATTACAGGCTCCTGACTTGGGACAGGCACATACATAATGTGGCGGGGTTAAACATGTTAGCGGGACCCAAACCCTCCACTAACCTAGAACAGTGGTATAGCAGTACCGCATATATATATAAGAACGAACTATCAAAATCAGTTGAAAAAGGCTTAACTCATCAGATAGACAAAAATACAAGTGGACGTGCCCGGGTACTTGTACATCCAAATAACAAAAAGACACTAGGAACAGATCTGAGAGTACTCGCAGTTATCCGTCAGCTAGTTCAAAGACAATACCAACTAATAAAAAAATCATGCATCTAAGACTAAATTATCAATCCGTACAAATCCAACATCCAATGGATTTAGTGTAGAGACGTCAGAAACAGTCAGAGAAAAACATGACCTTTTGCAATGGTAAGATACACGTATCGACAGATTGTAGATCAATGAATGTGTATATGTATATAACATATTAGTAATATTTAGTTTGCTTTTAATTTACTGATAACTAAATCAATACTTATACCAATAAAACAACATTCAATGATCTTATTACAGTGTTGAATTGGTAACCTTTTAGAATAAGTTTCTTTAAAGGAGCGATACGTTTACAATGATCATTTCTAAATTTCCGGGCACGCTTTTCCCCTCTCAATTGAATGACAGTTTCGAATCCATAACGTAAGGATTGACAGGATACTGACACAGTAAATGCACTAATATGACCACTTGGACACTGAGACCACTTAACGATTCGGACGATTCTTGTAAACAACTTAGCAAACCGAGGAGACGTTAACGTTTGTTCATGGAAACATTTTATGGTTCCAGTTACAGATCGGGACAGCTATCTATTTATCAAATATAATATACAAAATTAATATGAAATAAAAAAGCACATAATTATTCAAAATAAGTTAAAAATAGATTAACACATATGACAAAATTGTTCATCACAAAATATCATTTAAAGTACTGTAAAATGTTACTTACAATAATTAAAAGTGGTAGTGTAAAATGGATACGTAGGTGCAGCATATTCGTAAATTGTAGCATCAGTCAGCATCATGTATTTGGAATTCTTAAAAAGAAAAAAAATAGATACGATACAAGTGAATATAAGACAACAATGTTATACTTGGCAGAGGCTCAAGAGAAATGTATTAAATTTCAAAAGAAACCTGTAATAAAAATACAAATATCGGATGCCTCCATATATTGTTAGCCTTATAATCTGAATGTCATTGGTTCGGTTTTCATTGATCGTTACTCAATATTCATAAAACAAGTAAAAATATGCTGTAAGATGTTGATGAAACATAAAATGTTTTTTTTATGTCCTATTGACTTGTCTCCCGCTTTGCTATAATGATCATGAGTATATTAATGAAGGATATTTCTTATCAGAAATAATCAAAATTAACTATAAGATGCCAGCAAAATCGCAGTACAATATGGGAAGTGTTGAAACAAAGACTTTCTAAATTTGATAGGCAGTTCGTCGACTGAGCATGTGCGAAAGTGTTTAAGACAATGATAGATAACGGTCTCCGACTTAGGATATTTTTTTTTAAAACGGTGAAGTTGAAATAATTCCTTCGTTAATTTTACGGACGCCATCAACAGTTAGTTGACAGTTTTTTTTCCCGATTCACAGATGATATCAGATATGTTCCTGATGTCGTAACTACAATCCTGTTCCCTTTTCACGATCATTTGTTATCTACTGAAATCGACAATTTACCGAGTTTGTAATAACATGAGCAACACGACGGATGTCACAAGTTAAGCAGGTTCTGCTTATCCTTCAGAAGCACATGAGATCATCCCCAGTTTTTGGTGGGGTCGTTTTAATCAGTATTAAGTTTTATATTTTGTGCCTTATGTACTAATGTTCGTCAGTACTATTCTTTTTTAGCCATATCGTTGTCATTATATTTTCGATCTAAGAGTTTGAATGTGTGTTTGATATCTGGCCCTCATTTTACAAATATCTTACATGGTATTAAAATTTTGCCATGATAGCAAATCCGGATATCCCTTTTAAAATGAATTGTGTTCCAAAGTTGCCGTACAAAGTTTTGGTTGATTAATTAAGTTTCGTCAAAAGTTAAAGACATATACCCTAAAAGCTAACTACATAAGTACATGTATGTTTAAAAGTCAAAGGAAAATCCTATTTTTCTTTAAACTCTATTTTGTTTTGGTGAATATAAAATGTAATCATTTAAGTTTTACAGGGTATTGTTTAATTTTCACAATATGTTATTAAAAACTAATAATCTCTAACCAGGTATGCACTTTCAAATGAGCGTGCCTCCCGCATGATAAATTACTTTATAGTTTTTTTCCCTGATCAAAAGGACATATTTTTTTAATTCTTTTTAGATAAGTCTCGATCATGTCGATATATTTCTGATATAAGGTTTCTTAACTGTTGTCACATCAGTTATGTAACTTGTGTATGTAATCATAAAACCTATAAACAAGTATGAACTCTGGATTCATAATTATTAGTTAGATACCAACTTTCGTGTATTTCGTGGGTAGATGGGAACCATGACGTCAAATATTCAGCGAAATAACAGTTTACCTAATGCTTTGTGTGCTGAGATTGGCAAAAGCACCAAAAAAAAAATATCCACGAAAATGCAAGCTTCCCTTAATTCACAAAAACTGATTTAAGTTTTATTATCCTCAGTATAGGTGTGTTATTCAGGTGAAGGAATTGTTTTTAACTTGACTTAGACAAATCAGTAGATTTATTGTTAATGTATTGTGGCAGGTGTCGTGTCAGATAAAAAGAAAAGTATATAAATAGTTAAAACTAAAAATGGAGACGTTATTTGGTCACGTTTGCTTCAGACTGGTCGACCATCGTTCTGGCTTTGGTGGAGTTTGGTTCAGACCTTTGATCGAGTATAGTAAAGACAGAACAAAATAGGTCGAAAACTTGTCAAGAATAGTTTACGACTGTTTCAAACTGGTTGAGTAATAATAAAGACTTTTTCAATGACAAAAATAAGAGTCAAGTACAAAGTAAAAATGTCGAATTTGGTTAAGTTTTGGGTTGAGTAATATCAAGTAGAATTCAGACCAATTCAGACTGATCGAGTAAAAATATATATGTATAACATACATACCAGCAAACTTAAGAGGTACTTGATCGTCTAGACGAACCAGTACAAATAAGGAAAATAATTACTAAAGTCTCAAGATTTGTGTAAGGATATCGGAATGTTTGGCCGTTGTTTTTATGATTTTAACATATTCCTCGTATATCCCTTCTTCATTGTTGTTTTTGTTCGCTTTTGTAAAAGACATGTTCAACCGTACTTGCTTTTTCAATTCTTTTTATTTGTATTGTAAACGAAAACATGTATTGGGAACTATATTATATTTTCTAGATCTATGATAAGTTGCTATAACTAGAAAGTTGATGTCATTGTTTTATCAATTCAGTAGTCATGAATTCGGTACTGATATTATATATAACAAACCTTTCTTAAAATGTCCGTTTATAAATTAAGAAATTACTTAGATACTAAGGTTTAAAAAAAAAAAAAACTCATTCCAGGTTGACATATTGATTTGCTATTATCTTTATGATATTTAGTAATATGGGTCTTCAACTGTGTCGGTTTTTTCACATCATAAGCTCTCAATTTTTCGGCTTTGAGCATGCCTGGTGAATATAGAATCTAGATGAGCGCTTCGTATGCATTACATTTATCACGTGTTTATATTGTTGTGCTCATTTTGTCATTGGTGTGTTTTCGTAAACAAGACCCAATAAAAAAAAATTGCTATGCAACTTTCTATAAAAAGAAGAAATTACGTAAAATTTGTATCTTATTATTATTATCATATCTAAGACAACCTAAAATATATGGCAGTTTTATTAAGATGATAGTTTGAAACGATATTGAAAAAAATGCGTTTTAATTTTTCTACGGTTTTAATCTATGTATCAGATAAATCATTTCTTTTATCATTTCTTTCTTACATCCCGTCATCATGTTATTGTGGTATGGTTAATTTTTGTATTCTTGTCTTTCATGTTTTTTTAATATGCTGTGTATATAAACCTTTTTGAGTTTCTTTGTTGCATATTTGTTTGTTTTTATAGTGATAAAAGTTAACCAAAATGTTATCTGCTGTACCCCAATTTTTGATAATTTTACCTATCATGTCTGTTTGTTTTGTTTACCCGTCGTTGTCAATATAATGGAACTTTATGCGATTATCATACACATGATAATTAAATCTGAAATGACACATGATGATTAATCACAGCAATGGATAGTAAATAACCCCTGGATAAAAAGTCCAAATAACGTGAATTCAGCCATATCAATATTTGGATCTACTGAAAAACGACTACTTCGAAATTCTAAGAATATGCAAGTGCCTACGATGAACCGATCCAGATCACTATGCATTTTAACAGCTACTTCTGGCGACAGACCAAGGGGAGCGATTTCGACGCTTGCATTACATCAAACAGCAAAAATGTATCAACACATCTACTCAGATGCATAAAAAATGGTGGTAAGAAACAGTTATGTATATGATATATTACAGTCAGTTGAAAGTGTGGAAAATGCTCGTTTGATAACTAAGCAGACCGAGAAAATGCTGGCATGTGGAGGTTTCCACATTAAACATTGAATTATATCTGGAAATGAAAAATGCAGCAGTACATTACAATCCCAAGATAGCGGTGGTTAATTTAGATGAGTTTGCACATGAAAAAATTATCGGAATGAGGTGGGATCCAAAACTAGACTTGTTTGATTTCAAGGTTAAGATTAATTTTTACCCAAAGTACAAGAATGTTCGGAAAGGAGAAAATATAAGGAAATCACAGATTGAAAGTAGCGTACCTACAATATTAACTCCTCGAATGGGACTCAGCCAAGTTGCTAGTGTATACGATCTGTTAAGACTTGCTACTCCGCATACTTTAGCGGCTAAGGTTATGCGAAAGCTATGCATAGAAAACAATACGAATGACAAAACTATAGTCAATTCTCGATGGGATTATGCCATGTCAGCAGAATCACGATTAGAATGTATATATTTTTTCAAAGAATTTTTCGACATAGAACAGTTGAAATTTCAAAGATGTTTAAAACCCGATAATGTGGTTGGGGATCCCATGCTAGTCATATTTTCGGAAGGAAGTAAATTAGCTGATGGAACATGTGCATATGTCAGATGGGATTCAGCACACGGAGGATTTGAATCACGATAAGTGATAGCAAAGAACCGTATAGCACCAACTAAACAGATGTCTGTTCCAAGAATGGAATTATGTGGAGCTGTATTGGCAGCTAGAATTAGAAAAAAGTTAGTTGAGGAGATGGATTTCAAATTTAATAGTGTTATAGACATAGTCGATTCGATGATTGTTCATGTTGTTAGGGCACAAATTCAACGAGAGAGTTATGGATTCGGCACATTTGTTGCTAAAAGGGTAGCAGACATTCAAAATAAGACTGAACCGTCCGATTGGTGGTGGATGCCAAGTGAATTCAATGTAGCGGACTTCGCGACAAGGATTACATCTTCTATTGATTTGGTTAAGAACTCAATATGGAAAAATGGACATAAATTTTTTAATGATCCAATAGACCAGGGGCTTTTAAGGCCAGATTGTAATTTAGGTAATGACGAGCTACCCGACACGATAGGTATTATTATGTCATCTGACATCAAGAAGAACACCGATACAATGCCTGGTTTGGATTTCGAAGATGTTAAACTGGAAAACATTTCTTCATATTCAAAATGTTTGCGAGTAACATGCATACTGATGAAGAAAGAATGAGGTTGGTATAGTTGTTGTTGGTAAAATATTAGCTGATTGGCTGAAAGCAACATTGAACAGAACTGATTTAATGCTGTTACCTAATAAAGGACATTATGTGTTGTTATGTTAAAAGTCAGTACATGATCAGGATCACGCAGGAGTAGATGTAACATTAGCTGAAGGGACAAGCAAATTCTGGATAACAATGGGACCATTAACTTTGGGACGACTTCAACTGTCACCAGCGTTTTGGTACTGTTCAGTTGACCTTTTTGGACCTCTTTCAATCAAGGATACCGTTAAGGGGCTCACTTATGGAAAAGCATATGGCGTATTGTTCAATAGCATGAGCAGTAGAGCTGTGTATGTGGATCTCGCTGATGGATACGATACTTGTAGTTTTATTATGGTTTTACGACAAGAGGAAGTGAAAACAAATTGCATTGGGATACAATCAAAGTGTTTGGGAATGATTATGGTATGGAATGGGAATTCACGAAAGCAGCTGACGCCCCTTGGGAAAATAGATGCAGTAAGGCATTGACTAAATCTGTCAAGACAAGTTTGAGTCTTTCCATTGGACAGTCAATCATGACATTTTCTTAACTACAAACCGTGCTATTTGAAGTAGCCAACATTTTGAATGAGCGACCTATAGGAACTTCAATGTCTGATCCGAACGAGGGAACCTACTTATGTCCGCATGATCTTTAATCTTGGAAGAGCATCTTCGAATGTGCCAGTAGGACATTGTGATGAATCAGACAATTAAAAAAAAACGTTGGAAATGTGTGCAAGTATTTAATACAGGACAATAATCTATTGTGTAGTAATTGAAAATCTGGACAGATAGTTGAAGCAAAGTCAAGTAGAGATGGTGTGACGAGGGATGTAACCGTTCGATACAAGAACATTGGATCTGGAACTAAATAAACCGGAACTCAGGACTTCGAAGATCTGCACATAGAATTGTAGTGTTGCTTCCAGTTGAAGAACAAATTGGTAACAAATGAGATGTAACTTCACAGACACTTTATGGCTGGCAATGTATCGGATCGATAAACCTTATAACTTTGATTGATAATTAATTTTGGATTGTATGATGATTATTTTAATCTGATAGCATTTCCTATATTAGTATTGATTTTATCCTGAATTGATGATGTGATAAAGTACAGCATACGTTAAAGAAGTGGTACTCCAAATAATAGAGGTATTATTATGTGTATAAAATTTCAGTATACAGACTCGCTTCTTTCCGCTCTCTCGATTAACACTGGAATGGTTTTTGAACTTGTTTTGTTCATTCTGGAAAACCAACAAGTTAATAGCAAATGATTGATATGATATAGGCCGTCAATGCATAAGTGATATTAACATTATTGTTTAGCGAATGTTTGAACTGCTCATTGTGTCTTATTAACGGTTATCAATCGCGATGTCAACATATATATCAAAATTGTGACTTGTGTGTTATTTGAATATTGTCATATTGTGTATTTTTAGGTTGAAACATTATTTACAATAAAAAGTTACAGCCTTTGACGAATTATCTTCATACAGTGAGAAGCAATATTTAAAACCAGGCTTGATCCACCATTCATTTCATAAGAGAGTGCTGGTACCAAGTCACGAATATGAAAGTTGTTATCCATTTGTTTGATGTGTTTCAGCTTTTGATTTTGCCATTTGATTACGAATTTTTCGTTTTGGAATTTCCTCAGCATCCGATTTTTATTGGATTTTGTCATTTAACTCGTAATGAAAATGAATGTAAAGTTTATACTGGCTCTCTTTTTCGCTTTTCGCTACTCTCTTTTGGCTAAAACGTTATGCTGTTAAATAGCTATTGTAGACAACCGTCAGATGTTTGAGTAGCTAACTTTGGTTCAGATGATGCGTTTGGACCTGATGATTTTTCCACTTTTAGTTTGATTTTGATTTTATTTTTGGAGTGCAATACTGTTTGTTACTTTTTGCAATGTATTTATTCAAATCTACATGGAATACCATTGCAAATTGCAAATAAGATTAAAATTATAACCAACATGTACATACCGTAACAAAACTTTTCACATCTGTTGCTTTTGAATTCAAATTACTCATTGTTGGAGTAAAACTATTAAGAATCTGAAGAAAAAAAAACAGACAATTTGTTTTAAAAGTTTTTGTTTCTATCAATTTTTTTTTTTTAAAGTTTTTGTTTCTATCAAACATATACTAATGTATGCAATGTTTATGTTTGCATTTTGTTGGATTTTTCATGATGAGGGCCTCAGGGAAGATTAGTTTTACAGCTAACTGTGTAACTCCCTAAAAAAAAGTATTGTTGTTGTTGTTGTTGTTGTTGTGAAAATACAACAGGTGAATATAGATTTGTCATTGCGAAAAAAAATTGTTTGAGGAAGTAAAAAATGTGTATTCGATGTGTTCACATTTTTCAATTATTTGATATATTTGAATCATGTCAATAATTTCTTGTTCGATTATTTTTTTTTGCAATAGGGATTAATGAAAAAAGCTGTAAATAGAAATAAAATGAATCCAGCTCTAATTTACTTACGAATGATCTGACTGATAGAAAATTGAGACATACATTACGTCACAGAGTATTTAACACGGAGCATTGGCAAGCTATAAAGGGTTTAGCAATGACCAGGGTAAAACTATTGAAAGAGTAAAGCCAACGGTTTAATATATATGAAGACGAGAAACGGAAATCACCCATGAACCACATCGACAACCGATAATTAATGAACAACAGGTTGTTCGTGACTTAAGACAGGTGCAAACAAATGCAGTGATTTTAAACATTTTAACACGCGCTAACCTTTACCCTGATCTGAAAGACACACTTATCCACGATTGAATGTGTGTTGAAAAGTATGTAACGGCAGGGTTTTTTACAAATAATATCACATTAACTCAAAACCATCAATGTGGTATGGAGGTCATGGTCATATGAATAATATATACTTTACAATCATATAGTTAACTTAGCTTATTGCTTAATATAGTATCCGATAACATTTATTTGGTGTAGTACAAAAAGCAGATATTCCTTGCAATACCGACGAATGCTCGTTGTGCAGAATGACATTTAACTGTCAGTAAAGAATATACTATGTGGTGCTAGATGGGGTAAATGTCTTCAGCAAATTGAATAAGTGGTCGTATATCTTCTCACTTTTATTGGAAAATAAAACCAATAGGAGTAAGAATATAGCTTTGAAAACCATTGTGTGCATTGAGTTGAGCAAACTGAGTTCACTTTATTCAATATTATGAGTTTCTTTGTTGAATTGAATATAGCACGGATCACGGTAATATATTGATATTAGGTTTAAGCACATATTATATTTAAATGGTGTTCCACATGGAATTTTGAAATATCTCCGAGTAAAAACCTAATTGAGTTATGATATTTACTAGAAAGATTTTGACATCTTATTATAATCGAAATATTTTCTTTAATATAAATAATAAATGTACAGGTCAAACATAATATATAACAGTAGTTTGTCTGATTGGCAACTTTTATTCACCAGGAATAGTTTTACTGTTTACATTATTTACCTTAAGTTTTACTTTATAAACAATTTAAAGTTATGTTACACAAATTTACACTTACAATTGATCATAATTACCACCGTATTTTTGAAGGGTTTATGATTCTCTGTCCTGTCACGTAAAGGTTTGTTAAGGCATCCTAAATGATATCAGTTTAACTTAAAGTTTAAGGTCGTACGATGACCAATTATTGTTTTCATTCAAGTCATTTCGTTTTGTGTGGATGTTTGTATTATTAGCAATCAGACAACATCTTCTTCTATTCATATTAAGCTTTCATTATAGTTATTTATAGACTGTCTTCTAATGACATTTGTCATCATGGTGTTAGCGATTTTCTTATTGCCACTTTGTTCGTGATTCGTTTTAAAATATCTACTTTCTTTATAAAAATATATATATATCAGATTTTGAAGTTTCGAAAAGAAAATTTTGGCAACCCAATAATTTTGATTTGATGGGAAGGGGTGTTGTTTTGAAAATATGCCTTTCGAGACTCAGAGTTTTTTTTGTAATTAGTTTATTTTTGACATCAGTTTATTTTTGACATAAAGACAGAAAATAATCAAGCAGTATTACACACATGTGCAGGTTAAAGTATTGTTTTACAGATATAATTATATTACTTCAACACTAAATAGCAAGTCTTGTCCCAATCATCATTTATAACACATAAATCTTCAGACCATTATTTTTGTGTTCATGAAGGATTTTCTTTATAATTTTCTAGAAATAGTTGATTAAGATATTTACATGTTTTTTTTTATCAATTTTAAGTTTTTCTACAATATCATTTTCTAATCTAAGTTTGAACTGCATACTGAGATTTAAGGTGTTCACATGTCAGTATTGTTTTTTTTTTCATTTGAGATTAGATCGTGTATAAGAAATATACCACCATTACAATAATTTTCATAATTAAATGGCTTCCCAACATATGTTATTGTTAATATTCAGCCAAATGGGTTGTCTCAGGATATTTATGAGATGGTTTTCATTTTTCATCTTTTCTTGCTACAAGTTAGACAAAAAATTTCCCTTCATTAAGAATTTAACTTTTTTGCAAATTTTCGCAAACCCTTTTTTGTCAGGTACAATATATTTTTCTATATAATTTAATAATAAAATTTTGCCAGGGAAAAGATTCAAGAAATCTAGCAATTTATAAAGCATGAAATTTTTAAGGGACATACAAATAAAGGCAACAGTAGTATACCGCTGTTCAAAACTCATAAATCCATGGACAAAAAACAAAATCGGGATAACAAACTAAAACCGAGGGAAACGCATTAAATATAAGAGGAGAACAACGACATAACACTAAAATGTAACACATATAGACAAAATCCCACGAGAATAACAAATATAACATATATATATAACATCAAAACCAAATACATGAATTTGGGATAGACAAGTACCGTGACACGTCTTATCGCAATGTGAATTTACACTCAAAAATAAGAGAAAACAAACGACACAACGTAATAATGTAATACACACAGAAACGAACTATAATATAACAATGACCATATTCCTGACTTGGTACAGGGCATTTTTATAGGAAAAAATGGTGGGTTGAACCTGGTTTTGTGGCATGCCAAACCTCGCACTTTTATGGCCATGTGAAATATAACATCAAAATGACAACACAGGACTACAATATAAATAAATTGGAGAACACAATTGACAAAGAATCACACGAACAACAGCCAACAAAAGGCAACAAGTTCAAAATTTTAATACGCCAGAAGTGTATTTTGTCCACACAAGACCTATGTGTGACGCACAGATACAAAAGTTTGAAAGCCGAAACGAGTACAAAACTATTTATATGGCGGATTTTAACCCTCCCTCATCATACTTTTTTTTTATAGTAACCTTCCTTTTTATTTTGTCTGGTTTTCCATCCCATAAGAAATTAATGAAAATTCCTTGTATTTCTTGCATCACCTATAGTGGTGGATTTGGAAGTACTGTCAGAACATGTTCCAAAAGTGGGAGAGACAAACTTGAATACCTTCCACAAGTAATTTTGATATATTTTTTCTGTATAATTTTTATTTTCAAGATTACATATAGTTTTTTCCCTTCAACTTGCCATTTTGTCTTGCTCTTATCATATTTCCATTACTTTTTTCTTCTCTTAAAATTTCAAGTTCTGTTTCAGCTTTTTCAATATCAAAGTCTAATTTCATCTGAATTATTTAAAACAAACAGGCTGTTTAATTTTTCTAATTTTTCAAAAAGCATATCTTCATCTTATCTTTTTCTTTTTTCTGAAATGGAGAACAAGAACTTGTTTTCATTTTAATAGTTTCCTAAAGTAATTGATTACCAATTGTGTATGCCTTATCAAGGTTTTCAAGATCTTCATTTGGGTCGCATTCATATTCAGATATAACCTCTGTAATATTATGGTTGACTTTTTTAATACTAGAATGCCAGATTCATGTTGCCAGGCATGTAGTTTGTTTGCAGTGCATATATTTGTTTTTAAAAAATCAAAAACTGGCGAAATTGGAAGAGGTGGAGTGTTCTCCACTGATATTCATTATGATTTTATTTTCATTTTATTTAGGTTTTTGTCACACACGTTAATATATGCATGCGGAAAATGACAACATTTTACTTACAGTGTTTTCCGTGATGTCATTTCCTTTATTTAATAAAGATACACTTTTGTCCCTCCCAATCATGCAAACATAAGAATTTGGATCCGCTTTGATAGTTGTAGTGATGTTGTCGCCAGGTTTTGCTGTCGCCTTGTCAAACCGAATAGACACCTAAAAACAGAAATGAGACAGAAATGTCGATTAGAAATTGAAGATTTAAAACTAACTACATTTTAACGAAAACTACATCAATTTGTTTTGAAATTCGGATGTGTTCAGATACTGTCCATATATAAACAGTTTGTCAAATCAAAGTTTTTCATAAAACATAAGTTATTCATCAAATAGAACTTTGCATTTATTTTTATTTAATCAACAACGAATTCCCTTAAGAAAAGTATAACGTTGAAGTATCAAAAGACAAACTTAATTTCACTTTTTAATTCTTGTCTTGATTTAAACGCAGATATTGGCAGCTTCGACACTTAAAGAAAAATAAATAACTTCAATTATAAGCTAGCTGGTAAGTTCACATTATTAGTATTATCGTATTTAATGCAGTTACAGTTAGAGGATCTACTACTATGATTAAAATTTACGTCAGTCTTGTTGAAATTAATAATAGAAACCATACAATTCTGTTTATTTTAATCTGTCTATGATTTTGGAGGTGTTTAAAAAAATCTACCTATAATTTTAGTATGACAGGTATAGGCCTAACAAATTAGTTTAACTATACCAAAGTAATGTTAGTAATTTATAATGCTTATTTACAAATTCCGTAATTCATATTTGTTTTTAAAACTGATATTTAAGTGCAAATGTAGTAAAGGTTTCGAAGGAAACCAATCAAAAACAAGATAGTGGTTCATATCTTTAAAAACTGGCTTATTTGTCTAGAGTCCTGTTTTGTGGAACACTCAGTTGTATACTTACCGTGTCTTTAAAAAGACCATACACTGTTATAAATTCAGAATCTAACACGATTTCTCCATCTAATTTAACATAGTATGCTATCAATTGAGCCTCGGGTGCCATATTCCTCGCTCCTGGTATACTGAAGTTAAAGTCTTTTTGTTGTAAACCATCAAGTATTGAAGACGACACTAACGTGTCCCGGGATAAAACCTGTTGAAACATATTTTGATTTTAATGATATCAGGAAAGTAGAAAGTAAATAGAGCTTAACAAATCTTAAAGAAGATACTTTTTAAGAAATGCTGCTTTACTGTACTCATGAGAAAAATTCAATGAGGCTTTATTATAATTTCGACTAAGAAATCCGTTTGCTTGAAATTTGTGTGTAATATTTTAATTGTATATGCGATTATGTTATATATATAGTAATGATACATAGGAGCTAGTTGACAATAGTGAATACTTTGTACTAATGCATCTACAGATTGTTAGGCATCGGTAAACTACTGTTGCTTTGATGTACAGAGCATACCTGCACAACAAATTTCAGAAGTGGTTTTGTTGACTGAATGTTGAAAAACATAGGACTTCCTACCTATAATATAGATAAAACAGAAATGCTTAGTTCTCGTACAATAAAAATATACAATTAAAACAATGATACAGAGTAATCATAAAAGCGCCAATTTAAAAATTAATTAGATGTACGTGAACATTTGTCATGTATCCAAATATCAGACCCTGAAATAATTCAATTTCAAAATACAGTAATAATAATCTAACCATAGTCGTATTTATAACCTTTTTTAGAATCATTGTTTATCATTGCTCTTCAATTATGTATATTACCACCGCGGTGAATATTATGTAGACAAAACGAGTCTAGCGTACTAGTCATTGATGAATTTTTCAACCAGCCTGCTTGTCAGAAGTTTTGTTTTGGCCTGCAATATCATTGTTTCAATTTTGTAAAACTACTTTTATAAAATGTTGAATAATTCTAAAAAACAAAGTTTTTTATAAGTCATTCCTCTAAACGAGCCACGTAGCTGATATGAATCTCTCATGGTAGGTTGAGAAAAAATTCACGAGCACAAGGTGATCGTATTTCTAATATGGTTAAAAAAACTATTTTTTTACCTTTAGATTATTTTCTGAAATTGTGCATTTTGTATCATAATGAATTGAACGGTGAGCATCAGTTTTCTATTTTCCCTTTTTTAATAGACTTTTCAATTTTCAAATAAAACTGTAAACAGCGATACACCATTAGATGATGAATTAAGTAGGCTGTCATGTTTTTTCAATGTAATCAACAATACTAAATTTACGAACCGATAAACATTGACACAACAAAGTATAGTAACTGTTGCTCTAACGACAATAAACCTTTAGCATAGCCTGCAACATTATGTCGATGAAGAAAAACACTCATAAAAATGTAAAACAGATCTTCGAATATCGTTTTTATTTGTACAAACATTAATTTTGTTTTCTTTAAATCAAAACATTACAAGATATATTTGCTATATAGCTATGCATTATACGGTCCTATTTTATATCGATACTTATGCATGGTATTTTGCCATTGCACAGATTTTGATTTTCTGTATATATTTATGTAATATTGACAACAAGTCGATTGGCTTTGAATCAATTTATAAGATAAATAAAACTACTTTTAGCTACTGCAGGTTCTCGATGGTTGTTAGTTGCATTTATTTTAGCTTCTTGACGAGCTAAAAAGTAAAGCTTGTTCAAATGATTTCTATAGTTTGGTTGTATGTAGTGCTATATCATCACTGTCCAAGGTTTTCGGAGTGTTAGGTGACCACAAAAATATGTTAAGTCAGGTCATATTCTGTATACTTCTGTCGGAGCATGTACTTCATTGATTGTTGTTAGTTGTTGTATATCAAATTTGTTTTATCGTTTGAATGGTTCCTCAGAAATCAGTATGTTAGTTTTGATTTCGTCGCTTGAAAATGTTTATGTTTCTCATGTCTGGAAAATTTATAGCTTTATACATGTAATATGCGGTACTAGTTTTTATTATTGTTTAAGACTGTACAGGTCTTCAGTTCCTAACTTCTCCATCATATTGTTGGTTGAAATATTTATCATTGACTATCAAACTACATGATTATATTATGATTCTATTCTTTAAATATATAAACACTCTACATACCGTTGGAGTCACTGAAAGACTTCTAAGTTGAATGAATGTATTGCTGGGTGACTGATATTTAAATATACTCTTGAAGGCTTGGATCTTGCCGAAAACGATCTAAAAATGTACATATTTGATTCATAATCCAAACCTTTTGACCCTAACACGATGATTGCTTTTTAATTTAATTAGTAACTGAATTTGATTTTTGCACTAAACAGAAATGTCAATGAATAAAGTTTGTCGTTCACTCGTATATAAGGCAATTCTGTCATTTATTGCACATTTCTTTTAAAAACACATTTTGAGGTTTCATACAAAAAGGCATGCCAAATAGAATCTGCGAATTAAATAGAGCAGTAATATTTGGTCAGTCAAACGTGTTTATCTATATTGTACAAAAAGACAAGCATTTTGAAGAGGTCGTATGCATTCATGGTATAAGAAGAACACATATAACCTAAATAGGAAATTATTTATTTAGATATACCATGAATCAATTTTGACATAATGAAGATGCAGAAATTGTTTCAATCAAATTTGGTGTTTTAATTTTCTAAAATGGCAAGACCATAAAAATGAACAATCTGCAAACAACATCTTAGTTTCCAAATGAGAAGCACATTAAGATGTGACGCCAGCATACTGCTAACGAAATGACAATGCTTGAACAGTCCAATGAACATTTGGCATTTAAGACTCCGAGGTTAAAAACTTGTTAAAAATGGATAAATATAGCGTCTCCTATCTAAAAAAAGATTGTAACAGTGTCGTCAGATCAAAAAACGTTCTCTTATCCTATTGTAAAAATTAGTGTTAAAGGGAAAATTCCGATACAAAGTTTTATCGATTCTTATTTAGATAAAGGTATGAATATTATGGATATTTAAATGTCACATTTTGAAAATAATCTAGGGATAAATAAAATACAAGCAAGTTGTTTTTCTAGAATATCAAAAACTGTCCATAAAATAACCTGCCAGATGAAATCTTCAATGCATGCAATAAACCATTTTAGATATATTCATATTTATCTTAAAACGTTAAAACATTAATCACATAGCACGTCATGATATTTGTTAGGTAATTTAACACCATACGTTATCGCTATGAACTCATCTTTTGGCTTGAGACATGTTCCTATTTCGTAATCATATCGTAACTGTAATTCATCACCTTAAAGTCAGCCTGAATTGTATTGTTTGGTATGACAATTTCCACAACTATTTTCCCAGTTTTTGAGACTTGTATATGTTTGTCGGCCAGCCTAGTGCTCAATGTAGCTGGACCGTAATAGTATGTTGGAATACTAGATGGAACTGCGTCTTTATAGAAAAGGGTTGTTTCCAAAATAACAATGGGATTTGCTGTTTTGATAGGCGTTGTATCTTGTCTTGTAAGAGAGGCCTGCAACAAAGCTAGTTACGAATATTAAATAATCAAAATATCAAGATTAGATATAGTAAAAGGTCAATGATAAGTTGATATTAACATGACAATTCATTTAAACATAAAGAGATGTTTTGAATCTTGATACCATAGGGCGACACGATATTAACAACATAGTAAGTTATTGTGCTAAGTAGGAAGACTGTGTCCTTTCACCAAACAGGTTTTACCTAATTGAATTTTAACTCACCTCTAAAACTGAGCAACTGGTAAAATATGTTAGCTCATTGCTTCAGTAAAAGTTTGATAGTATGAAGTGAGTACAGTGTATTAGAAATAATATTTACCATCCAAATCCAGTTATTTATTGTGTGAGTTATGAAATGAGAATAACATAATCACTTATTTGTACAATAACATGAGGCACTAGTTTTAAGGCATTTGACTTGTATATGAAACCTTATGTTAGTTTAAATTTGACTTTTAAGTTCGGGTCTATGTACTTTTAACAATATCATTAAATATATATGTTTTAGATATACGTTTAGTCTCGTTTCTCATACATCTTTACGGTCTATTATAACTTTTGAAATGGTAAAAATTGACCATAATACTGTTTCGTATTTTTTCTGTTGACTTTTCTTTAATGAATACTAGTAGTTTTACGACGTTATATAATATATCTCATTTCTTTTCTATACTTATAATTCAGTTATTTTTTAAAGTTCCTTTCAACATTTATAAATTATACTTCTTACCTTTATAGTATATGGAAAACCAGGTTTAAATGATTGTTTTGTGTTCTTCAGAAATTGTAGTTTCTCATCTTTATCTGCAAATTTAGTGTGCGCTGAATTCGATAACGTAATACGAGTCAAACTTTCAGTAACATTCGCTACGACAACTAGCTTATGCGTAGTACTAATACGACCTTTTGCACTTGCAAGTGGTATGATGAATTTGGCTTTTCCGTCAGGCTGAAGCAGAAACAAAACAATCAAACTGTAGTCATATATAAGATAAGAACCATATTTGGATGAACTGTGGTATACATCTTAACGGTTTTATAATGTAAACAGCGAATTCGTCATACCACTAATTTTACAAATTGAAAACATACGGGGTAATAAACCAACAAAGGAATAATAGTCATCAACGGCCTTGATAGTCATTAACAATCTGTTTTGCCAAGCAATGCAGATACAAAAAAAAAACCACAAAAACTGATATTCACTCGAAAAGAAAGGAATGAATATATATTTTTGCATAATAGTTTAAAAATTATTTTGATATTTAAAGAAAATACAAACAATCAACAGATTATTATTTCTGCCGATAGTCAGTAATGGCATACAGATAAATCATCCATATGGCTACCAAATGACATACATATTTACATGTAAAATTTAAGTCATATACGAAAGGATATACATATTAATTTTCCATAAGGTACAAAAAAGACATACATCTAAATCTTCCACAAGGTACGAAATGGCATGCATATAAATCTTCCAAAGAGAACGAAATGACATACGTATCAATATTTCTTTCAAGGTAATAAATGATCAAGGTACGATATAACAACGATACGAAATAACCAGGATACCGAATAGTTTTGATTGTACATAGAGCAAAATGAAGGGTAGGAAAATGTTGTGGCGCAAATTGACTATAATTTATGGAATACACTGTATTATAAGCAACAGAATAATTACAATTAAAGCGCGGTTCAATTTTCTACTACCTTACGAAATTGTGTTCACATCATGTAAAAGCTTCTCTATATCTATTTACGGCCTCAATGGTAGCGTGTTTTTTCACCAGTATGAGAGGTTGGGGTTCAAACAGCGGCCTTGTAAGACCAACGACTTTGACGTTGTTATTTGCTGTTTCTCTACTAAGCACGCGGCATCAAGGAGTGATAACACTGACTGGTGAGCTGTTCAGGTTAATGTGTCTGGGTAGGGTGATATTTCTTTTTGTTAATTTTCACCTTTTTAACTTACACGTTAAAAGTCCAACTCAGTGTCTCGGACTAGAACAAAGCAGTGTTAATATTCGTCTTAAATAAAAACGTTTTCGTCCATAGTATGCATTTAATTAGCAACTTATCTAAGCAACTTACGCCCATCGATATATTATATAGCTGTATCAGTGTCTCCCATCCTGAATAGCTCCAGTCATCGTATTTATAAGCCAGTCCCGCCTCTATGTTAACACATCCAGTGACAGGCTTTCCATATGTGTACCTTATCATAAACAAACAATTTATATTTGTATTATATATCAAACTCACCAAAGATAACCGGCCTGCAATTTTCTGTACAAACATGACATTCGATTCAAAACTGTTTGAAACCAAATCAAATATAAAGTTGAAGAGTATTAGAAAGACAAAACATCCTAAGGAATGCTGCCTAGTTAGGCTTTTCCAATACATAACATGGGTATATATCAATTGAACATATCATAACAATTAACTGATCTCATCATTAAATTAACACATTAAACCAAGTAATATTCAAATTCTGGGTTACACATATCCTTTCTCTCCTGCAAGCTTTATACTAAACATTTTAAATATAAAAAGGATGATTGCCATGGTTTTTTTTAGTATCTACAAACTAATTTAAATAAAAGAAGATGTGGTAAGATTGCCAATGAAACAACTCTTCGCAATTGACAAAATGACACAAAAATTAGCAGTTACAGTATATATTTAAAATATTCTATCGGCATTCGCCTAGATATGTTGTACAGTTTTATACGACCCATCTTGTAAACATGTACACAAGTAGGTTTTTATGAGACCTCTCTGATCAGAAAGACAATATATGTAATCCTCTGAGATAAATAAATCATCCATTCATATTAAACCACATGTACTTACATAGCTTGAACAGTACCATGTACATCTGATTCTCCCATTAACACATAAGAAGGAAGTTCAATCGACACTTCAAACGTTGGCAGAACTGAAACAGAAAAGAAAAGTAGCAGCCGGGAGAACCAATATAATATAGGTAAATTTTGAAATTATCAGAAGCTATATAATTAGACGGTAACTCGGACATTTCATATAAAGATACAAATATAAAATTTGAATGAATATTGTTTTTCTGTGTTCAGTTATATTACCATTGTCGATTCCTACCACTGTTTAATCCAATAGTATTCAAAATTTCATCAGTTTATATTTAACTATAAATATCATGAAGATGTGAAGACTTAATTTTGACTTAATCATTGTAAATTATATGTTACGAAATTGAGCTTCCGAATATGATTCAGACATCAACCATCTCAAAGTGGAAACGCATTAAAACAACTATATAGTATTTAATGTCACCACAAAAGTTCTGACTACGGGTTGTGATACCCGCGGAATGAAACGTGATCAGCAGTGGAAGCCCCCAAGTGGTCATACTAACTAATTTAAGATACCAAGATTATAATTTGGTACGTCAGATTTAGCCTTCGTTTGAAAAGTTGCTTGGTGCACTTTTAAATTCAAAGCTGAAGAGCATTCAGAACTGAAAAATCTGAAAACTACGGTTAAGGTTTAATTAAGAATTGAATGCTCTTTTTTGTAAATTTATTGGGGTGTAAAAGCGTTGACCGAAGTACATTTTGTATGAAGCGCGGAAGCGCTTCATACTAAAAATGTGCGCACGGTCAACGCTTTTACAACCCTATTTCGTTACAAAAAAGCATTCGATACTTATAATTACTTTTTTACCTATAAGATCATGCAAACACGCCTTTTATCAAGTTTTTATTTCATTTACCTGTGCACTTTATTGTGGGACCTCGTGTCATCATGAATGAAAAGTTTTATTGTGTGATACAACTGCTTAAGGAATAACATGTGATGTGCAATTAGCCAATCTGAATAAAGTATTATGATGAAACATGCATCTAATGTAATTATAGGTAAATATATATTTAGGTTCAGAATTTTCAAACATAGAAAAAAAAACCAGTTAATTTGCAGCAGATGCACATATCAATGCTCTTTCGTGTCAACACAACAGTGGTGACTCATCAGTTACATCCAACAGTTGTGAATTCAAGTACTCTTGTAATCGCCTCTGAAACATAATCATTACAAAACGGTTTTTTTTTACATAATTTAAGACCAATTAAGATTAAAAAAACTGTAGATTGAAAAACATAGCTCCAGAACAATCTTGAAAACCTCACTGTTTTGGAGACGTTCTCATGTTTATCATTTTGACTTTCACATCGTTGACTTCAGAAATTCTAAACACTTTATAAATAAGCGAAAAAAGTATCTTCATATCACTTAAGGTAGCTCGCGGGTATTAATCTATTTTTTTTTAAATATAGGATTTCGCTATATTTTTCATATGCGTACTAGAAAAATACAATAAAAAAATGGGGTCACCGTTCATTTAAGCTCACAATCTGTCTTCAAAAGAAGCATGCTTTTTTGTTAAGGTACTTTATTTTCTGTTGAACTAATAAGAGAAAAATAGGTTATATCGAAATAAAAAAAAATGGAAAATGATAATAAAGATTATAGCTAGGTCACCGATAAATTAAAAAAGACATTTCAATTTTAATGCCAAAAAATGACATTTTTGCGCCAAAGGGAGATAGTTTGGAGCTTTTTCAATGATATACACTTTTTGAAAGTCATCTTGGGCCAAAACGAAGCGATTTGTTTGGTTGATTTTGGTACCATATCACAAAGTTACAACTAATAGTGTAATAAATAAAATTTATAATGAAAAAAAATGTTTAAAAAAAATCTGAAATTTTTGTACCCTCGAGCCTCTCTAAATAGATAATCAAATCTGCTATTTTTGAAAACAATCATATAACAATTGTTAAAAGTCCATGATTAAATGAATATAGGAAAAGAAGTATTTGAACTTTTTCAAATATGTCAAGTACGTAAACTCCAACCTGTACAATACCTTTAATAAAGTCATAGTGTTCAAATGAAATGATAAATGAAAGAGCGGATGAACAAAAAGAAATGTCTCAATTGAAACTTATTGAGATGCAATGAAATAAGTTCTGATATTCTATTAAAGAACTATCTAATAATTTACTTGGTGGGAAAACAAAAGGTAAACAAACGTCTTAACAACCGCCGAGCTTTAAAACGTGAAAGTTACTTGTTTATTAAAATGTGAAAAATTCAAAATGGTAAAACCTTTAAAACAAAAATTGGGCAAAAAACGGGATTATAAAAACTAACCAATTTAAAAGCATGTGCATAATTCATTGCATGCACACAGGACTTTTGTAAAACACCCGCAACTCGGTAAAGTAGGAAGTCATAGAACTAAAAATGACTGTCTTACCATATTGGCTTACTACAACAGTTTTTGTTGTCGTTTTCCCCTATAATAAAAAAGAAAAAAACGTATTTTAATAAAGGTAGTATATCAACTTAACCCAGCTTATTCGTGTTACTTTAATAGATCGTTATCTTTAATTTCGAATAAGATAAGTAGGTTCAAAATAATAAGACGTCATTTGAATACTTTAGATACCATCTGGTTTAGAAACTTTGATTTTGCTCTAAATGATTTTAAACATAATGATATTTGAATTGCTTTAAAGTTTTAAAAACGTATTGTCTACAAGATGCATGTCGATACTTATACTCAGGTATTACACATTCTCATTCTTCTATCAAACTGTGTGCATGTACGACTTTAAACGGAATTTGTTGGTTGTGACTTTTTAATATATATTAGTCGTAAAAAGCCCATGATTTATGTGTTAGTTGTAATAAGTAAATAAGTTTTCTTATAAAATCACTTATCATAGTAAAATGGAGTTACAACTGCCAACTAATATGTTGTACCTCCAAATTTCCAAGTTCTAATGCAAAAATTAACGCACGTAAACGTAAAAGGAATGAACACAAAAATATCAATATTTTCAAAAATTATATACATTTTGATCATATTCAAGTCGTAAGTTCGTAAGATAAGCACTAAAGAGATGATTTACTGAACATTTTGTTTTTGTCAAAAAAGACTACCATGTCATAATCAAATGATCCCTTATCAATTATCAAATCACATCAAATGTATGAAAAAAACATAAATTCTAGAAACGACATAGCATTGTTTAATACGTGATATGGAAAAATACATACTTTTATTTTAACATTTAGTTTCCAGGTTCCAAGAACAGGGTGAGTATCCATTACCATTTTATCAGTGTAAACACCACTGGTATCACTGACACCACGCCATTGCTTTATGAGGTTATCATTGGGATCCTTGTAAAACATAAAGTAAAGTAATTCGGTAGTATGTTTAAAGATTTATCCATATCAACTTGTATAAGTATAAAGGTACTCGTTGGCCCAGTGGTCTAAATGTAGCTAAGAAACTTATCTTCTGTATCACTCGCCTGTAGAACTGAAATAGTCATTTAAATTTCCACCAGTGGAAGTCGCGTTCGACTACAATCTCCACCATAACGCAAAATAAGGTGGGCTCGTGATTTAGCCTTAAATACGACCTGTTTGTGCATTTTACGAGTAAAGGTGCATGTTAACAATTAATGTCAATGTTAAACGAATTAAAAATTAGCACGAACACAATTGTATAAGGCATACCATAATTGACATATCAAAGGAATAAAGTAATTGACAGACAAAAGTCATACCATAATTGACATATTAAAGGCATACCGTCATTAACAGATTAAAGGCAGAACTTTATTGACAGACCAAAGGCAAAGTGTTAAGATAGATAAAAGGCAGGATTTAAGTTACATATCGTTGATATATCGATGATAAAATTAGTTATAAATAAGTTGCTATTTCTGTAAGAATAGGGTCCATTTGAACGCCATCATGTCCTTCATGTTATCATGTCCTGGTGAAGTTAAATATTTGCCAGAAAACTTGACCGATTTCGTTTTATATTACACATGAAAATTTAAAACAGTGAACATCCTTATCAATTATGAGATGATTAGAAATCATTTGCCACAGTTTTATAGAACGTTTTCCATGTTTTTAAGGGGT
This sequence comes from Mytilus galloprovincialis, assembly GCF_965363235.1. Taxonomy (NCBI): domain Eukaryota; kingdom Metazoa; phylum Mollusca; class Bivalvia; order Mytilida; family Mytilidae; genus Mytilus; species Mytilus galloprovincialis. Next base: position 43,992,607 of record NC_134842.1, on the reverse strand, counting down.
TTTAGTATGCAATACAAGCTGGTCAAACATTTATTGAAGAATGGAAACTTAAAGTTATAGGTTCATAAAGTTTTGTTGAATTTTATCACAATGAAGTTCTTACTTATTACCAAATCAACGCTTGTTTTAGACGGCAATTTACATTTTTGATATCTTCTCTCAACTGTAGTTGTTCGAATTTTTACATTACATGTATAAGCAATTGAGATTTTGTAAACGTGTATTCATATTACATGAGTATGCAATATTTGCAATTTAAATGTATAACGCACTTAAATTGCTTCCAGAAAATGTTATTTTTATTTTCAAATTGATAAACTTACTTGAATATCTATGTCCATTAAACTATGATATACAGTTAGATTTGGATACAGAGCAAAAACCCTAAAGTTAACTGAAATATTAATTATAAATGTAAGATATCAAATATCAAAATGCACACACAATTCTTAAATAAACATTCAGAAACAGCTTTATAATGGAAGCTAGCTTGAAATAAAATGATGATTGAATGACCTTCTGCAGAATAATGAATTCAATTAATAAAATATTCTTATGTTGCAAAAAAAAAGAAGAAAGACAATTCTACATATTTAACTTATCCCTGTTTTAAAAGTGTTAATCAACTATATTTTAACGTGTTACTCACTTGTTTGTCCTGCTTTGTATTCCCCTTTATCGGTCTGGATATTTACCGAAGCTTTGCTTTCAAGAAATTGGAGATCGGCTTTTTCAGCAAAAAATAGACCATCTGTTCCAGTAAATTGTATTCGATATGAGCCACTTGTGAGAGTATCTGGCACCTAAAGCAGCATCAATAATTTTTAGGTTTTCGTCGTGATGTAAAATATAAAAAAATACACAAACGTTTTTATACATTCTTCTTTATGTAATAAAGATATTATCTTTTTGAGATGGGATGACACAATCACAAAAATGCACATCTTTAGTATTCTGTAAGTTATTGGTTTTGTTCAAAGTAAGCGGGGATTGAGATATACTTGTTTCTTTTGAAAATAGATTAATGCGATGAATTAAAAAGAATATCTTAACTAAGGTCAACGTAATGTGAGTGAATTAGAATCGTATTTCTTTATAATTTCTTTATAATTTCTTAATTATTTCTTAATTCATTAACGACTATGTTATAAATAAGTTTACATAAGTCAAATATTCGATTTTGAACGTTTCTGCTGAAGCTAAATCCAGAAAATCGCGCATGGGATATATGAAATTTTTAAATGTTATCGTATTTTTTGTTTCCTTATTAGAACCCAAACTTGTATATTGTCACGATTCCTTGAAAGATATCACAGGAATAGATAAACTTAGCTGTATTTGGCAAAACCTTTTTTTTTCGCCAAGTAACATAAACATATTTTCAATTGAAATTTTTCTTCTTTCAGTTTACATTTCCGGAAAATCGTTAATAAAAGTAGAGGAGACGCCAAAGGTTAGCTTCAAACACTTGCGTCACAAAGTGGTAGATAAATCCTTTATGTGACATATACAGACGCCATTTAACCAAATCATTTTGTCAAACAGTACAATCAACACCTTTATTAATTGGTCCTTTTTGTCTACAGCTATGAAATGTAATCAGCTGATTATTGATTTTCTGTCAAAATTTTAATGAGTTCCAGTGAATACCGAGTATTGTCAGGTAAAGTCAGGTAAAGTCCGAGAAACCCATTACAAAATAAATAGACAAGATGGGTGAAATTAAATCATTATACATATTATATTTTTTTGGCCAAATTTTTTCGCAAATGATGAATTTTAATAGCCACAATTATTATTTTTCGCAGAAAATGGCGACCGCCAGCCGAAACCCTGTCGTCAATACTCAACCATTGCATTCTGTCTTTAGTTTGACAGTAACTCTTGAGTTTTGTAAAGACCAAGCACGCGTTCAAAATTTTAATCCTGACATAAAATTATGATGAGTTTATTAACTATACTAGACTTAAACCGGGATCACGAAAAATGATTTGAAATTTGGATTTGCTGCTTCTATGCTAAGAACGAGTCAGTAAGTAGTAAGTGCAAACATTCGGAGACATAATAATGTATCTGAAACAGAATAATATTTTTGGGTAGGGTGAAATGTTTGCATGTAACCTTGTGAACTAGAAAGGTAAAAACCGACTCGGTGTTTCGTTCAAGTGCAGATAAGGGTGAATATTATTTTACATAAACATTATATCGTCCATAATATGCATTTATTTTGCCGCTTTACGTTATACAGTAATCAATCATTATCATCAACATGTTAAAAAAAAATACTTGGAACAAAAAATTAGATCAACTTATAAGTGTATGCCATTGTGAGTATACAGTACAAAAGTATAAGTGACAACACATATCAGTCATAGTATAAAGCATTTGACAAAATTTGTAAGTTATAGTTTATTTTAAATGTCATGAAAGTGGTGTAAGTGAACGATAAGTAAATAATGTGATGACAGATTACGCCTAACCACCCACCCTCTGTTGAAAGTTACCTGGTACACATATAAGCATTAAATTAAAGTCAAAAATGTTTATGTACTTACATGCAGTTTTAACAAATTTGTAGATTCTAAAATAATTAATAAGGATTATACAGAGAAAAATATTGTGTCTAGTATAACTTGCTGCATAAATAAATATTATCTAAGAAAGTGAGTCACGTCAATATTCATGAAGGGACGCTATCTACATGTATATAAAAGAAACGATAGACAATGTCTTACTAACAAATAGGCAATACAAACGTAAACAGAAGATAAATGCAGATTGAAGTTAATGTGACTTTATGTGCTGCAAAATAAAAGAGTAACACTGTGCCTGAATTACATAATTTATTGTTTAATACATTAACTACGCAATCATATCACAAAACATTTCAGTAAGTTGTTAAGTATGAAATAAACAATGGCACGTTTTTTAATAGAAAAATTAAAACATAAGAACATTTATTTTGGGAATTTGAACACACACAGATTGAAAATTCTGACCAATTAGTGTAAATTTATCACAAGAAGTTTTTTTGTTTGGTTATATAAAGTTTTGTTCTCAACTGATCCTTATTGTTAATAGGTATATGACTTAACTGTATCTGTTGTATACCTTATCTATGGTAAATGTTTTTGCTGTTATTTTCTTTTTATTTATTATAGTTTGTGCATTTAAACGCAATAACGGGTAAAATACTATACATTATAGGCAATTTAATCCCCATAGAAATCCAATATTAATTTCATCAGGAAATTCTACCGTAGATGTAATTCGGCTATTCTATTCATTCTCTGTCCATATTGGTCATATTTTTTCTTGCGTGTTTTAATAGTTATATATATTTCAAACTTCCCGGTCAAAGACTCATCGTCAATCTGAAATGCACTGACCAAAATATAAAGTGTTATGTTCATGGCAAAAAGAGTTTAAAACATTTGTTTTATCTTACCCTTGCAACAGACGGAACCTTAAATATATTTTAGGTGGCATTGGGTCATTTCCAGGTGTTTTTTTTTGTATTTTGAGCAAATATTTGTGTTCATTTGACAAATAAAAACAAATCACTTTCTGCTTATGACCTGATATGCTTAATGATACACAAATCAACTCAAAACAGTGACCGACAGGCTCAAAGGCGTCATGTTCACTAAAATCATGGTATTTTCTATGAAAATATGAGCTCTTAAGATAAGATAAAGAAATTGAAGGAGAATCGGTTATCATGAATTTATGTGCGTTAATATACGACTGCACACCTTTTGTTTGAATTTTAAATTATTTACTGATAGCCGGGACCGTAGTTACTGTTTAAGCTGAGTGTTTTTTATATCACATAATATATATATTTCTATATAAGTGACAAAGTAATCAAATGTAAAACAAGTTGTAATTTACATTCCATGTGCCATATCTTATCTAAACAGAAACTGTCGAAAAGAAAAACGAACCTGGTTTGAAAACTTCAACAATGGATCCAACAGAAATACCAGAAGGCATCTCAACCAATTCAGCCTTTACACTTACATCGCTTTTTGCATGTAAGATGTGAATACCAATGTCCAGATTTATTCCAGGATGCAATGTCTTTGGTGCAAATATTAAATATGAGCTGTTGAAAAAAGGTATTGAACTAAATTTGTGCATTATGAGTTATATTGCAAGACTTGGTTATCAGTACCTATATCGAATGATCAGCACAACGCTATAAAATGCAGCAAAAAAAAAAATATATAAAAAGGTCATAAACAATTTTAGCGGAGATTATCTATACATAAAAATTCAGACTCATCATATCAAATTTGATTTTGAAATGAGCTATTTGTGACAAGTATTTTTAAGATCTAAAATATAGTGAATTAAGTCTATTTTTAAAAACTAACAATCATGTTTTTTCGATTCAAAACTCTTTAACTTTATTAAGTGGACCCCTTTGCAATTGGTTTGTGAGCAAAGGCTATTTTGATCGAGAGGGTAGGAATAGGACTCTTGTATCATTTTTTTTTTCTGAATCAGGATGATTATTCTGTCGCTTCTCTGTGTGTAAATAACTTTTTCAGTTATTATTAGATGAATTGCAACACTGTTCTTATGTCTTGGAGTATTGTTTTTTTTTGTATAAATATTGAGTTTGTTATCAGTAAATCAAAATCATACTTATAGTTTTGTTATAAACATATGCACTATAACAGTACTATAATCTGTCGGGACCTTTTTTTGACATCGCACATGGTCATGTGTTTCCGTCACTGTTAATGACGTCTTTACACTACAAACATTGAATTTGGGATATGTACTGACTGATATTTAAGTCTTAGATACTTTCATCAGTTGGTATAAGTTAAGATAGTAATGATACAGATACTCACTTGCTAGCAGCGCCATTTGACACCAGTGTGACAAAAACTATACAGAAAAGCATACTAACAAAATCTTCTTGTTCTATAATGAGAAAATACGATACCGAAATATAGATTTTTTTCTAATTTATCAATTTTAATGTTTTCTGACGAATTTGAATTTAACCTAGAATTGGAACTTTTGATATGCATGTATTTTAAGTGTATTTTTAGTTCGACTCATCTTCGGATTGGACCCACATCCTTCTGTAATTATGGTAAGCGTTCTGCCATGTCAAATATATTTTGAAAAAAAGAGACTATTATTGTTTCACAATAAGAGGACGACTCCTATCGGGCAATTTTAGGGCTTTGTTTATATTCATTGGATGTTGTGTCTCTACCGTTCGAAGTGTTGTGTATCCTTTGTCCTGGAAAACAAAACAATGGTTCCATTTAATATTTTTACATTTGATCAAGCTTTTGGATAAGAGAATTTACCTGTACCAACATTTTGTTAATTTGATAGTCTTGTTGTTAGACAAGAGCCACTATCAATCCGGATGTATAATGAACAGATGTGACAGCATTTTCGTAAAGGTGAAACTACATAATGGTGTCACTTGTTACGCAGATAATCAGGTCTTAAGCACCAGAGTCCATCTTCTGTTTTTGCATGGTTGTGTTGCTCAATCCTTATATAGTATATAATGTTACAATTAAGTGTTTAATTATAAGTAAAAAATTATCCAAGGTACCAGGCTTATAACTTTATTCGCCAAACGCGCGTTTCATCTACATAATACTCATGAGTGACGCTTAGATCAAATTAGTTAGAAAGCCACACAAGTATAAAGTTGAAGAGCATTGAGGACCCAAAATTCCAAAAGTTGTGCAAAAGTAACACAGAAAGTAACATTAGTAATGCATGCAGTTATTCAATGTTATTTTTAGATCAAAAGCGTACTTAGTTGAATTAAAAAAAATATATTAAAACGTATCAGTGCACGTTTGGTATCATTTTAAAATTTAGCCATTTTATTCATGTAGGCATATTTATAGTAATATTTATTAACGAATATTGAACTTTCCGCTTTTCTTTTTTTATATTCATTAAGATGTGAGGTGTACAGAAAATAGTGTTCAACTAAGTGACATATTTGGCTTAATTTATACTCATTTGTCAAATCGATACACGAAATTAAATATATAATAATTTACAATTTCCAAAATATTTAAATATTTTCTTTATATAAGAATGACCTTTTGGAAACAGATAAATCAAATTAATACCAAACCCAAACAAAAATAAAATAAAATCCACAATGCATTTATGAATCTGCAACAGACATCCTATTACTGCTTATAACAGCTGTAATACAATATGATATGTGTCCACAGTTCTATTCAAAACAACTTTTTTTTAATCATGAACTGCCGACAATTGTCTTTAGTTCCGAATAAGTTTGAAATATAATTGAATTTCAATTATGTAAACAGTAGATCAGTGCTTCATCATGTTCCTGCAATACCAACAGCCGAATAAGGTTGTGCAAGGAAAAACGTTTTACATTACCTGCCATGAAGTTTGTCTTATCATATAAGTCTGCACTCAGTTTTTCTTTAATACTGATTAAAGTTCAAGAAAATGAACCCGGATAAAGTTTAACCTTTGTACTAGCCAAGTTCTATAAAGTGCACTAGGAATATATGATAATGTTGATCAGATGATTATATTAGGTAGAAAAATTGTGCTCACGATTTACTAACTTGGGCGCAAGAGCTACAGTTGGGTGCAGACCAAGCATTACATAAAGTAAACGAAAGTTAACGCCGCGTGCACATATTTCGTTAGTTAACTTCAAATCTCCCGTTTACTAGTAAACGCACGTTTACTATAATTACGTTAACGTGGCTGAAATGGAAATTTCTAATGTCTACATTAGTAAACGGGCGTTTACTATGTGTCCGTTTAGTCAGTAGTAAACGGGCGTTTACTTCAGAATTCTTCAAATTTATTTTTACGTGCACTTAAAAGTAAACGGGCGTTTAGTACAGATTTTACAAGTATATTTTTACGTGCACTTGAAAGTAAACGCACGTTTACTTTTCGCGTTAACTGATTGGGTAAATTTAGAAATAAACTTCAAGTTCATTTGCACATTTATTTTATAAAAACGACCTTTAGTCTTAATATTTTACGTATATGTGTTTCAAACCAGAACAATTCAAAAACTCTTTTAATTCGAACTATTAAATTACACAAAATCACTTTCATTAAGTCCATTAACTTTACTGATTGGCAGATTTTCTATATTTTTCTTCCAAAAGTTACATGTGCAAATATCGATACGAAAAGAAAGGTTATCCGAGACATCGGGAGAATATTTTAATATGATGGGATATAAACATCATGGTTTATATTGTTTCGTTCCCCATTCATAATTGTCTCTTCGAATTCCTACTATAACTCGGGGTATTTAATACATAATTTTTAATCGAAATTCACCTTGTTTGCCTTGGATTTATATGATAAGATTCTGTTTTGACAAATGATAAAAAAAAGACGTAAATTGTACAGTGTATTAAAGGGGATATCGATAAAGGGTAATATAAGTATGTACATTTGTATCGGTCATCTCGTCAATTTAAATGTTCAAATATTGCTATCTTTACATGGATATAATAAACTAATTTACTATGCAGCTATATATAGTGCTAATATGGTCTGTTTTGGTTAAAATTCGAGTCAGTCTGAGGTTAGAAAACTACTGAAATTTGTTTCAATATTCAATATTTTGAATAAAAAAAGTACATGCTGGCACTCTAAATTGATGCAAACAAAATTTTTTAGTCATAATATTCAAATATTGCTACCTTTTTCATTATACAATCCTTACATGAAAATATAACTCATGTACTATGCAGCTATATAGATTTACATAATAAAATGCTTATATGGTCAGTTTTGGTTGTTGCGAACAAATAATCTTATTATGAGTCAGTCTGAGGTATGAAAACTACTGAATTTTTTTATGATTTAATATTTTGAATCAAAAAGTACATGCTGGCACTCTAAATTGATGCGAACAAAATTTTTTAGTCATAATATTCAAATATTGCTACCTATTTTCTTATACAATCAATCCTTACATAAAAATATAACTCATTTACTATGCGGCTATATAGATTTACATAATTAAATGCTTCTATGGTCAGTTTTTGTTGTTGCGGACAAATAATTTTATTATATGAGTCAGTCTGAGGTATGAAAACTACTGAATTTTGTTTATGATTCAATATTTTGAATAAAAAAAGGACATGCTGGCACCCTAAATTGATGCGAACAAAAATTTTTATTCATAATATTCAAATATTGCTACCTATTTTATTATACAATCAATCATTACATTAAAATATAACTCATTTACTATGCGGCTATATAGATTTAAATACTAGAATGCTTATATGGTCAGTTTTGGTTGTTGCGGACACATAATTATATTATCATGATTATATGAGTCAGTCTGAGGTATGAAAACTACTGAATTTTGTTTACGATTCAATATTTTGAATAAAAAGGGACATGCTGGCACCCTAAATTGATGCGAACACAATTTTTTAGTCATAATATTCAAAAATTGCTACTTATTTTATTATACAATCAATCCTTACATGAAAATATAACTCATTTACTATGAGGCTATATAGATTTACATAATAAAATGCTTATATGGTCAGTTTTGGTTGTTGCGAACAAATAATTTTATTTTATGAGTCAGTCTGAGGTATGAAAACTACTGAATTTTGTTGATGATTCAATATTTTGAATAAAAAAGTACATGCTGGCACTCTAAATTGATGCAAACAAAATTTTTTTAGTCATAATATTCAAATATTGCTACCTATTTTCTTATACAATCAATCCTTACATGAAAATATAACTCATTTACTATGCGGATATATAGATTTACATAATTAAATGCTTATATAGTCAGTTTTGGTTGTTGCGGACAAATAATTTTATTATATGAGTCAGTCTGAGGTATGAAAACTACTGAATTTTGTTTACAATTCAATATTTTGAATATAAAAAGGACATGCTGGCCCTCTAAATTGATGCGAACAAAATTTTTTATTCATAATATTCAAATATTGCTACATATTTTATTATACAATCAATCATTACATGAAAATATAACTCATTTACTATGCAGCTATATAGATTTAAATACTAGAATGCTTATATGGTCAGTTTTGGTTGTTGCTGACAAATAATTTTATTATATGAGTCAGTCTGAGGTATGAAAACTACTGAATTTTGGTTATGATTCAATATTTTGAATAAAAAAAGGACATGCTGGCCCTCCAAATTGATGCGAACAAAATTTTTTAGTCATAATATTCAAATATTGCTACCTTTTTCATTATACAATCAATCCTTACATGAAAATATAACTCATTTACTATGCAGCTATATAGATTTACATAATAGAATGCTTATATGGTCAGTTTGGTTGTTCCGAACAAATAATTTTATTATATGTGTCAGTCTGAGGTATGAAAACTACTGAATTTTGTTTACGATTGAATATTTTGAATAAAAAAAAGGACATGCTGTCCCTCTAAATTGATGTGAACAAAAATTTTTATTCATAATATTCAAATATTGCTACCTATTTTATTATACAATCAATCATTACATGAAAATATAACTCATTTACTATGCGGCTATATAGATTTAAATACTAGAATGCTTATATGGTCAGTTTTGGTTGTTGCGGACACATAATTTTTATTTTCATGATTATATGAGTCAGTCTGAGGTATGAAAACTACTGAATTTTGTTTACGATTCAATATTTTGAATAAAAAAGGGACATGCTGGCATCCTAAATTGATGCGAACACAATTTTTTAGTCATAATATTCAAAAATTGCTACTTATTTTATTATACAATCAATCCTTACATGAAAATATAACTCATTTACTATGAGGCTATATAGATTTACATAATAAAATGCTTATATGGTCAGTTTTGGTTGTTGGGAACAAATAATTTTATTTTATGAGTCAGTCTGAGGTATGAAAACTACTGAATTTTGTTGATGATTCAATATTTTGAATAAAAAAGTACATGCTGGCACTCTAAATTGATGCAAACAAATTTTTTTAGTCATAATATTCAAATATTGCTACCTATTTTCTTATACAATCAATCCTTACATGAAAATATAACTCATTTACTATGCGGATATATAGATTTACATAATTAAATGCTTATATAGTCAGTTTTGGTTGTTGCGGACAAATAATTTTATTATATGAGTCAGTCTGAGGTTTGAAAACTACTGAATTTTGTTTACGATTCAATATTTTGAATAAAAAAGTACATGCTGGCACTCTAAATTGATGCGAACAAAATTTTTTAGTCATAATATTCAAATAATGCTACCTATTTTCTTATACAATCAATCCTTACATGAAAATATAACTCATTTACTATGCGGCTATATAGATTTAGATACTAGAATGCTTATATGGTCAGTTTGGTTGTTCCGAACAAATAATTTTGTATTTTCATGATTATATGAGTCAGTCTGAGGTATGAAAACTACTGAATTTTGTTTACGATTCAATATTTTGAATAAAAAAGGGACATGCTGGCATCCTAAATTGATGCGAACACAATTTTTTAGTCATAATATTCAAAAATTGCTACTTATTTTATTATACAATCAATCCTTACATGAAAATATAACTCATTTACTATGAGGCTATATAGATTTACATAATAAAATGCTTATATGGTCAGTTTTGGTTGTTGCGAACAAATAATTTTATTTTATGAGTCAGTCTGAGGTATGAAAACTACTGAATTTTGTTGATGATTCAATATTTTGAATAAAAAAGTACATGCTGGCACTCTAAATTGATGCAAACAAAATTTTTTAGTCATAATATTCAAATATTGCTACCTATTTTCTTATACAATCAATCCTTACATGAAAATATAACTCATTTACTATGCGGATATATAGATTTACATAATTAAATGCTTATATAGTCAGTTTTGGTTGTTGCGGACAAATAATTTTATTATATGAGTCAGTCTGAGGTTTGAAAACTACTGAATTTTGTTTACGATTCAATATTTTGAATAAAAAAGTACATGCTGGCACTCTAAATTGATGCGAACAAAATTTTTTAGTCATAATATTCAAATAATGCTACCTATTTTCTTATACAATCAATCCTTACATGAAAATATAACTCATTTACTATGCAGCTATATAGATTTACATAATAGAATGCTTATATGGTCAGTTTGGTTGTTCCGAACAAATAATTTTATTATATGTGTCAGTCTGAGGTATGAAAACTACTGAATTTTGTTTACGATTGAATATTTTGAATAAAAAAAGGACATGCTGGCCCTCTAAATTGATGCGAACAAAAATTTTTATTCATAATATTCAAATATTGCTACCTATTTTATTATACAATCAATCATTACATGAAAATATAACTCATTTACTATGATGCTATATAGATTTAGATACTAGAATGCTTATATGGTCAGTTTTGGTTGTTGCGGACACATAATTTTTATTTTCATGATTATATGAGTCAGTCTGAGGTATGAAAACTACTGAATTTTGTTTACGATTCAATATTTTGAATAAAAAAGGGACATGCTGGCATCCTAAATTGATGCGAACACAATTTTTTAGTCATAATATTCAAAAATTGCTACTTATTTTATTATACAATCAATCCTTACATGAAAATATAACTCATTTACTATGAGGCTATATAGATTTACATAATAAAATGCTTATATGGTCAGTTTTGGTTGTTGCGAACAAATAATTTTATTTTATGAGTCAGTCTGAGGTATGAAAACTACTGAATTTTGTTGATGATTCAATATTTTGAATAAAAAAGTACATGCTGGCACTCTAAATTGATGCAAACAAAATTTTTTAGTCATAATATTCAAATATTGCTACCTATTTTCTTATACAATCAATCCTTACATGAAAATATATCTCATTTACTGTGCGGCTATATAGATTTACATAATGAAATGCTTATATGGTCAGTTTTGAGTGTTGCAGACAAATAATTTTATTATACGAGTCAGTCTAAGGTAAGAAAACTATTGAATTTTGTTTGCGATTCAATATTTTGAATGAAAAAGGACATGCTGTCACTCTAAATTGATGCAAAAAAAAAATTATGTCATAATATTTAAATATTGCTTCCTTTTTTATTATACAATCAATCTTTATATCAAAATATAACTCATTTACTATGCCGGCTATATAGATTTACATAATAAATTGCTTATATGGTCAGTTTTGGTGTTGCAAACAAATAATTATATATTACGAGTTAGTCTGATGTATGAAAACTACTGAATTTTGTTTACTATTCAATATTTCAAATAAAAAGAGGTCATGTCCGTCAGGCTGGTACAAAAATTGCTGTCAATTGTTACGTATTATATGATCAATTATGGCATGAAAATATAACTGAATTACTTCTATATAGAATAAGATAACTTGTTAAGAGGTAAATATTGTCAGTTTTGGTTAATGATATCAAATAATTTTGTTTTACGAGTCAGTCTGTCTAAGATGAGAAAACTATTATTTGCGAAGAACAAGAAATTTACTATAATTATTGTTCAATGAAATACAAATGTGTGGCATTTTTAAATAACTTTAATCGTCAATATGTCAAGCAGAAATGACCGGTTGGTCAATTAATTTTGATGTTCCTTATCATTTCATATTTTAGGTCAGTGTATCCAGGTTACGATGACAATCTTCGTTAACGGCCGTTTACTACAAACAGTAAACGCGCGTTTACTTATAAGGAAAATAGAAGACGCGCATTTTTCCACGTTAACGCGGAGGTAAACGGGAAAGTAAACGCCCGTTTACTCTTTACAAAATTAGAAGACGCGCCGTTTTTGCGTTAACGCGGAGGTAAACGCGAAAGTAAACGCCCGTTTACTTTTAATGTCTACTGCAATTTCGGAGTTAACGCACAGTTAACGCGGCGTTTACATGAAGTGCACGCGAGTAAACGCCGCGTTAACTTTTTCGGCCCGTCTACATGTAATGCTTGGTCTGCACCCAACTGTATACAATAAACTTAAGTGCACTTTATCATCTTGTGCGAATGAATAAGTTACTTGTGCCCACGAGTTACACAACTTGTGCTTCGGAACTACATATAATAACTAACTTGTGCGGAGGAGTATTTTTTTGGTGCCCACGAGTGCACTCGAGTAACACACATGTGCACACAAGTGACTTACCTGAGCACACGACTGACAACTTGTGTGTATGAGTAACCCAATATAATAACTAACTTGTGCGGAGGAGTATTTTTTTGGTGCCCACGAGTGCACTCGAGTAACACACATGTGCACACAAGTGACTTACCTGAGCACACGACTGACAACTTGTGTGTATGAGTAACCCAACTTTGAACTTCAGATTCTATGTAACCTGAATCAAAAGCTTCCATACATTTTTTTTATATTTCTGTTTGTAACAAAACTGAATACCACCTTTTCTTTTTTTTTATTCAATTCTAAAATGAATTTAGTTGCTGTCTATCATCTTTGTGAAAAGTCCTATGAGGTCAACACGATTTGGTAATAGAAGGCTGGGTCGTAGCTCTAGTCCTTGTATAAAATGCCTTGTATTGTCGGACTACAAGTGGAATAACTGTCTGACTACCTCTCAATATATTCAATTTCATACTTGTGAAAAACTGCACTCATTTAATTATTAAACGAACCTTTTTCGTTGGTTCTAAAAATATACGAATTTGTCAAACAATCCTAATAAATTAAAGAATGCATACGTGAGACTTACGTAACAGATAAAAATAAATATTTAATATCTATTTTAATTTCATATTGATCTGGATTCAAAGAGATAAAGCAAGTAGTAAAATTCAAGATTCACTGTTACAGTAGTAATAGTTTTAATTTGTTAACTGTATTAAGATGAGAAGATGTGGTATGATAAGCAATGAGACGACTATTCATAACAGACCAACCGACAAGAATACATATATAAGAGGTTACCGTACAGGCATCACCAATTGACCATTTATCGTCGAGTTATGAAAATAAGGACATGTGTATGATTTTATAAAGACAGCTATACACCAAATGATATGGATGCAAGCAATTATTTTCAAAAATGAGAAAAACAAATACCGTATTGTCGGCTATAAATGCTCCGACATAACAAATATTAATTAATTTAAAAGAGAAAACTAACGGCCAAATTTATAATAAAAAAAATTCTATATAATATTGATTAATATGTATTGTCGTTTCACAAATTCTATAATATGTAGATTCTATGATAATAATTTAAAAAAAGACAAAAGACGAAAAACACAGTTTCTGTTTAATTCGTTTTTTAAAGATACGCAGTAGTTTCTTTAGTTAAAACAATCAATTCAATTCTATTTAAATGTCAAAATATATTGTTACGGTATCGTATTTATTCCACACGCTATTTCCAAATTAGAATAAATATTGATCAGACCATGAAATAATATATAATGAAAACAGTGCGTTAACGCAAAGACGAATTCCATTCCTATAGAAGTTATTAAGGTAAAAATAATAATGTACTTTTAAAATAATCCATTTTGCTCATATTGTTGTTACTTGTATTCTTTTATGTTTCATTTAAAAAAATAATTTCTATTGCTCAATTTCAGAATCATGCCAACATTCAGCTTTGCCACTGTCATTGTTGCCTTTGTGGTTAGTGTTTATGGACATGATTGTACAAAATATAACCTGACACCATCAGACCAATCTCTTATTGATATGATGAAGCATTACTTGCATACCTCACGGAAAGCGGATTGTCCTGTAACACCTTCAAAACAGGGTAAGTATTTGTTTTTAAAACAAATACAGCATTCCATTTGCCATTGAGTTGGCACGAATTGACGTTAGATTTTGGTAGTCAATGCAAAAAAAACCCACAAAAATACTAAACTCAAAGGAAATTCAAATTGGAAAGTCCCTAATCAAATGGGAACATCAAAAGCTCAAACAAATCAAACGAATGGACAACAACTGTCATATTCCTGAATTTGTACAGGTATTTTCTTATGTGGAACATGGTGGATTAAATCTGGTTTGATAGCTAGCAACTATTTACAATAGTTAAGTTAAAACCTCGTAAACTAATAGAAAAAATCAAAAAAATCAAGATCATAAAAAAAAAAAAAAAAAAAAAATATCAAATAACAAGGCAAATTCAAAAGGGGGAAGTCCATGAAAAATGACATTATTAAACGCTATCAATCAACGTAACAAGTGAAATACCTATACTTAGACAATATACGTATAGTGTCTTGAAATATGAAATTTATTTGTATGAGGCTTAGAAACGGGAAAATGCGAGGTTCTACCAAGCATTTTCCCGTTTCGTGCCGAATACAAATAAATTTCATATTTGAAGACACTATACGTATATTGTTTTTATACTGAAATCAATAAAATAATAAAAAAATAATAAAAATATGAAACAAATATTATTAAAAAAAAAAGTGTTTGGAATTTCCCTCTTGGGGTACCATTTTAGGGTATTTCCCTATGAGCGTAGTCTAGGCGGTAAGCATTGACAATTTACGGAATTAGAAAGGGAAAATGAATTTAATTAATAGCATTTGATGAACATGGTATATAAATTACCAATTTGAAGACATAACAGGTTTGAATTCCTAAAAGTTTGACCATTGTTACTACACGTTGTCATGGTTGTGACTTGACGTTGTAAGTAGGCGGGGCTTATAGGTGAGTTGAGGTCATTGACGTATAAAGCTAACGTTTATACGTATAGCTTTATCTGTATAGTAAAATAGCTGATTGCAGTATAAAATTGTTTTATTCCTACAACAGAAACTTGTCGACCAAGCAGCATATATCTATATTCTTCTGTTATTCGTGCACCACCCGCCGTTTAGATCAGTCACCAATTGAGGAATAGGACTGAATCGAAATAATTACAAATAAGACGACCATACTGGCATGTAAAGACTTATGACCGCAAAACATAATATTTTAGAAAATTCTTTCGTACGAATTTGTTATTTTTTTTTTTAAATTGTATACGTTTAATTTATGAAAATGAGCATTTAAGTGATTATAGCCACACCAAACAGATTGTATTTTCGTTAAATCATAACTTTAAACAGAAGTTTATGACACTCACGTTCAAGTATTTTCAGTAATAAATTGGGAACGCCGGAGTATGCTTTTTTATAATTCATCTTTAATACGGTTTCAGAATGTAAATTAACTTGTATATTTAAGATATTGGTGTGACATATATCAGATGGGGGAAGAACACTTGTCCTGAAAATCGGACATTGTGTATGCAGGTATAGTATGTTTTATAATAATTACATTATAATTGTCAGACAAGTTCTCACAAATGAATGAGAGCGCTAGATATAATAAGATGCAGGCAATTTTTTGTGTTCTCCCCTCATCTGAATTCGAACTCGTGCTACTGGGATATCGAGACATCACCGCCTTCACTGCCGCCATCTCTCTAGACCACTTGGTGACATACAAAAAATGTAGACTATATTAATGTACATTTTATATATTAGTATACTAAATATCTTCTGAGGTTTTATTCTATTAAACTGCTGTCTCATCAACAACAACAACAACTGTCGTACATTTTGTAACACACATAGAGAAAGTGTGGTATATTTTTTGAGATGTAACATTTTGTTCACGTATTTGTTGAATCTAAAAAAATGGAATTGCTAGGTCAAGGATATGATTGAATATTTGAAAGATATACTTACACAAAAAAAAAAACGTTTGGTAATGTTACCGTAACACATATTTAAAGTCGAACTTACTGTTTAAACTACTGGCATGTTAATAAATAAAACAGTGGTTTATGATATCGTTGGTATTATTACTTACACATATACAATTTGAATTATAACATTTGTTATAAGATAACTACTTTAAACTAATGCAGGGCAGGCTGGCGGTAACTATTTTACTAACAAAGGAGGAGGTTCGAACTACCTCTGTTTACCCAGTGATCCTGAAAATGGCGAAGCATACTCATATGGAAATGATGTACTATATGGTGCCGAGTATGAGATACATTCCAGCACTAAACCATCAGGTTTACCTGCTAGTTTGGCCAATGGTAAACATTTATCTAGATCGCTACATAGTGTTGTTGATTATCAATTTCAACATGAACATTGCTTTGAAAGCAACGGCTTTGAATAAAATTGAGAATGAAAATGAGGAACATGTAAAAGAGACATTTACCCGACCAAAAAACAGAAAACAGTCGAAGGACAACATTGGGTCATCAACACAGCGAGAAGATCTCGCACACGGAAGTCGGCTCAGCTGGTCCCCTTAACAAAATGTGTACTAGTTCAGTAAAATGGACGTCCTACTAAGCTCCAGAACATGTAAATGAATCAAAATTTAAACAAGTTGCTTTCTTTAAAAAAAGAAAAGCAATACATGAACCTAAGACTGCTGACTGCCGGGTCACCAAAAGATTGTTGCTGAAATTGTGTTTGCTTTTGAATTGAAATAATTGACTGTGAATAGAAGAAGCCAGTTGAAAGTATATATTTACAGCTTCTATTTAAATAGTTATTTTAAAGCTCGACTATCATATGTATTACTTGGTAAAATAATGTACATATTTTTTCCGATTATAACCCTTTGGCAAATCCCAATTTCTACTAACTGGATGACTTATGCAAATTGCACAAACCTATCGCAATGTAAATTTTTTGCACTCAGTTTGCTTTATAATCTGGAATTCTGGATTCATTTATTTTATCTATCAATCTTTATAGTTTGTTTCCTACATGAATGCCTTTATATTATTAACTCGTATTTGAAGCTCTCTTTACTCATGGTAGATGTTGTATGTGGTGAAACCTGTAGCATGCAATTGATTGGGACATCTTATGAAGAGACTTATTTTGGTCTCATAAAACATCTCAAATTTTAAGGATTTCCTGATTTTACTTAAATCAATTCAAACATTCTACAGAGAAACTTAGTTTTGCCGAAAAATTTCCTAACTCAGAAGTTTATGAATACCTGTACACACTTTTAAAATAACCAATTTATATTCAAAGGTATGTAGATATAAAAAGATACCGGCAGAATTAAAATGATGTACGCCAGACACGAGTTAAGTCTACAAAAAAAGCATCAGTGACGCTCGAATGAAAAAAGTTAAAAGGCTAAAAAAATAACAAAGTTACGGAATCTATTCCTTGGGTAGACAATCCTTAGCTTTTCGAAAAGGTCTATAATAGGACAGTGACTCAAAAAAGAAACAAAAGAGAAACAACTCGAGGTCAGAATACCGTTAGTAATGATGAAAGTCACATGTAAAGCTCTTTCTGCCGTGTCCTGAATTTAGATAACAAAAACGAAAATAAGCTTTCACGAGTGAATTTAATTGTATTGCATGCAAGTAGTATTTTAGCGCACGAAATAGTAAATAGAAAGCATCTCACTGATACCCAGGAAAAGAATACGCATTTGCGTCAGCACAGATCTTAATTTAATAGTTGAATTCGAATGTCAAACGGCCTTCATTAAATGTTTTGACTCCGGATTCATTGACATTTTATCCGGAATTTTTGAGAACGCAAACCGATAGTGTGCTTTTGAAATGTGACCTATAATGTGAATGAATCAAGACGTGTAGGATAGTTGGTCAACACAATGAATACAATTTTCAAAACCGTACCATAGTACAAATATGTAGATGCTATAACAAACAAACAAAAATTGAATTAAAATTTTATAATAAACTAACGTTCCTGTTAGTAATTTTTTTTTGAATATCAATAAAAACGAACGTCAAGTATTTACAGATTGACATTTTATTTATCGAATGAATCTATTTTTAAATTCTAACATTCCACTATGTGAATATATTACTATACAAAATATAGGCAAAGACTTCTAAATCCATACTAAAACAGTATAAAATAATCAACATTATGGATTATTCGATGAAATTTTATAGGAGTTATCTACCTTTACAAAATAAATTTGTCGGTATGTGTTTTCAACTCATCAACTATTAACCATATAACTCTGGAATGTTTTTTATTTGAGGTCCCTAGGTCCTAACTTAGAAAATGAGGTCAAGGTCAAATGTCAAGGTCAAGTTCTAAATTTTGACTTTTCCTTGTTTTGAGATTTTCTCCGACCACTTTTAAAGATATACATTAAAGAACAAGTGCAAAATGTTTGCTTTATTGTAATGAAGATATGTTACATTTGGTCTGATACAATTAAATGGCATCTTATAGGAGTTAATGCCCCTGAACTGTCTTAATATAAGGTTATTTGATTATAACTTCAACTAAGTTCATTATAAAGCCATATGACCTTGTACAAAAACTTAGGTGACATATGACCTTGAAAAATGACAACCGGAAGTGACCTTGAGAAAACCGGAAGTACATATTTTTGCACTTTTTTCATTTAAAAGTACTCGGAATCCATATATTTTGTAATAAAGATACATAAACGTATCCTTCAAGACTAGAAGTAACTTGCGATAAACCGGAAGTAGCCAATTATCTTACGTTGTACACAAACAAGTATATACAAACTATATATTTTTGGAATCAGAGTGAAGTAAGCTATCAGTTGAGACAGGAAGTAGCACATTATCTCCTTTAGTTCACTTTAAAGCATATCAAAACTATTAGTTATAGTATCAGCTTGAGAAACTAGCTTCTTTTCAAAATTTCTTTGATGTGGAAAGACCTTCAATTGTTCTCTGAACAATTGGTTTTTAATTTATTTTTACGGTTGTTGTGAGTTTAAAATCATGCTTTATGAATTGAAAACACTCAAGTATTTTTATTCGTGACCGTTTGAAATTTGAATATTAATTTCAATAAATTTATCTTACTTTCCGTTTGATGGATCATATATTACAATACAGAAAAATGAATAGAAATTATTACTCATAAAACCAAATTACTAACATGGTATGAAATAATTAACGTAGAAATATACTGATTATTGTTTATAAACATTTTTTTGTATGATGCAAGAATTTATTTTGATTTAATTTTTATGTTTCCTTTACAAATGAATATTTAAAAATACCAAAGCAGAAAATCTTGTCCTATAAAATACTTATTTCTTAATTGCAACTCTGAAAATATTCTGATTTCAATCATTGGTAGTTTCTTCAGAAACATAAATACAGTATATATTTTGTATATATTTCTTTGATTCCTCTTGAATGAATAAATACTTTTGATAAGAATATTATCTTTCTGTTTTCCGATCTAATATTAATATTTTAACCAGAATGTTCTCTCCCGTAAGTCTATGATGAAATACACAGTATCCCGTGGTTAAATCTTCAAACATAATTAGTTTACATGTTATCGAGACAACAGACGATACCACGTTATAATTGACCCAGATACACACAGTGTACAGTGGTCGTTTTAAAAACAAATATAATTGCGTCGTCAAGGGCCATCAAGGGACCATATCAAAGACGTAGATAACAACCTGTTAAGACTTGTATAAATGACAGAAAACTTTCGAGACGTTCCGAGAATTTTATTCTGACTTCCGACCGAGAGATATCGAGTGGCCAATAGACACATCCAAAACTCGCCAATATATAAGCATGAACCCCCTGAAGCATGAACCCCTAAGGGGGTTCATGCAAATAAACCATACAAGACTAACAAAGGCAAGAGACTTCCGACTCGGGACAGTCGCAAAAATGTGGCGGGTTTCAAAATGTTTTGTTAGATCTTAACTCCCCTCTCTACACCTCTAGATACTGCATTGTTCTGTGCTGTCGTAATCATTGATTAGAAGTTTATATGGAGGACTTAAATCTATGGTGGGTTCCATATCTATAGCAGATTCCTAATCTATGGTAAATGTGACGTCATGTTATCCCAAATCTATAGCAAAATTGTTACAACCTAATCTATGGCAAGTGTTGTAATGTCCTATTCTATGGCGAATTAATGATGTTTCCAAATCTATGGCAAATTTTGTGCAAATGGAAAACAATGCAGTCTGTACATTTTCGACCAATGACTTGTCTTAAGCAAATTAAAATATACGAAAACGGGATATCTATAAACATTAATTTTGTTAAATGAACATTCCATAATGGTCAACAGAAAAAAAATCATAAATGATAAATTCATATACCTTCAAGATTAAAATTATCTGCTCTGTAAAAAATAAACATTTATTAATCTGTGCATAATACCTGTAAACCCATCCAGTCCGGAATGCGGTTCGATTAAATTGCTCCCCTTGTTTATTTCGCTCTCCTGTCAAATCATGTAATTTCGCGAACTCCAATGGTAGACGCTACAACGATGGGTGTCGTCAAGAAAGTTACGATTAAAGGAATCGGCTAGGAATTAGACGATCACCATTGGTATAGGTGAGTTGTTTAATAGTTGTTGCTTTGTGATAACTGCGTGTTTTGGATTAATTCATAATCAGGAATAGCTGGAAGGGAAAGAAACATGTTGCTACGTGAACCCGGAAAGCGATGGAAGAATTTTTTCAAAAAATCTAGAGACGATCGTTCTGAGTGTGCCACCTTCACATTCAAACGTGTACACAAGCACAGTATTCCCTATATATGTAATGTGTTTTCATAATTATGTGATGTAAGGCAAAAAAAAGGTAGCAGTTTTTTGTGTCTTGTTGTTAAGCATTTCCAGGGGAGATAATGTTATTTTTCACGGTGTGTTTGATAGGTTTGTTACATTGTAACAATATATATAATACACACTCATAGAGTGGATTAAAATAGCCTCCCACACTCAATTAACTGAATTTCAATTATTTTATTTACCGTAGTGCTATTATATAAGACTTCGGAGGTTCATATCACTTATATTCAACGTTTGATATCGGATTTTTTTTACTATTGATGTTGAACGGTTCATAGTAAAAAAAAATCCGATAAAACCGTTGAATGTAAATGATATATGAACCTCAGAAGTCTTATAAATCGTCCTTTAATATAAGACAGGATGTTCATATTATTTACATTCAACATTTTTTATCGAATTTTTGTTTTCTATCATTGTTGAACGGTTCAACGGTTCAACATTGGTAGTTAAAAAAATCCGATAAAAATTAACAGTTCAACATTGATAGTAAAAAAATCCGATAAACATGTTGAATGTAAATGATATAAAACTCTGAAGTCTTACATTATAGGACTATCGTTTATTAGTTCTTTTTCTTAACTAAATGGTTTTTTTTGTGGTGTATATTACAAAAAAGGGGTGTGCTTTAAAAAAAATACCTTAACAATCCTGCAATATCTGTTTACAGAATGAGAGAGATATTTCGTATTCTAAAACTAATTTTTCACACATGTGTGTTAGATATGTTGAAAATACAGACAAATGTTTAGTAGGTATATCCATCCCCTCTTTTCAATTCATTAGTTAAAGATACAGCTCTGAAGAATATGCAATAACCTAACATTGATAATTTAGCTAACAATAAATTCAGTACATTTTTCTAACAAGTGAAGACCAATGAAAGCATTTGATATGATTTGAAAACATGACCAATTAAGTAGGATCTTGTGGTTACGTAGACATAAATGATAATTCAACATTTTCGATTTATATTTTTCTTTATTTCATATTCTAGTATATTTCATAACATGTTTATATTTTGTGATGCATCTAATGTATAAATCCAGTGGCAGATCCGGGAAAGAGCTCGGATTTCCGATCCGTTTGTACGGGGAAAATGTGGTTGCAATCCGGTCCCTCTTTAATTGCCTGTTCGATTTTTTGTTTGCAGTGTCGAAAAGGGAGATAGACAGCAGTTTTATCAAGAAGTTATGTGAAAGTTCTGCTATACATCTGACAGTCAGGAATTATTCTGAAGTAAACATGTCGACCAGAGGCATGGAACAGAGAGGAGAGGTTTTAAAGTTCCAGATGCTAATCTGAGATTCCAATTTGAACTAAAGAAAGCAATATATAAAGATATGTAGGAGAAATAATCTTAGCTATGACGGCGTGCACACAGTTGACGGCAACTGTAAAATGCGCTTTTAAAAGATGTTTTATTCAACCTTGTTTAAAAATCTTTTAAACAGGAAGGGTTTTTGAATGATAAAATAATAAATGCTAGCCATTAAAATCCACGTTATTAGTAAAGTTATCAAAATTCAATATATAAAGTATTAAACGAACTTAGAGAAAACGGCAAAAATATGTGTAACTTGTAACATTAAATAAGCATCAAATAGATTTTTTGACCTAAAATTTATACAAATTCAACATATTTACCCGCATTTTCGTATAATAGAATTTTTCGGATTCGGACAATGACGTTATTCGAAATTTACCCCCCAAAAATCAAATACAGCCATAGTGAATGCGTTTGGAACGTAGTTCGTTATGTGTAAGAAGTAGTAATTTGGGAGGATTAATATTCGAAAATGGAAGAATCGGCAAGAAAAAATATGTGATTGCTATTTTTTTATTACAAAATAACTTGATATTCCAAATGTGCATATCATGAGGTTTTAAAAAATCTGCAAAATATGAATGATTCAATAGTCCAGACTGAACACCTGAACCTTTTTAATGTCCAACTATCATGTTACAATAAAAAGAAATGATTTTTTAACGCTATTTTCCGAATAGTGTCCCCGACATAGTCGCTAATCATTTCTATTACACTGCTCTTAGCATATATTTATTTATATTTCCAGAATGTGCATTTGCTGCACTCTGTTGTTAAAAAAAAGAGGAGTATAATGAACGTTTATGTTTAAAGTAATGTGATAAACTAAGTGTCCAGTGTTTTTGTTACGCTTAACGTTTTCTGGGGGGAAATGGCGACGTCGTAAATGATTTCAGTTATTTGAAGACGTTACGTTTGTGGACTCAGATTTATGCACGCCGTCTATATGAATAAAG
This sequence comes from Mytilus galloprovincialis, assembly GCF_965363235.1. Taxonomy (NCBI): domain Eukaryota; kingdom Metazoa; phylum Mollusca; class Bivalvia; order Mytilida; family Mytilidae; genus Mytilus; species Mytilus galloprovincialis. Next base: position 43,968,725 of record NC_134842.1, on the reverse strand, counting down.
TTCTGCCACAAAAGGAACTTGTTTTTTTTTTTTTTGTATACAGAATTTGTCAAACGTATCCATAACAGAAGAGATGTGAATGCATCCTTCATAGTCTTGTAATACTGATGGTAATAATTTATATAATTTCTGAGATGATATAGCAGTGCCATTGCAAAGAACTTGATCATCTGAACTCTTCTTTTTTTTTAAATTGGAGCCCTGTTCAAGAACAGTTAAAAGAGCATATGCTTAATTTTCGTTATCTTTTAGAATCATCATTTTTTTTTTAAATAAAACAGGTTGTACATTCTACATAAAATATGTAGTCGGAAAAATATGTTTGATTAAATATAGGGAATCACCCAAGCACGACTGGAGCGGGGTGCCCATAGCTCAGTCAACGCCCCCTACCCCCCCCCCCCCCTAATGTAAAGTTCTGGATCCGGCACTGAATATTGGCTTGAACAGTGCGAAGGAAGTCTTCAAATGTATATATATATATAAAAAAAAAACATAATGAAAGTCTTTGTGCTGGTTATTAACATACGGGAACGAAAATTTAACTTCAAATTGTGAAAAAGAGTGATGGGTAAGATTCATTCCAAAAAATATCGTCTGATCCAAAATTCGTTCGAAAAAATATTGTTGTCCGGCAAAATTTAAGACCCCAAAAAATATTATGAATTCTGATCTTCTAAAACCTTATAGTGTTAAGTTTTGAAAGAAAAATATATTTGATTGATGGAGGCGGACAATAAATGTTCGCGCTCAGACAAAAAAAAAACATACCCCCTTTGAAGTTAAATAATTAACTTACTTTCTTGTTGATGGATTGTTTCCTGGCTTGCTTTGGTAGAGTATTGTTGCATGTTTCACTCTCGAGTAATATATATATATACTCATGTGTAGTACATGAAATATGAAGACACCCGTGTACTACTAGTACTTGACTTGAAATAGTGAGCATGTATGAGAAAAATAGAGTGAGCCACCGTATACGGTAGGGAACTTTGATATTCTTGAATCTGTTTCTGAGTTGTGAAGAACTAACATACCACTAACAGTGGGACGGTTATTCAAGTAAAGTACTATAATACAATCGAGTCTTTATGTGATAAACTATAATAAAGTTGAGTCTAATGTAAAACTGTTAAATAAGTAAAGGCTCTTAATGTCTTGCAAATTTTCGACTGTAGGTAAACTATTAAGAAAAGAAAAAGATATAAATAGTAAATTCAAATCGTATGAATAATATTGGCGAACAAAAAAAGTATCACATTATGTCGACGGACAATTGTAAAATGCTATAATAAATAGATAGAATAAAAATGTATCGAAAATATAACACAAAAGAAATCAGGAAATAACTCGATGCAATCCCAATTTAAGATGCAAACACATAAAAAATAAATAAAAAATCACACTATGTCGCCACATGACAGAAAACAAAAACCAACTGCAATCAACAAATAAGACGCAAAGAGTCACAAGAAATAAAAAAAAATCCATTCGCGGGCAACTACCGAATTATTATACTGAATGATCGAATACAAACAGCCAAAATATGACACCAAAGAAATAAGACGCAAACTAAATTACAAGATCAATAAATGATGTATAAAAAAATAATACCGAAAGTACAATTGGTTAACACAAATAAAAGGAATACAACGATATAAATCTATGCTACCCCAAAAACTCAACTTCACAATGGTCAACCAATCCGGGTTACTGTATAACTAAGGTGTAACAAAATGTGTATAACAAAACTTTTTAAAATAATACAGAAATTATGACTGTCGGTGTAATTGTAATTGTTTAAGAAAAAAACATGTCAAACATGCAAATATTATTTAAAAAAAATTAGTTTAAATCACTTAAAAGTCATGTGATGTTACATATATAGGACGGGTGTGTTCGATGCGTAAATTAATTGACAAAACCCCGTCATATAACATCCAACTTTGCAATTGCGTACAAATGTCAAATTTGGGTGTGCCACTTTGGGAATGGTCTTAAACGATTGACAATTCATTTCTCAATTTTTGTAATTTTTCCCAGATTTTTTCCATGTCGGGCAAAAAAAAGTAGCAGTTTATAAGGAGCCCCCCTAAATGATGTAACAACTTGACTTATGGTCGTTTTAAAAACGATTGTTTGCAAGTTGCATTGTTAACAATTGTACAATATGAAAATTAAACAACGGGAATGCAAATATTTATAATGACTTTACGGAAAGTAACTTTTGTGACATCTTGACAACCATCTTGACAACCGTATACAAAGTTCATTTCACTTTTCTGCCTTCTAAACATAAGAGGTCGAATTCTTTTGTTCTATTTAAACCGCATATCGGACTGCATCCATTAACCCAACTAATAATTCCTTTAACAAACAAAAAGGCCGCTTTTTATAAAAACCAAAATTAAAAAAGTAACAAATAATATTTAACAGTTTGAATTTTCAAATAATATTTATTTCAGCGATATCGTTAATACATCTTTTTATTCGATGATGATTTAAATCAAATTTGTATCTGGTAATTATCTTTTACTTTTAAAACTGTGCCAGCCGTAGACAGTAAATTACTACTAAAACTTCTTTAAAATATGCGTAACTGAAAACAGCGGTACCCTTATTCAGCACTAACTTCGGCCGGTATAGCACATTTGCACATTTTGTCCCTCTTCAGGATAATAGGTCACATCTTCCTTTTAACCACCCGCAAATTGTTATAAGGGAAATACCTTCATCTTGAATGATGTTCAAATCTATGGGTTCCGCCATCGTTAGCGGCGACGAAGCTGTAATATGGGTTATTCAATTGTAACGTTATATGTTACTCTTTCCCTCAGATCTGCCATAGATTTGGAGAAAACAAAAATCTGCCATAGATTTGAGTTGTTTGTCGTTTGTAACGTCACATTTGCCATAGATTAAGAATCTGCCATAGATTTGGAACCCGCCATATATTTGAGTCCTACATATATAAGACAGACATGTGTTTTGACATAGAAATTGCATATTGTTTTGTATTTTGTCTTTTTCTTTATTAGGAAGGAAGTCCTGTTACAAAGGATGGCAATCCGAGTACAGTGGCTTCTTGATGAGTGCAAATATAGGACATAACATTAAAGACTATATCTGTATGGACGGAGAGGCAGAACAATTGGACAGTCGAAACTCCGACGAAAATGGTGCTTTGTTTTATCCTGTCAGAGCTAAATGTGGAAGTCTGAGATGTCCCCCTTACAAAGATAATACTGAAATGCTTTGTACCGTTTGTACAAAATAAAAATATAACGTTCTCGTCTTTTCACTTATTCTAATTTAAAATTTCGATCCTTTGGTTTAAAGTCACGTGTAAAAATAGCAGGCTTCCATCTATATCGTCTCATATAAGTTGCGTCTGCAGGTTTGTTAATTAATATTGATCGAGGAGTAATGATGCTTCTGTAATTCTCGTTTTCTATGAAAGATACTATGAGAGCCATATCGAGATGTTTTTGTTATTTTTCATTTTTCCCCTTGGGTTTGTAGTGATGTAAAAAGAACATTTTAAAATGATTGATTAATTATCTCATATTCGTTAGGCTTTGTTTTATCTATCCATTCTAATGACGTAATTATGCATATAAAACTATACATTTAGGGCGTTCGAAGCATTTTGTGGATTTACCTTGATCAGGAACGCTCAACCCCAGTGAACGTACATGTATATGTACGTAGAAACGTGAAGAGCTATACGACTAAAAAGTACAATAAAAATAGCCAAATTCAACTGCAGCCAAGTTTGTCTGCTGAAGTTGGAACCTTAGTTTCCCAATAATTTCTTTATATTTCAAATAAGAATTCAAGAAAGAAAAAACATTGCGTAATTGATCATGTCAGTACCGAATCACGGATTTCTCAGCTGATTAAACAATGGCGGACTTACTTTCAAACAGCAGTGGTATAGGCCAAGTGGCAGAAATGAACTTAATTACAATATTTATACATGTACCTGAACAAATGGACATTTTCCTGTTTGTTTGCAATATTTTTAGAAAATAAGTGGTTATTATGCTCCTCTATCAATATTCGGTACCAGAAAATAACTGCTTTGTAGTCCGAGTCTCCGAAATATATATAGATATATATATATTTATTTAGAAACTACCCCTTTACAACGGGGGCACTTGCGGACATGGTATCCACAAATGCGTCTAACAGCATATGCAATGAATATATACAGACAGGTAAAAATATTCATATAACATTTTCAGAGTAAAAAAATTGGTACATTGTAAAATAAGACATCATCTTACATAAGAGAAATAAAAAGTATATACAATTAATAAATATCAACTTAACTAAGAGTTACGTAAAACAAATTACATAAACAAATAACATTTAAAATTTAGTTTCCAAAACCAATGATCTCTTCGAGTGCATTTCACTTAACATTTTTTTCATTTAAACTGTCCGAAGAAATAACTGGTTTAATTACTTGAGTATCTCTTGCTTGATTTAAATCAACATTAAACAGATAGAAGATATAGGCAAACAACCTATTGCTTTTGAGGTCAATAAGTTAAAGTTATTACAAAACAAATAATTGTGTGTTTGCTCAATGGTTCAATGAAATTGACAATGGAAAAGGTAAAGGTCATTGTTACAAGTTTTACAAATTTCAATCAAGGTATCTATGAGGGCACAGGACGTTTACCTGACAGAAAATTACGTGACAATTGAATCACGATTTTCAGACATTTTGCAGTAAGCGTACGACACATGGTCCAGAATCCTTCCATGCCCAATGTCCACTATAATGAACAGTTTTACTTGACTCATCCTGCTAGGTTTATCTTTCAGAGGGTATCATTGAATAATAGTCGGCGAATGACAGTAAGATTCGTTATATTGATAAACAGGCACCCACTCAAGAATTGGGAAATCGAAACTTTGAAATGTGGACAGAATACTAGCCAGAACAGATAACAAGAGCTATTTTTTCACTCCTTAGGCTTCAACTATCAAGCGAAAACATATATCAATGCGCTATGACCTGAATGTGATTTGAAAGGTACTATGAATAGATTTTAAAACTTTCTCACTATAAAGAAAAATATGACTTTTACTCTGCCAGGTCAAACCTGTCGGTCCCAAGACCGTATAAAAGAGGAGGTCAGTTATAAAAACCAAATATTGCAAAAGAATAAATGTCCTCTTTTAAAAGCGCAAATGTCCTATAATTTGAAGCGCATGTGTCCAAAATAAAAAGCGCAAACGTCCCACGCCGATCTATGATGAGTTTATTAATATAGACAGATTTTGAAAAAAAGGTTTCCAGATGGTCATTTGATCTTCTCTTGCATTTTATTGAATTAAACTAACACAGAAAGAAGATGGAGGGATTGGAAGGAAACCAATTGGTTTTGAGATCATTTCAAAGGTCAAGGTCACTGTTACTAAAATAAAAAATAAAATGGTTTCAGGTTGGTATCAACAAATGAACTGTAACATTACTCGTACAGGTAAAAAACGAGCAATAAAAGTACACATTTGTGTTTGTCTCTCAAATAACACTAGTTAATGAAACCTTGAAAAAAAATTGTTTCTCTCACAAAGTTACAGTTTTGGGGAGCATTATTTACTTGTATGGTATGTGGAATTATAAACTCATCATAGTGACATGTACCAGACTTACAATTTTGTGTGTCAGACACGTTCGAAGTTGAAGATCGCTTTCAAGAGCTTTATATTCGTAATGTTTTGCCAAATACAGCTAAAGTTATCTTAAGTTTGATAACAGTTTTTTTGTAATTCATGTGCTGGCCCCTGGGAGTGATACCTTTCCTTTGAGTATGTTTTAAACATAGAAATAAACACCTCTTAAAATTTCTGTGATAATTTAGTAATTTATCAAACGTAGGTTGTATTGGTCTCGTTACCTTATAAAGGGAACAACTTCAGACTTTTTCAAATCTAAATATTTGACCGCGGTCCTAATTGTTTACTTTAAAAAATTATATGTAATAATTTCTTGACCAAGAAATTTTAGTATTCGTTAATATATGCATTACGTTTACTTTGCCTTTGAAGTGTAATTTTACTTGTAATAAAGTCCCGATATATATCTTGAATTGTTGATCTTTTTCCCATTTTCCTTTTCCCAACTTACTAATACAGTTATCAAGATAATAGGCAAACACTCGAAAATTATTCAAAAATCGTCAATTAAAGAGAACCAATCCAGTAAAAAGTTATTCAATGGTATCGGTCATATAAGAATTTTTGTAGATCCATATTGCTTATAATTGTTGTCATCGAAGTTTCTTATAAACTGTTGGAGATGTATAGGCAAACATAGGTTTCAAATTCGTTATTTCGGGGCCTTTTCTAGTTTACTATGCGGTATGGGTTTTGCTCTCTGTTGAAAACCATATGGTGACCAATAGTTTATAAATTTTTCGCCATTGGGATCTTAAGGAGAGTTGTCTCAGTGGCAGTAATTCACACCTAATGTTATAAACACACGACAATTAGTAAAATTTTGTCTTTAAGGGCAATAACTCTTATAAGGAGTATCCTGAAATATGTAGTATGCAGATCTTGACATTCTGAGCATTTCAGCCACTACTTACATGTATTATTATTTTGAATTATATGACAATAAATGCATTTTACCCGTATTTACTGTTGTTACCCACAGGGGCCACGCTGGTTGATTGTATACTAAATTCTGTTTAGATTATTCAATTCAAGTTTGCATGGAATTGGTAAGATGGTTTCAGAGAAGACTTCGGAAAAAATAAAAAATAAAAACCTTACGTACGCGTGGATAACAACGTGATAAAAAGTTTTTTTTTTATGTGAAATCTTGTTTAACATCTATAAAAGAGAGCCTGGATATACCTGTTGGCAATTCGTGACGCTACAATATCAAAATATAATGTAAGCAAGAAATTTGACGACATAATTGAGTTTTTACCAATGTAGGTAAACAGTTATCGATCATTAGAGACATTTATAAATCGTCTTCGAATTAGAGAAATCAATCTACAACCGCGTAACTCGTTCATAAATCAGAACAGTATAGTACTTGTTATTATAAACATCTTTAATTGATATATTTTGGAAAATAACAATGTATATACATGTATAACTGTAGAAAGAAACTTAATTTCAAAATAACATCGGTTTTATGGACAACAAAAATAAATAACTACATGTATACTACACAATATAATTTCGAAGTAAACTCTTCATTTAGAAAGCTAAAAGTACTTAATTTGCAGCAAATAGAATATGCCACTTTGATATCAGCAGCATATTACATATGTAACAATTTGAATAAAGTATAGCAATAAATTTTAATTTTCATCAATGCATGAGCCATGCCACTTAAGGTAGTTACATCTATCCCTTCCATCACATACACAAATGGTGTAAATGTTCAAAATCTATATCATAGAAAGAAAATCACAATATCAAAAAATATTTATTTCTAATTATTACTGGAGATGCTTGAACTTGCATTTAGGAAGTTCTTGTTTTATATATTCTGTGATTGTTATTCTAATATTGCCACAGCTTCCTACAATTAAGACTTTTGCCAAACGAGGCCAGTCCTTCATCCATTTTAAAGCTCTGCATGTACACATAATTTTATTATTTTCTAAACGTAGACCCTTTAAGGACGGAAGATTTGATACTGCTTTGGGTACTGTAGTTAGATTGGTGTTATCAAGTATTAACGATTGAAGGGATACCAGGTCCAGAAAAGCTTCATCAGATATACTCCGCAAGGGGTTTCCAGAACAATCTTTCAAGTTTTTTTTAAATTATGAAAATCTTCTATCTTGATTTCTTCTATAAGACCATTCATCAAATTCAGAAATGTTAAACTTGTTAAATTTTATATTGTCCTTGGAATGTTCGTTACCTTTGTATTCTTTAGAGCCATAAACCAAACATTAAAAGAAACATGCCTATCAAACACACCGTCCTCAACATACGAAATCGGATTATTTTCAATGTCAAAGAATGACAAACTAGAAATTTCAGAAAATGTCAACGGAAGTGATCTTAAACTACAGTTCACGATGCTTATACTCGAAAGATTGTGGTCTAGCGGGACGGCTGCAGTGCAGGCGATTTGGTGTCACGATATCACAGTAGCATGGGTTCGAATCCCGGCGAGGGAAGAACCAAAAATTTGCGAAAGCAAATTTACAGATCTAACATTGTTGGGTTGATGTTTAGACGAGTTATATATATATATATATATATATATATATAGAGAGAGAGAGAGAGAGAGAGAGAGAGAGAGAGAGAGAGAGAGAGAGAGAGAGAGAGAGAGAGAGAGAGAGAGTCTATAAGAATCTACCAACCAGTAAACTTAAAAGGTATTGGTTCATCAAAATTTACAATACTACACAAACAGGAAAAATTATATGAGTCTGAAAGACATATATTTATATATATATATATATAAGTGTCTAAGAATGTAACTTTAACACACTATTGAGTGTTATAAAATTAGTTGTTATATTTTATATATTATTCACGCAATATTTCGCTAAACAAATTAGCTTCATCGGGCGTGTGCATCTATCTAGGTGAAATCGGATGCATGACAAAAAAATATCTTTGTAGCTTGAGCTACACAAAGTTCGTGTAAAAGTTTAACATATTGATTGATGGAGTATATAAACATATTTTTGTCGTTTATTGTACATAACAATTTTTAGATCTTAACAAATAGTTGTTTTAGTTAAATAGAAAGACATTCATGATTTATTCCTTTGGTTTTGGGTAGAACTGTGTTTCATCCCTCTCATTAAGTCCATCAGGTTCAAGAGTACGTAGCTGATGCATCCAGAACCTTTCTCTCTGTTTTCTTTTTTCGGTGTCCCAATTTTGGTTTACCTCAATTATTTGAAAGGTGATATTATCAAAAGTATGTCCTGTTCTTAAGAGGTGTCTCGTAATTGGACAGTTTCTTCCTTTAGTATAGAACGACCGGTGATTGTTAAGTCTGATGTTGAATTTAGTTTCTGTTTCACCAACATACTGCAGCTTGCAAGTTCCGCAAGTAAGAATATAAATACTATTTTCCGTTTTGCAATTAGATGTAACATAGATGTTGTATCGCTGCTTTGTTACTGTGCTGCTGAAAGAGTGGCCAGTGTTAGCGGCTTTACAGCACTTACAATTGCTTCTACCGCATTGTTTAATACTTCCAAATTTAGAAGTTTCTTGTTTCTTTACTTTTGATGTCACAAGTATGTCTTTGAGATTTTTGGGTCTGCGATAGGCAATAATAGGAGGTGATGGCAACATTTCTTTTAAAGAGGAGTCATTTTCGATAAGACGCCAGTGCTTTCGGATAGTAGATGAAATATTTGTCAAATCGGGATGGAAGGTTACAACAAACGGAATTCTATCTTCACGGGTCGTCTTATCTTTGTATTCCATGAGGCTAGCTCGATCTTTTTCTTGGGCTTTATCAAAAGCGTCTGTGATGTTATATATATATATATATCATATATTATTCATCTATAATAATATATTTATGAAGCTACTTTACTCTGTCAATTTGAAATATTTATAAATTTAGATCGTTCAGTGCTGTCTATTTGGTAATTTTTATTGACATAATCATTCTTGTACCATCATAATTGTTGTTTCCGATAAAGTTTTAGAATAGTGCCAGTTCATATCGCACATTATTATTTGTATTTAAAGCATATATTTGAACTCTCTGTTGTAATAAGCCATAAAACCTATGTCATGTTTAACAAATTTTAAGAATGGTGCAAGCGTCTTAACTGATGTTCGGTTTGACTTTTTTATTGTATAAATTTCAAGATTGTAATAGTTTAATCTAAGAAGACTTATATAGATGATTCATTTAACATCAGAATTTTGCTGAGGAAGGATATCTGTAATCCGAAATATGTATAAATAATTACATTTATAGTTACCTTTTTTTTTGTATTTGGTGTTGTGTACACTTTTTTAGGCGTTCATATAATTTATTAATTGTGTACATACATCGTTACTCGTAACGATCCAGCGCCCTCGTGGGGGAAATTGTTGACTACTATTCAGACGTTTTATATATATATTATCAGCAGGAGCAATAGGCTTTCTCCGCGAAACAGAGTACTTTTAATGAAATGGTTAGTATACGAAAACCAGAAAAAAATATTGTTCAGAGGATACTCTACAAACTCTTTCATTTGAAATAGTAATGTTGGTGTCGTTTTTGTTGTGCACGATTACAACTTTGTATCCGCAACTGTTCCCTTGCCGACTTAAGATTGTGATTTTGTTTAACAAATTCTTCTCGCCGGCTACTCTTTTGCATTTTTTCTATCACTATCAATCAATTGAATAGATTTGCGTATAATCTTTCACAACGTCGCAGTAAGAGATCACGGGTTGTTCAGGGGATTGGAACACCCCTTTTCTGCCGATCAATGCTTTTGAATAGGGACATATGGTCGGACCCCCCCCCCTTTATCCTTGATTGGAATCCCCTTTTGAAAATGGCTGGATCGACCCCTGCGTCGTCAGTGTACTCTATATTACAATTCCAGGAAAATAGTACCAGTCTCTGAACAGGGGTGCAGCTCTTGTTTCGAGCATACTAGTCCCATCCGTGTTCATGGGGAATAATTATCGACACTGCAAAAAAAAAAAGTCCATACTTATGATTCCCAAGATCTCGATTATAATAATTGCATAAAAGAAAAGCAACTCGGAACTCGTTTGTCATTTTTTGTTTGTTGCTGTTAAAAACATAGATAGCAAAGTTCTAAACAAAATTTGCATTTGAGTACACCTATTCTTACATTTCAACTGAGTTTGACGAACAGTCTAAAATATATTTCCGACATAGAGAAGTTCGTTGATAACTAGATTTGTTTTTGATTTTTTTTTTTGAATAATTGTGATTTATTTCTATTGAAACCAAAAACGTAGACAAAAATGTTTGTCCTATTCAAGAAAAATAAAAGATTTCAAAATTATACACAACGGCAAGTTCAATTTCACGACGAATACATAGCTCAAAAACACCCGTCCGCTGTATTTCCTCATTCTCTTTAAAAAAAAAGAAGAGAGGAAGTGTGTCTTGGCATAAACATGCTAACATGCTCCATGGTTGATTGCACCTTTTCTAACACAAAGTATTGCTGACTTTTTTCATCAATTTTCCCAATCTAGCTACTGCAACGAAAAATGCGACATTTTGTGTGTCTTATGTTAAATTTATTTTTTAAATAATGTTAGTTCATTCTATCATCGTACAATTACAGCATTTTTAATCTGGATAACACCGTATGCAATAATTAATGTTAACACATTGCTGCAAATATATTAAAAAAATTGTTATTCAACTACATAAAAAAACACTACTATTGTTACATTGTTTTGGATCGAAGGTTTAATTTCACACTTTGAGAAAGCCCAAGATTTAAATGCTACCTGAAAGTGTAATTGTAATCCTAATCGTAGGTGTATGGCAGTTTCCGCAAATGTCTATTACAGGCATAGGGTAATTGTAATTGTAAAGATGCGTGTTTGAAAGTCAAAGCACCTATCAGTGTAAATTTGTACAACTGCTATATCATGAGATACAAAGACAACTTCTTTTTTTTACACATCCCAAGGTAAATGAGGTAATGATTTTTATTGTATATATTTCGTTTATTAAAATCATTTAAGATAAATGAGATAATAATTACCATGTGTTTGTTTCGGTATTGTACATTACAAAAGACATATACATTTAAACAACAAACTTACATTTCTAATATAGTTGAGATTTGAAGTGAAACGGTATATCATAAGCCGGTTTTTCTCATCAAGAATTAGGACAGTAGAGTAGATATATTGACTTGGATATTGAGTAACACTTTTCCTGAACCCTAAGTTATCCTTTGTTGATATAATTGTGATTTTTGTCCCATTTGAATTGACAGGTAGGCAGTACCCTTGTCACCATCTTACGATGTTTATATATCTCAACTTGTACGATTCGCTCGTGTATGTAACAATGTTTTAGATTTTAACGAGAGAAATTTATGTATTACTGAAAAATTATTACACCAGGGTTTTCGATATCACAAACTAGTCAAAACATTTACTAAATTTTATCATCGGTATAAGGACATCATTCGTAAATATAGCTCAACATGCAGACTTCTTATATGTTCAGGTATTTCACATCCAATTTTTTATGGAAATATTCTTTATAAAGCACAAAAATGTCAGTATTCACCTCAGAAACTACCAAAACCTTTAAACAGACTTATTAAGAAGGGATATAGGTGCGATATTGTTGTCAGGTAATTAAAGATTGCATATTTTGGCGTTAATATAGATTCACTTATAGGGTCTTATCATCGGAACTAAACACATTTATTCAAAAACCAGTTGTTGGCATGACACGGGATATGTTCTTCTCATATATGTTATGATGGTATGATACTAAACCCCTAACGGGAAGGATTGTGCCTGATATTCATATGATGAAATCATAATCTTTGAATCATTTTAATTGAAGTCTGGAGCTGGCATGTCAGTTAACTGCTAGTAGTATGTTGTTATTTATGTATTATTGTCATTTTATTATTTTCTTTGGTTACATCTTCTGACATCAGACTCAGACTTCTCTTGAACTGAATTTTAAATGTGCATATAGTTATGCGTTTACTTTTCTACATTGGCTAGAGGTATAGGGGGAGGGTTGAGATCTCATAAACATGTTTAACCCCGCCGCATTTTTGCGCCTGTCCCAAGTCAGGAGCGTATGGTCTTTTTTAGTCTTGTATTATTTTTAATTTTAGTTTCTTGTGTACAATTTGGAAATTAGTATGGCGTTCATTATCACTGAACTAGTATATATTTGTTTAGGGGCCAGCAGAAGGACGCCTTAGGGTGCGGGAATTTCTCGCTACATTGAAGACCTGTTGGTGACCTTCTGCCGTTGTTTTTTCTATGGTCGGATTGTTGTCTCTTTGACACATTCCCCATTTCCATACTCAATTTTAGTAAATTAATTAAGGTATTTTGTTATTACAACTACAAAATTGTGTAGTTGTCCTTCAGAGGAATGTGATAAACGATAAATCAGATATGTGCAAATTTATCTAATTAGCTGAGTCAAATCATTGTGCAACAATTAAGGAGATATCGATATACAATATCATAAGGACATATAACATGCATATTTGTTAATAATTTTTCCATCAGAAATATATCATTCAAGATATTTTTTCATTTGGTATCTTTATTTCATCTTTATTTTAACTTCTAGAGGATGCACCCTAAAACAAATATATAGTCTGGAAAACGTCAGAAACCGACAACCAATCCTCTTTACAAAATTTTTTCAATCAAAATAAAAGAAAACAGACAGCCGGCACATAGATGTGAACAATGCAATGGTAGAGATTACTGGTGGGATTACTATACTATTGTCTTTTATTGGAAGAAAAAAAATTGTGAAAGTTACATCCAGACATATATACTCCAGGATAATCTGAACGATCAGTGTACAAATACGCACTCAGCTGTCGACATTTCTTTGAGTAACAGTACACTTTGTTTCTGACTGTGGGTTATAGTTTGGTATGGATGTGTGCCTTACACATGTTACATTTAATACATGCAAAGAAACAAGGTGAAAACCTTAGTCCATATTATGATCTACTTGACAATGTTTAATGCATTGTTACTAACTATACTTCAAATATGTTTTAAACGTTTGATAAGCCATTGACAGGGTATGCATTAAGTACAATTAATAAGGAATGAGAGAGTTGAAACACAAAATCATTCTTATCACTTGTCCTTTCTTGTACCATTTAATTCATATACACTGCATCTGGACTTGAAAGACGCACACACAAAGACACACACTTACTTAAAGAATGTTGTTTCAAATGGATCACAAAAAAATTATACGAAATCTCTAAATCTAGGTGAAATTATGGAGTGTAAAAAACGTTTTTAACGCAATATGTTACTTGGTGGAAATAACAGCTGATTATGATCAATATCATATTACAAATACCACAAACTAAACCTCTGGATATTAAGTATGCTGTTAAGGAGGTTGCACATAAGAGGAAAATTGTGACAACATTTGATGATGTTACGATGTTATAACTACTAGTCTGCCAATTCCAGAAAAAAAGAGCTCAACAATTTCGTATATTTGTATAACAAAAACAAATTACACAATTAATTATATATTTCTATAAAAAATCCTTTTGATTATGAAGTAAATGAACCGTTGGTTCTTGCAACAGTTCTTGACCCACTTTTAAAAACAACAGTGGTGTGACAAAAAGCGAAGTCACTCTGCGCATTTACGGAAAGAAAGAACAAAGATTTAGAAGACAACATATAGTTGAAGATGGTGAGTCTCTGTTATCAAAAGAAAATTAATCTTAAACAGATTTAATTTCCTTTCTAGACTCTCTTGCTACGACAACAAAAAAAAAACAAGTTCTAAAATCGAATGTTAGGAAGAGAATAACTTAAATGAACCAATTGAATATAGGGAGTGTGACCCCTAAGAATTTAAGAAATCTAGAGTATATATCAACAATTGTCAAAGCAGGTATTAAAGTATTTTTCCATACAGACATCCTTTTCTGCTGTGGAGAGACGTTTAAGTATTAGTAGAAATAAAGGCGACAGTAGTATACCGTTGTTCGAAATTCATAAATCGATCGTGAAGAAAACAAATTCGGGTTTCAAACTAAAACTGAGGGAAACACATCAAATATAAGAGGAGAACCACGATACGTACAGTCTAATGTAGAATACAATCAAAAACCTTTCAAAGATTAATGATGAATTAGTATTGGAGGAAAATAACCAGTGACAAAATTTTCATACATATGTGTTGTGAATCTTTGTAGTTTATCTAATTGAAGTATTCGAAGTCATTACTTTACATGTATATCATATAAAATAAATCATTACGCGATAGTGCTACAATAACAAAATTTATTCATTCAAATGTAACCATTAATTCAATTAAATAATTTGAGATATAGTGTAATCGTTAATTAAATGTAATCGTTCAATTGACAAAGTATCAATAATTTAACCAATTATATTGTAAGTATATCTGCTTTGGGATTATTTATACATTCGGCTCCAAAACAGGAAATATTTGATGTTATCTTCGGGGAAACTGAAACCAACTCTTTTTTTTCAAACGTTCCCCTGCGCAATATAATGCCATGATTATGTGCTGAACACTCCAGCATTTCTCTTTTCAGTAAATGCAGAGATTGACACAGCTTAATATATGCAGTCAATATATATTTTTCGATAACCGGTTTGAATATGAGCCACATGTGAAGTTCTACTTAACACCGATTTTAAGTGATGACAAGAAATTGCGATTTATCCCTAAATATGTGTACACTTGTTTCATTCAATTTTAATAAAAAGATATCAATTGAACTTTAAAATTCAACAGTTGTGTTAATCAGATATGAAAGATCATTACGGAAAAGAAAAACAATTTTCGTCACGAGATATCACATATACATGTACACGTAAATGTTATAATGTTATTATGTGTCATTATGAAGGACAAAGATGGAATTCAATAATGATACATACATTTATATTGAGAACTGATGCATTAATTTTAGCAATTTTGAAAGCAGAAATCAAATTCATATCAATTTTGAAATTATTATTCTGACATTTATATCCTGGTATTTTATCTATGATGAGTTTATTTATAATATTGTATGCATAACTACCATAGAAAAAGATGTACACGTACATGCTCTATACCTTGAATAATATATCAGTCAATTAATGTCAGTTATCATACTTATCAAAGCATTGTAATTAATGATATAACAATTAAATATGCACATCCGTGTCAACCTATTAACATAATGTCAGCATTTATATGGAATGATTAATACTATTTTGTTTGCTTTTTAAACAAAGAATGTGTCAAAGTCATCAACTAAAAATAATTTTCCTTGAGTTCATGTGCACTTGAAAAAGTCCTAAAAGACTTTTCATGTGAACACGATTCAGCTATTAATTAACAAGTGAAAGCATTGGTTTTAATGGCATCGGATGTATGAGCGCGCGTGTGTATATGTGGGTGAAGAAAATCATAATATTGTACCGTATCAAATATAAGATAATATTAAAATGAAAAAAATAAAAATTATAAAAATAATAAAAATTTCAGTAAGACAAAACTATTTAATATAATAATTCTTTTTGATTGTTTGATAGAAGAATGTCGCTTTATGCTATGAAAAGCTAGTCGTTTTATAAAACAATTCTACTAACGAAATGCATATCTATCTATAAATGAAAAATTTCTGTTAACAAGAGTTATATCACTAAACAAATATGCTGCGATTCTCTGCTGATCATGGCATAAAGTATATATCTTTTATTTATTCATGTTATAAGATTGCAATCCACACGAGTAGTATGAATCTTGATGCTATACTTTCTCTTAATGTTGTGATCAGTTATCTATTTCTCTTATGCTGAGATATTCCTCGTATTATACGACACGGAGTGTGATACGAGAACTGCGTTAATTTTATTGGCTTATCTAGCATTATCAGACGAATGTACGACATTTCTATTTGCAATTCGTTAAACCATTGACGATTTTTAAAGGGAAAGACGATGTACATGTCGCCAATTGCAACGGTCATATGTCATGTATGTGATTTCTTCAATAATATGTAAAATATTCACTTTTTTTGCTTGCAAATCTTCTTATTGTCAACTTTTATTTAATTCTGAACCGTACCCAAAGTTTAAAAATGTCTGATGTTCAAGTTTGACTCCTAAATAGGACATATGACGTTACTTTTTTTCAAAAGACTAAACCAATGATTCGCGAAATTGTTCAATCTAACACAATTAAATTGTTAAACCTTAGAGATTGTGTTATCACTTGACATAAACTCTCATTATCTGATTTATTCAATAGTTATAATGAACTCACCGAGGAAAGTTTATAGCTATACACCGAGGGATAGGTGTGTCTGGGAAAGAGACCCCGTCGGCCTAAGGCCGGAGTTTTTTTGTATCCAGACACACATTATCCCGAGGTGTATAAATAACTTACAACCCATTCCAAATCCTATATTTGTAAACATTGATTATTAAATTAAAACAAAACAAAACGATAGCATAATCATTGACAATATCAAACCATGATTTATAAGATTTTTGTTTTATTACATGAAACCCCACTAGTTAACTTTCTTTGGTTATCTTCGTTAAAATTTTGACAAGTGAGTATATTTTACAAATATCAAAGTTGTTTTACATATTTCCGTTGAATCCATGTGCTAATATGGACCAGCAGGTCAAGGTTGACTGTTTCGTGTATTCTTATTGCAATAAAAAAATCATGCGCATTGTATACAGTTGTCATTATGAAAGGGTATAAGACGGGCGACATTTTCTGACCAGCGTTGAATTTGGTAGAATCGACTGAAGATAATGCAATATTATAACCCAAAGGACTAATCTGTATCAGTTTAATAAAGGTAATCCTAACTGTATTTTATATCTAATGGTTTTATACCCCCTTTTTTCTCGAGAATAAACAAACTAAGGGATACATGTAGCTGTGTCTGCATTATTTACCCGACTACCAGACACGCTCAACATACAAAGATACATATTTAATATTTAGGAACCATATTTATTGAGGCAATCAGGGGGTGATCCAGCTTGGGGTGTCCATCTTAAACTAAAATTTGATTGTTTAATACAATATATAATCTTGATACAATTAGAAACTAAGAAGTACAACAATAGAACTGAGATGTAATTAAATTAACATTTGATAACTCGAGTTGAAATCTAGAAATATCAAATTCTTACTCGTCATGAAACCTATAGATATATATAGTCCGCGATAAAATTATATTGTAGTGCAATTCTATAATGACATGACTACTAATTAGAATATGCACATACTTTTTCTGAATATAATTTATACAGTGTGCAACTTTGATCAACATTTTTAGAAAAGTCTATCATCTCCAACTCAGAAATAAGACAAACGTGTGTAAGTGAGTATATACTTCAGTTTCACATCTTCACGATATTCATCTTATTACTGTTGCCAATAATTCTTGTCCGAGGAAATATTGTATAAGGCTAGAAATATCGAGTTTCTATTTCTAGCAAGTGGAAACACAACTTCGAAATGCTCATGAATTATGTCGGGGCTTATCTGGTAACACAATAAACGCATCAAAGAAGACATGGATGTAATTTCCAACTGGGTAGATGCAATGAGGTCGTTGTTACAAATCAGAATAAAAAAAAACACTGAATGTGTCAATACATACATGTACACTTTGGTGGCTAAAGGTAAACAAGGTTTGGCACTCTGCACAAATGGTTCAATATTTCCAAGCAGAACTATATTGAGTATGTATCAAACTGAATAATTGCAGACTTTTTGGTGTCTTCGAAAATTATCCCTACTTTCAGGGTCTCGGTGTTAAAACTGACGAAAAAGGTAGATAAACGTCCTATCATAAATTCTGATACATTTTTTTTCATCAGTACAATGAAGTGCAGCCTTCTGGATGGAGACAGACAAAAAGGAATGATTCGGGATTGGTCATATTAGTCAGTATCTTTCCTGACTGATAAGGCATCTTATCTGCAACATACACGTGAGTATAGAAAATTATGTAAAATGTTTCAAGTAAAAAAGAAGCACCATCCAAAAATTGTATCAATTGTAAAATATATCTTTTGTTGTTTTCAAAAATACACTTGTTACAAGAAATTACGACTTAAATTCAATTACACTATAAAAATAAAGTAACAATTTTGCAGATTAAAGCACAATCATTGTTATTTGTGTGTATTTAAAAAGATAGTAATCTATTTGATACATAACTTTCCAAATCAAGTAACATAATTTAAGACGTCTCAATTTAGCAAAGAAATAAATTTCTGAGCTATTACATGGTACCAGATAGAACATTGGGCTGACTACATGTTTTTTTCGCGAATATGTTGGACTAGATATTACTTGTTTTTGTTGATGTTGTATTGTTTCGTTGAATTATTTGAATTTCCGTTATATTTGTTAGGTTGTATTGTTATTCTTTATTCATATAAGAGGCAAAATACGTTTTTCAGTTGTTTATGTAAGAAATGAAGATTCGACAAAATCCACAAAAGATGACAAAACTAGCTTTATTGTTTCAAAGAAGCAAACCTTCAGGTTAGGCATTGTTAATCCCTCAAATAGTGTTACTTTGTCAAAAGTGTAAGTACAAATATTGTTTTATTTACCACTAACAGTAAACCGAGGTATTTTGACACCGTTGGTAGTTAGAATGATGAAATTTACCCGAAAGTGCGCGGATTGTTGTAACTTTATATCATTTTATGTGCTTGGAAATCGTTTATCTATTAAACATACATTAAAAACTAAAGGTCAGCACGAACCGTACTAAAACCAGGGGTTATCTCGTTTCTCCGGAAGGTTTAGCAGGTTTTGTTCAAATTGTGACACATGAGTGTCGAACGTGGAAATTTATATTTGGTGACATGTACAGAATTGGGACACATGAATGTCGAACGTGGTAATTTAGATTTAGTGACATATATTGAATAGTTAGGAAGAACTGGCGACTGAAATAGACACAAAATAAGTTTTGAGATCAACATATCACGAATAATGTCACCTTTAAGCTCTATCAAGACCAATCACACTATCAACATCTTTCGCGGTTTAAGATCTTATAATACTAAGTATCAGATAAAATCTGAAAATTTGCCAATAATTTGTGTCTCAATTCCTGTAGTTAACATATTGATAATTTTGATTCGCATGGCCTTGTTACATGTTGACACAACCGAGCTGAACTCTTTTTTAACTTTTTGGAATTTACCAAGTTTTTGTTTGAAAACATGAACATCGTTCAACTACAGTTGCCTCTGGTGTTTTTTTAGCGACATACAAATAAAATCGCAGCCGGCTTAAGTCAAGAAAACGCAGTCAAGGGTATTTAAGGTTGGGTTTTGTGAACTGTCGATTGTCTGTGTGTGTTTTATTTTTTTCACATGTCGTTGTCAGTTTATTTTTGAATGTCCGCCTGATATCGTTCGACTCCCTTTCATATGCTTGCATCTATTGTAATAAAAAAAAAACTATAAAATCACGACAGTCATGTTCTTTAAACACTTTGGACTAATACTGACAATCAAGATTTTCTAAACCATCGGTGTACAAACATATGGATTCAAGCAATGGTCAGGAAATTGCTATAACGTTTCTACATTACAAACGTCATGTGAGGTCTGAGTTACGGAATACAGCTACGTTTATTTTGTGATTTGTTAAGCTATCCTGCATAGAATTGTTTTTATTATCTTGCATCACTAAGTTAGGGATTCAATAATCAAAACTTTCTCCAGTTTTAAACGAATAAAAGGCGGTTCTATCATCAGACATGTCTTTTTAAAGTTAATACAATGACCAATATTCCTATATTAATACATTTTATTTGATAGATATCGTCATGAAATTGCAAACTCAATTGTATGTCTGTTTTGAAATAATTGTTTTGCCAGTTTTATATGTACTGAGTTCAACGAAAAACGCAAACTTAATTTTCGACTTTCATTGAGGTATACTAGATCGTTATTTTAACATATATACATATTTGTTCATCATTTATTATATATTTTGTAAGGTTTTGAAAGTCGTTGTTCTTACTACTTTGAAAAAAAACATCATTCTCAACTGAAAACTACCCTTCTTTTTGTAAAGTCGAATACGCGTATAAAACCACGACAAGGATTAACACTCTCTAAAACATGTATTTAAGTCAAGACTGTTTTATGCTTATTTGTCATACAGCAACTGTGAACCTTTACTGATACTCAACCTGTATTCCTTAATTACAAGGACGTTTTCACGACAACAGGAAACATTACACAGACTACAGTCATGTGATCATGGCAGGTGTATACTGTCGACCAGAGATGGCTTTTTAATTGACTTTTGTTTATAGATATTTTGAGATAGAAGAAGCAGGACAATATATTCCTTTCTAGACAGGGTTAATTTCACATTTGTCCTAGAAGAGCACGGATAGTATAATTGTTTTCATGTTCTCCATTTATAGATTGATATGTCCAAAGTGTATTTTGCAAAGACGAAACGTTTTGAAAATGATATCCAATGATGCTGGATAAAATCTTGTTACAAGTGGTACACAAACTTTTGACCACCACTCTATTCCAATGCACAACCGTTTTAATTTCCGACGCTTTACATTCAAATTAGCAATACTACCATACATATACAATTCATGGCTTAAGTCATGTTCTTTAAACACTTTGGACCAATACTGACAATCAAGATTTTCTAAACCATCGGTGTACAAACATATGGATTCAAGCAATGGTCAGGAAATTGCTATAACGTTTCCACATTACAAACGTCATGTAAGGTCTGAGTTACGGAATCAACTACGTTTTTTTTTTTGTGATATGTTAAGCTATCCTGCATAGAATTGTTTTTATTATTTTGCATCACTAAGTTAGGGATTCAATAATCAAAACTTTCTCCAGTTTTAAACGAATAAAAGGCGGTTCTATCATCAGACATGTCTTTTTAAAGTTAATACAATGACCAATATTCCTATATTAATACATTTTATTTGATAGATATCGTCATGAAATTGCAAACTCAATTGTATGTCTGTTTTGAAATAATTGTTTTGCCAGTTTTATATGTACTGAGTTCAACGAAAAACGCAAACTTAATTTTCGACTTTCATTGAGGTATACTAGATCGTTATTTTAACATATACATATTTGTTCATCATTTACTATATATTTTGTAAGGTTTTGAAAGCCGTTGTTCTTAATACTTTGAAAAAAAAACATCATTTTCAACTGAAAACTACCCTTCTTTATGTAAAGTCGAATACGCGTATTCGGAAAACACATTAAGTGATGGGTTTCCACTTTTTAAATGAAAAACTGAATAAGGAAAAAACAAGATACAAGTTTTTAATCAATGTACTGTAAAAAGAGTATTTAAATTTATTTAGATATTGAAACTTGTTTTTCCTTGAAAACGACATGTGATCTTTGAAAAACTGCACCATATTTTGTTTGACGACCAAAATAATCTCAAAGTACACATATTTTCGAATCTAATGATATATGATATAGACATATACTATTTTTGACGATTACAATCCATAAATCCTTCTTTGGTCACCGAATTATGAGTGCAGTATTTGCCAATTATCAAATTGGATCCCTGATTAATAAGATGAATGCATTATCTACAGAAGAAGGATATAAAATACTTTGACAAATAATATAAGCACAATGACAATAACTCATACATTATACTATAGAGTTGGTCCGTATTTGCGATATTGTACATGTAGATTGAATAACATGTAGATGCGTACGACTCTTTTGCACCTTGTTACACATGTACATAAATTAAATTTTATATAACTCAAAAAAATAATATTCTAACAGGTTTAAGGTTACAGAAATAACATTTACATTATGATAATGAAATGGATTGCAAAACGTTTAATTGTAAAATGCAGTCACCTGACTGAAAACATATTTATAACATAAAAATCTGATTTATGAAATGCAGTCATACCAAAGCCCCGCCTCAGTAAGCTGCATTTTAGTATAAAACGATGTGCGCAACCAAATGTATGAACCATTTGTCTGTACGGTATGGAACTCGTATTTGTGTTAGCGACCGTTGCCACATTGTTTGTGTCTTTCGTTGATGGAGCTGGATATCTGCAGATACGACCTCCCTCAGCATATCAATGTTGCTATGAAGACATAAATAAGGCTCATTTCAGCTATGAAAGGGATTTCTGTGAAGGTAAGTTATAGAACAAGAGGACACATTTGATTGCATGTAGACTTTTACATTTCATCTCTTTTATTTAGCGTGCGGGAGGGCAGTAAATATTCTTCTCGCTCAACATTAGACGCTGCTTCAAAATATCAACTATAGTGTCCACATTAGCACACTGACACATATAAGCATCATGAAAGTACTGACACATGGCAAGCGTCATCATCAAAATATTTTAAAGAAAGGAGATGATTTTTTTTGACAACACTCAACCAGAGTTCGAAAGATATAAACAGTTAGCTGTCACAGAATAAACAATAGGTGGCGTAGTTTGCAACAAAAGGTCTTGCCATGAAACATGTGAAACAATTTAAACTTACGGCCTACTCTAAAAAAAATATAACAAGCTCATGAATTGGGTCACGTATGTGACACATAAATAATACAATGCAGTGAGTATCTACAGAAATTTTGATATGTATTACTACTTTTGACCAATTTAATACTACAAATGGAGTGCCGGAATTTAGATAGTCAAATCATGTTTTACAGGTCGGGACCACTACCTTAAATGGAAATGCATAAATTAGCATACTTATGTTCTCTCACTTGTAATTGTTTATTTACATGTGGCGCAATTTTTTTTTACCTAGGTTTTTGACCAATCCACTAAGTGAGTAACAATGCATGATGGACTACTACGTGTTTACAATCAACCGTGAACACGTGTTATTTACTAAAATACAACACATTTTTTCGTGCAATGCGGGATTCACAATTTCGTTTAGTTTTTCATTTTGTGTATCCTCATTTATAGTTCGTGATACAAAGTATTCCTTCCATGCTCAGATTAACGAAGAGTTGTTTCTATGCGAAGAAAAAAGAGTTTGAATTACCCGATATATAGCCATTAATATATTTGATGATAACACGGAGATTTCATGTATTTGTCCACCCGACAGCAACGAAACAACAGCGAAAAACAATTACCCATAACTTGGCCCATAAGACAAACTTACTAGTGTAAAGTAAGCCGTCGATAACAGTCGGTGCTAATATTCACGAGTACAGCTATTTCCGTATAGATAATTAAAGGCAAATGTGTGATCCTTGAATTTTGTGTTCGTAAAAAGGCGAAGAAATATTTACATACATGGCAGTGTTAACAAAATCTACAAGTATTTATTTTTGTCACATTTCAGTATACGAGACTTCCAAACTGTTCCCATTGTTTTGAAGGTAGTGAAGTCACCAACTGTAGTTTCATTTTGTTTTCGTTTTTTAAAGGACGACATCAAAAGATCGATGTAGGATAAAAAAAACTTATATCAAATAGTTTTTTTTTTTTTTTTGGGGGGGGGGGAGGGGTTGAAAGTGCTGCAAGTTTTATCGATCCAAAATCAATTTTATATAAATACGTATTGGTCAATCAATTTTACCCAAATCAAGTTTAGAGACGGGGTGTGGGGGTCAGTGAAAAAACTATGCGAATTAAGTTTCTTATCCTTCATTGAACTTTTAATGTCGTCCCTTAAACGGGCTCGGACATTTACCAAAATGAATAAAATCATTACAGCTGATTTCCTAATGCTTGCAAAGTAAAACTTTGGTTGGCTTGCTTGCTTTGTGTGTATAGTTGTTTATACAAGCTTTGAAAATAAGATTGACATCTTTAAACAATATATACAGGCATAGTTTAACTTGTAAATTTTATATTTGAATTTAATTCTTCTCCTAATATATATTATATTGGGCCGTTGTTTTGTTTTGTTTTGTTTTTTTTGTTGTTGTTTGGATTGTTTTACACAAGTAATTTTGGGGTTATTTATAGCGTACTTTTCGGCACTGAACCTATGACTGCTTACTTTACTAGATTGTGTCTTTTTTGGAAAGATGTCTCATTTGGTACTCATACCGCATCTTCTCATTTCTATATACAAAGCACGTTTTAGAATAAAAATAATAGATAATGTGGCACCCACTGTGATCCAGGAGCTTTAAATATTGGAGATATTTCACATACGTCAACATGACAGCAGCCGAACGATAAAAAAACCTCTGAGGTATATTTTGTGATAAAACTAGCAACAAACGGACTTTATCGATGGATGAAGCTATACAAAATGTATTAAGCTATATACCGTACCCGCTCAGTGGCGGATCCAAAAAGGGGGGGTGGGTTCTGGGGGGTTGGACCCCCCTTTTTTGAACGATCAATGCATTTGAATGGGGACATGTAGTTGGAACCACCACCTTTTTTTATCCTGGGTTAGGACCCTCCTTTTTAAAATGGCTGGATCCGCCCTGCCGCTTTCAAAACACTTATTTTTAGCATACTGAATAGTATAATGTTCTTACTTTCAGTTCAGGACCTGATAAAAATTTTACACATCCAGTACAGAAAGAAAGTTTTCGTGTTTTTGTAGGCAGAAATGATTTTGGAATGACATTATACAGGTTTAAAAGAGCTCAAAAAATTTCATAGTGGACAGTGGTCATTTCATCTGAAATTTCCCTTTTTCAGGTCGTAAAATAATTGCACAGGTACAATGCATACCAATGGAGAAAAACCTGTTCAACAACTTTAACAAGCCGAAAAAGAAAGTCGAATAATGAAGCCCGTAAACAATACCTTTTTAACCTGAGCATGCAAATTGAAGGTTATGTTATATATTTTACAAAAATCACATTCGCAGAACAAAAACATATATTTTGAGAATCCCAGACACTATATTAGTTGACAGTTCTTCCACTAATTCCACGTGTATTCCGGTTGTAGTAAACTCGTAGTAGCCCACAATGCATTGTAGCTCATTGAGTCGATTGGTCAGTTTTTCAAGGCCGTATTGGCCTTGTGTTTGGGAAATTACTATGCAAATATATTCTGACGTAAAGAAATCTAGAGTTCTCGACCTGTTTTACAAAGTCGAAGAATTTTTATAACTGAACATACTAACATTTGTGCCAATAAAAATGATTTAAGATATGTATTATATTCAGTATGCTATTACATGAAGTGATGTTAACGTTATTGGAATCAGCGCCTTTGTTAATTTTATTATAATATCTGATGCAGCTTTTGAAATTAAATACCAATGTTATGTAAAAAGCCGCATTTTTGCGCCTGTCCCAAGTCAGGAGCCTCTGGCCTTTGTTGGTCTTGTACACTTTGTAATTTTAGTTTCTTGTGTGTAATTTGGAGTTTAGAATGACGTCCATTAACACTGAACTAGTATAGGGTACAGCTGAAGGACTCCTTCGGGTGCAGGAGTTTTTCGCTGCATTGAAGACCTGTTGGTGACCTTCTGCTGTTGTCTGTTCTATGGTCAGGTTGTTGTTTCTTTGACAGATTCCCCATTTCCATTATCAATTTTATTATAAACAAATGCAGATAAATTTCGGTGTTCATTCGTATGAATAAAGTAATGAATCAACTGATTTTTTTACACATTGAGGCAATTCCACATGAATGCAATACTAATCCAATCGGTATCGTTATTTTATTTCTGCCATTAAACCAATACATGTTCTTGTGGTCTATTAGTCAATAAAGGTATCATCAAGAATGTAACCAGTACTAATGTATGGACACATACACGTAGATTTCATTTTTTTGGCATTTGCTGTTTTAAAATTTTGGAAATCTTTAAAAAGTAAGGAATGTCTGCATCACATGTTTAACTCTTGTTTTATTTACGGTATTGTTTATATGTTTATTATTTTTTGTTTACCTAGCTCTTCAATCTTTGTATTTCATACAGATTTTTTATTTACAATTAGATTTGCCATTATTATCACTGAATACCCATTAATTGTCAATACATGCATCATCTGTTGTTGAAGTAACATTAATACCTTGAAGCTATTTGTACCTCAAAAAGGAGGATAAGAGTCGAATAAAAATATATATTTCTAATAATAGTAAGACTTTCGCGTCTGTTATGATATTTCTTCACACTTACAAATTGACAATATTGATATATTGGTATTTGATATACTCAAGCTTTATTAAAGAGATATTTCGTCAACTACTTTTAACAGAGAATCATGACAGAGTGTGATAAGGTATTGGCAACCTTGCATCATAATTTATATCAAACAGGAGGTAAACCATGGTAATGCAAAACGTATTTTCAGGACCAAAGGATTGGTGTAAAGTTCACCCATGTTGGAGTACATGTGGCTCACAGAGGAGACAATCGCCTATTAACATCAATACAAAAGAGACTCGTTATAAAAGTTATTCAAGGCTGAAGTTTGATAATCTCAACACAAGAGTTCTTGCGTATATCAAAAACAATGGTTAGTAGTAACAGTTTAGGTAAATATATTATATATCAATAAGTAAATGTTTCTATATGTCACTCCAACAACATGGAAACATCTCCTGTCTGACCCTTATATGTTAATGATCACTGATGGCCTCTCCTGGTGTCTCTTATGTTCGACATAATATTACTATTAACAGAAATACATTTGGTTAGAGGAGAAGGCATATGCATATGCCATCATTTACTTTTTCGGCGTATTCGTAATTTATCACCAGAGTGATAAACGGTGAGTCTAATCTAATAGATAACTAACATGTATATGCATAACATTAACATACCTAACAGTTTAGCTTATTGTTAAAATTGAATTTGAATACTTATATTATCAGTTATTTATATATCTATGTATCTTAATGCTTGGAGTTTTTTCAGATAAAATAAAAAAAAAATAAAAAAAAAACCTAACATAAAATGGTTATTTAACATTGATAATTTTCTATATTTTAGCTAGGTATTGACGTGTCTTTATAATGGCCTACGTTTTGAAATTTCAAACGAATTATTATCGCCAGCTTTCCAATTTTCTACATGACTGTTCTTCACTTTCGTTTCCAAACCAACTTGGAAAAGCATTGTTGTACGAATTTGCTTAAGGAAATGTTTTCAAAAGTATCAAGATAAAACATTAAAATTAAATTCATACACTTGAAATTTCTTCTTAATCTCGTGTCAATATCCTGGAAACAGGTCATGCTCCCGATTTTGATGTTGACGAAAAACCTGATGACAAGATAACTCTATGTAATGTTCCTGGAAGACCAAAAGACAAAGAGTATAATTTTGCTCAGTTGCATGTTCACCTTGGACGAGAGGAAAATAAAGGATCTGAACATGCTATTGACAATACATTCAAACCGATGGAGGTGAGTATCTTTATTACATTAAATATGTAATTTATCATTCTTCAAGATATTAACAAACATGTCTCACAAATTAGAAGGCTAACTATACAGTTACAGATGAGATAATGACGTTGCTATCGTAATATGTTTATTTTTGTGACGTCCATCGTCGACTTATCTGGAAAAAATGCATTTTTGTGAAGGATTTTAATCATTAACTCAAAATGGAGTAAATGGACCAATCTGTTCTTTTAAATGACGAAATGAGTTGATAAAATATGAAGATTCTTTGTACCATTTTTATGAAAAAAATCACCGTTGATTGTTTTCTTCAAATTAAATAAACCTGCAGCAAAAAATGCCATTTATTTTCCAAAGTCATGAAATTTTAATGAAAATGATTTTTTTTTCAAAGATTTGTTTTAAAATGAAAAGCAGAATTTTTTAGAGGATATTCCAAATCGTTTTACAAAAAATAGCATGTGTTTATTAAATAAGTCTGTCCACAGGAAAGAAATGTCCAAATAACCGAAATTTAAAGTAATTGTCTTTAATTTCAATCCCATTTATCGCTACATTTAGCGCATAAAGGTCTATCTTTTATTCTATATTTGAATCAACAAATGAAAAAAAGCTTGTATGCAATTAGTCATAATTGAAATCAAAATAAGATCAAAACTGTACCGTATGCCGTTAATGAGGAAATGAGGCATTTTAACAATATCAAGGAGACTTTATGCGGTAAAATGTAAAATAAGAAGAACCATCAGACATGAGTATGGAACATCAAGCCAGTGCGATCACTAAGTATTTTACCAAATTCGGAATATTGGTCGAATTCGATCTTTAATTTCAGTTGAAGCATGTAAAACACTAGTGTGCTCCCTACATGTATTTACATCAAGGCTGGACTATGGCAATGCATTGTTGTAAACGGTACTAAGACCAACATTATCAGTAAACTATTCATAACACGAAAAAGGAAATTTGACTCAATTACGCTTGTTTTAATATCGTTACACTGGCTACCCATACATTACCGTTGCCAATATAAACTTCGTTTATATGTGTACAAAGCACAGCATGGCAAGGCTCCTAGTTACCTTCAAAATTTACTTACGCCATACAAGCCAAGTAGATCCCTCAGGTCGGTAAATAGAATGCTCCTACATCCTCCAAATGACGTTTGAACGAAAATCTATGGTGAGAGGCGTTTTAACAAGGCTGCACCCACACTCTGGAACAATTTGCCATCGTCTTTACGGAGTGTAAATTCTTTATATGTTTTTAAAAAGCAACTCAAGACTCATTTATTTCGGACTGCTTTTAAGGATTTCTTGTAGATTTTATATACTTTTAATTAACTGCATTAGTTTTAGACAGTTTTGTATATTTTAGGGTACATGCATTTTTCATTTCTTTTATTTCTTTTTTCTTTTTTTTAAGTATCTTATAAATTTTTATATGCTTGGTTACAACACAACTGGTTTGTTTGTTGGTATTGTCTATGTCTCTCTTATCTTATAATTAAACCGACAATATTATGTTTTAACATAATATTGTCGATATTTCATATCAAATTTTCTTTCGTCAATAGCATTATTACAATAAAAAGTTTCATTTCAAGACCTTCATATTTGAGGGCCTCGGTGGCCGAGTGGTCTAGATAGTTACTTCTGTAATCAGTCGACACTAAGGTTGTGAGTTCGAACGGGCGGGTGCTCTCAAATTCTTAATTGACTATGATTGTCAGTTTTCCTATCGAAGTTCGCGACAGGTGGTTTTCTCCTGGCACTCCGGCTTCCTCCACCAATAAAAACTGGCCGTCACGAAATGCGGTACTTAAAAGTGGCGTTTAAACACCAAAAAATCAAAAATCAAAAACATTCATATTTTGTTATATGCATATTCTTTTTTCCGATGATTTGTCGACTTTGACTTCTTACTTGCTTCTCATAAATACTGCCTATATCTACTTAATGTATAAGGAGACCTAAATAAACCTGTACTTAAAAGTGGCGTTTAAACACCAGCGATATACCGCTTTTTAACGATATATCACATGTTCGTAATACGCAATATTTATAATAATCCTTATGCATGTTATGTTCATACTAATATCAATTAAGGAAACAATTTCTGTTGTAAAAAATTCACCAATGTATCGTCCTTCAAAGCAGAAGTGTTTCCATAACAGACGCTCAAATTTATTATTGAAGAAACATGAAATTAGCTGCTTTGGTTGACCTTTGAAATGGGCTGTGTTGAACTTTCTTATGCGAGCTTGTCTACAATATCCTCCTATATGACCATTTCCTTTGTATAAGCGATTCCAGAAAACAAGTCGTGTTATTAAAGAATGGTTATATTTTAGGCTCATATGGTATTTTACGACAGCGACTATGACGGTGTTGGGGAAGCTAAACCAAAGAGAAATGGACTGGTGGTGTTAAGTGTTATGATAGAGGTGAGAGCCTAATACCTAATCCAGCAGCTACTCTGCATGACTTTTGGCAAAATGAACTCATTGCTGGTCCGTTATTTTCCTGTTATTGTCAAATACCTCACAAAATTCAAATGTTGATATATACATGTACATTAAGAAAAATATAATGACCATTTTATTTTGATTGCAATATAGATTTGATCATACACTCAGTTTTGTCCAAATAATGTTTTGTTAAATTTGTGATATTAACAGATCAGAAATATATGTAAGACACACATTGTCCCCATGCAATCAACTTACTTTTGGTACTCATTTGGCTGTTGTTGGTTTTTTTTTACTTTTTGAAAAGATTTCTTTTTTGCAATTGAACATATTCCTGGGAAAATGTAGACTCTTGGTAACCCCCCTTTTGTATAGTAATGAAAAAAGTAAAATTAAAAAAACACCGAACTTTAAGGCTAATTCAAAACGGAACGTCCTTCATTAAATGGTAAAATTACGAGCTCAGACATATGAAACGAATGGAAAAAAACACAACTGTCATATTCCTAACTTGGTGTAGGCATTCCCCATCGTAGACAATGACTACGTGATACCATCATTGAGTAAAATGGTTAAAATATCATTTGTACAATAAGAGTTGAGAGCGGATTGATGAATGGAACGAAAATATGTCATCATTGGATATTCATCAATGACCAGACGTCTATATTTTTCATGAATATTAAATCGCACTGACCTATACAAGTTAGACAAAGACATGGCACGATCATTAATAGACAGCTGTATGCCGACTGAATTTTTCCACTGTAAATATTATCATTCCAGAAAACGAATATTTTTTTAGTCTAGAATAATGTGTTTTGTGTTACTAAGATATATAGGCAAACCTTGTTGAATACACTATGTATGTATACAACAAATATAACATAGTTTACGCATTGCTTGGTATGCGTCTAGCGTTAGATAATGTATTTTCAGATACAGATTGACTAGGTTCAAACAAACCTTAATCACATAATTGGAAAAATACAAAACGGCAAGACTAGTCTTGCAACATTGACAAATATATTGTTCACCTATCCTTGTATCGGGTATTTAAGTGTATGCTGCTAGGAATATAATGGAAGACATCAGCACTACATATGTCACAATTTATAATGTATGATATATTTATTTTAGGTATGCGGAAAACCTCATGAAAACAATGAATGCAGGGTAAGTTGTAGACTCAAATAATATGCGAATATTGTTAATCATTAATTATCTGTCTCTCTTCTTCTAATTTCTAAATCAGTTTCCAGTAAAAAAAAACATGTTATGATAAGTAGTTGTAAAAACAATAGCAACATATACAGATATTAGATGGTCCACCAGTAAATTGCTGATAGGCATTTTTGTACAACTGTAAGTAAACACAACAGTTGAAATTGTCAGTTTAAACTTGATAATGTTTTAAACAGATTGCAATCAAACCGAAGAAAAGTTAAGTCTGCAATGTGAATTTCACATTTTTCAAATATGGTCCAGGCTATATAATCTAATTATACAGATTAACATGTAAAAAAACCAATAAAAACATTTCTTATACACTGTGAACTATTCTATTGGTAGGTTGCTGGAACATGTAAAGTCAGATTTGCAAAAAAGCTTAGTAAACTGATGGAAAAATACTATGAAAAAGTGCGACACTATCTTAAGGAGTCGTTTAATCCAGATTTCTTCAACATCCTTGGGTTTCAACGTAGTAGTAAGCATGCTTTAATTATATAGAAACCAAAATATTTTTTTTGAGACAAGTCACATTTCGTCAGGTATTAGTAGTCATCACTTAATGTTGATATGAAATGTCATTTAAAGGTTTTCTGGATAGACAAATTAACCACCGTTTTGTTATATTTTGCGACGACCATTAAGTTTCACTTAGAGACTGCTATCTTGTTTTGTCGCGAAATCTTTGTAATAAGTACTTGTCTGATACATACATAGTGTATAATGCGGCCAGGGACTTTATTTACTTTAATTCAAATGCGCGGCAGGCAGACGAATATAAAACTATTTATATATAGATACATATACTATATATAGAACATAAATTGCTATTAAACTTTCGCATAAGTATCGACCATATGGTATGTGAATTTCAAATTTATAAAAAAATAAAACTGCCATGAAATATATACATGAAAAGCTACCTACATGTATATGGCATTGATGTCAGATAAATTAGGCAAATTAGAGTACGTTTTGTTTGTCGATATTTTTAATAAACTTACAAGTCAATAGTTCTATTACGATTCGGGACATGTTATCATAGTTATTAGATTTGCCTTAGTTTTTTCTTTCAATTCTTACTAGACAGTTGTACGAACAATAATTGTGGTCGAACGCCAAGTCCAGACTTCATAGAAGAGAGATGCAAAAAAGAAGAGCAAAACGAAAGATCAGTTAGAGTTACAGAAGGTATTACTCCTCTAGATGTCCTTCCGTATGACAGAGATCGATTCTACACGTATGCAGGGTCTCTCACTACACCTCCATGTTATGAAACTGTACAATGGGTTGTTTATAAATGCCCAATTAAAGTTTCTAGCAAGGCAAGTATACAATTACAAGCACTGTATGAATCTCTGCAAGACGCAACATAAGCAACAACTTTCAACCTGTTGTTTATGAAATTAACCTTAATGTTGCAGCTAAACAGGTACTGAGGTTAAAATGATAATCTTGTAGTCAACTAAAATTGTTTTGTTGTAAATTATGCCTTTAGTTTTCTCAATCAAATTGTTTTTATATGTTTAATTTCATTTTTAGAGGACTATACGGTATGAGTTGTTGAAGGCTGTACGTCAGCCTATACTTTCTGAAATTCAATTCATTTGAACTTTGGTAGATATTAGGTTCATTGGCAGTACTAGTCCTACCACTTGTTCTTATTTTTATATTCACAACGGTGATACATTTTATACAGAGACTATTGACCCATAGAAATGATATTATTAGCATTCATTACCAATGTCCATATGTAAGTTTTCTATTTCGTTTACTTGTGTAATGTCTTTGCATGTGCATACATTTATATTTCTGGTACAAGTTTTAAATTGTCCGATCGATACTTATACCAATTAATTAATGTTTGTTTAAATAATATATGAAACTACAATATTGATTGTTACATAGATTTTACATCTATATCCCATAGTGCTGATTTTCAGACGATGTTACGTAACCGTTTCACAAGGCATGTTATCACTGATATATATAATTTAACATGCATATTATCCGTATTTGAATTGTGGATTGTTTAAAAATAAATAAAGCTTACAACCCATAATGGAATATTGAAATGTAGTATTTAAATTCTATGTCATTTATAACTTAATTCTGTTTTTGTGTGAACTAATAGCACTGATGAAAAGGATTTAGCTCATCAATTTGTGTTCTTCGCTTTGGAAACATTGTTTTTACCATGAACACTGTGAGTGGTGCCACATTTAGAGCATGCACTTTTTACCCTTCAGACCTTCTTAGTTAATTTCCGAGTGATGTGGAGTCCATTTATATTAGTTTTCTAAACTCGATTTTAAATGTATTGTGTATTTTTTCGTCGTTTTATGCAATGCTTTAGCCAGTTGCTTATTTACTTATGCAACTTATTGTGTCTTCGGTAGCTTCCTTCTCTTGTTTTTATACTTTACATATGTTATCTTTCTCTAGAAACCTAAAGTTTCGAATGTCATATTATTGATAATAAAACTGCGATGCATAATTCTTTAATTCAAAAGTGAGATTCGTTACGGTGCATATGTATTTTCATTTGCTTCACATTACATCAAATTTGTTATGCATGTTTTACTCAAGTGAACTAATGTTAGTAAATGTTAGTAATTCAACTAGCGCCCACTGTATTTTTGTAGGCTTTTAGAATGTTACAGTTGGTGCAAGATTCACATTTTCTTCCTCTTACAAGATTTGGTGTACGAAGACCTTTACAGGTAAGGAACAAGCAAGGAATCAAAGTGTTTTCATGAAACTGCATTTGAACATAGAGAGCCGCCAGTAAGATACATAAAATTGAGAATGGAAATGGGGAATATGTCAAAGAGAAAACAATCTGACCAAACAGCAGAATACAGCCGACGGCCATCAATGGGTCTTTAACACAGCGAGAAAACGTCGCACCCGGAGACAGGATTAAGCTGGCTCCTTAACAAAATGTGTACTAGTTCAATGAAAATGTACGTCATACTAAACTGTTTTGTGATATATCAAACCTCCCCCTATACCTCTAGTCAATGTAGAATAAACAAACACACAGTAATACGCATAGTAAAAAATTATTTAAAAGAAGTCCGAATCCGATGTCAGAATAGCTAACTTAAGGTGGTACCCAACACCTTCACTAAAATTAATTTGGCTCGTTTAATTTTCATAAAATTTTGACAGAATATTTACTTTGACCCTTTGACAAAATTATAAAAATTTTAAATCATTTGAACCAACCAATTTATCAGGAAAATTACACTGGTTATATAGCAGTTTGACAAACACTAATTTTGATCATTGAGAAGCTTAATATTCCCTTAACACCACAATGTTATTAAAACGTTTAGCTGATTTTACAGAGTTATCTCCCTGTAGTGTTAGGTACCACCTTAAGAAACTACGCACAGTAACAATGATACATAAATTAACACGGGACTACAAGCAGTTACTGACATGCCAGCTCCAGTCCTCGATTAAAATGATTGAAAGATTATGTCTTCATCATATAAAGCAAGCACAATCCATCCCGTTAAGGGTTTAGTATCATACCATCATAAAATATATGAGAAGAACACTACCCGTATCATGCCAACCACTGGTTTTGGAATAAATATGTTTATTTTTAATAATGTTTTACCCATCTACATTCGAAGAAAATATGTGTTTATTTTCAATGCCAAGACCCTATGAGTGAATCAATATTAATGCCACATTTAAACATATTGTCGCTTTTGGTATCTTTGGTAAGTTCATTACCAGAGATAGCATAGAACGAAAAGTATGCGTCTAAAGATTTTTTTGGTTCATCACCATTTTAATTGCGTGCATGTGATCATCTGCAAAATAGAGTAGAGTCGAACGTTTTATGGCACATATACCTGGTGAGCAAAACATCTCAACGTTTCGTTTGAAAACACAAAATTATCAAAAAATGGTATAAAATACACAGTGAATGCTTGTCATGCTTTTTTCAATAAACATCTAGGTAATAGTTTTGTTTATTGAGATAATGCCTTTATTTAACATATGTTTGTTTTTGTTTTTCAGAAAAATAAGAAAGTGGTTGTCTACAGTAATTTTAAGAAATGACAATGAAAAACGTCTGTATTGTAAACCAAACATGAAATAAAAAACGACATTCTAAGTCATAATCAATTCAATCTTTATACGAAAATAAACCGATAACGCCTATGCAAAAAACGAGAGAAAAAAAAACAATAAAAATGTTCATGTGCTCCGAAAGAGGGAAGGGTAATCATTTCCAGCTTCACATTTGGCAATCGCCGTATTGCTCATGTAAGAACAAACCCAGTGATGGGTCTTATTCGGTAGGTCACTTTCAAAGAAAAGAGGACGGGATGGTGGTTACTGCCATTGGAGCATATTTGTCGTCATTTGTGAAACAATACTTCATAACAGTCACCTGCCTGTGATGGCGCTCATTATATATTTAAAGGTATAATTTGAACTTCACATCTTGTAACTCTTAGTTTAATAACCTCCTTGTAAACAACAACCCTCTATAAATGAAATCATGATAAGAAAATATGCATCGGAATATCGTATAACTGGGAGAAATATACTCTGTATGCAGGCATTGTTAAAATGTTACTTCAAAGACAATTTACAATTGGGAAGTAAAAATCATCTTGTTTGTCGAGGATACCCATGAAAACCGTCATAGAAAATTAAATTATATTAATTATTATTTTTTTCAACCTTAGATTTACATTAAATCAAATGGATGTTGAATGTGTACAGATTAATATCTAAGGCTAAGATGCATGATTTGTTTTATAAGTTGTTATTGTTTTTGAACTAGCTGTTATATAAAAACTAACTTATGTTAACGCATGGCAGGACTGGTTTCGAAGTTAACTTATGACAATGGCGGACCTATTTCCAAGTTAACTGTTTGGCAGACATAAAAACAGTCTAGTTAACCAGATTTTGGTCCTAGAACTGGTCAGAGCAGTCCTAAATCCTGTCACAGGTTAACTTTGACCAGTCCAAATGACTGGTTATCAAATTAACTTGCTGTACAGGTTAAGACTGCACCCATCTGTGAATGGGACTATTCTCATATCTGTACTTTGTGTCTTTTTGTTGTTGGGATGTATAAGTACCATGCCACGTCTCTCTGTATTTTTGGAACTTGTTTTGCTTTGTATCTATCTGATGAGTGCAGCCCTTTCCAACTGATTTTGTACTGCTACACCACTTTCCAAGGTTAGCGGGAGTGTTGAGCTCCCGCTAACATGTTTAACCCCTCCATAGACTGTATGTGCCTGTCACAGGCCAGGAGCATGTACTTCAGTGGTTGTCGTTAGTTTCTGTATATCATATTTGTTTTTCGTCCGTTATTTTGTACGTAAATCAGGCCGTTAGTGTTCTCGTTTGAATAGTTTTTCATTTGTCATTTTGAGGCCTTTTATAGCTGACAATGTGTCATGAGCTTTGCGCATTGTGGAAGTCCATACGCTTATTTTTTTTTAATTTTTGGTCTCTTGTGGAGAGTTGTCTCATTGGCAATCAAACAAAATCTTCTTATTTTTATATTTAATCGAACTCGTTTGTATTTTTTTCGGCATACACAATATACTATCATGAATAAATAACTCATCTCTTATACAAGTATAGAGGAAATGTCAGGACGTCTGAGAGGCAAAATAAACGATTTGCACTCAACGGATATTAAAAAGTCGAAAAAAAACATAGACAATAATTATAGTAGCAAAAATGAGACAGGAAATTGAGCCCTGCGCAAATCGTCCTGCCAATTGAATTAAACATGTTTTGTTGGGATCGATAATACGTTTGCTTGATTGAACCGTTTTTTTAAAAGGTTTTGTTGACCTAGTTTAGACTTTCTTTTCTTCAATGTTATGTTATTCTGTAAACATGATGCATGCGACACGTTTTGTGTGATTTAGGGTAACAAAATAAAAATTTACAATGATTGATTATATTTGTACTTCATTTGGAGTAATTTGAAAACGTGTTACAAATCAATTTTGAAAGTCCAAGTATATATGAGGTCTATTGTATTAAAAGGAAGAAAAGAGGAAGCAAATAATTCAGTCAAAGAACAGCCAAAACAAAAATGATCCAACTAAATACACGAATCAACGTTCATATAAAATTACATGGACAAATAATAACCGAGTAATACCAGTCAACCAAATACAGAAGTTAAACCAAAAAAGGGAAGACTACAATATCGTAAGAAACTCGTTGAGTAAGGTGGGTAACATTGGAACTATTCTGTAGAAAATATATAAACACGTAAGGTGGTGCCAACGGATCAAAATAAGGGATATTAACACAATAGGGAAAAAAAACATCGGCCCTTTTGTTGTAAATTTAAGTGTAGAGTTTCCCATGTAAAACTTAAATATTTAAATCTACATGTATTACTGTTATACTCAAAGTAAGTTATTTTTGGGTAAAGGTATTTTTGGGTAAAGGTCGGCAGTATATTCTTAATTTAGCAGATTATGTTTAAATTATCTTCGGTGCAATTTAACTTTACTCAGTTTTCTTTGAAACGTTACCCTGTTCATTATTATGCCATGATAATGTGCAAAACACTCCAGCAAGTCACTTTGCAATAAATGAAGAGATTGTTTAAAAGAGGGACGAAAGATACCAGAGGGATAGTCAAACTCATAAATCGAAAATAAACTGACAACACCATAGCTAAAAATGAAAAGGACAAACAGACAAACAATAGTACACATGACACAACTCGAAAACTAAAGAATAAACAACACGAACCCCACCAAAAACTAGGGGTGATCTCGGGTGCTCCGGAAGGGTAAGCAGATCCTGCTCCACATGTGGCACCCGTCGTGTTGCCAATGAGATAACAAATCCGGTAAATAGTCTTATTCGGTAGGTCACATTTATGAAAGGGAAGGGGATTGTAGTTACGACGTAAGGAACATATCCGATATCATTTGTGAAACGGTTATTCCATAACAGTCAACCAACTCGTGATGGCGTCCGTAAAGATTACGAAGAGATGATTTCAACTTCACCATTTGGAACTATTGATTTAATAGTTTCCTTGTTAGCAGCAAGCCTCTATCAAGAAAATCATGATAGGAAATGCCAGCACGGAAATATCGTATCAATTGGGAGATATATACACCGTATGCAGGTGCTGCTGGAATGTTGCTACTTAAAAATGGAAAGTTCACAATTGGAAAGCTGAAATCATCTCTTTTGTCGTAAAGTTTTGTTTTCAATCGACCCTCGTTGTCAATTTCTATATGTAAGTCAAGATATAAGGCCAACTCAACTGTATCTGTTGTAACCGTTATCTCTAGTTCAATGGGATAGATGCATTTGACGTAGTCACCAAATTTTAAACTATTTAGTGAAAGTACATCATCTATATAGCGGAAAGTAGAGTTAAAGGATAATGCTAACTTCTCATCTTTCTTCCTAAAAAGTTCCTGTATGAAGTCAGCCTCAAAATAATAAAGAAACAAGTCGGCAAAAAAAGGGGCACAATTCGTTCCATAGGAATGCCGATAGTCTGTCAAAATTAATAGACAACGCACATATATTGTCTTCGATTAAAGCTAGGAGCATATACAACACGTGTAGCTCTGCATCACCACCATTCACATAATGTCAAACTGACATATAATTTCAAGTAATGCGAAAATATGTATGTGCTCTTCTTTTATACAATTTCACAGCAATTATGAAAAATGCTAACAACACGTTATATAAATATCACGCGTCCGAAGCTTTTTTTCTGAATTGACCATCATCAGTACCGACCAAAGCCAAGTATTTGAAAGCCAAGGGTGTATTAGAACCGAAGCAATTGAAAAGCTACATGACTAAAAATAGCCTTACAATTGCCAACTTTGGCTGAGGGAGTTGAAACCTTAGTTCCTTTCAAAATGTATAAACGATCAGTTTAGACAGGATTGCTATAAATCTTGTCAGTACCGAAATACTGACTACTTCTGAGATAATGATACCCTGTGGAGTGATAGTCAACAAGCAGAGGTATCGACCCATTGCTGAAAAAAGTGACCAACACGTTATATAATTTTCATGCGTCCAAAGCACTTTAGCTGATAACTATTTGATTGAGATAAAATAGAAAACCGTTCTAAAGAAGAACCAAAAAATTATAAGTTTATGTTATAATGAATGACAAATATGGTATTCAATAATGATACATTTTTTTTTAATGAAAGTCAAGAATTTGCATATGCATTAACTTCAGCAAAGCAGAAATCTTATGTTTGATCTGTAAACACGAAGCGTTTATTCTGTTTCTAACGTTTATATGTTTTATATTGTATACCCTCCTACAATTGAAAGTGGTGTATACATAATTGATCTATACCTTCAACGATATATCCGTAAATTACTGTCAATTATCATATTTATCTGAGTATTTAATAAATAATAAAACTATCACATTTTGACACATGCGTGTCGACCTATGAATATGATTTAAGCATTCACGTGGAATGACAAATGCATTTTTTTTCTTATCTAAGATTACGTCAAGGTTTACAACTCAAATGAAAGTTTCTCAAAGGACATGTGGACTTACAATAGTGCCCAAAAGCAATGGTTCAAAAGTTTAAATCAATGGCTTGATCATGTCTTGCTATCTCATAAATAGTAAGATATGATGTATTTACCAACACAAAGAGGACTGTAAAACCTTACACGGTCGAAAAAAAACAACCCAAAAACATATACAAATGCATACAGTTTACTTCTATAGCACGGATATATTTTAACCAACCATAACCACAATGACCCATTTGATTGCATCGAATTTGATCCTTGAGAATGTTGGAAAAGAAGTACAAATCCACAATTGGCAATCGGAATAGGATTATATATCCATACAGGCATCCCCTGCTGTTGTGGAGAGACGATTACAGTCCGTCGGAAGGGGACGATAAATGGCTTTCATGTGTTAAGAGAGGGCCTAAACTCTTGTCCGTTAAAGATACCATAGTAGATGTCGAAAAAGAGCAGGCGAATGACGATACAAAGCACTCGCAACCGCAAAGTGGAAAGGGATTAATATAAGTTGCGATAACTTATTTTCCAATCCACTATATATAAATATGTTTAAAAATAATAAAATTTAAAGTCATTACACCCGTAACTGGTTGAAGGTTATGTACATATATATCCATTAACAGGGTATGTTTTAAGTACCTTCAATGCAATATCAATTCACTCCTTTTTCTTTGTTATGATCACTTGTGCATTAATATGTCGAGCATGAGTATGTGCTGTCTACTCCAGCATTTCATTTTTCTGTGAATGCAGAGAGTTACATATCAAATTACAAGCATGCAGCCTTTTTACATTCTTCGATACATAAGTGGGATATTTGCAACATGTGAAGTCACATAGTAAAACAATATGATCATGAACTGATTCTGCAATATTTGTGTACATTTATTTCATAAAATATCAACCTAACAGAAAATATAAATAATACATAAACATTAACGATTGTTTGATTCAGATAAAAATGAAAACTATTTAGAAAAAAAACCAATTGACACAAAGAGATAGTAGATATTGACAGAAAAGTTAGAAGTACAGTAAAACCTGACTAAACCGAACCCTTTCGGGACATGACATGTTGTTCGGTTTTGGCAGGTATTCGGTTTCATCAGGTTCACAATGCATACAATGTGATATGATTGGTCTTCAGAACAAGTTTGGATTAGACAGGTTTCCGGTTTATTCAGGGTTCGGTTTAATCAGGTTTCACTGTATATGTCATAATGAAGGACGAACATGCAAATCAATAATGATATATGCTTTACAGATGCATTATGTTGTGCAAAGCAGAAACACAAGCTGTTTTTGTTATCTGTGAATACAAAAGGTTTATTATTATTCTGACACTCCTATTAGTAATTTGGTATGCCTGCATACGATCATGACTATAAATAGTGTTTTACAAATATTGATCTTTACATTGAATAATGCATTGGTTAATTACTGTCAATCATTGTACGTATCAAAGGATTCTTAATTAAGATGTGACATTTTGCACATTATTGTCAACCTATTAACATAATGTAAGTATACATATCAAATTATTAAAACATTTGTTTTGATTTTGTTTTTGTTTAACAAAGATTGTGTCAAAAAAAATGCATTCAAATTTAAACTTGTTCTAGTTCATGTGTACCTGCGTAGGTCCCAACAACCTTTTCATGTGAACACTATTCAGCAGTAAAGATCAAGGTAAATCATTGGTTTGAATGAAACTGGACGAATGCGCGTTCAGATTTGTGTTTGTGTGCAAGTGTATGTTCGTGAAAAAACAACACTTTATATCCTTTCAAATTTAAGATAATATTAAAATGAAAACAAAAACGATAAGAAAGAAACAACATCTCAAAGTTTTAAGTAATACAACACTATTAATAAAAATTATTTTTGATTGTCTGATATACGAAATTCGCTGCATGCTGGGCATAACTAGTTTTCTTATACAATTTTATTTATCTATTTATCGAAAGAACATTTCTGCTATATACATGATATAGAGGTTTATCATTTAACGAACATAAAGTAAACGTCTCCGTATCGTTGCTTAAGGTATATCTCTATACTTCAAAAAAAAAACTTGTGTAAGATTGCAATCCACACGAATAGCTTAAACCTTGATACTACAATATACATGTATATATGGCCCTTGAACACAGTTTCATTGTATTTCGTAGTGCAACTCTATTACACAATACATGATAATTAAATTACACAGTTACTTGCTTTCTCTCAATGTCAATTGTAGAATAATTTCTCTTTGCAAAATGTGTTATCAGGCCCGGCAAATTGTTAGCCAAATCAATCAAGTTGTAACACAACTTCAAAATGCTGGTAATTTATTTCGAAGATTATCCAGGCAACGGAATAAGCACAACAAAGAAGACGTAAATGCTATTTTAGACTTGTTACGCCTTTGAGGAATGTGTTACAAATCAGACTGTAAAGATTGAACTGGGCTATCATTACTTTTTTTTTTAGATTAGAAGTATAAAAGTCGGATCTCTTAAAAAATATTTCAACTATTTCAAACACAACTATATTGAGTACGAATTGAACTGAATCACATGCTATTTGTAAACTGTTCTGTGTATTCGAACAGTATCCTTTTTTTCAGATTCTGAGCATATTCTCTGCTGAAAAAGATAAAAACATCTGATACAGTGTTTTTACTGCAATGGAGTACAACCTTCTGGGTCAACAATGACAAAAAGGAATGTTGGATTGCTGATTTTTGTTTGTATCTCTTCCGACTGATACTGCGTCCAAATGGCAGAAAACAGTGGTATTTATTCATGTAATGTTTGGAACTTCTTGTTTCAAAACTAGGACTTATATATACCTCTTTATGCGTTTGTAAGTGTTTTTAACGGTAATATCCAAATACTTCCTCCCAGAAAAAGTTTTAAAAGAGGGACGGAAGATAACAGAGGGACAGTCAAACTCATAGATTGAAAAAAAAACTGACAACGCCATGGCTAAAAATGAAAATGAGAAACAGAAATCAATAGTACAGAAGACACAACATAGAAAACTAAAGACTGAACTGTATCATTGATGAACTGTCTTAAAACGTAAGATCAACTAGCGTATGTATATATGTACAGTATATAAAAAAGAAAAGAAATACCATTTAAAAATTGTTTCGGTTGTAAAATAAAGGAATAAATAACGACTTTCATTTAACATTGTAAAATAAAACTATAGCAGTAAGCATCAATAGATGCAGAAATAAGCAACAATTAATCATAACTTCCTAAATAAATAAATTTTCTTAGATAATTCAATTGAGTCCAAAATTGATGATGGATGCTTTCTCATTGTCTT
This sequence comes from Mytilus galloprovincialis, assembly GCF_965363235.1. NCBI lineage: Eukaryota > Metazoa > Mollusca > Bivalvia > Mytilida > Mytilidae > Mytilus > Mytilus galloprovincialis. The sequence goes on along the minus strand of NC_134842.1, from coordinate 43,925,054 downwards.
AATTAGAAAATTAGAAAAATATATTATTATAAAAACGACAAAAAGCTTACTACTTAAAAAAAACACACATATTTACTTCCCGCTATCTAGTAGGGATATTGATAACATATACTGCGAGGAAAATCAATCGAATTCAGTGGTGACCGTGTATTTGTATTTTTTTTTTTAAATTTCAAACACGGATTCCAGATTACGAAGTTAAAATAATTTCCAAAATATAAAACAAATGTACATAAATTAAATGATTTATAACTTTAAAAAATAAATTTTTACACGTTTAAGGTTATATATATTACCTTTTCACAATGAAATGGATGGCGGAACGTTTGATTATAAAATGTTTTACATGACTGCAAACATATTTATAGAAATAGAAAAAAATGATTGATGAGGTGTAGTCATATTTATGCCCCGCCTCAGTAAGCTGAATGATAATATACAACTAAATGTACTTGTGCAGTGCGACCAAATGTATGAACTATTCGGCTGGTCGGTATGATATGTGTATTTGTGTTCGCTACAGTTGCATCAGTGTTCGTTTATTTCGTTGATGGAGATGGATATCTACAAATACGACCTCCCTCAGCGGACCAATGTTGCTATGAGGACATAAACATTGCTCATTTCAGCTATGAAAGGAATCTATGCGAAGGTAAGATATAAGATAAGTAGGAACATTTGATTTCCGTGCATATCCTTAATGTTGCTTGCAAAACTGGGCAGCAGACCAAAATCTCTATGCAAGGATCTGTTTAAGGGGATAGACCTGATATATGGGAGACAACTCTTACACCTGTATTGAAAGTCATTAGTGCGTTTTAACATAACAGTAATTTAAACAGTGATCAAGCATTTATGTTGTTTATACATTTGGCTGTGATAATGATGCAGACAGAACCATTAAGCTCTATATGTTTGACACCATCAAACATTAAACTAAAGAACATTTTTTTTTTAAATGATGTGGATAAAAAGGTAGAAAATTACCATTCATACGTGAAATGCTTAAAAAAAAACATCGATGGCAATGAACTGAGTCTGATGAGTTCAGGAGCAACTTTACCGACTGAAGGACCTTGTGGCATTATTTAGCAATAAACTTTGAAGTTTTGAGAAATAAGTTTTGAACATATAAAGTAAATAATACAGTTATATGGTTTTAGTGCTAAGTCATTGATACAGAGTGTGTACTTACTTTTTGTGGGTTTTTTTTTCCAATATAAAAGGCTATATTCTAGAAGATATGATCTGAACAACAATCCTAGTACAAGCTTATGCTAATAGATAATCTTCTTTAACACAAAGATAGTACTCAGATAGTGACAGACTGTTAAAACAATGATGTCTGATAGCGTCTGCTATATGATGATAGGAACATTTTGTAGTCTGTGGAGAGAAACCAATAAATAGTTGTGATAAAAAAGTATATCAGCTCGTCCTAAGAATACTCGTCCCATATTGAATATTAATGTTTTTTCTTTATATAATTAATACCATTATTATTGGGTCAGTACTCTATTACACATTAAAAAAATGCAAAAACAGTCTGTAGGAGGTAAAAGGGAAAAATGAATTGTGTCCCAAAATTCTACTTTTTTCGTGTGCCTTTTTAGCCATCTTGTTGACAAGTTTTGAAAATTTCAAATGCTCAAGTTCGATAAAATTTCGTGATTTAAAGATTAATAACCAATAAATGTTTAAACAACTTTTTGCAGGAATTAAACAACAAAATTTTTTTCTGTCTAAATTTGAAAAAAAAGTGCTATCTGAGCTGGCCAGACTTTCGCCGTATCAATTTTTAAAAACCGTTTTTTTTTACGTTCAGTCTATTTATATTACCATGATGGTTCAGGTTTACTTTAAGATGTGGTTCTTCTATGCAATTTAACAGTCAGGGGAATTTCAAATGACTACATGTGCAAAAACACTCAATGATTTTTACCTACTAGTGTTTTCGACCGTTTTTTAGGGTACCCTTAAACTGGTCATATTCAATATACCCTAAACATAAAATGAAACGGTCAATTTCCTTAAGACTTTGGCAGATGATGCATTGGCCCCTACCTTTTCAATGATGTAAATATTAGAAAAAATAAACGAGAGGAAAATTTTGGTGTTACCAAGGCCTACCCCTTAAGCATGAGATATTATCAAGTTTCCACATAATCACACTAACATGAACATACCGAACGTACTGATAAATTGTAGGTGTCATAGTCAGAATGATTTGAATAAAACGGTGATACAGAATACTATCAACCAGAGCTCAAAAGATATACAAAAATATTTGTCATCGTATGGCCTAAAACAATGAACAAATATGTGTATATATATATAGTTCGGAACAAAAGGATACGACATGACATATGTAAAACACTTCAAACTAACGGCCGTCTCTACAACATAACATGTATTTAAACAAAATATTATAGACATTACCAACCACAACAACTGAATTACAAGCTCCTGGTTTTAGTGAGGCACACAAAAAAAATACCATTTATACAACAAATAAGATCCGGGAATTAGGGTATGCAGTACTCGCATATATCAGTTTAAAAGGGCTGTCTGATGTTTGGATTTGGTGTAGATGACTTTGCGAACAATATTTTGTATTGATTCATTTTGTTTTTGATGTTTCTGTATAGTACAAAAGCATGTGTTTTCATGGAAACATGGTTCAGTTAGTTTTATCACTAATCACATTAAATAGTGTTGCAAGTTATATTGTGTCATCAATTTTACATAGGGGTATATTGTTCTCACTGTAATGAAAACCCATTGATGGCCTTTGTGCTATTTGGATGAGTGGTTGTCTCTTTGACACATATTCTGGTTGACTGTTAGTTTACGAAGATATCATAAATATGTTACAAGACGTAATATCCTGGCAAAAAAACATAGGTTTTGTTATTGCAATTACAAAAATCTGGGGATCTTTATAAAGTAAATAATATATTTATTTCATGTACAACTCTACTTCAGTTACGAGATCGGCTAAATAGAGGCAACAGTAGTATACCGCTGTTCGAAACTCATAAATTGATAGAAAATAATAAATCCGGGTTACAAACTAAAACTGAGGGAAACGCATTAAATATAAGAGGAGAACAACGACACAACATTAAAATGTAACAAACACAGAAACGAACTAAGCATTAGACAAAATCCGATGATAATAACAAATATAACATCAAAACTAAATACAGAATTTGGGAAATAAAAAGTACCGTGACACGTCTTATAGTAATGTAAATGTTTGGTTCTCCTTTTAACTTAATTACCTTTACAATTTGTGTACTACACTGACCGACTTTAGAAACGCAACACTAGATTGTTGTTTTGTTATTTTTGAATGAATGTGTCACCTGTCAAAAGCAATGACTGCCTGTTACAAACGCCAAAATGATTGTCAGACAGGTCAACAAATTCTGTCTGACATGCTTTGGGTTCTGTTTTACACCTTCTGATTTTGCATTTGTTCAACCCATTAATTGGTTTCGGCAATTATGCGGTTGGAACTTGAGGGCTTGAAATGGTTTCCGTCAGTCGATTCTTTGGCAATTCAGTTGATGGGAAACATTTATGTCATGGATCTGTACGCAATGGCACACGGCAATTTTATTAGCAGTTGACGTTGCGGCCTTTAACATGTCTGGCTTATGACGTTGCGCAATCAAATTCTGTTGATGTTTCATTGTCACTACACGTTGATCTCTTCATTGATGGCCGGAACAAATCTTGTCTATTTGTATCGTTGTCGGAAGGACAAAAAGATGAGTTTCTGAAGTCATAAAGTATGGTTGCAGCACGTTTATGTTTTCATGTTTGCAGTATACTGAAGGGATAATTCAGTTTTTATTTCGCAGTCTTGGCAATATGGAGATGCAACATTTTTTTAACTGATTTAAGTGAGGAAAAGGATTGAAAGAACTGTTTCACAAAGCAAAAAAAAAAACCTGAAACAATCTTTCATGGGTCCAAAATTTCGCTTTAAGAAATTCATGCGACTTCAAAAATTCGGAAAGTTCAATAACCACAGGTAAGTCAGATTTTGATTTTTGTAAAGAGAAAGAAGTATGACAAGCATGAAAAGTAGTAGTAAGAGAATCAAATAAGATTTGGTAATAAAATCAACAAAATGAGTGTTGCGTTTATAAAGTCATTCAGTATAGAATGACACATTTTTTTTTATTTGCAATTAGAAGGCATCATCAGACAACATTCATTATCGAAATGTTCATCTATTGAAGTAACATTAATACTTTTCATGTTATTGAATAAATATTTAAATAAACGGATTAGAATCGGGATACATATTTTTATCTTTAGTAATGTTCGCTGACTCGTTGGTTACGACCTTTTTTCACGTCATCTATAGACAATAGTTATATATTTGAATTTGATATTACCTTATAGGAGGTATAGTTCGTGAACTACATTTGACAGAAAATAAATTTAAGAATGGAAATGTGTCAAAGAGACAGCAACCCTACCAAAGAGCAGAAAACCGTTGATGGCCACAATGGGTTTCAACACTGCAAGAAAATCTCGCACCCTGTTGCGTGCCTCAGTTACTTTACTTTACTTATCATCTTTATTCCCAGTGGGATATAATGCCTCAATTGGCCCTTAGCAAACAGTGTACTAGCTCAATGATAATGGACGTCATACTAAACCTCGAAATATATAAATGAATTAAAATTAAAACTGTTACATGACTAACAAAGTTCCGATGCTTATGCCTCGGAACAGGCACAAACATGCGACAGGGTTAAACATGCTTTGTGAGACCCCAACCCTCCCCTATACAATGCAGAAGCATGACAGATTATTACTAAGTATTGGTAAACTAGCATGATACATAATATTAGGAAAGAAAAAATGAATTCTTAGAACATTGATAATGTCAAACATTATTTCAGGACCAGACGTTTGGTGCAGAGTACACCCGTGTTGGACGACATGTGGGTCACAACGGAGACAATCACCTATCAACATCAACACAACAGAGACTTTTTATAAAAGATATTCAAGGCTAGAATTTGATAATATCGACACAAGAGTTCTTGCAAATATTAAAAACAATGGTAAGTAGTAATAGTATCAGTAGATAGATTACAAATCAATCAGCAAATGTTTCTAAAAACTGTTATTTCAAATTGATAATTTTATAAACTTTAGCTACATTGTAGCTATTGACGTGTCTTTATCGTATTATTATCGACAGCTTAACATTATGACTTATTTTCACTTCCTAATTTAAACCATATTGGAAAAGCAATGTTGTACGAATTTTGTTTACTAAATGCTAAAAATTCGTAAATTGTTTTCAAAAATAGATTAAAATAAACTTTAAAAAAAACTTCATGCATTTAAATATTTCTTCTAATTTTTGTGTCATTATCCTGGAAACAGGTCATTGCCCGGATTTTAATGTTGACGAAGAATTTGATGACGAGATAACTCTATGTAATGTTCCTGAAAAACCAAAAGAAATGGAATATAATTTTGCTCAGTTGCATATCCACATTGGACGAGACGAAAATAAGGGATCTGAACATTGTATTGACAACAAATTTAACCCTATGGCGGTGAGTATCTGAATGATATTTAATAAGACATTTATTATCTTATAAATATTCATAAAGATGTCTTGCAATCTCGCAACTTGGTAAGATGTAATGCATTCACCAACACAAAAAAGACCTTAAAACCATACATGGTCGCAAAACCACTAAAACATATACAATTGTAAACAGTTTACATCTATAGCATAGATACATGTCAATAAGACTTAACCACATATATTCGGAAAATCACTCGTATGCACTGCAACCAAATTCAGGAATGATATAATAGCTCAGTAAGAAATCAACAAATACTGCTTCGTAAGCATCGGTCGTATGTTATATCAGTGTTACTGTGACCGATGTCCTACTGTGATTCATGAATTGATAACTTTATGTGATCGTGATTTTATAAAGAATGTTAGAAATAAGATATTAATTACTACTTATTTTTTGAAGTGTCATTTAAATCATTATAGAAAATCAACTACAGGAAAATACCTTAATCCCGTAAACAAGTATGGAGGTAAATAAGAAATACTCAACGAATATTAACGATCATTTGAGAATGGGCTAATAAGACTCAATAAACATTTTGATAAAATAAACAGAACGAAGCTAAAAACATATATAGAATCACAAATGTATATAAATTGGTTACATATGTTAATAATTAGGAAAATTTAAAACTGTCTAGTAATCTCTACAGTGAAACTAGAAATAATAAAGACACGATGTGTTTTTGGTTCAGTATACTTGCACCTTTTATCACAACAACACTGGTTTGCTTATCGGTATTGGTGTTTCCTCTCTTGTTTGATCATTTAATCTGTGTACATAGTGTATATATAATGTGTATACTTAATAAAGGGAGGTACTCGTCAAATAATGTTACGTCAAGTGATTTACAGCAATAAAAAATAATTGTAAAACATAATTTTAATAAGACAAAATCTCGTATATCCATCAATGACAAAGTGACACTCATATTTAAATTATGTAGTCCTTAGTCCTTATCATTAGCTATTTACGCTTCAACCTTTTAACGCATTCTTGTCTTTCACAGAAGATACGGACAATAAGATTCAATAATAAACTGACAATGCCAAGGCCAAAAACCCTAAATAGTAAATAACAGTGTAGAAAAGATTAGAGGTTGGAGCGATCCTGATGAAGGTAAACTAAGAAAATTTCATTTCATTTTAAGACCTTAAAACGTTGTTACGTTAATTAGTTCTTCGTATGAATTGATGACTTTAAAGATTGAGTACTATCATGCGTCTCATAAATACTGCCTATTTCCAAGTAATATATAAAGAGTTATCCCAATGATTTTACGACTGTAACTATTAACTGACTTCTCATCAATATCACTTAATTCTACTGAATGTATAACATGTATAAGGATACAGGTTTTCAAAATAAGTCTGCACGTATTTCTTCAAATGGAGATATACCACAGATCTCATGTCCGTACTACGATAGTTATCCATATGATCATGGTAATTCATATCAATGACAAAAGGCCTCTGTTTTTTTTTCAACAATTTATCTATCTATATACCTCCGTAACAGGTGGCACTTAAATAACAAATGTTTACATTTTTTTTTCAAGAACAAAATTATTAAGCTGCTTTGCCTGACTTTTGATATGGGCTCATTTGTTTTTCCTTATGCGAGGTTGCTAACTTCATACTCCTACATGCAAATGTCTTTCGTATTCAATTTAGGAATTCTAGGAACCATAAGTGTTATCATAAAACTATTATGTTTCAGGATCACATGATGGTGTTTTACGACAGTGACTATGATAGTGTTGGGGAAGCTAAACCACAGAAAAATAGACTGGTGGTGTTAAGTGTTATGATAGAGGTAGGAGTGTAATACACAATCCAGTAGCTTCTTTTCTAGCCTTTTAGTGATTAAAACCCATTGTAAGTTGATACATTCTACTTTCGATAGCCGTGTACGATTTAAAATAAGACCAATATTAACGTGAATATTTTAGTTTCTGAAATATCGGATAAAACTGAAATAATACGAGAATGATACAATAAATGTAGACGAGTTCTTACAAAAGAGGGACGAAAGATATCAAAGGGACATTTAACTCATAAATCGAAAATAAACTAAAAAAGCCATGTCTTACAATAATACGAAAATGTATCGTTCTAATTTACATAAATACTTGTATTGGGCTTTCATAATGACACTGTAAACTATATAGTTGAAATAATTTGCATTTCATATTTAACAATTCATAAACTAGCATATATGTCATTTCAGGTATACGGTAAATCACACGAAAAAAATGAATGTGGGGTAAGTTGGAGAATCGGATACTATGAACAATTTGTTAACCGTTAACTCTCGTATTTCAAATTCTAGATTGATTTCCTTTACAGAAAATTTTATAACTCTTACATATATTATATTGCCCATCGGTTTATTATGGAAAAGTTTGTGTCTATAACTTAAACTCACAATACTTGAACGTGTCAGTTTAACGTTGGACGTGTTAAAAACTGTTCATAATCAATTACAGTGAAACAGAAGAAAAGTCTGCAATTTGTATTTTACATTTTTCAAAATGGACAATGAAGAGGGCTGAGTTATTAAAAAAAACAATAAGAAGAAATATATAATTAAATAATATAATATTAAACGAAACTCAAAACAAAATAACTGTGTAATGCATTACACATTATTATATTGGTAAGTTGATGGAACATGTAAAGTCAGATTTGCAAAAAAGCTAAGTAAACTTATGGAAAAATACTATGAAAAAGTGCGACCATATCCTACCGAATCGATACCTGCTGCTTTCTTTGACAACCTAAGTTCTAGTCGCAGAAGTAAGCATACTTAAATCAAATAGAAACCAAAAACACAAATTTGAAGAGACAGGACACATTTCGTCAGATATATAGTAAGCACCCTTTAATTAAATAGGAACCAAAGACTTAAATTCTAAGTGACATGTCACGTATCTTCAGATATAAGTAGTCAGCACATAATGTTGATATGAAACATCATTTTCTTAATAAATGAACTTACAACTGTTTTGTTATATTCTGCGACGACCATGCGCCTAGAATATTAAACAGAAGTTTTATATCAAATACAATTTTCAAATGATTCACTAAGAGAGTGTTACATTGTGTAGTCGAGAAAGTTTTCTTGGATGTACTTGTTTGTTACGTATACTTATTGGTTAATACAGGGCATGTACTTTATTTATTACAACTTCAATCCACTGCAGACAAATGGATATAAAATTATTTATATATTAAAACAAATACTATGTTTAGAGTTTTGCAGTCAGATACCATTATCAAACTAACTAAGAATTTGTTGTAGCACGATAAAAACAATTTGATTCTTACGATTGCATTTCCTTCATTCCTTTCTTTCAATTCTTTCTAGACAGTTGTCCGAACAATAATTGCGGTCAAACGCCAAGTCCAGACTTCATACAACAAAAATGCGAAAAAGAACAGCAAAACGACAGAACATTTAGAGTTACAGAAGGTATTACTCCTCTAGATGTCCTTCCGTATGACAGAGATCGATTCTACACGTATGCAGGGTCTCTAACTACACCTCCATGTTATGAAACTGTACAATGGGTTGTTTATAAATGCCCAATTAAAGTTTCTAGCCAGGCAAGTATACAATTATATGCATTTGAACAATTAACTTAGCTTTTTTCAAAGAGAGTGCTCTGTAAGTGCTGACATAATCCTTCTAGACACAAACACATAAGGATTCATAACGTGTTGTTTATTGAAAAAAAAACCTGAATGTTGCAACTAAACAGGTGCCCAGGTAAGGTAAATCAGTAAATCAAAATAGTGATGTGGGAGTAAACGAAAGTTTTTTTTTAAATATAACGGTCGTTTTATCAGTTAAACAGTTTCATATTTTCTATGTCAGAGCCTTTTATAGCCAACTATACGGTATGTTCTACATGGTTGAAGGTCGTACGTTTGCACATAATTGCTCAAATCCATTTTTTAAACCTTGGGGGATAGTTTCTCATTGACAATATTAATCCATCTCCGATCTCCGTATTCTTATATAAACGGTTGTGAAACATTTTATGTACGCATTATTTATTACCATACGCAGATTTTCTGTGCATTTACCTTTTGTATTGTCTTTGTATATGCATAAATGTCTATTTCTGATATGAAATTGAAAAATGGATACTAATATATGTTATACAATAATTTATTAATGTTTGTTTAAATAAGTCTAAGGACGGCAATACTGACATTTTTCATTGATTTTCACTTCTATATATACTAGCCACAAAAAGAAACGATACCCACATTTTATCAAAAATATCAAGTTTATTTTTCAACAATGTTATTTTTGATTTATATTTTAAGTTTTAAAATCATTTAAAAACTAAGGTTTCAACTCCCTCAGGCAAAGTTGGCCTTAGATGAATTCGGCTATTTATATTAGGTATTTTTGATAGATATCTCTTCAACGGTTTCGATACTCATACATTTTCGGATTTCAAATTTTTGGCTTCGAGCGTTCCTGATGAAGGTAAATGCAGAAAGGCGCTTCAGACGCAAGAAATTATTAACCGTGTTGTTTTCAATTTTCTATGGTTTAATAATATAACAGCATCCAAACTTAACAAAGATAACAGATTACAATTAATGTTCCTTATTGCACGAACTGTTTGAGGATGTCGTTGTCAAAACCAAAAGTTGAAGAGTTAATATTGAGAAGGGCCAATCTTGCGTTGATAACAGCATTCAATCTCCGAATTATTCATCAAATTAAACGCTGAAAAAATGCTTGTAGAATGGTGTTCCCCATTTCCGCTAAGTCAGCTCGTAGCTGGTTGACTGACTCTGGTGGCTGATGACGTCTGCTTACACGTTTGTCAAGTTCATCCCATAAATTTCAATGGGTGATAGATCTGGCGATTAAGCTGGCCATGGAAGAATATCAATGTTATTCTGCCCAAGATATTGTGTGCATACACGTGCCACGTTGTACCTAGGATTGTCCTGTTGGAAAGTATGCCAATTTTCATGCCTTGCAATAAATGGTTGTACACTTGGAGAGAGAATTTCATCACGATAACGAACTCCAGTAAGACTTCCGTTTATGAACTTCAAGTCAGTGCGTCGACAATGCGTGATTCCAGCTCCAAACCATCATATATACCGACATTACCAAAGCGATCGCATTCATGCACACATTGCGTCTGTATAACGTTAATTTTAACGTCTGTATACTCTTATTCTGTAATCACTTCTACGTACATGACGTAAGCGAAGTATGGACTCAACACTAAAAACAACGTTTTTGCCACCTTACACGGTTCCAATACAAACGTGCATTTGCCCAACGTTGGCGTGTAGTTCGATGACGCTGTTTTAAAATGGCTCCTACTACTGGATGCCGTGAACGCAAACCAGTCTCTCTTAACCTATTATGTACAATTTTAGCGGATATACTTGGATTATGCCTCCCAGTTGTTTGCCTTGCAGTAATTGTAGCTGGCAAAAACCGATCCCTGAGATGGGTGAATCTTATTCGACGGTCTTGGCGTAAAGTCGTTTATCTTAGACGTCAAATACGTCGTCTGTCATTCGAGGATCCACTCTGTCTTAAACGACTCATTAATCTTGTTATTGTCAATTTGGAAACACCAACGTTGTTTGCAACGTCAATATGGCGCATACCTGCTTGTACCGTTCCCACTGCTTTATCACGCTACTTTTGTCGCAGACGAGGCATATGAAACCGGCTTTTTTGGATGTCACCTTCAATTAACTTTTTTTTACCTGTGTTGAATGGATATTTAATCACCCTTATCGAATTTAAAAAGTGTGGTTCCGCTAAAAAATCGACCAAGACGAAGTTATTTTCTGGTAGAACAAAAACAAAAGTGCAGTAAAATATTGAAAACACCACGTTAAATAATTTCATGCGTCCGAAGCGCTTTTCTGGATTAACATTCAACAGGAACGCTCGAGGCCAAACATTTGAAATCCGAAGATGTATAAGTACCGAAACCGTTGAAGAGCCATATGTCATAAATATTTAAAATAAATACCCAAATTCATCTTAAGTCAACTTTGCCTGAGGGAGTTGAAACCTTAGTTTCTTATTATTTGAAAATTTATAAACGGACAATTTTTGAAAGGTTTGTTAAATCATGTCAGTACCGAAGTACTGACTTCTGGGCTGATGATACCCTCGGATACTTATAGTCCACCAGCAGAGGTATCGACCATACAGACTTATGCCTCTTTTTGAACATACAGCTAATTATTAATTTGTTAATAAACATTATTATGGACAAAGGTTGAGTATCGTTTCTTTTTGTAGCTAGTATATATTATGGCGTAGACTTTAAGACACGATGTCACGTAATCAATTCATACGCAATTCATGTTATTACTGGTGTTTATATAATTTTAAATGCATGTTAATCATGTTAATCATGTTTGAATGTTTTCCTTTTTTTATGACGTCAAAAAGAGACACAATAGAAAACATAACAAATTATAATGGAATCTTGAAATGAAGTTATCAGATTTAACAAAACAGAGGTGGATTGTAAAACATTTATGATAGACTCAGTTTTGAATGAACTAAAAGGATTGATGAAAAGGATTCAGATTATTGGTTTGTGCGTAAAGCTTTCGAAAAATAGAAGTACCATGAATATTGTGACTGGTGTCATATATTGAGCTTACACCTCTCCAGATCCTCTAAGTTATTTCACAGTTTAAAGCATGCTGTTCAGTCTGGAGTTTTTATTAAATGATTTCCATACCCTATTATAAAATGTATTACCTGACCATTTTACGTATTATGCTCTGCTTTCTCCAGTTGCTTTTTTGCTTATGCATCTTGTTGTGTCTTTGATAGCCTCCCTTGCTTTTTTTCAAAACTTTACATATATTACATTACTAAAGAAACGTGTAATTACGAATTTTATCAACTGTTATAACATTGTCGATCCACAGTTATTTATTCGAAATGTGAATTGGGTAAATTATATAAACTTTTCTTTTTTTCATTTCCACCAAATTAAATAAACTTGTCCATGCATGTTTAATTCATTGACTAAATGTAAGTATTTCATTAGTGTCCACTGTATTTTGTATAGGCTTTTAGAATGTTACAGTTGGTGCAAGATTCAAATCATTACCCCCTTACACATCTTGGTGTACGGAGACCGATACAGGTAAGGAACAATTTAAGAAACAAAGTGCTTTCATGGAACGTTACTTAAAAATGGCGGGACACCAGTAAGATACATATACATATATTGTTGTGTTTGATAGAGTTCATTGCAGAGAGCATAGATCAAATGTAGAAGAAAAAAATCATGCGTGCTAAATTTATTGCATGGCTTTTGAAAATTTAACAAACTTGTTTTAAACACTAGTTTACACTAACTATACATAACTTCTTCTGTTGTAATTTAATCTTAATTATCGACACACAAAAGCAAGACAGGTCTCTAGAATTAGCTGCCAAATATTAAAATATAAGCAACACCGATGACATGTGGATTTAGGGAATCTAGATTAATCTGGTTGAGCGAGACCTCAGGTCAGAAAGCTGTTGTGCATTGGTTGTCGGTTTTACTTGTGGTTCATAAGTGTTTCTCGTTTCTCGTTCTTTATATTGATTTGACCATTGATTTTTCTGTTTGAAATGTTTTACACTTAAATATAGTAATTTTGTGGCCCTTACTACCTTGCTGTTAGCTGTGAGCCAAGGTTCGATGATGAGGCCGTACTTAGACATACTCAGGTAAAAAGCATCCATAGAATAATACATTTCGTTTACAGACGTGAAAGTGAACATGTGATTACTTGCTACTAAAATTATTTAATATACAATGTATAAAAAAAAGTAAAATCTCAAAAATACTGAACTCAGAGGAAAATCTAATCGGAAAGTCCATATTAAATCACATGGCAAAATCAAATGACAAAACACATCAAACACGAATGGACAAGAACTGTCATATTCCTGACTAGGTACAGGCATTTTCAAAGGTAGAACATAGTGGATTAAACCTGGTTTTATAGCGCTAAACCTCTCATGATGATGACAGTCTCATCAAATTCCTTTATATTTTCAATGATGCGTGAACTAAACAGACAAGGTAAATAAAATAGTCAAAATATGGGTACAGCCAGTCATCATCGCGTAACAATTTTAAAAGGAACAATTAAACAGAACATAAAAACATCTATCTACAAACACATTCATTGATTCGCGTGTCTGACGTCAGACAATTTTATACGTCACATATATTTGTCGTTCAATGTACAGTATATACAAACAATTTTAAAATTTCACATTGGCAATGTTAGCATACAGGGTTAAAAAATCAAAAGTATGAGTGAATTAATTTCAGAAATAGACCGAGATTTAAAATAGTCCAAAAGTTATATAGAATTTATAAAAATCCACAAATAGTTCATTCCACTACGCGATTGAATCATTTTGACGTTTGTGGTTCAACGTATTTTCTTATTCATAAGTACAGAGTCAAGTTATAAGAAACAAAGAAGCACACAAAGTCGCATATACAAAACACACCACCAAAAATGAAAGATAATACAAACGCATTGACCTGATGTTTAAGTACCGAGCCAAGTTAAATGGATATCACATAAACCAATTTAACAGTTAAATAAATATTAATAATAGAACAAAGACAAAGAACAATATAATACGTTGTTAAGATGATAACCAACATTAGTACGCAGATCTATACATCAAGACCATCATGATTTTTTGTGATGTTGATACGGAATATTTTCAAACAAGATATTGATACCTTCCGATGAACTTTTTTAGATAAAGGACGAGACGTTCTTTGACATACCACTGGTTCATCAACTTTCTACTCAGACACTGATGACGTTTAACAAAGTCTGAGTACGTGCTGCAAGCTCTTGAATATCTATCCCATATGCAGGTGAAATTTGTATATTGCTACTAAGGTGGGGGATTTATAATTTCAAAGTTAAAATCGTCTCATTTGTCAAAGATTCTGGTACTGAGATGACTGTGTAAGTCAAATTCGATATATAAGTCTTAAAATGAGGCGGAGGAAGCCGTGTCTGCTGTTTCTTTTATTCTAGTTCTGGATGATATATTAATGGAACCCATTTAGAAAAGTTTTGTTTATGGAAAGAACATCATCAATATATCTGAAAGTGAAATTAAATAATCTGGCTTCTTTGATTCTCATGTTTTTGACAATTGTCTGAAGGAACTCCGATTCATACGAAAATAAGAAGAGGTCGGCAAAAAGAAGTACACAGTTTGTTCCCATATGAATTCCGACAATTTGTTGGAAAAATCCACCTCAAACCTCAACAAATATCTTGTCGATTAGAAACTCCAGCATACTGACCACTTGTTCTTCTGTGTAGCATGTTATACCTTTTTATTTGTCACTATTAACAATTAACGAAATATGCCTTATGATATCCCAAAGTAATACATATATAGCGTATGCTACCATTTTCATGTTGAAAAGCATTGTGGATTATTTCATTAGGCGATTTTATATTTTTACCATGGGGAATGGTGGTATACAGGGTTGAAAAAGACCAAGATTTAAAATTGTCTACAAGTTCTTTAGAACATTTAAGAATCCACATATGGTTAATACCACTACGCGAGTAAACAGTCTGACTGGAACCTTTACAGCTTTTTATCGATATATTTATATTCAAAGATAAGTCTGCACCAATCATTTGTTATACTTATACCAAACCTATTTCAACTAAAATATTCAATTACAAACACGTTTTGCAGGATCTCGATATTGACAAATTCAAGTCTAAACCTCCTGATTGCACTTGTGCTAGTTCACAATTCACATATAACCCTGCTGGCCACGTTATTACCGGTGACCTTAACATTGTTAAAACACTTCTCCACGAAATGTGTTATCTAAAGGTCCGAAATATCTTTAGCATAAATCCATCAATTGGAAATAAAACTTTAAAATTTAGATGGATTCAGTCGAAGATTATGCCAGGCAATGGGCGAAGCGTAAGGAAGAAGACGTAGACACTCTTTCCGAATGGATTAAGGCAGTGAGTTCGTTGATACAAATCACAATTAAGAAACTGAATGGGTCTATCAATGCCATGCTACGTCAATCGTTAAAGACCCATATGTTGCAAAACACCTATCCTACCTCTATGACAAATATTTTTTTATCCTCGCAGATAAAGCCCCAAACAACATCGTTTTTGTGTGTAAAACTCATTATATTAACTGCTTTAGGTATTGATAATTCACTTAGAAACTCAACATATACCCTTACGACACTTACCAAAGAGGAAATCCTGGATAATCATAGGTCGTATCTATGTTCCTTTGGAATTTCAACCAAAGATGAAGAACTGGATCTTCCATCACTGTATTGGATACCTAAACTACATACGTGTCCTTACAAACAACGATATATTGCTGGGTTTTCCAAGTGCTCCACGAAACCTCTTTCTAAATTATTAACATCTATTTTATCAGCAATCAAAGACAGGTTTCAAAGTTATTGTGAAACTGCCTATTCTAGAAGTGGCGTGAATTAGATGTGGATACTTAAAAATTCCAAAGATCTTTTTGAGTACATACAATCTAACTCTCTTATATCTTGTAACAGTATTAAAACATTTGACTTTTCTATTCTTTACACAAGTATTCCACATTCCAAACTAAAAGACAAATTGAAAGAGTTGGTATTGCTTTGCTTCATAAAAAAGAATTGCTAACGTAGATACAAGTATCTTGTCGTAGGGAGGGACAAATCCTACTTTGTAAAAGATCACTCTGATTCAAACAAAAAAAATCTCTGAAACTGATATTATCAAGATGCTTTATTTCTTGATTGACAACATATTTGTTACGTTCGGAGGACGTGTTTTTCGACAGACTGTCGGCATTTCAATGGGAACAAACTGTGCCCCTCTACTTGCCGACTTGTTTCTTTATTATTATGAGGCTGACTTCATACAGGAACTTCTTAGAAAGAAAGACAAGAAGTTAGCAATATCCTTTAACTCTACTTTCCGCTATATAGATGATATTTTTTCACTAAATAATTCAAAATTTGGTGATTTTGTGGAACGCATCTATCCCATCGAACTTTAGATAAAGGATACTACAGATACAGTTTAGTCAGCCTCATATCTTGACTTACATCTAGAAATTAACAATGAGGGTCGGTTGAAAACAAAACTTTACGACAAAAGAGATGATTTCAGCTTTCCAATTGTGAACGGGGTACAATGTATATATCTCCCAATTGATACGATATTCCCGTGTTTGCATTTCCTATCATGATTTTCTTGATAGAGGGTTGCTGCTCACAAGGAAGCAATTAAACCAAGAGTTCCAAATGGTGAAGTTGAAATCATCCCTTCGTAAATTTTACGGACGCCATCACGAGTTGGTTAACCATTATGGAATGACCGTTTCACAAATGATATCGGATATGTTCCTTACGTCGTAACTACAATCCCCTTCCCTTTCATAAATGTGACCTAACGAATTAGACTATTTACCGGATTTGTTATCACATAAGCAACACGACGGGTACCACATGTGGAGCAGGATATGCTTACCCTTCCGGAGCACCTGACATCGCCCCTAGTTTTTGGTGGGGTTCATGTTGTTTATTCTTTAGTTTTCTATGTTGTGTCATGTTTACTATTGTTTGTGTGTTTGTCTTTTCAATTTTTAGCCATGGCGTTGTCAGTTTATTTTAGATTTCTGAGTTTGACTGTCCCTTTGGTATTTTTCGTCACTCTATTATATCCATCCATTCATATTCCTGTCGACACGCGTGAACAAAAAATCTGTTAAGAAAGTATGAGTTTATTATGTAAAACCATTATTATAGCATGTTTTTAACTAAAGTAGAATTTGCAGATAAATGATAGCATCAAAGGCATAAACCTTGCTACATAAAAGAAGCAAAAAGTTAATGTTTTCCAATTTTATTAATGAAAAGATATTATTAAAACCTATGTGTTTAAAATTTTGGTAAAACTACAAAATCACAATTTGTGACAAAACTTCAATTTTGATACTCAAATAAGTGATTTAAAAATCACTTATTTCAGTAAGTCCCCTGACTGATTATGGCCATGGTGAATTTTTCAAATGTGAAAGTTTTTGTGTAATAAAATAGGTTTGAGATGATTGAAGAATAATATAGCCTTCTTAGTGGGTTTGTATGAGGCCATTTATCTGTTTGGCAGTCCATATTTTCCTTTCCGTACCACCCATAGGTCCCTAAATTATTGTAGTGTTTATAACTGGATTTTACGCTCGATCTTTTCAATTCAATTTTATGGAAAAATGAACAGAAATGCATGATTTTTTTTTGGACCACTTGATAGATATAAACCTATGGTTTCCGGAAAGGTTTAACTGTAATTGATTGAAAATTTTCCTGTGGACCAAATTTTGGAGACTTTTGTGACATGTTCACATGGAAGATTCTCTTTCTATAAATATATGCATGCATAACACAAATATTAAGCCTTATTTGTAAAACAGGAGGGGAAAGAGGGTGTTTAAAAATTATGAGTGTCAATTTTAAGTTTTTTTCCTAACTGTGTATTGCTACCTAACGCTGCTGGATCACTATCAATATGTCGTGCTTTCTGTAACAAAAGTAGCAGGCTCAACAAAAATGATTTCTCAAACTATTATTACCGGTACATCACATTATTTCATTTCCAGTTCAAATCAGGCTTTTTCATAAAAAAAATAATTTTTAGAATGTGTCTTCTCAATGAGAAAATAATATGAGATTTGTTTATTTCCTAATACTAAAAAATCAACATAGTTTTTGTCTAATGCTTTTAATAAATAAGCATTTCATAGTCAAAGACCAATTTCTATTTATTAAAAATTTACTAAAACCCTTGATCAATCAGAAATTGTCATAGTTAATTCAATTAACTTATCTAGTTACAGAATGAAAATGTGAACATTTTCCCCAGCGGAATAATTGTCAGCCCATTCTCACCTTGGTTGGCAGCAAGTCCGGACAGAAAATTGTACAATCCAGCCATGTTGCCACAATACGGACTGCTTGAGATCAAATGTCCAGTGAAGCCGCTGGTTGATTGTTTGTACTTAAGAAAGGATAATGATGGTAACCTGACATTAAAGAAAAATCATAATTATTATCAACAAGTGATTATGCAACTTGCTGTCACAGGTCTTAAGTGGTGTCATTTTTATGTTTGGAGGGCTGATGAGCAACATCTGGAGACCATAGAATTTGATGATGAAGAGTGGGGAAGAATGAAGACAAAACTTGACTTATTTTATTTTAATTATTTTTTGGATTAATCAGTATTATAAATATTCCTAAGGCCAAATAAAATAATTTATGTGTTTCCTTTTACATATTTGAAAAAATTGGGTAGGAAGCTAGGGAATTATTTTTATTTTACAATTAACTTCTACATTTAGTGAGAGAGAGATTGCGACTTTATCAGTACTTATAAAAAAATGTGGAAAAAAACCCTTTTAAGATAGGCTAGTATCATGATTATTTAGCTTAAAATTTCAGCTAGGTTGGGAAATATGAAACACACCTATTGTTTTATTTGGCCTTACTGTGGTGCCTAGACTAAAATAAATTCCTGCCCCTTTAATTTTTATTAAATTTGACAAAATATTTACTTTGACAAAATTATAAACATTAATAAAAAATTTACAGCTAATTTCCTAATGCATGTAGAGCAAGACTTGGGTTAGCTTGCTTGCTTTGTTTGTAGATGTATATTGTATAATTGTAATTGAGATAACATTCAATCAAATTTAGATATAATATATATATATATACAGGTTTAACTATGCCTATATATATTGTTTGAAGAAGTCAATGTTAATTACAAAGCGTGAAATAATGTTTATACAAACAGAGCAAGCAAGCCTTCCAAAGTTTTACTCTACAAGCATTAGGACATTAGCTGTAACCAAACACTTTCTTTGCAAATTTACCTTGCATAAAACATTACAATGTAGTTTGACAAACATTAATTTTGATCATTGAGAAGCTTTCTATTTCCTAAAAATACATTTGTGATTATGTTGGCATTAAAAAAATAAAGACCTAACACTTGTGATACATGTATAAGTATCTATGATGTTTCTGTGCAATCACTTTTTCTATTGACAAATTTAAAATTCACTGCCACTGCTTTACAAGTGGACCTCTGAAAAGTGTCAGAATATTAGCAACAGTCCAAATTTGATTGATGGAACCAATCATGCTCAGAGGTATAGGTCTGTCAAAAAGGTGAAATTCTATCACTCTTCTATTGTGCCTTTTAACATGTATCCTCAGGCGAGCAATAGTTTGAGTTTCCTCTACCTCCTGCTTAGTAAACTGACCCTTATTCATAAGGAATGGGGGTGTATTGACAGTTATACCAGTTCCAGATAAAACATTATTTAGTACAAAACCTTTATCAGCCATAATGGAATCACCTTCCTCTAAAAGTTCAACTAAACCACAAAGCTTTGTTATCTCAACATCAGACATACTACCAGTATACAATGAAGAATTAAAAATAAGGGCACCATGTGGTGCAATACCAACAAGACTTTTAAAAGTATGTGTACTCTTATAAGTAGAATAAAACTTAGAGTTGAGAGCCAAAGATGATGGTCTCTCAGTTGGTATATCAGTGCAGTCAATAATAACTCTAGTAGTAGGATACAAAGTTTTAAAAACCTGAGGTATTTTGTTCTGAATCTGATTCCTTGTTGGCCATATATTTATACTACCCAGTACAAAATACAAAACATTTGACCATGTTATTAATTTTCTACTAACAGTTGAAACATGAACATTAAATCTACAAGCTAAATCTTGCTAAAACAAACCACACTTTAGTCTGCACAGAAACATAAACAACTCGTCTATTAAAACCATAGTCCTTTGTCTGGAAACAGACAAATTAACAGTGTCAGTGGCTTTATAATAATAGCTGGTCATAGAATTAGCAGCTGGTTGAATGTAATTAAAGAAAGCCAAGAACAAAGTATAAGTTGAAAAACCAGTAAAAAACATAATCATTGCATTATCATTAGAAAATCTGCACACCCCAAAACGTTCTATTCTTAACTTCTCCTTTAACTGTTTAATCTCTTCATCTCTCTCTTTCAACTTTCTCTCTAGTTCTTTCTTTCTGTTTTCAGCTACCACACTGAAATTCACATTATTCAAATTATTTAATGAATGCAACAGCAAAATATGCGAAAACTTGGAGCTAAAATTGTGTTTAAAAACAAAATACTACAGAAAAAAATTTGCACCGATTCTTAAATTTGATTAGAAACATTCAAGTTCCTTTGCAATTTTAAATTTATACAAATAGTCCTAATGTCAATATTAGAAATTATGTAACTGAAATGTCAGATACATTTATATTGCTCTGGGCACTACTATTTATGGTAGGGCTCTAATTTGATTAATCATACCTAGTATCCCCAAATGTTCTTCAGATTCTTCAATATCTTCTTCCTGGTTTACCTCCTCTGACTGAAATAAGAATTAATGACTGAAATTAACAATCTACATGTAACTGGCTGTCTGGTCTTATAATTGGTAAACAGTACAAACATCAGTTATACATTGTACTTATAGCCTGGCAATGACATTCATCCAGATGAGAAATTCAAAATATTGTATGATTTGTAAAATGACTTTATTAACAATGGAATACATATTTGCTGAAATAAAATTTATAAATTCAAGATTAAAGTACTGATTTACATTTGAATATGAAGTACATGTACATGTTCATGCTTCCTATATATATTTAGTCAATGCTATGCTTTAGTACATAATGATATACATTTATATACAAGTAAAAAGATATGATATGAGTGCCAATGAGACAACTCTTAATCCAAGATACACTAATAGTGTATCCTGTAGCATGTAAAGTTTAAAACATGTTTAAGTAAAAGCAACTGAAATACATGTACATGTATGTGTGACAATATAAAAAATTATGTTGCTCATTTCATGTACTTTTTATTTTATGTCTTTACAAATTATAACTTATACATTATTATGTAACATACATTATATGAAATGTATAACAAGTTCACTTACAATACTATCAATCATCTCATGCTCTGACTGCAGCTTTGTCTTCTTGTTTGGTATGATGTGTTTAAAAAGAGCTCTTCTTGGGGTGAAATCTCTTGTCCAACTAAACACTGTTGGTACAGCATCTGCTGTCAGAGTTTTCCTAACTGGTGTCCACTTGAAATCCTCTTTTGTGAAGTGCAAGGAACACACAAATGTGGATGCATTGATCTAAAAATGAACAGTTGCTTTTAGTATATAAAATAAACATGTATTTGTTTATAGACACATGACTGGTTGTTATCACCTTCCCACATCCAATGTCATTTATATTACATACATGCAGATGTATGTGAAAGATTGTTTTCATGTTTAAAAAAAAAATATGATGATCCACATTTAATAAAGTCGGTACTCAAATTTGGGTAATTAAATAAGGAGCACGATGAGTGACAAACCACAGAAAAAAAAACAAGGATGCTGATTATCACAAAATAAATATTGAGCATTGAGACATATTATTCTGAATTATGTGCTGTCATCGTTTGATGGCGATGAAAATATGATTCAACAGAAAAAGATAATTGGATAAATAAATCAGTTGGGAAACTCTGCATCGTCTATATAAAAATAATAATTTATTCAAATTAATCTTCATAAAATCCATTCAATGTAAATAATTAGTTATAAAATGCAATACATATAAATAAAAAAATGTTTTAAAAGCAATATCACTGCATACATATATACATTACTATTTTATGCATGATATATTGTTGACTGGACCTACAGTACAGGCTTGATCAATTTCCACATCAAACAGTCCAGCTGCATGAAGTTGTTTTTCAAATCATCCAAAGTGATCTTTGATTGCAAACTCATATTTAATGTCAATATTAACCAGCAATATTGGTAAAAGTTTGACAAACAAAAACTATTTTGAGAATAATTTTTGTATTTTTATTAAGATGTTCCAGCATCAATCGTCACAAGGCTGGGCCGGGTAAGGCGATGATCCAGCATCTATAAATTGTAAACTGCTGATCGGTAAAATGTCAATCCTCAAAAAGTATTCAAAGTTGCATTATTAATAATAATTCTTATTATGATAAATTAAAAAAATATATAAATCAAATATCTTATAACTAATTATTAAGGAAAATGAAAATACTGGTATACTAATATGTGTTAAAATTGAAACCAGATGTGCGATAAAATTAGATGAAATAAAGGTACATGTAAGTGTAGGACGAAAATATGTCAACAAACGAGTACAACTTCTGTCCACAAAAAAATAATAATATTTATATCAATCCTTTTTTGTTTTTTATTTAATGAGGAAGAAAAAACACCGTGTATGTGGTGATATAGCGGTAACAAATAGTTTTGAAGATTCTGTCGGTTAAACAACGATGATTTAATAAACTAGTTGTCACGAATCAAGTAAATTACTTACATTGAATAGTGGTTCAGGGTCTCTTCTGATTGCCTGAATCCACAAGTTTCTCCTTGCAGCAGCCTGAGGAAATCTGTGGAATGAAACTTGATGGCGACGACCATTGCTGTTACAGCTAGGGACGCAACAATGTTGGTCACTACCTTTGCCAATCTTAGATATTGCAAGGAACTGTTTCTCGTCGTCACTCGTGGCGGCCATGCTTGTTGAAATGTTTACCGAATATAGCCTCGTTCTGAATTTTTTAGCGGGATTTATGAATATTCGTTAAGAAAGAAGTATTGATATGCAACGATTATTATAACGTGTTGAATGTTGACTATTTTATATTCCCAATATTGAAGGAGTTTCACAACGTGTACAATGTAAGTGGTATATATATAATGTTTTTTTAGTGAATCTGATAATATGTATGCTTAATTGCTTAATTAAGTCAATGTACTTGCTGTTTAATAGAACACCATTTTTTTTCTCACGAATACATCATCTATTTATAGATATTATAATTATATTTACATATGCCAACATGTATTTTAGGTATTTTTATAGTCAGTTATAAATTGTAAACAAAAAGAATTGAATTCACAGTTATATAAAGCTTTTAATATTCATTATAATAAGTTCATGTCAATAGATAAGCACAATTTGCTGCGTACTGTTTTTTTTAAATGATTTAATAATGTAAACAGTGTGTAGATCGTGCATCCCAGTTTTTCAACTAATAAAAAAATATCACCTGTATCGACACAGGTAAATTTTAATTATGATAGAACGTCCCATTTATTGAATAATAACAATTTAACCAATGTCAATAACTGTAAACTTCATGATTTATTTATGATAAATACCATTCACCTACAATGTTATATAGTATAAGTCGTGTAAGAAAAGTCGACACTATTACTGGTGCTAGTGTCGTCTTTTTCATAATCAAACGTACGTCTTTGGAAAGATGGTATAAACTTTTCCCATAATTTTGATTATAGAAACAAAATGCTGAACAACATTGAAAAAAGGATAAAAAACAAACTTTGCTTCAGTTGACATTTTACAAACTTAAATTCAGTTGACATTGTTTTTCGTAGCTATAATTTTAAAGCCCAATTGCCATCGGGTAAAATAACATATGTCTACATTTCCGATTCCAATGGGTTTTATCCTCTCGCCAACAAAGTTCGAGGGGTTTTTGTAACTATACCCTCGGTGCCTCTTTCCGTCCGTAACACACTTGTTGACACTTCACACACGTCATTTCAGATTTTGACCATACTTGGTTCATACTTAGTATTTATGAATATCTAGATTTCTATTAATTTTCAAAGACAAAGGTCAAGGTTACAGTTGGGATTTATTTGATATCATTGAATACACTCTAGAGTTGTCATAATTTGACATATTTTGACTTAACATATCACATACTTAACCCTTATGAAAATCAAGAGCTCAAAAAGTTTACAAGTTCAAAGGTCAAAGGTCATTTGTCTACCGATTGTAACAACATATAAAAGACATCAATTAAAGAGAGTAAACGCCGAGGTAAAAAAAGAAAAAAAGAAAAGAAAGTGTGAGTGTCGACGCAATAAAAAATTTACAGATAATGGTTTGGAACTTTATGGAGACAGAAAAGAAACAGACAGCTGAACTGTGGGCTATACTTTCCGAGAGAAATTAAAAATAAATGCTACTTACTCATGCAATGCTATGTCAATGTTCGTGTCATTTGGTAAGTTAACAAAACAAAACAAAATCACCTTAAGAAAAAGGTTATTTGTGTTTTCCAAATTTATTTGTTAAATCGTACCGGATTAAAAGCAAAACGATAGTTTGTTACCATTGGGAGATCAAGCGGGCAAAACTCTTGTTTTTTGTTTCGCCAGAATTTGTTGATTCTGGGAATGAAATAAAAACATCCCCCTTTTACCACAAAGTTAAATATTATTGTTTAATTATATTTTGCATTCTTAAATAAAATAGTTACAATTTCATGTATGATTGTAATAATCTTCAATTTAAAAAATGCACCACGTAATTGATTTCAAATTCACATTTACTGATTGATTTTGATTCTTTAACGATGATCGATTGATCATGTCTCGCACAATAGTCTCTGTTTTTATTTCTTTACCTTACTCATCTCTAAAATAAATCTGTTGAATATAATAATTTAAATTGCTTAATTTTTTTTAGGGATGTATAAGTACCAAGCCACGTTCAACTAGTTTACTTCAGTCAAAATTTATTGTTATATTTAAACGGCCGTTTGTTTTAAACATCTCAGACTCTAATGTAACTATACTACCGTTGTCAAATCTGAAATATTAACAAATTTAGACCGTTCAGTGCTGTTTATTTCTTGTTGACGCAACCTTTCTTGTAACATCATAATTGTAGACACCGTTAAAGCTTTAGAATTGTGCTAGTTCATATCGCACATTATTATTTTTATTAAAAGCATATATTTGAACGCTCTGATGTAATTAGTCATATAACCTATGTCATGTTTAACAAATTTTTAGAATTGTGCAAGCGTCTTACCTGATGTTCGGTTTGACTTTTTTATTGTATAAATTTCAAGATTGTCTTAATCTAAGTAGACTGATAATTGATTCATTCAACATCACAATCATATATACCGATGAAGGATATCTGTTATCCGAAATATTTATAAATAAATACATTTATAGTTCCTTTTTATGTTATTGGTGTTGTTATGTACACTTTTTAGGCGTTTATATAATTTATTTTATTGTGTACATGTATCGTTACTTGCAACGATCCAGCGCCCACGTGGGGAAAATCGTTGACTATTATTCAGAAGTTTTATATATATATAATATATAATCTTTTTATAATTAGACATCAACACACAAAGTACTGTTTGCATGAACAAATATCGTTCACCTTTAATTGTATATTTGCTTGATTTATGTGTTTGTAAATATATATATATTATACTTACAATTGAATGTCCACACACTTAATAGCTGCTACATCATGTACATTGCGAAATATAGTTCACCTTTGTCTGCATTCTTATGATTGAATATTTTTTTCAAAATACCCGTTTATAAGTACTTCAATCAAAATAGTTCGACACTACGCCAATTTAAGTTAAAAAATAGATATTCGACGACATTTAACAAGATATGTTTCAGGCTACTACATTGTAAGTGGCTCAATGTTGTTTCTCACAAATTAATTGTAATTATTTTACCGAGAGATAAATAAATATATATTACCCAAGCCAATTCTTATCACGTTAATCATTTTATAATTGTCGAAGTTTTACTGTTCACAAATAACTCGTAGGTACTTTACTTAATGGTTATTCTGTTTGCGACTTTCAACATGTTTACAGTCGTTCTATAGTTAGTGTGACAAATCTAGCATTAAGTCATTTAAAAAGACTTCAAACATTACAACTATACTGATGATTAACTATAATTTACGTTTGTAAGTGAATCGTTTGTTAACGCTTCATGTACCACAATATTACCTGGTTTGGTTTAATTTTTCAATACAAACCTGATATCGATTGCAGTAAAGAAACTGAATGACAAACAATTTACCTGATATCGATTGCAGTAAACAAACTGAATGACAAACAATTTACCTGAACATATGTCAGAAAATAATATGAATATAAGGAGGTATGGTTTGATTGACAATGAGAAAACAATCATATAAATTGTTTTATATTTGTCGTTTCGGTGCCTTGTAAGCTGACTATGCAGTATGGGCTTTGTGCATGGTTGAAGTCCGAACGGTGTCCTATAGTTATTAATGTCTGTGTTATTTGATCTCTTGTGGAGAGTTGTCTCTTTGGCAATCATACCACATCTTCTTTTTAGCTCACCTGGTACGCGTCGCCGTCGTCAGTTAACTTTTACAAAAAGCAACTGGACCAAATTAAACCAAATTTATCCTTAGGGTATTTGTTTTAAAAAATGTATCCGATGACCCCGCCAATCAACCAAGATTGCAGTATGTTTAAAAAAAGAACACGGGGATAACATGCATTTAGAGCAAATCTGACGTTGATACATACATTCTATTATTGTCTGTAATGTGTGTCCTTTCTTTATTATGTACATAGACCAAGGTGAGCGACACGGGCTATCGAGAGCCTTTTTTTTCTATTTTAATATGGAAGAGAGTTACAATTGAATTTGATGCAAGCAAATATTTGCATCCGTACGGCTTTTAACAATGAGAAAATCCATATCGTTCAGTCTGCTTCCAAAGGCTTCTACATGAGTAATATAAAACAATTGATGAAAACGAGAGGTAATATAAGACTTTTAAAAACAGGGAGATTCTCTTATTCAAACATACGACGACATAGCGAAATTTCACACACTGCTTTAAAAAGAAAACGTTCAGAAATACCGAATTGATGTTTGTATGGCTGAATGCGAGACATATGTATTACTTTCATACTGATTCATCCGGAATCGCTTCTTCGTTCTGATTTTTTCATTTTCAAATTTCTTTTCTTGCTGAAACTGTAAGGCTTAATATGTTTAATCCAGAATAGTTATACTGCAATCAGCAGATCAGGTGTTGATTGGAAAATTGTATCAAACAATTGTGGGGTACTTGAAGCGTTACTTAACGAACTTGTAAATAATAGATTCACTAAAAAAGGTAAACTATGGGCACTTATCAGTCCAGTGGTCATGTTTGTTGAGCTTTTTATACGACTAGTAGCAAGACTTGTCACACTAACAATGGAACTATGGAACAACTGTAAAGGATACCAGTTCCCCTTATCGAAAACAACTTAAAGTACAAATTCTTCAGTGATTATTAGAATGCACTTTAATACTCTGCAGTTATACCGTATTCTTTTTGTGGTTAACATATCTGTACTAATAAGGAAAGTTACAAGTTAAGGTTATACATTTGTAACATTTTATACTGATAATTATTCCCTAAATTGTCCTAGAGCATTCTGTTGTTGCAATTTATTGAGCGTGCGTTTTAATATGTCTTACTGAAAGCTTGATTGTTTGGTCAACAATCGAAGAGACGCGATAAACCATGAAAGTAAAACGAAAACTGATAGAAGCGCATGCACTCCAAAAGAACGAATCTTGCAAACGTTCAGAAACAATATTTCAAGATGACATACAATGTAATATTTGTGTTAAGATCATTAGAACAACTCAATTTGGGATGACAAGTTCGACAAATTTAAATTTCTTCTCGTGTATAACAACTTTTATTTGGCGGCTAATCGCAGTCCTCCTTTTATTATTTACATTTGAGTAATTTTTCAGAAACTGAAATAGTTGTATTTGTGAAAATGTAATAAGTAATGCCTTGATTATTGAATTAAATGAAAAAAAATACCCGTTAGAACACATCATCAATTTCATCAACATAAAACAAGTTCTTTTCTTTAAAGGAGTGAACAATATTATGAATGTAAAACATAAAATCATGAAAATATCGAACGCAGAGAAAAATATAAACGGAAAGCACCTAATCAAATGGCAAAATCAAAAAATCAAACAAATGGATAACAATAGTCGGATTGAAATTATGTTAATTACGTTCTAGCCTGATTGAAGTGCTTCCAATATAATTAAACATTTAGTCCATATGGTGTGTGGGCCGATTTTCATGTTATGTGTTTATCTACAGAGCATTTAATATAATATGTATTTTAGTCCAACGGTTACACTAACATGTAACCTTGTGTGCACTTATTATCCTTTATTATCTTTTTATCTATAATGTTGTTGCTTGAATAGTTATTTTTGTATGCACTATTATGATGTTTATATATCTTGTTCGATTCGCTCGTGCATGTAACAACGTATTTGATTTTAACAAAAGAAATCTCTGTATTACTGAGAAAATATTACACCTGTCCAGTGTTTTTGTTATCACAAACCAGTCTAAACATTTACTAAATTTAAAGGACATCATTCGTAAATATAAATAAGCATGCATACATCTAAGACGTTCTGCTACTTCACATTCCATCTTAAATGGTTATGTTCATTCAACGCATGAACATATCGATTTAAGAAAACCTTTAAACTGACTTATTCAGAAGGGATAAAGATACGATACTGTTGTCAGAGCATTCACTATAGCATTTGTTGTATTAACATCTTTTAGAGTTCATTGTGATATCCATTTTCATTGAACTAGCTTATGTTTTTTATTAGTTGCTAGCTGAAGCCCAACTACGGGTGTTTGATTTCCCGCAGTTTTGAAGACCCATTAATGACCTTAGACTGTTCCATGTTCTAACCCCTCCTTCGCTTTGAAGGTAAATTGTCGTTTCCTTATCACAAACTTGACGAACTGAATATCAAATACTTCTGGAACACT
Source organism: Mytilus galloprovincialis (assembly GCF_965363235.1). Classification (NCBI taxonomy): domain Eukaryota; kingdom Metazoa; phylum Mollusca; class Bivalvia; order Mytilida; family Mytilidae; genus Mytilus; species Mytilus galloprovincialis. The sequence goes on along the minus strand of NC_134842.1, from coordinate 43,895,530 downwards.
TCGATGTTTTGTTGTGACGCAGCAATATTGTCTTGTCTTCAAACATTTGTTAGAGATTTTTCTTTGAAAAACAAACACTTGAAAAGTCCAATTCTTGTTGAAAAAAGTTCCATTCTTGTAATCGATACTCGCTGTTTTAAACGCATACTTCCATTTATACAGCTACATCTATATCTTAATTTGTTTCTATTCCAAACCTTTAATTCCTATTGCAATATTGTATGATAGATATAAAAAATATTTTCTTTCAGACATAATTAACTCTGAAATCATTGATTATATTAATATTGGGTTGTAATGGTCAAAGTCGTTAAACCATGTAAACAGTGAACAGGGACATATGGGATTTAATGAACTAATTATATTTTTTTTATATGCAGATGGTTCAACTTAATAAAAGCTCCAGAATGAACATATTATCACAGTTTATAATGGTGATTAATGTAAGTACCGGCTTTTTCATATACATCGGTCATTTTAAAGATTCAAAAATCAAAAGAAAAATCTTCAAAGGTACGAGTCAATTATTTTGTTTGCGCGATACTTATTTTCAGTTATGTTCATATAAAATGAGAGTCGATTTATTTAACAACAACAAAGGGTCATTGTATGTAAACACTCCGTCAAAACTCATTCAAGTATAATTCACAAATCAGAGGGTTGAACAATTTATTACGAGTTGAACTTTGCATTAAAGGTTTATATTATAAATTACGATTATGTAGTCGACTTGAAGGTGCAAGGAAATAAGAAAGTGAAACCTTTTTTTCAATCTTTTAAGGTGGTAGACCTTGGTTCAGGGAGGTAACTCTTTAAATCAGTTATGTGTTTGTTAAAGTCAAGTTTCATCAATATTTTTCAAGCATTTACCTGAAACAGATTGGAAATAATCTATGTAACCTAGAAGCTTAGAATATATTTCTGAAAACGGTTGACACAAACGTACTGGTGATTTTAAGAGTTATTTCCCTTAACCTAGATCTACCTCCTTAAAGACAGACAGTATGTCGCTTCATATCAATAATCTAAAGTTGTTTTATTTGATTGAAATGATACAGATCAGCACAGGACAACATTCTTGCTGAGATCAACATTATGTTCTATTGTTTCATGTCACGAATAGCTTCAACATGTAAAAGCGAGATACAAACACTTCAGACTCCCAACATTACATGTAGTTTGCCACATTTTGTTTACGATACAGTACAAACCAGTAACAGTCTGAAATGGCCTATATCTGTACTCGACTGTACTGTTTTTTACTCAACCAGTCTGAATTGGTCTGAATTTTACTAGACCCCAGTCTTAACCGTACTCGACTGTACTGAGGTGTACTTACCCTTATCTTTCACATTAAAAATAGTCTGAAGTATTACTCGACCAGTCTGAAAAAGTCTTGACCCGTTCTCGACCTGTACTCGACCTATTTTTCAGTCTTAACCATACTCGACCAAAGGTCTAAACAATACTCGACCTGTCTGAACTATACTTGACCAAATAACCTCTACTTTTTTTTCCATTCTAACTGTTAAACTAAATTTCATTTCAAATGACATGACAACAGCCACAATAAAATAAAGATATATATATAAAATCAGATTTTTACATCCATACATGATTCTCAGATATATCAAATAGAGAAGATTAAATCAGATGATCTTATAGAATAATGTTATTTTATTAATTTTAAAGTTTGAGAGTTTAATTAAATAAAAGATTTTCTTTTACCTAAAACTACACTTATACTAAGGGTAATACAACCTTATTAAGGTGCTTCGTGTTTGGCATGCTTTTTTAATCTTAATTTTCAAAAATATCTAAAAAAAAACTGCATACTTGGTTTCATGGTTCCATACTATAGTAATATAATAATCTTTTGAATGAGGTACATGTTGCAACAGCCAACAAAATCACGTAAAATGTTCAACCTTTTATTAGAAATATATATAATTTGGGATATATTATATAACAGCCAACAAAATCACGTAAAATGTTCAACCTTTTATTAGAAATATATATAATTTGGGATATATTATATATCCCAAATTATATATATTTCTAATAAAAGGTTGAACATTTTACGTGATTTTGTTGGCTGTTGCTACATGTACCTCATTCAAAAGATTATATACATGTTATATGTGGTATTAACCAAATTGAAAAAAAAATTGCAACATCCTGTTCAACTTAAATCGCAAGGCCTTTTGAATTCACGGATAAATAATACAGTTTTTTTTTACCTGTAAACACACAAGTACTGATGTAATTAAACCTTTAAATGCTTCCTGTATGCCATGACTTTAATTTTGACAAAAATGTTGAAATTTAAATGAAATAAATATTTTATTAAAATTACTACAACTTCGGAACACATTTCCTTTTTTAAAATGTTATCAAGAATTGCTAAATTTATTGACAATGATATTATAAAAATTCATGGTTTTTCAAAACAAAGGTGTTATTTTTTAAAGCTGCTTTAAATACTGTATTTTACATGTTTATTTTAAAAACAAAAATGTAATGCATTATTTACTTTACTCAACTGACACCCTAAATCTTATAGGCTAATTCAGTTTAAATGATTAAAATTGTCCATTATTAAACCAAAAATAAATCTGAAAGAATTAAAAGTTTTGAATGACATTGAAAATATAAGTCACAATTCAAATTTGAGATGTTTCGATCAGCTTGTTTTATTTTAATTTCAAAGGTTATATAAACTTGTAATTGTGGATAAAAAGTGTATTGAAGTAATTTTATGTTTATTGGAAAATTTTGGTATAAATGCTATAATGAATACATTTATAATTTGTAATTTTTGTTTAAACTTCCAGTTCCCAAATTGATAAAATAAAATGTATAGATACAAAAAATAGGTCTAGATTGGTTAAGACTTGGTCGAGTATGGTTTAGACAAGGTCGATTATGGTTCAGGCCAAGTCGAGCATGGTTCAGAACAAGTTCAGGCCATCGTTTCGCAAAGAATCGTACGACAATCTTAGATCGTACGTCGGTCGTACGTCATCTATCAAAGCATGTCGTGTGGTTACACACTACAGCGGAGGACGATGATCTTTATTGATAGATATTTTTGTATATATATTACGATCATTTTAAGACAAATAACAGTCCACAAATTAAGAAAACATTAATTTATAAGTACACGAATATAATGGTATGAACCCATAGTTTCAATGTAATTTTACACCAGTTGCCATGCGCTCTATCAGGTTCGCGTTTTGTTTAGGTATAAAATATATGCTTCAACCCCGTACTCAATACCTGCTTCGATCTTTCTAATAATTTGAAAACTATGATAATTCACTTTGCCATTATGGGATTGTTTATGTCTATAAATATACTTATCAAATTTCATTTTCAAATTAAGCATATTGTAGGCATAAAAATCCGAAATTTTCCAATCCTAAAAATGTTTTATTCATTTTCATTTTTAGCTCACCTGGCCCGAGCTTTTCCCATCACTTTGCGACCGTCGTCCGTCGTCCTCCGTCGTCGTTAACTTTTACAAAAATCTTCTACTCTGAAACTACTGGGCCAAATTAAACCAAACTTGGCCACAATCATCATTGGGGTATCTAGTTTAAAAAATGTGTCCGGTGACCAGGCCAACCAACCAAGTAACCGCCATGGCTAAAAATAGAACATATGGGTAAAATGCAGTTTTTGACTTATAACTCAAAAAACAAAGCATTTAGAGCAAATCTGACATGGTGTAAAATTGTTTATCAGATCAAGATATATCTGCCCTGAAATTTTGAGATGAATCGAACAACCCGTTGTTGGGTTGCTGCCCCTGAATTTGTAATTTTAAGGACATTTTGCTGTTTTTAGTTATTATCTTGAATAGTATTATAGATAGAGATAAACTGTAAACACCAATAATGTTCAGCAAAGTAAGATTTACAAATAAGTCAACGTGACCGAAATGGTCAGTTGATCCCTTTAGGAATTATTGCCCTTTATAGTCAATTTTAACCATTTTTCGTAAATCTTAGTTATCTTTTACAGAAATCTTCTTCTCTGAAACTACTTGGCCAAATTAATCCAAAATTAGACACAATCATCTTTGGGGTATCTAGTTTTAAAAATGTGCCCGGTGATCAGGCTTTCAAATCAAGATGGCCGCTACAGCTAAAAATTGGCCATAGGGGGAAAATGCAGTTTTTAGCTTATAACTCAAAAAACCAAAGCATTTAGAGCAAATCTGACATGATATAAATTGTTTATCTGGTCAAGATCTATCTGCCCTGAAATTTTCAGATGAATCGGACAATCCGTTGTTGGATGGCTGCCCCTAAATCGGTATTTTAAGGACTTTTTGCTGTTTTTGATTATTATCTTGAGTTTTATATTGATAGAGATAAACTGTAAAGAGCAATAATGTTCAGCAAAGTAAGATTAACAAATAAGTCAACATGACCGAAATGGTCAATTGACCCCCTAAGGAGTTCTTGTCAATTTTTAACAATTTTCATAAAATTTGTAAATCTTTATTATTATTTTCCACTGAAACTACTCGGCCAAGTTCATTATAGATAGAGATAATTGTAAGCAGCAAAACTGTTTAGTAAAGTAAGATGTACAAAAACCTCACCATCACCAAAACACAATTTTGTCATGAATCCATCTGCTTCCTTTGTTTAATATTCACATAGACCAAAGTGAGCGACACCGGCTCTTTAGAGCCTCTAGTTTTTTTTTAAAGTGACGAGATTCTTATTTTGTTTTATTATTATTATTATTATTATTATTATTATTATTATTATTATTATTATTATTATTATTATTGTATAGCAATATAATATTTCCCACAGAACGTAACCAAAAGTTAGCGTGCAATAAATTCTAATATTGCACTAGTGCAATAAATCTTCAAAATTCATGACGTCATCAACGTTTAAATCTTAGTTTAAACCAATTTTTACTTTCAAATATTATATTGCTATACAATAAAAGGGTTATTGCATGACTATTGGAGAATATTGTCCCTCGTAGAACATATATTGCACTCGCAAGCTCGTGCAATATTATCAGATTATTACATGGCATTTTTCATATCGCATGTATTATCAGCCCTAGGTTCAATATCAGCCCAAGAGCCGCATGGCTCGAGGGCTGATATTGACCGAGGGCTGATATTACATGCGATATGAAAAATGACATTTTATGATCTTTTTATCATATTCTTCAACAATGGAGAAAAATAACAGATTCATATATATATTGATCCTTTTACGTGGTTCCCAAACAGAAGTTCAAAGATTGAAAAGTTCAAGGACGTCGGACCCAAATTTAGTACATTCGATATCAAATCTTTCTACCATATGCCTCAGCAGAGCAGAACACATTTTTAATATGGACGACTCGAAAAACCAAAAAAAAAAAATAAAAACAACAATATACATAATGAACACTGTTTAGAAAAGTCAACCTTTTCAAAGTAACTTTCTAAATTATGTTTGAAACTTATAAAGAATGCATTTATTTAATAATTTGTTTGTTTTTTTATTTTTTTATTTATTTTTTTTTTGTTATTAATTTACACAATATACTTTCAGTATCAGACTAAGTAAATAATTGTTTTGTACACTATTTCGTAATGTTTTTCACTGAAAACGTAGCATTTGGGTGTATTTTCCGGAATTTGCCGAGTATCACCGGAATGCCATGTGATAACGTTACGGAAAGGCATGTGATAACAATCGAAGCATGTGATAAACTTTTCATATCAGCCCGCTAAGCACCAATTCGAAAAATATGGAATTTACGTTAATTTAATGCTATATTATCATACAGTAAAAATCATATGTTATTTAGTCTAAGTATATGATAAAACATTTTACTGGGGACAATATTCCCCAATACTCATGCAATAACCCTATATTATTATTATTATTATTATTATTATTATTATTATTATTATTATCAATATTATTATTATTATTGTTATTATTATTATTATTATTATTATTATTATTATTATCATTATTATTATTATTATTATTATTATTATTATTATTATGTCTCATTGACGATTACCTTCACTCCATTTCAGCTTCAGATAAATATACTCACCTCGAAGTCAAGATCTTGTTGAAGGGATCTTAAGAAATGAGCCCGAGCGAAATTATTTTCTTTGTGTCAAAATATTACAATGTTTTATTGTATAGGCAGCGCACGGTATGTTGTCTCTTGAGGTTGCACTTTGTATATACAGCTGTTTAGAATATTCATAGAAAACTAATTTTGTTTACCAACTGGTTCCCAGTTATGCTCTATGTGTTCCATCTCATAGAGACATAACTTGGGAATGTTACCAGTAAATATACATGCGCATATTGTTTACCTTGAAATATGTGGTAACCCTTCATTCGAGGTAGAGGTAGTTAAGAAATTAGTGTTAGGTTAAACTCTCAAAAGTAAAGGGCACATAAACGTTGAAAATATGCCGCACAGACCTATATTTTGACCTTTGAAAACAAATTGTAGTGCATATGAACTTTCAATTCTAGGATAAGATTTTTTTCAAAACTTCATAGTAAAAGTGGTACATTTTAGCCGTAAAAGGAGTTCCTATGGGAAATTGCATTGTCAATATTTACAGAAATGCAACCTTGAGTATGCATCTCCACGTCAAAAATAGTGTGTTCATTGTATACAGAGTTGCTAAAATATTTTAAACATTTCATTCCCCCCCTCCTGGAAGAATTAGATAGAAGTTTGATAGTCCTTCTTTACATTCCCGACAGATTTCCTTCCAGTCGCACTTCGGTTACAGATCACGGGTGTCATTCGGTTTATCGAGAGAAATTATCGTGAAAGAATACCAAACGGTTGTCAAGAATTGCGATTTGATCGTGAATGTAATTATTTGAAATTTTACTTTAAAATCTATGAAAAATCTGTTGTTTTTTTCTAAACGCAGAATAAATCCGAAAAAAAAAATATGTCTGTCAAAATGATTCAACTTTCTCAATGACACTGTGCAATTAGATAATTAAATATGCAGTACTTTAGGAGAAAACATAAAAGGCGCAACACAAGTCTATGGGATTTATTAAAAAAAGAACACATTCTGAACCTATAATGACTACATTTTAATATATAGTTATAAATTTGAAACTGAATTTTTGATGTGACCGATTAAACAATGAATTAAAAGTGTTTAACCCTTGAAACCGTTTATTTTGTTTTTAAAAACATTGAGTTTTGTTGATTTTAAAATAAAATGATAGTGAAAGATTGGGCAACGTACTATCTCATGCGTGCGTGACCAGACAGACGCAGGACGTGTGTTGGTCTGTGTGTGTGTGTTTTTTTTTTTTTTATACCGGTGTTCTATAGTAATTCTTTTCCCATGCATTTTAGACTAAAAAATACTCTCCGAATATTATATTCTGTAATTATAGCAAGTTTTCGTTATAATAATCAACTTTCTAGTCTATGTCTCGAAAAATGCTATCATTGTCGCCTATGGTGAAATTAATTATTTATTGCAATCTATGGTTGTTCACATTCGACAAATTTTACGACATTAGTGTAAAAGTACAAATTAAAGTACACTCTTCATGTATGAACAAAACTTTGGACGGACTCCATCTATACAAGGATTTACTTACTATAAAAATCCTACACCTTTAACACGAGACAAAATGTGTAATTATCATGTGCAGAATAGAGAATAATGAGCAAAATTTATAAAGTTTATAGAAAAATTATTTACCAAATTAAATGATACAGATTACAAGAAAACCACAACCCTCTTATGTTCTTGGTATCTCATTTTAGAGTAACACTGAATTCACGATCATAGCGCAATCGTAAAGAAATTGAGACAAAGGGGTGTGCATCAGCGGGGTTTAAGATACGCCCTTTATATATACACAAATGAAAAATTAAGCATGACCGAAATGAATGCGGGAAAATTACAACCCCAAGATACAAAACAAAATAATAATAAAAACACGTAGACATGTATGCTTTTACACAAGGTCATGTTTTTCTCTGACTGTTTATGATGTCTTTGCACGAAATCCATTGGATGTTGAATGTGTACGGATTGATAATATAGTCTTAAGTGCCTGATTTTTTAATAAGTTGTTGGAGGCTTTGAACTAGCTGTCAGTTAACTGCGAGTATTCTCAGATCTGTACCTAGTGTATTTTTGTTGTTGGGAAGTAAAAGTACCCGTTCACGTCCACTTGCATTTTTTTTCATCTGATGAGTTAAGCATTTTACAACTGATTTTCATAGTTCGTTCTTATGTTGTTCTGTTATACCACTGTCCCAGGTTAGAGGAGGGTTGGGATCCCGCTATAATGTATAACCCCACCATATTCTGTATGTGTGTACCTGTCCCGAGTCAGAAGCCTGTAATTCATTGGTTGTCGTTTGTTTAATTGTTGCATATTTGTTTTCTGTTCAATTTTTACTTAAATTATGCCGTTAGTTTTCTCGTTTGAAATGTTTTTCATTGTCATTTTGGGGTCTCTTATAGCTGACTATGCGGTATTGGCTTTGCTCATTGTTGACGGCCGTACGGTGACATATAATAGCTAATTTCTGTGTTATTTTGGTCTCTTGTGGAGAGTTGTCTCATTGGCAATCATACCGGTACATCTTCTTTTTTTTTTATATCTTTATGCTTTTTTAATATCCTGATGACTATTACATTGGTAGGATGATACAGTAACAAATGCAGCGCATAGCGTTATAAAATATGAAATAAAAATATATCTATACTTTTTACATTTCCATAATTGATTGTTGTCTTGCCAGCGAGTTCCTCCTTGACAAAAAAAAAGTTTAGACACGCATCAGAAACTATCACAATGCTTAACACATTTTATACCTGTTCATAAATAATTTTCAAAGATATTTATAATTTGTAGTAAAAACGTCCCAATAAATTTAACGTTTTTTTTTATGTCTTCATCATTCTTCAACAATAGCAAAAACAGACAGTGCATGAAAAAACCTCCGCCAGGCAATTTTTCTAGTAAAATCAAAGCAAACATTTTCTAAGAACTAGATTGGACACTTATCATGCTTACGCCACTAAACCTCATTACTATACTAACAAAAAAACTGATAACTATTTAAATACGATGGTATGAATTTTCTTCCTGGTTTTGAAAGAACGATTCTTTTTATAGACATGAACGCGGCTGTCAAAGAAAGCACCCCTTTTTCATAATAATCTTAAGTTTACGTTACGTTTGCGATCACCTTTGTTAAACACTCGTAGGTAGACTAATAAATGTGGTTCAGACAACAGTCGTGTATAATCTAGTAAATTTCAGACTAATTCAGACGTAGGGTAAAATGAAGTAAAGTCGAGTACAGAAATAGGCCATTTCAGGTTTTTACTGGTTTGTAGTGATACCAATTATAATTGTTTAGTCTGTCTTGCGTTTCCGAATATAAAAAAAAATACGGACCTGTTTCATGTGTTTAAAAGGCATTTTGTTTAATATTACCAGTACAAAATACAGAAGTGCCATTCAAAATCAAAACCCCATAGTCGAGGAAAAGCTTGCTCCGCCATAGCAAAAACAAAATCAACAAACGACGAAATGGCAAACACGTAAATAAAACTCCTGTTCCACACATGCAAACAGTCGTTTTGTACATGCAAGAACATATCACTGGAAGAGTATTAATATTGGTTTGTGTTATATATAATTGAAAAGAGGGTTGTGATTACGTAAACATATCCGTGATATAAGATATAGATGGTTATAACTATTTAGATGAAATTGTAATTTTATTACATCTTAGTTTATATTAAACATGTAAAAGTATATTAAGAAGATTATCGAGAATAATATCAAGAATATAATATATTATGTGAAGGTCCGACTGCATACTAACACATTTTCTATTAATTGATGCATAACGTTGCAAATGTAATCCCTTATTATTTTACTAATTAAACTTATATGTTAACTAACGCGTAAATTGTAATTTAAAAGCATCAGTATGTGTCTTATATATTTTTAGCATTTAGTATATTGTTCCCTCTGATGTGTTCAAACTGTCTGTCATATACGTTTTTTCGTAGAATGTTTTGTTATAAATAAGCCGTCAGTTGTCTCAATTGAATTATGTTAATTTTGTCTTATGCAGCCATTTTATAGCCGATTTAAGGTATGTCTTTCTCTTATTGTTAAATGCCGTCTGGTTGCCTAAACTTGCTTAAAACCATCCCATTAGTTTTGTAGGGAAGTTTTCTCATTGGCAACCATATTAAATCTCCTTATTATTTTTCAAAAGATTATTGGTATTGCTGTGACCCTTGACTATGATACAAGATGTCCAAACGCAGGAGAATGGCGTTTTAGGAGTAAAAAATTTAGTTGTGGTAGGACACAATACGTCTGTTTGCTACATTCTTTAAGAAATGTATATCATGAGACCTGCGATGGACTGGATTATAGCAACACAGGTAAATAACTTAATTGATATTAGGTTGCCATTTACACAAAGCCAAATTTATTTGAATCTTTCATGAGTCTTTAGCAAATTTTTTTAATGGGAACATTTTTACTTTTCACTCAACCGCAAAAATACAAAACTCGCTTACAGTATGGTGATTTAAATAAGGCGAATAGACAGACGCATTGGTTGATAAATTAGAGTGTACATAAAGGTAGCTATTTTGTGGACGTAATACCTCCAGCAGTTTAAATAAAACAACATAAAAGACTTTTAACATTCACAGTCAGTTTGCACATGTGTATAAGTTGAACACCTGCTTTATTCATGTTATTTTGTAAGCCATTTTCTCCTATTTTCTATACTATTGAACTTAGTTATGTCATGCTGCATTTATAATATTGTTTTATCTTTATGGACATATAACACTTGTGCATTAATTACTATAATACAATGCGAGTAATTACCCGTCAGCTGTTTTTCGTACCTGTAGAGTTTTATTATAGACTTTTCGCCATTGTAAAATAAGATTTTTTTTCGCCAGGAGATACAAATGAGCTTGTTCAGAGATGTAGTATTCTACTTTAATAAGATCCTCAGTTTTGCATGTTTTGGCCAATAGGTTATCACCAGTCTAGTAATCATCACTTCTGTGTTGACTTGATATATTTGTTAGTCTGTACATTTTCTGTCGTTTCTCGAAACAATTCACGTTCTAAGACTAATTGGGGGAAAAAGTCCTAAAACTATGTGTTTGACTGTCCCTCTCAGAGTATCTTTCACCTCTCTTTTGACATATTTGTTTCGAATCTTTAATTTTAGTTCCTCTTTTTTCAATGGATTATACGGCACTTTTTATGATTTTTTTTATTAATTATTGAATCATGAGTCTTGTAGTCAGTTAGTCTTTTGTATATAAAACATTGTTGACTTTCATGAAAACTACATCTAGTCTCCCCAATGCGTATATAGCCTTAGCCGTATTAAAAAATGGAAGGTTTTGTTTTTAAACTCGATACTTGATTTCATGTTCTCACAGTTTTGATTGGAGTGCCTTGGGTTGGTCTGATGAATACGAAATGCGTGTTTTCGGTAATAAGTTGTAAGCCTAATATCTTTGTAGATTCTAAACAGTAGGTTAACCTCAAATGCTGGATTAAGTCTAGATTGCCGATTCAGGCCTTTGTCTGTGTCTGTTCTAATATAGGATGGTTCCCTCCGTTTTATATGCAGTATGCTCCCGGAATATTTACAACTAGTAACGGTCAGTATGATCTAATGATGACTTTGAACTTCAACGTTTTGGTTCCCAATTTTTCGAACGTCGATGCACGGTTATAGTTGAAAATAGAGTTAAACAACTTCTGGTCTTGATGGCAACATATTTTACTTCAATGATGATAGAACGGATTGAATATGATTATGCGCATGGACACAAATAAATTGTCAACTATTTTCACAATTCTATAATGAACAAAAATACATAGTTTTTACATTAAAGAATACAATGCTTCCACAAAAACATTCCTTTTGGTCGTTCATTTGACGTTATATACATGAACATATAATTTTAATGGGATAACAGGGCGCTTGTGATTCAAAGACTTAACGGTACACCTTTAGGCTGTTGTTAAACATCTAACATTATGTTGATGTTACACAGGGGTGTTCAACTTTAGAATGTTGGATATTTTACTTTTTACCAGTTCAATTTCATCCATTTTAACAAAATTTACCTTTTCCGACATGTTGACGTTCACCTTAACCCTAATCACTTATCCCCCTTATAAATGGCTTAATGACTTTCAATGACTTAGAAGAATGCTGTTTACAAATAAACGCATCTCATTATGATACTTTTTCTCAAGTCATTGGCAGTTCACACATCAAATTATTTTTACTCCGTCAGCAACGAAAAGAGACTGGAAGTTACATGGAGCCTGAATTTCTCATCTTGTAAAATAGTTCATGTTAAAATTAAAATTTATTTCAGAACGTACAATTATCACCTTTATCTTTATTCCTGATTCTTTTTGTGTATTTTTCTACTAGAATTTATGAATTGATCTCGACATGAAATGCAAACAATTAAAAGAAATGGTAAAAAAAAGTTTTTAAAAAAGGTAATTCAAGCATGATAAGAACAATAATTCCTGTAAGCGGTAAAATAACTATTCCACTTTCTTATAATTTGTTCCGTGAACGACTCTGTCACTTGCCAGATCATGTTTATGTAACGACCGTAAGGCAGCGGAATATAAGGACTGCATTATTCTAGTTAATTTATTAAGGTTTTCAATGTATACATACATTGGTGTTTTTTTCTATTTTGGTGCTATATCCGAAATTGGATAATGTGTACCATCCTTAAAACACAAAATTAAGAAAGATTCGGTAATCAAAAACTGAAAAGCTAGAAAATCAACGTTTATACATGAAATGCTTTCAAAATGTACTAAAAGTATTGGAAACAAATCAGTACTGAAGAAAAATAAAGGCTAAGTTAAATTGCATCTGTTTAATCTGCAAACGCGAATGACAATGTTCTTGAAAATATGATCTGATTAATCAGGCTAGTACAAGCTTTTTATAAACGATACCCTGCAGGGATACAACTATGGTATTTAGATAGACACAATCATTCTGTTTTTAGGGATGCGTTGTTAATTTCATCAAAGGGGGCTTTTATTTTAATTAGGACGCAAATCAATAGCACAACATATAAGCATTTAATGTGTCAATTTATGCCACGGGTAATCATCACATACTGAAACTTATCGATTTTCAAATTAACTGACTACAATTTTCATTGGAAACATGTATTTTCATGAAACTCACAAATATACCATAAACAACATACGAATTTGAATTTTGTTGATTTTCATGCTCAATTTTTTGGAATTACGTGTTCTGGTCTGTAGGGTCCGTTCGTCCGTTCGTTCGTTCGTCCTTCCGTCCGTTCGTCCCGCTTCAGCTTAAAGTTTTTGGTCGAGGTAGTTTTTAATGAAGTTGAAGTCCAATCAAATTGAAACTTAATTCACATGTTCCTTATGATTTTATCTTTTTAATTTTATTGCCAAATCAGAGATTCTCCCCCAATGTTACGGTCAATTGAACATAGAAAATGATTGTTTGGATGGGGAATCCGTGTACTAAGGACACATTCTTATTTTTTTTTTGTCTTTCGTCAAATTTTTTGAAAGTTTTTGTAAATTTGAAATGGTAAACTATAAACGTTTCTAATGTTTACGGTTTATAAACAATAGTTGTTTTTTCAGTTATTAGACGATGTTTATTTTCAGCAATATTTACAAAAATACATTTTTTATCTAGGAATTCCCGATTTTCACTTGTTTTATACCTCATTACCAAAAATCATTCAGGCTGTCTATAAGTATGAATGTTTCGGATAAACGCATACATGTTTACCACTGTACATTTTAAAAGACTTAGGCTGTGTTCACACCAAACGCCCTATACAGTAAACATGTTAACATTTAGTTTAGTGTAATGTACACTGGTTTCACATTAAATTTGTTCACATCCATAGACCTTGTTTAGTTACCTGTACATAAGATTTGTTCACACTTGTAAACTATGTGTCATTTAAATGTTCATTACGTAGAACCAAATGCAATTTTATCGGACAACAGTTTGACTTCAAAAGGGGGGGTTTCCTTGCAAAATATTCTGATCCCCAATTTGATGAAAAAAAATATTCTGGTCAAACAGATGATTAAAAAAAAATGGAATCCGGAGCTTCCCCATACATTATAGTGTTAATTATTGTAAAAAAATAAAATTTGATTGCTACCATCGAAAAAAATGAATAAAAACGTTCGTGCGAAAAAAATCGGACTCACGCCCCCCCCCCCCCCCCCCCTGTTTTTATTTAAGTTAAGTGGTTGCTCCTTTATTATAGCCATTTTGATGATTTGCAGTAGTTTAAAGAGATATTAAATATTTCTCGATTACGCATCAGAAAACGTAAGCTACTTCAGCATGCTTACAGACAAAGAAAAAGGATTGAGATGTTAAGGAACACTACATGTTTATCTTCTCTGTTTGTTTCTATTTCTAACAAATGAATATATCAAGTTTATACAAATATTTCTGTAAAGAACTTTATTAATAATTGTTATAAATATCAATTTTATTCAAAAATCGTTTCTTCTTTAAATATATATGATAAACTTGATATTCTTCTATTAACTATCTAAGGCCGTGTTCACATTGACCTAAACTCGGTGTTGTGTTAGTGTAACTCACACGTAAACTAAAGATAACCAATAACTGGGGATATCCAATAATCCCTTAAAAAAGTTATAGAATTTCAACAAGACTGTGGCAGCTGATGCATAACAATATGTAGACTCGACAATAAAAAAATAGAAAACAGAAACGGGAAGAAATATTTGGAATAACCAAAAATACCCCCCTAAATATATTAGACCTTGTTTTTGGTATAAAGACTTATATTCACATTTAAGCAAGATCAAACAATAATTTGGTATATTTCAAAAAGAATTTATATGTAATTTGAAAAACAAAAACAAAATTATGTTTTTCTTCGTGTTTTAAGGTTATAAGAGCACTGGAAGCTATTAACCGGGTAGCAGAAGTAGCTTGAAAACATGCCGTACGGTCTGTGTTAGATTTTTGTACACTCATATACTTAAATACGAAATGACAGAAAAAAAAATATGCCCTTTAAAGTATACAGAGAAAACCCACAGGAGGAAAACATTAGAAAATAACTTCAACTGTGTATGTTGGTGATGAATAGAGATTACCGCGTTTTACTTATAATTGAAATTGAAAGTTTTTAGTTTTAATATTATTTTGTCCGACAATGTATATCATGTATATTGCGTCATTTTTTATCTTCCAATTGGTTTTTTTTCAAGGAAGTAAACTGATTTTTCAACCCTATTTCAACAAAGCACTCTGCAGCAGAAACAGGTTCCAACCCTTCCCTTTCTCAACTAATGGATACAGTGAATGCGTGTATTCAAAGTCCTTCTGTAGTGAAAAAGGTCAATATGTTTTTCATAAAGGAAATTTGATAAGTGACATAACCTGTGGATGTGACCTGTCAAGTGGTTATGAATTTGTGTCAAAGCCAAAACACGACTGCTACTGTATACCATCAGAAGAAGACTGCTCCTGTAACAAACGTCTTTGTTATGAAAAAGGTAAAACAATAGATTTCTCAAATCATTTAATTGATAAAATTAACCACTTGTTTCTGAATATTTAGCATCTAAAAACATTTCATTTATTTTAAATCAGGTTACTATACACACATTTAGCAGTCCTCAACATTTTGACCACACCAAGTTTAAAAATTAAATGATTTCCCCAAAAAAAAGCGTAAACGATATTACCACTTTTTAAGGTTCGCACGTCCGAATTTAATACAAAAGCTTACATATTAGAGAGGTCAGGCATTATATTATAAAACTGATATATACCTTTTATATTTATCTTGGTGTCATCCAGCTTGAGGTCACTATAAATCATATGTATGCATATTTCTTAAACTTCTGATTTTGAAAATAAAATGTGTTAGTTGTGACTTTGTCTTTTCTCCCTTTTGTCTCCAACATAATTTAAACATAAATTAATTGACTTTTTAATCATGTTAATAAGAAGATATAGTATAATTGCTACTAAATAAACTCTGCCAAAAGAGACGAACATTACAAAGACAATGACACACAAAGCATGTATGGGCCATTGTTAATTTATGTATTATTGTCATTTCGTTTAGATTTTTTCTGTACGTATTGTTTGGTGTTTGTTTTTCTACATAGGCAATAGGCTAGAGGTGTAGGTGGAGGGTTGAGACCTCATAAAAATATGTTAAACCCCGCCGCATATTAGCGCCTGTCCCAAGTTAGGAGCCTTTGACCTTTGTCAGTCTTGTTTAATTTTTAATTTAAGTTTCTTGTGTATATTTTGAATTTAGGTATGACGTCCATTATCACTGAACTAGTATACACTTTTGTTTAGGAACCAGCTAAATCACGCCTCCGATTGCGGGAGTTTTTCGCTGCTTTGAAGATCCATTGGTGGACTTCGGCTGTTGTCTGATCTTTGGTCTGATTGTTGTCTATTTGACACATTCCTCATTTCTCAATTTTATAGGTCGGTGTTCTGCCTTCGGCAATGAACCAAATGCAGACTGTTTCACCTAGAGATCACATGTAGAAGGGAAACACCCAGAAAATCTAAGAACAGAACTTCTAGAATACGATAGAAGTTAAAATACACATCGCTAGTTGTGCATCATGGAAATATTTAGTTAGTCACGTTGAAGTTTTCTCATTGTTCCATCAGTATCCATCAGTAGTTATGATTGTTACAGTGATTTTTTAAATGGATAGTTATAGCTCTTTAAAGCTTACCAGGCCAAAAGGGCCAAATGAACTTTTCTCATCACAATGCGTCCGTCGTCTCGTTAACTTTGACAAAAATCTTCCCCTCTGAAAACACATGGCAAAATTTAAATTAGAGCAATGGTTTTCCCGTTTTAATGGTTTTACACTAGTAATTTTGGGGCCCTTTATAGCTTTTTGTTCGATGTGAGCCAAGGCTCCGTGTTGAAGGCCGTACATTGACCTATAATGGTTTATTTGTATAAATTGTTATTTGGATGGAGAGTTGTCTCATTGTCACTCACACCACATCTTCCACAAGCATCACTGAAGAGACATGTATTGTCGAAATGCGCATCTAGTGCAAGAAAATTAGTACCGTTAATTTTATTCCTATATATATTTGCCATAATCATCATTAAATAGCAATAATATTGAGCAAAGTTAGATTAACAAAAAGCTTACCAACTGAAAACAACTGTGACACATTTGACCAAACTTGGCCACAATCATCATTAGTGTACTTAGTTTATAATATGTTTAGTGACTCTATATGCAAACCAACATGGCATAAATATCTTAAATAAGACAGAGAATCTTGGTGTAGTGGTAAGTGCATCGGACTACTAACACAAAAAGAGAGCCATATTTCTTGCACGTAAAAGACACCCTTGAAGATTTCGAAAAAGGCAGCACTCGCACCCGCAAAGTAGAAAGGGATTAATATAAGTTGCAATAACTTGTTTCCCAATCCACTGTACATACATATGTTTAAATTAAAACAGGGGTAAAATGCAGTTTTTGACTTACATCTCTAAAATTAAAGAAAAAGTAAAAGGGTTGCATTAATGTATGTATCAATTGTAAATAAACTTATTAGGTGAGTGACACAGGCTCCTTGGATCCTCTAGATTTCCTATCTCTTAAGTTACATTGTAATGTGATTAAGTTAAATTAGTTCATGTACAATGTACATGCAAGTCTTATCGATTGAACAGCGAAAACTATCTGACTTTCTTTCCAATGTCATGCTTTTTTCCATAAATATTTTTTGATTAAAATATTGTACTTATCAAATTATTTACTAAATAGTGTAATTTAAAATAAAAAAAAGCATATTTTAAGGACGTTAATGCAATAACTTATATTTTCTTTCTCAATATAGATGAGCAGTGTCCACATGATGATGATGTCATTAAAACTAAACGGTAGGTAAACTCTTAATGCAACGTTGCGTCTTTTCAAAATAGCCTCAGTTCTTTTGATTTTTTGTTTAATTGCTCGTGTTAATGTTGTTCCTTATCGATTTTGTTAATGAAGACAATGAAATAGATCAAATATACACCTTCCTGTCTGCGGGATATTTGCATTTTTAAAATTAACAAGATCTGTATTTTCTTAAAAGTCGTAAACAATGTAAATATGTAAACTTAATCGGGAATATTAAGTAAAACAGAGATTTTATATACACAAGGAGACAGTCAATCAGTCACAAATGGTTCACATCAAAGTCTTTATTTTTCGTGCAACGTTCATGATAGAAATTATGTCTTATTTCACGTTTTCCGTGCGAACACCCCCTTTAATACCCTTTATTATTTTAGAAACGAATCGTTGAAAAAAAATAATCAAAATATGTATCTTTTAACGACGAGATTTCACCCTTATACATGTATAAATATATCTTAATATATGACCCCTTTCAACTGCAGAATATGTAGAGGTCACAAAAATAAAGCACATTTAGTATAAATTAAAGTGCTTGAGTGACAAATCAGAATACATACGTAAACACATGTACATTGTGATACGTAGACAACACTGAATCACAGTTCCCTGTAAAAATGAAGAAAAACACATGCAAGCATATGCCCTAATATTTATCTAACTATGGAATACTGTCGCTAAATGAAGTTACCAAAGTACAATGGCCATTTATTTAGTTTAACTTAAGGTAGCGTTGTTTTGAATTTATTTATGTGCCTGCCATTAAAAATCGATCTTTGATTGAGGTCTTAGTAATGTTTTACATATATTTCGATGTTCCAAATATAGAAACTTAATGTTCTTACATTTTTATTCGTCAATTAAATTTGATTCTTAATTTTTTCACATTATTCTGAATAGATCAACAGACGAAAATATGATAATAAAATGGAAGGATGACGACACAAAATGGTTCACATACATCAAAAAAGGTAAGAGGTATATTCCAGCTAAATTAGGTTTTTTTTTGTGGATTTTCACAATTTAAGACATAATTGAAAATGAAATTTTTGACCAATCATTTTTCCTTGTTAAAACTGTAAATCAATCATTGTAAAAATTTTACATCTTCATATATTTTTGATATGAAACATCATGTGTTTTATCATATAAACGGCTGCATTTTACAAAAAAAAAAACATTTTATGTTTGAATAGTATTTTAATTTTGTCATGTAAGGTGAGATAACTTTGATAAAGTAACTTTTTTTAACAGAATGTGTTGTGATTTTATATATCTTAAAACGTACAAAGAATACGAGTCTGGTGATCATATTTCTTTCTTTTTCGTATCTGAAAGCATTATAATAGAGCTATCTTCTCATTCATCATCTGACAACTCTATAATGTAGTTTTCTTTTTATAACACAACATGGGGTTTTCCTTTCATAATCTATGCAAAAATTTGATAATTTTGCATAAATTGCAGCGTTAAAAAAAACTCGGTGAACCATACTTTTCATTACATTTTTGAAATATAAACAATGATATTAACAAAATTTTGACATATCATTAAGAAATTTAATCGATTTTATTTTATAACCCCTCCTCCCCCGAGCCAACCTCTATCCAATCTACCTTATAGTGGCATATGACTACTTTAAAAAGTCGGATATTCATCCACAATTCTAGGTTATACAGTTGTCTAAGTTTCATATATTGTTATCTTAGAAATATCCTGATAATGCAAATTTTCGAAACTTATATTAAATTATCTACCGCTGACTTAGTACACGGGTCCTTGCATACTTTTCATGTTAAATTGTAAATTTTGTCTCGAAAGGGTAAAAATAAAATCTTGCAGGAAAATGTTTGTGTTGGACATTTCAAGTGGTAATGGTCATGAAGGTGGGTTTTTTTTTTAATTTTTTTTTTTTCAATTAGTAAAATCGGTGTTTTGTCACCTACAATAATAAATTATCATTATTGTCCCCTACATTTAGTAATAATCTCAACAATTACAATGTAGGAAGAAAACATTATAACTAGATGTATCCCCAAAAACTTATTTGATTCAAAAGGAATACATTGACTGAATGTTTATATACATGTAACTGCAATATTTCAGAGAACGCTTTTTTAAAGTAAATTTCGTACTTGTATACTAGTCAACAAACGAAACGATACAAATTTAATTTTGTCAGTATTTGTTTATTTTCTATTCAAAGTTTGTTCATAATTTGTTTTCTGTATTAAAGGGCAAAAGCATGCATCTGTGTGTGAAAAAAAGTCCAAAATCGATACGATGAAATAACTAGGTTTTACTTTTTTGTCCAGCAAAATGTGAAATCACAGAAATACCGAACTCCGAGGAAAATTCAATCGGAAATTGCCTAATCACACGGCAAAATCAAATGACCCAACACATAAAATACGAATGGACAACAACTGTCATATTCCTGACTTTGTACAACATTGTACAATGTACAGGCATTTTTAAATGTAGAAAATGGTGGATTGAACCAGGTTTTATAGCGCTAAACCTCACACTTGTACGACAGTCTCATCAAATTCTGTTATATTTACAACGATGCGTGAATAAAACACACATAATAAATGAAATCGTCAAAATATGGGTACAGCAGTCATCACTGTTTAACAATTTTAAAAGAATCAATTTTACAAAAAAACACAGAAGCATCTATTAAATTAAAAACACATTCATTGCTTCGCGTGTCTGACGTCACGAAATTAACATGTCACATAGGAAGAATTTTTTTCGTTCAATGTTTATCATGTTTATACGAAACAATTTTATAATTTCATATGTGGAATATTGGCATACAAAATTAAAAAATCGAAAATATTTTAGAATTAATTTCAGAAATAGACCGAAATTTAAAATTGTCCAGAAGTTCTTTAGAATTTCTTTAGCTAAACCTCTCACTTGTATGACAGTCTCATCAAATTCCGTTATACTTACAACGATGCGTGAACAAAGAAGACAGCATATTATAATTTTTATGTCAGTAATTTGTCAACTACATCAGGTAAATATTTTTCTATCTTAAAAAATGGTAAAAATGCCAGCATTTGAAGCCATGGTTATTCTAAATGAGGGCGCACATGCTGTTGGCATAGTCCGAGCTGTAATGACGCACGCTGAAGTCGTCAATGATTTGAATGTGGACAGAAGTACAATATAAAGACTAATGATTCGTCTAAGGCAAACTGGAACTAATAAAAGACCCAACGAATACCTGGTCGTCAAACCAATAGCATCTATGGTCAAACAATTTGTCGAACACTTAGACTGTGTCTAAGATGTATTCTGAAAGTTCCACTTTTTAATTACAATAACAAGGTTGCAAGACTTGCTCATCGTGTAAGTGATGGACGCGTAAACCTTATGCAAAATGAACGTTTTTCTGACCCTTGCGTCATGAAAATGGATTTTTTTCGTAGGCGAAAGTGTGATAGTATGGGGTAGGATATATCACAACAAACACCGTACATTGACCTATAATGGTTTCCTTTATACATTGTTATTTGGATGGAGAGTTGTCTCATTGGCACTCACACCACATCTTCCTATATCTATCTACATACAGTTTAAAATCACTGATGGTATCTTGAATGCTTTAAGATATAGGGATCAACTATTGACCCTATTGTTCTGTTTTTTATTCGACATCTCGGCTTCAACCATTTTTTCCAACAAGATAAGGCATGATGTCGCGTGGCAAGGGGTCTATCTTGTACAAAACCCTATTTGCGTTTTTCTTTGGCCAGCATTATCATCGAATAAATATTTTATTGGATCATCTTATCAGAAATGCTCGAGACGGGCAAAATCCACCGGAACACTACACGGTTTGCGTATGGCACTTATACATGTGTATAGCAATATTCAACAGGCCAACAATATGACTTTGATTGGATGTATGCGGTTTTTTTCTTACTGTTTCAAGTAGAACTTTACAAATAATATTTTTTATATCTTTGTCATTGCTTAAAAAGTTTCTACAAAACAGTAAAATATAATATTTTTGATGAAGAGTTATATCGTTTCTTTTTTGATTTATCTATATTAGTCCAGTTGATTTATGCATATTTTGAGCAAATTGTTCAAATTGTGGCAAAATCATGAAATTTGGCATTATAAAAGTATAGACCATAGAAAATGTGTTCAACTATGGATTTACTTAGTACAGAAAAAACGACAACATGACGATGTCTATTATGAACAATTATCGATGACGTTGAAGCAACAATACATATTTTATTTGAATTTGGGTTTTTTAAGTTTACTTTACATTTTATTATATGATTAAACGCCTTTTTAAATCAATTTATTGGTGTTTAAATTCGACCAATTCACTCACAAACAAATAAAAGTCTAAAGATGTTTAATCCTGATAACTCTTTAAAATGGTGTTAAGGAATATATTTTTCCAGACTTGCAACCTCTATCACACGTACATTGTTTAATTGTGTCATTGAATATGCCTGGCGTATTTATATATTTGTTGGCTAACGCCAAAAAATGTACTCTATGAAAGTTGCTATGTAATAAAAAAAATAAACTACAAAAACTCTTATTATCATTCAAGCGAATGTTTTTGTGTTAGTAATTTTAGTTAACGAGTAACGTGCAGTGAGATATATTTTGTTAACGTCGGTGTTATTATTGCTGCCATCTTGTTTACATTGGTTACAAAAGAGGTTCGGTCAACGTCGTCTATCGAAAAATAAACAACGTCACAATCAACTACCGAAAGTCCTCTCGGACAGGCATATCAACGTATTCCCTAATATGCAAATCATATACGAATTATTGATGAATGATTCATTTTTGTATTTCAATTTGTAGCTGACTTAATATTGACTTATTTTCTTCCTTATTATGGTAATCATGAAATATAATAGACCAAATACTCTCGTTAGCATTACATTACATTCTTCTGGAGGGACGTGTTATATTTGGATATACGTCCACGTCACTTGTATCATTTAATATATCCTAATTTTCATATTTATTCTTTCAATTATACGAAAAATGTTTTTTTTCATGTTGGTAGTAATAAAACATATTGATATACGTATGTTTTGATGGCAAAATGTCAACTTACATCGTGCATTCCTTGTGATTTTTTTATTGAAATGTTTTCAAATATAAATAATTGAGTTTTTTTTCAATAATTTGTTACCTCATGTTTTTTTTCTTAATTTTTTAATGAATCATATTTCGCAAGTTCAAAGTGGGACTAATGATCCACCAGCAGTTTTGACCCAGTGCTCGCAAATACAAATATCATGCTTATCTTCTTTTTTTTTAAAGATTCTCAGTTAAAACAAATAGCAATGACCTCTTTCCTTTTATGTTGACATTAAATAAACATGTTAACAGTTCATACGATAGTTTGAAACTAAATAAACATGTTAATAGTTCATACGGTATTTTGTAACAAACAACATTTGTATTTCATTTTTTAAATGGTCGAGGACAGTTTAAAACAATTTTATCTTCAGGAACAATTCAATTGACAAATTCATTTTGTCCAGAATGATTGAACAATTTAAGATGAACAAATTGATTTTAAAATTAATAGTAGTAACCTCCAAATAACTTTTGAATTTACAAAAGATGCAGCTTTTATACATTTGTAAATTCATGATATTGTGGGTGTAATTGAGAATCGATTATCTGTGTATTTAATATTTAAAACTGAAGACTTAGTATACGTTTAATGCCCATTTAACCTGAAAAACATATATCTATAACGTAGAGCTTTCGATGAAATTGACCAAGAGTCAGAGATAATAAGATTTCATTTTTTTCGAAACGCTTTAAGACGCGAAGATGACCATCGATGAATTACAACATAGCCTTACAAAGTTTTTAACCATGTTCAATTAAGTCAACTATAAAGCTCTGTAAATCCCAGTTTGTACGATATTCCAGAGCTTGCGTTTTCTAACACGATTTCATTTATATATGGTTGCTGATTGCAACAAAGAAAGTAAACAAATGCTTTTAAAAATAAGTTCAGTTTAATTTTCACGGACGCCATAACGAGTTGTTGACCGTTATATCACAGATGACCAGAAATTTGATCAAATTGTGTTGGCTCGTGCCTTTTTTAATACAATGTACCACATTTATTGATTTTACTTATTAAGGGGGAGGAGGTTGCGGAACTGATCCCCTCATAGAACCTTTTAGATTTTAAATAAAAAAAACACGTTCTACAAATATCAATACAAACATATATTTGCCAGGGGATGCCTCCTTGTTTTTTTTCAATATCTTAAATCGATTGACTGTTTTCTTAATAATGAGTAATAAGTACGAAGATGAAGCGGATTGATAAACACAAATGTTCGAAAGTAATTTTCCAAATGCAGCTTCAGTTATCTTTTCCTAAAATGCAACATTCTAAATTATTTTAACCATTCAACATTTCACTGGTAGTTTTTTTATTAGTATTTGAATATCAATAATAGTTCACATCAACTCAGGAGTGCTGAATCATGGGTTAGTAGTTTTCCAAATGGACGAGGTGCATATACAATTTAAGCCCTGTGTGCTAGAAAAGTTCATACAAAGGTTATAAAAATGCGTGCATACTTATTATTAATACAAATTATTATTCTCATTACAGATAAGACTCCACTGTTTGTATGTATGACTATAATAGGAGTTGTCATGATCATGATCATGATGATCATTGATGTTTGTCTATGGTTAGTATACAATGATTTAAAAACAACTAATTACCAAATACTGTCTTATAGCGGTATTTGAGAACCAGTTCTAAGCGTAGAGGTATTTGTGTTATTTAATTTATTGAGAGCCGTGTGGTAATGAGTGAGATACTCGTATAAAATCCATACTTCAGCTAGCAGATTATCTGCAGTATTAATATTCATTAAGGTATTTTAAATTATGTTAGTACATGCATCGAGTGTTTCTTCACTCGTAACAGTCAAAATAAACTCATCAGAGATATAAGGATTTAAAAATTTTACGGCAGACTTGCATTTTGTCTAATTAGTGACCGTTTTAACTCTAACTATTTTGTACAAACATCTTTCTTTTTTATCAATCAAATATGTTTGTTAATAACTTACAAGAATGCTTAACAATCCATACTTCCTCCAGCAGAGTAGCTGCATTTACAATATGCATTAAGATATGTCAAACAGTTTGGGCGTTATAGTAGTATATGCATAGGTGTGATACGGTATATTTTAAATCAAAACAGTTTATTTTTTAGATATGAAACGCGAGATACACCGAACGCATTTAATATTTCAAATTAAACTACCGCGAGTACAGGCGGAAACCCGGTTAAAATAGAAGAAAAGAATCGAAGCTCTTTGTTAGAGAAGGCGATGCATGCTAACTGTAATGTTTACTATAGTAACAAAATGTTTAAAAGTTAATAGAAACAAATAAAATGAAAATGAAATATATGGGTCAAGTGAAATACCTATCTAATGAATCACAAAAACAGAGTAGGTGTGTTCGAATAGCTATTGCTTTACTAAAAGTACTTGACGGCAGTCTTTCAAGTTGGATGATGAAAATGCATATCTTCGGAAAAAAATTGATGTGTGATAACCATGATAACTATGATTTATAGTCTTCAACTTCTAAAAAAATCTAGTCTGCTCTTCCACGAAATATTCAATTAGAATTTTTTTTAAATGTTTATGATTTTTTGAAAATTCCACCTGACAACCGATCAGACAATACTTTTAAGTTGAATCAATGCAGATAAGATCATTAATTGATGCTCATTAGCTAGTATATACATTTGTCTTTTAAAATACAGCTGAAATATAAGGATT
The DNA here is from genome assembly GCF_965363235.1 of Mytilus galloprovincialis. NCBI lineage: Eukaryota > Metazoa > Mollusca > Bivalvia > Mytilida > Mytilidae > Mytilus > Mytilus galloprovincialis. Next base: position 43,869,630 of record NC_134842.1, on the reverse strand, counting down.
GTAATGGTGCGATGTGGACAAATTTATCGGTTTTCAAAAGCAAAATTGGCAGCGCGTCATTTCTAAAATGGCTTCCATTTCTACGATTGTGAAAATGAACTGGCGTGATGGGGAGATAATTTTAACGAATTAAAATCCTGACTGAGTAGATAACTATTATTGTATTTCGCGAGAAAAGGTGTTAAATTTGTTCTCTTTAACGAAATTTTGACGATAGACAGACCAACTTTATCCTTCTGTCCCAATAATCTCGAAACACATGTTCTGTATGTGTAACGCTATGAGGCTTTGTTTAAATTTTTCGTAAATTCACGACAGCCGCAATATTTTGTTCAATTATGAACAATAAAGAATTGAGATCGAACGAACCACAAGTTGAAGAAATAAGTATCATCAACTGTTCAGGATACAGATAAAAAAGCTACGAATTAGAGAATGTTATTTTTATTTCCGGCCCCGCATTTTGAAAATTAGACTGTCTCGAGGAATATTGTATCACACTTGATGTATTATTGGAAACTATGTTTCTCCAGAATTACAGAAAATACAATGATTCAATTCTATTTTTTTTTATCGAGGAAGTGACATTTTGTCGAAGAAGTGAGACTAAGCTTCAATAGCGTCGTCTGCGTCACTCATTTAAGTGTTCAAAAGACAGTATCCGGAGCGAAATGGTGATTTTTTTCTTCATTTCTAAATATTCTACTGACACAAAGACTATGCATTATTAAGATATATTAAGATAGTATTTTGCTGTTTACATTTACAAACAGTCTGTAATTGAATTTTTCAGATATAAACTACTTTGTTTATTCTCCATATGTTATGAAATTTAAACATAAGCTTTTTTTTAAGATTTAGAAGTAACATCTCATTTTTCTGATGAACAGACTTACAGTTTTGTAGTCAGCATTACATTTACTGTGAGAGCGAGACAAATGGTTTGTCGGAACCCTTTACAATTCAAAAAAAATATTACTAGTGCTTATGAACATTTGTTTATATAAACGTATTCCATAATATAAGTAATATAAAATTATAAATAATACCTTACCTAGTACAACTGTAGTCAATATAGCCACAACCATCACCGATAAAATCATATTTGCTCAAATATTTTACCAGTTAAACATTCCAAGTCTGAATTATGACCTTATGCTTTCTTATGAATACATCACTCTGTTGATAAGCTAGATTCTATCAAATGCAAATGGATGTTACAGTTGAAGAATACTATTACCAATTAAGAATACAATTTATAAACAAAACAAAAAACACGACATAATTGATTTCTTTTGAGAAAATGATGAGAGGTGTCGTTTATCAAAGGTTTTAATTGATCATCTCAATGTCTGATCCTAACTGATCTAAAGAGGGTTAAAAAAAACTTATCAGAGTGCGCCCGAATCCCCTTTAGATTTTGCTAATCTTCTATAAATCAATAGAGGGTCCATAGCGAATTGTAAAACTTTTTTGTTTGTCCTACATGCCAATTAAATTGTTATTATTCTCGTTCGATTTGTTTTACTTTTGTCAATTCAGGGCCTCTAATAGCTTACTATGTGATATTGTTTTTGCTCATTGCTGACATATACTTTAATTAACTTTAATAGAATACGAGTGTTTCAAAGGAAAATAATTGAGATTACATAGTTATTTTCTTAATTCCGTATTTTCTAAACATAGACATTTTTATCGGTATATATCTACCTTAAAAGCGATCAGTCAATTCTAAGAACAAACTGTACTACATCATCATATTGACAATTATTTTAATATTATTTTACATGTAAGATTGGGATGGCTTATACTTGTTTATATTATATCTACTATATCATATATATCACGAACTCCTTCAGGTAAAAAACAAATAAAATGCCACAACCCTAAATGTTCTGTTTAGATACCTTAGATACTAATTTCGTCTTAAAGCATTACAGAAATGCAAACATTGAAAATAAGGCAGCAAAGTAACAACCTTGTCATATATTTAAAATACTGAAAATTCTATTAAAAGTCCAAATATGAATAAAATGGGTTTTCTGCAACAATAACAAATCGTATGTATTTATTACTAAGTAAAACGTTAAAACAGATATTTAGTTTTAAAAGTGCGAATAGAAGCGTATTTCATGTTTATTTGTGAAGTTTTCTACCTACATTCGTGTAACATCCAATACATTAAATATATCAAAGAATAACATCTTATTAAAATGAGACAATTTTTCCCCATGCTATACCGGTGTATCATATAAACGTGAGATTGTTGCACTTTGATCTGAAAGTTACAACATGATGCAGAATCTAATCAATTTCTTTTCCCATATTCTTATATATCATAGGGAATCGGACCATTTACCTCAAAATTGTTTTAGCACAATATATATCTGCTAAAAACATACAACAAAGGATATAACAATAAATAATTTATTTAAATATTTTCTTAAATATTGTTATCATGTTTAAACATATACATTTTTCAAATATGACAAAACAATCAAAAGAAAATCTTTTACGAAATCTTCTCCTTATACTTCTAATTTTCCGTTTCATGAACATTTGAAATTACACCAGATAATTTATTACATAATCGATAATATTTTAGTCATACATCAATGTTAACTATGGTGTAATAAGTCTAGTTAAAATAGCATTTGACCTTAAACAAATGTATTTTTGGTATTTCGTAATTCTAACAGGCTTTCTTTGTACCATACTAAACCAAGATATCTGAGTGGGAACATGGATTTTGCCGGTGAAAATAGGAAAATTTATCATATATAGTAGAAAACTGGGAATAGCTTGTAAAACATTTTCTTGGGAAGATAATCATTTCAAACCAAAAGTTTTAAAACAATTTTTAAAGTGTTAATGAAATGAAATGATAACAAAAAAGTTTGTTTGATTTTATAACATGAACTTTTAGGTTAAGACATCAGATTTTTGTTGGATTTTGAGATCCACAAAGCGTTAATTAATAACCAAAACAGACAGGAAAAATATAAAAAAAAAGGGTACAAGACGTTTTGTCTGTTTTTGGTAATTGAATT